>NC_140657.1:18316150-19713988 GCF_978046115.1 Saccoglossus kowalevskii
CTCAGTATTAATAGTTTATCAAGAATATAACCCCTGTATTTATTTATTTATTTATTTATTTATTTATTTATTTATTTATTTATTTATTTATTTATTTATTTATTTATTTATTTATTTATTTATTTATTTATTTATTTATTTATTTATTTATTTATTTATTTATTTATTTATTTATTTATTTGTTTGTTTGTTTGTTTGTTTGTTTATTTATTTATTTATTTATTTATTTATTTATTTATTTATTTATTTATTTATTTATTGTTTACTGATTTTGTCATGTTGACCACTTATAGATAATAAAAAAAGTTAAACAGTTTCGGATATATAAATGGTATATCGGATGTATGGATAAAAAAAATGAATATTGGATAAGATGAAGTCATAATCATTATATATCACTGACTTTATAAACCAAATATCAACATTTGACTTTCTTTAAAGACCATGCTTTTATTCAGTAAATGGTGTATGATACACCTATGTGTAATAAAAATAAGGTAATAAGTCAGTCAACCATGCAATATATTTTCTATCTCAAAAGACAGTCATAATAGAAAATAAATGACATCACTCTCTGAAATCAACGTTTTCATTGCAGCAAGTAGGGCATAAACGGTACCCCCTTCTAGGATGGGACATAAAACATCACTGTCAACTACTCGTCTAAATAACACATTTCTCATTAAAACGTAATTTATAATAACTGTTTTTTTCCGCGTTTCCATTATATTATTTTATAATTTGCATTCCACTAGATTCATATTAAAAACTAATCGACCCGAAACGTCCATGTTAATAACAAACATTAGACACCGAATGAAAGTTCAGTTTAAATATGGCGAGTAGGTAACGTTTACTGTATATTGTATTTTTGACAAAACATTGACTTTTAGTAGGTGCTACGGTCATATAAAGTATTATGTGGCAACTCAGCCAAGGACCACGTAGATTACTAAAGGGTGAAACATTTCATCTCACGCTTTTATCACACAGGACATTAACCGAAACGGCGCGCCGTACGATCTCTTTAAACTGTGCTGTTTTATTCAAGAATATTGTTATCTTTGAATATACGGAAACAGAATAATAAATCATCGTTCCGTGGATACAACTGTAATTATGTGTCAAAAGTCAATTTTAATTCAAATCACAGTACATAAATATTGTGTTCTGATAAGATCCGTCTATGGCGCGACCTTATTAGTAGGTGCATTGTTGCAATTTTGTTTCAGATTGAATTTTGATTGAATTTTCAAAATGATCTTTAGAATAGATAAAATAAGTTATCCGTGGACTTCGATAAATATAAAGCAATGTTCCAATTTTGATAGGTTATGTTTACAATAAACTACACGCTATTTTAAAAATAATATTTATGAGGTATCTCTGGGTAAATAACATCTTAGAGTCATCATCCGAAGTTCAATGTAGGATAGAAAAACCTTTTTTTTTTACATTTCTTGGCACCCCCTAAAAACTAAATATTGATCATCAGAATAAATTTACCTTAAGTTTAGGAATGATGCAACACCATTGTTTTATTATAATAAACAGATTATATTAATCAGTGTGTTCGTGTCAAATATTTAATCAAACACTATTTCAGTAATAATAATAATAACTTTATTGTCTCCATGTAAAAAGATTAGCATAGGATAAGTATAGCAAAAAAAGAGTTTTAAAATAATAACAATGATATATGTAAAAAAATTATAAAAAACAACAAAAGAGCTAGTATTTAAATGTGAAATAAGTCTTTGTGTTGTGTAAATAAAATTGGCAAGATCTATAATTATGCCATATATGCTCTCTTTGCTTGAGAGTATATATGTGATATATGTATATATGTAATATGTATATATTTTTATTTTTGGATGAGAGTAATGTCATAATTTGTTTGAATGAAGCTTTCCCTGTGTTATATTTTGGGCAATTCAATAAAAAATTTTCTTCATCATCAATTGAATTTGTGTCACAGTTATTGCATATTCTTTTGTTTATAGGTTTCTTAGTAAATGAATATCTGCCAGAACTCTGTGCGAATCCCCTTGATTCTGGCTGCTGACCATTTTCATTCATGAAGTCGTCGGATATCATCAGAAAACGCAGGATTTGTGAAGTTTTGAATAAAACAAAGTTAGCGATTATGAACAATGGTTATTAACATAACACCCGATCCCTTCTAAACTTTTTGTTTCGCATTTTAAGGTAAGAAATCGAAATTTGAACCGACAAGGTGTCGATTATACTATGTTCCATGTTTAACAACTTGTATATTTATATACGTATAGCGGATGATTTAAAAAAAAATAGTATTCATTGATTTCCAGCCCCCAAGTGACTGTGGTAATGAGTACGTTTATTCCGAACGTTTTTCGCATGTTACCTGTTGTACACATCGGCTCATCTCAAAATGCATGACATCTGCATATTTGCCTTTTATGAACAGGGAGTGAGCCATGGGTATTTTAAGAACATTCACTCACTCCAATTAGCGGTAAGTTAGCCTAAAGAGTGGTGGTCGTCGCGCCACGCATGCGCGAGATATGGGTCTGATATGAGCAAGGTGACGAATTTGACTGTTGCGCAGACGACAGTCCCTCAACTTTGTACAGACTAACGAGTACACACCGAGACATTGCCAAGCTTAAATTAGATATTTTGTTGATTGGAAAGTATCGTAGTAGTCACCTATGGTAATTAGTGCACGTCGCGCCCAGGTCGAACTTCGTACTTGTAATTTCTATTAGGAAAGCGCATTAAACTGAGGGAAAATCAATGTTTATATCAGAGAATTTGATGTTTATCGTCATCATTTTGGTTAGCTTTTAGAGCTTTGGGAGGGCATTTTTTTTCGAAATATTTTTAGATTAACTAAAAAGTATGAAATTTTGTTATTACGAATTATTAATTACCGTTCAAACTATTGTGGGAAGAGAAATTGTCTGCATCGTGGGAGTGTATCACAATTTTCACTCAGGTAATCATGAATAACTGTTCACTGCGCATGCGTCGGATACACACGGCAATTTAACGGCAAAGTCTCTTGATAAGCGAATACACAACGGTAGGGGATATTTGTTTGGATCTAGAGCTTAGAAAATATATATACCAAATGATTAATTGATGTAATTCTTAGATATTATTGCTAAGTTTCACGCGCAAATTTGAGAGTCCCGGATGGCTCGTAAACGATCGTATAGAGGAACTGAAAAAATTGGAAAGATGCCAACTGATGTCATTCAACACAGACATGTCTACTATCTGCTAACTTGAATTGTATTGTTTATTGTACACATGCTACACAATAAAGTACACATTTAGTTTCCACCAACATGGTCCGTAATTCATGGAGGTTTACAGCATATCCATCCCAACATGCACCGTGGTATGTATAGAGAGCCTCCCTTTTTTGCACGTTATGCATATACTTTGAATATCCGTGTTTAGCCTGAATCACTCATGTGGTAAAACACTACTGTTAATTTTATGTATTAATTTAAAGCGGGAGGGTCGTCATCTGCGCACGTGCGGGAATTTTGTCCCAAGCGACGATAACAACACACGCTAAAAACGCAAAGGCTCGTGGGTAGACGCTCGTTTGTAAACAATGACACGATATGGCCATCTGACGCATGCGTAGGTGACGACTCCCTCGCTTTAAAATGTGGTCTTCGCAACTCATTGTTGGAAATCAAAATCACCGAGCTTGGCGAAAATTTTCGATACGATCGTCAACCCAATCACATGTTTTCCTTATGTAATTAGACCAATTACAGACGATGACCGCCGGCCTCTCGACCAATCATACAAGTCAATTATGTAATCAATCAAATATGACCGGATGTAAAATCTAGCCAATCATAACGCATCTTAATTGACCAATTATAATTGATACTCTTTCCGCCCGAAATCAGAATGTATATAAGTCGATCATTGTCATGACTGTATTAGTGTACGTTTCAATAAACTTAATCAACTATCAATAAGCTGTTGTCGCTTCTGTATCCTGTCATCACCTGGATAATCTTACTGCACATGCATCTCGTGTTCGGTATTTGTTCCATACGAAATATACCACCGTCAAATACATAGTTTGTTTTTTCACGAAATTCGAACGCGCATTGGAAAACGACAACTATTTAATAACAGTATGCTTACCTCTGGTAAGATGACCAATAACCATAGCAACGAATATAAAACGTTGACAACACATAACCATCTGAGAAAAACGAAATAAGAAGCCACTGATGACCCATAGTAACCTGCAACAAGAACAGCACGTGTCAAACGTATTACATTGAAATTTGAACAAAACGTATCAGCAAGTGTAACACGTATTACGTTGAGATTACTAGTAGAACAAAACGTATCAGCACGAGTCACGTGTTTTACGTTGACATTAGTACAAAACGTATCATCAAGTGTAAACCGTAATACGTTGCGATTAGAACAAAACGTATCAGCACGAGTTACTTGTTTACGTTGAAATTACTGCAAAACGTATCGGCAAATGTAACACGTAATACGTTGCAATTAGGACAAAACATATCAGCACGAGTCACGTATTACGTTGAAATTAGTACAAAACGTATCAGCAAGGGTAACACGTAATACGTTGCAATTAGAACAAAACATATCAGCACGAGTTCTATGCTTTACGTTGAAATTAGTACAAAACACATACACACACATCGAAATATGTTCACGATAACCACGCTCGACCACCATGTAGCCACGTATTTCCTGGAGACGTATATGACAGGGGACGGGCATGCTAGTAATAAAACATGTCAAAACATTTCTCTTCCCACAGTTGACTGAATATATATTTACTACATTCTATAACAATATCGAAATGCTAAGTAGATGATCAGTATTTCGAATTTAAGACCGGCGATAAAAACAGTAAATGGTTAATAAAACAGTATTCAATACATATTCAATCTCTGTAGTTTCAGTTTTAGATTAATCGTATTATCCACGTATTTCATTGTCACGTGATAGCTGTGTTTGATTACGTCATCACATATAGTCAAACTATGATCATTAATATAGTCCCAAACTATATATCTACCACCACGCGAATAGTCGTCGATGACAAGCATAATATTGGTGACGCGTCGAAGACTCTCATTACATTAAACAAACCGTAGTGTAAATCATGTCTCACAAACAGTTGTCATCACTTACATATATAACGGTGTTAATCAAGTGAAAATGCAATAAAATTGTTAATTACTAAACAACTAAACGATTCCCTGACTATATCATGTGACTGAGGCGGTTGATCCGCTCACTATATGCTATGCGTGTTGTTGTGTACATTGGTTTTGTACACAGTTTGCCGAGAGGATAGCACCAAGTATTTACATATTGCGCGTGTTCTAATGTGCTTCGATTCAACCCGATGACAAACCGTGTTGTCGCAATAGACGATTTGTTGCGTTCAAGTGCGCGTGATATGTTATTCGATTACGTCGTAACGCCGAAGGTTCGTTCGAAAGACGGTTCACGTTAACCTAATTTAGCACAAATCGACAACAAACACTGTCAAATGAATACTTATATCAAATGAACGAGGACGGCAAATTTGCTGGATATTAATAGCTAATTCGGACACAAATACCACGTGACGCAGAAGCCTGTAAATGATGTTTTGAATATCGAATACTCACTCTCAATTGTTTTGATGCGCATCTCCCATGGTTTCAACATCACAACATAGTCTTGACATTTTCTCGTAAACTGCCTCCAATACTAGAAGAGGACGTATTCATTATTAGCTAGTCTTGTAGTTTAATAAATGTATACCATTTTTAATGAAACAAGGTCTTATATTTGGCGTTAGAAGACCTGCGTATCTGCCCGGAAACTGAATAAACGTATGTGAATATTTAACCGAATTGAGATTACTGTGAAAACTGTCTGTTCATAGTAATTGATTGAACTAAGAGCAACTGATCGGAAACCTGTACAATACTTGATATTAGCGTAAACAGTTTTCACTTGTTGTGATTCGTTTATGGGTTGAAATGAAAACATTCCTTAAAGGGCAGTAGTCGTCGTGCACATATATGGGTCTCATATAAACAAATATGGCGACTTTGACTGTTGCGCCGATCAACGAGTACAAAGTGGGACGTCACCAAGCTTTAAATTAGGTATTTTTAGGTGATTGGAAGGTATCGAAAAAGTCACCGGCGGTAATTAGTGCAAATCGCGCCTAGGTCAAACCTCATACTTGTGATTTCCATTAGAACAGCGCATTGGATTGTGGGAAAATCAATGTTTATCAACACACATGCGCAGCGCGACGAATGCCACCCTTTAAGTTAAGCCTCAAGATATTAAGATTCAACAATTTGGCCATTGAACTTCCAGTAATTATACATGGAAAATGCTTTACATTATAATAAATACGTGGTTAAAAACTTAATCCTTCTCACAAAACCGGGCCTATTTTTAAAAAATGACAATCCTAGTTTATGTAGAAAAGTTGCTTGATTCTTCCACAACATAGGGGATCTTTCCCATAATTTCCATATTGTTTAAGCGCCCATAAACCAAATTTGGAACCAATCCGATAGACGTTTTTCAATTTATCACATTTTAATGGGTAAATGCATTCAATATGCCCTGTGTCTTCAAATGACGACGGAGCGTTACGCTCATTTACGTCACGCAACGTTTTGCCGCTAGAGGACGCAATCGATAGAAAAATGTAATATAATAATCATTTCCTCCGCATGCATTTGTGGTTATACTCTAATTAGTTATGTTGATTAAAATATGGTATGTAGAAGAAATTTGCATATTAATTTGATGTGAACGTGTTTGTAATTGGACATACTAATTTGAGGGTACGTTCCAGTGACGTCATTTATGCTCTCATGCATATGTAGCATGCTTTTAAATCCAATCGATACATTCAAAACTGCCTTTCTACCAACTATGGCATGTTTTCAATCATAACAGATATCGATTGGTACGTTGAATGCCCCAGGGAAATTCCACCGCATGCAGAACAGGACACACCTGTTATACGTGAACGAAGCATACATCGACTTTTATATGAACAGTGCTGGGCAGTTGCCTTCTAGGAAAGCCGCGACGTCACATCCGGCGCTACCCCTGTTCAATCAATGGCGGAAATAAACATTTAACAAGTAGAGTGAACATCTCATCCATTCATCAAATCGCTAAGAGCTTATTGCTTACTAAACTCTGTACTTCGTTATTGTACATTCAGCTTCTATGTACCTTGTGAAACGTTGATGAGGGTTGTCTTAAATATTTTCGAGCGCCAATTGATTATAATACGATATAACAATAACACGAAATCGAAGATGGAACATACGTTTTATGGATTATATTGTATGTATTCGTGAATGTGACCAGCCAAGCGACAAGTATGTAAAAGTATACCTAATAAGTGACTCTAGAATTTCAAATTAATTAAAAACGTATAGTAATTTTCATTTGTTCCCCGAATAACTCATGAGATGTCCCTGTTTATCACATGTATTCATTTCCAAGTTGTGATCGTAATTTGCTAGCGCGTATTCGAGACATCGTTCAGTTTGCTTGCATGGATCAATCAATTTGCCGGGAATTTTAATATATGAAGATATTACAAATAAATTAAAATATTACACTGCTTTATTACGCTGAACTGTCATCATATGAGATAAACAAAGATACGACAACAATGCCTGTATTTAACTACAAATCGATTGGCTTATTCCAGTCCTGTGGTCACCAATCGATTGTATAATTTGAAGGCATGGAATAAATTTCGATTTTTTCAAAAAGCAAAATAATCAGTGTATGAATCAACTATTATTCCTCTAAGCTAAGTATATTTCTTGATTCTTATTACGCTGGTCTTACCTTCGCCCCTTGTTCTTGATATCCCTGTCGTTTTGATAGCCGTCCTTCAAACATTCGGACACAGTTATGAGCAGATCTATGAGACAATCATTATTTTTATATATTGATAATAATAATAATAATAATAATAATAATAATAATAATAATAATAATAAGAAGAAGAAGAAGAAGAAGAAGAAGAAGAAGAAGAAGAAGAAGAAGAAGAAGAAGAAGAAGAAGAAGAAGAAGAAGAAGAAGAAGAAGAAGAAGAAGAAGAAGAAGAAGAAGAAGAAGAAGAAGAAGAAGAAGAAGAAGAAGAAGAAGAAGAAGAAGAAGAAGAAGAAGAAGAAGAAGAAGAAGAAGAAGAAGAAGAAGAAGAAGAAGAAGAGAAGAAGAAGAAGAGAAGAAGAAGAAGAAGAAGAGACATGAAATACGAAAAACAATCAAAATTAAAAAAAAAGTAGATTAGAAAATAAATAGAATGAAAATAAATTATTTAAATTCTAATACATACGGCACACAATAACCTTATTTGGAGGCAGCTGAATTGCAAATTTGTTGTTCTAATTTCATAAAGTCATTTATGTAATTCTATTCATTGTTGTTTTTCTATCCATACTTTTCAAACAAATAAAATGGTCTGTGGCTCATTGTGACATTAACATTGCTGATGGGTAGTTTTCCTTCTATATATAGATAACATGTTAAAAATAAATGTTCTTAGAGTTATGTCGGCTTATATAATGTATTTTGCATACATTGCGTCATTTATTTTTTATTAATAGGTCACTTAAAAAAAACAACGACATTCTGGGTCTTCGGGGGAATTGAAATTCCTTCCGATGTAAATATCGACGATAATCCGTAATCCGATTTTGGGGGATTTTTTATTAATCTGTTAGTGTACCACATATGGCCTACTATTCACAAAAGCTATGGTATCCAATTTGACAGACTAATCCAGCAGCGAGTTCGTTATTCGCGTGATATAAACGCATATGTGTTACCAGTGCGATGGAATATGCTCAGACGTTCGGGATATGCAAAGCAGAGTTCTTAGCGAAGCAGAAATTGGTCTAATGAAAGGGAACAATACGTTCACGAGTCTTAAAAGGTTACAATACTCCAATTCCCGTTAAGTGGATGATGATCCACAAGCGTGAAACATTTGCCAGAGTTATCGGTACAATTCCCCTCCTCGAATGATCACCATCATTTTATTGAACAAAGTGAACATAATTTCATACAGGGTAAAATGTAGGTTTATTTTGTGTCAAATACCAAATATGGATACCCCTATAACTAAGTGATATTCTGCGAAATATACACAATTAACTAATTACATCACCCACTAATGTCTGTAGACGTATGTGACTGATGTCCTACTTCTGATGACCTTGTTAATTTAATAAATTAAATTTTATTAATAAATTTCTTTTAACGAAAAAAAAAACACGTATCAACTCACTTCACTGCTTTCTTTTTAGTCTTCATCCGCCAGGGTTGATCTCTCATATTCCGTATAACGTATTTCTGTTTTTGAATATATTGGAATATCTGAGCAGGTGTGTTGAATTGCGTCATGGTTTCCTCGTCATCGTTTGCAGTATCTCTATAGTAACGGAAACAGACGGAAAACGTTATCACTTGGTATTTCAATAAATTAAGGGCTGGCTTCGTTGCTTCATTTCCGTATTTAAAAGATGTGTTGCCTGCAACGACTATTGAGACTATGTCATTTCCCGTAAGACTCCAGACAGCGTGACTGTTTGCGCAGTAATAGTAGTGAATAGATCGCTTCTAGCTATATTTAGAGATGATTTTACCTTGAGATGTTACGTTAGATTGTACATGTCGTGCTAGAACCTTCAGTTTTAAACAGCACTAATTGGTCCAAAATAGATTTTTTCAGTTTATTTCTGTACGTCACACAAATCAGTTGATGGAACATTTATTCTCGGAATAGTTTAGCGGAAACAAGGTGAATAACATGTGTATGCATTGATCGACTGTGTTAGGAACAATCATCAATATAGGGTGCACGAAATACAGTCAGCAAAATTGGTAAACCGATCACATAATAATGACTCATCGTATTCTCAACATAAAACTAATCGCAGATACTTTTGCTGATATAATAAATAACATAATACGTCATTTCTGATTTTGTCATTATAAATAATTGATGGAATGCTGTTAAGATATAGAACATAACACCACGCCGTCATTACTATCTTCAAGTTATCACTGGCTAAATATCGCCTTGATACAATTTCAACTCAGCTAACATAGACATTGTCTATGGTGATCTAAATTATTCATCACACGGTCGCAACAAGACTATTGGAATGACATAATAGAAGCAACAGGACTTTAACTTTCCCACGATTTATGTACTGGGTGAATATTTACTTTACTAAAAGTACAAAGTTGACACGGGCACTCAAGTAAAGAGTGATCGACGCCAGTGCAGTCATTGCAGTGTCAACGATGCTTGTTCAAAGACTATTGACAGGCATGAGCTGAATACAACCATCCTACTTATATATGAAATAATACAAAGACATTGTTATGATCTTGACCCTTTTTAAAAAAGCAAATTAATCAATTCTATTTGTCATGTTTGTCATTCATCATTCATAAATGTTCACTAGGAATACATTTGACAGGATATTACTTTCCGCGGCCTAATTAAAGGTTTTAAGATTAAAATAATAGCTTTTATAATTATAGTCATTATTTTACTATAATGTGAAATAATAGCATGAATTATATTTTCAATTGCAGACTTCCTCGGATCTACTATCACCAACTTGATTTGTTATTCTGATTTAGTGAGTCACGTCGTTTCCCGTTAATTTGTGCGTGTTTCCACGTGACACCAACAAGTTGATGGATTTAAGTTCCATTTCTCTGTCTTCAATCATTTGTTGAGAATTTGTTTCTATGTTCTCGTGTTTTTTCATTCGTGGGAAGTATGTCCTCCAACGCTGTCAACCAGTTCTAGCATACTGAAATATCGCAGTCTAATACTATGTAGCCTGTTAACGATGTAACTCATATTTATTGAAAAACGGTCTGCTTGATATTATTTTTTATCCGAATTCTCCCCAATGCCTGCAAATGACATAATTCAATGGGGGTTTATATATGATTAATGTATTTACGTAACTCATGACGTCATATGACACTGCTGTGATGATTTATCTTCAATAAAACAACAATTCGCTATGTGTCGAAGAGTGGTTATCGAATTACGAATAGGGTATACTATTACATGATATGCGCCCCATGATGATATTCCAAACAAAACAAAAAGCACACCAATACTCTACTTGTCAAAAGTACCTGCTGCTGTATAAGATAATTCGAGCCACTTATCTACTAGGATTTAACTGTCACCTATACAGTGTCACAATTTGGTTGTTCCACTTTTTGATAAGCACGTAGAATACAATATTTGACAAATAATTGCTATGACAACCACAAGTTATATGTAAAGCTATATGTGTACAGGCAAATTGTTTTATTTCAAAATTTATTCAATAAAATATTACCATCGTCGGAAATGTACTTATATGACAAACACTTGAATCATGTTATCATGTCTATTTAATCTATTTTCGAATATATTAGCATGCTGTTTCCTGTCATCGAACTAGGGTTACAATTTTGAATTGTTAAAACACATTGTGACGAACACATAAAGTTGCCAAATGTTAACGAGTACTAATAGAAAAAAAATATTAAATAGAAAAATATTGTATAATTCTTGGGTGATTTAAGGTTTATGATTGTTTAGGGTTATGGAGAATTCATTCCACTTTTTGCTAGAATTTATATAGAATATATGCCTTTTTTATTTGTATCTACAGCGAAATTGGCAACGTTATTATCGTGTGGATCAGGTGGATGTCTATAGATTCATATATCATACACCAGCCGTATTTCTACACAGTGCATTTAAACGAATTAACAATTTTGTAACCGATTAATCAATTAAATGTTTATTTTTTATTATATGACTCTACTATTTGTATTGTCGATTACATTGTTTAATGGGTCAAGGACCTTCACTGCAAATGAAAAGTGGCAAATTACGCACAATCATTTGTTACATAGTATATATGAACGACAGTTCACAACAATGACGAACTGTAGGAGACTCGGGCCGTCACGCGCTAGCACGGCATGTCTTTGACACACCCCACGCGCAACAATTAACCAAAAGCAGTTTGTATGCGGACTTGTGTGGCTAAATATTTAAATCATACACGTATAATAATACATATATTAACACGTTGCTGAAAACTACCCGAAGTCATTACTCAAAGAAACAATTTATCTCCGCCATAACAAAAGCAATAATTAATGAATTGCGCGTAAAATATGAAAAGTAGTGCAAATGCAGTTTATGATATGTGTTTCAACCCTGACGCTGGAAAATGAGAGTTGTTGAAACAGTTATTCATGAATGGAAGTAACACATAAATAATGTTTGTACAATATTCGTGTGTGTATGTTTCATTTCTGTTATTTCAAATATGTAATGTATGTCAACAATAACTGCACGCATGACACATTTGAAGGCCATACAATCAATAAAACTCAATAATACAAAAACAATGAGAACTCTTTCACATAAAGAAAACAGAATGACACAGTTCATTATTTACTTGAATATATGCTGCATAATGTGGTAAGAAAAACACCAAATATAATTTTCATTTGCAACAGTGTTAGCATTTAGTCCAATATTACTAATTACTATCGCCAAATGGCTGTAGTCCAGTTATTCTTCCAGTAGTTAATCGAATTTCCGTGAGGTCTTCAGCCGTGAACTTTCACACATCAGCTCAATAACCGCTGCCAAATTACATCCGCAGATTACATACATACAGGGCATAAAACAAACACTTTCAAACAGTTGAAACTTCTCCAATAATGTAATTTGACGTATTTTCCACTCATTTAAAAAAAATAGTGAACTTCGTTAAATTTATCGGAATATTTCTTCGACAACGAAAACAAAAACAGTAAGTTAGTAATTGATATCGTATCATATCACTCCCGCTCATTCACATACGTACATACACAACAACATTCACAAATGATAATGATTTAATTATTCATGAAAGTTAATGAATAATGAAAAAAAATGTATTTACCTGAATTCATCAATGTCGAAAGTATCTGTATCTGTTTTTTGTTTGTTCTTATTTTTCGCATGACTTGCTTGAGCTAGCGATTTTCTTCTTTTTCTAAGGTTCGAAAAACTGGTATAAAGTTCGCCATCTTCGGTATTGTCTGTGTTGGTTGTTTGGACAGATGATCTTCTCTCAGGTATTTCGATAATAGCGATGTCTCCTATAATGTCAAAACGAATTATATATGATTAGAAACTAATTCCCAATACTCACGTTAACTCTTTACATTGTGGGATATGCGCCTTAAACCAGTAATGTAGGTTACTCGGTTCTACAGATTAACGTGACCGAATGATTTCTGTCAATTCATAGTCACATTGTCCTGAAATAATATCCAATTCATTTGTGAACTTGGGACATAATGTTGACATTCTTGATGATTTAAACACTTATTTAAAGGTTATCAGAACAAACGCATTCGAACCACTGTACTCGTTACTCAAGCATACATCTAATATATTAGTATCAACTAATGTCCATGCTTTGTATAGAAGTTTGTTCAAAGTCAAATGCCGATTGCTCCAGCAGGATTAGATAAAACCACCATGAACCGTCAATGAATAGTCTCAATAATTTATTACCATGTGACTATTGCAAATGATTATTCGACAAAACGTTGTTCGATCTAAGAACCATAAATGTATTCGTGCGACTCATTGTCGAGTGGTGGTTAGCGATGATGCAGTATCATCTCATGAAAATAGACAAGAAGACATCTTCAAGAGGAAGGAATGTAGCGGAATATACATCCTCCAAAATCCTCTTTTTTTTAAATTTTATTCTATAACTACATATACATAAATTAAACTGTAATCTGTAATCTCTAACACAAACACAATGCTTATATTCCGTTGGGAGAATGCTTTGATTTTGACTTATAGACGGAATGTACGATATATTGCTAACAACGTAGTTAGTATTATGTTTATGATAGTAAATCACTGAGTCTGGGAATTAATAATTGATTGAATGCAGTTCTTTTAATGTGTTCCCCTGACGTGTGATACACTGTCATGTTTAATACCTGTTTGGGTTACCATGTTGCCATAGTACTATATGACGTTTTTCTATTAGATTTTAAAACAGTAATAATGCATATTATATAATTGCTTCATGATTCACTGCAGTTTTTGAGATTATTATTATTTCAAATTATGAATAACTGATGTGTCATTGTGTTAGAATAACGCATTGTGGACAGTGGTGTTCATACCTGTCGCTTAAGCACAGGGCACAGCAATAGAATTGTATTGTACAATTTGTAGTGCTGTTTGACTACCTAAGCCAATGATTTACAAGATTGGCACCAAACTCTGTGCATTTTATGCAATGCAGTAATAACAAATGTTTTACTTAAAAAAAGCAAAGCTACAGCACTTACATTTTGGCGGGAATTTTAACGCACACACACACACACGGACCCTCTGCTCTGGGCAAAACATTCACATACTCTTAGAGTCAGATTCATTTATCACCATACCAAATGATTTTTAATTTCCTGCGATAATGTTGGTAGTTTATCAAAGAGTGGAGGAAAGGAAAATAAAAACCGACCAAGAAGATATAATTATATATAAACAAAACTTACTGGCTGATGAGGTCGCCATCGTGATATCTCGGAAATTGAACTGACTTTCAGGTAAATCCCACTGCTACGTGTTCGCGTTCTACCACTCCATCTGTAACACAATCACATATACACGTCAGGATTGAGTATTTCTACTGTCAGCTGGTCAAACTTGTAACTGTAAATATGAACAACGATACGCAGTGCGCGTCAGTTGAAGCACGTTAAAACTGACTGTGTTGTAAGAAATACGCCTGGTGTATCTTGGGTGAAATGTGTCACGCTGAACGCATTCGGAAACAGGTGCATGCGCAAAAGCTACTGGAATCGTACATGCCGTTACCTCTTGTGCCGCGTAACGACACTGTTACTGGCGTGGGGGCTATTAGAAATATGTTATTATATATATAACTTGTTACAATACTGTAGTATGAGTTCTACAAACGCCGTTACCGTTTCTGATTCACACAGTCTTCCCGAGGACCATTTGATACAAGTTTACGCTACAATACGATAAACAAGTTGTCCGTCATGTGGAGCTCACACATTTCTCTTGTCCATTGCGTAATATAACCAGACTAATGCAATTGTAGTAGGTGAAATAAACAATGTGTCTATTGCATCCATAGCAACGCGCCTGACTTTCTATTTAATCAAGCATAATTATCATTACATCAATTTAAAAGCATTCAGACGATTCCTGTTTGGCTATACCCATAAGTCACTGCGTTAAATATTGCCTAATGTAATCAATTTCACAAAATGGCGTAACGTATATTTGTTAAATATTTCAAGGGCGTCGAACGAATACAGTCACTTCCATGGAGCCTTATCGTACCATGACGGGCTCCCGAGGACAGCTAAATACAGCGCGTATATTGTCCCACCACAATAACTTTGTATGAATAAACAATGATGGCCATGACAAAAATAATGCACCTAGACGAATTCAATGTTTAGGCTTGAGTTAATTGATTTATTCGGATTACACTACAACCTACTTTAATGATTCAAAACAATTCCACCTAAAAAAACGCTTTGATAAGCGACGCCATGCCAAGGGTTTATCATCTAGTTATATTCCACTACGATTATAGACCCATGAAATAACGTATCAAACGTAGCAATTTGTAACCATGGAGACTACATTTGACTTGTAGATTGTGTCATTGTTTATTTTCCTTTATTACAATATGCATATATCCATTAAATTTGATTATTCAGAAACAGGAAATCCCGGTCGTTTCAACCTGGGTTCCGGTGTAAATTGAGCGCTATGAAAACGCAAATAAACCAAACAATTTTTGTAAATTTACACTGTCGCTGTCTACATACATTACCCAACATGCATTGCTGCACTGCTGATAGTTAATTGCTGTTTTGTTAATTGTAGTCAAGTTATTGAGAGTGAGTGCTGTAATAGTGAGGAATGATTGATTCTACTTTAGGTTCGAATCAATTATTGGTTCGACAGTGCTCAAAGTACGAATAAATCAATTTCTGGAAAGTGGCGCATTCATCAAATTTATTTTCAAATGAAAAATCATTCAGAAAATACGGAATGAAACGCTTACGTAACAATACTTCTTTTAGTGTAATCACATAACGTCAAGCAGTTCATCAAATTGATCATTTCCTGAATGAAAAGACGGCTATCATATAATAAGTAACCCAATTATTGAATCCGGATTTCAAAGAATAACAGAGGTCACATAATATTTTTTCTCTGAAAATTGGTAATGTTTATGTGGTTATTGCATGCATTGAATTACATGTTATACAATTCAAAATGTGAATTGTATATAAAATCAATACAGTAAACATTATTTAATTGTGAAACGTTAGATGTGTTCAACAATAGTTGTGGTAGTTAAGCGACTCTCTTGCTTAATCTCGAGGTGTCAGTAATAACGCTTGAAATTGTACGCTACACACTCGCTTATCGTTCACATACATTTTATTTTCAACAATTTTGCAACTGCGGCATATACGCATTTTTAAATAAATATGCGTTCCAAAACATTGTACAAATTATTTTCTACATTATATATATTTTATAATGATAATGATAATAAATAAATAAATAATTGAATACATGATCAAAAAACAAATATTAAAAATAAAAAAAAAGACCTAAACTAAAATCGTATTTAAATAGGTGAAGCTAGAAACTTTATCAAAGCGGGTCACGGCTGTCAAAAGTGAAGACTGTTGTCGGTTTTACATACTAGAGGCAAGCGTCAAAAGACGACCAAATCTGCATTTAAAGACTCTGTTGCCCGTCTGATCTCCACGATAAATATGTTTTCCTCGCAGACAGAGCTTCAGATAAAAACACTATGTTTGTACCTTAGTAAAGATCTTACTGGTAATAATAATCCTTCTTACAAACACAAACTAATTAGCAAAAATGAAATGTTTGATAAACACAAATCATTCATGAATCATATTAACATTCTTTTCGAGAAAGAAATGGATGACTGGACCAGCTTGTATTAATTTAACAGTCCTATATATTGATGTTATTCGTTCCATCGACACATATAATATGAGTTTATTACGAGGATACCGCAAAGTATGCACGAAGACAGTACAGCGCAAGTATCGACCGACGCGCAGCCTTATTATTATAATCCCAAGGATACGTTATAGGAATGCCGAAATCCAAAATGTTTTGAACAGAATCAACGAACTTCTCTGTGTAGAGTCTGGTCAAACCCTGGTGCCAGCCATGTTTGTTTTTATTATCAAAAAACGGTTACGCGCGTAATCGTTCCATATTTGGAATTCGTATTTACTTATATGGTAGGATGAAAATACCCCGTAAAATTCCGCAAAATTACGGCGCGCTGTAACTTATGGCGTTACGGGGACAGATGTATAATATGTATAGCTATGATATTCCAATGATATATCCAGTTGAACTTGAGATCAAGAAGACTACTTGATCTGATTTTTCTATTTCATGCTTAGATCTGTGCATTGAATTTGAATAAGAGCTTTCCACGAGCTTTCTACCGGACTATAAGACAAGAGTGGTGATTTTAGTTTTACTATCATTAATATCCCCCTCTCCCCCACCTATGGGATATGTATTCCACAACCCTTTCAGTATGTACGGCCACGTAGTACATATGCAGACCTTTTAAAGTAACATTGTCTTCAATGGTATTGTAGAGATCGACTGGCCTTAACATTCAATGTTTTTTCATCAGAGTCTGTAGTTAATTGCAATAAAACTGTAAAGATAATCTTATATTGCGTCAATGTCATTTATCTGATTTAGACCTCAGGTTTTAAACAGAAACCATTTGATCATGGCCCAGAATGATACATGCCAGGTGCCACACGTGGAACGTGCTCACTCTTTTTCGAGACATTTGAAACCGCTTCATTAATACCATATAATTAATATATATTAATATATTGACTATGTAAGGGTAATTTACTTGTCAGGTATTTTGTTCTTGTGGATTGCTTTGTCAATTGTTGTCAGAAATTTGTTTTGTATTCTTGGGCTTGTAAATTTCCTCATACAACTTTGTTTGGGATGTTACGGTTGGATACGTTATTAACACTTTAACAAGATTCTCTTCACGTATTATTCGTTAGAAAAGAAGTATATTGTGAATATTTCGAAAATAGTTCGGGAGTAACGATTGTGCTGCGCCAAACTGCCATATAATACTAAGTACCCATGCACATTATACAATTATTCATTTATAATAAAACTGATATCTTGGCAACTTTGAAGAGACTACACAATGTTTATCAAATCATATACATCAGCTCAACATTTCATTCAGATTTAAGGTGAACGTCTTATTAAGTATAATTGCAAAAGTAACCGGGTAACTTCAGCTTGATATCAGATAGGGACTAGATTAATGAGTCGATTGAGCGAGTTAGAGTGGATGCCGCTGTACGTAACAACTTCCCAATGTACATCCTTTAGGTTACATGCATTATAGCCACTGGTATTCACGTGGTGAGTTATCTAATAATTATTACCAGCGTCATTTATTATTCTCCCTGGCCACCTGGGAAGTAATTGAACACAGTGTGGACACATTTGGCGATTAGATCAGAAACCGAGGTCCGGTGGGACTGTACAATCGAAAGTGAGATCAACGCAACTCCATTTACACCTTTTGGCATCATAACCCAAAACGTGAATATATTTCAGATAACCTAAAAATATATGCTAATGAGGTATGTTTTATCACGCCTGCGTTCACTTGTATTGCAATTATTGGTAAAGGGTTACAAAATACATGTATTAATATTTGTTCTTTAGTTTTTTTATGAAGGTTATATATTATTGTTCTTATGCTGTGGGAATTGGCGCTCTCCATCCTCGGTGAAACACACCTAACACAGGCCAACTATTATTCTTGCATAGTTACACTTGTATTGCATGCTAACTAATTCATAATGGCCATGCATATTTGAAAATTAAAAAAATAACAACAGAAAACGGTTGTTTCGAAGCTTAGCCTAAAAGTTGTTTGGAAATCATTGATTTGTTCCCCATCTTTGGTAAACTTCCTGAAGATTTTTAAAGGAGTATAATTTAACCATTTCGTCACATTCCAATACGTTTATTGATGATAACGTGCACCGTATTAGTGTCACTACTTTCAATTAACGAGAAATGACAGGAAGGTTGAATATGATGAGCGGATGCCCTTACGTCCACTTACGTCAAGTATCTGAGATAGTCAGTGTAACCTAGGTCTGGTTCATTCAGTCACTTTTATAAATGTCCTGTAATTACAAATGAATGCGCCATTGAAGGGATTGACACCTAGCTACGTTATCAAAAGGATGATTTGGTCTGAGAAATAAGTTACAACAAAAGAAAGATAGGAATGTACACATTGTATATAAGTATGTAAGTGACATTTAAGATTGGGTAACTCTAACTGTGACTTCAGTATATAAATACGTGCATTGCGTATTGTAATCACGTAGCTGCTTCCCCATCAACTATTCGTGTCCTTAATGTACTCCCTTCCAGATTGTTTAAACATTATAATGCACACCAATAACCAATACTACCAGCATCACTAACACCTTTATTGTGAATGTTATGTTCCCGTCTCTTTAACTTACCCCGAAACAAAATTTCGAGTATAACGACTCTAGGTGGAAAAAGTGTCTGTGTATAGGGGTGACGCCATTTTCGGTACACAATATATCTCGATCTCTATGACTATCCCAAAGTGAGCGGCATAAAATATCGCAAGTGATTAATCATATCACCCAACATATCCCGGCCTGCATCAATACAGACATAACCACAACGTACACGTTGCTGAAATCCCTTATAACATAACAACCCTTCATTGCAATATGCATCTTAGTTTTTTGTAGAATTCGAAAACAAAAATCAATGATGAAGCAAATAAAAACCTGATTGATCATACCAACTACCTGGATATCTTGCATTCATCGAGCATACACTTCTGATTAATTGCAAGAGCCCTTAGACTAGATCGGATATTAACTCACCACTTTAGGAACTGTATTTACATATAATTTAGAATAATCAATATCTTTACAGACTTTATAGCGCATGCAATTCTGTACAGCAAACTTTCATTGTGTTTTTGTAATAGGGATGTAATGGGTTTTTAGAGCAACCTAAAAGTGTTACGATCAATAAATCAACGCAATCTACGCGATCACACCGTCGTCATAGCAACCAGTGTGTGGGATGTGAGTAATGGTTTCTGCCGATCTCTGGGCTGGTTGGTTGGTTGGCTGGTTATGTTATAAAAATATAAAGTTGATCACTGTATAAGTGCAGACAATAGACTCTAATGACCGGGAGGAATACCTGCAGGCTAGTATATAATGTAGATATGAAATATATGAGCAAAGTTGGTCACAAAGTTATTGTTACGGATGCGTCTGTTAAGTCATTACACTATTATCTAACAAAAACTGACTGCATCAATTGTACACATCAATGGCTCAGCTGTAGTGGGTAATATATGTAAATATATGTGAACCAAACTGATAGGTTATGTTCCTGTACTTGAACAGCAGTTTGAGTTAAAAACGTCATCTCTGTTACTCTAATAACTAAATGCGTTTATAATTTCAGTATTTCCTTTATAGCTACGCCGCCAGATGTAAGATCGTCTAGAAATAACTTACACCCAAATTTCGACTGCCGCTTTGAGATCAACTTTCTTTTCAATTAAATAGGAAACTTTTAGAGAAACTTAATCTTCAATGTGTAACCTGGTATGTACATTAAGGTTGTTTCCTACGCCATGGCACGAAAAACGATCAATTCGTTGTACATGCATATTAATCATGAATTGGAGCGAGACGTGGCTGTACATAAAGACTCATTTATCACCTATTTCGAGTTGCACGACTACGTCATCGTATGGTTCACGTCACTTATCGCAAATAACCTTAATTTGAAAGAAATGACCAAGCAGCAATCACTTAGTAAGAAACAAATACGGTTGAAATGTTGACTTTACTCACAAAAAAAACTGAGTCTGCAAAGAACGATTTATATTAATTCAAAACTATTAAAAAGACTATTTGTTCAATTGTTTAGCTTCATTTGAGTTGACTAAAGCTAGAAATTGAAGAATAAGACCACGTTAAATCTTTAATGCAAAAAGTAAATAAGCCTTCAGTCTGTAAGTCTCATCATTACATTGATTCATGAAGAAGACATTATCAAATGGTTTGCGGGTGACTAGAATGAGCGCGTGCAGCGAATACGACGTTCGGCTTTATGCGGTATGTCTGACTATATATAACTATTAATATTTCGCACTGGTCAGTTAAACGTTGGGTAAACCATAATCGATCGATCACGTGGGTGACACAGGGTAGTAGGACGCACGCACGGTAAATAACGATCATATTGAAATATTGGCTGAAAAACAATGCTGTTTTTCAAAACAGATGGAATCCCGAGTGAAAGCACACATCATTGTTTATGAAGACGAAGTACAATATAAAAAAAATAATAGATGAATATTTAGTATTTGGGTGTTAGCAACATTAGCTTTCATAGTAACTACAGTTCATATGATATAGTTACTGGGTCACGCAAGAATCTGTACTTAATCTTTTGAATGTACAGTGTTTAACGTTTATGTTTCTATGGAAACTGTTCCCATACGGTACACTTATACGTTATTTTTTAAAGATATATTGTAGCCTCATACGACAACGTTTGCCCATACACAGAAATGTTGAATTTGCAAATTTGTATAGTCGAAACCCTTATTCAGAATGACAGCGTTGTTTTTTCCAGGTTCCAACTCATTGATGCATTCATTCATTTTGTTTTCAAATAGATTAATTTACTTATAATGGTGTCATTATTTTGATTAACGGTCGTGCACCCAGGCAACTCCTACTCTTGTTCATTGTGATATGTTAGCTACGTTGTTGTGAGTCACGTTTTATGTTTAAAAATACATTAAAGAAATGGCGCCACTCGTACAAGCGTTGGCAATGTTTGCGTCAATGTGGTTGTCTGTAACGTGACCATGCTCGCTAAGTTAAATTCAATGGCTATGGGGCTCACATATCAAAACGCTCGTGTGTGCACTATTATCAAATAACACTTCATCCAAGAACGACCAAATACACTTCGAGGACAACATCGCCATATATAATACTGTGCTACACAACGTGTGTTTCCATAACGACAGACGAGTAGCCCGTTCAGAGATTGGTAATTTCATAGTCTGTGCGTGTTTTCTGAAGCCAAATCAGTTATCATAGACCAGTGTTAAGGTTTTGGGGTTGTTACGGAAACAACTATTACAGTACGTAATTAGTAGTGTCATGAAGTAGTAATAATGACATTACAACGTAGTCTATATTACCAGTTCAGTACCACTTATCTTTAATTTGCTGGGACTTAATTTAGTTACACGTGAAACAAGAACGACTGTTTTTCTACATGGTACTCACTGTACACACAGGTGGACAACTGACACACGCCATCCAACCGCCATTGGATGGAATCGGCATTCTCTTACTGTGGTATGTATGTCCTATTTAAATTAGCATTGTGCATAGCTAATAAAGTAATATACCCCAAACCACATTGTTTTGTATTCAAGTTGAGTTCCCTGATACATCGTAAGCAACATGTATAAGAATGCTCCAAATATGAAAGTTTTTTTTTCCAATTTGATTGACACTTGAACTGACGTGAGATGGTCGGCTTTGGAAAATATACTAACAGTTCAATATATTTCATTTCTACTTACATTGTCAGAAAAAAAAAAGTACGTACTTACAGGCGACAAAAAATGATTGGTGGCCGAATGCGTGATATGATTGAGACCCAAATAGTTTCTTGTACGCCGCTATATACCCGAGAACGGGAAACAAGACGAGGATTCAAATTGGCACGAAACTCATACTGGCGACGCAATGTATATGCCAGAATGCAAAAAAGGCCCCTCAACTTAGCTATATTTAGGACGTTAGACAACTTTTGCGGCGTTCATTCTACTATATTCAAGTTTTCTGATAATAATCATTAAGGATGTGCGTCACTTTATCACGCGAGGAGCTGTTGCTTTAATCGATAGAATAATTCGCGATTTGTTTATTTAGCACTCTGAAAAATTGTGAGAGAGCAGAATGAAGAGCAATGTGTTCTGTTATGACGTCTGGTCACTTTAGCAATAGCACATAGACAGTATGACGACTGGTGTGCTGTGCAGCCCGACCACAACCCGCCCCACCTAGAAGATAAATAGTCGGACCTATAGTCCCATTTTACATTGTATCATTGTAAGCTTGAGAAAACAACATCACTGATATTGTTTTGGCGCGAATTAATTACTTAATCGTCTGCCGCACTAATGTAGACGAAATAGAAATTGGTTTCTCTTGTTTGCTGCGCCGTGAGAAATGGTTATCTGCTGGAAACGGAGCGTGTATATTGACTCTTTTACCGTCGATAACAAACTGTATGTTCATCAAAGTTACGTAGGTGATACGGATGATTCTATAATTAAAAAAATAATAACTGGAAAATGTCTACAAGGAGGAGATTAATGCAATTATACTTTAGCTGGTAATTGCAACATTTATTTAAACTGCATGACATATGAGCCGCAACTTGTCCGCTATGTTTGCTTAAATTCATGTTGTATTTGATGTGGGGATATCGTTGTCAGTTTCAGCAAACAAAACTTCGCTTGCCGCCATATGGTGCATATATTGTACTTGTAAGTGTAAGTGTAGTCTGTTCTAATCCATACAATTATACCACAAATTACGGTTGTGTTTTCTTCACTGTGCAACTTCTGAGTTAACGAGGTAATTCGGCACCCGCCTAAGGGTATGGTCTACACTGATAAGCAAACTGCAACCAACCACAATGGCGTCAATGCGGCGTAAAACAGGGATATTCTAAAAACCCAATGATGTTCAATGCCCATTTTCATTATATTTTGAGGTTATCAAAAACTATTATTGTATCTCACCATAAAATGTGTAGACAGAAGCTTAAATATCTTAAATAAACTTTTTACATGTGTCGCTACAATTATTGTGCGATGTAGATATGTGTCGATGTGAAAGCAGATATTTTGAGTTTCAATTGGATCCGCATCAATTGTACAGCAGAATATATACCGGTAAATATTGGATATGTACCTTTCTCCCACATCATTTTGTTTAACCATCTGGTAATTGTGCCGGCAAACTAGAAAACATGACATTGCATTACAACATGCTACAGCAATTTACAGTGTATTGACCGCCAAACCGTCACGCACATGTCACATGACTATAATTTCACACGCACACACACACACACTGACGACGCCCTCATTGATATTTGTTTTACTCCGTTTTATTTTTGATTTTTGTAATAGTCTCATAGGTTTTCAATGGAGGGATAAATAAGAAAAAATCGGACCACCAACATTTATTTGTTTTCCCCAAATTACAACTTAAAAACACACCCGACAGTTCTTGAGGGTTATTCTCTTGCCTTTTTCTGTTTGGAATTGTTATGAATGGAGCGTTTCGCATGATCACTATGAGCACTCTAAACATATGATATAGTATAATATGTAGAGAGTCGTCTCCCCTACGGTATAGTTGTCTCGATCTATTCGGAGCGCCGTCGTCGTTAAATTGATTACCGAAGGTATGATGCACGAGTGACGTAGACACGGTCGACTGTTATCACTTGTTAACGCCCTCACACTACCGTATGAGAATGAACATACGTACGGCCACACAGAGATGACAAATATCATCTGATTTTAACATATTAATATTATTATACTGGGTTTGTTGTGACGCTGTAGGCTGAGTCTGCTCTACGTAAATTACGGCACGAATAAATGAAACCTTTTCAAAGACAGATTGTTGATGCCCATTCGGCAGGGTAGGACGGTTTTCTTTGTGTGCCAACATAGAAGAAAACGTGCTATCAATAAAGAGCCATTGCTCGAAACGTCTAGCTATTTTTAATAGTTATTTAGGACTACGATTACCAAATATTATCTTCTAGATATAGTACATGGTCAAACAGATTATACACGGACATGCATAATGTGTGTGTCAAATGTCATGGGGGAAATTCGTCTTGTCTCTATCACGTCTGCTTGAGGTACAGGATCGGGAAAGTCACATAAGCTTTACAGTCAAATAGACGCACACAACGAAATACGTTTCAATAGCTAGTCTTTAGCCACATCGCTAACGCCTCAAGGCAAACTGTCTCGTCGGAGACTCTGCCCAGGACTGACCAAGACTCTCTCGCCTCGTGGAGCTCTCTCTGGAACCAAGGACTTAGACCGTTTATTATGTATCAAAACTTAACCAATTACAGGAGAGTACAAATTCTATAAGGCGTAGCCTTCAATCATACAGCCAATCACACTAAGTACTGGACACGTCATATCTTTTGATTAATCGTTTACTATATTAATAACTGCAAATACCAAACTGAAATAGTAGTCCGAATGGCGACGGTTATATCGTAATTAGTTCCAAATCACTGAGTGAAGTTTCGTCCAGGACCTCGCATGAGCCTAAATGATGACAGATTATGGAAATGTGTTACATTATATAATCTAACTATCAAGTCGTATCAGCGACCCATCTTTAGACAAATAGAAATAAATCATGACACAAATATGAATAAGAACGGTACATAAGTCTTGAAGATATACTATTTCCAAACAGCAAAACGAACATCTTAGATCCGATTGTGAAACAAATTATCATGGGCATATATAATTCATAATATAAGTATCAAATTTGAATAAAAACTGACAAAGCATGTTCATGATACCACATTTTTATAAAGCAAGATGGCTGCCAGTCGGCCACCTTCGATCCGATTGTGAAATGAATTGTCATGAACATGTATCCTAATATTTACAACCTATGTACTGAATTTGAAAGAAAAACAATGAAACATATCTAGGATACAATAATTTCAAAAAACCATGATGGCCACCAGTCGGTCATCTCGAATCAGATCGTGAAACAAATTATCACATGTATAATGCTAACATGCATAATGTAAGTACCAAATGTGAATGAAAACTGACAAGGCATTGCCATTTTTGATCGAAAGGGTAAACCACTGAATGTGCATATGCCCCATATAAAGTACTAGACAGAATGAACGGATTTGGTTTTCATCGTTTTGAACGGGGACTAAAAGTCTGAAAGCTGTCTTCACAGAAGTCTGTTGCTAAGATGATATAGCGAAGGCTGAATTTAGCATTATATCTGGTATAAACTGATGTTACTGTGCAATGAGTACAGAGCAATAACTGTGTTTTTTGTTGATGAAAGCCATTGAATTAAAAAGCAGTTATTACTGCTTAGTAATTTTATTAATTTCATACGTAGAACGAGTGACTGAGAAAGCATGTAAAGCAGTGCATTTATATTCTGAACAGATGTTACTCATAGTGACAGCAAGCTTTCCTAGCCCACAACGAAAATACGAGTTCCCATAGCAACAAACAGGTTGTACATTCATTGAATTTCCCCAGTCACTTGTTCTAGATGCCATCCGAATCGTGTCCATCGACCGACGTTGGCGGCGCATAGTGTTTCAATATAGTACAGTAATGTAAAGCACGGCCAATCAACAAAACTAAACTTTGCTCGCAGACATCGGTGTATGAATTGCCGGTTATGTCGTTTTTTTTTCTTCAAGCTCCTTGCTGTCTTTATTATTTCTCACTTTCATTATTTTATGTGACTTGATCACACATTCGCTATCACTTTGATTAGCTAATTACTTTTTGCCTGGTCTCTGTTGTTAACAGTTGCTAACCTGAGATAGCGGACAGTTTCGATCACTATTTACTGGTACCCGTCAGATCCTTTATTCTCAATAAATGCCCATTTACTAAGAATGAATTCATTCCACGTCCCAAAACAGCACCCACACGTACGTAACAACACATAAACCGGGATGGTTCTGCTGCCGCAAGAAAACACCCAAAAACTCGCAAAATTACTTCGGTCTATGTATAATAATAATAACTAATGATACAGAAAATGTTTTATTAGGAATAACAAAAATCATTAGTTACAGCTATAGCCACTTAAAACAACTACAAATATGAGATGATCGAAAACTGAAATGGTTAAAGGAAACTTCAAAAACATAATCTCTTTTAACAACTATCAACAAGCGCACGATCGTATTCTCCTTTATAATGTCAGACTTTTGTGTCAAGTGTATAATATACGTCAGTGGGTTGTTGAAATTTGTTTACTAGTACGTCAGTAAAAATAGAAATAGCAAATAAGCTGGTGTACAGGCTGTTAAAATCCGATTGTAAATGGAAGATTAAAGAGATTGTTTATTTCATACTGGCAGTAATAACAAGATGCAAGAATGTGTTATGCGTTTTTTTTTATCAGAGGACAGTAACCCACTATCGGTATACTCAATTCTGTGCAAATAGTTGGACGCTTTATTATGTTCTTTTACTATGCACTTTACGTTTACCTTCTAATATTTACTAGCGGTATCAAGACGTTTCTTTTTAAATGTTTTTTTTTTTTTTTTTTTTTTTTAAGTGAATCTATATATGTTCATGTTCTGATTTAGGAGATATATATTCCCCAAAAGGTTTATATAGTAGAGACATATTTTTTAAATAAACAAATTTGTCAGTGTCAGACGTTTTATTTGGTTGGTGATTAATGTGGCATTTTTTTTATTATTTGTTTATTGCTTTAATAAATTAATGTGGCATTTATTATCGCAGTGCACATTAATCAACATCTTGAGACTAAACACTCAACAGCTATACCGTATACTTGAGATGTCATGTGACATCGCCACAAGCTTAGAATAGGTTAAATTCTCACCGCTCCAGCTACAATGTCTTCGATCGCGAGTTTAAGTCTGCTAGTCGTTTTCATTGCTACGCTGCAATATGTCGCAGAGGCGTACTCCGAGACACAGGCCCAGGCTTTTTTGGATCTGTACAATGAAAACGCTGCGGTTGTTTTTTCAGATTACACGCATGCATCGTGGAGGTATTCAACTAACCTAACACAACATAATCGAGATATAAAGGTGAGCTAATTAAAACACATCACACATCGAGGAAAGTATTTTGTGAGAATTAGGCAAAGTTGCCTGGGGAAGGTCTGCCAGTTAAATTCCTACGTTGTAACTTCGGAATGCCGGTCACATAATTTTTTGTTTGTCATTCTGGCTTTCAATATTAATCAGCTTTGATATCACACGAGAATTCACAAGATAATGTGAATTGTAATACTGTAAAATGACTAATTTTCACTGGGTTTAAATTTCACTGATTTACCATTTCAGGCATATTCAGTGGGTTTTAAATTCACGGTTTCGTCATTTAGATAATGTGTTCTATGCTAAATTTTACATATTCACTGGGTTTTAATTTAGCTCATTTTCCAGTCAGCAAAATAAACAAAATTAAAACCCAGTGAATAATTACCCCCTTTACAGTAGATTGTATTACACTACTCACCTACCCCACCACAAACAATTGTTACCCGGTCGTAATTTGACATTAAAATAGATAATTTAATATCTATATATAGTTGCTGCATATGCAAGAATTCGACCCTTGATACTTAGAATAAAACCTATATTTCTCATTGAAAGGGGAAGCACATTGTGTTCACAGCTGTTTTTTAAAAGATTTGGCAAACAGTTGTTTTAAGGTTACGGCAGGAATTGACATGACGTGAGCAAAATGTCACATTCACGTAACACAATTCAAAAATTTTATAACCTATAATTTATCGAAAAAAGCTAGAATAACAATTAAACATAAAAAACAAAACCAGATAAATAAATGAAATATAATAGAAACTTGGTTAATAGTAATGGATGGAAATAACAAATAACTTAACAAAAGAACAACAATAAAACTTAACAACAAACAAATCCAACAAAAACATAAATTTAAAACAAAACTAGAATGAAAATGTAACAAAACTGTAACCCTTATGTCTGGACTAGCGTACGGTCTCTTGTTTGTTTCTTGGTATTTTAACAAACTATGAGTTATGGTCCGATACAGTGTGCAAATGTGAGGTTTATTTTAACCCACAGTCGTCACAAACAAGTATGTGTTATTTTAATAAAACATTTGTGACATTTGCTAAATTTTCCATCCAGGTTTCAAACAGATATTCTATTTTTTGTAAATTCAATTTGAATTAAAGTTTGAGGTGATAGTTTAATAATAATTGTTTATTGCATCATTAGAAATAACCATTTCTTTCAGTATATAGCAATAAAAATATAAAACTATTAATCACTATTATTATTAATTATTATTAGTGTATGATGAAACAGTTGTCAGAAGGTTTGAAGGTTACGGCATGACGTCATTGGGCATGAGGAAAAAAGGCGACATTTGTGTAGCACTGTGAGGCGTATATTAAACTATGAAGGTAAAACATGGATTTACCACAAAACCAGAATGAAAATTAAACATAAAAACAGAAATGGAGGTATAAAACAAAATAACTGAAAATATAATAGAAACTTCTTTGATAGTGATTAACGATTACTATAAGTTAAAATAACCCCCAAATTCCAAATTGTATCAAGCCATCAATCAAAGTTATTTAGTTATTTTGCCAGGGTAAAGGCTCTAATAGGATTTATTGACTTGATTGTTTGGGCAAAGTCCATTCAGGTAAATGGCATTTACATTGTTCATATGCGATCGGTAAGGATTATTTGAGCGAACTCGGAGAAATAGACTTTCTAAAAATAGCTGTGCATGTGCAAGACAGCAGTTAGTTTTCCCAATTCGTCACGGTAATTTTATTGTTTTTCTGCAATAACAGCAGATTCTAATTTCAATTCTACAGCCCTTTCTAAACCTATTAAATCGGCGGCCCATTACTGTGGCACGAATACTGTTTCAAACGATGTCAGGTGACTTTTTAATTGGCGCGTTTTGACATAAACGCAATGCATTATGGATAAACATGCGACGCTGTTGAGGCGTAAACAAGGCGAGGTCTGAGACAAGAACATTTTTGAATATGCCACAATTCTTGCAAACGTTTTTTTATTCCATGACTCAGTCAACCACCGCCAATAAGTTGTGTCATTAACAATTACTCATAAGACAGCGTCAACGTAGAAGTTTTATTTTTCTAGGTTTTTAGCATTGTTTGAAACTCTTAACAATATAATCAACGCAATATTATAATAATATAATATGTCCTTAAGAATATATAGTATTGTTTTGCTGATATGTTGTGGAATCTGTCAGCCGACTGAACAACTTGACGTTTACAATCTATCTTATATGGTTTACTGTGCAGCAAATTGAAGCTGGGAAAGCTGCAAACTTTTCTTCAACTTCAGCTGAGAAAGCGAAAAAATACTTAAGCGATGTAGATGACTACAGTGAGCCAGTTGCCAGGGAGCTTAATTTCATCGCCGCCATAGGAACAGCTGTTCTTGATGACGAGGATTTCGAACAAGTAAGTCTACAGATAATGATTGCTGGCGCTATTAAAGTTATATTTCTAGGAATCATTGCAACATTGATGTAACAGTATTATGATTGATAATGACGGACCTTGAGCTGAACAGGTCTCTCTCTCATCTAATATCGTCTGATATATAAACTAATGAACCAATGTACCGCGTATCTGAGAGCGCAACATTTCAATTTTCCCGATCAGTATTTCAACAGTCCTAGGAGATTTACGTAGCATAATCGGAGATCGTTACAAACTTATACGATCGGGATAGGTGATTTTCCGTACAATTGCGAGATCTCGCGAGATGCATGAAAGACGCGCGTCGAACGTCTGCCGCAAAAATCGAACGATTTGATTTTGAACTCGAATTTCCTTATTTCGTAGCTCACACCGACCGGCCGATCTTCGACAGAGGAATATTGCTTCCGAATACCCTTACTTAATCGAAATTGCCTATCATCAAATGTGGACAGCACATTATTAAGCATGGAAATGTCCCCAAAATACTTTCGTGTTTGTCGAATCCCACGCGATGTTTGACGCCACTACGACGCTATGACCTTTGTTTGTCCTGTTTTTACGTTCGATTTCACGCATAACGCGTGATTCTCGCAGTGTACGGAAAATGGTCTATTAATAACGTTCGTTTCTTGTTTGATGTGTACCAGTTACAGAATGTTCTAGCCAACATGAGTTATTTTTACGCCACTGGAAAAGTGTGTAAACCAGATGACAACACTGACTGCCATGCACAGGATCCTTGTAAGTTGTAATCTACTACAATATAAGAGTAGATGTTGATCTATTATTTCCCGCGTAACTATTTGTTGCAACGTACATACACTTAGTTAATATTAGAGAAGTCTTACATGTATACAAAAGTAACGAACAAATGTTAAAGCGGGAGGGCCGTCACCTGCGCACGCGCGGGTATTGAGTTCCAAGCGATGATAACAACATACGCTAAGAACGCAACGGCTCATGGGTAGACGCTTGTTTGTAAACAATGACACGCTATGGCCCACTGACAATTAGAAAACAACTACTAGTACTTTGAAAAATCATCCACAATTTATTCATTCATTCATTTTCTTTCTCATCAGATTTGACAAGTATCATGGCAAACTCGCGAGACTATGCCGAACGCCTATGGGTATGGGAACACTGGAGAAACAATGTGGGTCGACCAATGCGTCAGCTTTATTCTGATTATGTTACACTGAAGAATAAGGCATCGGTTATGAATGGTAATTGAACTTTGTATACTCAATCTAATATATACGATATTTTGCATAAATTCAAAAGTCAATTCAAGTTGTTTCTTTTGTATACAAATTAATTTGCTCTAAGGATACGAAGATTATGGTGATTACTGGAGAGGTAATTATGAAGATGATGATCTAGAGGAAGACATGGAACAGATGTATGAAGACATAAAACCATTATACGAGAAACTCCATGCATATGTACGATATCGATTGAAAGAGGTGTATGGTGATAAGATAAACCTTGATAAGGGATGTCTACCAGCTAATGTATTAGGTAAGGGGTGTACCATTACTTTGACGGGGTGGGTGATAAGATAAACCTTGATAAGGAATGTCTACCAGGTAATGTATTAGGTAAGGGATGTACAATTACTGTGATGGGGTGGGTGATAAGATAAACCTTGATAAGGGATGTCTACCAGCTAATGTATTAGGTAATTTTGTGTATTACTGTGATGGTTACGATGGTTACGACGTATTGTATGTCTGCAATTTGTACATCATTAACTTATAGGAGTGACTGACCGAATTTGTGATAAATACCGGACAAACGAGTTCTGGATATCATACACGTGCGATTCGTGACTTAGTATTACTAGCATGTTTGCATTTTGACCATTTATTGAGTATTTGAAATTGTTATTTATTTCCTTAACGTAAGAGCGTTGTTTTTTTATTTAAGGAGGGTTGCTACTAAGGGTAATGTTATTATGGGATGTCAGTATTTGCCAATATTGACTGCAGCATTCAATAATGGATAGGAAAGTTTACTGAGACAAATGCATTTCGGCGTATCACCTTGTATCAAATTGACTGTGAATAGTCAACGGCGCTGGGTATGCTGATGGAAGATAGCATACACTTTGATAATGGGTGACCTAACGTGAATGCATTTTAACGTTTCTACTGACCATGCTCTAAATATTAGGTGACATGTGGGGGCGCTTTTGGAATAATCTCTATAGCCTCGTCGAACCATATTCCGGTGGAACAAACGTTGACGTCACCGATGAAATGAAAGCACAGGTAATTAGCTACGAGCGTTTCAGACTATGCTGTGATATGGATATGACAAGTACGCGCCACAATGCGTTACTAAATACTTCGCGGTAATTCGCAATAAAGATCACGTGGCCAAGTTGCACCTACGGATACAGTTTGAAGTTGGTGTTTAATTAAAGTGGAGGGGTCGTCATCTGCGCATGCGCGAGACTTGAGTCCTGAGCGACGATAACAACACGCGCTAAAGCGCAAAGGCTCATGGGTAGACGCTTGTTTGTAAACAACTACATTATTGACGACATGCTATGGTTGTTTGCCGCATGCACAGGTGACGACTCCCTCGCTTTAACAGGAAACAAACTCAGGTTGTTCCATTCCAAGTATTTATTTTAATATACTGTGCGCATATATATCGACGTATTTCTCACATTTTACAGAACTACACGGTTGACAAAATGTTTCATACAGCCGACGATTTCTTCACGTCCATGGGGTTAGCAGAAGCGCCCCCACCGTTCTGGGAGGAATCCATGTTTGTCAAGCCAACTGACCGATTAGTTGAATGCCATGCCACAGCATGGGATTTCAGTAATGCCCATGATTTCCGGTATTGTTTATTTCTTTATTTATGTTCAATTATACTATAAAATATATTGAGATAAAATGTCGAGGCCGTAAAAAATTTCAGAACCAGCTATAGAAAAATATTTTGGAAGAAGTCTCATATGTTTGAGGTATTAAGTTTGTCCTGCCAAAACGCTGTATAAATGTCGTATTGGGAAATTGCTCCACGCCCCTATCATGCGCGGGTACACACATAAACGAATACAGAGGTGAATGCCCTTAGCACCACGTGGTGGCGCTATTTAACACAGTGAAGGGTTATTTTTAGCTGACAGCCATCTTATTCTTTATTACTTTCTTATTTGTCTTGAGGGTTCGTATGTGTACAGAGGTCAACATGGACGATCTGATGACGATACACCACGAAATGGGACACATTCAGTACTACTTACAATATAAACACCTACCAATTGAGTTTCGTAGTGGCGCCAATGAGGGTTTCCACGAGGCTGTAGGCGAGGTCATTGCAATGTCTGCCGCTACCCCAGAACATCTTTACTCGATTGGTTTAATGACCGAACTTCCAGACGACTATGGTAAGTATATGTTTCCATATATTATATGACCACAACTGAAAAAAGTGGAAATGATTTTATTCTCTCGTTGAGTTAGTGAAACTGCCTTTTACAAAACTGAAAATATGTCTTGAACTCCAGCAAAATCAGACACGTCACACCAGTCAGTATAGTTACTACGACCATCAATATACTTCCAATACTGCACGTGATCTTTGTTCTTGCGGTACATTATCAAGACAATGACTGTCTCTGTGGGTGTTCCATGTATTTATAGCAAACACCAAAATTCAAGTTTGGAGTTACGGTGCTTGACGCAACGTTCATGCTTGTAAACTTATATAAACAATAGAAGCCTATCCTAAAACACGCATACACATTTATACCCTTACAATCCTTTGAACGTGATTGGCCAGTACAAATTCCAGGTGTGGTTGATGTATTCTAAGTCAAATAATGCACTCGTGTCTTGCCATCGTTGACATATTTTAATACGGTGACTATGTGAAAAACTGCACTAGTGCATCATTCTATACATAATTGACACTGAAAACTACTTCTCCCATTTTTTTTAATTCTAGAATCGGACATTAATTTTCTGATGAAGCAAGCTTTAACAATGGTTGCTACGTTACCATTTTCCATCGCGTTGGAAAAATGGCGCTGGGAAGTATTTCGAGGAAATATACCATACAACGAATGGACAAAGCAATGGTGGGAGATAAAGTACGTAATTGGTGTGTGATTATAATAAAATATAGGAAACGTGATAATAGCCACGTGTTCGCATTATGGATGTATGAATGTTAATGGATCCAAGAGAAAACTAATAATAATAATATATATATAGTGCATTTGACGTCAAGAATTTTTGGCGATATAAAGCATATGCAAATTTTCAACATTGTTTGATACAAACTTGTTATTATTGTTATTTGTGTGCTTTCGTTAGGAATAAATATGCTGGGGTTGTTGAGCCTGTTCGTCGAACTGAAGACGATTTTGAACCTGGGGCAATGTTTCACATTGCTAACGACTACTCGTTTCTAAGGTAACAGACAAACAAACAAACAAACTAGTGCAATTAGTGTATAATGTTGTAGAAGTGTGTTGACTAGATTATGACATATAACTGTAACGTTATTTCGTCATCTTGTCATAACAGACGCACTTACAGTAACTCCCCAATATTATAAAAAAAACATCAATATTTTCGTTATAAATACCAACGAATGATAAATATAGTTTTCGAATTCTATTAGTTGTATGCTCACATCGATACTTTTCTTAGCGTGGATGAAAGAGCAAGTATACCCTCTCACAGTACACACCCCAACCTCACATACGCTGATGTATTCAATGTTAATTACCAAGAACAAGTTGGAACCATGTCATCCACATACGTAAAACTATTGCAATGACACTATTTTTTAGATACTACACCCGGACTTTCATACAGTTCCAGTTCTATAAAGCCATGTGCGATGCCAAAGGATGGGACAAGGACATATTCAAGTGTGACTTTTACAATTCAACAAGTGCCGGCAAACTTTTAAGGTAATCATCCCTGTTACTGCACTAGAAGAAAACACGTTGTCTCATCATTTACGTGTTTTTATTTCTGATACCCATAATGTGAAATATTGTCAAATGCACTCACCACTTCAAAGTGCAGTTGCAGTCATAAGCTAGTAGTCGCAGACCATGGCCTGTATCTACATACAATTTTAATAAGACTCAACATTCTCTGATATCTCTGCGTTGTGTAGACAATGGAGTACGCAGGCTTACACAATAATTATAATTTCCGGAAAATATTCATTTGTGTGGCACATGCTTACAAGAAATGTATCAAGGTTTGAAAAACATCTAAGACGTTTCAACAAACGAGTCTCTATTATTCTGATGCATTGTATAAATATCATTATTGTGCACTTCGCATAATCAATACAGTTTTTGCTTTGAACTTGAACTAAGAATAATTTGCACATCCTGTTAACCAGTGGGGGGGGGTCACGATTAAAGGTTGAGGTCAATGATCTAGTGAAAACAACAGTATTGCAAATGCAATGATGAAATTCCAATTGTTATTTCAGTGATATGTTAGCACTCGGTCGCAGTGTTTCGTGGCCTGATGCCATGGAAGCCATTGCTGGCACTGACACAATGGAGTCGGGTCCGTTGTTGGCCTATTTCAAACCGTTGGATGAATGGCTTACTCAGCAACTCGATAACCTTGGATTATCGAATGAAGTCGGATGGGATCCGAAATGCTCGTGGAAACCATACCACGTGGATTCGGAAGAACCAAAATCAGATGGAGGTCGGTGTATGATATTCACTGCTTTAATATGCTGACCAATAATAAGTACATTCAGATGGACATCAAAAAACATCTTCAAAATAACAAACATTTCTCATGCCATTATTTATTTATTTGCATTATATTTCCTAATAGTTTTAAACAAAATGTCAGATTATAAACTATTTCTTTTTCATACATTTACAAATTTTTAAATGTGATATTTCTTCAATGAGTCAACGCACGCTCGGTTATTATATTAACGTAGACGTGGCTGATTGGCTGCTTGTGAACCATTCTGATTTGCATCTTTCTTCTTCCTATATACACACTTACATTATCGTTTTGTGAGATTATTTAAGTGATGAATATATGACGTCATTATTCATTCATAAAAAATACGTCGTATCAATATAGTGGATGTCTGCGGGATGATTGGTTCCTGTCTTTCATCATTATTAAAATGGGACTTCTAGACCTGCCATGTTACTACAAAAATAAATTAACAAATAAATTATTAATTTAAGCAATTACCTAAATTACCTTAATTAATACTAAATTTATTTATATGTATGTTTCTTTATTTTACAGCTACGAGTGTCGTCGCATCTTTTGGGGTTGCTTTATTGGCCGCTGTGGTTTTATCGACTATTTTGTAAAAAGCGCCCTCAGCAACTATCGTACTCCGGACTATTTTACCAGTTTAGTTTATTCTACACAAGTTGAATACAACTACCCAGCAATGTCAGTCTAGTCAAATGAAAACAAAGACTTGTGGTTTGCAAATCATAATTCGAAATCATAATTAAACTAACTGTGTTTTAAAATTTTCACATTTTGCAGTTTTACAAATAAACAAATAAACGTACTACTTTGTTTGCTCATCATTAAATCTTGCAATCATTATCATATTTGACCTTACGATGCTCTACAATATCTTGGTTGGTTGGTTTGAGTATTGTTTATTCATATTTAAGAATATATTTTCGAGCACAAATTGTATTCAATATTACATCTTGAAAAAAACACTAGAATATTATTTTTCATAAATAATTTGTTTGTGCCAGTAAACATAGCGGTATTCGTTTGAAGAAAATATAATGCACATGCGTCCTGGACGGGTTTGGTGACAACTACATCGCTAATACAAAGCATAATTGTCACGGTTCGGACCACATATCCTCAGTTTCACGTATGTATGTTCCATATCTGCGAGCGTGGAATTTTCTAATAGTGGAGCCAAGACAGAAGGCAGAAAATCATGTCTGAGATTGAACGCGAACGTTGTTTCATTGTGTCGTAAATATTCTGAAACCCCATCAAATAGAACTGTATTGGCATAGCTGATTATTTTTGTCTTAGTTTATGTTTCATGTATTAGCATCATTATTTATATATTTCCCCAAAACTGTTATAACTATACATTGATTGATATAACTATAATAACTGAAACAGAAGATATTAATTTACCCGTGGATCACAAGGATGACTACTACAACTATTTTCCTGTATCAAAACGCTTATGGACGCTTGACCGTGACGTCATATCCGCTCCACGCTCGTTTATAATTTCAGCCTGCACTTAGAGATAAATTGGCAATCATTGTACTTATGCTATGGCAGCTTTACAGCTTTGTTTGTTTGTTTGTTTGTTTGTTTGTATGCGATAGTGTGCGTGCACTTGTGGGTATGGGGGCATACGCGCGTGTGTGGTAATTATAGTTATAGTTATAGCGCAATTAAGCCTTAATGCAGAAAGCAGAAGAAATCGGACAAGTAATACAACGAAAAAACACGATTTGTTACGAGAAAGCACGATGTGAATCGTCTAGGTAATCGGCGATGATAATAAGCCCACCTTTTAGATGAACTCCACAGATATAACATCACATGTAGTGATAAAACACGTTGTAATTCGTTTGTGCCATCGCCACTGTCTCGAAATTGTTGAAAAGTGGTAATTTTTCACAAACATGTCTTCGCTCGGAATGTTTCGTTTACTTGCCGGTCTCTTAGTGGCGCTGTCCTCTGGTGCCGATGCATATTCCGAGGAGGAGGCCCAGGAGTATTTAGATAATTATAATCCTCGCGCCCAGTTTTTTATATCAGAATTTGCGCTGGCAGGGTGGGATTATTCAACTAATATAACTCATCACAATTTGGAAATTGTGGTAAGTAACGAAGATATTTAATACCCCATATTTTATTATGAATTATATGTTTTTTTTGTCAAATAGCTTATTACAATTGTTATTTCACTACATTCTTGTTTGTTCGAGAATTCAACTTTGAGTAACTCATTATTCACAAATACGTAATATAAAAATATAAATGACGTGTCAAAATGCCCTATGGTAATTCAAGTTTAAGCAACAAATGTCAAAAAAACCAAAAACATAGAAAAGTCTATTTGATCTCATTTGCATATTGGTGATAGGTCATACTATGTGATACCACGGCAATTGATAGAATAAACTTTGAGCTGTTGATTTGATTCGCATTGACCTGACGAGTGACGTCATAATCAAGCAAATTATAGAAATCCACACACATTGTAATTGTTAGAAGTCCATCTCCATGTCAAGAGTTGTGCCCAGATACTGTAACTATAGTAATTATTCACTTGTATTTAATTTCACAATTTTTGCTAATAATTAAATTTGCCAAATTAAATACATGCCAGTGTGAACATGTAGAATATTAATAGAACTGCCAGGTCCCTAAACTTAACAACCTAGTGAAATTGCTCGAAACATCAAAACAGTGAAAATAAATGGTTTTACGGTAATAGAGGCAGTGTAGAATTAATTTAACATCGTTCATCATTTCAATCGAGATGTTAAAGGACAAATTATAATTTTTAATAAAGATAATGGAACAGTCTTATTTATATCTTGCTACGTGTTTTTTTAAAAAAAACAAAAACAAAAACAAAAACAGTTGTTCAATTCAAAAATTATCTCTGCAAAATAAAAACGAAATGACAAATCGTCTTTTATTCGGCAATCGCAAACAGCATAGAATAGAGTTACTTTGCTCTGTTGGTTTGGCGCAATGGACAATTTCATTGGCGGAGTGTAGGTCACTGTTCGACATATGTTACTGGTAGTATGTTGACTTTAATGATTATAGGTATAGATGTGATAAAAGTTGAAGGATATACTCTCTGTATTGTTGCAACGTGTCCATGTACCGATATGCCGTGTCTCGTCACATAGCATTGTTGCTACCGTTCTAATCGATACATATATTTGTGTGGATGGAAGAATTATCTTTACTCTATCGCACCGGGTAGAAGTTCAGGATATATCATAAAGGTCAACGTACAAAGACAGTACATATTAATAATAATATATTCGTCGAAACAAATTATCGTCTACCTGAATATTGTTATCGTAATTATAATATGCAACTTACATATCGATATATCAATGTCGCGTGTAGTAAATTATATGTTCGTTATTTGTCTGTACTTTTATTATTTACATTTAGATATTTGTAACTGTTGGTGAGCATGCTTTTGGGAGCAATCTTAACTCTGTAGGTCAAACTGACTATGAATGCGTGGCTTTATATGTATGTCCGTGACGTCAGAAATTCAGCATACACCTGTAATCTAGTCGCTTAGACTGCATTTATTACGAGGCATTTGGACCGTAATTTTTGAGCTCGAAAATGTGTCTGCTTACAGCGTCTTGAGTGTGAATCATGTTTTTTTTGCGATTTATAAGTTCGTAATTTGCCTGTACTTATAATGAAAGTGCTCAAGCACACACATTGCTTAATTGTTTCTCATTGAAAGGATCTTGGACGCGTATTTTAATTTTCAGGAAGTTGAGGGTGAGGAGTATGCCGAATTTGCTGCAGTAGCAGCAGAAGAAGCAAATAAGTTCACACCATATCTTAATGATTATACGGAGCTCGTTGCTCGGGAACTAGAATTTATCACTGACATCGGGGATGCTATACTAGATGATGATGACTTCGCACACGTAAGTAAACAACGAGCATGGCATTGGAAATCATACGTCTCAGGTTACAGGTCGAAACAAATACGTTAAATTGTTGTAAATAGTAGCATATGGGAAATCCTTCTTATTTTGTCTTAGTTACAAGGTGTTCTTAATAACATGAGTTTATTGTACGCTACCGGAGAAGTATGTAAACCGGAAGACAGCACCGAATGCTATGCACAAGACCCATGTAAGGAAAAACATATTTTGTATAAGTTATTGTTTTGTTGTTTTTAGTTTGACGAACCATGTACTACTGGGTTATTTGGGTTGCATATATTACTTTTACGTGTTTACGTTTTAGTTTCTGTAGCCTGGACTCACCCGGCACGAGTCCATACACAAAATAAATACAGTTTCCGAACTAGTTGACCACGCAATTTCCACTGGGCTCGCGGAATTCGTAGTTGGTATACCTACGCAGTACAAGTAAGAGTCTTAGGGGAGAACAACAAACACACTAACACAGGTATCTGTTTAAAGACAACATGAACTTCTATTCAATACTCAATAAATGAAGTTACACTCCTCTCATTAAGTGTCATAACTTGATATATCCAAAAGATTAAACTCCCTAACTAATGCACGTGCACAAATAAATCCTGGATACCTACTAATGATCCCTAACAACTACACTATATTACTGATCATTACAGTGAAAGTGAATCAGTAAGTCAACAGTAAAAGTTAACAATTATGTAGTTCCTTACAATGTGTAACAATCTCTGACCAACAAAGTTCTAATAATAATGTACTAACAGTAATGCAATAATTATCATGCACAGCAATCCCCACAAGTAAGGCCAAGCAATGCACCGTAATCACTTATAGTAATGTTCAACAGTAGTGTAACGATAATACATCATAAATGCTATCAATAATATTTAACAATGGTGTGACAATACACTGTAACTGGTAACAGTAATATTTAACAGTAGTGTGACAATACACCGTAACTGGTAACAGTAATATTTAACAGTAGTGTGACAATACACCGTAACTGGTAACAGTAATATTTAACAGTAGTGTGACAATACACCGTAACTGCTAACAGTAATATTTAACAGTAGTGTGACAATACCCCGTAACTGCTAACAGTAATATTTAACAATAGTGTGACAATACACCGTAACTGGTAACAGTAATATTTAACAGTAGTGTGACAATACACCGTAACTGGTAACAGTAATATTTAACAGTAGTGTGACAATACACCGTAACTGGTAACAGTAATATTTAACAGTAGTGTGACAATACACCGTAACTGCTAACAGTAATATTTAACAGTAGTGTGACAATACCCCGTAACTGCTAACAGTAATATTTAACAATAGTGTGACAATACACCGTAACTGGTAACAGTAATATTTAACAGTAGTGTGACAATACACCGTAACTGGTAACAGTAATATTTAACAGTAGTGTGACAATACACCGTAACTGCTAACAGTAATATTTAACAGTAGTGTGACAATACACCGTAACTGGTAACAGTAATATTTAACAGTAGTGTGACAATACACCGTAACTGCTAACAGTAATATTTAACAGTAGTGTGACAATACCCCGTAACTGCTAACAGTAATATTTAACAATAGTGTGACAATACACCGTAACTGCTAACAGTAATATTCTTTAACGGTAGTCAGCGTGATAATAAGGTCACAGATGTATATCAAGCTTCTCCTTGTAAGTTGTAATATATAGTTCGACAACACTGCCGATGAGCATAATAGATGACGTGGGTTTCACAGAATCAACGAATAGCGACCACCCAAAGTTAAATCAGTATGTGAATAAAATTGATATGGGCGTTATCATACTGCCGCTATCAATGGATGCAATGTCCGATGCACTTCAATGTGACTTCATAGAACAGAAGTTTTATTGATACATACGATTGACCACCGCTGCTGCTGGCTCCCTATTTGCCGCCGAGTTGTCAGTCCTTGGTTAATTACATCACTGGTGTGTTGCCATCTTGGAATCTTCCGACGCGGCAACCCGCTAACTTCAGAGTCGGCGAACGTTCGTTCTGCTGAGGGTTGCTTTCCCCAGACAGGAACCAAACCTTTCACTAAGTGTTCATCTGATACAATTCAGTTGTCTTGAACCACCACAGGCACTTTTTATATAGACATTTCAAATAAAGTACAGGTAGACATCAGATTTTTCACTTCGGACGCATCTCAATTTTCCACGAGGGACTTGTATACTGATCAAGGCGCAACAGTAAGTTGGCACAAATAGTCCACCCATGAATCGTACATATTAATTCGAAGCAAGCACTAAAACGTCTTTCTATAGCTAAACCAGATATTAGGGTTTAATTTCAAATAAACAATACCAATGTACCAATTAACTTATAGTTGAATGATACAAAATCTGTTGGCGGATGCATACAACAGTGATCCACTTTCACCGGAAATGGCAGTTAATGAAAAGTACGCCACTAACGACTGATATAGGGCGCCATTTGTTTTCATAGCGCTTCTGTAACTATTCAAATGCATCGAACACAATACACAAAAATAACACTACTTTTTATAGTCTACATCTTTCCCCTGGCACAGAGAAGGCTGCCTCAGCCGTAACACCACATACAAATGTGTGACCATTGGATAACAATACAAATAGTTCATCAAAACAGTACCACCCTTACATGCGTCACCTTCGCTGTGGGGTAAACCAAGTACCTCACAGTTCCAGTTCACATGAAATATTGTGTCACATTAAGCTCTGACCCAGCAGCCACACCACTTGCACCAAAGCGGGATGCCAGCGACTGTTGCCACATAGATGCCAAGTTACAGTAGACGGTCTTGTCCAGTATGAGTTCACAACAAGGCAGCTCATGTAGCATCTCCTGCAACAATAAGAAGAAAAGAAGGGAACGACAACTGTCCCCGTTAGTACTCTCTCACACACCTATCGTATACTGATACACTCCACTGATTATATTCATACAACCCAACATACAATCCTTCAACAAATTCATTCAAATCCCATTTCATAACATATGTCTGTCAAGGTTGAGACAGGTGTTTTGTACCCTAAATACTTAGTCATATATAGTTTATTGAAAAACAAGATCATATATTCTAGTCATCTGTAACCAATTCAACACTGGAAAGAAGGTACAAATATTCACTTCCACAAGATAAGCAATGTGCTTCTAATCAGTGTTGCGCAATCCCTGGTACCATTTCCGATTTCATCTGGATACAGTATAGAAGGTAATTGGTGAGCTGCACGAGTTATGCATTGCAGCTAATCTTGTTCATTTTCTCTTCATTCTTATTCCTGATTAAGGTTATGATCGCACTTGATATCTCCTGGTCTCTATTCAGTGAAACCTTCTTCGCAAAACAGTATTGATCATACCCATAACGGAGTGGGGGTCTCCGAGTTCGTGTTGATCTTCTTGGCATATCAGTTTCTTCGCAAATTGCTTCATTACTACTCTGATCACTTTCTATCAGGTTTTCTTCTGTAATTTCATCCTCATTCACTTCCGGATTTCTACTGAAGTTTTCTGGTGTGTTAGCTGACCGTTCACTTCCATCAACTGTTTCTTTGTCACCTACATTACTGGCAGATACATCTCCTTCTGATGCTTCAGTGTCCTCCTGCTGATTTGGAGACACTGACTCATCTATGGCCAAGGGGGAATCAAGACTCAAGGTTTCCCCCCTAGAAGGAACGTCAGACGAGTCATCTATAATAGGACTAGAAATTTCCAATAATGAATTCTTGCTTCCGTGGGCTTTTTCAGAAGATTCTATACTCAATACGTCTTCCACCTGTAGAGATTCAGAATGGGTTACCGTCACAGGATGAGTTCCATGTACGACCGGTTCTGCAACAAATATCCCATCATCTTCTTCATCAGAGTCAGAGACTGAATGCGAGTCATCCTCAACCATATCAACAGTGTCTGGCATTGTTGCCCTTTGTGGATGTTGTACCCGAGGAATTTCTCTTTGATGGGCCAGATATGGAATTGGCAGTGTACTACATGGCAACAATAAGTTGCGGTGAAGTGTCCTCCTCCCGCCACGTCCTTCTGATACAACCACATATACAGGAACATCGGGATTGAGTCTCCTCTCTACCCGGTAAGGTTGAGGATCCCAGCGATCCGCGATTTTATGTTTTCCACGCACACTAACATTCTTAACCAACACTCTGTCACCAGGTCTAAGGACAGCATCCTTAGCTCCGCGATCATATCTTTTCTTGTTCTGTGCAGCCTTTTGTGTGGACTTAGCGCTAGCTAACTCATATGCTGTGGCTAATCTTTCCCTCAATTTGTCAGCGTATTCACTGTAGCTACTTGTAATTGTTTTTTCTGGTTGTAAACCTAAGTAAATGTCAATTGGTAACCTTGGTTGCCTTCCATACATAAGGAAATAAGGAGTATACCCAGTGCTACTATTCTCAGTGCAATTGTACGCATGTACAAGTGGTGCGACATACTTCTTCCAATCAGCCTTCTTCTCTGGAGGAAGAGTGCCCAACATGTCTAACAAGGTGCGATTAAACCGTTCACATTTCCCGTTGCCCTGTGGGTGGTAGGGAGAGCTTCTCGTTTTCTGTACACCAACATGTTGACATAGACGCTTGATTAATTTAGATTCAAACTCCCTGCCCTGATCTGAATGCAACTTTTCCGGAAAGCCATAATGAACTAGAAAGTGATTTAACAAATGATCAGCTGTCTGTTTGGCCTTCTGAGAAGTAGTCACAATAGCAACAGCATATCGGGTAAAGTGATCTGTTATAACAAGAACACTATTAGCACCACCTTTCTTATAGTCTTCTATGGAAAGATAATCAATACATACCAACTCCAGTGGTTGTGTGGTTTTGATATTTACTAACGGGGCTTTGACTTGTTGTTCAGTGTGTAGTTTTCGTGCATTACATCTTGGACAGGTTTCTATCTTTTGTTGCACATCACGATACATATCTGGCCAATAAAACCTTGATTGCAATAATTCCAACACCCTGTCTTTACCTAGGTGGCCAACATCATCATGTGTTCCCTTTAATGCTACACCACGGTATTCCGAAGGTACAACCAGTTGGTAATAAGTGTTACCATCTTTATCTAGTCTGGTACGATGCAATACGTTCCATCGAAAACATAGACGTTTCCATTCCCGCAGTCCTTTTCTGACAGACGGTGTCTCATGTTTGGTGGTTTCCGGGCGCGGTGCTTCATTTTGTTTTGCATACCACCTTAATCTTTCTATCTCAGGATCGCGTTCCTGCAAGAATTTCCATTCCTGCATAGTCACTGGAGGCAATGCATGCTTCTCAGGCCATATTGGAGGTTCATCCAGACATTCAGGCACAGCAGTTATGGCGTGGCTCATAGCCTCAACCCATGGATTACCAGCAACTTTGTGAGCTTGGCAAAATGCCTGCATGTCCCCAGCTGACATCTGTACTTCCCCTCTAGTCTCTTCAATAATACCCTGGTCAACAGCGTGAGGCATCCTTGAGAGGCCATCAGCATCTCCGTTCTTTTTACCAGATCTATAAACCAACTTGAAATTATATGCACTCAAAGCAGCCAACCACCTATGTCCAGTGGCGTCCAATTTGGCAGTGGTGTTTACATATGTAAGGGGGTTGTTGTCTGTTAATACAACAAACTCATTCCCATACAAATAATCGTGCATCTTTTGAGTAACTGCCCATTTTAAGGCCAAAAATTCAAGCTTATGAGCAGGATAATTTTGCTCACTGCGGGATAGTGCACGACTAGCATACATGATCACCTTCTTGTCTTTACCATGTCCCTGGTACAATACAGCCCCCAACCCTATAAAGCTAGCATCTGTATGCAACTCGAAAGGCTGAGTGTAATCCGCATAGGCCAGGATTGGGGCACTAGTTAACTTGTCAATTATGGTATCAAAAGCTGTTTGACAGGCTTCAGTCCACACAAATTCCGGCAGCTTAACCTTCTGGGCTTTCTTACTACTCCTTCGTCTTCTTGTCGGCAACCCAGCAGTTAAGTCAGTGAGCGGTTTGACAATTCCCGCATACCCTTTCACAAAACGTCGAAAATACCCAGCAAAACCAAGAAACCTACGGACTTCCCTAATATTTGTAGGTATTCGCCATTCCTTGAGCGCTCTTGTCTTCTCTGGGTCTGTGCCAACCCCATCTTCTGAAACTATATGGCCCAAATACTTAACCTGTTGTTGCAACAACTGACATTTACTAGCTTTAATCTTAAGCCCCTTCTCTTCCAATCTGTCAAGTACCATCTTCAATCTTTTCAGATGTTCATCAAAGGTCTTGCTAAACACAATTATATCGTCAAGATATACCAAACAAATGTTGAAATTTAAGTCCCCCAAACACTTCTCCATACACCTTTGGAAAGTGGCAGGGCTACCAGTCAATCCCATACTCATACGCAGACACTCATAATGTCCTAGTGGGGTTACAAATGCCGTCTTTTCAATATCTTCGGGTGCCATATCCAATTGCCAGTACCCCGCCTTTAGGTCAATGGATGAAAACCATCGAGCACCATGAAGCACATCCAAACTCTCTTCGATACGAGGGAGCGGATAAGAATCTCTGATTGTTCTCTCATTTAACTTTCGATAATCGATGCACAATCTCAGCTTATTGTCACGTTTGCGGACAAGAACAACTGGTGCAGCCCAAGGGCTATGTGATTCTCTGATCACATTACTCTCTAACATACCACGCAAGACCTGTCGAGCTTCCTCATACATTCCAGGTGGAATCCTCCGGTGTCGCTCTCTGATCGGTTCATTGCTCATCAACCTAATGTGATGTTGTTCTTCTGTACAATGTCCCAAATCATTGTCATGTCTAGAAAAGACAGATGATTTGTTTTCCAGTAGCTGATGAACCTGCTGCATTTGTGTTTCTGTTATGGGTGATTCTGACATATCAAACTCAATCCCGGGATGGATTGATATCCTTCTGGTTGCTCGCAGCGTCACTGGTGGTTGGTTCTGTAGTTGTTTTTGCAATTCTGAATCCAGTTCATCAGGTTTTCCAATCCATGTGACTGCATATGCCCTTGCTAACAACTGTCCGGGTCTGATTGTGATTCGTCGCGTGGACGTATTATGGAGACAGACTGGCACTCGAGATTTGCCTTGCATACACTTCAACACTGCTGTTGTTGGTTTAATCACAACACCGCCAGTCTTCATTGGACGAGGTTCTACGGCCACAACAAATTGATCACCAGGCGGACCCTTTTTAGTACGACCCCACATAATCATAGCATGCTGTGGTTCCATTTGAACAGGATGTTTTGTCATAGCATGCACATTACCAATGTCACCTCGAACGCCAACAAACTTGTCACGATCATCCAGTCTTTGAAAAGCTTTCTGCATCACGGCTGAAATGCGCATATAACGTGCTTTCCCTTTTCCTCCAGTATATGGCTTAGCTTTGTATAGACCCAATAAATTGGTTCCCACCGTCACTGGTACCTCTCTGTTATAGTCATCATTTCCCACCACCAACGCTGGAATGATACTTTCTTGTGTATCTCCAAAGACATGTCTAGGGAATGACATTCGCACTTCAATAAACCCAAGGAAAGGCACTGGCTGTCCATTGGCTCCTGTCACAGTTAATTGTTCTTCTATGGCCCGGATTGGCAGTTTTGACAAGTGCTGATCATAAAAGTTCTTGCAAATGGTTGTAACCTGTGAACCTGTATCGACCAGACAACAGCAAGTTATACCTTCTACAAACATTTCCTCTTCTTCTGGATCTCCAACCAAATGTCCTCTGCGCGTTTGTACCATGACACATCGATTTTCATTCTTGACTTGCTTTCTTGATTGGGCAGACCTCGATTGGTCCTGAGATCTTTCTTTTGTGTTTTGTTTGGGTTTTGGACATTTATTTGACTTATGGCCTTCTTCCTTGCAATTGTAGCAGCGAATGGGGGCTTTCTTGGGCTCAGAACACTCGCGTGCGATGTGGCCTTCGAGTCCACAATTGTAGCATCTCCATGACCTAGTCTTGTGATCATCATGTGATTGTGAGTGATCAATCTCACTTGGGGTCACGCCTGCTCCAGTCTGTTCTAGTTTCTGAATCTGTTCGTTTTGTCGACGACTCTCCAGTTCCAGTTTCTTCAGGGTTTCTGTAACTGTTACCATACCCTCAACACACAGTTTCATCATTTTCATTACCTCTGTGTCTGGTCCAGTATTGGTCTCTTCATCAGGAAGTACTGTTAGTGCTCGTCCAGTGGCTGACCTTTTATACGTACTACTCATTGTTGTTCTATCTTTCACCTCCTGTTCAGCACTCATTACATGCCTCTTCATTTCTTCAAATGTAGTACACAGTGCTTTCATTGGTCGAGCGATATCAACAACTCTGTCCTCTCGAATATTTTGCCAGAATACAGTCCTCAGGGCTTCATCAACTGCTGATTCTTTTATACCTCCCCGCCTTTTAACAATATGGATGCTCCTTTCAAGTCTGTCAGCAAATTCTGCTATAGTCTCTCCCTCTTTCTGGCGACTGTCTCGATAAAAGCGTTCTAATAAAACAGGGCCTTTTTCCATCTCCCCAAAACTGCTCTCAAGTTTATTTATGATTTCTTTTACGGATGCATCACGTGGTAGTGTTTCAAGTTTCCATGCTGCACGCCCCTTCAATGACCGTCTTACTGCTGGCAGAAGTATGCTGTGAGGGTATGTTCCCGATTCCAACAAGACCTCCACATGGTCTTTCCATATCTCAAATTCAGCATCCCCTTTTCTAGATGGGTCTCCTGAAAATGTATCCAACCTTGGAGACTGGTACATGCCTGCAGCCCAACCTGGATGCAATTGCATAACGTTTTGATCATAGCCGTAATTTGCTGGGCCATGCAAGTTGTCCCTGGCAGTGTAATATTCATTGCCATTCTCACTGCATGGTCTCTGCGTTCCCCTGTATAATGACGCATTAGCTTCTCTGCCTATGACTGATGGGTTCTGGGGAATATGAGGAGTGTCCTTCAACCCATCCTCACTAGTATTTCGCCTATCGCCCAATTCCCGAGACCGACTACGAGATCTAGAACTGCTCGATGGAGAAAAAGAACGACCGCGATACGTCTTAGGTGTCACACGAACATCAAAACCGGTTTTGTGGCTTTCATCAGCGGCACGGGTTGCATGTTCCGGATGCATAGATGGGAGCTGAACGTCTCTCAAGACCCCCAGGGGCTCAGTAGTTCCCCATCTATCTAAAGTTGCCCAGTACTGACCACGCCCTCTACCTTTTCTTGAGGGAAAAACCCCAGTAGGCTCTGACCAGACCCCTTCTGCACGCTTTGGAACTGCCCCACTTGTAGGAGTGACCATTGGCCCACTAATCTCTGGCATGCTATCATCCACGTGCTCAGCCATAATACTATACATACACACAGTGAAGGAGCAATCTCACTCTCACACACACAAATTTCTGTAATTGTTCCTACCTTAATTAATATGCTGAACCAATCACCACTGCTACTCTTGAAATTCGCTTTCTTCAAATAAAGAAGCACTTGGTTTGCAGGAAGTCTGCCAACATAAGCACCATGCAGCTCCAGTACCGTCCACCGCCAGATCGCAAATGCCTTTAACCCCGGAACAGAGCAAAATGTGTACACACTTGTTGCCCTCTCCCTAATTTCCACTTGTACGATACCAACACACGAGAGCGAAACAGAATTCCAAGCCCCACGTTGGGCGCCAATTTTTGTAGCCTGGACTCACCCGGCACGAGTCCATACACAAAATAAATACAGTTTCCGAACTAGTTGACCACGCAATTTCCACTGGGCTCGCGGAATTCGTAGTTGGTATACCTACGCAGTACAAGTAAGAGTCTTAGGGGAGAACAACAAACACACTAACACAGGTATCTGTTTAAAGACAACATGAACTTCTATTCAATACTCAATAAATGAAGTTACACTCCTCTCATTAAGTGTCATAACTTGATATATCCAAAAGATTAAACTCCCTAACTAATGCACGTGCACAAATAAATCCTGGATACCTACTAATGATCCCTAACAACTACACTATATTACTGATCATTACAGTGAAAGTGAATCAGTAAGTCAACAGTAAAAGTTAACAATTATGTAGTTCCTTACAATGTGTAACAATCTCTGACCAACAAAGTTCTAATAATAATGTACTAACAGTAATGCAATAATTATCATGCACAGCAATCCCCACAAGTAAGGCCAAGCAATGCACCGTAATCACTTATAGTAATGTTCAACAGTAGTGTAACGATAATACATCATAAATGCTATCAATAATATTTAACAATGGTGTGACAATACACTGTAACTGGTAACAGTAATATTTAACAGTAGTGTGACAATACACCGTAACTGGTAACAGTAATATTTAACAGTAGTGTGACAATACACCGTAACTGGTAACAGTAATATTTAACAGTAGTGTGACAATACACCGTAACTGCTAACAGTAATATTTAACAGTAGTGTGACAATACCCCGTAACTGCTAACAGTAATATTTAACAATAGTGTGACAATACACCGTAACTGGTAACAGTAATATTTAACAGTAGTGTGACAATACACCGTAACTGGTAACAGTAATATTTAACAGTAGTGTGACAATACACCGTAACTGGTAACAGTAATATTTAACAGTAGTGTGACAATACACCGTAACTGCTAACAGTAATATTTAACAGTAGTGTGACAATACCCCGTAACTGCTAACAGTAATATTTAACAATAGTGTGACAATACACCGTAACTGGTAACAGTAATATTTAACAGTAGTGTGACAATACACCGTAACTGGTAACAGTAATATTTAACAGTAGTGTGACAATACACCGTAACTGCTAACAGTAATATTTAACAGTAGTGTGACAATACACCGTAACTGGTAACAGTAATATTTAACAGTAGTGTGACAATACACCGTAACTGCTAACAGTAATATTTAACAGTAGTGTGACAATACCCCGTAACTGCTAACAGTAATATTTAACAATAGTGTGACAATACACCGTAACTGCTAACAGTAATATTCTTTAACGGTAGTCAGCGTGATAATAAGGTCACAGATGTATATCAAGCTTCTCCTTGTAAGTTGTAATATATAGTTCGACAACACTGCCGATGAGCATAATAGATGACGTGGGTTTCACAGAATCAACGAATAGCGACCACCCAAAGTTAAATCAGTATGTGAATAAAATTGATATGGGCGTTATCATACTGCCGCTATCAATGGATGCAATGTCCGATGCACTTCAATGTGACTTCATAGAACAGAAGTTTTATTGATACATACGATTGACCACCGCTGCTGCTGGCTCCCTATTTGCCGCCGAGTTGTCAGTCCTTGGTTAATTACATCACTGGTGTGTTGCCATCTTGGAATCTTCCGACGCGGCAACCCGCTAACTTCAGAGTCGGCGAACGTTCGTTCTGCTGAGGGTTGCTTTCCCCAGACAGGAACCAAACCTTTCACTAAGTGTTCATCTGATACAATTCAGTTGTCTTGAACCACCACAGGCACTTTTTATATAGACATTTCAAATAAAGTACAGGTAGACATCAGATTTTTCACTTCGGACGCATCTCAATTTTCCACGAGGGACTTGTATACTGATCAAGGCGCAACAGTAAGTTGGCACAAATAGTCCACCCATGAATCGTACATATTAATTCGAAGCAAGCACTAAAACGTCTTTCTATAGCTAAACCAGATATTAGGGTTTAATTTCAAATAAACAATACCAATGTACCAATTAACTTATAGTTGAATGATACAAAATCTGTTGGCGGATGCATACAACAGTGATCCACTTTCACCGGAAATGGCAGTTAATGAAAAGTACGCCACTAACGACTGATATAGGGCGCCATTTGTTTTCATAGCGCTTCTGTAACTATTCAAATGCATCGAACACAATACACAAAAATAACACTACTTTTTATAGTCTACATCTTTCCCCTGGCACAGAGAAGGCTGCCTCAGCCGTAACACCACATACAAATGTGTGACCATTGGATAACAATACAAATAGTTCATCAAAACAGTACCACCCTTACATGCGTCACCTTCGCTGTGGGGTAAACCAAGTACCTCACAGTTCCAGTTCACATGAAATATTGTGTCACATTAAGCTCTGACCCAGCAGCCACACCACTTGCACCAAAGCGGGATGCCAGCGACTGTTGCCACATAGATGCCAAGTTACAGTAGACGGTCTTGTCCAGTATGAGTTCACAACAAGGCAGCTCATGTAGCATCTCCTGCAACAATAAGAAGAAAAGAAGGGAACGACAACTGTCCCCGTTAGTACTCTCTCACACACCTATCGTATACTGATACACTCCACTGATTATATTCATACAACCCAACATACAATCCTTCAACAAATTCATTCAAATCCCATTTCATAACATATGTCTGTCAAGGTTGAGACAGGTGTTTTGTACCCTAAATACTTAGTCATATATAGTTTATTGAAAAACAAGATCATATATTCTAGTCATCTGTAACCAATTCAACACTGGAAAGAAGGTACAAATATTCACTTCCACAAGATAAGCAATGTGCTTCTAATCAGTGTTGCGCAATCCCTGGTACCATTTCCGATTTCATCTGGATACAGTATAGAAGGTAATTGGTGAGCTGCACGAGTTATGCATTGCAGCTAATCTTGTTCATTTTCTCTTCATTCTTATTCCTGATTAAGGTTATGATCGCACTTGATATCTCCTGGTCTCTATTCAGTGAAACCTTCTTCGCAAAACAGTATTGATCATACCCATAACGGAGTGGGGGTCTCCGAGTTCGTGTTGATCTTCTTGGCATATCAGTTTCTTCGCAAATTGCTTCATTACTACTCTGATCACTTTCTATCAGGTTTTCTTCTGTAATTTCATCCTCATTCACTTCCGGATTTCTACTGAAGTTTTCTGGTGTGTTAGCTGACCGTTCACTTCCATCAACTGTTTCTTTGTCACCTACATTACTGGCAGATACATCTCCTTCTGATGCTTCAGTGTCCTCCTGCTGATTTGGAGACACTGACTCATCTATGGCCAAGGGGGAATCAAGACTCAAGGTTTCCCCCCTAGAAGGAACGTCAGACGAGTCATCTATAATAGGACTAGAAATTTCCAATAATGAATTCTTGCTTCCGTGGGCTTTTTCAGAAGATTCTATACTCAATACGTCTTCCACCTGTAGAGATTCAGAATGGGTTACCGTCACAGGATGAGTTCCATGTACGACCGGTTCTGCAACAAATATCCCATCATCTTCTTCATCAGAGTCAGAGACTGAATGCGAGTCATCCTCAACCATATCAACAGTGTCTGGCATTGTTGCCCTTTGTGGATGTTGTACCCGAGGAATTTCTCTTTGATGGGCCAGATATGGAATTGGCAGTGTACTACATGGCAACAATAAGTTGCGGTGAAGTGTCCTCCTCCCGCCACGTCCTTCTGATACAACCACATATACAGGAACATCGGGATTGAGTCTCCTCTCTACCCGGTAAGGTTGAGGATCCCAGCGATCCGCGATTTTATGTTTTCCACGCACACTAACATTCTTAACCAACACTCTGTCACCAGGTCTAAGGACAGCATCCTTAGCTCCGCGATCATATCTTTTCTTGTTCTGTGCAGCCTTTTGTGTGGACTTAGCGCTAGCTAACTCATATGCTGTGGCTAATCTTTCCCTCAATTTGTCAGCGTATTCACTGTAGCTACTTGTAATTGTTTTTTCTGGTTGTAAACCTAAGTAAATGTCAATTGGTAACCTTGGTTGCCTTCCATACATAAGGAAATAAGGAGTATACCCAGTGCTACTATTCTCAGTGCAATTGTACGCATGTACAAGTGGTGCGACATACTTCTTCCAATCAGCCTTCTTCTCTGGAGGAAGAGTGCCCAACATGTCTAACAAGGTGCGATTAAACCGTTCACATTTCCCGTTGCCCTGTGGGTGGTAGGGAGAGCTTCTCGTTTTCTGTACACCAACATGTTGACATAGACGCTTGATTAATTTAGATTCAAACTCCCTGCCCTGATCTGAATGCAACTTTTCCGGAAAGCCATAATGAACTAGAAAGTGATTTAACAAATGATCAGCTGTCTGTTTGGCCTTCTGAGAAGTAGTCACAATAGCAACAGCATATCGGGTAAAGTGATCTGTTATAACAAGAACACTATTAGCACCACCTTTCTTATAGTCTTCTATGGAAAGATAATCAATACATACCAACTCCAGTGGTTGTGTGGTTTTGATATTTACTAACGGGGCTTTGACTTGTTGTTCAGTGTGTAGTTTTCGTGCATTACATCTTGGACAGGTTTCTATCTTTTGTTGCACATCACGATACATATCTGGCCAATAAAACCTTGATTGCAATAATTCCAACACCCTGTCTTTACCTAGGTGGCCAACATCATCATGTGTTCCCTTTAATGCTACACCACGGTATTCCGAAGGTACAACCAGTTGGTAATAAGTGTTACCATCTTTATCTAGTCTGGTACGATGCAATACGTTCCATCGAAAACATAGACGTTTCCATTCCCGCAGTCCTTTTCTGACAGACGGTGTCTCATGTTTGGTGGTTTCCGGGCGCGGTGCTTCATTTTGTTTTGCATACCACCTTAATCTTTCTATCTCAGGATCGCGTTCCTGCAAGAATTTCCATTCCTGCATAGTCACTGGAGGCAATGCATGCTTCTCAGGCCATATTGGAGGTTCATCCAGACATTCAGGCACAGCAGTTATGGCGTGGCTCATAGCCTCAACCCATGGATTACCAGCAACTTTGTGAGCTTGGCAAAATGCCTGCATGTCCCCAGCTGACATCTGTACTTCCCCTCTAGTCTCTTCAATAATACCCTGGTCAACAGCGTGAGGCATCCTTGAGAGGCCATCAGCATCTCCGTTCTTTTTACCAGATCTATAAACCAACTTGAAATTATATGCACTCAAAGCAGCCAACCACCTATGTCCAGTGGCGTCCAATTTGGCAGTGGTGTTTACATATGTAAGGGGGTTGTTGTCTGTTAATACAACAAACTCATTCCCATACAAATAATCGTGCATCTTTTGAGTAACTGCCCATTTTAAGGCCAAAAATTCAAGCTTATGAGCAGGATAATTTTGCTCACTGCGGGATAGTGCACGACTAGCATACATGATCACCTTCTTGTCTTTACCATGTCCCTGGTACAATACAGCCCCCAACCCTATAAAGCTAGCATCTGTATGCAACTCGAAAGGCTGAGTGTAATCCGCATAGGCCAGGATTGGGGCACTAGTTAACTTGTCAATTATGGTATCAAAAGCTGTTTGACAGGCTTCAGTCCACACAAATTCCGGCAGCTTAACCTTCTGGGCTTTCTTACTACTCCTTCGTCTTCTTGTCGGCAACCCAGCAGTTAAGTCAGTGAGCGGTTTGACAATTCCCGCATACCCTTTCACAAAACGTCGAAAATACCCAGCAAAACCAAGAAACCTACGGACTTCCCTAATATTTGTAGGTATTCGCCATTCCTTGAGCGCTCTTGTCTTCTCTGGGTCTGTGCCAACCCCATCTTCTGAAACTATATGGCCCAAATACTTAACCTGTTGTTGCAACAACTGACATTTACTAGCTTTAATCTTAAGCCCCTTCTCTTCCAATCTGTCAAGTACCATCTTCAATCTTTTCAGATGTTCATCAAAGGTCTTGCTAAACACAATTATATCGTCAAGATATACCAAACAAATGTTGAAATTTAAGTCCCCCAAACACTTCTCCATACACCTTTGGAAAGTGGCAGGGCTACCAGTCAATCCCATACTCATACGCAGACACTCATAATGTCCTAGTGGGGTTACAAATGCCGTCTTTTCAATATCTTCGGGTGCCATATCCAATTGCCAGTACCCCGCCTTTAGGTCAATGGATGAAAACCATCGAGCACCATGAAGCACATCCAAACTCTCTTCGATACGAGGGAGCGGATAAGAATCTCTGATTGTTCTCTCATTTAACTTTCGATAATCGATGCACAATCTCAGCTTATTGTCACGTTTGCGGACAAGAACAACTGGTGCAGCCCAAGGGCTATGTGATTCTCTGATCACATTACTCTCTAACATACCACGCAAGACCTGTCGAGCTTCCTCATACATTCCAGGTGGAATCCTCCGGTGTCGCTCTCTGATCGGTTCATTGCTCATCAACCTAATGTGATGTTGTTCTTCTGTACAATGTCCCAAATCATTGTCATGTCTAGAAAAGACAGATGATTTGTTTTCCAGTAGCTGATGAACCTGCTGCATTTGTGTTTCTGTTATGGGTGATTCTGACATATCAAACTCAATCCCGGGATGGATTGATATCCTTCTGGTTGCTCGCAGCGTCACTGGTGGTTGGTTCTGTAGTTGTTTTTGCAATTCTGAATCCAGTTCATCAGGTTTTCCAATCCATGTGACTGCATATGCCCTTGCTAACAACTGTCCGGGTCTGATTGTGATTCGTCGCGTGGACGTATTATGGAGACAGACTGGCACTCGAGATTTGCCTTGCATACACTTCAACACTGCTGTTGTTGGTTTAATCACAACACCGCCAGTCTTCATTGGACGAGGTTCTACGGCCACAACAAATTGATCACCAGGCGGACCCTTTTTAGTACGACCCCACATAATCATAGCATGCTGTGGTTCCATTTGAACAGGATGTTTTGTCATAGCATGCACATTACCAATGTCACCTCGAACGCCAACAAACTTGTCACGATCATCCAGTCTTTGAAAAGCTTTCTGCATCACGGCTGAAATGCGCATATAACGTGCTTTCCCTTTTCCTCCAGTATATGGCTTAGCTTTGTATAGACCCAATAAATTGGTTCCCACCGTCACTGGTACCTCTCTGTTATAGTCATCATTTCCCACCACCAACGCTGGAATGATACTTTCTTGTGTATCTCCAAAGACATGTCTAGGGAATGACATTCGCACTTCAATAAACCCAAGGAAAGGCACTGGCTGTCCATTGGCTCCTGTCACAGTTAATTGTTCTTCTATGGCCCGGATTGGCAGTTTTGACAAGTGCTGATCATAAAAGTTCTTGCAAATGGTTGTAACCTGTGAACCTGTATCGACCAGACAACAGCAAGTTATACCTTCTACAAACATTTCCTCTTCTTCTGGATCTCCAACCAAATGTCCTCTGCGCGTTTGTACCATGACACATCGATTTTCATTCTTGACTTGCTTTCTTGATTGGGCAGACCTCGATTGGTCCTGAGATCTTTCTTTTGTGTTTTGTTTGGGTTTTGGACATTTATTTGACTTATGGCCTTCTTCCTTGCAATTGTAGCAGCGAATGGGGGCTTTCTTGGGCTCAGAACACTCGCGTGCGATGTGGCCTTCGAGTCCACAATTGTAGCATCTCCATGACCTAGTCTTGTGATCATCATGTGATTGTGAGTGATCAATCTCACTTGGGGTCACGCCTGCTCCAGTCTGTTCTAGTTTCTGAATCTGTTCGTTTTGTCGACGACTCTCCAGTTCCAGTTTCTTCAGGGTTTCTGTAACTGTTACCATACCCTCAACACACAGTTTCATCATTTTCATTACCTCTGTGTCTGGTCCAGTATTGGTCTCTTCATCAGGAAGTACTGTTAGTGCTCGTCCAGTGGCTGACCTTTTATACGTACTACTCATTGTTGTTCTATCTTTCACCTCCTGTTCAGCACTCATTACATGCCTCTTCATTTCTTCAAATGTAGTACACAGTGCTTTCATTGGTCGAGCGATATCAACAACTCTGTCCTCTCGAATATTTTGCCAGAATACAGTCCTCAGGGCTTCATCAACTGCTGATTCTTTTATACCTCCCCGCCTTTTAACAATATGGATGCTCCTTTCAAGTCTGTCAGCAAATTCTGCTATAGTCTCTCCCTCTTTCTGGCGACTGTCTCGATAAAAGCGTTCTAATAAAACAGGGCCTTTTTCCATCTCCCCAAAACTGCTCTCAAGTTTATTTATGATTTCTTTTACGGATGCATCACGTGGTAGTGTTTCAAGTTTCCATGCTGCACGCCCCTTCAATGACCGTCTTACTGCTGGCAGAAGTATGCTGTGAGGGTATGTTCCCGATTCCAACAAGACCTCCACATGGTCTTTCCATATCTCAAATTCAGCATCCCCTTTTCTAGATGGGTCTCCTGAAAATGTATCCAACCTTGGAGACTGGTACATGCCTGCAGCCCAACCTGGATGCAATTGCATAACGTTTTGATCATAGCCGTAATTTGCTGGGCCATGCAAGTTGTCCCTGGCAGTGTAATATTCATTGCCATTCTCACTGCATGGTCTCTGCGTTCCCCTGTATAATGACGCATTAGCTTCTCTGCCTATGACTGATGGGTTCTGGGGAATATGAGGAGTGTCCTTCAACCCATCCTCACTAGTATTTCGCCTATCGCCCAATTCCCGAGACCGACTACGAGATCTAGAACTGCTCGATGGAGAAAAAGAACGACCGCGATACGTCTTAGGTGTCACACGAACATCAAAACCGGTTTTGTGGCTTTCATCAGCGGCACGGGTTGCATGTTCCGGATGCATAGATGGGAGCTGAACGTCTCTCAAGACCCCCAGGGGCTCAGTAGTTCCCCATCTATCTAAAGTTGCCCAGTACTGACCACGCCCTCTACCTTTTCTTGAGGGAAAAACCCCAGTAGGCTCTGACCAGACCCCTTCTGCACGCTTTGGAACTGCCCCACTTGTAGGAGTGACCATTGGCCCACTAATCTCTGGCATGCTATCATCCACGTGCTCAGCCATAATACTATACATACACACAGTGAAGGAGCAATCTCACTCTCACACACACAAATTTCTGTAATTGTTCCTACCTTAATTAATATGCTGAACCAATCACCACTGCTACTCTTGAAATTCGCTTTCTTCAAATAAAGAAGCACTTGGTTTGCAGGAAGTCTGCCAACATAAGCACCATGCAGCTCCAGTACCGTCCACCGCCAGATCGCAAATGCCTTTAACCCCGGAACAGAGCAAAATGTGTACACACTTGTTGCCCTCTCCCTAATTTCCACTTGTACGATACCAACACACGAGAGCGAAACAGAATTCCAAGCCCCACGTTGGGCGCCAATTTTTGTAGCCTGGACTCACCCGGCACGAGTCCATACACAAAATAAATACAGTTTCCGAACTAGTTGACCACGCAATTTCCACTGGGCTCGCGGAATTCGTAGTTGGTATACCTACGCAGTACAAGTAAGAGTCTTAGGGGAGAACAACAAACACACTAACACAGGTATCTGTTTAAAGACAACATGAACTTCTATTCAATACTCAATAAATGAAGTTACACTCCTCTCATTAAGTGTCATAACTTGATATATCCAAAAGATTAAACTCCCTAACTAATGCACGTGCACAAATAAATCCTGGATACCTACTAATGATCCCTAACAACTACACTATATTACTGATCATTACAGTGAAAGTGAATCAGTAAGTCAACAGTAAAAGTTAACAATTATGTAGTTCCTTACAATGTGTAACAATCTCTGACCAACAAAGTTCTAATAATAATGTACTAACAGTAATGCAATAATTATCATGCACAGCAATCCCCACAAGTAAGGCCAAGCAATGCACCGTAATCACTTATAGTAATGTTCAACAGTAGTGTAACGATAATACATCATAAATGCTATCAATAATATTTAACAATGGTGTGACAATACACTGTAACTGGTAACAGTAATATTTAACAGTAGTGTGACAATACACCGTAACTGGTAACAGTAATATTTAACAGTAGTGTGACAATACACCGTAACTGGTAACAGTAATATTTAACAGTAGTGTGACAATACACCGTAACTGCTAACAGTAATATTTAACAGTAGTGTGACAATACCCCGTAACTGCTAACAGTAATATTTAACAATAGTGTGACAATACACCGTAACTGGTAACAGTAATATTTAACAGTAGTGTGACAATACACCGTAACTGGTAACAGTAATATTTAACAGTAGTGTGACAATACACCGTAACTGGTAACAGTAATATTTAACAGTAGTGTGACAATACACCGTAACTGCTAACAGTAATATTTAACAGTAGTGTGACAATACCCCGTAACTGCTAACAGTAATATTTAACAATAGTGTGACAATACACCGTAACTGGTAACAGTAATATTTAACAGTAGTGTGACAATACACCGTAACTGGTAACAGTAATATTTAACAGTAGTGTGACAATACACCGTAACTGCTAACAGTAATATTTAACAGTAGTGTGACAATACACCGTAACTGGTAACAGTAATATTTAACAGTAGTGTGACAATACACCGTAACTGCTAACAGTAATATTTAACAGTAGTGTGACAATACCCCGTAACTGCTAACAGTAATATTTAACAATAGTGTGACAATACACCGTAACTGCTAACAGTAATATTCTTTAACGGTAGTCAGCGTGATAATAAGGTCACAGATGTATATCAAGCTTCTCCTTGTAAGTTGTAATATATAGTTCGACAACACTGCCGATGAGCATAATAGATGACGTGGGTTTCACAGAATCAACGAATAGCGACCACCCAAAGTTAAATCAGTATGTGAATAAAATTGATATGGGCGTTATCATACTGCCGCTATCAATGGATGCAATGTCCGATGCACTTCAATGTGACTTCATAGAACAGAAGTTTTATTGATACATACGATTGACCACCGCTGCTGCTGGCTCCCTATTTGCCGCCGAGTTGTCAGTCCTTGGTTAATTACATCACTGGTGTGTTGCCATCTTGGAATCTTCCGACGCGGCAACCCGCTAACTTCAGAGTCGGCGAACGTTCGTTCTGCTGAGGGTTGCTTTCCCCAGACAGGAACCAAACCTTTCACTAAGTGTTCATCTGATACAATTCAGTTGTCTTGAACCACCACAGGCACTTTTTATATAGACATTTCAAATAAAGTACAGGTAGACATCAGATTTTTCACTTCGGACGCATCTCAATTTTCCACGAGGGACTTGTATACTGATCAAGGCGCAACAGTAAGTTGGCACAAATAGTCCACCCATGAATCGTACATATTAATTCGAAGCAAGCACTAAAACGTCTTTCTATAGCTAAACCAGATATTAGGGTTTAATTTCAAATAAACAATACCAATGTACCAATTAACTTATAGTTGAATGATACAAAATCTGTTGGCGGATGCATACAACAGTGATCCACTTTCACCGGAAATGGCAGTTAATGAAAAGTACGCCACTAACGACTGATATAGGGCGCCATTTGTTTTCATAGCGCTTCTGTAACTATTCAAATGCATCGAACACAATACACAAAAATAACACTACTTTTTATAGTCTACATTTCCATCTATGTTCCGTTTTGTACGATTAGATCTGACTGATATCATGGCAAACTCACGTAATTACAACGAACTTCTTTGGGTGTGGACAAAATGGAGGGATGATGTGGGTCGACCAATGCGTCCCCTTTACGTTGACTATGTTTATTTGAAAAACAAAGCTTCAGTAATGAACGGTGAGTAATTTTAATAGCAGTTATCAAATACGAAAGGCCTTAAATTGGCAATTTGATACCTAAAAACAAACGAATATTCGAACTTGAAAATTCGTTTTTTTGGCACTGAGACGTGCGCAAATAAGGTATTCCTGGCACAAGTTATACCCAATGTACCCAGTTATACCCACTTATTACCAAACGCTTCAGCGTGGTATTAAGAATTTGTTTTCAGGGTTGGGTGATACCAAGGTTGAAAATGGGTGCACATATGGGTGTAATTCCTGGAATTGCAATAGAGAGGGTTCAAGCCGAAATACAATATATAGTGTTTCCATGTTTCGTCTGATATTTCTGTGGTATTCTGCTGCTGTAAATAATGCAAGATTTGTTCCGAAATTCAGTGTGTTGTGTGCACTCCAGGGTTATTCGTTTTTTTCTCAAAACACCCCTATTTTTTAATGGCAGAGTCCAATAGTTTCACCCCAACTGGGAAATCTGCATTGTTGCTTGAATGAGAGCTAATTAAACACATTTTCCAGACCGGCGAAAGTGTATGCAACAGCCAATTTTAACAGCCTGTCACGTGAATTTACTCTGAATGTCAACAAGAAAGAGGCTAGTCCATTTTACGCAGGAATAATTGGGGGTAGAATATGTGAGGGATAGTATCAACAGAGATGTGTATACTGAAAAGTAACATCTATCCTTCTTTTGCATTACTTAGCATTTCTGTTTTAGTATACTGGTTTGAAAATGTTGAATTTGCATGATTTGCGATGTTTTTTTTAACTGAAACTCCCCTATTGATTGAATGTCGGGTTTGAAGAAGAACGGCACACCACGTGATTCGTTTGAATACAATGGTGAAGGGTTGACCCTGGGTTGACACAAATTTATGTTGAAGTTAAAAGTTTCTCCACAGAATTTTCCATTGGCAAACATGCCATGCTACTGCGGTACTCCACTGACGGGATGACTTTCGTCGACAGCGGTCGTCGCTGAGCCGCACGCTACAACTTCGCTTGTGATGTAACTTGTTAGCCGTGAATTGAATGAATCTTCATTACCGGTTAAAATGTTGTTCATTTGGCGTTGGTAATCTTTATTTGTAACTGGGTAACGTCGCAACGTCGCCAGCAGAAACATCCTAACTAAAACCGGGCACCGTATATGAAGTTCGCAAAAAACATTCAGTCTTTAGAAGTCACTTAATTGTATTGCTAGGACGTATTCAGCCGTTAAATGTATTATTTCCAACCGTTTTGCGATAGTATTTTCTAGATTGGAGGCAGCATTTACATTTCATTCAAAGTTCAAAGTTGCGTTGAGATTACGTTGATACAGTGTAACAATGTCGGCGCCGGTGATCTCTTATCAGTGCGCAACGCAGCAAAAATAAAAGGCATGATCATTTGGGCACTGCTATTACAAGACTGGTAGGAGGCAATAAATTTGGCGAAAGTATTCAAAAAACAGATTTTGGCTGTTGCCATGGTAGCGGTGGGTCAGGATTGTTTTTCCAATTAGTGATGATACGACCTGCCTGTCAAGTATGAACAAAATCAGCCAAGCCAAAAAAAAATCACAGAAGAGTTAAAAAGCCATTCCTGCTGAACAGTTACTCTAACTTCGGGGTCAACTTTCTCATTAATGAAACAAGATATCAAAAATTCAAATAGTAACTATTTGCCCACACTCAAGCCGAGTACAATGAGCTATGTCTGAGGTGTTGTATCACAGGGAGTTGGACAAACTTATGTATTTTAATAAATTATTGAATAATAAAATGTTATATAACTTTTCTTTTACCCCCCCCCCCCTTCCTGGTATCTATTTCAAGTATTTTTGTCAGGTTCAAATCGTTCACCAGCATTTTTGGCATGTTAGATGTACATCACATAGAATACTAGGATTGGGAGAACTTAATGTTTGTTGACCACCTGGAAACTGAGTTTTATAAATCCGCTGCCTGGACCCGCAGTAAAATCTCCGATTAATATGGAGCCGCAACCATCAACATCCATATACCATGAGGTTTCTGCTGGCAACGTTGCGGTGTTACTCAGTTCCAAATAAAGACTACCAACGCCAAATTAGCAAAAATTAACCGGTAACCAAGACTCAGTCTATCCACGACCAGCAAGCAACATCACAAACGAGGTTGTAGTGTGCAGCTCACGAGTCAGCGACGACCGATTTCAACGAAAGTCATTCCGTCAGTGGTGTACCGCAGTTGCACGGCATGTTTGCCAATGCACAGATCTGTGGAGGAACTTTTAACTTCAACATCTACCGTGTATCGTAGTCGCCCAGTTTAAGTTCTGGTTCTGTCGTGGTCCCAGCTAAAGGGCGACAGTCGTCGTGTCGCGTCCCGTTCGATATGGGACTCATAGCGACGTATACAACGCGTGTAAAATACATTGTTTATTTACATGAAATTCGAACACGCGCTGCGCTACGACCACCGCGCTTAAACATCCACGAGTTATTTATTCGGACAATGACTCACGTACAGCGACACGCGTTCTACACTGACAAGCGTTGCTAGGTCGCAGCACTGTCTTGGAGCATATTAATGGGCAATTGGGTTCCCCGATCTAAATTTCTATCCCGGTTTGTTGCACGTTCTTTTTTTAATATGAAATAATCAAATATGGGACATATGTATAATAACACCCTCCCCGTGGCTTCGCTCGTGAATGTACGGCAGCAGGATACACCGCATCACTCGTGAAAATAACTTCCATACGCAATGAAAGCCACGGGGAGGGTATCTGTCATAATACTTCATTATCACTGAAAACACTTTTCCCCTGAAATAAATTCCAGTGAATATGCCATTTCCCTCATACTCTATTGAGACACAGCGCAGTGAAAATTGGATTCACATGTAATGCTTGAAAACATGTCAGCAAAAATATTAAGTGAAATTCTACGTGACTTCATAATAGTTGGAAATGAACACATTACACCCGACCCTACCACTCCATATACAATGTAAACTACACCCCAAAACATCCTTTCACCCACAGTTACTACCGTGTTTCACCAGTGTATTCTATTTGACGTCAGGAGAAATTGAAATAAACAAATCAATTATAATTTCAGCCTCTAGTTGACCACTGATTAAATAAACTACCTCGTCTTTATGTCAACTTGCAGTTATTCGTTGCCTACATCAGTGACTTCAAAATATATGTTTCAATCCCAGGAATTTCACTCGCTGTTAATTGCATGCGGGAGTGTCAGTCTTTAATGAATTTCTATTGTCATGTCAATTTCTTGCGATTACTCGGAACATTAAGCTGTAACCACAGGCCGCCTAGGTGCTGTAATTAAATCCTGATGTAAGCACCATATGAACTATGAACAATGCATGTGAAGCCAGCTGTGGGGTATATTCAATCTTATAGATTTCTCATTGTTTGGTAACTATTTGCTGCAAATGCAACAAAAATCGATATAAAAAATATTACCCACACAGTATTCTACAGGTTACTTGTATGTTGATAGTGACGGGAAATGTCTAGCACACAGTTTTGGGGAAATATATACAACAACTGTTTTTTATGATAACGTTATTATAATTTCGGTAGAATATATCGTGAAGAGAATTTTTCATTCATATCCGACCAGAACACGAGCAGCACTGCGTCAATTACGTTGCGATTCAGTTTAAGCAGATGAGCATGGGCTTAATAGCTAAATAACTAATAATTTTCAAAACTGATATTTTGGTTATACAATCTATCAACCCCTGTTTACGTTGCGATCACATGACCACACACAAACTGTAATTTTATTTTATTGTCATTTCTATATTTATATTATTTGAAAGAACATAACACAATGAGTTAAGTTAAAAGTATTATTTTCCTAATTGAATTAATTATATATCTGTAATATATGCAATGTAATCGTAAAGCTAAAGATTCTGTAGTTAACTGTAAGCATTTGTAAAAATGCAAAGGAAGAGATCCGTGGAATCATTAATTACTAAGGACCTGGCGTAGAATTGGAAATTACTTCAAATAAACAAATGTCCAATTCGGGAACAGGATAATAGTATATTTGGTTATTGATGAAATAGTAGGGCGCCACCAGGCTTAGCAAGTGCGTCGTGTTTCTCTTATGAAGTTGACGCTGATTGTGCACAAAGGAAGCCGCTCATCCCGCCATTGGATGGCGGCACATCGTGTATGTGGTGTTTACAAAGGATGAGGAGATGATCCATGGTAAATCGTGACCAATAATAAAATGATTGGTTGCCCAACTGTGGGCGTGTCTTTTATTTGTGTGCTAAATGTGCAACACCAAAGTTCCGCCATTTATTTTTCATGGTTGTTCGGCCATAGTCGTCTACGCCAGAATCGCGAGTTCTAAGTTTGGCTTACTATGTTGGTCGCTCGACACCATATTCACCGCCACCCTCTCGGCACCGACGCCCAACTCGGCGTCCTGGGGAGGAAATATACTTGCCATGCCACCTCGATACCTCTTCCCGGAAACATGCTTTCCAATACGAGACTGATTTTTCTATAAGATCTGCCATTTAAAATCATATTCTGGACAAGATTTTTATCAAATAAATGGTTGGCTTCCTTTGCTGCTCCAAATCATTCAGAAAATTCATTTCACCGCCACTTTACAGCGGTATTCACACAGACACCAGTTAATTCCGTTACCCAATGGCTGAAGCAATTTTGCATCGACCAGACACGCCCCTATACAGATGACAGGATTTGATAGGATCGGCCAATGCGCATACGTATAAAACAGCTGGTACTAATATCCTAATTTCCTAATAACTTATTTTGCACTGGTATATTGCAAAATACATATTTGATTAGGTTGGTTGGCCATCAAGTACCATCCTACGGCACCCAATTCATATATCACCAATGCAATAGTACAGATTTATGTTAACAGCGAGTCAGAAATAAGACTAATATACTAAATTTTTATTTAATTATTTGTAAGGATGAGATTACATTGTAAAATGGCCACGATGTACCACGGATCGGGGGATTATATGTAAAGTTTTGAAAAAAAAAAAAAGTTTGATATTTGTCATTTTATTTTCACAATTGAATTTAAGTATGTTATTATTGTTAACTGTTTACTGAGTATGTGATATTTCAGTAATTAAAATATACCGATTCTGTATATCAGGATACCCGGATTATGGTGCTTACTGGAGAGCTAATTACGAAGATGAAAATCTAGAGGAAGACATGTGGCATATGTACGCAGACATAAAACCATTATACGAGAAACTCCATGCATATGTACGATATCGATTGAAAGAGGTGTATGGTGATAAGATAAACCTTGATAAAGGATGTCTACCAGCTAATGTATTAGGTAAGGGATGTACAATTACTGTGATGGGTTGGGTGATAAAATAAATCTTGATAAGGGATGTCTACCAGCTAATGTATTAGGTAAGGGGCGTACCATCACTGTGATGGGGTGGGTGATAAGATAAACCTTGATAAGGGATGTCTTCCAGCTAATGTATTAGGTAAGGGGTGTACCATTACTGTGATGGGGTGGGTGATAAGATAAACCTTGATAAGGGATGTCTTCCAGCTAATGTATTAGGTAAGGGATGTACAATTACTGTGATGGGTTGGGTGATAAAATAAATCTTGATAAGGGATGTCTACCAGCTAATGTATTAGGTAAGGGGCGTACCATCACTGTGATGGGGTGGGTGATAAGATAAACCTTGATAAAGGATGTCTACCAGCTAATGTATTAGGTAAGGGATGTACAATTACTGTGATGGGTTGGGTGATAAAATAAATCTTGATAAGGGATGTCTACCAGCTAATGTATTAGGTAAGGAATGTACCATCACCGTGGTGGGGTGAGTGATAAGATAAACCTTGATAGGGATGTCTACCAGCTAATGTATTAGGTAAGGGGCGTACCATCACCGTGATGGGGTGGGTGATAAGATAAACTTTGATAAGGGATGTCTACCAGCTAATGTATTAGGTAAGGGGTGTACAATTACTGTGATGGGGTGGGTGATAAGATAAACCTTGATAGGGATGTCTACCAGCTAATGTATTAGGTAAGGGGTGTACCATCACTGTGATGGGATGGGTCACGGTGATTCCGACCAATAGCCTGGCAGCAGCACATCTCAAAACATTCCGACCAATAGCCTGGCAGCAGCACATTTTAAAACTTTCTGACCAATAGCGAGGCAGCAGCTCATTTCAAAACGTTCTGACCAATAGCGAGGCAGCAACTCATTTCAAAACTTTCTCACTAATTGCGAGGCAGCAACTCATTTCAAAACCTTCTGACCAATAGCGAGGCAGCAGCCCATTTCAAAACTTTCTGACCAATAGCGAGGCAGCAGCACATTTGAATACATTCTGACCAATAGCGAGGCAGCAGTTCATTTCAAAACTTTCTGATCAATAGCGAGGCCGCAGCTCATTTCAAAACTGTCTGACCAAAAGCCTGGCATCAACATGTTGCTGTTGCAAGTCACTAGTAAATATTAAGTACTTTCAATACATAATATGTAAATCTTTGCTAAAATATACTGTGAGAAAGAGCCAATCGTCAGTCTATATCATTTGGCAAATCAAAAACACAATGCGAAATCAATAAGGAACAAAAACAGCGTGGAGACTACTGCACAATGTCGGACTGACGGTTGAGAAAAAGTTAACTAGATAAGGGTTGTACCATCGCTCTTTTGAAGTGGGTGATGAGATAAACCTTGATCAGGGATGTATATCTTCCAATTAGGTAAGGGGTGTAACATTACTGTGATTGGGATAGGTGATAAGATAAACCTTGATAAGGGATGTCTACCAGCTAATATATTAGGTAAGGGATGTACCATTACAGTGATGGGGTGGGTTACCAAATAAATCATCATTAGGAGGTTGCTACCAATTAATGGCATGAAGTGAATCGTTCCTGTTTGGAGTGGGGTGATATTCACTACAATAAAGGCTACCGACCTACGTAATAAAACAATAAATAGATTATGGGTTACAATCTAACATACCATTATACGGTTAATCAGTGTATCAATTATGATTCTAAATATCTGCCTCGAAGTAGTCTTGACATCTTGATTTCAAAGTGGCCACTCAGTGGCCATCGTCTATAACTGAATATTATTTAGGACATAATCTACCATCTTTAACAGTCGTCGTTGTCTTTTAATTTTCAACCAACAAAAGGTGACATGTGGGGACGTTTCTGGAATAATTTATACAGTATTGTTGAACCATACCCGAATGGTACAAATGTTGACGTCACAGATGAAATGATACGACAGGTAGGTAACAAGGCTCCAATTGTATTCCATGGTAGGGCGTAGACTTCAAATGCATAACAAGTTGAAGGACGATAGTAGGTTGAATAACTTTCCGGGAAAGACAAAGAAATTCAAGCTAGCTAAAGACAAGAGTAGCATTCTGAAGTTGTAAATTTAAAGATGAATATTTTCTTTCATGAGGAAAGTGTTTGGATTCACTGAGTGGATTCACCTGTTATTATGACGCACATCAATATTTGAATAGATAAATGTAACCAACCAATCAATGAATGTGACTGAAGACAGGCAGTAGCCTGGCGCAGAAGGCTGAAAATAGTTCATTTCATCAGACACCCGATAACCACCAGGTCAACTAATGTGCACAATCATGGTCCATGTGTTTTTATCTCTTTCTACAGAACTACACAGTCGACAGAATGTTTCGTATGGCGGATGATTTCTTCATATCAATGGGAATGATTGAAGCGCCCCCAGAGTTCTGGGCAGAATCCATGTTCGTCAAACCAACTGACAGATTAGTAGAGTGCCATGCGACTGCCTGGGACTTCTATAATCAAATCGACTTCAGGTATTGAAGGTTCAGAGAAATGAACGAATCAGTGTGTGAAACAGCTTATGACGTCAGTTAATACTTCAGAACGTCTCAATGACGCTGACACCACTTTCTATTTTACATTCAGAATACGCATGTGTACAGAGGTCAACATGGACGACTTTATGACAATACATCATGAAATGGGACATATTCAGTACTACTTACAGTACAAACATCAACCGGTTGAGTTTCGTGATGGTGCTAATGAGGGTTTTCACGAGGCTGTAGGCGAGGTCATCGCTATGTCTGCCGCTACTACACAACATCTTTACACGATTGGTTTATTGCACGAAAACCCGGATGACTATGGTAAGGAGCAATCTTTCGAAATCGTATTATATATATCTAATTCTTTTAACCGACTTGAACCTAAGTAGAAAAAAATCACGGGGATAATTACACAATCATTGCAATAACTACGTACAGCACGTAACTTCATTCCTATCGCCCGCCAAGGCAGAGGTCGGCCACCCAATCGACTTCCCTCGACTCCAGCTCGACTGACACGAACTCCACTCGCAAGTTATATTAGCCAATCACATTGTAATGAATCAATCTATTCATAATATTAAACCAATCAATAACTTGTGTTTACCTTTTCAATAGCAAATGATATCATTTCGAAGTTGCCACACATATTTTGTCTTATTCTCTACATATACGCGACCCGAGAGGTCAACCTGCAAAATCAAGATTACACATACACTTGATAACATGTGTAGTTACACTTCACGTGGATAATTGCAAGCGAGTGTTGCTTTAACAATACTGACACCGTAGCATGTATTGAACTAGCAAATTGAAGAACTCGTGTGAATCGTGTTCTACATTGTCAGATGTCAGTATATTAAAATTGTAAATTCGATATACTAGTATGTCAAATTATCTTCATGTATCGTTTTCATTATCCTAGCATCGGACATCAATTTCCTGATGAAGCAATCTCTGACAATGGTTGCTACATTACCATTTTCCATCGCGTTAGAGAAATGGCGTTGGGAGGTATTTCGTTATAATATACCGTACGAAGATTGGATGAAAAAATGGTGGGAGATAAAGTAGGTGCATTATGGGAGTTTTCAAGCTGATTGACAGATGAGCGGATGCGTTTATGTCAGGGTGTGGCATTGTGTTATATTTAGAATATTAAACAAATCATATAAATTGTGCGAACTGATACTGGAAGAGAAACCCCCGTTGAGGGTTCAAAGCCTAAACATATTTGAGTTACCCGCTCGCATTATGATACAATCGCAGCATGACAAGAATCACGGTGGAACTAGGTGAAAAAAACAGTTACTATGTGTTAAACATATATCCTCAGTGAAATAAAATAACACACTCAGGAAAGCTTTCTGAAATATATATTAGTACGTTTTACGACATAAATGCTCTGTACTGACGGATTAAAAGGCGGTAGTCGTTGCGCCACGCATGCGCGAGATACATGGGTCTCATATAGATGGCAGCTGTTGCGCAAATCAACGAGTGCAAACCGAGACGTTACCAAGCGTTAATATGGTATTTTTAGGTGATTGGAAGGTATCGAAGGAGTCGTGCCGGTAATTAGTGCAAGTCATGCTTAGGTCAACTCTCATACTTGTGGTTTCCATTAGAAGAGCGCATTGGATTGTGGGAAAATCAATGTTTATCAACACAAATGTCGCACATGTGCAGCTGTACGACCATCGCCCTTTAATAATAGGAAGATAAGGCTTGAGATCACTCGGTAGACAGATATTGAATGGTAAAAATGCGTATACAGCAATCCGACCAATGACAATCAAACATAAAAAAATATAAATCATCTGTTGAATTGTGTTAAATGTATTTTGTTTCAATAACTTAACTAAACTGATGTAAACACATCAGACATATGGCATGGTAATTGTTAACGAATGTTCTTGTATACATTTATCGTCTAAAACGTTTTTAATACAATTATACATATTATAGAGTTAATTATACTATTGTGTTGGGTTTGCCACTCTTCAGAAATACAGTTGCTGGTATTGTTGAACCAGTTCCTCGCACTGAAGAAGACTTTGATCCTGGAGCAATGTACCACATCGCGAATGACTTCTCGTTCTTGAGGTACGTTGATATTTATTTATCAGATTCAGGTCAACTACACGATTGATTGAACAGTTGTCAAATCTCGTTTCAAGAAAATTGCATGTCAATGATTTCTTGCCTTACCATTTCATATGATGTCAAATATTTGTTGAATGTCTTGTTTGTTTGATTTACGAGACTCATAATTACAAGCCTTAATTTCTAGGATGTTTTTAAACCCACTAGGTACTACACCCGTACATTCATCCAGTTCCAATTCAACGAAGCCATGTGCGAGGCGGCAGGATGGGACCAGGAGATCTTTAAATGCGATTTCTACAATTCCACAGAAGCTGGAAAAGTCCTGGCGTAAGCTTGTGTTTATTGCACAATCGAATTTCTTTACTAGTTAAATATATTTATGCATCTACTGCGCATGTATATACAATCCTAGTGACCAGTTGTGAATATTTATACAACTAGTATTTGTAAACTCATGTATATATGTTCATTGTTTGCAGGGACATGTTAGAAAAAGGTCGTAGTGTACCATGGCCAAACGCCATGTATGCCATAGCAGGTACATATGAAATGGAGTCTTTACCATTATTGAATTACTTCAAACTACTGGACGAATGGTTAAATAAGGAGTTATTTGAACTTGGTATAATAGATACAGTAGGATGGGATCCCGAATGTACATGGAAACCATATGAAGTAGATGAACCAACGACTGACAGTGAGTATTTATATACAAATTATTTTGTACCGAAATCCAGTCGCACAATGCATTGAGTGTCGCGGCTAATGCATTGTAATCCGGGAGAACCTATTCATGGCATGTTGGTGAACGGGAAGGCCCTTATTTGACTGATTATGTAATGTTATCCTGTCATTACATCATCAGTTCATTGTCGGTAAATAAAAAAAACACGGAAGGTGGGTATTTTCATCCCAACGAGTATATTGTTTGATTTTGATATTGTAACACGTTGACTCGGAAAAGTATGACTCCCGAACGGATCACTGAACACCATCGAGTGGTCGGTATTCTGCGTAGTAGAATACAGAGTGCTGTTACTGATTCCTGCAATGGAGGGAACCTCATTTTCTCACTTCCGACGGAGAGTGCATTTTTATGATTTTTTACGTTGATTGTTTGATATGTCTGTCATTTTCAGCACCAGAAATAAGTGGAACACCAATCGTAAGCACGCCTTACATCAGCATGATTGTTACCGGCTTTATAACTATGTTCCTCACGCTGTGAAAGGATCCCGAAACTCGTCTTCGTTATATGAAACACGTCATCGCTGGTATTTGCTGAATTGCTGAAAATGAACTGTACTTACAGATTTCTTGTAATTAATTCTAATTTAGAAAAATAAATTTAATATATTTAAGATTGTATTGCAAAAATGTACTCATTATTTTGTATTACTGCTTCGCCATTAGATACAGGTTTGAATATTGGTACAGGGTCATCAGTATCGACCCTTACGTATACTCTTTTGATTCATGTTTGTTTTGATAAATAATATGACCATGTTTACAAATACCACTAAGTGATTTTCCTTAATAGACACCACAGATTAAAAATATACGTTGTGTTATTTGACTGTCGGTCACTTTTAGCCCAATTATTTGCACGAAATTCAATTTTCGTGAATTTAGTACAAAGCTCGACCCAGTATGTTAATATTGTTGGTCGTTAATTAAGATTCATGAGCTAATTTAAATTCACAAGTTACTGAATATTCATGATTTGATAACAATGTAACCAAACTGGTTGTGACTTAGCCACATTGTTTAAATTAGTTTTTACACAAATAAGTAATGTAAGTCTGCGATGAACATGCGAAAGTAAGTATGGATGTAATGCTAATGAAGCTAGTCATAACTATCTTGCATTTTATTACATCGTTGACGTGTTTGTCAGATCATATTGGAACATAGTTAGGCCGATATCACGTAGAATGTGGACAGCTGTATCAATGTCCACCGTGTCCTAGATGTAAAGTTCCAATCGTAAACACGACATTCAAAGACAGGGTCAACCAAACTATAGAACATGATTACACTTAGATCATGTGATAAAGTCATTAACATTACTAATTTTAATTCAGGTTTCCAATAACCAAAACATGTTGAATATACCGGGAGTATTTTAGGTGGTTTTGTAAATGAAGTTTGTCATTGGATCGTGGAGAATGTATTTTTCGTCGTACCCTTATTGAATGTGTTGAAAGTGACAAGGAGTGACTGTCCGAAAAACAATCATGTCATGCCTAGTAAATAAAGCAGGTATCAACATGTTTGAAATACGATTGTTTGAAGAGAGAGAATGCTCATGGACGTTTTGCAATGACGTAATAGGAGGCCCTCACCAGTGTCTCAGTCTGCACTTACAGATGTTGTTTCATCACTTTCCATAATGTTGTGTTATTATTTATGTGAAGTATTGGTGTAACTGTATATGTTAGGGTTTCTCTGATCATATATATATATATATATATATATATATATATATATATATATATATATATATATATATATATATATATATATATATATATATATATATATATATATATATATATATATATATATATATATATATATATATATATATATATATATATATATATATATATATATATATATATATATATATATAATATTAGTAGTTGTAAAGAAAAAATAAGACTATTACAAATGGGGGTTAACGCCTCCACATATTGAGAGTTGACAGTCGTGAGCGTAGCTGATAAGACCGATTCAGTGTAAGAATCATACAAAAATAAAACATCTTTAACTAAACAAATGCCAAATTGCTTAATACGACACTGTCCCACGACGGCACAGCATTTAATATGACCGTAACATCCCCTACGACTCGCCTGATGTATGAAAAAGCCGCATAAAAACTTGGTTCTCCTGGACCAAAACATAAGGTCAAAGAATCGGATCAAATATTAACCCAAAATACCAAACAGTATTCAATATTTTCATCACCTCGTGTGCGGGTTCTTAACCAATATAAAATTACACAATTCGTGTAATACACGGATAATTTAGACTTAGATGAGCTCCAGTAAAGTTCAATACAATGATATACATATATAATTAGAAACAATAAAGCACACTGGTCAATCTTACACACACGACGCCATGCGTGAATTACGTGAAACAATAGTTTATTAGGTACCTAAAATACAGGCTTGGTATACTAGTAATTCTCGTCTACGCCCGGTGATTTGCGATTCAGATAACAAGCTGTTCGGTTAAAAACGAAAGTATAGTTTAAACGGAGGGGATTCGCAGAGGGCAGTGAGCAGTCAAATTGTATTTTTTCTTTAAATAAAACCTGTTTTGTTTATGTATTATGCCAGTAAACTCGTTAAAACGTCCGAACACAAATATATTGGTTTCAAGCATCCACGAAGACAAGTACATCAATATGATATCATGCATTGTATTTAACACACCTTTGCTGTGAACACGTTACTGTATACCAAGTAATGCAACGACCTTTCTAAGCCAATTCATTATGATCCTCGTGTGTTATTGCGAATTTCAACAGCAAAGTCTGACGTCTCTTTGCTCTTCACGCAAAACACGGAAGTAATAATGAGAATAATGTTAATATTGATAGGATATCTAACCGCACTGCTCTTTTCAGAACAACAACAACAACTTGTTTTTATAAAACAATTCTGCGAGACGGAACAGGGTGACCCAACTATGTAATCCGCGAAGCTAACGAGTCTGTGTAGATAGTTACAATAGATATAACAACCCACGTGTTGTGATAACATAGTAGTACATTGTAACTTGTTTGAGACATCGTCACTGTCTCCACATTTATGAAATTCATCTATGCTATGAACATGTCTTCGCTCGGATTATTTCCTTTGCTCGTAGCATTCTCAGCCTTATTGTGCATGGTTGCGGCCGAGTGTAACGAGGAGGAGGCCCAGGATTTTTTGTACGAATACAACCCACTCGCTGAGGTTGCAACATCCGGATATTTGCTTGCAGGCTGGGACTATTCAACTAACATAACTCAGCACAATCTGGATATACTGGTAAGAAATGTGCGCTTTATAATTTCCACCTTTTTAAATGAGTTGTGTATGTTTAATGTTTATCAGTCTAGGTCAATGGGATTGAGTTTTGCTTGATTTGGGTATATTGTGCAGGAAAAAAAACTTAAATGCATCATATCAACGTACGATTGCTCGTACCCCTTTTCTGACTGACTCAGTCACGTAACATTGTTGCTAACATGATAATCATGTCGGACGGGGACAACGCCCGTTTTGCCTTTACCCTAATGAATTAAGCACAAATTTAATATAGGCCATAGAGGTCAACAAATAATACTAAGTAAATTTCTGAGCTGCGCTCTGAACGACGTTATCGGTTATAGCAATAACCGTCTGTGATAACTATAATTATAATAATACAACCGATTACACATACTTGACACTCAAGTACTGTCATAAACAAATTTATCCTCCTGTTCGACCGACGTCATGTTCATATTAACTTGCAGGAAGACGAAGCTGTAAATCTAGCTTATTTTTCGAAGAATGCAGCAAAAGGAGCAAATAACTTCACAACGTGTCTTGATGAATATTCAGAGATGGTTGCTAGGGAACTAGAATTTATCACCGATATCGGAGATGCTATACTAGACGCCGAGGATTTTGCTCACGTAGGTTAACAACGATAAATGCGTCGAAAATGTAATCAAGTGTTTCTATGCTTTGCATGTCCAGTTAAAGGACGGTGTTTTTCGCACCGCGCATGCGTGAGATTTATGTTGATGAACATTAATTTCCCAACGATTAATGTGCTCTGCCAGTGGCAAGCACGAACGCGAGTTTTGATCTGCACGCAATGTGCACTAAATACTACATTTTTGTACTTTGAAATGTTGCGTTTGAATCCTCCCAGGAATTACTTAGTTAAATCTCAGCAACGACTCTTTCAGTACTCGTTTATCTGCTATCTTTGCATTGTGGGACTCATATCTCGCGCACGCGTGGTGCGAGGAAACCCGATGCAAACAATGTTGCAAATAATAACTTGTATGCTCTTCTCGTTACTCAGTTACAAGGTGTTCTTACTAATATGAGTTTATTGTATTCTACGGGAGAAGTATGCAAACCGGACGACAGCACCGATTGTTACGCAAAAGACCCATGTGAGAAACACATATTTTTAATCGACTAAGGGCTACTGGATTAAATGGGCTGCATATGTTAATTTTACGTGTTTACGTTTTAATATCCATTCGCTCATATCTATCTTCTGTCTTGTACGACTAGATTTGGATGATATCATGGCAAACTCACGTAATTACAACGAACTTCTTTGGGTGTGGACAAAATGGAGGGATGATGTTGGTCGACCAATGCGCCCCCTTTACGTTGACTATGTTTATTTGAAAAATAAAGCTTCAATGTTGAACGGTGAGTAGTGTAATACTACTTGAAGTGCGCCACCTCACACCCAGAACAATATTTCCCAACTCCCATGTGTCTTAGTGGTGCACGCAAAACTGTAACATCTAGTCATTTTTCCGATTTATGCTCATCTTGTTATATTACTAGCACAGCAAATATTTTAAGAATTAATTCGGTGCTTGGGTAAGACATTTCGCTGATTCTTTTCTTAAAGTGGGGGAGTCGTCACCTGCGCATGCGTCAGATGGCTATAGCGTGTCATTGTTCACAAACAAGCGCCTACCCATGAGCCTTTGCATTTTTAGCCTGTGTTGTTATCGTCGCCTGGGACTCAATTCCCGCGCGTGCGCAGGTGACGACCCTCTCGCTTTAAGCTAATATATTTCTTAGCACTTTTGAATATGTCCTGCAACACAATCTATACATGGATACCAATATACGAACCTGATAGAATAGAATAGAATAGAATAGAATAGAATAGAATAGAATAGAATAGAATAGAATAGAATAGAATAGAATAGAATAGAATGGGATAGAATAGAATAGAATAGAATAGAATAGAATAGAATAGAATAGAATAGACGCCAAAGAGAAAATGTCACAATAAATAAATAACTGAAAGAAAACAAATTTTACCTAGCATTAAAAACTACTCAGCTTAGAAATAGGTGATTGATATTTTGGGTCTGGGGTTTGTTGATATATTCTGGTGTGTGCTAATTTTCGGATAGTTTTTGTATATTTATCTATTAATTGTGTTTATATTGTGTTTTTTTCCATTACTTGGCAACAATGTTTACATAATCTCTATTTCATCGTTGTTTTGCGTGTTTCATCTGACTGCTTATATTGATAATTTATGGCTGAATTGGTTATTATGTAGCATAATAAATATATCCTTGTTGAATTTCCTAATGCTGCTTTGTACCACTGTATACCACTTCTTACCACTCAATGGTGATGAATATTAGCATAATAATCTGAAACTGAATAATTACATTGTTCATTCTGATATTATCAGGTCATGGTGACCTTGGTTCATCTAACACTGATATTTCTTCTTCTGAAAAGACAAGATTCAAAATGTAGCATAAACAAAGTGTTAAGAATTTTGATTATTCAACTTGTTTGGCCGCCATCTTGGATTGACTGATTGAGCAGTGGTCGGCGCGCCGCATCCTGTTCGATATGGGACTCATAGCGACGTATACAACGCGTGTAAAATACATCGATTGTCTACATGCAATTCGAACACGCGCGACAACCACCGACATTCAATAACTCAACTTGTTGTTATTTCAAGATGATTAAACATACTTGATTTAGAGAAATCTACTATTATAAATGAATATCAACTTATTTGTAATGGAAACTATCCCTAAATCATATTTGCATATCAGGATACCCGGATTATGGTGCTTATTGGAGAGCTAATTACGAAGATGAAAATCTAGAAGAAGACATGTGGCATATGTACGCAGACATAAAACCATTATACGAGAAACTCCATGCATATGTACGATATCGATTGAAAGAGGTGTATGGTGATAAGATAAACCTTGATAAGGGATGTCTACCAGCTAATGTATTAGGTAAGGGATGTACCATCACTGTGATGGGGTGGGTGATAAGATAAACCTTGATAAGGGATGTCTACCAGCTAATGTATTAGGTAAGGGGTGTACAATTACTGTGATGGGATGGGTGATAAGATAAACCTTGATAAGGGATGTCTACCAGCTAAAGTATTATGTAAGGGGTGTACCATTACTGTGACGGGGTGGGTGATAAGATAAACCTTGATAAGGGATGTCTACCAGCTAATGTATTAGGTAAGGGGTGTACCATCACTGTGATTGGGTGGGTGATAAGATAAACCTTGATAAGGGATGTCTGCCAGCTAATGTATTAGGTAAGGGGTGTACCATCACTGTGATGGGGTGGGTGATAAGATAAACCTTGATAAGGGATGTCTACCAGTTAATGTATTAGGTAAGGGGTGTACCATCACTGTGATGGGGTGGGTGATAAGATAAACCTTGATAAGGGATGTCTGCCAGCTAATGTATTAGGTAAGGGGTGTACCATCACTGTGATGGGGTGGGTGATAAGATAAACCTTGATAAGGGATGTCTACCAGCTAATGTATTAGGTAAGGGGTGTACCATCACTGTGATGGGGTGGGTGATAAGATAAACCTTGATAAGGGATGTCTACCAGCTAATGTATTAGGTAAGGGGTGTACCATCACTGTGATGGGGTGGGTGATAAGATAAACCTTGATAAGGGATGTCTGCCAGCTAATGTATTAGGTAAGGGGTGTACCATCACTGTGATGGGGTGGGTGATAAGATAAACCTTGATAAGGGATGTCTGCCAGCTAATGTATTAGGTAAGGGGTGTACCATCACTGTGATGGGGTGGGTGATAAGATAAACCTTGATAAGGGATGTCTACCAGCTAATGTATTAGGTAAGGGGTGTACCATCACTGTGATGGGGTGGGTGATAAGATAAACCTTGATAAGGGATGTCTACCAGCTAATGTATTAGGTAAGGGGTGTACCATTACTGTGATAAGATGAGTGATACGATGAACTGTTATGAGGGATGTCTTTCAGCCAGCGTAGGTGTACCATTATTGTGGGGAAATGAGTGAAAGAATGATCTTTGACAAGGAGCGTCTACCAGGAATAATGGACGTCATAGTCAGCATCACTATAAAATAATATATTGAGATGTAATTGTATTTTTACTATCTATTTTCAAAAGGCGACATGTGGGGTCGGTTCTGGACAAATATTTATAGCATCGTTGAACCATACCCAAATGGCACCAATGTTGACGTCACAGATGAAATGATACGACAGGTAAGTGGTTTTAACTTCATCTCCGTGAGAGACATAGAATTTGACAAATTCTTAATTCAGGGCACTGTAAATAAATAAATATTGTAATGTGTCTCCAGGGATAAGTATTAAGTCTCCTGACAACAGTATTAGTGGGACACTTATCAACTTATCAACCTCAGTCCCTCTGGTCAACAGTATTGGAGCAAACCTCAGTCCCCCTGATCAACAGTATTGGAACAAACCTCAGTCCCTTCTGGTCAACAGTATCAGAACAAACCTCAGTCCCCCCTGGTTAACAGTATTGAATCAAACCTCAGTCCCCTCTGGTCAACAGTATTGGAGCAAACCTCCAGTCAGTCCCCCTGGTCAACAATATTGGAGCAAACCTCAGTCCCCTCTCGTCAACAGTATTGGAGCAAACCTCAATCCCCTCTGGTCAACAGTATTGGAGCAAACCTCAATCCCCTCTGGTCAACAATATTGGAGCAAACCTCAGTCCCCTCTCGTCAACAGTATTGGAGCAATCCTCAGTTTCCACTGGTCAACAGTATTGAAGCAAACCTCAGTCCCCTCTGGTTAGCGGTATTGGAGCAAACCTCCAGTCAGTCCCTCTGGTCAACAGTATTGGAACAAACCTCAGTCCCCTCTGGTCAACAGTATTGGAGCAAACCTCAGTTCCCACTGGTCAACAGTATTGGAGCAAACCTCAGTCCCCTCTGGTCAATGGTATTGGAGCAAACCTCCGGTCAGCCCCCCTAGTCAACAGTATTGGAACAAACCTCAGTCCCCCTAGTCAACAGTATTGGACCAAACTTCAGTCCCCTCTGGTCAACAGTATTGGAGCAAACCTCAGTTCCCACAGATCAACAGTATTGGAGCAAACCTCCAGTCAGTCCCCCTGGTCAACAGTATTGGAGAAAACCTCAGTTTCAACTCGTCATCAATATTGGAGCAAACCTCAGTACCACCATCGTCCGAATCGCACGGTCCCGTGTCTTCGACTTATAGGCCCCTACACGATACCGTGCGGGATCGCATAGGCTAATTGCGTATCTTAAGCAGTGAGATCTGATTGGGCGCGTCTCGAAACAAGGCGCCCAATCAGCTTGGACGTACCAAATTATAAAACATAATTCCACTTCCTGTTTTTGTCGCTATGAAGACATCAACAAAACTGAGTCGATTGCCTGTACCTGATGAGGCTTGAGGGCACCAACACCGAAATCTTTCGCAGTTTTATCATCACAAATATCACGATTCATGGGCGCCGCCACTTTGTTTAAAATGAAACGCCAAAGAGGGATTTGTAACACGCAAATTGATTGGATAATGATTCGCCGCAACTTACTACTGGGGGCGCTGTTAGAATACGCATATTTGATGGTCGTTCTACCAAGGTCTGTTTAGAGGCTTGGCCGAATAAACTTAGACCTTGGCTAGCGAAGATGCGGTCCCACTGGTCAACAGTGTTCAATCAAACCTCAATTCCCACTCGTCAACAATATTGGAGCAAAGTTTAATCCCCACTCGTCAACAATATTGGAGCAAAGTTTAATCCCCACTCGTCAACAATATTGGAGCAAAGTTTAATCCCCACTCGTCAATAATATTGGAGCAAAGTTTAATCCCCACTCGTCAATAATATTGGAGCAAAGTTTAATCCCCACTCGTCAACAATATTAGAGCAAAGTTTAATCCCCACTCGTCTACAATACTGGAGCAAACCTCAGTCCCGGAGTCTCAGTTTTTCGAAACAAACTGTCTTATCTCAAATTATCGAAAATCACCTCATTAAGTTGAGCCTTTTAGTTCTAGTATCTATAAATACATTGTACCTTACTAACTTAAACAATCAACTACTAGTATATATTGTCTCTTCCACTCGATTTCCTAGTATCCAGACCTATAAACCAATGTGGAACGCGATAGAAATCAGCCTCCATCAATGTCGACTCGATCTTTACAACATAAAGCACTCGTGTGACTCATGCATTCTGTAGTAGGCGAGCAATCATTCAGATTTTTCTTATGGGCCAAAAAACGAAAAACAAATCCACAGTCAGGGTCCACCACAAGAGGGCGTGATATACGACGATGTCGTATAACGTATATAATGTCCCGTGATGGTATTGAGTCATTTGGCATAGACCAAATCACCAGGTACTGTCGTCTCGAATTAGTCCTCACAACTTACGATTCATGTGTTGTAGTTGTTTTCTTAATTTAAAAAGCGCAACGTTATTTGGGATATCACAAATGTTGAGAAACACAACAACATATTCCTGCACTTATGGTCACATATAAAATCAACTAAATATTATCATCTCTTTAACAGAACTATACAGTCGAAAGGATGTTTCGTATGGCGGATGATTTCTTCATATCAATGGGAATGATGGAAGCGCCCCCAGAGTTCTGGGCAGAATCCATGTTCGTCAAACCAACTGATAGATTAGTAGAGTGTCATGCTACTGCCTGGGACTTCTTTAATCGGATCGATTTCAGGTATTGGAGATTTGAATAGTTAATCAATGGACAGACTGACTGACTGACTGACTGACTGACTGACAAGAGAAAATGTCGTACCCACATTGTGTAGGTGGCGTCTTCACAAATATTGAGTGGCGCCAGCGTACGGAAGATTCCACGTTCTGACTGACTTCTGATTACTTTCAGGATACGTATGTGCACAGAGGTAAACATGGATGATTTTATGACAATACATCATGAAATGGGACACATTCAGTACTATTTACAATACCAAAATCTACCGGTTCAGTTCCGTGACGGTGCTAATGAGGGTTTTCACGAGGCTGTAGGCGAGGTCATCGCAATGTCTGCCTCCACTACAGAACATCTTTACACAATTGGTTTACTGCATGAAAACCCAGATGACTATGGTAAGGAATGGGTCAAGTGTTAGGGCTGTTGTAGGGGTCACTAATTCTAGTCTTACTGCTACACCGTTTCCGGGGTTCATGAAAAGAACAAGACTAATTGTTTGATTGAAACTTTAATGCGTTTGAAAATGACCATACAAACAATATACCGTGAAATGGTGTTTTGAATTAAAATTTTGAAAACTGGTCGTCTCGGAGTGATTTTAACGTGATGCACCTCGTCTTTGGATTAAGAGATTTGCAGCATTTGAGATATAAATGTTATCTGAATATTTTCTTGAACAGAGATCGATATGTTCGTCTCTAAGTTAAAAATTCAATGTTTGAGATGGCTGGTACTGCTGGAAATGGCTGTACCAACATTGAAACACGTATAAATTATGTGCGAATTTAAAAACATGCAACACGCGAGGTCAAAATATATTTGTTGGTGCACTTTCCGTCTCAGTAAAATTCCAGTCATTTATTTTTAACAATTCAAAACTAACGTTGTGCACCTCAAATAGCAGACAAATATTAGTTGCTAAGCTTCTTGTTTGAAAAGCAAATCTTAAATTTCGAATTAATTTTAACGTGTCTCCAATTCTCTTAGCAAATGGAGATCTTTCTAAGGTTTCGTTGATTATAACATATGTCGAAAGTAACTGACTTTTCTTCTCAAATGTACTAAAACAATTGCATTTGGCAGTTGGCTAATATATTTTCACATCAATAATTAACAAACTAATCAAACTAAATACATTATTCAAACTAGATACATGATAACATTAATCACATGCACTGTTTTTATTATTTCTAGCGTCAGACATCAATTTCCTGATGAAGCAAGCTTTGACAATGGTTGCTACGTTACCATTCTCTCTTGCTTTAGAGAAATGGCGTTGGGAAGTGTTTCGTTATAATATACCATACGAAGATTGGATGAAAAAGTGGTGGGAGATAAAGTAGGTGCATTATGGGAGTTTTCAAGCTGATTGACAAATGAGCGGAGGCCTCTGTGTACGGATGTTGTACTTAGATATGTGTGATCTCTGATATTTTGTTGTGGTTGTTTTATCTATAAACAAACAGCTCATCTGATGAAAATACGATTCTGTTTGATTCAATAATAATGTACTTGAATGTAAGTGTTTTCCACTGAAAATGGCGTAAATATGAGCGAGCAAACGCCAAGAAATTGATATTGCAAAGATACAGTTTTACAATTAACATCAATTCCTAGCGGAGTTGACACCATTTCAACTCAAGACAGCAAACACCAATTCAGACTAAATACACAAAAATACGGATTAATCTGAACAGAGAATGAATTGAGCCTCTCTTGTTGAATATAGTTAAAATGTATTTAAAGAAGGTCATGTTGGTATAATATGAAGATGAAACATTGTGAACATCTGAAACCATCACGCCTTCACCTCGGACGTTCACAACTAAACGTACATTCCGCTTCACTTGACATTACAAAAAGATTATAGATTAGCCAACTTTATATTCAAAATAATTAATTGAATACACTTATTTTTTTTTCAGAAATACAGTTGCTGGCGTTGTTGAACCAGTTCCCCGAACAGAAGAAGACTTTGATCCTGGTGCAATGTACCACATTGCCACTGATTGGTCATTCTTGAGGTAGTTCAATATTTACAAAATTAAAATATTCCATTTTTACATAACGTGCATTGTTATAGTAGTATGATGTAGTACGTTCATACATCGTTTGATTCACATCTGAATCTACTAGGTACTACACCCGGACATTCATCCAGTTCCAATTCAACGAAGCCATGTGCGAGGCGGCAGGATGGGACCAGGAGATCTTTAAATGTGATTTCTACAATTCTACAGAAGCTGGGACAATTCTGGGGTAAGCGTTACTACACAAAACAAGATACCAAAGTTCTTGTCTTTGCACATGTCTGAGATTAGGTGCAGAGTTTAATAATCGCATTTTGATTTTTTATTCATTTCTCGCATATGCTCATAAAAGGGTAAATATGAGTAGATATTAAATATGTTCATTGTTTGCAGGGACATGTTAGAAAAAGGTCGTAGTGTACCGTGGCCATACGCGATGTATGCCATAGCAGGTACAAGTGAAATGGAGTCTTTACCATTATTGAATTACTTCAAACTACTGGACGAATGGTTAAATAAGGAGTTATTTGAACTTGGTATAATAGATACAGTAGGATGGGATCCCGAATGTACATGGAAACCATATGAAGTAGATGAACCAACGACTGGGAGTGAGTATTTATATACGTATCTTTGAGGCATTATGATTATATTTTTGGTGGTGTTAATAGTTGCGCTAATGTAGCCTAAATTTATGCAAATGGGGGTTGTTGACGAATTTTGCACCTTTTACATACAATCCGTAATCTCACATTTGTATCTATGCGTCAGTCATCTGTCCATGGTGGTAGAGATACAATTACTTACATTACAAGCTATCTCAATATTAACGTTATCTTGCTCTTCTTTTTTAACCTACTTCATCGGCTAATTTAGCTTTCCACGGGCTAATTGAGTATTCTCATTGTCTAATTGAGCATTGTCATTAGCTAATATAGCATTATCATCGGCTAATTGAGCATTCTTTGGCAGATCTACCATTGTCATCGGCTAATAATATCATTGTCATCGGCTATTTTAGCATTGTTATCAGCTATTTATCGGTTAATTCAGTATTGATATCAGATAATTAAGCATTGTCATCGGCTAATTTAGCATTGTTACTAGCTAATTAATCATTGTCATCGGCCAATTTCACATTGATATGTTAATTGAGCATTACCAATGGCTAAATTATCATTGTCATTGGCTATTGCTGTTAGATTCTAACCCACTGTCTACACTGAAACAAGACTTGCATGATTTGTCATCTTCATAAACACGCGTGTTTATTTCATTTTCAGTACCAGAAACAAGTGGATCGCCTATCATTAGCATGTCTTACATCGACATGATCGTCACTGGCTTCCTGTTTGTGTTCCTTGTGCTGTAATTAAGACAAACTTGTCTTCGTTCTATGAAACATGTCATCGCTGGTAAATGCTGTAGTGCAGATTTTTTAAGAAATTATCAATTAATAATTCCTTGGTTTAGAAGAATACATTTATCATATTAAATTTGAGACTGCATTACAATAAAAAAAACTGTAATTTTTTTCTGGTGATTCAAATTATTGACTCACCGGCGAATACTACATATCTGTAGCTGATGGTTAGTAAGATAACGTGCAGAGTAAACGATGTACAAAGTTTATACAGTTAACAGCTATATTTTCATGCATTAAATTCTGCCAGTTCAGTTAACGGTGTTAAATTTTCAACACTACTAACTAATCTTAGTATTTACTTTTGATTTCGCATGTGTCTGGACGCGTGAATCTTGCATCTAACGAACCAAGCTTCCCGCACTAGTATATAATGTGTCAATAACCTTTAGTCGCTTTAGCAAGCTGGGCGCATAATGTCAAAACGCTGTCTTCTTCTGACTTACTGGCTACAATGACTAAGCCTTGATGATTTATTTGGGCATGGTATAGTTACCAAAATAGCGGTGAACTCTTATCTATATAATGTAAATGCTACCATCTGTAACATGGAGACGTGATATTGAATAAATCAATCATCATAGTAGATTGCCAATGTATTCCTTGTAATAATTATATACACAAACACGCACTCGATTCGTTCAGGACGAAGGTAATATTATAAACTATCACCATCACCACGAGACCACACCACCACACGCCGTTCTAACACCACTGAAACAAGATATGGTTTCAGTCAAAGTCATGCTCTGTTTAAAAGATATACGACACTGTAATTTTTGCAATACAATGAAATACGATATTCATATATGTGTATCCAAGCTACCGAGGCACGCAATGTTGACTTGGCATATTTCGAATGTCAGTCAAAGATAACAGGTTCTTATGTTTGCCAAATTTGATAACAGCACCATGCAAGATGTGCTGCGCCTGTACCAAATATTACAAAGCCAATATTTTCCACACGTTTTGATTTTAATTATAATTTGTAAAATGTGTTTCTCTGATACCATAGTCGAAAAGGATCTTGCCATAATTTCACACCGTATTTACAAATTTGTTATGTTGTGAGCTATTCCTCTGATACCATAGTCGAATAATTATACAATAACATACATATAATAAACGTGCTCTTTCGACCCCACGCATCACGTGATCAGGGATTATGATATTTTTCATGATAACAAATATTTTAAAATGTCTGCAACTAGAGTAGTTGGTGTACTTGTCGTCCTCGTGTTGTTGTACGCAGTTGCCGAAGATCTTAGCGAAGAAGACGCTCAGTCGTTTTTGGATGAATATAACCCCCTTGCTGAGAATGAGACATCAGATTATGTACATGCCTCGTGGGATTATTCTACCAACTTAACTCAACACAATCTAGACATACTGGTAAGTAATTGTATGTTGTATTTCATATGGACATACTGGTAAGAAATCGTCTGTTGTCTTTCATATGGACATACTGGTAAGAAATCGTCTGTTGTCTTTCAAATGGACAAACTGGTAAGAAATCGTCTGTTGTATTTCATATGGACATACTGGAAAGAAATCGTCTGTTGTGTTTCATATGGACATACTGGTAAGTAATCGTCTGTTGTATTTCATATGGACATACTGGTAAGTAATCGTCTGTTGTCTTTCATATGGACATACTGGTAAGTAATCGTCTGTTGTATTTCATATGGACATACTGGTAAGTAATCGTCTGTTGTATTTCATATGGACATACTGGTAAGTAATCGTCTGTTGTATTTCATATGGACATACTGGTAAGTAATCGTCTGTTGTGTTTCATATGGACATACTGGTAAGTAATCGTATGTTGTATTTCATATGGACATACTGGTAAGTAATCGTCTGTTGTATTTCATATAGACATACTGGTAAGTAATCGTCTGTTGTGTTTCATATGGACATACTGGTAAGTAATCGTCTGTTGTATTTCATGTGGACATACTGGTAAGTAATCGTCTGTTGTATTTCATATGGACAAACTGGTAAGAAATCGTCTGTTGTATTTCATATGGACATACTGGTAAGAAATCGTCTGTTGTGTTTCATATGGACATACTGGTAAGTAATCGTCTGTTGTATTTCATATGGACATACTGGTAAGTAATCGTCTGTTGTATTTCATATGGACATACTGGTAAGTAATCGTCTGTTGTGTTTCATATGGACATACTGGTAAGTAATCGTATGTTGTATTTCATATGGACATACTGGTAAGTAATCGTCTGTTGTATTTCATATAGACATACTGGTAAGTAATCGTCTGTTGTATTTCATATGGACATACTGGTAAGTAATCGTCTGTTGTATTTCATATGGACATACTGGTAAGTAATCGTCTGTTGTGTTTCATATGGACATACTTGTAAGAAATCGTCTGTTGTGTTTCATATGAACATACTGGTAAGTAATCGTCTGTTGTGTTTCATATGGACATACTGGTAAGTAATCGTCTGTTGTGTTTCATATGGACATACTGGTAAGTAATCGTCTGTTGTCTTTCAAATGGACATACTGGTAAGAAATCGTCTGTTGTCTTTCATATGGACATACTGGTAAGAAATCGTCTGTTGTCTTTCAAATGGACAAACTGGTAAGAAATCGTCTGTTGTATTTCATATGGACATACTGGTAAGAAATCGTCTGTTGTGTTTCATATGGACATACTGGTAAGTAATCGTCTGTTGTATTTCATATGGACATACTGGTAAGTAATCGTCTGTTGTATTTCATATGGACATACTGGTAAGAAATCGTCTGTTGTATTTCATATGGACATACTGGTAAGAAATCGTCTGTTGTGTTTCATATGGACATACTGGTAAGAAATCGTCTGTTGTCTTTCATATGGACAAACTGGTAAGAAATCATCTGTTGTCTTTCAAATGGACATACTGGTAAGTAATCGTCTGTTGTATTTCATATGGACAAACTGGTAAGAAATCGTCTGTTGTATTTCATATGGACATACTGGTAAGAAATCGTCTGTTGTGTTTCATATGGACATACTGGTAAGTAATCGTCTGTTGTATTTCATATGGACATACTGGTAAGTAATCGTCTGTTGTATTTCATATGGACATACTGGTAAGTAATCGTCTGTTGTGTTTCATATGGACATACTGGTAAGTAATCGTCTGTTGTGTTTCATATGGACATACTGGTAAGTAATCGTCTGTTGTATTTCAGATGGACATACTGGTAAGTAATCGTCTGTTGTATTTCATATGGACATACTGGTAAGTAATCGTTTGTTGTATTTCATATGGACATACTGGTAAGTAATCGTCTGTTGTATTTCATATGGACATACTGGTAAGTAATCGTCTGTTATATTTCATATGGACATACTGGTAAGTAATCGTCTGTTGTATTTCATATGGACAAACTGGTAAGAAATCGTCTGTTGTATTTCATATGGACATACTGGTAAGAAATCGTCTGTTGTGTTTCATATGGACATACTGGTAAGTAATCGTCTGTTGTATTTCATATGGACATACTGGTAAGTAATCGTCTGTTGTATTTCACATGGACATACTGGTAAGTAATCGTCTGTTGTATTTCATATGGACATACTGGTAAGAAATCGTCTGTTGTATTTCATATGGACATACTGGTAAGAAATCGTCTGTTGTGTTTCATATGGACATACTGGTAAGAAATCGTCTGTTGTCTTTCATATGGACATACTGGTAAGAAATCGTCTGTTGTATTTCATATGGACATACTGGTAAGTAATCGTCTGTTGTATTTCATATGGACATACTGGTAAGAAATCGTCTGTTGCCTTTCATATGGACATACTGGTAAGTAATCGTCTGTTGTGTTTCATATGGACATACTGGTAATTAATCGTCTGTTGTCTTTCAAATGGACATACTGGAAGGAAATCGTCTGGTGTCTTTCAAATGGACATACTGGTAAGAAATCGTTTGTTGTCTTTCATATGGACATACTGGTAAGTAATCGTCTGTTGTCTTTCAAATGGACATACTGGTAAGTAATCGTTTGTTGTCTTTTATATGGACAAACTGGTAAGAAATCATATGTTATCTTTCAAATGGACATACTGGTAAGTAATCGTCTGTTGTCTTTCAAATGGACATACTGGTAAGTAATCGTTTGTTGTCTTTCATATGGACAAACTGGTAAGAAATCATCTGTTGTCTTTCAAATGGACATACTGGTAAGTAATCGTCTGTTGTATTTCATATGGACATACTGGTAAGTAATCGTCTGTTGTCTTTCATATGGACATACTGGTAAGAAATCGTTTGTTGTCTTTCATATGGACATACTGGTAAGTAATCGTCTGTTGTCTTTCATATGGACATACTGGTAAGAAATCGTTTGTTGTCTTTCAAATGGACATACTGGTAAGTAATCGTCTGTTGTGTTTCATATGGACATACTGGTAAGTAATCGTCTGTTGTCTTTCATATGGACATACTGGTAAGTAATCGTCTGTTGTATTTCATATGGACATACTGGTAAGTAATCGTCTGTTGTCTTTCATATGGACATTCTGGTAAGTAATCGTCTGTTGTCTTTCATATGGACATACTGGTAAGAAATCGTTTGTTGTCTTTCATATGGACATACTGGTAAGTACTCGTCTGTTGTATTTCATATGGACATACTGGTAAGTACTCGTCTGTTGTCTTTCATATGGACATACTGGTAAGTAATCGTCTGTTGTGTTTCATATGGACATACTGGTAAGTAATCGTCTGTTGTATTTCATATGGACATACTGGTAAGTAATCGTCTGTTGTATTTCATATGGACATACTGGTAAGTCTGTTGTCTTTCATATGGACATACTGGTAAGAAATCGTTTGTTGTCTTTCATATGGACATACTGGTAAGTAATCGTCTGTTGTGTTTCATATGGACATACTGGTAAAAAATCGTCTGTTGTGTTTCATATGGACATACTGGTAAGTAATCGTCTGTTGTGTTTCATGTGGACATACTGGTAAGTAATCGTCTGTTGTGATTCATATGGACATACTGGTAAGAAATCGTCTGTTGTCTTTCAAATGGACATACTGGTAAGAAATCGTCTGTTGTCTTTCATATGGACATACTGGTAAGAAATCGTCTGTTGTCTTTCAAATGGACATACTTGAAGGAAATCGTCTGTTGTCTTTCATATGGACATACTGGTAAGAAATCGTCTTTTGTCTTTTGACATACTGGCCAGATTTCATTTTAAAAACCCAGCCAAGAGTGGTAGCCAAACGCAAGTTTCACAATTAGCGCCTATAGCATCCAAGCCAATTCGGATTCAGAGTTTCCATGCAACGACACGTATTACAATGATGATTTTAATGTCACGTGGTATGCATGAATGATGTTAATTGTTGACGATAAAATGTGTGATAGACTACTTATACAAATTAACTCAGCGCTGTAAATAGAACGCTTATATTCAATTTTAATTTTTAATTTTATCGTTTTATTCCTGGTATAATTTGTAATAATTCATTATCACGTGTCAATGGTCGTAAATTCAAGAGTTGAGACCAGAATCTTATAAACACGGGCAAAATTTTTAGTGTTTTTATTCAAATAATCAAAACCACATTTGCCATAAAAAACGACGTACAAATAAATAAAATACATAACTCGGTTTACAATTATAAATAAGCTTCACTACTTGTCGTACCTTGTCGGGATATTCTAGACTATAATGTTGTTCGTTCTTCTGCTAAATGACTTGGACGCTGGATTGGGATTCGCTGAGTTTGACAAGTGTCATTTGCCGAAATGATAGTATGTCTACACAAACATACTGTGACATCAATTCACAACATAAGACTAAGACTGACACAGTCTAGGCGATTTATTTGTTATTAAAGTTTAAAATAAATAAAAATATCGCGAAGGGGAGGTGTTAACGCAAAATCCCCTGTAACCTCGTAAAGAAGAACCTTGGTAGAATCGACCACGTAAACGTTCAAGTACGATATCTGTCAACAAAGCTTATAGTTTTACCGGTATCAAACCCTTGCGAAAATGCAGGACATAGATAAACACATTATTAAAGATAAACAACTCAAAACCTGCAATATTTACTTATTTATAAATTATTCACTTCTACGGGCGAAGACAACAGCTCTAAAGTCTCACATTATTTAATTTAAGTATTTCATTATTTAAATAAATAAATAATTATTAAATAATCTGAAATATGTTATGATATGAAAACTAAATAATAAATCTTACAAAAGAAAAGAACCAGGTATTCTGCGGATTCGTTCGAAGTTTTACAAGCACTACGTCAGAACAACACAGTATCAACAATTGTTATCGTCGCCATCCAACATGAGACCAGTCTCCCATACCCTATGTCACGTATTAATACTGAAATTAAGAAGAGAAGACGGAAGCTTCGTGTGAGGAGAAGCACGATTGAAGGGCTTTGGGATCTGATTCAGTGAGCAATATTTAAATATCAAACGCCAACTGTGTAAAAAACACCGAACACACAATGACGGAAAACAACACTGGATTAGCTAACACGTTATAATGCGTTATAACATAAATTACAGTTCTTCTTAACAATGATTACATAAAACTCACATATGGCTGTATACTGTCATTTCAATAATACATCTGTAATCTGTGTGGAAGAACACCAATAAATAACTGGTGATTAGTCGCATGTAAAACCTTTCCTGACACGAGATGTCTCTTTATGTTTTCATGATAGCCTAATAACTCGTATTGACTTGTGCATTTATTTTGCAGAGGTAGACGACAAATTATTGTTTTCTGTTTTTGTTTTCGAGAACAACAAAAAAAGAAATCCGAAGAAATACATAATGGTCTTGTGATCACGTAATAACAACAAGCAGAAACGGTTTGCGTAATTCAATCCTGTCTACCAACAAGAGGCACCATTGACGGTGTTTCCGTCTCCGTTTGATCCTTGATATTACTACTGCCAATAACAGCGAAGTCGTGATAAACGAAATATTTGTTGAATTGTAACATATAGCCACAATTGAGGTAAACATCGACTGCTGGCGCGAGAGTGGCATCACAACTCAGCACAACAGTAATACTTTAACACTCCATCTTCAATATGATTCACATATATTATCTGAGTGTCTTCGTGTGGGTTGGGAGGTTGCGTGATAGATAATATGTACATGATAGAGTTTATCTAAGAATCACGGCTTGAAAGATTTTGGAAATATTCCCTGCCTGTATGTTTTTTATATTTAGCAAGTTGCAGCTGAAGACTACTCGAAGTTCGCTTCAACTTCAGCCGAAGAAGCAGATGTATATACACCCTATCTTGATAGTTATTCCGATCCCGTTGCTAGGGAACTAGAATTCATCACATCTATCGGAGATGCTGTTCTAGATGACGACGATTTCGCTCACGTAAGTGCAGAGTTCACTCCTCGTATAACGACTGGTAGGGAAGTCTCACATATCTACAATTTGTATTCACTGTGATGAAATCATAATATCACCATCATATCAAGTCATACAAATATATTTATATTCTTGATATAAACCGAAAAAAATACGACAGTGGTTCAACATATTACCTGGGCATTCGGTATTAGCCTAGTTTATGAAATAATAAACTCACGTATAGAATGGAAATGAGTGCCCATGTAAGTATAACTACTGATACGTGTTATCTCATAAATAAATAAAAGCTGCTGTGTGGCGTGGTTTAGTTATATACTTGTGTAAAGTTTAATCTCCAATTATGCTTTTTTGAGCTTACATATAGCGATACAATTCCAGCCATGCCCCACTCCCTTCAATATTAGGTGAAATCTGTTTTAAAAAAAAGTATAGCCAATAATGAAGCAAATTTATAGTAATAATAATATATTTGATGTCTGACATTACCCAGGCCTATCCTTATGAGCTGTTGTCACTGTACAACAATTTAATAATGATTAATCAATTTATTAATGTTTCAGTTACAAGGTGTTCTTAATAATATGAGTTTACTCTATGCTACTGGTGAAGTGTGCAAGCCGGATGACAGCACTGATTGTTACCCACAGGACCCATGTAAGTGTTCCACAAATGCTTTCATCATTTCAACGTGCCCGTGTTAATTAATTGATCCAGTTTTACCCAGACGTAATATGTTTGCATATCGCTTACACGTGTTTAGAATTGCCATACATAAAGCACCAATGATCCATAGCGTCTGGGAAACCCATGCGCCTGGATCTTGAAGTGCCGTGTGCAAAACTGTAGATTTTTATCTAAATTGATTGTCCTTTTCATTTGGGCGAAATAATGTTAAACAGTACTATTATTACTATCACGTTTTTGGTACGCATTGGCACAATTGAATTACATAAATCATGTAAAGTTATTCTGTCACTTTTACAAACAAATCGGATATAAATGAAGCCTCAATTACATCACGTGTTTGCGGATAATGAAATTGACATTCAGCAAACCTATCATTTTACATATGTTATCAGTTTTATTAAATAATTCTAAAATTACATTCATGCGTAGTTGTTTTCTCTCTCTCCATATTTCTATATCAAAAATAGATTTGACTGATATCATGGCAAATTCACGCAATTACGACGAACGCCTTTGGGTTTGGAAAAAGTGGAGAGACGATGTCGGTCGCCCAATGCGTTCTATTTATGTTGAATATGTTGAATTGAAGAACAAAGCTTCAGTTTTAAATGGTAAGAACAAATTATTCTTTGCGTTTGCCAATCATATAATTTGTGTGGGGCATTATTCTGACAATAACACTACGATAAAGACTTCGTTCGTTTTTCGGGAGAAAAAAAAAACTGACAAAAAACTGACTTTGGGAAGATAATTCAGAAATATATAATAAGAATAATTTGTGACAAAATGTATTTCATATGCACCCTTAAATAATTTACATAATTACCGATTACACAAGAATATTACAGAAAGATAATTTGCTATATTCTCTATATTATTGCCTTTTATTTGCCTTGAATTATGACTGAAAGGAGCTGAATAAAATTACAAACTATGCAGTGTGTTCTACAACTCATGTATGAACAATAACTTTAATAAATATGATTTTACTTGGTAAAAATGTTGTATTTTTCTGCATAAAAACGAAAGAATTTCACAATGTCGAAAACGGAAAGTATTCATCTCAGTGTTCAATATATTTGCCACCATTCTAAGAAAATACTAAATAGGTAAAGAGTGTATAAGCTATCATTATTGTTCCGCTATATCTGAAATATTATGACTATTTCTATATAAGGGTATGACGATTATGGTGATTACTGGAGAGCTAATTACGAAGATGAAAATCTGGAAGAAGATATGTGGCATATGTACGCAGACATAAAACCATTATACGAGAAACTCCATGCATATGTACGATATCGATTGAAAGAGGTGTATGGTGATAAGATAAACCTTGATAAAGGATGTCTACCAGCTAATGTATTAGGTAAGGGATGTACCATCACTGTGATGGGGTGGGTGATAAGATAAACCTTGATAAGGGATGTCTACCAGCTAATGTATTAGGTAAGGGGTGTACCATTACTGTGATGGGGTGGGTGATAAGATAAACCTTGATAAGGGATGTCTACCAGCCTACCATGTATTAGGTAAGGGGTGTACCATCACTGTGATGGGGTGGGTGATAAGATAAACCTTGATAAGGGATGTCTACCAGCTAATGTATTAAGTAAGGGGTGTACCATTACTTTTATGGGGTGGGTGATAAAATAAACCTTGATAAGGGATGTCTACCAGCTAATGTATTAGGTAAGGGGTGTACCATTACTGTGATGGGGTGGGTGATAAGATAAACCTTGATAAGGGATGTCTACCAGCTAATGTATTAGGTAAGGGGTGTACCATTACTTTTATGAGGTGGGTGATAAAATAAACCTTGATAAGGAATGCCTACCAGCTAATGTATTAGGTAAGGGTGTACCATTACTGTGATGGGGTGGGTGATAAGATAAACCTTGATAAGGGATGTCTACTAGCTAATGTATTAGGTAAGGGGTGTATCATCACTGTGATGGGGTGGGTGATAAGATAAATCTTGATAAGGGATGTCTACCAGCTAATGTATTAGGTAAGGGGTGTACCATTACTGTGATGGGGTGGGTGATAAGATAAACCTTGATAAGCGATGTCTACTAGCTAATGTATTAGGTAAGGGGTGTACCATCACTGTGATGGGGTGGGTGATAAGATAAACCTTGATAAGGGATGTCTACCAGCTAATGTATTAGGTAAGGGGTGAACCGTGATTGGGATAAGGTGGGATGTAAAACAGTAGTGTATCATGTGTCATTGTGCGAGACTGATTTGAAAGAGCTTAAAGCTTACAATGTAATAATTACAATACATATATTTCATGAACTTGTTGATTGCAATATGTGATAATTACGATGCACATATTTTATTCAATTTCGCATTAAACTAATTTGTAGCAATGTTTAATTTTTGTTTTCATTAGTATGCTATCATATATGTATTAGCCCTAATTTCTCCATGGAAACTGTCTAATCTTAACGTATTGCACTAGTGATTTGTTAAATTAAAAATGGCGTTCCCTTGACAGGATTATTACGCACCCTTATACTACACCGAGGCAAATTGTCCGTTGGAATGTCTAACATTTTGTATGTCTGTATCTTATACTAGGCGACATGTGGGGGCGCTTTTGGACCAATCTCTACAGCATAGTTGAACCATACCCCAATGGCACCAATGTTGACGTCACAGATGAAATGATACGACAGGTAAAAATCAAACTAAAGAGTCGAGTTTGTCTTGATAAATACATCGGCATTATCCTTACAAATATTAAAATCAAATTAATGGGATATTATATGGTCACGTGATAAATTTGCTAAAAACGTTAATAACGTTCAATAACAGATCAACAAGTGTTTGATGACTAATTAACTTCTTTCTTTCTCTTACAGAACTACACTGTCGACAGAATGTTTCGTATGGCGGATGATTTCTTTATATCAATGGGGTTGATTGAAGCGCCCCCAGAGTTCTGGGCAGAATCCATGTTCGTCAAACCAACTGACAGACTAGCGGAATGTCATGCCACTGCCTGGGACTTCTACAATCGAATAGATTTCAGGTACTAGCACGTTGAAGGGTTGATCAATTTGAAAAACGGGGCTATCAACAAAGACACCTCTGTGGTATCTTATTTTGTTTTGTGTTTTAAACACGCCATTGCTCCTCTTTTTTCATGGCAAATTGTATCCAGCTAAAACTAATTAACTTTTCATGGCGTGTGAGTTTCTTTTTCAATGTGTAGGACCCCGGTTTCAAGTGTCTCGTATTTATTGCCAACAATTTGTTGGTTTCTATAACTATGTGAGTTCTGCGGTATACATATTTTTATTGGGCACGGTATAAGTAAAACACGTTCTCGACCTTGACGTTGATCTCTTACTTATATGTACAATAAAATGGCTTTACTACAGTCATTATAAGCTACAACCAGTTTGCCGCTCAGAAAGTTATACTAACCGGTGACGTCACGGTGAAAAGGGTCTGTCGTACTAAAGAAGTTCAACGCACTCTGTCATATGAACATATCTTTGTTATTCCTCATGTGCATCGGTGGTGGCGTACAGATGCGTAGTGATAACACCGTCTCATGTGGTGGCGCCCTTGCAATACCTTCAGTGGGGCTAATAATAAAATTAAGCGTATTATTTGTAAATTGAGATTAAAACTAAAAAACATTATTTTGAAGACTAGTAGAACCAAAAAGCAATTTCTTAATTGCAATAGAAATATCAAATAGAAAGATTCTCGATGCAGGGATGGATATGACAATAAAAGAATTTTCGATGTTTGTGATATATATGACTTACATAGCTGACTGTAAGGGACATTGCGATAATGTTTGAAAAAAAGACGTTGTTCTTGCAAGAGAAAAAGCGTCTTAAGCTTTGTAGAATTTCGGATAAAGTACTCGTCATATTATGAGGTTATTATCGCATCGCACCGACCGACGTGCACTGTACTGTCTTCGTGCATACTTTGAAGTATCCTCGTAATGAATAACCTTACTATTATTATACATCTTTGGGAATACACAATGGGTTTAGAACAGAACAGAACAGAACAGAACAGAACAGAACAGAACAGAATCAGCGAACTTCTTTGTGTGGAGTCTGTTCAAACCCTGGTGGCAGCCATGTTTGTTTTTATTATTAGAGAACGCTTACACGCGTCATTATTCCGTATTTGGAATTCGCATTCCTTATATGGTAGGATAGCCCGTAAAATACCGAATAATTACGGCGCGCTGTAACTTACGGCGTTACGGTGACAGAAGTATAATAATAAGTTTTAACATTACCAGTTCATTTTTGTTTAGTAAACCCAATTGTTTATCATTTGAGAGGGCATTAGGATATAACCAATAGGTCAAGACAGATGCCTTAAATACACGTAGAATTTAGATTGATTAAATGTGCCTTCTTGTGTTTTGAAATTATTTGTATATTTGAGTAGATCACCGCACAGTATGTTGAACAAGTCATTGAAAGTGGTACTCATATGGTTGATGACATGTTCAAAATACGACATTTTGTCATTTAAGGGATGAACACCAGTCTCATAAAGGGCGGTGGTCGTCGCGCTGCGCAAGTGCGATATTTGTGTTTATTTTCCCACAATCCAATGCGCTCTTCTTATGGAAATCACAAGTATGAGGTTTGACCTGGGCGCACTAATTACCGCCGATGACTCCTTCCTACTCGTTGATCTGTGCAACAGTCAATGTTGCCATCTTTGTTTAAATAAGACCCATATATCTCGCGCATGCGTGGTGCGACGGCTACCGCCCTTTAAATTAGGTTCAATGAAAAACTTAAGGTGCACATGAATGTCATTGTAATTTGTCGCTGTTCAACTATTGACCACTCGGCCATTTTAAATCAAATCAAAAGACAAAAAAACTTGCATCAGAAACCAAATATGTGAAACCAGCATACTAACGTTGAATGAAGTCGTTCCAGGCATGTCCGAAAAATTGTTGATATCATTTTAAAACTATTTGACTTCGTTGTTGTTGACGAAAATGACCGTCATTCACTTAAACAAAATCTGTAAAAGTGTATTTCACAAACACGCGTCAAACATGTAGAAAAATGTCTTTCCAGCTGTGATTTTGATGTCAGGTTTGAATGAAATCGACCCAGGCATGCCTTAGAAACGGTTGGATGGCATGTTGAAATTGGACAAAACTGGCTGACAGTCGGTTAAACGACAACAAAACGGGAAAAAATCGACGTACACATGTATGTCAATATTACCCATCTGTGCAGAAACTTAACAAAATCGATCAAGGTATGTTTGGACATATGTCAATGCATTGCCATGATACTATGCAATGTTGCCGGCTACAAACAGTTTTGAGATGTCACTGCCACTGCATTTGCTTCCGTACATAAAGAAAGTGTTTCACGTGTGAATGCTAATTTATTCAATAAAGACATTTGTTGATATTTCATACTCAGGATACGTATGTGCACGGAGGTCAACATGGACGACTTTATGACGATACATCATGAAATGGGACACATTCAATATTTCCTGCAGTACAAAGACCAACCGGTTGAGTTTCGGGATGGTGCTAATGAGGGTTTTCACGAGGCTGTAGGCGAGGTCATCGCAATGTCTGCTGCCACTACACAACATCTTTACTCGATTGGTTTATTGCACGAAAATCCAGATGACTATGGTAGGTTGGACTAACAGCATTGCAGTAAATAACATTCACAATAACAATCAAACTAAGGGTAATACTAATATTAGCAATAACAAGATTTTGTTTCTTTTTTTACTGTGTTAATAACAGAAGCAAACAAATATGTGTAATAACTAGGTCATATTTCATGTTCATGTTTTCTAGAGACAGACATCAATTTCCTGATGAAGCAAGCTCTGACAATGGTTGCTACGTTACCATTTTCCATCGCGTTAGAGAAATGGCGTTGGGAAGTGTTCCGTTACAATATACCATACGAAGATTGGATGCAAAAGTGGTGGGAGATAAAGTAAGTACGGAGAGGACGTGTTCAAGTTACTGCTCAGGATTAAGTGTGTAAGTACGGGGAGGATGTGTGCGTAAGTATGGAGATGGTGTGTAACTACAGAAGATAAAGAGAAGAGATTGTTATAGATAACGTACATACATACATACATGGATGTATTCACCATTTGCACATTCTATAGCAGACCATCTGTTGTTTTATGGTCCATGATTTCCTATGACGAAAGACTAAGTTTGGTATATCACAGATGACACATTTGCTTTCATCACTTCATTTAACACCAATACTATACACATACATTCGTATTGATATGACGTCATGATTTGTATATAGTGTTCGTTCATTCTATACTGCTGTAACTGCATTCTTGGATTTGTACATTCACAATACGTATTGTGACTACGATAACGTTAAAGCGGGAGGGTCGTCACCTGCGCACGCGCGATAACAACACACGCTAAACACGCAAAGGCTCATGGGTAGACGCTTGTTTGTAAACAATGACACGCTATGGCCATCTGACGCATGCGCAGGTGACGACTCCCCGACTTTAAAGGTATTACTACTCTGCATAACTTCTGCAAAAATTGTTGCGCAAAGTAAATTTCGAAACGGTATGTATTAGTTCAATCTGTAAATTGTTTAAATGATTTGAACATGTTTATGAAGATTCAAATAACATTCATTTTCTTGCAGAAATCAAGTTATAGGCGTTGTTGAACCCGTTCCTCGTACTGAAGAAGATTTCGACCCCGGTGCAATGTACCACATTGCTAATGACTACTCCTTCTTAAGGTGGGCAACTCAGCACAAAATGTTGTTTTGTGCATAACAACAAAGTTCAGTTGATGGACGTGTTTCATTATGTTACTCTCAATTACCTGTTGTAATGGAACATTAATTTAATGGATATTGTGATTATAGTCTCAGTTCTGGGATAGTCTTCATACGAAGCTGCGTAAACACGAGTAGAAAGTCGATAATGGGTCGTTCAAGCAGTATGTTGGTGCGGGGTGTGTAATTATTTTTATTTGTCCAATTTTGAAGTCAAAGACATACAATGTCACAGTTTCAGTGTTGTTACGTCATATGTGTCAAACATACGTTAATTTATGTGTATTTGTATAGGTACTACACCCGTACATTCATCCAGTTTCAATTCAACGAAGCCATGTGCGAAGCCGCAGGATGGGACCAGGAGATCTTTAAATGTGATTTCTACAATTCTACAGAAGCTGGGAAAATTCTGGGGTAAGCTTTACTATACAAAACAAAATACCACGTTAAAGTTCTTGTATTTGCACATGTCTGAGATTAGTTTAATACTCGCAACTTGATTTTTATTCACTTTCACATGATTGGGTAAATATGAGCAGATATTAAATATGTTCATTGTTTGTAGGGACATGTTAGCAAAAGGTCGTAGTGTACCATGGCCATACGCGATGTATGCCATAGCAGGTACATATGAAATGGAGTCTTTACCATTATTGAATTACTTCAAACCATTGGACGAATGGTTAAATAAGGAATTATTTGAACTTGGTATAATAGATACAGTAGGGTGGGATCCAAAATGTACTTGGAAACCATATGAAAAAGATGAGCCAGCGACTACTGAAGGTTAGTATACATTTCTAGTTTGATGCGCGGTTTCCGCGAAGCTATGGCAGTGCCTATAATGAAGATTGGCTGACTACGACTAAGACCAATTCTTATACCATTTAAGTCACAGGGTAGAATAATTTATCATAAGAAACCAAAGATACTAGACATACCTGATTATTTGCAGTAGAATCAGTGCCAATACAAATGGCATTTGTTTGCAATGGTAATGAGTAAGGCAATGCAGTATATTTTAAAGTTTCATATTCCTACGTCATTTTCGACGTTCACCTCAAAATCGTCAACATTATTGAAGACGTTGGTGAACTTTATTTAAACAATCACATTGCATTGTCTTTGAGTTGAACAAACATACACTTGTGATTGCATGTGAAATTGTGTGTTGAAATTTCTATAATATATGAATGTAGTTCCGAATATATTCCTTTACATTGTCCTATCATATTCTCGGGTTCAGGAAGATTACCCTGGCATATCTACATATGTGCACGAATTCAATGAATTAATACCCATGCAAAAAAGTATACATGTATCTGAAAAGTTAATTATCCATAAATGTGTGATTGTATCTTTTATTGAAATGTGTTTTTCTTTTGCAGTCTCAGAACCAGTGATTGATTCTGCTTCCACAATCATCGTATCCTATGCTATTATCTTCACTGGATTACTGGCCACGAACTTCAAGTTGCAATAGAAATGATTAATCAACCATTCAATTGTGATTATACATGAACAATGAGATAAGAACAATGCCAATCACATGAGCACTCTACCCGATCAAATTATAACAGTCACACAATGTATATTTAGAATACAAGTTCCTAGCATCAAATTTAGTCAGACAATTCGAATTTCTTGTGTTTTGTTTTTTTGTTTGTAATGAGCTTGCACTTGCATTAAATAATAGAATTGTCAACTGTACATCTGACGATTAGGCAATATGTAATCAAGCAGCTGCATAAGTTATAACTAAACAGTGAATAATATTTGCTGGAAATTCGTTTGAATTTCAGGTAGGACTTTTAAATTAAAATATTAAATAGCTTTGATTAAAAAAGTTAAATTCACTTATGTATATCAATGTGTGTGTAATCAGAAATGTTCATGAATACATATCTCATTATGAATATATATATACTTGTATCTACTGTGTCTTCAGAAATGTTATTTTTGTTGTTCAGCATGTAAAAATGTCCAACAGTCTCTGTATGAATGCCATTGAAGATATCGGCATGAAATGAACAAATCTGACAAAGCAATTGATCTAGTAGTTTTCAAGAAGTTGAAAATAGAATTATTCACCAAAAATTACAAAAATATTTGCCAAAAATAAATAATTGAAGATATCGTCATGAAATGAACAAATCTGCCAAAGGTACCCAAGGTATCAAAACATTTGAGCTGATAGTTTTTTAAGAAAATGCAATTGTTGACAGACGACAGACTATGAACAATTACCTATATGAACAGCTCCGCTTTGTCATCAACAATGACAGCAGAGCTAAAAAAAGAAGTTCATATCGAAAAAGTTTCAATAATATTGTTCACCGAGGCCAGTTCCGGGCTTCATAAACCAAGCAGTTTGATTAGGAAGACATGTAATAAATAATGCAGTTAATACAAAGATACTGTGAAATATGCACCGAGACAGTAAACGATCACCTCTGTTATGCATTAGTCAAAACTTACACTGTACTGTTGTGCTAACTTTGCAGCATCACTGCAATAATGGTTTGATCTTCAATAAATTTACAGCTGTGGTAGGATAGACATACATACATATGCATCTAGCAACATCTCACATTTTACATAACCAATTCCTACAATTTTTTTGAATTTGAAATAAATTTATTTTCAAAATTGATATGGCAGTCTTTGGAGTATACTGAAATATAAATCCTCAGAATATGAATGTATATAAACAGGGGATGAATACAGATCAGAAAATAGAAGCTGATTTGAATATTCATGAGATGAAAAAATAGAAGCTGATTGGTCACATCAACAGCAGATGAATGATTGGATAAGACTTGACCTCAATTTACATAATAATGAAAAGATGAACACAACAGGTTATACCTGTACAGTATTTACACAATTATAAACACATAACTGTTTTGCCATCGTTTGGATTGTATTGGTCTCTGCTGCAGATGTGCTTCTAAGAAAGAAAATATTGCAATGAAATGCTTGATAACTTTCATTTTTATACAATGAATCTTTTAAGGCACCATTATATTAATTATTATTAATATTGTTGAAAGTAAAAAACACATTTGCACATAAATAAATCAAAATGAAACTCTGGAGTAGAAATAGATTTCAAGCAGTACAAGTTAGTGTTAATATTAATGTGGAAAAAAATCAAATGTGTGATATAACTTTGTGTTTCAGCTTCACCATGGCCTAATATTCTGTGCAGGTGTGATAAATAGAATAAAATAATACCAAAAATGAGAAAACAGATTGTTTTGTTCATGTTTTGAAATTTGGATTGACTTATTTGATTAGATTTATCTCACTGTGAATCTGGGAATTGCATAAAGTAATTTTTTTTTAACAATCTCAACCCCTCCAGTTATTGCAAATCAATAAGAGGTATTCATACATAAACTTTAAAACAAAAAAGAACACTCAACATGAGGGATTATCGAATTGAAAAACATTTTTCTTTTTCAAACATACATGTATATGCTTTTTTCATAATTTGTTTTCACACAATATACTGCCATAATCGAGGTGAGGTGTCAGAGGTCAACAATGGTAAAAATGTCATGTTCATATCTTGTTAGTTGCAAAAAAATAATGCTGGAAACAAGACTTATAATAAATATTGATAAATTCATCAAAAATATTAATAGTATTAAGTAGCAAAATTGAATTTCAAGGCATTGTTATCAAAATACTTTTACAAAATTTGGCGGGTTTCTGAAAATACTGATATGCATAATTATTGCAACGTCATAATTAATGTACTCTGAACATTTGAATCATGGGATCACAAACCTAACATACTATCTAAACCTAGCTGTTAGTGGATGAACAATCAACCAATCAACACAGGCGTATCAAACAACCCTCAAAGATATTGAATGTAAGGCTATATACAATTGATGGCTATCATCATGATTTATAAGGTGACAAGTAAACTACATCCCATAATAATATATATGGTTACTATGGGCAACATAGGCATGAGGTTGATTCATACGTATATATATCTAAGGTGAACTATTTTCAGTATTTCGTGTATTGCTTTATTTTATTTAAAAATTTGACAGCCAAGCATCGCATCAGGAGACATGCAATGACAGATATGTCACTATCTCATCCAATTATAATACATGTTAGTAAAAATTGTCTGTGTTTTAACTAAATTTGATTATTTCTCATAACTACACTGTACAGATACAAAAATGATTTGATATATAAAAAAACGTTATTATTTACAAGTGTGTCAATCCCACAATGCACTAACCAATATGGCTGCCAAATGAAATAGTTTGTATTAAGTACATATAGTGAGAATGCAAATCAAGAATTTCCGGCAATGGCTATGTACATTATGTATAAGTTATAAGCAGCACAATATTGTACAGCATAAACACTGGCTTCACACTTTCACTAGTGAGAAATTGGCTGAAACTTATCTGAAACGCTTGACAGTAGAGAGGAAGCCATATTGGATCAAGATATCAAGTGCATTGCAGAGATTGTCAAATGTCAAATTTGTTGTCTACTAATATATTCTCTTCATATAAGTCTTTCTTCAGGTGGTGGTTTCAATACATTACCCATTTCCACACGCGAACCTGTCATCTCTTGTCGACTGGGACTATACGTGCCTCTAGTTGCTCGCTTACTTCTCACAGAGAAGAGGAAGACAAGAAGAATAATCAGCATAATGAACACCAAGCCACCCAAGGCTGCACCAATGATGATTACAAGGTCAGGGTCATCGCTGACTGGAGCTGCTATAACCTTCAAATATAGAAATACATCAATTTGTCAATAAACTGTAATAATAAAATTGTATATGAAGTAGATGTTGTATGTTAAAATCTGATTTACCCCTTGCAGCCACTAAATAGGGGGGAACAAAACAGCTATGAAATAACATAGTAAAACATTTATAGTATACTGTAAAGGGATTAATTATTCACTGGGTTTTAATTTTGCTCATTTCGCTGACTGGAAAATGCGCTAAATTAAAACCCGGTGAATATGTAAAATTTAGCATAGAACACATTATCTAAATGATCAAACCGTGAATTTAAAACCCACTGAATATGCCAAAAATGGTAAATCAGCGAAATTTAAACCTAGTGAAAATTAGTCATTTTACAGTAGCACACTGTAAACTACAGATGCTGCCCTCATTTATTATGCGAGGTGGTGCACACTTTTTATTTATCACAACAAACACCACCAATGGCCAAGATCTGAATACTATGGCAGTAAAACTTAATCCACTAAAACGGGTTAACAATCCCAATGGTCGAAATAGATCAATCATTTCAGCAGAGCACAGCAGTCTTGCAATAATAAGTGCATGCATAATTACAAAAACATCATAGAGAAACAAACAGCCTTGGTTTTGTTTACATTTTGAAGTGTTTCAACTCCTGTGTTTAGATCTTATCAATGAGATATGTTTAATAGCACCAAACTTTTAGAGTCAACAAGACCTGTTATACATGTAGGATATGTCTGTTACACGTCTGGATATAACATGAAATGAACAAATCTGATAAAGGTCTATTTCAATTATCAAGAAGTAGTTAAAAATAGTATTTTCACCAAAAATAACAAAAGTATTCACTAAAATTAGAGTAGTCAAGATATTGTCACGAAATGTTGAAAGCTAATAGGGACCACCACATGTATATACCAATCGGAGTAGACGTTTTGAAAAAGTAGTCAAAAAAAACATTTTTGTAAAACAATTACAAAATACATGTTTATTGTGTATGCATTAAACAGTGTTTATGACATGAATCTCGCGTGTTTATCACGTGACTTCGTGTGACGCAGTCTTTAGTTTGTAGCCATCTTGAACAGTTCAGTTTTTTACTCCAGTGTTTTGATTATCTCAGAGTTTAAATTTACTTGAATTTACTCCGCACGACTATTTCGAACACCATGGAGAGCAACACTATACGTCGCCGGGGTCGGAAACGCCGCGCAACGGAGGTTCCGCTACTTAACGATGTAAATCCAACTCCGTCCACATCAGCTGACGCAAGTTTAAGACGCTTGCCTGCTACAACTCGGCAACTTAGAAGTCAAGGTCTCGATCTCTCCAATCCTTCAAATTGGTCTGCCGCTGATTTGAGGGAGAAGATTGCGTGCTTGGGCATTTGGTTGCCCCCCAACACGTCCAGGAAAGCACTTTTACGGACATTTGAGTTAAATAAGGACCGCGTTGTTGAACCGATTCAACGCAATGCTGTTAACAATACCGATGACGTCATATCTTCAAGTCGTACACCGCCTCAGCGAGTGATGGCGAACATTCCTTCATTCATAGACTCTTCTGACCAGGTTCTTTCACAGGCTTTGTCTGGGGATCGACAAGTGACCGTTCCGGATGACGAGGTTTGCCGCGATATAACTGAATTACGTCAAAATTTGCAAGGTTTGCATGAGTCAGTCGATGCTATACGTCAGCTCCAAGAAACCAATATGGTGGCTTCCACCAGCCTTGGCAACAACGACGGCACTGGTCTTGCAAATTCGTCAATGAGCCTAGTAAGAGAGACATCTCCGACCAACATCGGGTCAACTAGTAGTCATTCAATTGAAAAGAATAAGTTTGGTGTTTCTTCGAACGATCTGCCTAAAATAGTGTCCATTTCAACAACACTCAAGAAGAAAATAATCGAAGGTAATTATGTTAATCTCGCTGCCTTATTGATACCTGCTCATGAACTTTCAGAGAACAGATTGATTACTGACTCGATGGGAAATGAAATTAAGATTAAAGGGAACCCGGACCCACGTTTGAACAAGTCTTTGACACTTAGTGAGTTTCTCATGGCCTTTGGGAAATACAAAGCTGTAATGTGTGAAGCTTACCCTGGGAGACGGGAGGAGTTAGAACTCTACACTACAGATATCATTGCCATGGCCAACAGTTTTGGAGGTGGTCTTTTTTATGATTACCATGTGGAGTTCGCCACCAGAGCAGCTGCATGGTGGCAGCAGCAGAATATTAAGATTGATTGGTCAGTCAAAGATACAGATATTTTTATGAGGCTTACAGCTGGGCGTAAAGCAGCGGCATGTTCACTTTGCCAAAGTTCATTGCATTCGCAACATTTTTGTCCACGTAAACACTCTGTGCGTGACAATCAAGATTTTTCAGCTCGTGGCTCTATGGATGTCAGAGGTAGACTTCGTTTGTTTCAAGGGGGACGAGAAATTTGCAATAATTACAACTTTGAGAGGGGTTGCTTCCGTTCTCAGTGTCTTCTATTGCATGTGTGTAGTTCATGCAGGGAAAACCATTCAGCAAGTCAATGTTCAAAGGCACAACCCACAAGCAAGCCCCAACAATCTAAGCAATGACTACCCACAACAGCTAGAGCACCAATTAAGGTGGATAAATTGGAACATGATCTTCGTTTACATCCGGATAGGGATTTTGTTTCACACTTATGTACAGGCCTTCGACATGGTTTTTTGACTGGAATTGAGGATGCTCCGTCTGCTAGTTATGAGTGCCGGAATAATCTCTCTGCCCAAAAGAATCCAGATACTGTATCTAGACTGTTGCAAGTAGAATTAGATAAGTGCTACCTAATAGGCCCATATGACACTCCGCCATTTCCTATTTATAGAGTTAGTCCACTGGGAATAGCAGAAGGCAAGTACTCTAAGAAGAAAAGGCTAATTGTGGATCTATCAGCCCCACATGATCTGCCAGGGGTGCCGAGTTTAAATGAGTTGATTGACAAGGAGCTTTATTCTCTGTCATATATTAGAGTAGACGATGCCATAGCACAACTACAACTTTTAGGTACACATGCCTATATGTCAAAATACGATATTACGGATGCTTTCAAGCAGATTCCTTTGCATCCCTCCATTTGGCACTTACATGGTGTTAAGTGGAAAGGGAAGTACTACTTTTTCGTCAGGCTTGTGTTTGGCAGCAGATCAAGTCCAAAGATTTTTGACCGGCTTTCGCAGGCAATATGCTGGATTGCTAAACATAAGTATAACGTAAATTTTATCATCCACTTACTTGATGATTTTTTAACAATTGACGCTCTTGAGAAGGATGCCATGCGTACTATGGCTATCATGACTATGTTGTTTTCGTCTTTGAATATTCCCCTAGCACCTCACAAAACAGTGGGTCCTTTACTTGAGCTAGAGTATTTAGGGATAATGTTAAATTCTGCAGATATGGTTGCCTTTCTACCAGGCATTAAGAAGGACAGAATAACTAATATTATAGCATCACTGACAACAAGAACTACAGTGACCAAGCGTGAGTTATTATCATTGCTAGGGCATTTAAACTTTGCAGCTAGAGTAGTTCCGCCGGGGCGGTCATTTATATCCTATATGCTGCAGCTGGCATCATCTGTGCGTAAACTCCATCATCATGTGACTTTAAACAAAGATTGCCGCATGGAATTAACTATGTGGAAAGTATTTCTGCAGAATTGGAATGGTTTACATATGTTTCTTGATGCTGAGCTGGTCAATGCATCTGATTTGCAAATTTATACAGATGCTGCATCCACAGTGGGTATCAGAGGATTCTTCCAGGGGCGCTGGTTCAGCGAGTTGTGGCCAGCAGAGATGATCGGTTTGAAAGATGATGCATTTTCCATGGCATTCTTAGAATTATATCCCATTGTCATAGCTGCCTTGTTATGGGGTAGCTATTGGTCACAGAGGCGCATTTAGGTTTAACTGTGATAACCAGGCTACGGTGTATATTATTAAGAAGGGAAGGGCATCTTCACGGTGCCATGATATCAATAAACTTATGCGTCATCTCACTTTGGCAGCTATGGAAAATAGTTTCATTATCACTGCGCAACACCTACCCGGAGTTCGAAATGACATTGCTGATTCACTTTCCCGTTCGCAATTACAGAAGTTCCGCTGCCTAGCTCCTACAGCTCAGCTGCAGAAAACACTTTGTCCACCATACTCAGAAGTGATCCATGTTTAGGTCAGGAAGTTAAACAATTGTGGAATTCCTCAGTGACGGAGAAGACTAGACAAGTTTATAAGACTGGTTTATCACATTTTATCAGATTTAATTTGATGCATAATGTTCAATGCTCAGTGACTTGTCTTCCTACGATTTCTGAGAATGTGCTTTTGCTTTTTGTAACGCATTGTTTCAGACGTTTACACTTAAGTGCGTCTACTATACTATTGTATATTGCTGGAGTTTGGTTTGCTTATATTGAGTCTGATGTACCGAATCCCTGGAAATGTAAAGGTGGTGAACTTTTGAGGTTAAACTTATTGCTAAAGGCAATTAAACGTGAACAACGTCCTGTAGGCAGGATAAGATTACCTTTTACAGCAGATATTGCAGCAAGTTGTGTGGAAACACTAAGAATAGGAGTATTCACACCTTACACAGACTGCCTTTTAGAAGCTGTTATTTTGTCAGCTTTTTTCGGCTTCTTACGTTGCGGGGAATTTACTGTTTCTAATTCTTTTTTCGATTCGAGACTGAATTTATGTGTTGACGACGTTACGTTTAGTGGCAACGTTTGTGCCTTCCTTAGACTTAAAGCGTCTAAGACAGATCATTACCATAAAGGCACCATCATTACTCTGTACTCTAATAATCACTTGTGCCCAGTTTCGGCCTTGCGGAGTTACTTAACACAGCGTTACGAAATTTCACCTAATGTTAAGCCAAGTGATCCTTTGTTTATTTTACCTGGTAATCGCTCTTTGACACGAACAGTTTTCTTGCAGTATTTGCGTCAGCTATTAAGCTTAATCAGGTTGGATGCTTCTCTGTATACAGGGCATTCATTTCGTATCGGTGCAGCATCAACGGCAGCCAAAGTGGGCATTCCTGATCACATGATTAAAACACTTGGGCGTTGGACCTCAGACTGCTATACTAGGTACATTCGTGTCTCAGGTGAATCATTAAGTGATGCCCAATCTGCACTAGTCCATGATTGTTAGAAACAATTTAGTTTTGGATATGGAGTAGTGTAACATTTAGTAATGTACTTTTAGTGGAGGGGAGGAGTTTACTTTGAGTAGTGTAGTTTTATTTATGTTTTTACATGTGCATGTTTATTTATTAGATTACCTGTAGTATTTTCAGGTATATTTAAGTGCTTTCTTTTATTTGCGTTCTACATTACTATTTCATCTTGGGGGTCTCTCTGCAGTTGGTCAACTGCATCGTTTGGGGGCTTTGCTTTTAGGTGGGCAATTTTCCCCCCCAAGATAAACATTGTAATCCTCAATACTGGTTCATATCTCATTGTTCATATCATTGTAGTTACAGTGCTCGCTGTTTCTACCTCATAGCTAACTGATTTCTTTGTAGTTGCAGTCACGCTGTTTCTACCTGTAGAGCTACCTCTACCTACTAATCCTTGTTCTTGTAGAGCTACAGTCACGCTGTTTTTCTACCTTGTAGTTGCAGTCATGCTGTTTCTACCTGTAGTTGCAGTCACACTGCTTCTACCTACATTTACTAATTCTAACAATATCATTTGAGGGCTAGTATAGTTTTTTGAACTATGTCGTTTTACATGCTTTTATTTCAGTTAAATATTTATTTCTCTTTGTGTTTATTCTACTGTTTTCATGTCTGGGTGCTCACCGTGTCACCATGCAGTGTGTATCGCCTATTGTTATGTTTCATGTCTGGGTGCTCACCGTGTCACCATGCAGTGTGTATCGCCTATTGTTATGTTTCATGTCTGGGTGCTCACCGTGTCACCATGCAGTGTGTATCGCCTATTGTTATGTTTCATGTCTGGGTGCTCACTGTGTCACCATGCAGTGTGTATCGCCTATTGTTATGTTTCATGTCTGGGTGCTCACCGTGTCACCATGCAGTGTGTATCGCCTATTGTTATGTTTCATGTCTGGGTGCTCACCGTGTCACCATGCAGTGTGTATCGCCTAGTGTTATGTTTCATGTCTGGGTGCTCACCGTGTCACCATGCAGTGTGTATCGCCTATTGTTATGTTTCATGTCTGGGTGCTCACCGTGTCACCATGCAGTGTGTATCGCCTATTGTTATGTTTCATGTCTGGGTGCTCACCGTGTCACCATGCAGTGTGTGTATCGCCTATTGTTATGTTTCATGTCTGGGTGCTCACCGTGTCACCATGCAGTGTGTATCGCCTATTGTTATGTTTCATGTCTGGGTGCTCACCGTGTCACCATGCAGTGTGTATCGCCTATTGTTATGTTTCATGTCTGGGTGCTCACCGTGTCACCATGCAGTGTGTATCGCCTATTGTTATGTTCGCTGTTTTTTCTAGTGTAGTGCAGCTGAGGTGGGACACGGTGAGCGTCCCTTATGCCAATAAAATATTTTATACTGAAACTTGAGTGTTTGTGTCGTAAATATTTGCTAAAAATAGAGAATTTAAGATATAGTCCCGAAATGATCAAATCTCATATAAATCCACCCAAAGAACATACATATGTGTATCAAGACTAAGAGAAATATATTTAACAGTTTTTAAGAAGAAGGCGTTGACGCAGGAGACAGGACGATCATCTATACCAACAGCACACCCTCCTACAACTGTACATGTGCAACAATGATGAATACCTTAGAGTGGTAAACACCTACAAGAAACCTTAATAGATCTTAGATGCTACTGTAATAGTGCTGAGATCTCGGTGAGAGTGAGAGAAACATGGGAATTGTTTTTCTCCCCAAAGACATGTGTTCCATTCTATCCCAATATCACATCCACTCTTCCAAATACCATTACCCCAGTACATACAACGATGAGAGAAAATAAAATGAAACATATTTTGAGAGACAAAAAAAAAGACTTGGGGATTTCATCCTCAACAAGATCTCACATGAAATTTGCATGATCACTCAAAAGTCACACATCCTGACATATTCTAGGGATTTATTATTTGCATACTTACCTCACAAAAGTCACCCATATAGTCTTCAAGGCAGTTACATTTGGCGATGGGTTCATTTGTTGTTGTGTTGATAGATGATTCACACTGTCCATCATTTTGACACTCTATAGTAGTATTACATGGGTCTCTATGCTCACACTGAAGTCCTATCCAGCCATACTGACATTCACATTCAAATCCACCTATGGTGTTTACACAGGCACCGTTGTTACAGATACTTAAATTACCTTCACACTCATCTACATCCGTTTCACAGTGATCACCCTGAAAACCTGGAATAATCATTAAGAAATAAACAATAGTACAATAAATAAATAAACAAATGAGTAAAGAAATTAATGTACATAAAACAAATAAATGTCACATAACAAATATCTAATATCTCAATCTTTCAGTGTCTTATAGTATTAGCATCAAATGCATTACCTAACATTTAGTGGATTTGCTCTATGAGTCACCTTCCCATGATTGAACATAATTTATCGATATAATACCATTGTTAGTCTGACCATTCATGGTGCTTTTAAGGTTTCTAATAATATCCATTTTGCACAGCATTTTTAACTTGTCAAATGACATGAAGTGAAGTGTGACTGCACTTCCTGTACATGTACGATCAGAACAAATATCTTGGTTTTATTAGAGATGTGTTTCATATAGTTGAGCAGATACAAGAGTAGCATTATTACAAGGTTATTACCAGAATACTTCTAAGCATGCACAAAGACAGGACAGCTGGAGTATCGACCAACACGTGGCGTACTGTCTGAGTGCATACTTTGAGGTATTCTCGTAATAACCTTATTATTATACATCTTTTCCTTCCATGGGAATGCCGAAATTCAAAATATTTAGAACAGAATCAGCGAACTTCTTTGTGTGGAGTCTGGTCAAACTCTGGTGTCAGCCTTTTTTTTATTATTACGTGAGTAATCATTCTATATTTGGAATTCGCATTTCCTTATACACAATGTATGGCAGGATGAAAAAATAATTGCAATTTAATAATAATCACTGTAATTTATGGCGTTATGATGACAGATGTATATAAACCGTTATAATCTATAGGATTTAACATGTACTGAGTGTATTCAATTGAAATAACACCTATAATACTTAATATATACTTACATAATAATAAACAATCACCTGACATCACATAATGTATGAATTAGAGTTACCAAAATAAGAGCCAGAAGTCAACTGATGAAATGTAAAGTGTTATATGCTTAAATACATACCTGTGTTATTACAATTACAGGAATAGTCTCCTGGAGTGTTGACACAGACACCAGAATTCAGACATGGTTCAGAGAGACATTCATCAATATCATTTTCACAGTTTGTGCCATTATACCCTGACGGACAGTGACAAATATACCCATAATCGAGATCAGTGCAGTTGGCACCATTCTGACACAGATTACTGGCGCAGTCAGGTAATTTAACTGTACAATTTTCTCCTGTAATGCAGAACCAGATATAGCATTGTCAGGAGTCAGAAATCATTACACACTCACAATACATAATAACTATATGGTCAAATTAATTAGAATTGGCCTGTGAACTTAATTATTCATTAAGTTTTATTTGTGCTTATTTCATTAATAGCTAAATGCACTATAAATTAATCCAAGAAAATATGATAATTATCACCAGAATATATTGTTTTTTTTCAGCCAGTGATTTTTAATTTAAAAAGAACATCTCTGTATCATCAAATTCTTTAAAAGTAACATATTTCTTCTTCTAAAGTAGTTGACCAATCAAAAAACTTGATAGGTCTATAAAACCTGTCGACTAAGATAAGAAAGCTGTTTTCTGATTGGGCTGATTGTTAGGTGTTAGGGTTCAGTAACCAAACAGGTACAATATTGTAAGGAGCTTTGCATTTATTCGAAAGCTGCTGTTTGCATCTGAAGTCATATGTTATAATGGTGACATTTTATAAGTGAAAACTGTATTGATACTAGCCCTGTACTTAACATGGATAAACAACGATACGCTGTTGTAAACTCAAAATAAAGCGGAGGCGCCGTCAACTGCATACGTACGTGCAGGAATTGAGTCCCAATCTACGATAACAATGCATGCTAAAATTAGAAGGGCTGATGGTAAACAATACCATACTATGGCTGTCCTTAGCATGTGCATGTGACGTCATCACCGCGTGTCAATATTGTCTAGCACTGTTGTTATAAGCTTCTACAAGTGTTTAATCTATTATTACTACAAACATATTACATACCAGCATAACCTGGGTCACATTGACAGATATAGCCTTCTAGGTCATAGGTACAGTTACCATGGAGACAGGGGTCCCCACCCGCTTCCTCGCACCAATCTATCTCACTTTCACAATGGACACCTGTATATCCAGTTGGACACAGGCAGGTATAGTTTGTAGGGTTTTCCTCTGGCCACTGAAAGCATGTCCCTCCATTCTCACATGTCACGTTAACACAGGATCCAACCACTTCACATTGGTCACCTGGGTAAGTAACAGATCAGGCAGGTATGAAATTTAACACCCCTCAAATCTGAGTGGAATAACCCAATGGATTTTAAACACTGGATTAGTCCATGTTACACAGGGGTGATAACAAGTGAGTAATCATGCAAGAAACGCCAGATGAGGGAAGTTATTGCTGGAAAGGGGGAAAAAACGATGAATATAAATGAAATTATAAAAACACACTGAGGAAGTTGAAGTGAGAAAAATACACACAACATTAGTAGTGAAACAACGATGTCCAATTAACATATAAAAATAAAGTTTATATTTTATAATGTAAGTCACTGTATTTAATATAGAAAATCTCGGATGGCTTCGGCAATCACAGCAACCTTTTCACCAAATATATTTCAATTAGAAGATCAGATTTGACGGAAGTGGGTCAATGTGCAGTGTAGTCGGGTGTGGCAAACCACATGCACTATTAACACATCAAATTGAGAGCAAATACATTATACGTACACAAAACCACAAAGAAGAGCAAAAAGCCAAGCATAAAGTCGGTGTTGACACAACAACCAGTAGTAGCAGAATGTCCAAAAACACGGCAAACTGGTGACTAAGCTCGGTAAAGCAAACTAAAGGAGGTGTGTTTCATTACAGATCAGTCACACTCACAACAGAGAACGCAACATGCATGAGTTAAGAAGGGCAAACAAACAAACAATGAATGGATATTGATAAATAAGTAACTTGTGTATTGAGTGCGTTGACTTGCTGGTACTTGACTGTTAGTTGAATATTAACATTAGATAAATCCCATCTGATGAATGTTAATTTTTAACCAAACATAGGGAAGTTTTTTTTCTCTCGTTTTAATCAAGTTTCCATGCTAATTACATCCTTTATACGAGCGCTTCAATTGTTGGTAAAGTTCCATTTTCAACATCTCAAGGTAGGTGTTTCTGTATTATCTTTGTCTGATTTTAACATCAAAAAATGAATTGGAAGAAAACTGAAAAGGTACACTCTTAATTTATTCATTGCAAAATGCCCGGTAGTATTTGCTTTCCAAGTGGTGTTTTTCTGTTGTTTGAGGTAGCAAAAAACAAATACCTAAATATTTGTGATATGTATTTACAATCTTAGTAATGCTTTTTTTTAAATTGTGTGTATATTCTAGAATGACCAAGGCTACCTTAACCTTCCGAAAGGCAAATTTTGTCACCATTTCCAATTTTTTTTTATAATTATTAAAAAATTTTGATCATGACTTGTCCTTGAAAAAAAAAAATTATTTCAATCTAATTAATTTTCTTCATGCTTTGATTATTATGGACAAATGTTGATTAAAATGCCGAAAATATTAAAAAAAAAAAATAATTTTTCAAGATTCTTAAAATTTGCATTTTTGCACTGTTTTTATAGCGAAATATCTCTTGATATCTCAAAAAAGTTTTGAAAGATTGAAATTTAATTTTTACAGTGAGTTTTTAGAGAGATAATAGTTTTCAATTATATACAATGGGAAATTCTCTCCCATAATGCATTGCATATAAGCGCAGTAACATGCTCAGTAGTGAACAATCTTAATTTAGCTCGACCTACTTTAATAGAATTATTAGTGAAATGAAAGATATGAAGACAAATTAAAAGAATACAAATCCAAAAAAGATCAGAATTGAGGAGATTTAGATTTTTTGTTAATATTCATGATTTAAGTTTTCCGATTTTTTAAGCATTTCAGTTTCCAAATACCTGTATAGTAAATAGGGCAATTGCATTTCCACGTAGAGATTGATGTTATTTGGCATTGACCCGCCAAACAAGGATGTCCGCTGGCGGCTGTGCAAGATGCTATTCCACAAGTCCGGCTTTCATAGCCAACCGAACAATCACATATGAAGTCAGTCCCTTCATTGTTAGCAGAGCGACATATAGCGTCATTCTCACATGGGTATACCAAGCAAGGATTCTTGTCGCATGTTTTGCCGTAGTATCCTTGCGCACACGTGCAAGAGAAATTCCCAAAACTATTAATGCATGTGGCGCCGTTCAGGCACGTGTCAGTTGCGCACTCGTCAATATCAAGCTCACAATGCATGCCTGATGACAAAACAAAGCAAGCGCTTGTTAGTATTAATAACACATTATGAAATTGACACAGTTTGGACTCTGAAAACAGAACAACAATAAAAATGTACTTCAATACAACACAAAACAATGTCATCAAGAATTAAATACTTCAATACAGGACAAAACAGTGATGTCATCAAGAATTACATATTTCACTACAGCACAAAACAATGACTCCAAGAATTATATACTTCAATACAGGACAAAACAGTGACGTCACCAAGAATTACGTACTTCACTACAGCACAAAACAATGACATCAAGAATTATATACTTCAATACAGGACAAAACAGTGACGTCACCAAGAATTACGTACTTCACTACAGCACAAAACAATGACATCAAGAATATTGTACTTCAACACAGGACAAAAACAGTGACATCACCAAGAATTGTGTACTTCAATAAACTAGAATGTCAGGCTAACAACACAGATTAAAATGCATTAACCCTTTTGACCACCATAACTGTCTGTTTTTGGAGTATTTTTTCATAATTATTTTAATCATTTCGTACAAAATAAACATAATTTTCCATTATATAGGTCATGATCAAAACTTTGGAAAAATCTGAGAAAAATGTAACATTTTATTTTGTGAATGGTGATTAAAATTGACATTGGTGTTCAAGAGGTTAAAGGAGCATGAAGTACTTTTTCTTTATATTTTCAATCCCAGAACCACTGATCCAAAATGACATTTTTGGTACCAAATGAACGCACATGGAATACAATATTAAAATATTCATATAATTATATATACAGTAATTCCCATGATATGTTCACTTAGGTTGACGTGAGCAGACACAAGGAACCACCAGAGTTTTGTATCAATCACAGTCACAGGAGAGGATTGATGCTACTACGGCAGTACCGGTAATCATGATTGTCTGCTTACGTAAACTAAAGAGAATATATCGTGTGATTATATACTGTAAAATACTTTATTTTTCTGGAATTAGTTTTCGCTGAAAAGGCTTTTTGCGCATATTGTGTGGAATTTATTTTCACTGATTTTTGATGAGTTTAATGTGAAATATAGGAAAAAAAGTATATTCGCTGGATTTTATTTTCATGGAAACATCCCTTCAGCGGAAATAGTGAAAAATTAATTCCAAGCAAAAATAAAGTATTCTACAGTATTTATCATATGCATATGAGTACAAAACATTGAAATGGCAAAATGTTGAAAGAGGAACTATAATCGTGTACACAGTGTACTATTTCATGTGAACGTCTTGTGTACGGTGTGTGACGATTCTGTTCGTTAAAGATTTTTGCTCCAATTAACTATGAAAGATTTATTAAAATTTCAGCCTATTATTTGGAGGGACAGAATAATAATTACACACACGCCAAAATGAACCATTTTTACCATGTATAAAGCTGGAAGCTATGGAAAAACCTTGGGCGTACAACAGTGTTGGATATCAAGCTATGTGATATGCATTTTTGATAAGTAACACTTCAGAGATATGCACATTAAGCATGTGATAAGGATGGAAATACAGCTGATTGCAACTGTCAATTGATTTATATGGAATACATGACTGGTGTTAACCCCTCACTAAGGAAACTCAATAATAATCATTTCCACGGATTCCTCTGTAGACCTCTTTTAATTTGAGAGAAACAAACTTTTACCCAGGATGCAAGGCATACAGTGACCTTTGACCCTAATTCATTACGCCATGACAAATGGTAATGTTGTAAAAATGGTGCTCATTTGTGGGATTTTAAGACAACATAGCTAACTTACCGGTATAATACATCGGGCATTCACATTCGTATTCACCAATTTTATCAACACAGGTGGCGCCATTCACACATTCATTATTTTCACACTCGTTAATATCAGTTTGACAATATAGACCAGTATATCCTGTAATAGGTCAATAACAAGCAAGTTCAGTTTTTTTGCACCGCATAGCAAACTGGATTAGAGTGATCAGACCGTTAGTTGTTTTCCTTGAAACATTGCAATATGACAACTTACCATTGCGACACACACAAGTAAAATCATTAATTTCATCCCTGCATGTAGCACCATTTTGACAATACACCCCTGCGCATTCATTGATGTTGGTTTCACATAAGCGGCCTGTGTAACCAAGTACGCACTGACATTCAAACGTCTGGATATTGGTGTACGAGGCGCATGTTGCACCATTTTTACACATACTATTGGCACAATAATCAATTTCGTCTTGACAGTAGACTCCCTCATATCCAGGCTTGCAGCGACATTCAAATGATGGCTGTGGAATAAAATAGAGACATCGTAATATATATTGCACTAACTATGTTGTTGCATCATGATAAAGACACTTAAAGCAACACTTAAAAAATGTTTCCCACTACGAGTATAGACATAATAATTAAACCCTAAAATGATGATCATTGAGATAACAAATTTATGACTGTACCAGCTCTCACTGAAAAACATTGGCAACTCCGGTGAAATATTTTAGCAAAAACAAATTTCCTTCATTTGGAAATGAGTTATACATGTAGCCTTATCCCTAAATTAAAGTACAGTCCTCAATGTTGTTTAGGGACGACGTCAAAAGATCGATGTCAGATAAACTTATTTGCTTTAGTTTGGGGGTGGGGGTAGGGGGGGGGGTTGATCTCAAAAAGTTTCCATCCTACAAAAACAATTTTATTTTTTAATGAAGTCAAACAAATCTTGGAGTATTTGTAGTTTGTTTGTTTTTCTATCCAATCATGAACAAAAATAACAGAGAATGAAAAAAAAATGGGGAAAAACCAAAGGAATTAAGTTTTTATTCTATATTGAACTTTTGATGTTGTCCCTTAATATCTAACCATTAACACAAAATACACTACAAAATGTAGTGTTAAGTCAAGTAGTTCACATTGAGTAAAGACTTAATTTTGCTCTATAAAGGCACAAGAAGGGTTTTCAAAGATATCAGGTTAAGAGAAATACATCAACTGGGACTTTACCTGACTGGGATCAGCAGCTGTCACATAAACACAATCTGCATCATGCTGGCAAGGCTCTTCATCACAATTCGTAAATTTCTAGAATTAAAAACAAACAATTTCTAAACATTAAGTACAGCAACTTAGTTGCACAGATCTATAAATAGGGTTATTGTGGAATTTGTCTGTGATTGTACGCAACAGTGGGGATTAAGGTCAAGAAAAAGTGTTTCAATGTGATTTTATGAATGCCAAACTCTGTGACAGTCAGTTAGTTGATTTTGGTGCTCAAAGAGTTAATGATATGCAAATTACCTAATTAATATGCACAGACGGTATATAGAACTATTTTGTGAATGGTGACAAAAGTAAACTTTAGTGCTCGAAGGGTCAATGATATGCAAATTACCTAATTAATATGCACAAACGGTATATAGAACTATTTTGTGAATGACAAAAGTTGACTTTGGTGCTCAATAGGTTAATGATATTCAAATTACCTAATTAATATGCATAGATGTTGTATAGAACTATTTTGTAAATGGTGACAAAAGTTGACTTTGGTGCTAAAATGGTTAATGATATGCAAATTACCTAATTAATATGCACAAACGGTATATAGAACTACTTTGTGAATGATGACAAAAGTTGACTTTGGTGCTCAATAGGTTAATGATATTCAAATTACCTAATTAATATGCATAGATGTTGTATAGAACTATTTTGTAAATGGTGACAAAAGTTGACTTTGGTACTCAAATGATTAATGATATGCAAATTACCTAATTAATATGCACAGATGGTATATAGAACTATTTTGTGAATAGTGACAAAAGTTGACTTTGGTGCTCGAAGGGTTAATGTTCTGTAAACATAATACAAGTACATTCCAGAATTAATCAAGCTGATTTATATATTCGTAAAACAGTAATAAAACTGAAGTAGACTTACAGGAATTAGGTATTCACAGTGATTTCCAGTATAGTTTTCATTACAGTTACAAACAAAGTGGTTTTCCAGGTTTTCACAAGTACCGTTGTTCTGGCATGGATCCGAGTCGCACTCATTGATGTCCATGTCACACAGTATTCCAGTGTATCCCGGAGCACATACACAAGTGTATCCATTGACTGCGTCAACACATGTTGATGGACCCCAGCACGGCGTAGAGGCACACTCATCAATATCATTCTCACAATGTATTCCATCATAACCCAGATCGCAATCACAATCATATGCATTCCATATGTCCTCGCACGATCCACCATTTTGGCATGGTGATGATGTGCACACTGGGTCACCATGACAACCAATTGCTACGTCTGTCAGTGTCGCATAAAACTGTTCTAGGCTGGTGCTGTTCAGCGTCTCACGATCTAAGAATGGCAGCAAATAGCCCCCAATTCGCACTTCTTCTAAACAACCTTTGAAGCCTTGTACGACAATAAAATCACTAGAAGCTAGATACACTGAGCTAGAAGCATCAGTGAACAGACTTGAAAACGACTGTGCTATGTTTCGCAAAGAACAAGAACGATCGTTGATATTGTCATCGATAATAAGACAAGCACCATCATTCGAAATGCTGACTTTAACTACGTGCCAGTTTCCGTCAATGACGGCATCTAGGGAATGTCTTAGATCACCTGTTACAGATCCCAAGTTAAATTTAAACACCAAATCATTGTTAGACATCTCGATAGTAACATATTCATTACTCTGATCTTTACTGGCATGCAAAATTAATCCTATATTTCTCCGAGTTCTTAGTTTAATCTTGATGTCGTCTATGACTGCTGATTCACTTATACTATTTGTATAACGAACCATAGCGTTCATTCCATCAAACGTAGCACTGGTCACACCTGTTATAAAAAAACAGCAAAAAAAACATGTATTTAACGTTCAAATAATGTCTGTATATTTATTTACAGCAAAATCTTCTTTTTGATAAATAAAATTAACAACAGTTGTGTGAGGTGTACTGGAAAACTTAATTAACATAAAATTAAAAATAACACAGTCCTAAAAAAATTATGATTAGAAATATATAAATAGATTAGAAACAGAATTTTTTCAAGAACATGAATCAGAATAATAATAAAAAACAAACAAGAGATAATAAAAATTGACCAAAGAGGGCAGTACGTAACATAAAAATGAAACACTTACAGTCAAAGCCATCATCTCGGTCGACACAGGCTGCATCATATGGACAAGTTCTGTAGCTACAGAAAGCAAGTAAGTCACAATTTTTTCCCCGGAAACCATATGTACATGTACATATATAATCATTCCAAGTGGTTTCGCATGTACCATTGTGTTGGCACTGATTGTCTTCATCACACATGTTGTCACTGACGCTGCCCTCAATGAGGCTGCGATCGTCACTCAGTTCATATGAAGGTGGTAAATCGTCGACAGACAATGGGAATGCATCCAAATAGTAACCATTATGTCGTACATCTATTACACTGCCTTTGAAATACTCCTTGCTTACTGACGGTACTGACGAGATAGAACTGAAATCGGCAACGCCCCCTATGTAGATATCAGAGAAATTGACAGCAGCATTGCCAACAACAGACGTCTGTTCTTGGAGCAGCTCATCAACTTGAACAGTCAGAATAGAATTCACAGCCTCTTCTCGCCAGGTGAGTTCTACCGAATGCCACATGCCGTCGTCAAACTGACCTAACACAGTGACTGTATTGCTGATGGTACCACTTTTAACCAGAGCTTTTAGTTCTCCATCCGCTAACTGTACCACAACATACTGACTCTGATCAGTACTGGGCATGAAATAAATCAGACCATCTGGTTTAGTCGTACGAAAACCTAACTGCACTAGATGCTGGTCACCCTGGGAAGCTGGGTCAATAGTAAAATGCATGTAGCTCGTTGTGTCTTCGTAACTTAGTGTTGCTGCAGTCACATCTGCAAAAAAACAACAACTTTATTATGATAGTGCTATAAGGCAGGAATGGCATCAATGAATGAAACATCAGTGAACTAAGAGTTAATACAGTTAATAATTTTTTTACTATGTTGGAATGAAATATTTCTGTTTTAGACATTAAACACACTTATGTTTCAAACTTTTGGTACTGTCCACATAGCATACAATTTGTGTCAGGTCTACCACTATTTAGTTTGGAACCTAAAATATGTAAATTGAAAGTAATAAAATGAGTTTTGAGAAACAAATTTAAAAATAAATGAGGATGTGTATTCCAGGAGACAAAAGCCTGACAAATTTCCATGGATACAAGAGTCACCACATACATGGTCCTTCAATGTGAATTAATTTACTTAATAATGAACTTACAATTAGTGAAGTAATAAAGCACATAATGGTATGTGTTAATTATATCCGAAAATTCATTATAAAGTTATTTGTTAAAAGTGACGAAAAACAAAAGTATGTGTAGTATAAAATGTTTGATTCTTCAAGTATTACAGCAATTCCAGGCACTGATTTAGTGCTGAAGTAGTGCTAGATGTTGTAACTTACTACAATAGGTTATACACTTTGTTTTCAAATTTACAGAAGTTGTTACAAATAATACAGTCTGCAATTTGAAGCGCACCGGAAAAAAGCCCCGCCCATGAAAGTGGCTGTACATTAGTTTTGAATTTCTCTTCCAATAAACGATCGAGGCTCTCAACTTAGTTTCGTACTTCAATTTGCGTCACATGTTATTTCAGTGAGAGGGGCACATAAAGTGGTGGCAACGTTATTTTACCGAACCAGCTGGCCGACTGATCATGACAGAATTATTGATCAAAGTGTATTATTCCTACTATGGAAATATACGTATCACGCCTGCAACAAATGTCCTATGAAGACTTCATCCACTATATCAATAATGAAATTGAATACATAGAAGGGGTGTTATTCGATTATTAGTTCTCGACGATGAGAACCAAAAGATTGATGTGCCACCAAATAATCGCTTTAAAAAGCTTATCACTGGCAACACACGATCACAGGTCCAGGGAGGGTTGCCGCCGCACACAAGTAGTTTTTGTCGAATTTCCCGTCCATAAATGTGCGGTCGCAATGTTTTATAATATTCGACATATTATATAACGTCTATAACGTTGTCAGTTTCCTGGCAGGATACTCTTGGTGGTAACAAACCGTTTGACGATATTATGAAGTTCAAGCTGTCAATTTGAAACATCATTTTGATCTCCACTTTCAGCAAATGACAGTCCACGAAAATACAAATCGACAACTCTTGTTCTCACTTCAACTGGTTTTTTGACTCCTTGCTTTTCCATCCTAGTGCTTAAACAACTTGGACAAATGCCGATTTGTAGACACGCAATCGACACAATGACCGACCAAAAGTAAATGAAAGACAGACGCGCCTCAAAGTCCAGGTGTACCTGATTTTGTAGCAAAAATAGAAAACATTGTGGGCAATATCTGTCAATCATTCCTCTGATTTGCAGTCGATGTTTATATTTCTAGTTACAACTTATATAAATTTGAAAACAAAGTGTGTAACCTATTGTAGTAAGTTATCAACATCTAGCACTACTTCAGCGTCAAATCAGTGCCTGGAATTGCTGTAACTCTCAATTAGTGTCACCGGTACTTAAAAATCCTAGTCAGTTAATTACTGATATGTAAACTAATCACAATACTAAACAACTGTGAATTGAAAAATTAAAACAGTATGCCCTCAACTCAGTTTACAAACAAGCAGCCTGTCGGCTGAATTAGCTCTGCTGTTAGCAATGCACATGGCAATTAAAGAACAGAAGATATCATCATGAAATGAACAAATATGAGAGAGGTCCACATGTAGTACCTATATATGTAATATCAAAGCAATTGGACTTGCGGTTTTTAACAAGAAATTGAAAATATCACTTTTTACTAAAAATGACAAAAATATTCACCAAAATTAGAGAATTGAAGATATCATCATGAAATGAACAAATCTGAGAGAGGTCTACCCAAGGTACATATACACCAAGTACCAAAGCATTCAGGCTTGTAGTTTTCAAGAAGAAGTCAAAAAAGTAAAACATTGACACGGACGACGGACAATCACTCATATGATAAGCTCCGCTCGACAAAGTCGACAGCAGAGCTAAAAAAACATGATTCTTTTGCTTTTATACACTTACTATAATTGCAGTTTTTACCAGTCTTGCCAAAATGGCATACACAGGTGTAGTGAAGCCATTCATCTATACAGTCACCGGACCCGGAACAAGGATCTGGATCACATTGTGCAACACGATTACATCCACTGATGACTGTATCCGGTTGTTCCTGCGGCAGGAGAAATTGTTTGGTTTCCTCATTCCATATGTCGCGCATGCATCCAACAAAATTTTGTCCCGATTTACTGCGTTGCAAATGATCCAAGTCATCAACAGCTCCTATATATGTCCATTGAAATACATCCCGGTTAGGTGGAATGGCAACCTGCTGGGTGTTAAAGTTTTCAAAGATACGCATAGTGTATTCGGATATAATTATCTCAGTGGTGTGCCAATTGCCATCATTAAGGTCACTGCCAAGAGCTGGTGTTTCTCGATACTCAATTGATGAATCAGATGATCCAAATCTAAGGTACAGTTGACCTTTGTACAACTCCAACGAAAAAAAAGTACTGTCTCCATTGTACAGCAGCACACCTGATGGAACTGTTGTACGAAATGTAAGACGCAAGAAGATAACAAGTTGGTTGTTTGTCATGGTGTCTGTCATATTCCCAGTTCCATCAAAAGTGGCATCTGTTGGCTCAGTACAGTAAAAACCTGAAAAGCCTGGCTGACAGTCACATGTATAATTATGCACGTTTGGGTCTTCATTCTGCAAGTACGGGACACATGTTGCGCCATTCTGGCATTGTGGACCATTATCACAACCAATCAACGCTATGTCACAATTCCTTCCGGCGTATCCAGCATCACAAACACACTCGTACATATTGAAATTATCAGTACATGTGCCATGCTGACAGGGATTGGATTGACATTCATCGATTTCATGGGCACAAATGGGTCCTTCCCATCCAGCAGTGCAATGGCAAACGTATCCATTGACAAAATCCTCACAAGTCCCACTGTTCACACACGGTCCCGAGTCGCACTCATCGATATCAACCTGGCAAAAAGTTCCTTCAAAACCGGACTCACACACGCATACAAAGCCACTCGCTGTGTCGTAACTAAACGCATCATCGAAATATCCGGTGTCATAAAGAGTTCTGTTCGATCGCTGAAGGCACTGACCACCATTCAGGCAAGGACCACTTTCACATTCATCAATGTCAATGTCACAATCCTGTCCTGCATAGCCTTCAAAACAAGCACAATTATAACCTTTGACCTCATCATGGCAGGTACCGCCATTTTGACAGAAAACGTTAACACAATCATCAATATTATGATCACAGAAAACACCATCAAAGCCTGTATCTGTGCAGTCACAGTCAAACCTACAGGATAAGACAAATAAAACATAATGAAAACATTTCTATAGAAAAGCCTGTCAGAAATTAATTGTTTGAAATTGAGTCAACAAAAATTCAATGAGAATAAGAGACATCAGTAAAATTGAATTTTTTTTAATCACTTGTACAACAGTTCTGTATGAAATAATAATTCCTACCTGTTGATGTAGTTCAAACAAACACCATCATTCAAGCATGGAGAACTGTCACACTCATCAATTTCCATCTCACAGTCTACCCCGGTATATCCCGCAACACAAGTACATTTGTACATGTTAATCTGATCGAAACAAGTAGCACCATTTCGGCAGGGATCGGACAAGCACTCATTGATGTCAATTTCACAATGTACGCCGCTATAACCAGGTGCACAGTCACAACTGTATTTTCCAACATCATGTATGCACAACCCGCCATTTTGACAAGGATCGGACAAGCATTCGTTAATGTCATTATCGCAGTTATCCCCTTGAAAACCTGGCAGACAGTAACACTGGTAGCCATTGAACAAATCCGTGCACAAAGCTCGGTTTTTACATGGATTGCTGGCACATTCATCCGTTTCAATATCGCAGTTTACGCCGCTGGATCCAGGAAAGCAGTTACAGGAATAAGATGCAACATGATCAATACATGTACCATTCAAGCATGGAGAGCTAGAGCACTCGTTGATATCAATAGTACACCCATCTCCAGTGTACCCTTCAGGACACTGGCAGGAATAACTATCAACCAGATCTACACAAACCTCACCAGTATTAGGACAATCTACATTCAAACAGTCATCGATATTGGTTTGGCAATTGGTACCTTCAATACCTGAAGGGCATGTACACACATAAGTTAACTCAGGCGGATTGCTCTGACAAGTCCCACCATTCTGACAAGGAGTTAGGTCGAGGCAGGCATCATACGGAATATCACAGTTTTTGCCCATCCACTGTGCTGTGCAAGTACATGTATAGTCATATGTTCTATCGACACAGACAGCCTCGTTTGCACATGGGTTGCTTGCACACTCATCAGTGTTTATTTCACAGTTTACACCTACAAAACAAACAAATAAAAAAGTAACTACACTATTAATTAATTAATTAATTAATTAATTAATACAGAACACAGAAGAACACACCAGAACAGTTGTTACTTTCTACATTACCATTTGATAACACAATCTTTAGCATGTGTGAAGAAGGGTGCATCACAAAGCATAAGTACAAGGTATTCTTAACTCAAATTCGATTAGATTAATTACCAAATAGTGTTAATCAAAAGGCTAATTTACTGCATGCTTAATAATTTAATAATGTTTGGGCACAAAGTAATTTGTGTCATAAGTGAAGGGAAGATCAGAGATTTCTTGTATATAGTTAAAAACATCACTAAGCATTTTTGTACACTGCCTTCAGTTAAGACATGTTTATATTTATAAACATACTTAAAACTACTATAGATCTGTCACCGTAACGCCATACGTTACAGCGTGCTGTAATTTTGCGGTATTTAATGGGGTATTTTCTTCCTACCATATTAAGATATGCAAATTCTAAATATGGAATGATTACGCAATTAAGCGTCCTCTAATAATTAAAACAAACATAGCTGCCACCAGATTTTGACCGGACTCTATACAAAGAATTTCGCTGATTCTGTTCTAAACTTTTTAGATTTCGGCATTCCCATGATGTATCCTTGGTAGGAAAAGATGTATAATAATAAGGTTATTACGAAGATACCTCAAAGTATGCACTCAGCAGCGCGTCGGTCGATACTGCTGATGTACTGTCTTCGTGCATACTTTGAGGTATCTTCGTAATAACCTTATAATATTTCTAAACCCAACTGTTATCCGTTGAATTCAAATCCCAAGAAAAATATTAAATTCCCATTCAGTAAAGTATTCATGCATAAATTAGAATGTGTTAGAACAGCCTATGTTGTTGCACACACTTATACAATGTGTAACTTTCATTTGAATTTATAAACACACGTATTCATATACACACATACATACATGTAAGTTTATAACATACACGCCTTATCTTAATGGCAGTGTAGATTTATTTATAAGTTTTCAGAATATAAACAAGTTATAAAGTCAGTGAATCCGGATTACATGCAGGATTACAAAAGCTGCCAAAAAATGGCATCCAGTTGAGCATCCATATACAAGCGACTGAAGAGTGAAACAAATTATTCCTCACCTTCGTATCCTGCCTGGCAAGTACAGGTGTAATGATTAACGTGATCAACACAGTCAGCGTTATTCTGGCAAGGTGACGATTCACATTCATTGACATCAGACAGACATGTTTGTCCCGTGTAGCCAGGCTGACAAGTACAGTGAAAACCATTTACTTGATCGTTACACGTAGCATTGTTACTGCACGGATTGGGTGTGCACTCATCAATATCAGTCTGACACTGTGTGCCGGCGTAACCATCATGACACTGACAACTGTAACTGTTGAAATCATCGATACATTCACCAAATAAACACGGATGAGATGCGCACTCATTCACTTCTTGTTCACATGTAGCCCCTTCATATCCGTCAACACAGTCACATTGAAATCTATAGAAAGTATAAAGTTTGGTGAAAAAAACAAACATTCATTAACATAATTTGTACACAATTTATTTTCGTAATAACTCCCATATGGGCTGATAGAGAGGAACATAGTGAAACTACTAATCACCTTGCCTATGATTTGTTAACTATAATGCGATGTATGATAAAATGTATATCATAATGGTTACAAACTCAATGAAATAACTAAATAATTTATCAACAACTTTAGAGAGTGAGGGTGGTATTTTTGGGGATTCACCAGACTTTCAGTGTAGTAGAGATGTGTGGGACAATGTTCTGACATCATACCCCATTGTAGAGGAAGTCATGATTTAGTATAGCTTTCTTATAAACTAATTAACTGTATGCTCTCAAATAAACCATGAAATAATACTTGATTATGTAGTTAAAGTGATAAACTCTGGAGATGTAGGCTGTAAATTTAAAAAATAAAAAGGCCAACAATTGACTACCGTTCCTATCTGGATTTTGATTGATCAAAGGAATGTACATTGAACATACATGTGACACAATGTGAGATGTACGTGTGAAAACTGAACATGATGGAGCTAAAGATGTCAAGAGATATAGGTACAATTTTTGGATTCTGACCAAACGGTATTTTACAGGTACAATGAGGTCATATGTCATTATTTGTGGTGTGTGACTGAAATAGTATTTGACTTACCCGTCATTTAAATTGATACATGTAGCACCATTCAGACATGGTGTAGGAGCACACTCGTCAATATCAATGCATCCTCCATCATAAGCTGAACATAAGACAAAATACATTCATTTTTGATTAAAAATTGTGAATATTTTTGTATCTGAATGGGAGCGACACAGAAATTGTTTATTTTCAAATTATATATGCACATAAGTTTATCACTATGCAGCAAAAGTAATGAAACGAGCAGCCAGTCGGCTGAGATAGCTCCGCTGTTAGCAATGCACATTTCAATTAAAGAACAGAAGATATCATTAGAAAATGAACAATATGTATAGTATCAAGCAATGGGACTTGCTGTTTTCAACAAGAATTAAAAAATATCACTTTTTACCAAAAATGACAAAAATATTCACCAAAATTAGAGAATTAAAGATATCATTACAATATGAACAAATCTGAGAGAGGTCCACATGTAGTACCTATATATGTAATATAAAAGCAATTGGACTTGCGGTTTTTAACAAGAAGTCAAAAATATCACTTTTTACCAAAAATGACAAAAATATTCACCAAAATTAGAGAATTGAAGATATCATCATGAAATGAACAAATCTGAGAGAGATCTACCCAAGGTACATATACACCAAGTATCAAAGCATTCAGGCTTGTAGTTTTCAAGAAGAAGTCGAAAAAGCAAAACATTGACACAGACGACGGACGTCAATGACGACAGACAATCACTCATATGATAAGCTCCGCTCGACAAAGTCGACAGCAGAGCTAAAAAGTAATAAAAAAAAAACATTATGTGCTTCCTGTAGCAGAACGTGCTATATTCAACATTTGTACTTGCAATTTGTACATAAAAATAAGTAAGACAACACTGACATTTGATGTCCAGAACATTCACCTGGCAGAATAATACATAATATCAACTGTATTGTAACCTATGATATAACCACAGAAATGATCGAACCATCATATCTATTATGAGCCAGGGCAAGGGCATACTTGTTCTATACTGTAAAATATTTTATTTTAGCTAGAATGAAGAAACTTTTTGTGTGATTTTTATGGAGTAATCACTGGTTTTTGATGAGTTGAATGTCAAATATAGGAAAGAAGGTATATTCACTCAATTTTATTTTACTGAATCACCTCTTCAGCGAAAATAAATTCCAAGGTCAAACAAAATTACTTTGATATTATATATGATGGTGGTAATAGTATCCATGTATGTACTGCAAAATACTTTATTTTAACCGGAATTAAATTTCACTGAAAAGACTTTTTGGGTGTTTTGTATGAAATTTATTTTCACTGATCACTGAGTTGAATGTAAAATATAGGGAAATGGAATATTGGCTGGATTTTATTTTCACTGAATCATTCCTTCAGTGAAAATAGCGAAAATTAATTTCAAGCGAAAATAAAGAATTTCACAGTATATAAAATACAGTGTATGTTTACACAAGATTTGAATGTGTGTAGCGCCACAATAAAGTCTTTCCTTCAACACACAGCTGATCATACAAATACATGTATAAGCTATTTGTCTGGATATTCTAACTAGGGGTATGCACTCACCTTGCTGACCACTAGGGCATTCACATGTAAATCCATTGGTACCATCAACACACTCAAATGGTGGCTGACATGAATCAGTCGTACAATCATCAGTGTTTATCTGGCAGTTTATACCTGTGAAAAATAATAATAAATATTATTATACATCTGTCACCGTAACGCCATAAGTTACAGCGTGACATCATTTTGCGGTATTTTACAGGGTATTTTTATCCTACTACATAAGAAAATGCGCCTTTCAAATTTTGGAATGATTGCGTGTATAAGTGTCCTCTATGAATAAAAACAAACATGGCACCACCAGAGTTTGACGGGACTCCACACAAAAATGTTCACTGATTCTGTTCTAAACTTTTTGGATTTCGGTATTCCAATGATGTATCCTTGGAAGGAAAAGATGTATAATAATAAGGTTATTACGAGAATACCTCAACGTATGCACTCAGACAGTATACCCGCTGCGCATCGGTCGATACTCCAGCTTTACTGTCTTTGTGCATACTTGAGGTGTTCTCGCAATAATCTCATATTATTTTACGAAAACCTAATACATATGTGTAGATCAGTTTATTTGTGAATGAATTACCAATCAATGTTCACTGCAGAGTTAGTTCAGCTAAAACTAGAATCTCATGAAAACACTGCAAATTTTGTGCTATATTACTTTTGTATGTAACACATCGCAATCTCCATACATTATAGACAAACAAAGTATTGATTTAATATGCATTGGTCATGATTGGTGAATTATTGTTCAATTTACAGAATATACATGTACATTTACGATAACTACCATTAGAACAGATTATCCGATTTTCTTGATTTTTACTATACAGTTTTATTTTATGCTATTCTTCACAAAAACCAAATAATTATTACCGGTATTATCGTCTAGAATTTAGTGACTTTAATAGTAAATTACAAATTTATAAACAATGGAAAATACAGATGAAAATTCAGCATGAAAACAAGCTATCCGACTTTCCTGAACAAAACTGGTCATAAGTGTACCGTATATCAGTAAAACCAAAAAATCACATCACAAAACAGATATGTCTTGCCGTTGTACCAAATTTTAATAAAATCTATAAAAGTGTACATAAGAAACATGTAGACTACTTGTATAATTAACAAAATGGCCAACAGTCAGCCATTTTTAATCAGATTGTGCGACAAAATGACATGCATAACTAAACCACCATGACTAATGTGACTAATGTCCAAGTGGGAAAACAGTCCAGGAATGCCTGAGAAACACTTCATAACATGAAATGGTGATTTCAGGTACTTTTTGGGACTAAAATGGCCACCAGTTGGTCAAAGGTTACCAGATCTTTTATTATGTTTGGGTTTTGTACCAAATTTGAATCAAATGGACAAATTTTCATTGGCTCCTCTGTGTAAAAGGATTCATATCTTAAAATTCTATTCAGTAGCATACAGACAGGTAAGGGCATTCTGTTGAACACATGTACTATTTTTTCATGACGTAAGGCTTTAACATAGATTATATGGAAATATTTTTTTCAAAAACAACTTTTGTACTGGGTAAGGGACGACGTCAAAAGATCGATGTCGGATAAAAAACTTATTTCCTTTAGTTTGGGGGTGGGGGGTTTTGACCTCAAAAAGTTTCCATCCTACAAAAACGATTTTATTTTTTAATGAAGTCAAAAAAATCTTGAAGTATTTGTAGTTCGTTTTTTTCTATCCAATCATGGACAGAAATAACCGAAAAAGAAAAAAACCCAGAAAAATGATTTGGTTCGAGTGTAAATCTGTGCGTCAAATGTAAAATCTTTTTACACCCACCCGACAACCAACTGCTATGCAATACTACTGTCCGATTATCAATTTGTATTTAATGGTGAATGTAGTCTGACGCCATGACCAATATTTATCAATTAAGTTTCAGTGGGGGATAGGGGGGTTTGGAAAAAAACTAAAGGAATTAAGTTTGTTATCCGACATCGATCTTTTGACGTCGTCCCTAAGATAAAAACTAAAGATACTTGTAATGGCTTGTGTATAATACCAATAATTAAAATCCATTTAATAAAATAAATCAATAACACTTTTAAAACAAAATACAAATTTGACCTTCAACAATTTTATGTAGTGCTGTTACTCCTGGTTTTAACTTCCTACCAACAAGATTTTCTTTTTCTCAACACTAACACATTTACTACATGCTGCATCGTGTTAAGTTACCACAAACTATGTAGTAGTGTTTCACAGACATGTATAATCTGAGAGTTACAAAGTGGAACAAGTGAAATCCACTGAGGCATTTATGTTGTAATACATGTTGTTATTTCAAACTAGCCTGAGTAAACATTTCCAGTATACGTTGACCAGAACTATTTTGGCCTGTTTAAAATAAGTACCAGTATGCTTAATATTAATGTTTAAAATAAATATGCTCTATATTACATGTATTATAATGCAGTATATCATTAATAACTAGAAACTGAAATTAAACACTTTAACAGTATATTAATATTTAATTTTATATAAACCAAAAATTGCATAATTAAATTTTAAATGTTATTTTGACCATAGACACACCTCTGCCTACAACATGTAAGCTTTAACTAACTGCCCAATCGTGTGATCAATGGTATATTTTAAAATTTGTTTGTCTGTCTGTGGGTGGCTGCATGTCATATGTATGTACATGTATACTGGTACTTGTCATTTTATTGTATTCCCATTATCAAGTACATGTGAAATATCAATCCCAGAAACATAGTTGAACTCTGGTGACCTTGCCCTTTGTTATATAATATAATTCCCTTTAACATAGTTTGTTTCAATATAAATATACATTGTCATAATTAATTTTGAATACAAACAAGTTTTGGGGTTGAACTAACAGTGGGGAATCAGTCTACCGAATGTCCTTTAAAGATGTAAATATCTTACAAAAACATTGGTGCCTTATTTGTTTAATTATTTTAAGGGACATAATTTCCAGCTTTATTCAAAGTAATTCAGATATTTTAGTATAAAAACATGCCTCATTGCAAAAAAAAAGTGCTGCATTTAGACGTGAATAGATTCATAAAACGTGCAAGATAACAGAAAATCTTAGCTGGCTTTTGTTCAAGTATTTTGTACAGGTGTCTGTCAAAAATTAATGATTCACTGAGACAAATATGAACTGCCTCATTGTGTGACTACTGTATTATATGAAAAGTAAAAAAAAAAACACCCTTTATGAATAGCTATCATGTTGCAAGCTCTGCTTTAAATAGTTAGTTGGTGTCCAGTGGAGGGAGAAGTTAACAGTACTGTTGCCTCCTGAGAACCTACATCTTCAAACACTGCAATCTTTGTTTGAAGTGAGTTTTTAAACTAGTATTATAAAAACTATCATTCTGTTCTAATAGCTGAAACATATTCCTGTGAGTTTTCATTTGTCGAATGAACTGTTTGTCAAATACAGAATACATATATTTTAGAACAATTTTCTTTTTAAAATGTGGATGAAATGTTTTGCTTTTTATGTATTGTTTTTGATTTGATAACTTTGAACTAAACAGATTTTCTATTAGCTTCAGATCTTGATCAAAGTTTGGCACCCAGTTCATAGGAGTGCCTATATTGATTTTCTGACATCTTGTTTTCTGTAAAGATTTATTGGTAGGTTTGCAAATGTGTATCAGACTGTGCAATCTCTCCATGAGTTGGTTTTGAAACCCAGTAAGGGATTCTGAGATACATTACCAAGGATATTATTACAAGATAAATCATTTGCTTCATTGAACACATACAACAATGCATATTTCCACTGAGATCAGTGACCTTTGATGTGTATCACCAGTGATCAGTCAAGTAGAAACAGTCGAAATATTTTATCAGTTTTTCTCAATTTTTGCATGATATTTTCATACAGGACATCTGTTGTTCAAACTCAGGGAAGACTTTATACTGATGAACAAGGTGACCAAGTTTGATGAAGTTTGGAATAGAATTAGTAAAGTTATCATGCACACAATAACAATTATTAACGACGACGACAACGACGACGACGACGACAACGCCGGACAAAATCTTTCCCTTAATATACCTTTCCCTTCCATCTTTGATGGTACGGGCAAGGTAAAAAGGGTAAAAACATAAAATGCATTTAAAAAAATGCTATAGATATGTCCTCACTTTCCTGTTCATTTCATTTTGAAAGTATCAGGAGATAATATCTCGCAGATTTTGAAATTTAACTTTAATCTAGACATCAGACGCTTCAACTCAGGCTTGGCATACAATAAATACCAAAGGTTAGGCAAAACATTACGTTGACATGACCTATACACTAACTGACTCATGGTCTCCAGTATGTAGGCAAGACTAGAAATTTTTTTTAGTAAAATTATTAATATTAGCTTTAAAACCTGGTAGTCCCATGACAATATTGAGTCCATCAGGTTTACTTAAAGCTACTGTGAAATACTTTATTTTAGCTGGAATTAATTTTCGCTGAATAGACTTTTTTGGAGTTTTGTATGGAATTTATTTTCACTGATTTTTGACAAGTTGAATGTAAAATATAGTAAAAAAAGTATATTCGCTGGATTTTATTTTTCACTAAGTTCTTCCTTCAGTGAAAATAGCGAAAATTAATTCCAAGCAAAAATTAAGTATTCTACAGTATGCAAAAAAAAAGAAAAATATACAAACAAACATTGCTTATTTTGTCCAGGACCCCCATAGTTTTCAAAATAAACTGACTGATGTGAAAACAAAAATATTAAATCTTTGTAAATTTCTGATAGCCAAGTTTGGCTAGGTACCAATTCATGAAAATGGCAACCCAAGAACAGGACATGGTAGTCTGTGTGTGCCTACAGGGGCCACTGATAATTCTGAAATCTGTAGGATCTAAATGATCCGAACATTGACCCTAGACATGGATATTATCTTTTGATATATGAATATCTATTAATAGATATGAATAACCCCCCTACAGTGTGCACAGATGGTGATGTGAGTCTGACAGGTGTTTGTAATCACTACCACCACAATATGTATAGTCAGCTATTATTATAGACAGCCTGCATTGGAAACTTTTAAAAATAAAAAAATTAAATTGATAAAAAATTACTAAAAATTCTGAAATAATGATCCTTATTAAACAGTGAAAGTTAAAGCAAGGGAGTCGTCACCTGCGCATGCATCAGATGGTCATAGTGTGTCATTGTTTACAAACAAGCGTCTACCCGAGAACCTTTGCGTTTTTAGCGTGTGTTGTTATTGTCGCTTGGAACTCACTCGTTTTAAAGAGAATGAGGAAGATGGTTTATGGATTTATTTTATACACTGAAACCTGTCTGAACCAAACACCGAAGGAACTAATACAGTTTTTTCAGTTTACAGATATGTTTAGTTGATGGGGATCTTTTATAACATTGCTGGCACCAATCACATGCCTACTTACACACATATTTTCATCCCATTTTCCATATGTCAAATGAAAATGTTTTGTCTTCTTCTTAATTTGTGTTCAAGTCTAAGAATAGAATCAGCTGAAATATGTTTATAGAGGTTTTTAGTGTGCCCTTCGAGTCAAAATGACAAACCACTGACACACAAAGTTTTTGCAGTAGTGCAACTAGCTGTGCTAATACACTGGAATGCCAATAACACATCAGAAACAGTATAGCAATATATTGAAAAACATATCACATGTACTATATTTACGGAATTTGTAATATTTGGTAAAATAAAATTTACTTTTATATTAAACAAACAAAAAAGTATAAAAACAAAAAAAATCAAGATCCCACAACATTTTTTTTGTGTCATCCATGCATTCATATACAATTTTATTTTATTATTGAAGAGACAACTCAACTTGATTTCGGGGGATTCAATTTTGGTTCAGGATCTCTATAAAATCAGTTCTGTTAGGGGGCACACTGGAGGTACTACTAGCTAGTATTGTACATAAGCAAGTCAGAAAAACAAAAGATTTTGTTTAGACGAATGAACTGTAATATTTTGCAACAATGAAGAGAGAAGCAGCCAAACAAAAAACAATAACATGGTAATATTATTATTTTAAAGTTTTGAGTTGTTGAGGCTACTATAAGGTCTCAGCTTTGACTAACAGTAGCAGAGATACATACAACTAATTCATTTTAGGTTGTCTAGGTAAACAATAAATCAGCCAGGCTCCAACGTGCAGAAAACAGGAACAACAAAATGGTTCATGCTTCATTTTACCTACTGTAAAATACTTTGTTTTCACTTGGAATTCATTTTCAATGAAGGAATAATTCAGTGAAATTAAATAAAATCCAGCGAATATACCTTCTATATTTTACATTCAACTCATCAAAAATCTGTGAAAATAAATTTCATACAAAACACCCAAAAAGTCCTTTAGCGAGAATTAATTCCAGCGAAAATAAAGTATTTTACAGTAACATGTAAAAACTTTCAAATAATTTTGCAGTTAACTAAACTGTAATAGTATTTAACTAACCATGATTATAATCTTTTGTATTTTCAAATTGCATATTAATTTCATTCTATTTTTACTATTTTTTTTACTGTTTTATTAATTTTTGTGTGTGTTACACATAATCATTCATTATTCTGTATCACTGTTTGGTTGTAGAGATTACCAAAACTTAAAACATGAGGGTCATCACCTGTGCATACGTGGGAATTGAGTATCAAGCGACAATACTAGTAACAACACACGCTAAAAATGCAAAGGCTCATGGGTAGACGCTTGTTTTTTAAACAATGACACGCCATGGCCATCTGACGCATGCGCAGGTGACGACTCCCCCACTTTAAGTATTCTACCAAAAAATGAATAATAAAGTTAGACTTTAAAAACATAATAAAATGTTTTGTTTTATCACACAAAGGCAAGTAATTTATGATACACGTACAAAATATTTCTATATTTATTCTCACGGCAAATTAAGTTACTAAAATAACCAAGACATGAATCACTCACTGGGTACAGTACATGTATCATACACAATATAGACCAAGTCAGGCATTGTTTTCTACTATCTATTGTTTGCTTTGCAATTTAGGGACAAATACTTTACATTTTCAACATAGCAATTTACAGGTGTGTTGACAAGGTAGGGTACAAGAACAGGAAATGCAAATATGCATATATAAGGTAAACAATACATATACTTTCTCAGTACTATTTTCCAATTGACATTAACGTTTGAATTGAATTGAAGTTACTACCGTAGTATCACAACTGTAAATTTTCGCTGAAAAGACATTTTTGGCTGTTTTGTATGGAGTTTATGAATGTAAAATACAAGAAAAATGGTATTTTAATTTCAGTGATTCACCACTTCAGCAAAAATAAGTGTAAATAAAGTACTTGAGAGTACAAATTAAACAGACAAGTTGCCTACTTGACTAGTATGAATGTATGTGTATGTTTTATGTGCTTGTAGAAAGTTTTCTAAAAATAAAAACGTTACTTGAAGTATGGAAAGAGAGGAGAAAAAGAGTCACATTGTACACCCACAGCCGAACAATACAAATTAATAATCAGAAAATAAACTCTGTGATCAGTTGGCAAACAACGTGAACTATTCAAGTACGATTTGATGGGCAGTTAGTAGTGTGGCTTCTCTTGTTTTACTTCCATGCTGGAAAGCTCTGACTAAAAAACAAATGAAAATGTCCCAGAACACTATACATTGGTATTATTAACATGGAACCAGATATGTCAGCTTTTATATGGGGATCAAATATCAGTAGAAAAGAGCATTTATATTATAAACTGCTTTTTGACATTTTGTAATTCTTGTGATTAAGTTGGAATGTGATTTAATATGTGTAATTTGAACTCAATGAGTGAATACTGAAGTTGAAGTAAAATTAAATCAGATGTCTACATTCAAGTAAAATTAAATCAGATGTCTACATTCAAGTAGAAACAGCAGACACAGGAGAAATGAATCAGGATACCATACAAGCATGCTGCCAAATGTCAGTACCAAGAGAATAGGAACATATAAATTTAAAAAAAAAAACTATAAAGAAAAAATACTACTTTAAAATCTGTATTAGAAGCTGTGGCTTCTATTAAAATGGTACAATACAACAGAGAGGATGCGGCTTCTACTAGAGCATCTACACATATGAGAAATGATGAATTTTTGATTCTCAATTTTTCAAAAAAATGGGTGCGACTTCTATTAGAGATGCGGCTTCTAATACAGATTTTACAGTAGTAACCATGTCTATGACACAGATATTCAACTTTCAAGAATCAAGATTGTATGATTATGAATATTATTTAATTCATTTAAGCAAGGTTCACAACATCTAGAACCAATTTATCAAGGCAAGATTATTAGGATAATTTAAGTACATATGCTGGTAATAATCTTTATTAAAAAATGCAAATAACATAATAATGAAATAATTCACTTCATAAACAGATGTCTATTACTATAAACATACGGTACTATACATTCTGAATTGCTGAACAAGTTCCATCTAAGTTTTAATCTAGAATCGTAAACAAATCGAAATTTGCCAGAATTAATAAACCATTATTAGGTAGCCCCCCAGTGTTTAATGCCCATCAAGAATTGTCAATGCGGCTAGCCTATTAACTTTACTAAACCAATATTAAATTGAAGTTTACAATACTCACACTAACGCTGAAGGACTTTTTATTATTGAATTCCTTTCCAGGATCATAACTCAATTTGAGAGCACTACCAAATGAAAGCAATATAATGTTACCAATCAAAATTGTATGTTGTAGATAGCCGATTCAAAAACATTAGTGCACTAAATCTTTTTCACTCAACTTCTAAAAATATGCAATTTTATTTATATCTTATTTCACTAAATTTGTCTGCATTTAAAAACAACATTTTGTTTCCCTGCCATGCAGTAGCAGAAATGTTGTTCCAGAAGCAAAAAACAACACAACACTTGATGTTTGCGTCAACACAAAGAATAAACGATGAAGATTTAATGAGCATATTTGATCTTCAGTGCAGTGACCCAACCCGACCCAACCCAACCCAACCCAACCCAACCCGACCCAACCCAACCCAACCCAACCCAACCTAACCCAACCTAATCCAACCCAACCCAACCTAACCCAACCCAACCCAACCCAACCTAACCCAACCCAACCTAACCCAACCTAATCCAACCCAACCCAACCTAACCCAACCCAACCCAACCTAACCCAACCCAACCTAACCCAACCCAACCCAACCCAACCCAACCTAACCCAACCTAATCCAACCCAACCTAACCCAACCCAACCCAACCCAACCTAACCCAACCCAACCCAACCTAACCCAACCCAACCCAACCCAACCCAACCCAACCCAACCCAACCTAATCCAACCCAACCCAACCTAACCCAACCCAACCCAACCTAACCCAACCCAACCCAACCCAACCCAACCCAACCCAACCCAACCCAACCTAACCCAACCCAACCCAACCCAACCCAACCCGACCCAACCCAACCTAATCCAAACAGTCCATTGCTGTGAAGTATTTCCTCTTGGGCTGGTAGAAGCTTGCCTCAAACTAAAGCAAAGCTTTCATCTGCTTTTACATAAACATCATCAGCATTAGGCTGTAAATGTAATTTTCCACTTTTAGATTGAGTTCAAGTATTGGACAAATACGCTTTTCACATTCATGAAAGCTTACATGTACTTTCTAAAGTAGCTCTACACTAATCTGCTATAGTTGTGTCTTTATGCTGACCTAATTACATGTCATAATCACTACTTACAAGTAAGAGATGGTTTTAGCTGCAATAACCACATACTGTATTTAGTTTATTAAAAGCATGTGCAATCCAACATATATATTATTCAATGGATAATGAAAACAGGGTTTTTTCTAAACCAAGAAACAGGGGCGCAGCGCCCTCATACTCTCGGCTGGCACCCTCTTACCAAATTCCCGATTGAGCTTTTAAGTCATAAATATATTTCTAGAGCCGCGTGCTGCCGTACAACATGAAATCTTTCTAAAATATATTTTTCTCTGTGAAAACTTCCCAGCAACACCAGCTGACAATGTGTCTGGACACCAAATACACTAAAATTACTCCAAAAATATTTCAATGGCGATAGATGCACCGTTAAAACGGCGCAGAAACCTTCCGATATGGTGTGCTCCCTCTCATTCATTTTTTCTAGAAAAACCCTGTATGAAAATTTAATAATTTGGCCATAGACACATTTGTCTTATTTATGTAAGTGTATGCGTTACTAAATAGAGCAAATATGATATTTTTGTTATTATTCAGATTTTTACTTTAGGTCATGATCTCGGAAATATTTCTAACTTTACTGCAGCAAGCCATATTTCTGATGATGTGGAGCAGTCTTTCCTAATATTTCTAGCACTAGTATGTGTGTGTACATGCACTAACTCTCTTCCTCAATACTGGATTCAGCTCTAGGATAATGTAAGCTAGTGTTAGCATTCAGCAATGTTAGAAAGTATACTGATAGTTTCATGTGTTGTGTCATAAACTAAAATTTACAAGAATTGGAGACAAAATGGATAGGCAATCAGAAATCCACTTCCAGTCAGAGTCTGTTTTTTTCAATATACTTACTGTAAAACATTTTATAGCGGGGGTGGGGGGTCGTCACCTGCGCACATGTGGGAATTGAGTCCTAAGCGATGACAATACACGCTAAAATTGCAAAAGTTCATGGGTAAACGCTTGTTTGTAAACAGTGACACGCTATGGCCATCTGACACATGGGCAGGCGACGACTTCCCTGATTTAAAATAGCTACATTTTAACGAATTTGACTCCATACCTAAATTCGCAGAATCATAATTAAGCAAAAGTGTCAACAATCTCATTGTGAGAATATACCGGTACTTTACTTTAAAATTAGCGACATCTTGTATCACTGAAATTAGCTAAAATAACATGCTAGCTAAAAAGACATGTTTTACAGTATTGTACTAAACCTTTACTGAATCATCATAATTTCAGTAACTCAACAGTTTTCTCAATGTATTTACTCATGACTCTATTTAGTACATTACATTCATTTTGGTCAAATTCTATTTTGTATTTCCAGATTCAGCACCTTATTACCAAGGAATAGAAACTGACAGAGTATGTCAGTATGCTTCCTAAATATATACGGCATACGCAAATATTGTTACCTAGGAAACAATACAATATGTATTTTCAATTGTGGATTAAATATAGATAAAATGATTATCTTGTCTGAATAGGCAGACACCCAGGTCACATTAAGGGCATGTTTATTTTGTAGATTTGTTATATACTTTGGTATAACCCATTATGTTGGACAGGGCTTGTATTTGAGATGCTAAATCATAAATGCATATCAGAAGACCATTCATATTCATATTACTCGGTAATATCTCATTATAGACCACAATTTAACTGTACAAAATTAGTATTAAATGTATTCCTTATAATAAATACTATTCAAAGGCTTTATTCCAACATAAATTGTTTGTTGTGTTGTTGCATATACGCATCTCAGTTATGAAAACAATAAATGGGAAACGTCATCATAAGTTACATGTAGTGCTGATAGATTTTTTTTTTGTCATATGTACATAAGCTGGTTGGCAAAATGATGTCATAATGTGTCAGCCTATAGCCATTTCATTTTGACATTTATATCCAGCAATAACAGTAGGGTAATATTAAATATTTGGACTATATTTGAAATATTATTTAATCCGTGTCAATTGGTGTCAAGAGTGAACGATTGAAGTTAAACTGTTCATTGGAAGTACATATCAACCAACACAGAGATATATTTTGTGAAGGGTTTAGAATAAATTACAATTTTCAGTGTCTTGTGAATACCTATAAAGTGATGAGATTTCCTGGAATAGTTTTTTCCTATATTGCTGCGAGTAATACATTTTACATTCACAAAATGATATTTAGATTTATCATGTTTTAAAATGTAGATGAAGTTAGGACGTAGTACCTAGGTTTTTCTACACTGAGATACTTATATTCAAAGACTTTGAGTTTGCTATTAGACTCAAGTTTGGAGTGGACATACTATACCCTATATACACATACTATATATATGCACTTTTCATTATTTAGTCCTGTATGGCATTTTGGTCTTCCATTATGAATAAAATATTTTATGCCATAGTGATTATTTCCACATTGTTACAATATTAGAGATGTTGACACAATATTATGAAAAATCATTTTTTCAGATTCTTGTAGCAAATTAAAATATACTACAGTGACACTCACTTATCTATCAGACACATTTTTATGTTTATAACTTATGTGTTTTTGAATGATGACCATTAAAAAAGCGACATAATACATTTAAATATAAATCACCAATGGTCAGTCCCATATGGCTAGTAGTTTTAAACAAATTGTGATTGAAACTAAACTGGTTTTAAAGCCTAATAAAAATCAATTTTCTTTAATTTTTATTAAAAATTGATGAAGCAAAAAATGCAAAAAGTAATCATCATACATAAAATCCAGAATTCAAGCATGAGGCAATTAAAAGAAACTCTGTTCGGCATGGAGGTAACTCCACGGTTCGGGCAAAGATTATTGGAGCACAATGCAAGTCCGTCATTGAGAATCCACAGGCGAGCAGACTCCATTGAATGGAAATTTGAAACATGGCTACTGTTCACAGACAGATGTAAAAACAATACATGGTATCAAAAATGAACAGATCAATAAGGTCATAGCATGTGTAGTGGAGGGTTGGCGTTGAATTACACTCTCACACATATACACACACCATGGCCAGCTAGGCCCCTATGGGTAGCAATCACTTAGCACTAACACCACAGAAAACAGTTAGCACCATTAATTAACAGGTCTACAGTCAACCTATTCACACATCATCATCAACAACAATGAAGTGGGAACCAAAACCAAACATAGACAATGCCACAATGGGAACATCAGCTTTAAACCCATTTCGAACAAATCCTATCCTGGCCTCTTGTGTTTCACTACCACAGAAATCACAGCCTAGCGCCAAAAGCTGCCCACTGAAACAACACAAACACATGGTAAGGAAGTCATTGGATAGATATTCACGCAGTGATCAAATATTATACTACTGTTCCTGTGTGTTGATGATAACACTTAATGAAGGGGAACAACAAATACCGGAACTACGCTACATAGAATAGTCTTTGATATGTAGATAGTGTAAGGTCAGACCAGTGATATGTACTACAAGGGTGTGTTGTGTTTTTCAAACAGGAAGAATAAAAAAAAAAAAAAATTGAAAACATAACAAGAATCTTAGAATACTACCTACCTTGGATGAATATGAGAGATAACAGAATCAAATATGAGCAGCGTTTTAGTGGTTCTGCTGTGAATATCATTGTGATCACACCGGGTGTTTATACAGTTGAGTGTGGAAAGAAAATACTCCAGCCAAGACCTTGGTATAGTATAGTAGGATAGCTTGGGTTATAACACAATCATGTACAGTGCACTCATGTCCTCAGCAGATGAACAGGAAAGCTGAACTTGAATTTATATGCTGATTGAGCTATGAAAGCCAACAGGAGTCACTACTAACAGATCTCGCCATTTGAAACCATTTGAACTGTCTGTGTTATCTACTTTCACACATGGAAATACCAGTGCTTCCTAAATGGATTAAACCATTTAGGATGGAGGGGTGTGATTTGATGGACAGAAAGTAATTTAGTGAAAGTGAAAGGGATTTAATTATGATTACTAAAATCATTGAGTGTTTTCTACAAAAGTCCGAGTGTAAATGAAGTGATAACTAGTGGATATTTCCACTCAATTTTGGAAAAAACAACAGCGAATTCCTCCATTAGACAAATGCCACTATAATGGACTCACCCAAACCAGCCCCCACCAAAACAACAATAGATAGACATTAGGTGACCTACGACCTCTTAACTGACAGGGTTTTCACATTTTTAAAAAATACATGTGTATGGCCGCTGAATGTTGCACAGTGAAATACAATGGCAATTGAACATAGGAGTGTGATATACCACAAGAGCTGTGTAAGTCAGTCGATACCTGTTGGCTGAAATTGTGAAAAGGATTTTAGTGAGAGTGGCTGAAATTGTGAAAAGGATTTTAGTGAGAGTGGTTACCGCTCTGTTCATGGGAAAAGGGATATCTCACATGGTTGGAAAACCAAGAGTAGTTTTATCCTGACAGAAAGGCTAAGAAGGAATACTGATGAAACTACTGAAGGTACTGCTTTTGTTTGTATCACTTCAATGAGCGAAAACAACAAAGTATTATATTATCGAATGTGATCATTGAGACTGTATTGCTGTACTATATTTAAAGTTAGTTTGGTGTCGTTGGACAAATAAATACTTATTCAGATGGTATATAAACAGCTTCATGTTTCAGTAATAACTATTAATATGCCAGGTTGTAGAGGTCACACTATTTTGGGCAAAATTATAGATATCTGACTCTTACAAAGCAACCTTAGAAGGTCTATGGCAAATAATACATCAGATCTGCCAGGAATACATAAATCAATAACTCAGTATTAATTATTCTTTGGAAACGATTCTGGTATTTCTTTCAGTACCATATTTACTCTACTACAAGCGCATATCCAATAGAAAAGTTTACATAGGCCATCTATTATATGCTGATCATTAATTAAAATCAATGTGATTAATCCTAGCTTTGGCTTCTCTTTTTTATCAACTTTTTCAACTCAATTTTATTTAAATTTATTTTTATTTTAATCTGTTATTTCTTTGTTGATAGTTTTTGTAAATGCGAAAGTCAACAATACATGTAGTTAAAAAAATAAAAAAAAATAATTAGTACATGTATGTAACAAAAAACATAAAAAAACACACAATAAAAAATCGTATAAATAAAATAAAAAAAAAAACATACCATCAGATTTCAATCAGATTATAATTACAATATGACTTATTTTGACAATAAACACACTATTATGTAAATGTATGTGCTACTATAACACAGCAAATACAGTACTCATAATTCAGTAATGTTTACCAGTTGGTAAGTATTTCAAATAAACCATACCACTGAGGCTAAGAAAAGTAAAAAAATGTTTCTTGTTGTTTTTTTTTAAATCAACATGTACATGTAGTGGCTTTTTATTTTCACTAAAAAATTGGCATTAAATTTGTTATTTTTCATTAAAACAACATTTTCCTTTCATTTTTTCTAAAATTCTTACAAAAACACTGTTTTTGGGCCTGATACTCTTTGCAATGAAATCCAATACAAGTTTGTTTATTGTTTAGACTCTTATCAGATCTGGCAACACACACATGTTACATCAATTCAGTTCAATATTCATAATATTATGCCAAAGGAGAAAATTTAAACATCAGTATTTATTTCTGTAAAACCATTTATTTTTACAGCCATTTAATTTCACTATTTTGATGTTTGAGACTTTGGCAGGGAAGTTCTATTGTTATTTTTTACATGTTCACATGGATTTAATTCATTGGATTTTACTTATCAACAAAATTAGTGAAATTAAAACTTGGTGAATAATTAATGCTTTTACAGTAACTGATTCTGGATTCCAAAACAACTGCATGCATGCTGCTTTTTTTCGCTTTCAATACTAAGGTCCAATTGCTGTGTTTTTAAATAAATTGCTCCCTGACTTCACATAAGATTTTATTACTGTGTGACCCATGTTCTAGCAGTGTAATTCAATACTATGATGATCTCAGCAAGACATTGGCTTCCCATGACTCTGCTGTACATGCACTCACACCTTGCAGAACTAAGTAACCATGTGTGCAATACATTTACTACTGTGAGAAATATTTATAAATTACATATCCATTCATCCAGATGTGAAGAACATCATTTTAAAAGGATAATCAAATCCGGATTGATATATCGCAGATCCAAGGGCTCAATAAATTTGAAGAAATTTGTGACCATTGAGGTTCCAGTAGTTCACCATCATTAAAACTTTTCTTTGACATTTAGTTCATGGTTTAATTTTACGCTGTTGCTCTCAAAATCCACAAAAAAAAAACCATTGTCACCGAACTAACTTTTAACCCCAAAACACTACTGAAAATGACAATTTTTGATCCACTTGCCACTGTTTCCCATATTAAAAAAATTACATCATATCTCAAAATTTTGTTAAGTTAATATCGTGAAAAAAATAATATGTACCGATAGTTATAAGATTTTTTTTGGTACATCAATGAATATTCAAAAATAGTTCCACTGTTTTCAGACTGAATTTCTCCAAAGAAATATTTTGTACTTGGTCAATAAATCATAAAAGATGTCTCATGATCAATAAATAAGTAGCAAATAAACATGACCAATTTTTTTTTTTACCTTATTCATGAGCAACCTCAAAACACATTTTTATTTTCTATTTCACAAAACTCAGATAAAAAATATATGATCACTAACTACTTCTCGAACAAACAATGGGTACAACATCCATTGAAATGGTCATTTTTCCGGCCATTTATCTTTGGTTTCTATGGTAAAAACATTTCATCATATCTCCAAATTTCATTCAGTTACATGTGGTGAAATTTCCTATAAATGATGTTAAAATAAAAAGATTTCTTATTGTTATCAAGAATCATTAAGAACTCTGATAATTACTATTAATTTTTTGTAAATTTTATTTCACATGAATTCCATTGGAAATAGTTCCAAAAATGTTGATGACATTTGTCCTACTCAAGAATTATATAACACTTTTAATCAAAATATTTGGGATGAATTGTTGCCTGTATTTATGGTTAAACAAGTTATCTGAAGATGACATAGCCCCCACGGGTAGGAAGATTAAGTTGAAAATAAACATTACAAGGCACATACCCTATATTGAGATATCAAGTAAGTCTATACCAAGTATGGTCTTATTTGGACTAATAATTCTACCCCAGACCATTCGTCCCGGTGTTATCGCTATCGCCACACGAGACTCCAGCTTGTCTCCTATACAATTTGACTGCGCACATCCAGAAAGTAGATGTAGCTGTGATTGGTGGAATACTAATGAGTTGAGTGTCAATCAAACGCCCACGCTATCTTTAGTAAACAAAGTCACGTGACACGCGCCATTTTAGTTTTGGCAGGCGATTTCAAGGCAGCACGCTTAACCCTTTCGTTCACAGGTTGGGAGATATTAGAATGACTGACAATTTCACGCCACTGTTTTACATTATTGGCGGATTTTTCTGCGCTATCAATCTTTCTCTTACAAACTAGACATAGATGAGACGACAGAGTCGCTCCTTTCACAACGTCGCACTGGATCAAATTGGAAAGACGATTTCCATAAGTTATCCCTCCTGCTTTTCCTGGCTTGAATAAATTCACACACGACTTTAACTGTCCACAAACTCGAAGACTACACGAACACAGTCTACAATAGTCGTCCGCAACAATATGTATGTATTTCTTCGGTGTACTGATGCACGAATGCACCGTGACACGGTGTTTCTCGGGTGTCGCCATCGCTGAGAATGCCGCCGGCACAATTTTTTACCCAACTCGCGATTCTGTTTTGCAACATTTTATCAATATTCCCTTTGACAAAATCGCCGACAAAAGCACCGCTTTGCTGATCTTTTGTTCTATAATTCTTAATGCAAACACCGACCCTAGTAGTAATTAGTAACGTCGCCTAGTACATATGAACGGTCGTCATTGCAAATCGAACATCCTTTTGAAATTTGGACGTCGGGAAGGCGATTTCAAGGCACCGCACTTAAATATTAGCAACATATTTTTCTGAGCGGTTGTTTATTCTCTTTCAAACGAGACATAAATGTGACGACATAGTCGATTCCTTATCCACCGCTAAGAATGCCGCAATGTTTCGTTCGTTTTGCAACATGCCACAAATCGTCGAAAAAAAACACCACTTCGACGGAAGCTTGCGTAATAAGGGGGTTAAAACAAGAAAACAAATGCCATGTTTAATACATATCGACCTGTTTTACTTGCGAAAGATAACGGAACATGAACTCGTTTCGTGCGACTTCGGAACCCGAAGGAACACACCAACAACGTTGAATTTACTCGCTATCTTCCAAATATGGTATATTAATTTATTCAGTTGTTTATTTAGAGTGACGTCCGCGGTCGAATGCGATTGGCTATTGATGTCAGTGCAAAGGTCATATGAATATTAAAATTAAGTGGGCGGAAGGAAAATTGTATAGGAGACAAGCTGGAGTCTCGTGTGGCGATAGCGATAACACCGGGACGAATGGTCTGGGGTATAATAATTCACAAGATATTAATAAAAATTAAATATTAATTAAATATTCAAATTTGCTCATTAATTAAGTTGAAAGTCAATATTGCATAGCACACATCTTATATTGACAGATAAAGTAAGTCTATACCAAGTTTGGTCTCATTCAGACAATTAGTTCACAAGATTCATGTATCAACAAAAATTTGTCCGGGTGGGGGCTAATAATTGTGAATAACCTTAATTCTGGTATATCTACATACATTATTTAATCATAAATCAATATTTACATTTTTACCCCTCCCCAATCGATCGACCCACTTATTGTACAAATGCTTGTTTCGACACAATTACCTCAGATATCATTTAATAATTTGCATATGACCAAAGAATTGACCTCACATTCTTTACCCCTAGTAGTTGGGACTTATAAACACAATAGCAGATTGATTCCAATTGTGTGTGCGCAGACAGCAGAAATGACAAAGACAGAAATACATTGCAAGTAGAAAACAGCATGGTTGGAATCTCTAAACAATTTAATCAAAGGCTGTTTCACTGTAGCTATGGTGGTTTAAATTGAGCTAGAATTTTGTGAAATTAAGTTGCTTATGTACAATGCTAAATTATTTCCACTGTCACAGGCATGTACTAAATGGAATCGCCAAATGCATTTAGTGTTCGTGACTAAACCACATGTTGACATTCATAGTGTATTTGAGGAAATCTTATAATAATGCAGATCAAAGACAACTTTTTTCATGATTACTTGCATATGCTTGATTCTCGCACCCTTAATGGAGAAATTAGAAAATGTCACGTGGGTCACAGTTTATATGTAAATGTCATGTTGGTCACAGTTTATATGCAAATGTCATGTGGGTCAAAGTTTATATGCAAATGTAATGTGGGTTACAGTTTATATGCAAATGTCATGTGGATTACAGTTTATATGCAAATGTCATGAAGGTCACAGTTTATATGCAAATGTCATGTAGGTCACAGTTTATATGCAAAAGTCATGTTGGTCACAGTTTATATGCAAAAGTCATGTAGGTCACAGTTTATATGCAAATGTCATGTTGGTCACAGTTTATATGCAAATGTCATGTTGGTAACAGTTTATATGCAAATGTCATGTTGGTCACAGTTTATATGCAAATGTCATGTTGGTCACAGTTTATATGCAAATGTCATGTTGGTAACAGTTTATATGCAACTGTCATGTTGGTAACAGTTTATATGCAAATGTCATGCTGGTAACAGTTTATATGCAAATGTCATGTTGGTAACAGTTTATATGCAAATGTCATGTTGGTAACAGTTTATATGCAAATGTCATGTTGGTCACAGTTTATATGCAAATGTCATGTTGGTCACAGTTTATATGCAAATGTCATGTTGGTAACAGTTTATATGCAAATGTCATGTTGGGCACAGTTTATATGCAAATGTCATGTTGGTAACAGTTTATATGCAAATGTCATGTTGGTAACAGTTTATATGCAAATGTCATGCTGGTAACAGTTTATATGCAAATGTCATGTTGGTAACAGTTTATATGCAAATGTCATGTTGGTAACAGTTTATATGCAAATGTCATGCTGGTAACAGTTTATATGCAAATGTCATGTTGGTCACAGTTTATATGCAAATGTCATGTTGGTCACAGTTTATATGCAAATGTCATGTTGGTAACAGTTTATATGCAAATGTCATGTTGGTCACAGTTTATATGCAAATGTCATGCTGGTAACAGTTTATATGCAAATGTCATGTTGGTCACAGTTTATATGCAAATGTCATGTTGGGCACAGTTTATATGTAAATGTCATGTGGGTTACAGTTTATATGCAAATGTCATGTGGGTCAAAGTTTATATGCAAATGTCATGTGGGTCACAGTCATATGGGTCACAGTTTATATGCAAATGTCATGTTGGTCACAGTTTATATGCAAATGTCATGTAGGTCACAGTTTATATGCAAATGTCATGTTGGTCACAGTTTATATGCAAATGTCATGTTGGTAACAGTTTATATGCAAATGTCATGCTGGTAACAGTTTATATGCAAATGTCATGTTGGTCACAGTTTATATGCAAATGTCATGTTGGTCACAGTTTATATGCAAATGTCATGTTGGTAACAGTTTATATGCAAATGTCATGTTGGGCACAGTTTATATGCAAATGTCATGTTGGGCACAGTTTATATGCAAATGTCATGTGGGTTACAGTTTATATGCAAATGTCATGTGGGTCAAAGTTTATATGCAAATGTCATGTGGGTCACAGTCATATTGGTCACAGTTTATATGCAAATGTCATGTTGGTCACAGTTTATATGCAAATGTCATGTGGGTCACAGTTTATATACAAATGTCACATAGATGTGAATATGTAAATAATAATGCTACAGTAGAAGCAATAAACGCAGAGATGTAATGCAATACATAATAACTCGGTGATTGGTGGCATCTGTTGATTTGTTAAGAGTAATGGGCTTAATTTATTAGAGTAACTATCATTAGTGTTACTACATGTGTGCTCACTTACAAGTTATTTAATAATTACTATTAATAAGTATTAATTATTTAATTATTAATAATTATAATTGTGTATTTTGTTTTTAGAATCAAGTAAGTTGAACTGAGCGTGATGAGATAGAATGCTTTGTTTAGTGGAAAGAAAACTCAACACCCTGTAAGTTAGTTCAATTTGTTATAAATATCAGTTGATAAATTCCATATTATGTTTGTCAACTTATTCACATCTTAGTATTATGTACTGTGTAAGGAAATAATTACATTATTATTGGAGGACCTACTAGTAGTTACTACTGCACTGTATTCTGTGTTCAAATAACAATGTACATAGAGAGGATGTTTAATTTGATTCATTGACTATTTGAGTGAAATACAATTAGGGGTAGGTCAGTTGAAATCCCTGGGAAAGAATTTTAAAACAGAGTCGTTTGTAAAGTTTGTGATATTTCCTGAACAACAGAATACATATAAGTTCATTGTCATTAAATTATTGTTTTTACCAAGAGATAATTTGAAATCCCCCACCTCTTTGAATTTAAAATGATCCCCCCTTTACATTGAACATGCCTGTGTCCAGCAGCCACTTGATTTTGGTCAAGGATGGTGGCTAATTTGCATAACAATTAGCGTGATTATTATATATAACTCTTATACACTGTAACTACTTTTAGTTTTATAATTTCAAATAAAATGCAAACAATGTCAAATGTGAACAAGAAAATCAATAAATCCTAACAAAAATATTATAATAGAGTACTCATCCGCTATTTGTTGTGCAAAAATAGTTGTAAAATGTGTAATTGAGCCTGATACTATCCGACAGAACACTTCAAGACACATAAAGGGGTAAGCATGTCAAGTATTTAAATGATATATTGTTGACAACTGAAACTAACATATAGGAATGAATAATTTGGTAACAGGTGGAGAAGACTTGGCTGGATAAAGTGCAATCACAATAAAATATTTTTTAAGCCAACTAAATTAAAAAAAAAAATTCTCAAATCATTTTTTCTAGTTCAGCTTCACCCTTATGAGTAAAAAAAGGGATAAATAAAGTTGGGGTATTTCTTTTTCTTTTACAATTTCAGAAATTCTCTCCAGAAGCCAAACTGCTGGTTGCTTTTAAAGCTTATTTTGCATTTTAATTAATTGTACACTATATCATATTACCTTCAGTTTGAAGGTTGCTAATACAATAGGAGGTAATACTAATTTGATATTGCTAAATCTTACATTCAAGCAAAGGATATGCTACTTTTAAAGCTACACTATTAAACTGTGAGTGTATTGTTATGGTAAATAGTGTCCCACTGATTTCACACTGTGTTCACAGCATTGTACCTTGTAAAGTAGGTATGGTAACATATTTAAATACAAAAAAAAGTGTGTCTCTGTGGTAATCTATTATTAGTGGGAAATGTTTCCATAGTAACACATTCTATTGTAATAAAATGCGCAGCCGTGGCAATGAACTGATTGAGTAAATCTGACTGACCTTCAAATCCTGCTAAGCATGCACAGTGATAGAAATCCTGCGATTGAAAGCATGTACCACCATTCTGACAGGGTACTGAATCACATTCGTTTAGGTTCTGTACGCAATTCTCTCCACCGAATCCAGGCATACAGGAACATGTGTAAGCACCATATCTGTTGAAGCATAGGCCTCCGTTCTGACACGGCTGGTCATGCAGGCATTCATCGATGTCTACTTCACAGTGCTCTCCCTCATACCCAGTGTCTGTACAATCACAGGTATAAGAGAACACACCATCCAGACAAACTCCTCCATTCTGACATGGGTCGCTGTAACATTCATAAATGTCAATTTCACATTGCCCACCTGCAAATCCTATAAATAATAAAAAAAAAAAAATCGCGTCCGAGTCAGATCCTAAATTTTTTTTATTTAAGGGCATAAAGATGACCAAATCTTACCGAAATACTGTTTTAGACACAAAGTGCTTTAAACAAATAAAATACATAAAATACGATATGAAAACTAAGGGTCAAGTAGTCAACATTTTGTTGAAATGGGTCACATAATGGGGAAAGTAGAAAACTATGATGCATGATGCACATTACTATGAGAAATGCCACATAAAATCACTGTCAAAGAGAGGCTTAGCCTCTCAAGATGGCAATAAAACTGGATTTCAATTGCTGATGCCATCTGGAGATCTGGACAAAACCAGGTGGCCATCCTTTTTCTCTTGCAAGTGATTTAATATACAACATCTGTATATAGCTTATATGCTATGCCATCAGTGTTCAGCCATTACAAATTTCCATTAATGACACAGAAAAAGAAAGATACAGTAAGTACAGCTAATGTCGTTTTTAACATTTTGTATGGTATATGTATAAAAGTGCTGAATATTTTACACGTATAATGACCAAAAATATGTATCATTGTTTTAAGCAAAACCAAATTATTTTTCATATCTAGAAAAAACGATTATCAATTCAAGTACTGTATTCTGCAGCAAATTCACCCAGGACTGTTAAACGGCAGTTCAGGTTTTTAAAAAATAAAATGGGACCAGGGGACCGCCCAGGGCGATTTTTTTGGAAGTTTTTTAAGATGTTATTTTAATCTTTTCTGATGCCTAAAAGTTTTGTCGTAGTCATTGATGGCTATTCAAGAGTATTGGTGTTTATTGCGACTAGCGTGAATAGGTTAGCTTCGTTTTGACAATGAGCTGTTATCGCTGTAAATAATGTTAAATTATTCTTCAAATGCTCAGTTTATCTTTTGAAAACAACTAATTTTTTTATTAGCTCCGCTGTCGACTTTGTTGAGTGGAGCTTATCATATGAGTGATTGTCCGTCGTCGTCGTCCGTGTCAATGTTTTACTTTTTCGACTTCTTCTTGAAAACCACAAGCCTGAATGCTTTGATACTTGGTGTATATGTACCTTGGGTATACCTCTCTCAGATTTGTTCATTTCAAGATATCTTCAATTCTCTAATTTTGGTGAATATTTTTGTGATTTTTGGTAAAAAGTGATATTTTCAACTTCTTGTTAAAAACCGCAAGTCCAATTGCTTTGATATTACATATATAGGTACTACATGTGGTCCTCTCTCAGGTTTATTCATTTTGTAATGATATCTTTAATTCTCTAATTTTGGTGAATATTTTTGTCATTTTTGGTAAAAAGTTATATTTTCGACTTCTTGTTGAAAACCGCAAGTCCAATTGCTTTGATATTACATATATAGGTACTACATGTGGACCTCTCTCAGATTTGTTCATTTCATAATGATATATTCAATTCTCTAATTTTGGTGAATATTTTTGTCATTTTTGGTAAAAAGTTATATTTTCGACTTCTTGTTGAAAACCGCAAGTCCAATTGCTTTGATATTACATATATAGGTACTACATGTGGACCTCTCTCAGATTTGTTCATTTCATAATGATATATTCAATTCTCTAATTTTGGTGAATATTTTTGTCATTATTGGTAAAAAGTGATATTTTCGACTTCTTGTTAAAAACCGCAAGTCCAATTGCTTTGATATTACATATATAGGTACTACATGTGGACCTCTCTCAGATTTGTTCATTTTCTAATGATATCTTCTGTTCTTTAATCGAAATGTGCATTGCTAACAGCGGAGCTATCTCAGCCGAGAGGCTGCTTGTTTAAAAACAAATCATGCTGCTTTCCCATCAAAATCCAAGCCAAAAGATCGTACAACAACATCGGCAAATCTCTTCGGTGCTGCGTTCAATAACATTAACATATTGAAATGTGCTATGGTAATTTGAACACGTTGGCATCATCCATCGTTTTCATTGGTTAATTTATCGATTTGACCTGTCAGGTCAAAGAACACCATTACAGGTCAAAACATGGCGGATATTTATTTCTACAGCATCAAGCGTTGAAAATGCGATCAGAATCATTCGCTTACGATGCATTTCATAACAATTAAATGAATTTATTATTTGCACGTTATTATAATCATTACTACGACAGAATCCGGTATAAAGAAAATTTCAATGAAACAAAAGCTATGATTAATCGGAGCTCCATGATTGTTAAAGCTAATAAAAAAGGGCAACTTCTAGTGAGTGCATTGCTCTGATACTTGTTATTGTCCAGAGTTATTTCAAAAATCTGGGTTTTAAAAAGTATCAAAAAATGTAGTTTTTCTATGGAATTGTTCTAAAAATAGTGACTTTTTGAAAAGTAATAGAACAAGTTTTTCAAAATATGTTCGTGCAACACACACAAAAAATGTTACTTCATGGTGCCATAGGACAATAGCTCCATGATTTTACATAATAGACCAATGTACATTGTCAAAAATAATGCGTTGGCTTTTACCTAAACAAAGAAATTTTTGAAAAATACATAAACACATGCAAAATATGGCAGGAAAGAGACTGGTGTTCAAAATGCATGTTTTGTCATTAATTAATGCAGATGGTGATTACAAGTGAATTATAATCCAGTAAAAGAATTTTAATTCTGTGAATCTGGCAAAAGAATTTTAATCTTGGTATAATTTAATCCAGTGAGTAATCCAGTGATTACAGGAGATAAATAATAATCTAACCAGTGAATTTTAATCTAGTGAGTGAATATAACCACATTTGTAGACATACATGTAGGTGGTGACTTTCAATTAACTGTGCAAAAAGCATGAAAGTTTATTTTCACTGAATGTAAAATAAATGAAAAATGTACATTACCTGTATTTTATTCCACTTATTCATTTTTTTAGCAAAAATAAATTTCAAGTGAAAATAAAGTAATTTACAGTAGTTGAGTCTGATTATGAAGTTAGTTATTAGTAAATTAATTTTTATATTTTTGTTTTAATTTCCAAGCACACAGAAAAAAATCATATTGTATATTGCTATACAAGTTGGGACTGTTTTAATACTGCCCTCATTTGACAAAAATAGAAAAACAAAAGTATTATAAAATTACCACTTGGGGGCATTCTTCATTATAGAGCCTCTATTGTACTGACCTTCCTTTCCTGATTATGTTTGACAGTGTAATTTTCTTTTTCGTTTCTTGTTATGCACCAGAAATTAGAGTAATCTTAATTTCCATGTTAAGAATCCATGAATGTGACAAATAGGATTCATTTTCTTATTCAGCAATTGGCACAATATGAAAAGGTATTGCCACAAAACAAGTTATATCCAAATTTCTGTTCTCATTTTGGGGTTTAAAATAAAATACACCTTTAAAAATTGAGTTCATTTAGATATACATGCCACATCGTAAAATTTGGCAAATTTTATCTAATACATATTCCATATACAGAGAAGAACATTACAATGAACATATCCGCTTAAAAATTAGATTTTCTTTACTGGAACCCTATTTCCTACCCCATAAATTAAATTAGCATAGTGTGGCCTCTATCATTAATTGCCAATCATATTAACAGCAAGTCTACATAAGATTCATACAAGCAATTTATGTGAAGTACCGTACAAATTCTAAAATTTCGGCCACTTGTAAATAATTTGTTTTGAAAAACGGTCAATACATAATAACGATAAATTTTTGGCCAGTCGAATGTTTTAGTGTAAAGATTCAACAAATAAAAAATTGGGTTATATACAGTTGCATTGCAAATTAAACGTCAAACAAAATTACACACACTTTCCTGCGTCAACATAGAAAGTGACGTCAGCAAATTTAGAGTAAAAATAAGTGAGCAATTTCTAGTGAGGTCGAAATCTTGGAGGTCAACAAATAACAAAACTCCACCAAATAATTAAGTGGTTGAATTTTTGGAGTGGGTGAAATTTTAGAGTTTTTTCAGTATATATTAGCCACTTTCTATTGGTTTACATTATTAGGTAGCCAATAGGTAACCAACGAATATACTATGACATGTGACACATTATTTTCCCCTCAAATCCCCTTGACTTATGAAAATCTCTTGCAAAATTTAAGCAGTTCACAGTATCCAGTCTACTGTGGAATACTTTATTTTCGCTGGAATTAATTTTCGCTGAAAAGGCTTTTTGGGCGTTTTGTATGGAATTTATTTTCACTAATAATTGATGAGTTTAATGTGAAATATAGGAAAAAAAGTATTTTCGCTGGATTTTATTTTCACGGAATCATCCCTTCAGCGAAAATAGCAAAAATAAATTCCAAACGAAAATAAAGTATTCTACAGTATCTACTAGTATTTACCTGCTTGACAAATACACACGTAACCATCATGATATGTATTATTATAACATATTCCATCATTTAGACATGGTCTGGTAGCACAGTAGTTTACTTCAGATATTTCACACAGAGTTCCACCATAGCCTGTAGGACATAGACACAATGTAGCATTGTGGATGTCATCTTCTGTACAAAATCCTCCATTTTGACAATCCAGATGATGATTTGGGTGTTGACAAAGCGGACCTAACAAAACAACAAAAAGAAATAAAATATAATTAAAATTGATGTAGTCTTTTTTTACTAAACAACTTTCACATAGTGGATTTGATTTCCGCTGAAAAGACAATTTGGGTGTTTTGTATGAAGTTTATTTTCAATGATTTTTGACAAGGTAAATGTAAAATATAGGAAAATAGTATATTGCTGGATTTTATTTTCACTGAATAACCTATTCCAATCGAAAATAAAGTATTTTACAGTACAAGTTTAATATTGAATACCGGTACATTTTATAATCTGCTTCAAATAATTGTATAACCACAATAAACTTTATTTTCAGTAAGGAAAAACTTTCATAAATAATCTTCAACAATATTCAATAGTGGGACAATGCAAACAAAATCCAAACCCAAATTTCTGTTAATAAAGAATCAAAGAAAGCTTAGAAAGAACTCCCATGTGCTGAGAGTATTCGAGACACATTAAATATAATTTGAAATTACTTAGCTGAAAACTAATTATGCAAATCAGAAAATTAACATGAACAGATTTGATTGTAAAACTAATGAGGTCTGCGCAATGCAACAAAAACTCTATGTAACAAGTTTAATTGAAATGTGATTAGAACCAAAAAATTATGAATTATTATGCTAATTAGGGAAATAATATGAACAGAGTTTTACCCCAAACTAATTAGGTTTGTACATTGTCCTAGAGCATCTTTGTACTAAGTTTCATTAAAATGGAAATTAGTACTTTAGATATCAGTGTGAAAGCTTAAAATTGGTTAATTATGCAAATTGGGTAATTAATATGTACAGATTTTAACCCACAATTATCCAGGTCTGTCTATTGTCCTACAGCATCCATGTATAAACATTCATTGATATGTGATGATTAGTACCTGAGATATCAGTGTGAAAGTTGGAAATTGGTTAATTATGCAAATTAGGTGATTAATATGCACAAATATTTACCAAAAACTAATTGTGTCTCTGCATAATTCTAGATTCATTGAAATGTGATGGTTAGTACTTTAGATATCAGTAGAAATTAATTATGCAAATTAGGTAATTAATATGCACAATTATTTACCCTAAAACTAATCAGGTCTCTGCATAGTCCTAAAGGATTTATGTACCAAGTTTCATTGAAATGCGATGATTAGTACTTGAGATACCCGTGGAAAAGTTAAAAATTAACTAATTATGCAAATTAGGTGATTAATATGCACAAATGTTTATCCGAAACAATCAATCTCTGCATAGTCCTTGAGTATGTAAGTACCAAGTTTCATTGAAATGTAATGCTCACTACTTATATCAAAAGCTGAAAATTAATTAATTATTCAAATTAGGTAATTATATGTACTGATATTACCATAAAAACTATCAGGTCTGTGCAGTGTCATATGACATCTACATGTATGTACTAAGTTTCATTGAAATGTGATGATTAGTACTTGAGATATCAGTGGAAAAACCGAAAATTGACTAATCATTATGCAAATTAGGTAATTAGTATCCACGGATTATTACCAAAAACTAATCAAAACCTAGCATTAGTTCAGAGCATCTATGTACCAAGTTTCATCAAAATCCAATGAGTGGTTGTTTAGATATCAGTGGAACAGTCATGGAACCACTACAAAATAGCTAATTATCATGCAAATTAGGTAATTAATATGCACGGATTTTTACCAAAAACTAATCAAATCTGCACATATGTTCAGAGCATCTATGTACCAAGTTTCATCAAAATCCAATGAGTGGTTCTTTAGATATCAGTGGAACAGTCATAGAACAGCTAAAAATTAGCTAATTATCAAGCAAATTAGGTAATTAACGAGCATGGATTTTTACCAAAACCTAATCAAATCTGCGCATTGGCCCAGAGCATCTATGCACCAAGTTTCATCAAAAACTGATGTATGGTTCTTGAGATAGCAGTGGAACAGTCGGACACACATACACACATACACACATACACACATACACACACACACACATACAGACACACTAACTGCAAAGACTCCCATTTTGTGCTTCGCACATGGGAGTCAAAAATAAAATGTTTGTTTATATCTCACTTGCTTACTTTAGTTAAGTAATTACTGTCATCAAATTAGAAACTGAGCAACTCTTGACTAAAATCAATTAATCTCATGACTATTTGTACAGTATAGACTGTAAGAGACGATCTACTGAAATGATGATAGTTTGGCTTTTTTAAAGTCCAAAACCCCGCAGTCAAAATGTGACCAGTAACCTAGGTGGTGCAGTGCATAGAACACTAACTCCACAAACATGCACACATGCATTGCTTCACACCAAGATAACGCACTGAATCAACTATAAACAAATGTAGTTGTTTATGACATTATGCTTTAATTTTTAATTTTAACATCGCCCTCAACAAGATAATGTGCGAGGCGAAGATGAACACATTATCATGTCTAAACCCTTCTCTGAAGTCCAAATCCAAAAAGACAATGTGGGGATTCATTATTGTTGTTTTAAATCACCATCATCATAATTGAACAAATTTATTTAACTTTGGGAATTTTTTGTTGAAAGCGGGAGGGTTGTCACCTACGCACACAAGGAAATTGAGTCCCAGGCGACAATAACAACACACGCTAAAAACGCAAAGGGTCATGGGTAGACACTTGTTTGTGAACAATGACACGTTATGGCTATCTGACACATGCGCAGGTGACGACTCCCTCGCTTTAAATAAATTTATTTATATAAAGGTTAACATTTTTACTATAAACTTCTTTTTCTGATAGTAATGATTTATAATGTATTATATACATAAATGATGTAATGCAATGTCCAAATATGGACAATGGAACATTGGTAAAGTATGAGAATATGTTTAGGATTTAACACTATAGATTGACTTCCTTAATTGCTGGTACGGATCAAATTTTATTCTCTATCGCATGACTTAAATTTGACCTACCAGTATCGGTTTGACAAGTCATTCCACTATAACGTGATGGACACAGACATTCAAATCCATTATTAAGATCTATACATATACCAAAATGTTGGCAAGGATAACTTGCGCATTCATCAAATTCTGAAGGTGCTTCAAGGTCTGTGAAAAGAAGATATTAGTTCCAAGTCATGTAACACTTACTGTGCACAGTTTTTTATAAATCTTTTATAAATCTTCATCTTGACTGTTTCTATGGTGATTTAGTACAACAGAGATACGCATGTACATACAGACTGATGCACACATTAAACAGACTTCAACACACTGACAGCTATTGTGCCAAGTACATACCAAAACACACACAGGGTTTTGACATCGGTTCTACATTCTATTTAAAGGCGATGGTTGTTGCGCTACACATGTACAAAATTTGTGTTGATAAACAATGATTTTCCCACAATCCAATGTACTCTTTTAAGTAATCACAAGTATGAGGTTTGACCTAGGTGCGACTTACACTAATTACCACCGATGACTCCTTCAATGCCCTTCAATCATCTATAAAAATACCCAATTGAAGCTTGGTAACGTCTCAGTTTATGCTCGTTGATCTGCACAGTCAAACAGTCAAAGTCGCCATCTTTGCGTTTTTATGAGACTCTTATAACTCAAGCATGTGTGGCGTGACGACTACCACCCTTTAACTTACCAATCCGTTGCCCGCTTCAATATCATTTTGAGTGTATGTATGTTTTCACTTCAAAATCAACTTTTCATATCGATTTTCTATACATGTATACTATGTGCACACTAAAAAAAGTAGTGTTGACAGTTCAAGTTTCACCTTGTAATTAAAAAGATTAGAATCCCATAATCTTGTATTTACACCAGCAATTCTTCAAAAGATGTAATTTCGGCAGCCACTGTCCACAATGGCTCTCATTCTTAGATAGGCAATGTTTTGGTTGACAATATATTTACTCTTTGAATAAACCGGTTATTTCAATACTTCATGTCTGACCGTATGCGCCTCCTGCACTCCTTCTCCAGTGATGTATGTTCCATCCAGTGGAAACGTACACCACCGGACAGAGTTGCATGTTAGATGTGTGGAGGCAATGCGCTGGTATGCATTTTGTTCGTTACTCATGCGTTCTTTATTCTGTACTTGTCCGTTCTTATCCAGTGAACCTGATACATGGCCGTATCCATACCGGACATCGAACGAATGTAACGTTTCTTCAACGGTTGGTTGTCATGTTACCAGACGAAATATGTGCATTGAACAGTCAAAGAACATTTTGCCAGGTTTGTTTGCATTGATTATGCGGTCAATGTGCATTTTGCGTTTTTAAACACTGACCACTGACACAGCCGAGGATGTTTTTGCCACCGGGTAACGTTTTATTTATACATCCGATAACGGCATCCGTAGTGCAGTGTAACTGCTACATTAAAATTGAATGCACATTGCTAGCCTACCTACTTTGAAATAAGATTAACTTGATTGTGGTGCTCAAATTCATTTCTAGAATGCCAATACACTTACAACACCCCTTGTGAATGGTTTCCTGTGTTACATCCATCTTATATTTAAGCTTCTTTACATTGTCGTAACATGTTCTAATCTGCTTTAACAGCAGCAGAACTATGAGGTAAATGTAATAGTTATGTCTGTGTTGATACTTGCCCTTCGAGGGGGTTTAAACTCTTTCACGTTGGTGTAACAATGTTCACATCTGCTTTTCTCTTACCTTGACAAAAGTTCATAAAGGGACACAAAAACAGATGTGAACATGGTAACTGACTATTACTAATCAATACACTGTCAAAATAGTAGATATACCCCAGTATATGTATGTGTATTATTATTAAAGGCCTATCTATCAATCCCAGGCCAGGCAGGTTTCAAACTGGCATTCACGATGACAAGAGCTAAACCCTTTATTTTGCAAAAAAATTGAATTTAAATACATTCAGGAGAGAACACTACTTTGAAAGAGCACGCAGAAAAGAAAAACAATTGTGAAACAAAATACCGTTAGTGCACATATCAAATCAACAAATGCTGTCAGTTGGCTGCAACAATGTGCACATGGGATAAAGGATTGTCTTATCAAGTTTAAACACAATTGATGACAGTGTTTCTGTAAAATGGATATAAGAATTTCGTTATATATTGGAAGATTGAACATTAACAGCATTTACTCACCACATGTTGCCTGACTGTTTAGGGGACACTGTCCCCATAAGACGTTATAATGTAGAAGTGAACTAGTCAGTAGAACAGTTGGTCCTTCTCTAATACAACCAATAAATTTATTAACACTAATAACTGATTCAGCACCAATGATCAATGGTCCTCCATTTGTCAGATCTAACATTATCAAATCACTGTTTAACCCATCTTCTTCAGCTATGACTGCTTCATAATTCCCGGCCGTCAATATCACTTCACCCAACTGGTAACGCAAATTTACAACTTGCCAAACATTATTATTCAAACCACTTCCGATTGTAATATTTCTCCACGAGGTAGTAGAGCGTGTTTTCCAGAAAAATGTCAAGTTTCCATTCATGCTGTCTAGTTCAATTTTAACACTTTCTTCTCCTTTTTTCTGATACAACAGCACTCCACCGAGGCAGGTTTTGAAGCTGAAACTTGTATGGTTTTTGATATTTATGTATTTATTCAGAAGGGCATATGCAGTGCCATTGAAGTAACCTTCACCATTATAACCATAAATATCACCAAACAGACCTGCAACAGACAAAGAAATGCAATGAGTCAACTAATCAGCAATAAAGTTTGTTATGCGCTCACTGATGTACTAATGTTAGTATTCATGCAACTAGAGATCAGAATGTGAATCGGATTCTAACAGTTTGTTGAAGAAAATCAACTACTGGTATGACTTTTTGGCTTCCTATTAAACAAGTCCTTTTGATACACAAACTAAGTTCCTCAGTCGATGAATAAAGTTTCACATTTATTGCTTTTCATGCTTTCATTTGACATTTTAACCACACATTTAACAACCACTTTGGAAATCTAAACATACTAGCTGGGAAAACACTGACTGTCTGCGATGTTATTCCTTTTTAAGGATCTAACAAAAAAGTTACCATAGCAGAGCTGATTAAATCCACAGTAAGCGGTGGTGAAAACCGTGATAAAAATATGCAGTGTGAGTATTGGTGATGCAAATGTGATAAATGGAGGAAACAGGAAGCAATTGCAATAGTTTGTTGACAAAAAATGTAATAAACGAGCAAATGCAAGTGACAGTTTGAGTGAAGGCCATACTGTATCTGGATATCCATTGCTGCCCGTAAATCAGCTAATCTCCAAATTTGTATTGAGAAATATTCGGGTCAAAAGCTCACCCCACTAACTTGTAGGTATGCACAAAAGTGGAAGTCTTGATGTAAAGTTTCTGGTCTATTTGTTTCACAGTTTTTTTTTTATCAGGGATCCAAGCATTCAGTGCTAGAAGGCTTAATGTTATTGTTCTGTTTTCTATTGTTCTCTTCTTCCTTTTTTCGTCTATCTTTTTATTTTCATGACCTGGTTTGGGAAATCAGAATGGTTTCCAATTTTCTATACTGATAGATACCAACGTGAATTTGTGCCTCCCACTTAATAGAATTTTGATTGCTCAATTAGTTTGGCAGCCATCTTTGATTGAACTTAAACAAAAAGTAGCATTCTAGAACCCTTTATCAGGGTGTAGACATTCTAAATTTTTTTTTGTAGCATTATTGGTATATGCACTACCAATTTTACAAATAAAAACTTTGGGAGTCATGTGACATTTTCAGAGAAACAGCAAAAATGCTTGCAAATCTGTCATTTACATTTATTTTATTGATTTGAAATTTGCCACTGAAATAATTCAGATCAGTCACATGGTTTCACCGCCATCTTTAATCTTGAAGATTTTGGGAACTTTAATCGATCAACTTGATGTTTTGAGTGTAGAATGTATGACATAGTGTTAACACAAGCTTTTTACAAAATAAATAAAAAATAATGTGCATTATGTATTTATGGAAAAGAATGGCCACAGATTGAGGCATTTATTGACCATGAATGATTTATTCATCGACATATTTGCATGCACATGTAGCATACATATATGGCTAATGCTTTTAATAATATGAGTGAAATGTCTTAGATTTCTTGGATTTCTAGCAACCTGATATTCTGCATGCAACATGTATGACCAAAGCTTCTTACTGGAAAATAAAATAGTTCAGATCAGTCATGTGATTTGGCCACCATCTTGGATATCTTGTAAAATTGTTTGGCTTTTGTTTTTCATAAGTGCTGAACGGATCAGCTTGGTATTTTGCATGTAGCATGTCCGGCCAAAGCTTCTTAAAAGAAAAAGAAAATATTTGCATTGGTCATTATCTTGAATTCCTTGCAAAAGTGGTTTAAAATTTAAGCATTTGTTTAAAATCAATGTTTTTACTGATTGATTTAAAATTTGTTTTGTAGCATCTGAGGTCAGAGTTTCTTACGAGAAAGTACCGGTAGTTGTAATTGATCTTACTGAAAGTAGATTTGCCTCAAACTGGAAGTGCTCGATTTTTCATTCTTGTAACAGTCCATGAGATCTGAATTGGTGTATGCGGCATCTTTACCATCATTTTTACTTTGATGAGTAAAAGCCGAATTCGGCATATATCACCTATGTCGTGAACATTAATATTATATAGTTATTATTGTTATATTCGATGTTACAGTGATACCATCGATATCCAAGTGTAATGCATAAATTATGATAATTAGGGTCAATCTACGTCCACACGTGGTCGGTATTGACTAATCAGTGTTTGTTTTACTTCTGCTCACGTGCAGTTCAATTTCTGTTTTTACCGTGTTCCTGTTCCAGTCTGACACTCTCTTACTGCTCTATTTTAGTGGAGTTGTTTTGGAAATAAATAGTATACAGGTTGCGTATTGTATTGTATCGTTAACGGAAGATCTAACCGTCTAACTACTACTTTAATAGGAAAGAAAGTTGTTAATGGGGAAAAGCAAGAGTTACATATCAAATGACGTTTTCATTTCTTGATTAAAATTTTATGATTATAGTTGCCAAACTTTTTTATTATTACATCATCTTTTTCATCAAGAAATTAAATTTCTGGAGATCATCCTGTGTTTCTTGTGGAAATGTAATGTAATGTCTTGTATGATTTGTTGGCATATTAATTTATATTGAGAGCATATCACAAGGAAGTGCAGTTCATCTTCTATTTATTCTGTGTACCGGGTACATTGTTTGCAATGAGTCAATTAAACTGTACTTGCAATGTACAATATGGCTTTTACTTTGACTCTTGTGAAGTCGCTTGCATCTTTCAATTTTGGCATCAAATCACACTTTTATTTTATTTTTAACTGACGCTTACGTCAACCAGAAACACTTTCATGTAAATCCCATTTAGAGGCCTTATAGTCTGTGTAATGTATTTAGCTGTGACCTTGGCACCAACTAAAATTTCACTAAATGGATTATTTGCATCCATCCATAGTATACTTGAGTACAATAGTCTAGTGTGGGAATGTTTAAGCTATTTACTAATAAGTGTTGTTATTGAAAGTATTCAGTAATTACACTCAGTAGCAGGAATGTGAACCCATGATGATATGTACAGAGAGAGAGAGAGAGAACCCTCTCAATATACTCAATACACTAAAAGTGTATGCACAATAAAATGGCATACACAAGTCAATACCGGTAGTAATGTCAAACAAACTGTTTTTGTGGTACGCATATGGCTAGGCACATATGGGAAAATTCAATACTCGGGCACACCCTCTAGGGGAAAATCACAAAGTTTTGAAAGAGAGAATCCATTCAAGTTCACATCCCATAAAGTAGATATTAGAAAAAACAAGGCTGATTTGTGATCCACTTGGGACCCTAACAATAATTTGTTTTGCCATGGCAATGGTAGGAAAGAATTTTTGTCAAATTTCACTTAATTAAAGTGCAGGTACAATTAGCCTAAGTTTGAACCAAGTTTGGTTCAGGCAAAATAAAATCACAGAAAAGTTAATACGTAAAAACATACAGACAAACCAGTAGGCTGAAAGGCTATCGGCTAGGCCTGACAATACATACATTGAAACAACAGTAGAAAATTACTTAAAGCGAGAGGGCCGTCACATGCGCATGCGCGGGAATTGAGTCCCAAGCGACAATAACAACACGCGTTAAAAAATGCAAAGGCTCATGGGTAGACGCTTGTTTGTAAACCATGACACACCTTGGCACTCAGTATGACTCAGTATGAATGTTTTATAGATGTGAACTTAAAGATTTGAAATATTTTGTCATTCAAAAATATGGTGTAGTTATTGAATGTATTCAGTAATGACACTAAGTAGCAGGTACATGTATGTGAACCCAGGGAGAGAACCATCTCATACTAAAAGTGTACACACAATGAAATGACATACAGAAGTAAATACTGACCCAGTGAAAGCACTGTTCTTGATTCAAAAACAAAACTCAAGCAAAGTATGAATGAGATATGTCCAAAATTTACTCAAAGATTTATTTTGCGTGACGCCACGGCCAAAAATATTCGGGTTCATGGCTACGGAAGACAGGAATTTTTTTAAAATATCCAACTAACAGTAGGTGCGGCATCAGGTCACATTTTTTTGGAAATGAAGAAAGATATCAAAAAACCAAATAGTAACTTTAAGCACACACTCAAGCAGAGTAGAGTGAGATATGTCCAAGATTGTGTGTGCGAAGATAAGAAAAATTCCATAGATGAGTCAGGAATGTTTTTCAGATTTTTCCACTTGTTTAAACATAATCAGCCCAGCAAAAAAAATCAAAGAACAGTTGATACATAGATGTGGACAGACACAAAGTCAGACAAGTAGACATAGTAATTATAATTGTAAGGGCAATCCCGGCTCAGGGAGTGATTTGGCAAAAAATCCAGCAAGTTAGACTTAAAATAATGAACTAAACAAAAACATTTAAGCATTCTGTTCACGTTACTAAGTGATAGTATAGGTAATATGACATCAAGCATGTTTGTAAAACAGTGACATGAGTTGCAGAGCTACTACATGCTCGTCAGAATTTCCGTATTCCATTATTCCTAAACAATGTCCTTTGTACTTTATGCAATAAGGCTATACACATATGTATTCATACTGGATGGGTGTGTCATCATACTAGACGAAATGTGAATGAAACATGTAATTGTATATTTTGTTTTAATTTTATTTAAATAAAATATAAATATATATCTAAGCCTATTGGGCTGTTTATTTTAAGTGTATCAATATTAAAATGTCAAAGGTGAAATCACCAATTTGTAGAGGTGTGAACAGGAATTACTTTCTTAGGCCTAACAAAAATAATGTTGTTTCACCACTTCACATCTATCTCTCTGACAAATTAAACGTGTAACATTTTGGGCCGTCAAATATTTCAGCAAAAAAGCAACATTTTTTATTAAACCATAAACATTTTTTTTGAAAGCCTTATTTAAAATTGCCACACATACCAGTACATAGAAACATAATAAACCACGAATGAAATAATCAATATTTTGACATGTACTGCACAAGCACTTTTATATATGTATTAGCAACCGATCAATGAACAATTTTTTTTAATTTCAACATTTTTATTTAAAACAAGTACAGTATTCAAAAGTTACCTAATCTAGTAGGCATTCAAATAACACAGCTATGGCTGGGTGCTCTCTGAATATATTTGAGTGTTATTATTTGAGTACAAAAAACAATAAAATACAATCATTTCCAATATACATCATAATTTAATTTTCACTTATTCATCTTTAATTTTTTAGTAAATTTTAAAAAACGTTTCTTAATTTATTCCATTTACTACTGACAGAGAAGCATTTGCCTTGGGATAAAGACTCCTGTTACTCTCTAAGTTCTACTAAGTCATGCATACATTGATAAATTCCACAAGAGTGAATTATGTGAATACAATTACAGTATAAACACTTGATTCCCATTATTTGTGTACCGATGAAGTTACCAAACGCTGAGACAAGATTAATCGCTTTTTGCTGATATTTTATTTCCTAGATTGTTATACAGAATACAGTAATAATCACTGATTGCCCAGGACTGTATGATTGACGTATGTCAGTTACTGTTAACGATTATATTGTCACAAAGGTTTTGTAATCTGATAGTTACATTTCTTGAAAAGTTGCTGTCCAAAGAACCCAAGTAAAATTTTCCCTAGAAAAATTAAAGGGGCACTTCCAGTTAAGCCTAATCTCACAACAAATTTACTTTCTGGATTAAAATTACAATGGATAACAAAAGATAGATTAACATTGTAAACAACATAAACAATAGGATCCCATGATTCTTTAGTGCAATCCCTGGGCTTGGAAGGTTCCCCTTTAAAATAGTTTACGCTACATGTATATTTCATGTTAGGTTGACATCTATTTGTAATGACACTACTGCTATAAGTAAGATTATATATGTACTACTTATCACCAGAGCTCATATTTCATTCCCGTAGCTTGATGATTTTCTCTAAATACCGTATCTGTGCTAATATTATGCAAATACCAGTTGTTTATACGGTCAGTTTCACAATATTATGAGGAAGTGCGGCGTTCGTATCGACCGACATAAAGCAGAGGTTGATGTGATCCTCTACGCCTGAGTGCAAACGTTGCAGTTACATTCTTGTGAAAACCTTATTATATATATTTTTCTCGCTTGTAGTAATAATTTAACTAAGTTCCGCCTCAGTGACCATAACTTGAAAATTGAGACTGGCAGACACAAAGGAATACCCCTTGCTAATAAATTATGCAACCTTTGTGATCAAAATGAAGTAGAAGATGAGTATCACCTCATGATGTCATGTAAAAGATATATCCCCGAAAGAAATGTCCTATTCGAAATGGCAAAAACCAAAATCCAAAACTTTAAAAATTTGCCATCAAAGACACAATTCATAGCTTTGCTAAACAATAGTGGCCAAACACTCCCCGTAGCAAGGTACCTAAAGAAGTGTTTTGAAATAAGACAGCAACCCCAGTGACAATTTAAGTTTTGCATTTTGTTTTCTATCTATTGTAGTATCATAATTTTATACTAGTCTTGTTATTCTCTGTAATGTATTAGCTTAGTTTGTTTTATTTTATCTATTTACTTTTTTGTAACCTTTTATTCCTTCTTAAACTTTTGTAACCATTGCCAATCCCTCCGGGGAATGTGTTAATAAATTATGATTATTATTAAATGATTATTATAATAATTGAATGAGATTATACTAGTAGCCCAAAATGGCTGTACTATTCCCACCAATCGCTTCAGAGTACAATATAAAGAAAGGAAAGTGTCAATAACCTTGAACATCTCAAGGATGGTCAAGACTAGTCATATTTTGATGAATGATCAAGCATATAATAAAATGCAATTTTTTGTTCATGCATGCTTTTATTTGTGACAATGTTGTGATTTGTGTTTTTTCGAATAAAAATACTCACAGGGGTTCAGTTGTCTCAAAATTGCCAAAGGGGCAAGTAGCATAATGGGACATTTCTAATTATTTGCTATACTTTAGAAGTAAAAAAAAAAAAAACTGTCTGAAATGAAACAAAATTAAGATAATTTGAAATATACCAGCAAATTGCTGATGTCAGGGGAGCATTTAGATCACTGACTTGAATATCACAATATAATTTTTATTCTCACTTGAATTGTTTGTTTGTCTTTATTCACATCTGTATTACATTTTATTCAAAATCCTAATAGGGATACGAACGCAATAAAGATAATTATTATTATTATAATATAGTAAATTTGAAACTTGTGATCAACAAGTCAATCTTTCAGAATCCAATGCAAAGTGTGTGGTTTATTGGGATTTGCCATTTTACATATTTTGTAATGTGTGTTCCTCTACTCAGTTAAAGTTCAGATCATCAAACTTAATGTAACATTTTTTTTAACTACTGTTAAGAAAAAATGAAACAACAAATTCTGGTTGTGTAGAAAAAGGCTGTATACAGTAAATTTCAATGAAGGCATGAATTGTTTTTTATATAAAATATTTATAAATAAATTTCAAATGACGATTGAAAACCATTTGACCAATCACAATGCCTTAGTCAATGCATGCAACCCGTATATAATATTTTTCATGTGCGATGAAAATGAATGAAGTAAAATGATGGAGGAAACAAAAACTCATGGGTAATTGGTATTGCGAATGAAAGCGTCTTTTATGAATTTCTTGTACAATAGTTCTTCGAGTTACTGTAAAATACTTTATTTTAGCTGGAATTAATTTTCGCTGAAAAGACTTTTTGGATGTTTTGTAGGGAATCTATTTTCACTGATTTTTGACACGTTGAATGAAAAATATAAGAAAAAAGGTATATCGATGGATTTATTTTCGCTGAATCATTCCTTCAGCAAAAATAGTGAAAATCAATTCCAAGCGAAAATAAAGTATTATACAGTAATTGTTTTCTAAATATTTTATAAAATTTCATAAAAATGCATTATGCTTTCATAAAATTCACTGTACAAATGTATTTGTAGCAAAATAATGGAATAATTTAGACAAAAGAAAAAAAAAAGGTTACTATGAAAAAGATTACTATGGTTGATAAAGATTACCGGTATGTGCAATGATCATAACAACTCATTGTAACACATCTTGTATTTTTCATAAATGGTTTATGAAATTATATTCTGACAAATTTATTCAGCTTAGAGTTGAAATTAAGTCCAACAAGCATAGAATGTAACAAACAGATGTTGGGGGAAATGCCAGGCTCTGTTTGATAGTTATTATAGATAAGTTGAAGCGCTTCTTGCAACGACTATTATTAAAGGTAAAAATAGCCTGGTGTTGACATTTGACCTCTCAGTGAGGTACTTCTATTCATGCTACAAAGACTACAGTGTTGAACACTAAGTGTATTGATGGGGGTCGTTAACAAAAATAAACAATTCACAAATTGTACTTAGTCGGTGGGTAAAAGTTATTTGAACCAGTGCGAGGTTGAGAAAATGGGTCAACAAATTGTCAATAAATTTAAAGCACCCCAAATTGTCGGGGCGAGATGCAAATCATAGGTGTGTTTGTTGATTAAGTTTGAATTGTCTAGTTAGACTTCAAAATGTTTTCTATAATTAATATTCAATTCGCTGTATTATTTCTGTTCAGCAATAGCTTTGATGTTTAGTTTAGATTATTCGTATTCCTATTATATCATACATTGTATTTGACCTATGACGTTATTACCGCGATCAGTGATTGGTTTAAAACCGATCTATCACAACTTGAGTTTTGTGTCATGTGACACTTGAGGTCCTCGTGCCATTGTTATCGTTATTATTATTTTTACGTTTGTTGTTGTTTCAAGCCGTTGTTGATGTTTCCTTTTCAAAGTTCAATAAATGTCAATCCTGACATGAGACTTTCCGACTTCGTGAATTGTTCCGACCTATAGAGTACAGTGGCTATACTTCGAGCCAAATCACAGCCACATATTGGTGCCGAGACCAGGATTCAACGGAGCAATTCAAAGTCGCGCGACACAGTGAAAGTTTCAACCAGCACAGTTTTCAACATGGCACCAAAAATCACCACGCTAATCAAGAACAGAGATAGAGCAAGAGTCAAGCTACAAGCGGTGCTACAACCCATTGAACAACTAGTATCCAACTACGAGACAGCTCAAGACAAGACCGTCGCATATCGGGAAATCGCCGCAAGAAAGTTAACCGTTGATACGCGAGTCGAAGCCCTAGTCACCGCCGACGGATATGTCACGGGTCTCATCGATATCGACGACCCAGAATTCGCCGCTACTGACAGTTATGAGGTAGATATACTGAATCGTGTTGCTTTTATTACTTTATTTGTCAATCAAAACAATCCTGCTTCAATTCTAGACCCAAATCAACGACCAGTCAGCGTACAACGCCACCCACCTCAACTCAAAACTGTTCAACTGCCTCGCCTCGAGATACCCATTTTCCGCGGAGACCCACTAACATGGAACGAATTCAACGACAATTTTAAGGCCACAATTGATTCAAATACGCAGATTACCGATATACAGAAGTTTACATACTTGCGATCATTTGTTGCCGACGACGCCAAGCAACTCATAGACGGCTATCAGATGTCCGCCGAAAATTACAAACTGGCATACGCACTGCTAGAAAAGCGTTACGGACAGACACAACTTATTATTCAAGCGCACATGGAGTCATTATGGACGCGTGCACCACCCGATTATAACGCCACATCTTTGCGAACATTTCACGATAATCTAGACACAACTATTCGCTCACTCAAAGCTCTTGGACAGGATGAATCTCACTACGAAAAGCTATTGATACCGTTTTTACTCAAGCAACTGCCAGTTCAATTTCAACGCCAACTTTCTCGATCCAACACGGATGATACATGGACTTTGGCGACGCTCAGCAAAGCAATGCTACATGAAATCAAAGCTCTCAACATTGGATCAGACGACGCTGCTGATAGCGATCACTACCCATCGTCTGTTGCTGCTTTCAATACCAACAGTCAGTATCCTCAGTCAAAACAAGCAGCTGGTACCCATGGTAACTATCAATGCAATCCACATGTCTCTAACAAAACAAAATATACTGCTAATGCCAGAACACACACTGCACAAAACAATGCTAAATCACAGCAGTATACACCCAGATCACCACATTGCACTTACTGTAATGGTAAACATTATACCACAGACTGTCGTACCATAACAACACGCACAGATCGTTTGAAATTTATACATGATAACAAGCTCTGTTTTAATTGTTTAGGTCATCATCTTTTGCGAGAATGTCGCTCCCGTTGGACTTGTCGCACGTGCAAAGGCAAGCATCATACTTCAATTCACTCGACTATTTCGACAGACACCCAACAAAATAAATCAAGCGATACCCACATAAATTTCGCGCATGTATCAAATCACTCTCCCAAGCGACCATTTCTCAATGGGCGGTCAAATACCGACCCACCACCGCGCGTCTTGCTGAAAACCGCACGAATCACCACATTTGGCAATGGTGTTTCTAGGGTCGCTACAGTCCTTTTTGATGAGGGGGCTGATAGGAGTTTTGTGACAACAAAGTTTGCAAATTCGATAAATGCAAATCCCAATTACTCGGAAACTCTCAATCTGAAATCATTTTCCAATTCGAAAACAGGGTATAAAACGATACCTCGTACCACTGTCGGTCTTCTACAGATAGATGGTATAAAGAGCGCAATCGACTTGCTCATAGTCAATGAAATTTCCGATAATTTAGATAACAACCTCACACACGATTTACGCAATATATCACATATACGCAACCTCAAATTAGCACACCCACTTTCTCACGACACTAACATGACTGTGGATGTATTGATTGGTGCTGACCATTATTGGGACTATGTTGGATCCCACATCATTAGAGGTTGCAGTCCTGTCGCAGTTTCTTCCGCTTTCGGCTATCTCTTATCAGGGCCTATTCCTTCAACTAGACGGAGGGGAAGAAATATCCAGACTTTTCATATATCCAGTGTCAAAGCCCCAGATACTGAACTCGATAGTTTAGTCAGCTCATTTTGGGATTTAGAGACAGTTGGTGTTTACGATACAATCAAGTCAACCGAACTCAAAGTAGCACAAAATGAACAATACACACAATATATTGATCATTGCCTCACCACCGAAGATGGAAGATACACAGCTAAATTACCTTGGAAACCGGATCACCCTACCTTACATACCAACTATCAAGCAGCAAATACTCGCACCAGAAAAATGATCGCCAAGCTACCAGACAAACTTGTCAAAGTTTACGACAACATTATCAATGATCAGTTGCATAGAGGTTTTATTGAGAGAGTCACCGATGATAGTACAAATATCGGGCATTACTTACCTCATCGCTCGGTCAAGAAGGACAGCGAGTCTACTCCAATTAGAATAGTGTACGACTGTTCAGCAACTACTGGTAAGGACCAGCCCAGCCTCAATCAGTGTTTAGATACAGGACCCCCACTTCTCAATTCATTAACATCTATACTACTGAGATTTCGAGCAGACCTTATAGCATTAACCGCAGATATTGAAAAGGCTTTCTTACAAATTAGTCTACATGAAGCCGACCGGAAATACACTAAATTTCTATGGTTAACGGACTCAACCAATATTAATAGCCCTTTCGAAACCTTCCAGTTCAAATCAGTTCTATTCGGCGCTACATGTTCACCCTTCATATTGAATGCAGCCATCAAACATTTAACGAATGAACACTCTTCAAAATCGACAGCCCAAGTTCTACAACAGGACATTTACGTCGATGACGTAGTTTCTAGTTGCGCATCTTCAATGGAAGCATTACAGTTCTATGAACAATCAATCAATATCCTATCTACACGCAAGTTTAACTTACGTTCCTGGAACACTAATGATGCATTTCTGAGACAAGTTATTGATATTGATGGTCGATCCAACTCAAAGTCTGACTTATCAATTCTCGGGATCCGCTGGGATTCTAAAGCTGACCTTCTGCGCGTGAAACCATTAAAAACGCCGAACTTCGGACAATTCACTTCTAAGCGAGATATCGTAGCATATAGCGCTAGTCTATATGATCCACTAGGTTTGTTTTCTCCTGTTCATATCAAAGCAAAATTGATCATTCAACATTTATGGATCACCAATCACAACTGGGATACACCCATCGACTCTGAAATACTACAACAATGGCAAAATATAGCCGATGATCTCTACAAGATGACGAACAATCACATCCAGCGCAAATATTTTGTCAACAATCCGACTAGTGTTGAAATTCACACATTTTCTGATGCATCAGACAAGGCCTACGGAGCCGCAGTGTATTTAGTATCTGACACCGAATCTACATTAGTGATGGCAAAGGCACGAGTTGCTCCCATAAACAAGCAAACCCTAACAATACCACGCTTAGAGTTAATGGGAGCCCTGATTGGAACACGACTTAGTCAATTTGTTGGTAAATCCCTTGAACGGAAATACTCAATCTCAAAATATGTGTTATGGTCAGATAGTCAGATAACATTACATTGGCTACATGGACGAGGTAAACAGAATGTGTTTACTCGCAATCGTGTGACAGAAATCAACTCATTTCAACAGGAACTCCACTACGTCAATACAGCAGAGAACCCAGCCGACTTAGTAACCCGAGGTATCACACCAGCTGAGCTATCAGAATCAAAATTGTGGTGGAACGGACCGTTTTGGTTAACTAATCGACAACACTGGCCCAGATGCGAGTTATTTGATACTCCAAACACAACCAATTCTGATCAACGTGTGAAGACAGGGGACACTTCAGTATCCACATATACGCAAGCCCCATCTTCAACGCCCACTGAAGTCTCTGAACAGACAGTACTTCACACTGTTGTTACAACAATGCCAAATTTAGAAAACGCACAACTAGGCCCTCCATTCATATCGCCTACGATACGCGAACAATCAATCTCAGTCACAGAAACTTCCACAGAAGTCAACTACAATATTGACAATGTATTCCAGATCGAACATTATCAAAATTTATCACATCTACTTAGAGTTACAGCGTTTGTATTACGTTTCATTAACAAGTTGAGAGAACGCACAAAGAAGACAGCCATATTGACCTCTCCAGATGACAACAATCAACAAACAACAGCGCCCTCACCGACCGAACTAGAGACCGCCGAGCTAGTTTGGATTCAGAATATTCAACATATGTACTACGCTGATGAAATTCGAAGACTAACCAAGAACGATGGTAAACTTGGAATTCTCTGCAAGCAACTCAAGCTATTCGTCGACAGCGATCAATTATTACGTGCAGGAGGTCGACTGCAGAATACCAACTTACCCTTCAACACTGTACACCCGATATTGATCCCCGGTAAACATGCGTTCACCACAATGATAATTCGGGACACTCATTTAAGTCTTCAACATGCCGGTACTAACGCAGTCACGTCTCAATTACGCGAGCGGTACTGGATAATCTCAATGCGACGCTACGTCAAAGCAGTTCTACGCCAATGCGTCATTTGCAAGAAAGTAGACGGTACGACATACTCCAAGCCAATTCCAGCGCCACTTCCTACCTTCAGAGTACAACGATCTGAACCCTTTTCTTCTATTGGAATAGACTACACCGGACACTTATTCGTCAAAGACCCAATCAATCAAGCTATTGTTAAGGTCTACATCTGTCTATTCACATGTACTATCACGCGCGCCATACACTTAGAACTCGTCAGAGATCTTACGACTGAATCGTTTCTATTAGCCCTTCGACGTTTCACATCACGTCGCTCGACACCTAATCTCATCATATCGGACAATGCGTCAACGTTTGTATCAGCGTCACACCAGCTCAAAGAAATCATTCAAAATTCTACAGTACAACGCTATTTATCAGATCAACGCATAGCATGGAAATTTACTCCAAAGCGCAGTCCATGGTGCGGAGGTTTCTTCGAACGAATGATTTCTATTACCAAGACAAGCCTTAAGAAAGTTCTTGGGCGATCCTGTGTGACCTATGTCGAATTGGAGACTATTCTGACCGAAATTGAATCTTCAATAAATGAACGACCGCTGACATTTGTTTCTTCAGATATCGCCGATCTGAATCCGCTCACACCTTCACATTTGATCAACGGGCGTAGTATACACAGTTTACCACAAGCTACTGAAACGGTCACAAACCCCAATATCTTGATGAATCATCACATTGCAAATCACCGATATCGTTACCTCACTATGCTTCAAGATGCCTTCTGGAGGCGTTGGTCGCATGAATATATCACCGCTCTTCGCGAACGGCACATCAACCAACACAAGGGTGTCAAAACCAATAGAATCAAAGTTGGTGATATAGTTTTAGTACATGATGACATCAAGAAGCGCCTTCACTAGAACCTAGCCTGTGTTACCAAGTTATTACCAGGTTCGGACGGTATTGTTCGCGCAGCAGAAATCAAGACGAAAAGTGGAATGACCAACCGAGACATTTCACGTTTATATCCATTAGAGATATCAACCGACAACACGCAATCTGATCAAGAAATATCAACGGACATATCTGCGACGTCATTGATCGATTCACAACCAATCAATGATGAAGTAGACAATTCTAACACAACGCAAATTCACAGACAATCACGAAGAAAGGCAGCTCAACTAGCCAAACAAAGAATCACCATGCAGTACAATGATAATTCTGTGTGAATAATTACATTGACTCTTTATCACATAGAGACTCTTTTACAAACTTTTCGATATCACCAGAGAACTCTTTTCAAAACAGTGATTTATTACTGAACACTAGAAATAAGTAAGAACAGTATTTCTCATAATAATGAATATTGCACAATTTAGGCAAGATATTCATTTGTATCATAATTCTATGTTATAATGTTCCCTTTATTGAATATTTGAGCATTTTACATTGATTCTACAGTTAAGCAAACCCACTATGTTTTGATACAGGTTTGCCAGCAACTCGTTTGTGCCCGGAGTATGTCGGGGCGAGATGCAAATCATAGGTGTGTTTGTTGATTAAGTTTGAATTGTCTAGTTAGACTTCAAAATGTTTTCTATAATTAATATTCAATTCGCTGTATTATTTCTGTTCAGCAATAGCTTTGATGTTTAGTTTAGATTATTCGTATTCCTATTATATCATACATTGTATTTGACCTATGACGTTATTACCGCGATCAGTGATTGGTTTAAAACCGATCTATCACAACTTGAGTTTTGTGTCATGTGACACTTGAGGTCCTCGTGCCATTGTTATCGTTATTATTATTTTTACGTTTGTTGTTGTTTCAAGCCGTTGTTGATGTTTCCTTTTCAAAGTTCAATAAATGTCAATCCTGACATGAGACTTTCCGACTTCGTGAATTGTTCCGACCTATAGAGTACAGTGGCTATACTTCGAGCCAAATCACAGCCACACAAATATGGGACAAAGAAAGGTAACTTTTTTTTTATTTTGTATGGTTTTTGCATTGACTTGTCGAAGGGGATATTTATCTGTGATGTGTTAACATTGTGTTACATAATATAAACTGATAATAGAAGTATTTGGATTCTGGAACACCATAGACAGTATAGTTTATTAAAGTCTATTGTATGTAAAATGATATAAAACACCACAGCTATGACTGTTGAATAGATGCAGTTCATAACTGCATAAATAACTGTACAGTTCTCACTTCTACTCAACATAATTGATGATCGGAAATGAAAACGAGACAAAAACAAAAGATTTTTCAAGTTAGCAAGGGGAAATAACGTTGCTAAGTATTATCGTCAGGGAAAGCTAGTCTGTGATTGGTTGCTGGCGATGTTTGGGAGATTTTGAACAGTTTGTGACGTAGGCTTGACTTAGAGAATTGGCTTAAAAAGTAGTCTCTACCCAAATATAAGTTACAATATTTGTAGAATTATTTTTTTTTATGCTGAAGGTATAAATCAGCAAAAATAAGTCCAGTACTTCATGAAACAACCTCTAACATATAGTCTGACTTTGTTTCCTGATGAGTGTGATGTTCAACCAAAGCTTGGAAAATGTTATTAAAGTAAACAGCTTCTTCATAAATTACAATCAGCCTGTTAAAAAAAATTAATGAAACTCCTCTGTAACTTAATATGTGGGTTAAATGCAATTTTGGATGAATCAGGGAAAATGAATCAAATTGCATCAACTGAACTCAAATTTTCACCAAGTAATCAACTATACTGGGGGTATTCAATAAATTTTAAAACTAATGCAAACATAGTCAATAAAAAGCATGATATGTGAATAATTAATGTAGCAAATATTAATAACAATACAACTCTGAAACGATTATAATAATTATTATGTTTAGCAAAGGGTGAAGGCAGTAAATGAGATTGACTAAATTCAGTTGCATAAAAATGTCAGATAATCTACCTTCAATTATGTATAGGCAACAGACTTGAAACTGCCTTATTTTACTGATTTGAGTTTACATGTAGATGGTTGAAAAATCAGCAAGCTAGTGCAAAATAATGCTGTCCAATCAACCCTTCCGGTGTAATTTATTTAGGTTGGTATTATCGGATGTCAAACCCATTAACTATTAAAATTCACCTCACTATAAAAATTGTGGATGCTCTGCAAAGTGTTATTGTTATATGAGTTTGAATTTATTAATTTAAATATAAATGCAGGACTGTATATGATGAAAACAATTACATATTGTTAAATCAAAACCTACACACTATATAGAGAACATAAAGATAGGATTTTGATGAAAGTCGCCATAACAAATTCTTCCCACTTTATTTCAATATGATATCTGATCTCCGTTTCTATATATTATATTCAGAAATAATGCAGCCAATAAATTGTCCACATAACAGACACATATGGCAGACATGTACATGAACTTTAAACCAACAGATAATAGTGACAAACTCTGAACTGAAAATAACAGATACAATAGTCCAGTTTAGTACTCTTTTTGATTTTCTGTGAACACCTGTCATTTGTTGGCATGTGCAGGTGTACTTGTATGAAAGGATAGAGGTGGCATACAACAATTATTTATATATTATTTGTTTGGTTGTGTTAGGATAGAAGCAGGTTATAATTTGAATAAACAAGACAGAGCCTGGATCAGGAAAATAAAATAGAATAGAATTGAATTGTAAAACATATTTTTAGTCTTATAATAAGTATAATAAAGCTATATATAATGGTACTTAGCAAAATGGTTTTGAATTACATTGTATGTATGGAGTTTTGAATTTATATTTTTTAAATAATTCAGTAACAATATGATGTGACATACTCAATATAGTGAATCAAGTAATCGATTGATAGTTTTTGATGTAAATATTATTTTACGATCAAAATACTTTTTGGGAATTTGGAAATGAATTAGAAATACAGGCGTGACGAACAAAAAAAAACAACGCGGGTGGCAGTGAGATGTTTGTTCAATGTCACTTGGTCATTCTTGAAAGTTCAACATTTTTAAATCAAAGGACGTCTGGTCGTGACTTTGTTTTTATATATTTGACGAAGACACAAAAATGTTGAAAGAAATGTTATTCCTAGTAACGAATGCTTGCAATCTGCTGCTGGCAATTAAAAGAAGATACCAAAAATAATGTTCGCAGTGCAATGTACGGAGAAGTATGTTTTCACTAACAATAATATAGTCTAATACTACTGTTGCACCCGATTGATATAAACACAGAAATAGTTTAAATACCAAAGCTCACCTGAACACGAGATCACTAAAAACCATATCAACAACATTTCTAAGTGATCTACCGTGATTCTGTGTGAAAGAGAAAAACAGCATCGGCCCCTTTTGTCATCTTTCGCGTCGTCTGCTGATCGCCACTTTTCGTGAATAGTACATTTCTGCGTGACCTCTCCCAAGATGACGGTGATTCTGTCACGTGATACAGGTAGGTCAATTAAGTGCCTCTGGGTCAAAGGTTCTACGCTCTTTCAAAAGTGGTTAACACCGCAAATACACAAAGAAAATCACAAAGATAGTTACCAGTTGGGATTTCTGGGTTACAATTGATCAAGTGTAGTCCCGTGCGATTTGCGCTATGCAATTGTGCATAGACGGTCACAGCATGTCACCGCGCCGCGTATTTTTAAACATCGTTAACTCTCGTGTATCTTCGTTTGTTTTCGGTTCGAATATGGCGACCAACGTGTTGAAAATGTGGTCGAGGCCTTTTGTAGAGGTTGTTGGCACGTTGAAGCGTAAGTACTTGCGACTGTCTCTAAAAAATTTACACTCAGTTGTGCAAGAGGTAGCACACATAGTAACAAATATGTAGAAAGAAGTTATAAGGTCTTATTCGGACCAACTGTACTGAGTTTGAGTGGTTTGAGGCATCGTCTTGATTTCCACGTTTTTATCCAAGTTCGCTCACTAACTGCAGTTCTGCTGCTTCCCTCGTTTCTTTGTAGTCGGTTAATATTACCGGTCGAGTTATTTCTTTCTTCGTAGTTGATCGCATAGTCACAACATTGTTATACTATTGAACAAGGGAAAGGCTTCGAATAGTCCTGCTATAAACACAGGGGCCTGACGATCTATTCGTGTCATTACATGGACGTCTATGGGGCGGAACGATTATATGTATGTCCGGGTACAGGACCATATCGTTGCTCAAAATTATAATTAATACAGTTTGGTAATGTAAAGCAAGCATATGTCATTAATCACTAATATTTGTTTCCGGTCGATCAGCCTGCACTATATACATGTAATACATGTATTATATATATATATATATATATATAATATTATACAGATGACTTAGCCCTGCGTACAGTGCTGTGTGTACAGAGACGCGTTCCGTTGATAGATGTCCCCACCCTGCGAACTTCCATAGACAAAGTCCGGGACTTTGAAAAATATAACTTTTTTAATGAAATAACATGACCAGTTACCCAAAATGATGATCGATTACCAGATATATCCAGAACTCCCAGTTCGGAGTCCAATTGTGGATGAAATCTGCTACTTTGCCCTAAAAACAAACGCATTCTCTCGTGTGAATGAAATAAAAAATGGCGGCGTTTGGTGGATAATTCCTCCGGTACCTACGCGTTTACAATTTGACCGTCTTTACTAGTTGTTATTTAAAAACATTTCAGTTTCAGATAACTTTGTAATGGTTGTTACGGATAACTATCGTCATTTCAAAAGATTTTGGCTGGGAAACTACTTATTTTTAACTTGCGCACCAATTACGGTGCGCTCCCGGACTTTGTCTATGGAGGTACGCAGGGCTGTGGTGGGGACATCTGTCAACCAAACGCGTCCCCGTACACACAGCACTGTACGCAGGGCTAACAGATGACTGTGAAAGGTAAAATATTAGCAGAGAAAATTTACAACTAACATTCCGGGTTCAAATTTTTGGTTCAATTGGAAATAAAACATTTTCTGTATTTCATTGTGTAATGCCTTCAGAATACTGAAAAAATAGGGTCGCTGAAAAACTTTTTGAGAAACTAAAAACAAGATTCTGAAATTTAATGGAAATTGGTCAAAATTTGCATTTTTTTACTGGCCTCTATGTATTGGTAAAATTATTTCTTCATACCTTATATAACATTGGATGACATTCCACGTTATTATTATTAGTCCCTGATGATTGAAATTCGAAACAGGGTCTCATCATTTGGTTTCTGTCCTGAGTCGTATTTTAGAATCCCTATGGACCAAATCTGTTCATTCTTTGCACGTGTCTAGTACTTTATCTGGGACATATGCACATGCAGTGGTTTAATGTTTCAATCAGATGGCTGACCATAGTTTTTGACTCCCATGTGCGAAGCACATAATGGGAGTCTTTGCAGTTAGTGTGTCTGTGTGTGTGTGTGTATGTGTGTATGTGTGTCCGACTGTTCCACTGCTATCTCAAGAACCATACATCGGTTTTTGATGAAACTTGGTGCATAGATGCTCTGGGCCAATGCGCAGATTTGATTAGGTTTTGGTAAAAATCCATGCTCGTTAATTACCTAATTTGCATGATAATTAGCTAATTTTTAGCTGTTCTATGACTGTTCCACTGATATCTAAAGAACCACTCATTGGATTTTGATGAAACTTGGTACATAGATGCTCTGAACATATGCGCAGATTTGATTAGTTTTTGGTAAAAATCCGTGCATATTAATTACCTAATTTGCATGTTAATTAGCTGATTTTTAGCTGTTCCATGATTGTTCCACTGATATCTAAACAACCACTCATTGCATTTTGATGAAACTTGGTGCATAGATGCTCTGGGCCAATGCGCAGATTTGATTAGGTTTTGGTAAAAATCCATGCTCGTTAATTACCTAATTTGCATGATAATTAGCTAATTTTTAGCTGTTCTATGACTGTTCCACTGATATCTAAAGAACCACTCATTGGATTTTGATGAAACTTGGTACATAGATGCTCTGAACATATGCGCAGATTTGATTAGTTTTTGGTAAAAATCCGTGCAAATTAATTACCTAATTTGCATGTTAATTAGCTGATTTTTAGCTGTTCCATGATTGTTCCACTGATATCTAAACAACCACTCATTGGATGTTGATGAAACTTGGTACATAGATGCTCTGAACATATGCGCAGATTTGATTAGTTTTTGGTAAAAATCCGTGCATATTAATTACCTAATTTGCATGTTAATTAGCTGATTTTTAGCTGTTCCATGATTGTTCCACTGATATCTAAACAACCACTCATTGGATGTTGATGAAACTTGGTACATAGATGCTCTGAACATATGCGCAGATTTGATTAGTTTTTGGTAAAAATCCGTGCATATTAATTACCTAATTTGCATGATAATTAGCTGATTTTTAGCTGTTCCATGATTGTTCCACTGATATCTAAACAACCACTCATTGGATTTTGATGAAACTTGGTACATAGATGCTCTGAACTAATGCTAGGTTTTGATTAGTTTTTGGTAATAATCCGTGGATACTAATTATCTAATTTGCATAATGATTAGTCAATTTTCGTTTTTTCCACTGATATCTCAAGTACTAATCATCACATTTCAATGAAACTTGGACACAGACCTGCACAGACCTGATAGTTTTTATGGTAATATCAGTACATATTAATTACCTAATTCGCATAATTAATTAATTTTCAGCATTTGATATAAGTACTGATCATGACATTTCAATGAAACTTGGTACATAGATGTCATATGACACTGCACAGACCTGATAGTTTTTATGGTAATATCAGTACATATTAATTACCTAATTTGCATAATTAATTAATTTTCAGTATTTGATACAAGTAGTTAGCATTACATTTCAATGAAACTTGGTACTTACATACTCAACGACTATGCAGAGATTGATTGTTTTCGATAAATATTTGTGCATATTAATCGCCTAATTTGCATAATTAGTTAATTTTCAGCTTTTCCACGGGTATCTCAAGTACTAATCATCGCACTTCAATGAAACTTGATACATAGATCCTTTAGGACTATGCAGAGACCTGATTAGTTTTAGGGTAAATAATTGTGCATATTAATTACCTAATTTGCATAATTAATTTTCAGCTTTTCTACTGATATCTAAAGTACTAATCACATTTCAATGAATCTAGAATTATGCAGACCCAATTAGTTTCCGGTAAATATGTGTGCATATTAATCACCTAATTTGCATAATTAACCAACTTTCACACTGATATCTCAGGTACTATACATCACATATCAATGAATGTACATGGATGCTGTAGGACAATAGACAGACCTGAATAATTGTGGGTTAAAATCTGTACATATTAATTACCTAATTTGCATAATTAACCAATTTTAAGCTTTCACACTGATATCTAAAGTACCGTAGAAACTCCAAAATTTCGACCGGTTTTAAATAATTGGTGTTAGAAATGTGACGTGTTTTTAGAGTCAAACTTAAGGCACATTTTCGGACGGTCGAATTTTTCAGAATAGAAATCAGCAAATGAAAAAATGGGGATGATAGACAGTGTGCTTCATTAGTTTTTAAAAAATGCAATGTCCGTCAATTGACGTAAACTTCCCCATGTTTCACGGTAAAAGCAAAGGTCGTGGCCGAGTTGTAACTCAAAATCTAAACAAAGTCATCAATCAGTGAGTATTATGACAAGCAAAACAAAACATCAAGACGCGGAGAAGAGGTCAGCACAAAACTAATAGGTCAAAAGACAAAGCTGTCTCGCACTACCTAGGAAAACTTGCAAATGTTCGAAGTACAGGTACCCATTGGACAAAAGATACATGGAAGTTTAGCAAACTATCTCCCCGACCCAGTGCAATGTATCCGGTTAGAATCAAAGCTCACGTGTCCCTTATTTGAGGGACCAGATTCTGCCGTAAATTCGCCCTTGGATTAAAAAATAAAATGGGATTTAAGAAAATAAAATGGGACTTTTAAGGTGTATTTTGGCGTCATTTTTCGGACATTTCAATCAATCCTGCCGGCTAAAATAGAGTCTAAGTTTTACCGTAGTCATTGACGTCTGTCTATTCAAGAGTACACGTGTATGATTTTTATCGTGACTAGCGTGAGCGGGTAAGCTTCCTTTCGAGAATGAGCTGTTATCACTGTGAACAATGTTAAATTATTCTTCAGATGCCCAGTTTATTTTTTAAAAACAACTAATTTTTTTTTATTTAAAAAAAAATCATGCCGTTTTCGCATCAAAATCCAAGCCAAAATATCGTACTACAACATCAATCTCTTCCGCATTGCGTTCAATAACATTAACATATTTAAATAAGCTATGGTAATTTGAACACGTTGGCATCATCCAGCTTTTTGATTGGTTAATTAGCGATTTGACCTATTTGACCTAAGAGAACATGGCGGATATCCTACAGCATCAAACGTTTATACGAGACTGGAATCATTCGCTTACGATGAAACTAAGTTGACTTTTATTTGTATTTCATAACCATTCAACAAATTTATTTTGTGTACATTATTATAATCACTACTGAGTACGGTAATAATCAACAATTCAGAAACGCAGCATGCCGAGATTTTTGTGTTCGTTTTTATTTGAAACTTCGTTTATTTAGAATATATTTTCGTTACCAATAAAATAAAAATCTCTCAGTCAATCAGAAACCCGGATTCATGCCTTCGAGGAAGGTCCCGTTTGAACGCTCACATCGTTTTTTTTTTTCGTTTGGGGGAAAACTAAAACTGGTCGCAATTTTCGAATAAGAATGAGTCGGCAATTTTTAGTGGAGTCGAAAATTTGGAGGTAAATAAAACACCGAAACCCGGCAAATAATTAGGTGGACGAATTTTTAGAGGGGTCAAAATTTTGGAGTTTTTACGGCACTAATTATTCCATTTCAATGAAACTTAGTACAAAGATGCTCTAGGACAATGTACAAACCTAATTAGTTTGGGGTAAAAATCTGTTCATATTAATTCCCCAATAAGCATAATAATTCATAATTTTTTGGTTCTAATCACATTTCAATTAAACTTGGAGACATAGATTTTCTGTTACATTGCACAGACCTCATTAGTTTTACACTCAAATCTGGTCATATTAATTTTCTGATTTGCATAATTAGTAATTTCGAATTATATTTAATGTGTCTCCAATACTCTCAGCACATGGGAGTTCTTTCTAAGCTTTCTTTGATTGTAATTGGACGTGCTAGGAATGGAACTCTATTTAAACACCAGTCAAGTTGCTCTTTCGCTTTCAACAAAATCATAGTTGCCATTTGCAAGTAGGATCTGATCTGTTCATGTAACATAAACCCTTTTCTCTTCATCATAGGCTTCTTTGAGTATGTAAACATGGTTTTAAATTCAAAGATGAAATGTTATACATTACAGGTTTCCAAGCCACTGGAGTATACCAGGCTAGGAAGTTGGCTACCTACTCAACCAATGCCGCAACTCAGAAATTGGCTCAGCAAACAGAGAGTGGTAAGTTCATTATGTCATCTTCACCAGCCAAAGTTCATCAATTTAGCCTTCACTTCACCATTATACTCAGCAGAGTTCCACTATAAACCTGTTTATTTACTGTCAATAAAATCAAACACAACAATACATGCTCTGATGCATTTCCATGGTAACTGGAACTCTGTCGCATGTTATTATGCATTTCCATGGGAAATTGAATACAAAGTCTATTGTTCTCATCAGTGAAGGTATGATGTAAATTAAGTACTAATCATCACATTTCACTGCAATTTGGTACATAAATGTCATAGGAGAATCTACAAACCCAATAAGTGCATATTAATTACCTAATTTGCATAATTAGTCAATTTTCGGTTTTTACACTGATAAGAACTAATCATTCCATTTCAACGAAATTTGTTACATAAATGCTCTAGGACAATGCACAGACCTGCTTAGTTTTGCATATTTGCATAACAATAATTATTTGGTTCTAATTTCAATGAAACTTGGTACATAAGATGGTCTGTGACATTGAGCAGATGTTATTAGTTTTACATTAAAACTGTGCATATTAAATCACCTGATTTGCATAATAAATCAATATATCGAGTATTTATCTTATTTCAATAAATCTTGCTCCTGAACAATACACAAACCCAATTGCTTTTAGGTTGAAATCTATGCATAATTCCAAATTTTCTCACTATATTTCAAAACCAATTATTGTATTTAAATAAGACGTGGTATATAAGCATAATAACTTGGCACACAGGAGTTCTTTCTAAGCTGTTTGATTGTTGTTGTTTTTGTAGGTACTGTGAAAATTCAAGATCCTCTACAACATCCTGATTACTTTGATGTACATAAATTATTCACTCTGCAAGATTTATTCCGCGCCAATGTTCACGTGGGACACAAAACTGGTCTGCTCAATGTACATATGAGGAAATATATCTTTGGTGTTCGTCAGAAAATCTGCATCATAGACCTGGATAAAACTGTTAAACACTTACAGATTGCTTTGAACTTTGCGTCTCACATAGCGTACAGAAAAGGCTCTATCCTCTTCATCAACCGCTCATTGCAGTTTACGCATCTAGTCGAGAAGACTGCCAAGGAATGTGGAGAGTTTGCACAGACTCGAAGATGGCAAGGAGGATGCTTCACTAATTCTCTTGTTCAGTATGGACCTGAAGTGAAACTGCCAGATTTGGTCGTCTTTTTGAATACGCAAAACAACGTGTTCCAGGAGCATGCCGCCGTACGCGACTCCGCTAAAATGAATATCCCGACTATTGGGATTGTTGACACGAACTGTAATCCAAATTTAATCACTTATCCGGTGCCTGGGAATGACGACACGCCTGATGCTATGGAGCTTTATTGTAGACTTTTCAAAAACGCTATACTTAAAGCTAAACAAATGAGAAAAGAGTTTGATGATCATGATAATGTTATGTAACTGTTGAAATAATCAACTGTGTGCTGATAACTTTAGTAATAAAATGAAAGTAAAAATTACTACTCTTCTATTGTGTGAATAAACAGCAGTAGATAATATGATTTGGAAGCTCTTTGCTATTAACAGCATGGATTGTGAATTTGAAATCACATTATATTAAAGGGAGCTGCATTGTGCTCCAATTTCTCATTTCTTGTTTAATCCATGTAATTAAGGAGACAAATATTTCTTGAATGAGTAAACTCTACTGGTGAGTTGTCTGTAACATTTAGTATAGTTGTGACAGCTGGATATTACTCTTGAGGTGACATTTCATTTTTGAGCTGTCTAAGCTTCTAGCCTTGTGGTGTAGGCATTGATGTAGAAAAATAATAATGTACCTTGTGCCCACCCAGTTTTGTGAGTTTACTGTTTGCATTTGATTAATACCATATGTAAATTGAGTATGTTCTTGGTCGACTGTGGTGCATACAACTTTGCTTTTTACTAGGACTGTAGCTCATTTTGTCTAATTTAGACAAATATTTAAAGCTTCAAAGCTGGAAATATTTAATTTATGTTGGACAAAATGCTTCTAATGCATTAAATTAAAACTTTCATTTTTCTGGTCTACAGGAATATTTAAATACCGGTAACCCTACAATAAAATATAGCACCCTCTATATGCTTAGGCATGTGTCATACATTGTCACTAGAGGGCACACTCATGTAAACCAGCATAACATTTTGGGCAAATAACCATTGCTAACCATATAAGGCTAGTATCTCCATCCCCAGTTTTAACCCACATTAACCCACAAATTCAGTATACTGTACTGAAAAACAGAAGCTGATCTGCCGTAGTCTGTTTTGGAATTTGAGGATGAAGAAAACATTTTAACTACATATATTGAATGTTTTCACATGGCAGCAATGACAATCTACACCTAATGCAACTAGGCCCTCTATGGAAGTGTTTGGTTCAATAAGCACAAATTTACAGAAATATATAAACAAGTGACCTTGTGGCTGAAAGAGCTTCGCTGTAACATCACTCCAGTCTACGTTTCCAACTCTCAGTTAACAATTACAGCGTTTTTTCGGAGGCAACCTTGAAATACCCTTGGTGTGATAATGTAATGGGGGGGGGGTTCTTTCGTAGGTGACCTTGTAATGACTTTGACCTCAACTTCAGCATAGTTGTCTAATACCAGCAAACATTAAAATGACTTGGACCTGAAGTTCAACATTTTTTTAAAGCATTGGCCCAGATAGTTTAGAACCCAACACAATGTACTGAAAATACCATTGACAATATTGGGCCAGGTAGTTCAGAACCCAACACAATGTTGTACTGAAAAATACCATGGAAAACATTGGGCCAGGTAGTTCAGAACCCAACACAATGTGTACTGAAAAATAGCATGGAAAACATTGGCCCAGGTAATTCATAATGCAACACAATGTGTACTGAAAAATAGCATGGAAAACATTGGCCCAGGTAGTTAAGAACCCAACACAATGTGTACTGAAAAATACCATGCAAAACATTGGGCCAGGTAGTTCAGAACCCAACACAACACAACATGTACTGAAAAATACCATGCAAAACATTGGCCGAGGTAGTTCGGTACCCAACACAAAGTGAACTGAAAAATACCATGGAAAACATTGGCCGAGGTAGTTCAGTACCCAACACAATGTGTACTGAAAAATACCATGGAAAACATTGGCCTAGGTAGTTCAGAACCCAAGACACAACACAACATGTACTGAAAAATACCATGCAAAACATTGGTCGAGGTAGTTCAGTACCCAACACAATGTGAACTGAAAAATACCATGGAAAACATTGGCCGAGGTAGTTCAGTACCCAACACAATGTGTACTGAAAAATACCATGGAAAACATTGGCCGAGGTAGTTCAGTACCCAACACAATGTGTACTGAAAAATACCATGGAAAACATTGGCCTAGGTAGTTCAGAACCCAAGACACAACACAACATGTACTGAAAAATACCATGCAAAAAATTGGCCGAGGTAGTTCAGTACCCAACACAGTGTGTACTGAAAAATACCATGGAAAACATTGGGATAGGTAGTTCAGTACCCAACACAATGTGTACTGAAAAAGACTACCGGGTACTTTCCAACTGTTACATTAGTCTATTAGCACAAAACATATAAACATTGAAATGACATAGACCTGAAATTCAACATTTTTGAAAAACATTTGGCCCTGGAAGTTCAGAACCCATCAATACACTTGTCTATTATAGTCCATGTATTAAAAATAGCCCATATATAATGTGTGGGAATAATTTTCATGAAAATGGAGATATCTTCACCAAATTGAAAATCAAAGAGTACCATTCCATATGTCTACATTATGAAGGGAAGTAAAAAATATGCAAAAATGAGCACAAAAAAAACATTTACTAAAAATAGACACCTTCATATGTCAGAATCTTGTCCATGTCGAAAACATTCATGCCAAATTTCAATGCAGTCTGACAAGCAGTTTCATGTAGTTATTTACACAACTGAAAGGTGAATATACTGGTCACGTTTTGACCGTCAATTGTGAATATTGCACGTGTAAGATACTTGACGGCATTCACTGAATAAGAGTGTGCTAACCTGAAATATTGTGATTGGATGGAATAGAATTTTTGATCCAGAACCAGGGTTACCAGGCACATCTGGTGAACTGAGGACACAGTTCGGATGGATTTCGATCCAACTCGCACCAAAACCAACTCGCACCATACTAACTCGCACCAGACCAACTCGCACCACGATCATATTTCTAAGCATTTGTGTGGTTTGCTTTGTCCCTTTGTTGCTAGGGACGTTTCTTGGATAATAAAAAATTACCTAAAGTAGGGTCTGCTGAGTTAACCAGCGGCAACCGGTACAACCGCCTATGAGTGGGAGGCGAACGTACCGGCGACTGACTAACCATGCCGACCCTACTGTAGGTCATTTTTAAACTCAAAGAAAACGGACTGGCGATTTCTGGTAAAAAACTGCATTTATATCGAATTAATCACGATCAAAAGTGAAACTGACTGAAACCCGACAAGAAGTCCGCCATCGGGACGCTGATGGAGTGCGTGGTGGCGGGGGTCACGATAGACAATGGAAGACTACTGTAGTACATTCAAAAACTAGTAACTTGTTTTTTCAATGTATGTGCCTTGACGGGCGAAATAATATACGATAGAAATTACATAACATCGGAGTTCTTGAAATTATTAACGGCGAAATAATATACGATAGAAATTACATAACATCGGAGTTCTTGAAATTATTAACGGCGAAATAATATACGATAGAAATTACATAACATCGGAGTTCTTGAAATTATTAACGGCGAAATAATATACGATAGAAATTACACTACATCGGAGTTCTTGACAAATACTAACGGCGAAATAATATACGATAGAAATTACACTACATCGGAGTTCTTGAAATTATTAACGGCGAAATAATATACGATAGAAATTACATAACATCGGAGTTCTTGACAAATACTAACGGCGAAATAATACACGATCATAGAAATTACATAACATCGGAGTTCTTGAAATTATTAACGGCGAAATAATATACGATAGAAATTACACTACATCGGAGTTCTTGAAATGATTAACGGCGAAATAATATACGATAGAAATTACATAACATCGGAGTTCTTGAAATTATTAACGGCGAAATAATATACGATATAAATTACACAACATCGGAGTTCTTGAAATTATTAACGGCGAAATAATATACGATAGAAATTACACTACATCGGAGTTCTTGAAATTATTAACGGCGAAATAATATACGATAGAAATTACACTACATCGGAGTTCTTGAAATTATTAACGGCGAAATAATATACGATAGACATTACACTACATCGGAGTTCTTGACAAATACTAACGGCGAAATAATATACGATAGAAATTACATAACATCGGAGTTCTTGAAATTATTAACGGCGAAATAATATACGATAGAATTACATAACATCGGAGTTCTTGAAATTATTAACGGCGAAATAATATACGATAGAAATTACACAACATCGGAGTTCTTTAAATTATTAACGGCGAAATAATATACGATAGAAATTACACATCTGAGTTCTTGAAATTATTAACGGCGAAATAATATACGATAGAAATTACACTACATCGGAGTTCTTGACAAATACTAACGGCGAAATAATATACGATAGAAATTACACTACATCGGAGTTCTTGAAATTATTAACGGCGAAATAATATACGATAGAAATTACAATAAACATCGGAGTTCTTGAAATTATTAACGGCGAAATAATATACGATAGAAATTACACTACATCGGAGTTCTTGACAAATACTAACGACGAAATAATATACGATAGAAATTACATAACATCGGAGTTCTTGAAATTATTAACGGCAAAATAATATACGATAGAAATTACACAACATCGGAGTTCTTGAAATTATTAACGGCGAAATAATATACGATAGAAATTACACAACATCGGAGTTCTTGAAGTTATTAACGGCGAAATAATATACGGTAGAAATTACACTACATCGGAGTTCTTGACAAATACTAACGGCGAAATAATATACGATAGAAATTACACAACATCGGAGTTCTTGAAGTTATTAACGGCGAAATAATATACGGTAGAAATTACACTACATCGGAGTTCTTGACAAATACTAACGGCGAAATAATATACGATAGAAATTACATAACATCGGAGTTCTTGAAATTATTAAATGGCGAAATAATATACGATAGAAATTACACAACATCGGAGTTCTTGGAATTATTAACGGCGAAATAATATACGATAGAAATTTCACTACATCAGAGTTCTTGAAATTATTAACGGCGAAATAATATACGATAGAAATTACATAACATCGGAGTTCTTGAAATTATTAACGGCGAAATAATATACGATAGAAATTACATAACATCGGAGTTCTTGAAATTTTTAACAGCGAAATAATATACGATAGAAATTACATAACATCGGAGTTCTTGAAATTATTTAAATGTCGGCACGTTCCGAGATCCCGTAACGTGAACGTACCAAGTGAGATTTATACACAGGAAATGATATGGACAATAGTTGTACAAATATAGATTGGGGGGGGGGGGGAATCCATTCTTGGAGAACATGTTGACATATATACTTACTGATGGATTGAACTGCTGTTGTTCAAATGTCTGTTAAATAATTTTTGTTCAGTCTGTACTTAATATTTATTAAAAATCACGTGTACGTGTGCATTTTTTTGTACGTTGTGAACGGAGGATTAACATTACCCCCAAGGCCGTCGCCTTTAAAAAACAGATCCATTTCATTAAATACGCTTGGCCCCAAACTCGTGATCTTTGGTGATGTCTGTAAATAGAATATGATAAATGCTTATCATAAGTAAACGTGACACCACTAGCGGTAACTGACAAAGGAAGACCGGTTGCTGACGCCACACACTCTTACCAGTATAAACATGCTAGTGTCAGGGGGTAAATTCTTCTCTCTGGGGTTCTCCACACGTGTCAGGGGGGGAATCTCGTCTCGTCTCTATATCGCGTCCCCTTGAGGTGCGGGATCGGGAAAGTCACTTATACTTTTACAGTCAAATAAGACACACACAGCGAAATACGTTTCAACTCTCGTCTTAGTCGATCAGTCGAGCACTCTATAAGACACGGCGCCCTGGGGAAAAATCCCCAAGACTATCGCAAGGCTGACCCAAGACTCTCTTAGACTGCGTCAAGGCTCGCCCCAAGTCTCTCCAGGACTGGACTAGACTGCGTCCATCGTGCTGTACTCCCAAAGACCAACTAAAACAACTTTATTCATTTTCAAAACTCTAACCAATTACAAAGCAGAAAAAAATACTCTAGGGCGTAACCTTCAATCATAAAGCCAATCACACTAAGTACTGAATACGTCATATCTTTTGATTAATCGTTCACTACATTAATAACTACGGATACCAACTGTCAGAAATAGTCCGAATAGCTACGGTTATCTCGTAATTAGTTCCAAATCACTGAGCCAAGTTCCGTCCAAAACTTCAAATAGGCCTAAACGATGACAGACATAACACAGCAATTCGCTAATAATCAGCTAATTAAGTCGGTCAACAGATACGCAAAAACTAATTCATGACACTAGTGTGGTGCTTTGTCAAAGGGAACAATGAAAGTCTTATAATGCGTCACTCTCCCGACAAACGAAGTACTAGTAATGGAAATATCACATGTAGAACAATGACTAACACTGCGTTTAGTTATGAATAGAACGGATTATCACACCAGCAAGTTCAAATATTTACACATAGAACAATGACTTACTTTGTATATAGTTCTGAACGCATCTCATTATCACGGCGGCAAGAGCAATTACTCACAGGTTGCATGGTAGTTTACTCTGCTGATTTCCTACTCTGCTTGTAGTATACGAGTGTATGAAAACGGAGTAAATTCTCTAATACAACATTCATGATTACTAGACAGTTTCATATCGTGGATAAGCTGTCCAAAGCTTCACGTTCGTCCTAGTACCCAATCGGCCTCATGCCGATCATGAAAAATACGAAATAAGCTTAGTCTATGCAATGCTGTATAATAATAATTGCGTATCCCTATTGGGATTTTGACTAAAATGCAATATAGATGTGGATAAAAACAAACAATTAAAATGAGAATAAAAATACACACAATCAAACAAGCAAATAAAAGTAGAAAAAAAATGAATGGTAAAGTAATTTGGAATCTTTTCCATATTTGTGTTGGTGAATGTTTGGTTTACTAATGCATGTACATGACCTTATCTTGAGTTAGCTGACTATATTGTTTTCAGTTTTACCTCTCTTGTTTTGAAACAGTTTTCTTTGTATTTTGCTATTTCTATTATTGTTTTTGCATCTTTATTATTTAAAAAATATATGTATGTGTTAATGTGTTTATTGAACATTGAAGTCTATTCCCTACTTGAATTCGGATTGGTCACAAGAGATCCTGGCACCACAATACGTACGAGAGAACCCGGCACCAAACGTGGTGTGGATTTACTATTGTTCAAGGTGTCAGCGTTTGAACCTGCCGACTTGGTAATGTGTGACTTGCGCAAGTATTGTGCTATTTTACCATTGTAGGAGGCGTCAGTATTTGAACCTGCCGGTTCGGTAATGTGTAGCATTCATAACTGGCGTAGATCGTCTCAGACGTCGGTATTTGAAACTGCAATTTTGGTAATGCGCGACTTACACAAGGATAGCCCGAGAACAGTCCTGTAGGTTGGCCTCCTTCTGCTGTTCATTCGGTTCCCACAGTCCTGAAAAGTCGCATAGACCGAGGATTCGACACCCGCCTACACATTTATGGCGTTCTGCAGTTTTCATAATTTTAACCAGCTAAAACATCTATATAGCGACCACAAATACCTTTTTTTGGCCGAAAAATGAACCTACAGTACTGGAACTAGTTTTACACCAAGAACAAGACGGCGGCGTATGTTTTCGGTTGACATTGGAAATTGTCGATTTTATCGACCCTGGTGGGAAATCTTATTTAATTGTATTGAGAATAGTTAGACATATCGACCTGTTTATTTTTAACTGCAAAGCTGAATGCCTCTTAAATCGCCCAATACATTAGTGGTGGTGCGAGTTGGCATTGGTGCGAGTTAGCATTGGTGCGAGTTGGTATGGTGCGAGCACAGTCAGCTGGCGCACACGTGATAATAAAATACATACGATATGTACTATATGGGGGCCGCCATCTTGAATGATGCATAAAACTAAATGAGAGACAAGTTGTGAAACGCGTTTTTCAGATTCCTACAAATCAGGACAAAAATACCAATCTTTCACAAAAATACGGTCCGTTGGGGTTATATTAAGCCAACCGATAACAAAATTCGGCCTAATTCGTCGTTTTTGTTGCATACGAACACCTAATTACGCGAAGAACCTAGAACACTAAGCCGGGGTATGTAAACAAGTCCATTGTTTATACGGATACTAACTAAAAATTGGCATTCCAGCTCAGCAGCCAATCAGCGACGGCCTAACGCTTAGATGACAATTTCGGTTTCAAATACCCCGGCTTAGTGTTCCAGGTTCTTCGCGTAATTAGGTGTTCGTATGCAAAGGATTTTTCCATACAAAAACGACGAATTAGGCCGAATTTTGTTATCGGTTGGCTTAATATAACCCCAGAAAGATTGGTATTTTTGTCCTGATTTGTAGGAATCTGAAAAACGCGTTTCACAACTTGTCTCTTATTTAGTTTTATGCGTCATTCAAAATGGCGGCCCCCATATAGTACATATCGTATTTTTGTTATTATCACGTGTGCGCCAGCTGACTGTGGGTGCGAGTTGGTTTTGGTGCGAGTTGACCTGTGACCGTTCGGATTGACGGGCCTGCTGAGACTGACCGCCCTCTAGTGGTGGTGGGGCTTAATCACCATAGATCAATTCATCGACTCCATCTGTAACACTGGACACGGATGCTTTGTAGTAGGACGGGCAGCTCACCTCATTGGGCAAAAAGTTTGGACTCGGAGGAATATACCGCATGAGAGGTGAAGCTCGACATAAACATTCTTGATATGCTGACTTTCAAGATGGCGCTCGCATAACTTTCACACAATATACGGTGTAGTAGCTTGAATTGAATAATGCGTGTTTAAGTGTCAATTGAAAAGTAACTATCATTGGTTTTGCTCGGTTTCTTTCTTTTACATTTTTTTTTCTTTCTGAATACATTTAATATTTGGTTTCTATTTGACCTGCATCTCGCTGCTAAGCTAAGCAGTGGGGTGCGGTCTCACGATATACCGTTAATTGAGGTGCCTTGAAATGTTTAAATTTGTAGTATGACGCTTTTTTTTAAAGTTTTCTTGGCTATACACTCAGTTGACTCCTGGCACCAATTATCTTTTACTGATCCGTGTTTGAGCGGTTTTTCAAAATAAAGTGATCTAATATCGTCATCGCACTCTTTCATGCAAATGTATTTGTTTCATTTGAGTTGTATGCACGTGTATTCTTTTGTTGAACTGAATAATTTGTACAACTTTTACCAGAAATTCTGTAAATGTATTTACAATCAATGGATTGCAAATTTTTTTTTTTTTTAAAATGGACAATAAAGTCCTTCGCATAAACAAATGTCCTAATATCCTATGAAAATCTCGCAGTAATGTATTCATTCTAACTGTTGCTAAGCATTATAAAAAATCTGAATGTTTTTCATTTTTCAAGTCTATCTTAAACAGCTTTCATCAAGTTCTGGTTAAATCGTTTTCCGTCGGCTTATAGGTCACTCACATATATAGTGAGTATTCCCAATCTAGACATACGTGACTTCTAGTGAGAATATTACAGTGATTTTATGCCTCAATTATTTTAATAATAAATTTCCTAGGCGTGGAAATTTTGTTAACGAAACGTCAAAATACACAAACAGGAAATGCCTCACCAACTTATACAGAGATGATCTTACAACCGGTTCGCCCGACCAGATTCATCACCATGGAGCGTGATATTTCAGACTGTTATTATCACGCTCATCTCAGGGCTAGCTAAGCCGTTTGGTCGATGCCTGGAGACACATGTGTAGTATGTACTCTGTACGTCTGTCTGGGGGTTTCGTTAAGATCTTCAATTTTGAAAGTGTTTTTTAAGTAACCACCGTACATCTACGTGAATAAAGTCCTAAAATTAACATTTTTCAACAAAAGTAATCACTGAAAATAGAGAGTTCATTTTTTCCCATCATGATAACGTAATAACTTACTTTTGAGTTTCAATCAAACAGTGCATGAAAAAGGTGCATCTCATTTTTGCCCAACCATTAATAAACCATTTTTGATAATCAGTAAAATTTACAAAATTTGAAGTTGGTAGGATATTTATTTATGAAGCAGTATTCAACTATAATAAACGATAGCCAAACATGTTTGAAACAGTATATATCTTATACATCTTATTTGAGATTGAAATACGTTAATTAAAGAGCGCCACCACGCGTTTGCCGGGGATTACTTATGGTTGTTTTTTGACAACGCTGCAGTGAAACATTCGTAGTGGAGGAGGTACGGACCTTCGATTGTTAATAAAAAACTTGTTATGGGTAACAAGTGACTGTGGTTTCAACCCAGAATTTGAACAGAGGAAAATAAGACGTTGACTTCATTGAATATCTTGGTATATCTGTTTGCAATGAGCATACAATTATTATAACTCATTGACTATGCAGCGTCCAAAAAATAAATTCTATCAACACTATACTACCAATATAACTAAAATGGTTAGCCGGTACTGTGGTGTATGACCGTGTGGTCAAAGAGTTACCGGCCAAGAATACGTCCTCCAATTTTATGAAGACGCAAACAACTATACCAATAACGAACAATCGTTTGTAATATTTATGGTTCCATATTTATTTATTTTCACTTGTAGATGTGAAAATAAAACAACTACTTACACGCGCCAAGGAGTTGTGTTTGCTAGTTACTACTAGCCACTGTAGTACATGTACTATCAACACATCGGACACGAGTTACTGTAAAACTATTTATTTTTCCTGACGTTTAATTTCACCATTTTGATGTTTTCAGCTTCTTTACTCTAACTGGGTTTTAAGTTCACGAATTTACCAGGGACACAATTCAGTTGTACACAACGTCACTGTTTGTTGTCGGACGAAACATTTACTTTCTTGACAGTAACACAAAACTGACACATGTCCGTGCTTGGCGCACTTTAACAAATGTAAATAACGGAGTCACGTGATCAATCTAGTATTTACATCCGGTCGGCAGCTGATCAGAGAAAGTTGATGCTCGTCAGCGCTGAACAAAACATCTACAATTGTATATTCTGGTCTGTCTCATTCGCGTCGTGATCATCGCTCAGACTACAGAGATGTATAGTCTTATAGAAAACCCGCGAAGTAGGAATTGATCTTCAAAATACATGAGTATTGAAAGTAGTGGCAAAATCGAAGACTGGTCGTTCTGCCGACCGCCGTTGTCGCCTCAGGTCAAGTCACACTATTGATCACAAAAACAAACTGTATTGTCAGCTGACTCTACTACAGCATAGGAAATATGGGCTTCTTGCTTCAACTTCGTCTCTTACTATGGAAAAATTTATCACTGAAAAAACGGAGCCCGGTGAGTAGAAAAACGGTGTTGTTGTTTTTCATTAAATTGCAATATTTCGATGTGTGGTTTTCGGTGCTTTTTGGTCGAGTCTATAGATTCGGGTTCATATTAACTTCCATATTCACCAAGTCTTTAATGCAAGGACTGTTATTTACCCACGTGGGGAGTGTTAGCTTATTTCCAACGTCCTTGGACGATTCTTTAAATATAATCGTCACAGGAATAGAGGGTAGACTGTTTATTAATAACAGTTGCAAATATTGAACATATTCTTTGTCATTGATGTCTAGCGATGCTAAATCGACAAATCGTACGTCGTACGCCACTATCACAATTGATATTTTTGACTTCTTAGAAAGTAATGCTTTTTAAGTAATGCCTCCAAGTTCGCGTTGTTTGGTATTCGTTGAATCATGGAGCTCGTTTTAGCTCCACGATTGAATTTTTGACAATTTGCCACAGCAGACCTATTTTTACCGTGAAGTAGCTTCTTTCCATTAAATATCTTTTTTTATTTTTATTTTGTGATTTGCAAGATATGCAATAAATTACCATAAATATTGAAGTGTTATTAATTTTTACTATGTTCATAATAATAATAATAATGAAGTGCTGAGGTATACTAATAATAGTGGTTAAAATTGTGTCTGTCGTTGATGTCAGTATCACTTCTTGTGTTCAGGATTTACTCAAGTAGTTTTTCTTCAATCTTTTTAAAACTTTGAAATTTAATCAACCAATGTTTTTGTTGCAATTCAAGTTAGTATAGCTGAGTTTTTCGAAATATCAATGGAAACATGTCTAATCAGGATGAGAAGTTTGTAATCGAATGTGACAGATGTCTGTCTCTAAGTGGAAGCATTACTAGACACAAGTGTATGCAATTGAATACTGATATGATTGGCTTAGCTTGAGAGTTCAAATGAAGTAAAATAAAAACAAGCAAACACATAAACTAAGATTGTGGATAATAATCCTTTTTATTTCAACCTTGTCTGTATCATTAAACAAAGGAAAGTTTTATATGAGGAGGTGTCTGTCTGCTTTGTTGTTTTTGTCTCAAACCATTGTTTCTTGTATCTAAAATTGCTCAATTTTAATGCTACTATCATGTATAATTTTCAAGATATATCGGTATGTGAAAAATTGGGCTAACATTTGGACATAAGAATACTGAACTGCTGATTATGAAAACTGGATGTTACTAACTATACATGTACTTTCCAAGATACATGTATGTTATTTACGTACATGTAGTGTAGTAACCAGACATGATGTTTTCCTCAAGTCATTTTTGATGCCAAAGTAGACTATTCTATTTTCCAGTCAAAATCACAGCTTGTATATTTTTCCTGCCAAAATTTTGCTTTATACAATGTATATTGCAATACTGATTTGAATTTTTTATGCAATTCAAGTCGTAATATTCTATAAGGGGCCATGGGATTAATGTTATTATTCCAAAAAGAACCTTGGGATTAATATATACACATGTAACACATACTACTAAAAGTATAACATTTTATTATACAAGTAATAATAATACATTTATTCATTTTTTATCACCATGGAGTCATATTCTCCCATGTGATGAACACATAATAACAATCAATCTAGGGTTAGTAATTACAATTTTTCCCAGCACATTTTGACAAGTATTTACATGCTGAAATTTGCTGAGATGTAATTGTTTTACTATTTCAAGAGTTTCATACAATTCATGACATATTCAATACTACAGAACCCTGAGATTTATACTGTACATTTAATATTAACTGAGAAACAAGGAGATTCATTATTTAATAAATAATTACTCATAAAGACTTGTTCTTATAGAATACCAATTGAATTATTTAATGATTCAATTTAAGGTGGTCGAATGATGACCATTCTATTTTTAAAATTTATAGCCACGCCCTCAGAATGTTGCTTTGACAGCGTATTCAAGTATTATTTCACTGTAAATCCCACAATACACCATGTTTTAAGGTTTATTAGAGAGCATATTTAGTTTATACAGAGGGTATAATAAATCATGACTTGCTCCACAATAGGGGTATGATGTCACACATCATGTTATTTGAGTCTGTAACCAGTATGACATGAATTTCATCATACCGTACAGCTAAAAACTTACATACTCAATAATGCGCTAATGCCTGTTAACGCTGCATTATGACCATGCCAACGCGGTGTTAACACAGGCAGCTCATTAACTTTGATAGCATTGTTTTCATGCAAATGAAGAGACTGATGGAACTGAACGAGTGCAACAAAAATATTTCAAAACAAAGACGCCTGGATGGTTCTGTATGTATGTTTTGAAAATAAACTTCAAAATTTTTGTAGATTGTAGTTACAATCACAGTATTAATTTTAATAACCATCTGTTGAGGAAGTATCATCATTCTCTAGTTGTGATAAAGTTATTTGGATAACCACTGATTCCCGGTATTGATTTTAGTATGGGTTCAGGAAAAGTACATGCATGTAGATCACAGTATATACATGAAGTTCACAAATCATGGGCAAGGTAGTCAATAGTTTCACTATGTTTGATTAATTATGAAAAAAATACTATGGTTGTCAATTGTTCCAAAACAATGGGTGCGACTTCTATTAGGGATGCGGCTTCTAATACAATTTTACAGTAGTAAGCAAATATCAAAAAAGAGCCACATGTAAAAAATTCATTATCTCTCTGATAGTTGTTATAAAATTTTAAAGCTCCTCGAATCACCCATTATTTATTCACAGTCCCCCACTCTTCCCTCATTTCCTCACCAGGTACCACCCATGTTGTAAATCCCGCTCTTAGTAAGGTGTGTCCATAGACAGCAAATGTTGTATTGTTTCGCACACAAAACAGTCAATTTAAATCCTTGATTTTCCTCACTACATCAAATTATCTTTTCACTGTAATTTTGTTTTATATATTTTTGTACCCTGGTATTGTGTAAACACCAGCTGATGCTTATTGCGCACTTTTATTTTTAAAACTGACTGCTGCTCATCATATTAAAATTAATTTATACATTTATAATTCTAGGTTGTATGACTAATATCGGTAGATTTTGGTAACAAAGGATTTATATTTATTTGCAGTATGCTTTTTTTTGTTCAGCTTGACTTATTAATTCTTATTTTTTCGAATTTATTTTTAAAATTCCTATAAATGGCCCAAGGAAAATGAAAACCGTTTATAAAAATGGATTTTGATAAATAGGAAATTAAAGTGAGTACTATAGTACATACAGTTTCGGGGATTGGTATGATATGTAAACTCCCTTTTATTCAGTTTTTCATACACTGATTCATTCTTGCATTGTGTATGATTGCAAACAGAATTTGAAAAACAAATTGAGATGAGGTCATATTTTGTTCATTGCAAGATCTTGTGTATTGTGTGAAAAATGTAGACTGAATACATTCTGCAAAAATTGGACGAATTTTGAATTTTTTGTTATAGCTCAATATCATCATGCTGATCTTTGACAGGGGAATATTTCGATGAGATATCCTTACTTTGTCAAAATTGATCATTAACAAATATGTATTGCGCATTATTAAGCATGGAAATACCCAAAAAATACTTTCCCATTTGTCAAAACAAATTCAATGTTTAGACAGCACCATGACCTTTGTTTGTCCTGTTTTACAGAATTTCACAGTAGACGAAAAATGGTCAAATTGTTGGAATTGAAATTAATATTAGTTATTTAATAATAATGTGCTAAACAAATCATGGAATTGAAAAATTCACTTAAATACCGGTATGTACATTTGTACAGTACTGCATGTACTCAAAATTATACAATTTGTTACACTTCTAAAGTTCATGTCTTGGTTAGTAGATTGTAATATAACCCAGACATATTATAATTATGGTGGTGTACTATTGCTAGTACTATGATGTCGTTACATATGAGTACATACTGCTCAACTATTGACCAGCTCATGTACTCTAATCATTCTCTCAGTATTGAGTAACAATTTTCTGGAAACGATATCACATAGATTCTCACAGACATTGTTATTTTCAATCCGCTTATTTTATTTTTCTCAAATATGTTTGTGGAATTCTTAAATCTGATTTTACCTCTTAGAATCATGTTTACCGTATTTGTTGTCATCATAAATCATTTTTTTGTACAAAGTATAGTTAATTGATAGCATTCATAGAGCTTTATTGTGATCTTCGGACATAATTGATTGTCTAAATATGCACAAATTATAGGAAATTATAAGGCTGCAGTATTTCGGGACAGAAGTAAATTCTTTGTAAATCTATGTGCATTGGAACATTATTCAAAACTGTAAAATTAAACAGGAAGCAAAAAAGATCTCCAACCTTTGAAAATGATTGAAATTTGATTGTTTACTACAAGTACATACTATAAAACATGTCTTTTTAGCTAGCATGTTATTTTAGCTAATTTAGCTAATCTGTAATTTCGCTAATTCAAGATGTCGCTAATTTAGAATAAAGTATATTCTCACAATGAAATTGTTGGCATTTTAGCTAAATTAAGATTTTGTTAATTCATGCATTGAGTCAAATTTGCTAAAATGATATTTAGCTATTTCAAAGTGTTTTGCAGAATATTTCCTTACAATTCAATGCAAATTCAGATCATTTGACCACCATCATTTGAAGCTTGAATTTTGTCAACAACATCTAATATATTAAAAACCTGACAATTTTCATTTTTTATAGCCAAAAAATACAAATTGGCCGCGATACTTGATTATTTTCCTGAAGAGAGCACTACATAACAGCTGCTTTATGATTGATCTCAGAGTGCAATACACTCATGTACGAACAACATAATAATTGAATAAACTTACCTAATACATGTATACAACCATATGTAATATGAGATACTAAATTTCAAGCCCAAATTAATTAAAAGTGTATTTGAGTGTGAAATTAAATCATGGAGTGTCTGGATATTTAACAGCCTGGGTATCCATTCTATCATTGGCTCTGTCAATTACAACACCTGATGCTATACAGTTTTGTATTTGGGGGGGGGGGTATATTTCATTAACGGTGTTTGAGAATCAAAATTGGAAATTGCGTAAGATCTTTGTAAAAATTACGAACGAATAAAATAGCTGATTACATTTTACACCTTGCCCATGTCTATGAGTTTACGTTTTTTATTTATTTAAATTCCATTTTTACGAAAATAAAAACAATTGATTACAACTTATGAAAACCCTCTATATTGTATACAGTCAAACCTGTATATAGCAACCATCCAAGGGATTTAAACCTGTATATAGCGACCATCCAAGGGATTTAAACCTGTATATAGCGACCATCCAAGGGATTTAAACCTGTATATAGCGACCATCCAAGGGATTTAAACCTGTATATAGCGACCATCCAAGGGATTTAAACCTGTATATAGCGACCATCCAAGGGATTTAAACCTGTATATAGCGACCATCCAAGGGATTTAAACCTGTATATAGCGACCATCCAAGGGATTTAAACCTGTATATAGCGACCATCCAAGGGACTTCATTAAATGATCACACCTCTTACTTTTGACGTAATATTTGTCCCCAAAAAATAATGATATGTTGTTGCAAGAAAAACATACTTGAGCTGATCAAAATTAAATAAGTTAATATGCTTTGGGGGCTGCCAGATAGTGGTCACTATAGGCAGGTGGTCTTTATATAGAGGTGGTCACTAACACAGATTTGACTATACACTTGTGATAGATGATACAACATTTTTTCTCATAATTTCATGTTTTTCGAAAGCTTTGCTCGTTTATATATTGTACACAGCCATAGAAATGTGAAATAAATATGTCAATTTGCAAATTTGAATTACTGTGCTCTGAGATAACATTTATGAGGATTTGTATTGTAGTCATGGAAACACTGCATCTAATGATCTTTTATTTTGATGATTAACGGTTTTCACAAAAATGTATGTTTTTGAATCCATGTGTATCTTGGCTTTAATGGGTTTCTACATGTATAGGTGATTGAAAGGTAATGCATTGTAATGTATGCCAACATAATTACTCGTACAATTTGGTAATTAGTCACATTATCTGTTATCCATAGTGAAATAAATCAAACTAAACAATAAATTAATGACTACATGTGTATAATCATAGACCTTCTAATTAATTAATTAATTAATTCAGTACTGCATGTATCTGTGTTTTAGAAAAAACTCAACAAATTTTGTCATTGCTACATGTATATGTACATGTACTTTAAACATATCTTTTAAGCTGGCATGTTATTTTATCTGATATACATACATTTATGTAATTTTGCTAATTCTAGATGTAGCTAATTAAAAATTAAAAGTATGTTTTCACGAATCAAGATTCTGTTTATCTAGATAATTTGTGCATTGCAGTCAAATTCAGTAAAATTGCATGTACCGTAGTTATTGCAAAGTGTTTTGCTGTGCTATATGGTCATCTGAGCAGATGAGACAATGTCAAAATTCCCAATGGTAGTTACTGTAAAATGACTAATTTTTACTAGGTTTAAATTACGCTGATTTACCATTTCAGGCATATTCAGTGAGTTTTAAATTCACTGTTTTATCATTTAGATAATGTGTTCTATGCTAAATTTTACATATTCACTGGGTTTTAATTTAGCGCATTTTCCAGTCAGCGAAATAAGCAAAATTAAAACCCAGTGAATAATTTAACAGTAACAACATTTTAACAGTAACAAATATCATGGTGAATGCATCTTCCAAAATTGGGTCACTGTATTTGTTTTTGATGACTCAAAACTGAATCTGATGTGGGTAAATGCCCAATTTGGTTACCATGGAAATAATTATCTTTTTTTTTTAAATCTAGTATGGTAATCAATGTTTTCAACAAAATTTAGAAAAAAAACAACAGAAAATTATAATTTTGTTATCACCATATGGTGTGATTTCATTGTGTATACTCAGGTGGACATTCATTATCTCCATTTATTGATGTCCTTATTTGATGGTAGCGTTGCCTTTGCTTTAATATTATGAGTGTTTATGATCAAAATAAAGTCATATTTTATTATTTTTTCTGCATATGCAGTAAATACAATTTTTACAATAGACCAAATTTGGTATTTAGGCCTGGAACATGTATAATGTTCCAACATGAAATATATCATGTGTGATTTATGTACATGTAATTATTAGAAAAATTTAAAAGTAAATGTATGTGTTTTTTTTTTCTTGAGTCTCTCTAAGCACAACGATTTTAACATGCCATAATATAGTTCAGTCCTAATCCACATGTTATTTTAATTATAGCAGAGAACATATGCTAATTAGATAATAATAATAATAGACAAATTGGCCACCATACTTCGACATTTAGATGTATGACTTTGACCAATCTGATTGAAATTACATCCTGATTGGCTAAATTTTATTTTAAATATAACTATTATTTATTTTAATTATTTTTTTACGTTACAATTATTTTGGTGTGAGAATTGGTTTGTTTTAGAAGCCACCGGGTGCAGCAAATATTAAAATGAATAATAATAAATAAAATTAATATTAATAATAGTAAAAAAAATAATAATAATACAAATATATTAAAATAAAATTTAAAAAATTAAGCCAACCAGGATCTTATTTTAATTAGATTAGACTTTGACTGAACCCTGAGCTAAGTGGTACATGTGCCAAATGAGTACACATGGTATATTTCATGTCATACAAATGAATTCTTGTTTGTCTTCCACCTGTATATAGATGCTGTTTACATAACCTGTATATTCTAACATTTTTATCGTGTGTAAAAATTTGCTACCCAAATTATCAATTTTTGATCAGTATACATGTATATACTATCACAGGTATCAACAGAATTACGAAAACACAACTGAATTACACTACAGGCAGTTTGAGTATAATTATGTATTATCCAAAGTGTTTCATGCTTTTTCAAAAAAGTTAGAACAAAGCCAAGATGATTGTAAGAAAGCAGGTCACATGGAATGGATTAAATCACAATATATCTCTGTTTATGCAAATTGTACAACATGCAACTCTAATGGCGTCAGTGCATAGATGTAAGACAACCATGCAGACACACCTGATGGCTGCCAAATTTGAACATAAAAATGCGAAACGTTGAAAGTTCAAGTATGAACAGGTTTGGCAAGCTTGATTACTGCCATAATCGTAACAATATTGTTGATGCAAACAACCACATGATCTTCTGTGGCATAAGTAGCTGACAATATCACATTCATATGCCAATCGCTAGTAACACAACACAAATGAAGTACACAATTTCTATACGTAAACAAACAAGGTCAGAAATTGACAATATGAAATCCAAAATATTCTTGTTGATAAACATGATGAAAATAGGATAAATATTTTTTTGTACTGTCCCCTAGAATATTGTGTCAGTTTGTTGCAGCACTACAATACCTGGTGCTGAGACCACAGACATATGATTTTGACAAGTAAACTCCCAAATTCAATTTGACAAAACAATTATTAACTGTAAGCTTTGAGGTGCATAAAAATTTGTCTCTCTGATGAGACATTGATTCACCACGGCAAACTTGTTGTTGATACGATCGTCATGCGGCCTTTGTGCATATTTAGCAGTGTTCTCGTAATAATCTTGTAAGATTCATACTTTACATGACTTGTCTTATTATAATTTCAGATTGTTACCACATCTGAGCTGGTTATACCACTGGTGCTATTTTTCATTCTTATTGCCATTCGTTTTAAGAAGCCATCACAACCAATACACCAAGGTAAGTGTTTTGATTATATTTACTATATGTAAATGTGTCCACCTTGATAAATGCTTTTTAAATACCTGCCATCTCACAGTATCTTAACTCATAGTTCTTGTTAACCTTTTCACCACCAGACTTTCTCACCCAAAATTTTCCTTCCTTTTTTTCTTATATTCTTTAATATTTCTGGAAACAAACCATAATTTTTGAGCCAACAATTTGAGTCAATTTTCTCACAAAAAATTTGGCTATTTTTGTCCCAATCTTCTGAAAGAAAGTGCAGACTATAATCAGGCATACATATATTTTGTGAATTTGTGATGGAAAGATGGAACTGTTGGTTAACATTTGAGGCTTGCAATAAACAAACTTAGCACCTACATTTATGCTTCAATGTAAATAATATGGCAACTACGATATATACTGTTTCACTCCTATTATAAAATTGTTTTGAATTAAACTGAAAATGTCATTTACACTATACAAATAGAAGCTTATTTTTATTGTTTTGCCTTTCTGCACATACAAATTTGTGGACAGCACTTCTTCATCTGTAATGAGATTCAAAATCAATCAAGTCAAATAATGATCGTTGAACAATATTGATCAAGTAGAGAGAGTGAATCTGCATTTGTATAAAAACCATTTGTAACTTATTCATAAAAAAAATAACATCTGTTTTTTCCTTCTGATTATTTTGCTTGGTGTCTTAATCCATAATCAAACTGAAAAGATCAATAATTTTACTTCATAAAAAATGATTATATAATGTATATTTACCTGTTCATACATGTATAATACATGGTATGATTGTACATTTTGTAAATAATTGAAGTGTTTATTAATTTGCTTAGTTTTTCGAACACAAATTTCATTATCTAAAAAAAAATCTATTCAATTGTCTTATTTCCTGTCAGTGTTACTTTGTTGAATCAATTATTATTATCTAGTGCATTTCCTCAACTGAAATGTTCAGTATGCACATCTATGGATAAAATTGCTGTGCTAATGTAATCAGTAACACTGCAGAAGAAAACATTGTCTCTATTATTCTTGTGTGTGGAGTACTCTGTACTAACAACTGACGAAAAGCAATTAAGTCTCATTAGATGTGAAGCATGATTTACCTGTAGCACATTTTAATACATGTAAACACAGCTACGAGTGTTCAATTAGAATTTAGACATAGATGGCAGAGATCTTGAGAGTAAGAAACAGCAAGATTTGTTATTCCATTCTCTCGTGTCATCATGTCTACTATTCTCCTCACCTATGTAACCATGACATTCAGAACCAGTAGGTGGGATGCTGGGAAAGAATTGATGGGAAAAAACAAGTCTTGTAGCTCATTTTAATCTCAACGAGGAAATTCTGTTGGCAAGAATTCAATCCTGGTTCTTTATCACAGGGACCTCAACTTTTTTTTGAGGATCCCTAAAATAATCCCTAGCTGGATTAATGCTTTGGGACTGAGAGATACTGATTACTGTGAAATACTTTATTTTAGCTGTATTTAATTTTCGCTGAAAAGGCTTTTTGGGCATTTTATATGGAATTTATTTTCACTGATTTTTGATGAGTTGAATGTGAAATATAGAAAAAGAATTATATACGCTGGTTTATATTTTCACGGAATCATTCCTTCAGCGAAAATAAAGTATATCACAGTATATGGTTTGCTTCATGACTCTTTCTTCTGTAAACCTCATTCTGCATGGTTCCCCAAACATGCATTGTGTTTGTGCAAATTTGTTGGATCTGAAACAGTTTTTAATTTTTTTTTTCAGCATCAGAATTTTTTTTTCTCAGTTCATTGTTACCTACCGGTACTGTTACCGGTAAATAGAAAGCTACAATCGCAATATGTACTTACATGTACATGTAGTTAATCATAGAGTATATCGTTTTCTTAAACTGGTGATTTTAAATCTACCGATAGTTAATATCCTTATGTAACAATATAACATCAAAGAAAATAAAATGACCCCCAGTTCAATGAACATGTACATTGTGGAGTGGGTCACTTGATTCATAAATTTCATTTGCAAAATGCTACAATTTCATGTAAGTTAAATTTCAAAAAGTCAGACAAAATTACATTTTTCAGCAGTAAAGAGGTAACTACATGTTATGTAGGGTTCTTATGATGCTATGATAGGTTGCAGATTTCCCAGAATTTCATCTTTGATATTAAACACAGTTCAATTGTATTATTTCTATTTACCCTTTATATGCTGGTGTTCATCATGCCATGCACGTGTTAGATATGTCTACAAAACAAATGCTCTCACAGTTCTGCTGACAGTGTTTTCCCCATCAAAAATTGCATACAGTATTGGCCAATTTGCATAAGAATAGAATACTTCATTTTTGCTTGGAATTAATTTTCGCTATTTTTGCTGAAGGAATGATTCAGTGAAAATAAAATCCAGTGAATATACCCTTTTTCCTATATTTTACATTCAAGTCATCAAAAATCAATGAAAATAAATTCCATACAAAACACCCCAAAAAGTCTTTTCAACAAAAATTAATTCCAGCTAAAATAAAGTATTTTACAGTATGTTATTGACTAAATTGGTTCTATTGTTTATCAAAAATTTAACAGTTGGGAACCCCTACTGCAGAAAAGTGTTTGTGAATTATGATTTGCTGCATGTTCCCTAATCGCCAGGAGTACTCTTTTCATTTCACCTAGATCACGCACATACATGTACTTGCCACGAACGTTCGTTTTGGGAAAACCGATTTGTTCAACAACACATACAATGCACACATATCTGATGCATGCATGGCTAGACCGCCTTTCAATATTGTCTCACTGGTGACTAACATGGCCTTCAAAATTCAAATAACTATTTCAGTTTCTTATTGTAATAGGATCATTACAATGCTGTGTTTTAAAAAACTAATCATGAAATGTTGTAGCTGCGACATGTTGCTGGCAATAATAAATTTTCATGAACGCAATCAATTTATCAAATCACTTACAGGCAGCATGAATTTAATGGTTTGCAGTTGTATTAAACCATTCTATGTTGCACTTGTATAATGTTGTAACAGTAAATGTCATTTGTGCCATGACAACTAAAGTGTTTTGTTTTATCTGTTTAGATTTGAACCTTTGCCATTTGATTTCAAAGCTTTTAGTTTCATCTATGTATTGTGTGACATCATATTATCACCAGTCTGAGATAACGTCAGATGGGCCTAAGCATGTACATGTACGTGGCAGTAATTCTAGTCTGGCCCGATAACCTCTTAACCTTTAAAGACTAAGACTACTTATGTTCCTTACAAACTAACTAAACAGGTATAATTTAAAGGTCTAGGCCTGTGGGGCTTGTTTCAACACCTTTTGTTATTATTTAAATTTTCGTATCCTCGCCATTTGTGAAAATCGCTGAATGGAATGTTCAGACACTTTTAATGTTGATAAGGGGCCATTGTGAACTGGTACAAATGTACACCTGACGTATTTATTGGGGCATGTAATGTGGTTCTGTGGCCATTAATGGAAACTGAAAGTGGACCTTTGAATTCTTTCTGGATTTTGTTGTTGTTGTAAAATGTAGCATATGGCTACCTATATTCAGTGCTCACATTATTTATTTTTTGGATTCAGAACATTGCACAGAGCGATCTTTTGGCCCATTTTTTTTTAAATCCCTGTTTCAATCATTTGTACAATAGGGTCTGCAAAATATCAAGAATATTGCTGTCAACGCTTTTTTGCCATCAGTCATCATTTTAGAACCAATTGAAGACCTTTAATTCTCACCAAATTAAAGATCTTCAATTGGTTCTAATATATACATCACAAACAGTTGAAATTTTTACAATAAAAAAAAGTATCTGTATATGCATTGGCTTTAATTTTGTTGGTAAATTAAAGTTACTTGTATAAAACAAGTTTCAAATAAAAATAAACACAAACCCATTTAGTACGTGTAGCAATTGATCACTCTATTTTCACAGGTAAATAATTGATTTATTTTTAGAGTTACAAACGTTGATTATATTTCAGTAATAATTATAATGAGAGTGCAAAATATCTGTTTGTTGGTTTGTTATAAAATGCAAGTATAACTTATTTTCAACGTAAGCAAATGTTCGTACACAAACATGTGATTTGAAAATATATTTGCCATCTTTGTTGTCCTTAAACTTTCATTTGACCTCAGAACACTGAGTGGTGCCAGCTGGTTGTCCAAAAAAACTAAAATTACTCTAATTTAGGCGCCAGAAAAGACTGAAATGTTTTAAAAAGGAATCCTAAATTAAATACTTCAGAACTTCGATCTGCACTAGATATTTAGTCTCTGTTCGGACGAAGTCCGAAAACGGGGACTTATAATTCGGTCTGCGTGCGTCCATCTGTCCGTCCGGAGTCATATCTCAGAATCCTTTGGACCAATTCCGTTCATTCTTTGCATGTGCCTAGTACTTTATGTGAGACATATACACATGCAGTGGTTTAGCGATTTGATTCAAAATGGCCGACTGGCAGCCATCTTGTTTTTTGAAAATGTTGTATTTTGGACATGCTTTGTCAGTTGTCATTCAAACTTGGTACATAGATTATACATGTTAGGATACATGTCCATGACGATTTATTTCACAATTGGATCAAAGATGGCCGACTGGCAGCCATCTTGTTTTTTGAAAATGTTGTATTTTGGACATGCTTTTTCAGTTTTCATTCAAAGTACATAGATCATACATGTTAGGATACATGTCCTGACCGTCCGAGAGTTCCTGAGTCTGTCCGTCCGTGTGTCCGTCCGTCTGTCCAGAGTCATATTTCAGAATCCTGTGGACCAATTCCGTTCATTCTTTGCATGTGTCGAGTACCTTATGCACATGCAGTGGTTTAGCGATTCGATTCAAAATGGCCGACTGGCAGCCATCTTGTTTTTTAAATGTTGTATTTTGGACATGCTTTGTCAGTTGTCATTCAAACTTGGTACATAGATTATACATGTTAGGATACATGTCCATGATGATTTATCTCGCAAGTGGATCAAAGATGGCCGACTGGCAGCCATCTTGTTTTTTTTTTATGCGGTATCTTGGACGTGCTCTGTCAGTTTTCATTCAAATTTGGCACATACATGTACTTTATACATGCTAGGATGCATGTCCATGACAATTTGTTTCAAAATCTAGTCAAGGATGGCCGATTGACAGCCATCTGACTTTTTGGCCTTACTACTATATTTCCACAATTTATGTACCATTTTCATTCGTATTTGGCACATCATATATACATCATATATATCAGTGTGTTTCATAATCAAATCAAAGATGGCCGAATAATGACTGTTTTTATTTTTGGCCATATTACTACTAGACGGAACACATGTTTTGCTGTAAATAAACAATCTGTTATATACGCCACATGGAACTCAAGTTTCAAGGACAAACTCGCGACAATCCATTTGATTTAATATGACGAGCACAAAGAGAACTTTCAAAAATTTAATGGGGACTGTGTCATTTTCAATGACTTGTTTTTCTGTGACTCAAATAAATGGACAGCTTTTTTAGCTTCGCTGTCAACTTTGTCGAGCGGAGCTGATCATATGAGTGATTATCCGTTGTCGTCCGTGTCAATGTTTTACTTTTTCGACTTCTTGAATGCTTTGATACTTAGTGTATATGTACCTTGGGTAGACCTTTCTTAGATTTCATGATGATATCTTCAATTCTCTAATTTTGGTGAATATTTTTGTCATTTTTGATACAAAGTGATATTTTCCACTTCTTGTTAAAAACCGCAAGTGCAATTGCTTTGATATACCATATATGGGTACTACATGTGGACCTCTCTCAGATTTGTTCATTTTGTAATGATATCTTTAATTCTCTAATTTTGGTGAATATTTTTGTCATTTTTGGAAAAAAGTGATATTTTCGACTTCTTGTTAAAAGCCGCAAGTCTAATCTAATCTTCATTTCTTTAATTGAAATGTGCATTGCTAACAGCGGAGCTATCTCAGCCGACAGGCTGCTTATTTGTAATCAAAATATATCCCACCTGCTGAACGGAGTGAGGTTTTGGATCAGACAAATACAGTATACATCAGCAGTGTGCATCGTCATGTGGTGTAGTCTTCATTTCTGATTGGTTACAAATGAAAGAATGCTGCATTGCTCTAGTGACTTTCCATCACTTCACACACCTGAGATTTGATGTAGTAGAAGATTATTGTGACAAGAAGCAATTCAGCCTTAGCAACCAATAGGGGTTACCATACTTAAACCTATCAAGCCAATTGAATCATATATGTCGCATGTAATATGGCCTTATGGCAGTATGCTTACAGTTTCAATTTCACTTTATTTTCATCAAAATTCTAATCCAGATTTGTGACCAATTTTAAATTATTTTTATTAAAAGCAAAATTAAATATTGTAGAATAATGTACACAATGGTTCACCAAAGTCTTGGCGGAAACAAAATTATTGTGTTTACATAAGCTGCAAACTCGTGATGAATTTTCATATGTTCATCAGAATCAAAACCTGAAAATTACTGCGCTTGTTCAATAAATCTGATATCATGTGTTACTCATTGGATATCCTCGAAATAATTTACCAAATTATTGCATGTAATATGAATATACTATATGCTTTATTTTCTTTTGAAATTTATTTTGGCTGAAGTATGAATCAGCAAAAATTAAATCTATGAAAAATACCTTTATTTCATATACTGTAGAATACTTTATTTTAGCTGAGATTAATTTTTCGCTGAAAAGACTTTTTGCGTGATTTGAATGGAATTTATTTTCACTGATTTTTGATGAGTTGAATGAGAAATATGGGAAAAAAAGTATATTCACTGGATTTTATTTTCACTAAATCTTCCTATTTAGCAAAAATAGCGAAAATAAATTCCAAGCAAAAATAAAGTATTTTACATAATTTCAAATTCAAATCATTAAAAATCATTGAAAATAAAATTAATACAAAACAGCCAAAATGTTTTTTCAGCGAAAATTAATTCCAGCTAAAATAAAGTATTACTTCATAAAGCGACAAGTGAACTTACCCCATATTGTTATAAATCATGATGAAATAATAATGTTTATTTATTATAGTATCATAAAAAATGAATCTTAAAAGGCAGTAGTTATGGCAACACATTCTGTTCGATAGGTCTCATGTGACATGTAGTATGTACAACACAGGTGAAATGTTTTATTACAAATAATTTAAATGATGACTCATTAAATTATTCATTTAAACCAATAGTTTAATAAATAAACAGTATTAATCAGACAGGTTCTGTTTTGATAAATTAAAAATTGAATATAATTTTCCATGCTACATACTGTACATGCGGATTTATTTGAATGAGGTTACTTTGAGCACATATATGGGTTTGTCAGTAATGGCAAAATACACACATCGAGTGATACTAAAATTAGAAATCTTTCTTAAGCTTCTTTTAATGAGTTGTTTTTCATTCAGATCAGTTTTTCTCAAATACTATCACAGAGTAGGTATTTGGATTGCTTCTAATACACCTGCTGTATATGGGGTTTCCAATGATTTCTTTTCATACATTGTGTTCCTTGGCTTGTATTTTAAACTTAGCCAGCTGGTTGTACAGTTGTATGTATACACTTTGAGTAAAATTGTATACTGTAGAATACATGTACTTTATTTTCGCTGGAATTAATTTTTGCTGAAACGACTTTTTGGGTGTTTTACTTGGAATTTATTTTCACTGATTTTTGATGAGATATATGTAAAATGTAAGACAAAATGTATATTCGCTGGATTTTATTTTCACGGAATCATCCCTTCAGTGAAAATAGCGAAAATAAATTTGAAGCGAAATTAAAGCATTCTACAGTATGTTTCAATTTAAAAAAACAGGTTGTCCCAGTGACAAGTGACGAACAGTGTCTGCAAGTACTTAGTATAAGCTTTATTGAACCAACAGACTATCTAATCTATCGTGAACTAGAGGTTATCTCATCAGGAAATGATAATCCTTACTTTCACGTCAGCTTTCCATCTGAATAAAATGGAATGGTCCATCTTAAACTAGAGATTATCTTAACGGAAAGTGATAATCCCTACTTTGACATCAGCTTTCCATCTGAATAAAATGGGATGGTCCATCTTAAACTAGAGATTATCTTAACGGAAAGTGATAATCCCTACTTTGACATCAGCTTTCCATCTGAATAAAATGGGATGGTCCATCTTAAACTAAAGATTATTTCATGGGGAAGTGATAATCCCTACTTTCATGTCTGCTTTCCATTTGAATAAAATGGGATGGGATAACCTTTGGAACAACTCACATCATATACATGTATATGTGAATTATTCATATCTTGTGTCAATATTCATTATTACAGGAGCTGTTTATAGAAATAAATTTTTGTTAGTCTTCTTTACAGGTGAATTCAACTGTGCCCTCGTCCATTTTTTTTTGTCCATCCTGACATTTCTCAAGTATGTAACATAAAGGTTTGAAGGTAAAACTGTACCTTGCTTACATCGTGTTATGTGTTTAGCCTTCTAAACATTTGTATAAGATTCAAAAAATGCCTAATTGTGAATTATTAATGTAGCTATGACAACCACTATGATCACATTGGCGTTTTCCATAAGTTTACTATGGCAATGAAAACTAAACTGTTATTCAGTAACTTTTTTATTGTAAATTGAGAAATGAAGGCTTGTGCTATGGGAATTCATGTTGTTTACGTATTTGCATAACTAAAATGCTAAACAGGACATACAAGTATTTAACCACCTTTTTAAAGCTTCAATCATTTGATTTGATCACATTGAAAATAGATAGAATTAATTTTCTTGATTGAAAAAAATCAAATTCAAGATGGCTGACTGGCAGCCATGCTGGTGGTAAAACACCCAAGGCATGCATGTTTTTTCGTCTTACGAATCTTATTAGAAATGTCCTACATGTATATAGCCATGCTTTTACTCAACCTTAAATTATATTCATATTACGTTTGGCTAACACGTTTCTCTGTGCAGTCAATCAATACTATGAGGTGATTACGAGGTATGCACAAAGACAGTACAGTGGGTGTATCGACCGACAAGTAGCAGAGTTCGATACAACCATGTACTGTCTGAGTGCAAATGTTGTGGTGCCCTCGTAATAACCTTATTATTATACATCTTTTCCTCCCAATTATACACCATGGGAATGCCGGAAATCCAAAAAGTTTAGTACAGATTTAGCAAACTTCTTTGTGTGGAGTCCGGACAAATCCTAGTGGCAGCCATGTTTGTTTTTGTTATTAGATGATGCTTACACGCGTAACCATTCCATATTTGGAATTCGCATTTCCTAATATGGTAGGATGAAAATACCCTGTGCAATACCACAAAATTATGGCACGCTGTAATTTATTGCGTTACGATGACAGATGTATAATAATAATTATTGACTCATAATAGGTCCCCCAAAAAATAAAAAATGGTCATACAAAACAAAACAAAACAAAAATCAGAAGATGTTACTGTCTGGAATTAATGCTGGCATAAATGAACTGAGTTATGTGTAGTGACATATATCTGATACAATGTACTTATAATTGGAAATAAAGTTACATGCCACTGTGTCTCTTGTATGCACTAATTCAGACGACACTTACCCAGATTTCTGAATATGTGTTGTCATTACATTGTACATGTGCCAGTATATAAAAATCCCAACATTTCAAATTACTAGAATTATTTCACTATTTGTTGTAGTCATATCAGAGTGTTCAATGAATAGTACATTGTATACAATTAATATTTGTCTGAAATGTTATTATACATGTACATATACATGTAGTGCAAACATTAGTTTAAATAATACGGATTCTATTCTAGCTGGGACCTGGCTGCATACCTGTACCTACTGTATATGTGTTTATAACCTCTAATGATCACTGACATTTAATTTGCATTTTAGATGAAGAAATTGCTGAATTAATTAATCACCCATGGACTATTTTTGGCATATATTTTTCATCAATATTTTGCATTTTTAACTGTATCTAATATCCATAAGTTATTTGTTAATTTCTGAGCAAATAAACATACATGTCTTGGATTCTAAAAAAAAAATATGCAGGTTATTTTAAGATATTATTCAGTGGTGGAGTAAATTAATGTGTAATATTTATAAAATTATACTTATTTTTTTTTTCTAAATGAAAAACATTTTGTGATGTGTACTGTTTGTCAAATTGGCTGGATTGAGCCTTATTATTCACACACAGCTGTCAAAAATAAACACTCAAGCTGTGTGAACTGCAAACCTTTTTATCCATTGACCAAATTCTTTGTACAGCATTTTCTCCATTACATGTACATGTAGAAGCACATATAAATAAGAAATTAGACTGGCTGTATACTATGTCAGTAAAATATTACTAATTTTAAGAAAATTTGATTATTTTACTAATTTTACCAATAGAGTAAATACAGTACATGCTTCCACAAAGCCTGGCCCACACCGAGCAATTTTGTTCTGTTTAAATGTATTCTGTCACTTGATTTTTCAGTTGAAACACTTACCTGCACACACAACGACTGCAGATATATACAACATTGTCTCCCTCAAGTTCTTTTGCCCCGCCCCCCCCCCCCACTGGAAATGAACATTACTTAATGTGTACGATAGAGTTCATATATTTTTTCTCATACTTGAAAGCATTTGGTAAAAAGTGATATTTTTGGCCTCTTGTTGAAAACCGCAATTCTGATTGCTTTGATACTATACACACATGTACATTTATGTACTATGGGTGGTCCTCTCTCAGATTTGTTCATTTTATGATGATATCTTTAATTTTTAATTTTGATGAATATTTTTTTTTTTTTTGGTAAAAGGTAAAAACAGTTTGATTTTTATACATCCAATTACTTCAGGTAGACCTCTTCAATATCTTTAAACATATCTTCCATTCTTCAATTTTGATGAATATTTTTGTCATTTTTGGTAAAAAGTGATATTTTTGACTTCTCGTTAAAAAACGCAAGTCAGGTAGACCTTTCACAGATTTGTTCATTTTCTAATGATATCTTCAGCGGAGCGGAGCTATTTCAGCCGAGAGGCTGCTTGTTTTTCTTTTGAATTGTTTTGTCAATCATTGTCAGTCTGTTGCTTTATATTCTTGAACTTTTGTCTGAAGATCTATGGTTATGTTATCTCTACTTCATTCACTACTGAATACCCTCAGTTGTCAAATAAAATCTTTAATTGTTAGCTCTGCTTTCTTTGAAAATGACACAGCAGAGTTATTCATATGTACATGTAGTTTGTTGTCTGTCATCATCATTCCATCAACAATTACATTTTAGATTTCTTCCTGAAATTCACCAACTCAACTACTTTGATATATTCAGATTTGTTCATTTCTAGATTTATTTTTTTAATTTCTTCTTAAATGCTATTTTCAACTTCTTTTTAAACACCACTTGCCTGGTTACTTTGATATTTGGCAGGTTTCACAACAATATTACATGTATTAATTTCATATTTTTAATGAATATTTTGGGTAAAAACTAATATTATTGATGACTTCTTAAAAACTACATGTCTCAGCGCAATTGATTCAATACAAAGGTACATGTACCTTTAGGGAAAACCATTAACTGTAGGTAATTGTTTGTGTAGGGAGGGTGGGGGTCATGTAACCTCGTTATTATTTGTTTTCTTGGCTGTGCTACTAATTGGATACATCAATATAATTGGTGATTAATGTTAAGTGACCTTGTGCTTACATTTAACAAGCCGAACTAGACTACTTTTCTGTGGATGAGCTGTATTTAGTTTTGTGAGTGTACATTACATGACAACCACAACCACAACAGCAGAGCTTTTTCAACCTTCAGGTTTTTTTGTGCAATCACTGATAATACATGTAGCCTGTGAGATAGATAAAACGTATTAATATTCAGTGCATGTAGTGATGAGACATAGTGTTTATTGCGTGATAAAGCTTTATTTCTATACACGTACGTATCTAGACAGACATACATGTACTGACTAATGCCTTCAATAAAAATATCTGTGTTCCATCAATAAATGTGAACAATCAAAAGGTCAGATGGGAACACTAGTATAATTTGTATGTACATGTATGAGATCAAATTATGATAATTTTTCTTTGAAAAAAAACTTTTTTGCACTATGGAATTTATGCCAATTATCTTACAAAATGATCTATACACCATCTAAAAGCTTAAAGCGAGAGGATCGTCATCTGCACACATGCGGGAAATTGAGTCCCAAGTGATGATATCAACACACGCTAAAAACGCAAAGGCTCATGGGTAGTCGCTTTGGCCATCTGACACATGCGCAGGTGACGACTCCCTCGCTTTAAATATAGACTAAAATGGTAGTGAATATGCTTTACCAATGTTTGTCTCTGGGATTACACAACAGTAAGGCATACTCACTACTGTATTCACATATATTTAAGCTTTAAGATAATGTAAATGTTGTCTTAAAGCAGCTTAGTAAATTTTAGAGAAGAATATACAAACTACGTTCTCACTCGTTTGAAAAATCACAGGTGTTAACACTGTTTTTTTGTTGTGCAAATAATAGATAATCTGCTGAATTGCCTGCTCGTGTTATTACCGGTAGTAAAAACGCCAGTAAATGAGGATTGGCCTTCCACCTAATATTTTGTGTAGTTCATCCCAAAATGGCATAGTTTTCGGATCTCTGCCGCTTCTGTTGTTGTGCTCAGTCACTTCTCTGTACTTTATACGTAAAGTTTTGATCTTCCGTTGACATTGTAATGATGTCCTATCCACCCCCTTTTCAGCCGCTTTTTCTGCAATCACAGTATATACTTTAGCATCCCTAGACGTTCCGTCCATCATTCTTTGAATATTCGATTCTCTCCATACAGATACAGATATCAGTAATCTTGATTCTCCAGTTTGACATTCGACCTATAACGCCATCTTGTGTAATGCACAAGCATAAATTAGTCGGCAACAGAGGGTGTTTGGCCGTCATATTGTGTTCACACGACACATTGCGTTGTGCAAGAACTGGTGTGACAACAGCGTTTAGGGTCTGGTCCACCTCTTTTACGACGGTGTCAAAAAAGTTCTCAAATAAAAGGCGTTGTGACAACGGCTCATTCTGTCTAGTGAGAACACCACTATATTTAAAGGAGCACTTCCAGTTAAGCCTAATCTCACAACAAATTTACTTTTTGGATTAAAATGACAATCAATAACAAAAGATAGATTAACTTTGTAAACAACATAAATAATAGTGTCCCATGATTCTTTGGTGCAATCCCTGGGATTGGAGGTTTCCCCTTTAAGCTTTAAGTTGATGTAAATTTTGTTTCAAAGTAGCTTAGTAAATTATAGAGAATGAAATACAGATACATTTTTGAACTTGTATTTTCCCTGTTGTTATCTTAAAGCACCCAGAATTAAACATGGTCTAAACTATAAAACTAGCAACCCACTTTTTTTTTCACAAAACTTTTTTTTAAATACATTGTTATTGTATTTTTGTAATTGCAGCTCACTTCCCAGCACAGCCATTGCCATCAGCTGGTATCATTCCAATACTACAGTCATTCTGCCCAGATGGTGAGAGAGATTCATATGGATTCCCCACGTATCCCCATTCCATGTAAGTATAGCATTACAGTTCATTTCCCAGCACAGCCATTGTCATCAGCTGACATCATCCCAATACTACAGTCATTCTGTCCAGATGGTGAGAGAGATTCATATTGATTCCCTATGTATCCCCCACTCCATGTAAGTATAGCATTGCAGTTCATTTCCCAGCACAGCCATTGTCATCAGCTGGTATCATCCCAATACTACAGTCATTCTGTCCAGATGGTGAGAGAGATTCATATGGATTCCCTGTGTATCCCCACTCCATGTAAGTATAAAATTACAGTTCATTGCTATCAGCTAACATCATCCCAATACTACAGTCATTCTGTCCAGATGGTGAGAGAGATTCATATGGATTCCCTGTGTATCCCCACTCCATGTAAGTATAAAATTACAGTTCATTGCTATCAGCTAACATCATCCCAATACTACAGTCATTCTGTCCAGATGGTGAGAGAGATTCATATGGATTCCCTGTGTATCCCCACTCCATGTAAGTATAAAATTACAGTTCATTGCTATCAGTTAACATCATCCCAATACTACAGTCATTCTGTCCAGACATTTACCTATATAACCAGCTTCAGTTGATGTTGGTACTGAGTTTAGTGTTGTACTTGTATGTAAGTATCAACATTACTTTTGAAAGTTTACAAAATTTTTATAAAAATAAAATATGGAAAAAATATGTTTTTAATGCTTAGACACACAATGAATTTGGACAAAATATATGTCTGAGGGACAACGTACAAGTATGTATATTCAATATGTGAAAAAGTTGCACAATTCCTCTTCTTGTCTGTCACAATAATGCTTAACAACATAGCAATCTAGGTTCACACCCAGGGAACTCAAAACATATCTATTAGGTACTGAGGCTATTTAAACTTTCCACCCCAGTTTCCTCTTTTCCTCACAATTTCAAAAAATAGTCCCTTTTATAGTCTGCACTTTCTTTCAGAAGATTGAAATAGCCAAATTTTTTGAGTAAAAACTGATAATTGACTTAAACTTTGTCTGTTGGCCCCAAATTTAGATCTCATTTCCAGATATATTGAAGAATATAAAAAAAGTGCAGAAAAATTTGGGCGAGAACATCTATTGTTGAAAAGATTAATTAAGTGTACTTACAATCAAAGCAAGATCATGTCGCAAGTCAGTGAAAATTTAAACAGTGTGCTGACACTAAGATGAATCATCTGTTTTGAAATAGATTATCGGTATATTCAAATTATTTATTGACTTCAATATGTATGGTGTAGATTGCTGAATACTGTGTTTTAATTTTTAAAAAGTATAAAAAAAGACACTAATTAATAATAAGTAATTATTCTCTCTCCATGCTTTGACAACATTGGTCACTTTCTTTCATATTTGCATCAGAATTGCATCAAGGCTTTCAAATTCTATTTGACTCAACATTGACATTATTAATAACCAAATCAAATCCCAAAGAAAAAATTGTTACTCATAATCATAACTAATGTACCATATCCACTATTGAAGGTAACTTCAATGTAAGTAGGGTGTCAATCACATATTTTGCACATGTAAGTAGGGTGTCAATCACATATTTTGCACATGCAGTATTTATGCTGTCATATAATCGTTTGTCGCTTTGGTACATTTGCTAAGTTAATAATGTGACTTGGCTGTGGTTTCTTAGACCGTTTTTGTAAAGGCACCACCAACTATATAGAAACTGTACTAGTAAGTGTCTTATCAAATATTACTGTGTTTTTTTCCAGGGTGCACCAATTCCTTAGTAAAACCAGTACTGTTGTAATGGACAACCACCTGTTTAATGAGGATTTTACTATTGATGATATTAAAATATTACCAAATGTGTTTGAAGATGTAATTAATAATCAGAATAGCGTTGAGCAGAAGTTTGCTACTGCTAAGGGTAAGTGGACTTCAGCACTTTATGTCCTATGCATAACACAATATACTATAGAACATGTTGAAATAGCTTCATGCAATTTTAGCGGATTTGACGCTGGCATGAATTAACTGAATCTTAATTTAGCTAAAGTGTCGACTATCTCATTGTGAGAATATACTTTCTGTTAAATTAGCTGCATCTTGAATTTGCGAAATTACAGATTAGCTAAAATAACATGCTAGCTAAAAAGGTATGTTTTACAGTAATATATATATCTGGTCTTGTGGGGTACTTTTTGTTGTTCGGAATTATTTAAAAATATTGGTTTTCAAAGCATTAAAGCTGTTTTGCTTTAAAATTTTGTTTTATGGAACTGTTCTAAAACTACATGTAGATTTTTGTGAATATTATTTGGCTAATTTTCTCACAAACTACAGAACTGTAACAAACAACAGAATTCTGTTTCATTTTTACCATGGAAATTTTACTTTCTGATACTTTCTGTTTCATAAAAAAGAGTAGGTGTTTGCGGACAGCCTTCAACATGAAATATTTTGGCATTGACTTGTTCTTCTCTGGACAATATAAAATGTGGATCTAATGCTGTAACTTCTATTTTCATTACTTAATGGCTTAACAAAAAAATGTTACTCTCAGACTTACATTTACATAAGTCCCCCACTCCACTATGTAAAATCTGTATTAGAAGCCTCATCTCTAATATAAGTCAAACCCATTCTTATTGAACAATTGAGACCCAAAAATTCACCATTTCTCATACATGTATGTGTCAATGCATAGAAGCCACAGCTTCTAATACAGATTTTACAGTACTTAATTTAAAAAAACAAACATTGTATTGACTTGAAGGTATTATTAGTGTGAATAGTGGGACTAAGAACATGGTTTACTAGGTATTACACAGTGGGCAAAGGGCACCTATAAAACACAGAAGTGTTCATTGTCTTGGCATAAATAAATTTTGTCTTAGATAATGTATATGAAGATTACACAAAGAGGTTCAATAGAATCTGATTATATTTTAATATCAAAGCTCATGCTCGTATAAATACATGTTTGCTAAAGTGTGCGAAGAATATCAAATGAAATGCCACTCGCATCTCAAGTAAAATGATAGAATTAAAGATAATAATTTAAAAGGAAATGTATTACTTTGTTTTTTTCAGCAAAATGAAAATAAGAATCCATTCCTTATAGTACAACATAACCTTGTTGTTAGTGCTAATATAGGTGACAGAACTATATTTCACATACTATGTTACTGCAACAAGGGTTTTTCAATTTATGGGAAGAATGCTGTGTCTATGGACAAAATGAATCCTATTTTAATGATCCAGCTTACAGTGTTTGTGTGCTTCTAATAGAACAAAAATGTTATGGTCTATTTAGTTTCAACTGAAAATAAATGTCAAAATTGTATTTACTAATTTAAGTGGTTTTATAAAAAGGATACATGTAAATAGAAATATTAAAAATGTAATCAGTGTTCTTTTTTCATTCTTTTCTGTGGAAACAAAGTACCTTTTCACTGGGGTTCCAGAGACATTTTACAAAAAAAAATCAAAAAAACAAGTGGTCAAATGTTATTAACATAAACTACTGTGCTCAAAGATGCCTGACAAATACATTGTATATCTTTGATTAAGAGTAAACCTGTAATCTTAGAGCCTCAGGGTAATCTCAGACTTGAAATCATGCCAAATCCAGTGTTATCACCAGTTACACTATAATACTACATGCATATGCTGTTCACGAATCATGTAATTTTGGTGGTATGACAGGAGAGGTGTCATTATTGTTATAATTAATAGTACATGTACCGTGTACTGATTTCTTATGCAAGGCTCTTTGTTTGTTGAAAATAAATATTATTGTACCTCTGACACCAAAAACAATAGAATTTGACCATCCGTAAAACTTCGTATAGGCATGTTCAAAAATGTTACAGATGCATTTGAATTTTTTATTTAAAAATTGTGCATCACGTATACCATACATCACATTCAAACACTTGAACTTTGTTTACTTCAAACACAGAAATGCTATCAGCGTGTGATGGAAATAGAATCCCGTCGCTGAACACAAGCGTTCGTACAGCACAAAATGTTATTACATGTAATTGTTATTTTGGGCTGTTATCTTGTTAAATTTAAACGGGAAAAAAATGTATATTAATAAGGTTATCATGAGAATACCGCAAAGTATGCACTAAGGTAGAACAGGAGTGCATCAACCTCAACTACATGCTGGTCGATCCGATCACTGTACTGCCTTGGTTCATACTTTGCAGTATTCTCATAATAACCTCATCATATTGAATTTGCAGGTTTTTCCTTGGAATCAATATTAAAAAATACAACAGTATTTACACAGTATTTGGTGCATGAGTTATCAGTGCCTTCCGAGTCAGCTGATGACTTATTGAAATATCAGATTAATGTCAAAGAGGTAAGTGAACAATGACTTGACTGTCCACAAGTCTGGATGTACCGTACTGTTAGTAAATGGATATGTGGTCATCAGAGTGTGAAATAGAAGTACAATCAGCCATGATGTAAGGTTTCAATTTGTAGCGACTTTATGGTGAGTTTGGTTTATGAAGGAAGTATACTGGTTTTTGAAAGAGTTGGTGAGGATGTGTGTATTCTATCTACCGTATTTGCTCTAGATATTAGTAATAAATTTGATTACGTAAATGACAAACTACATTATGTCATACGTTAATGATCCAGTATACACTGAATGCAATGTTAAGTGTATGTACACTTCTGTTGAGATGTACTTGTATTAGTACAAATACTGTAAAAGGATTAATTATTCACTGGGTTTTTATTTTGCCTATTTCGCTGACTAGAAAATGTGCTAAATTAAAACCCAGTGAATATGTAAAATTTAGCATAGAACACATTATCTAAATGACAAAACCGTGAATTTTAAACCCCTGAATATGCCTGAAATGATAAATCAGCGAAATTTAAACCCAGTGAAAATTAGTCATTTTACAGTATGGTTAATGTCTGCTTGTGATAATAAGTGATATCCTTGTAATAGAGCAAATACTGTACATTGGTTTGTGATGTCAAATGAGATGTTTATAATAGAGCAAATACAATATGCCTGTGATAGTGAGTGAAATGCTTGCAGCACTTTGCATGAGTGTAGACCTACTAGGCTGTACCAAGGAGATGAATAACTGTAGTGTTAAAAGTGTTGGAAAATGTTTATCAATTTTACTTACAACATACAACACTTAATACGGTTATACATATTCCCCCCATATATTGTATATTGATTGGTTGGCACTTGACAATAAAATAATGGCACTGGTTGCTATGGTAACAAAACAACATTTTGATTTTATAATTAGCTGTATAGAGTACTGTATGGAGTGACACCAGAGAAGAAAGATGACAGTGATCAAGCTGATTCGCCTACCTCTATGTCATTACAAAGATGGCTCCATCGCAGATTATCTGGGCTAAAAGAGGGATTATTATATCAAGATCTCATTGATGACCACGGAGTGTTAGATGAATCTGAGTTGATTGGTGTATTATCCCAGACAGGTGGACTAATTGATGGACTCAGTACAAATTCAACTCAGTTTGTAGAGACATTGAAGGTACATGTACTTATATATAAAAAACTGCTGTTGAATCATAAAAATAGCAAATTTATGTTGGAAATAATTCATAATTTTTCTCCATCAAGATGCTTTTATTGGATTTGCCCACCTCGAAAGGAAATTTCCATTCTTACCTCGTGAAGCAAATTGGTTCATAGAAAGTTCAAAATGTTTGATGTGATTAAGGCCAAATAAAATAGGGTTTTGGTAATCTGATCTTGACTAGATTTTGTGCCCAAATTGAAATGTGACCACTGCAGCGTGTGTTCACTTCCTGTTTCTGTTGCATGCTGGGCCAAGTCTTTTAAATCAATCATATAGTGACAAGAACATGAACGCTGTTGCATTTTGTTGAACCTTAGCTGCTGGGAATAACAATATAACAACATAACAATAACTACAAAATTAGGATAGACAAATATAAAATATAAGTATAAAAATGCCCAGTAGATATACAGATTCATAATATTTAGTCTCCATTTTCATAATCATGGAATAACTGTAAAAACATTCATTTTCATTGGTATTTACTTAACTATTTTGTCATTACATCATATTCACTGGGTTCAAAAATTCACAGATTTTTCAGTGAAACTATGAGTGAATGTAAATTTACATGTTCGTATGAATTAGCAGATATCAGATACTGTAAAAATACTTTATTTTTGCTTGGAATTAATTTTCACTATTTTCACTGAAGGAATGATTCAGTGAAAATAAAATCTAGCGACTATAGCTTTTTTCTATATTTTACATTCAACTCGTCAAGAATTAGTACAAATAAATTCCATACAAAACACCCAAAAAGTCTATTCAGCGAAAATTAATTCCAGCTTAAATAAAATATTTCACAGTACAGTATTAATGATTAATTGAAGATTGCAATGTATATGTCATCATCTTCATACTTTCAAAATTATGGATAATGTCATTAGAAAAGAAAAAGTTGGGGTAAATTTATCAAGGAAAATTTGAATTTAGCATGAACTTAATACTAAAGTTACATTATTTTCTGTTTTCATCATCGTTTGCTTAGAACATGCTAATCACAGAGAAAGTGTTGCAACAACTCTTATGTGCCAACGATACTGAAGCACAACTCTTGATTGCACCAGACGGACAGACAAATGCTACTGTAAGTATTACCGTATCAGTGTAGCAGCTTTAGGCAAACCTTAAAGCAGGCCTCAAATTACTCTTTATGACACGGTACAATGCATTGGTCGTTCCCGCTCTGCGTTCTTCGCCATGAGTCGTGCTAATCACACAATTTTTCCATGATTGTGTTGTATCACATCCTTAAGGGTGATCTGCAGCGGGCTTAACGCTATTCGTACTGCAATGTTGTCAAACTGCGTGCATGTGTTAAAACTGTGATGCCTACTGCTGGATGTGACCCAGTGATTCATAAAAGATAGTTGCACATATGTAACACAGTGTTTATCATCATGTTGACTTTAAAAAGACGATCACCTAATTATGTACTTGCAGGGTTTGCACTAGTGTCTCGGCAAGACGAGTCCCACAAATTGAAAATTTACCCTGGATAAATTTATTAGAGATTGGACCCCAGCTTGCCTAAAAAACTGGGTCCCTCTTCAATAATTGGAGTCTGGGAAGCAAAATATGGGGTTAACACAATACCTGACTTGTCAGCACTGTGACAGTTTGATGAACTTGGTATGAAATCAACACATATTGGTTTGCATATGTGTACCATGTGTGTTTGGTTTCAATGAAGTATTCTCAAATATCAATTGAAATTTTTTGAATCCTCTAATGCACCACTCAGTTGCTTGAGGACACTACATAATATGTCATTTACACATATAGATATGGCGACTACATTGATCTATGTGAATTAGCTGAAACACAACAATGCATCGATAAAAACTTGTTATTTTGACCAAAAAAACGAGTTTGGTGTCAGACTCGTTAACTATATATTTACCAGAATATATAAATCATGTAAAAACAAGTATATGTTAATAAAACTGACATTAATACTTATTTCTAGGGGGAATAAGGAAACAATATTATAAATGACTCTGATAACCAAGATGTCATGATATGACTTTATGTTAGTAATCTGTTATCTCAAATTGATTCGACAGGGTAATATAATAAAAATAACAAATAAATTGAAAATTTGTTGTGAATTACTACTCGACAAACTATTTTGGTATGTGGTATGTTTTACCATATATGGGAATTATGGACAGGTACTTGCATCTCTATTGACGATGCACTACTAATATAGCAAATATGGTACATGCATCTCTATTGGGGAAGTACTTCTAATATGGCAAATACAGTATATTTCTTGTATTTTACTAGGATATGATAAAAGAAATTCTGTGTAAAAGTGGATCTTCAGTTCTTGCAAATATAACACAGGAGTTACTCCATGATTTGGATGCAGAGAAAATAGCCAAGAAGGTAAGATGAATGAATCACTGATCGAGATAGTGTGTTAGAGAGAACATGATTGGTAAAGCAGACATTTTTAGGGATAACTAGTGTTAAAAAATTAAGAAGAATTATTAATAAAAATCGATTTATTTGGATTTTCAATCCTCAAGTGACAGTGATATGAAAGTGCATGTCCAAGTCCTATATCAAGGGGTAGATTGAGCAGTAAGAAACAATGTTCTAAAATTTCAGCTTCTCCATGACATGCACCTTTTCTAATACTAGTACGAGCATGACTATTAGCTCTAGTTTCTGTTCCACATAACCCCCCCCCCCCCCATCTTTGAAGAATTGCGCCAGGGCTCCCTACCCTAGATACTGCTTTAGGGATTCAATACCTGTGCAATAACAGACAACTCGATCATTTGAAATACAGCAGCACATGCACACTGCATAGGTATGGCACAAGTGCATTCTGGTATAATGTGTATAATAATTTGAATGCAACATATTATTATTATTATGGTTTTATTTCAGACATAGTCCATATATAAAGAAAAAGATACAAACAAATATGTAATAAAATAAAATTACAAACCATACAGATTTGAAAACCATAGTAAACTCAGTAGACTATCTTTGTCCAATGCTGCACTAAAGCAGACTTCCATCTCACATCACTATTGAGCTAGGTACACACAAGCGTATTACTTGATGTTCGTCGTTGATCGATAAAAGCATAAATTATCTTTCTATATAAACCTGTAAATGTATTTGTATGGTTTTCAACAAACATAGCGCATATAATGTTGTGATGCGTCATAACGTGAATGCATATAAAACTGATGGTGTGCCTTAGAACAGCGTTTCTTTAGCTACAGAATTAGTCGTATAAAAGATGCCTAATACTTAGTAATTTGTTTACTTTCTTGACAGTTGAATTTGTCTACAGTGGATATTGTCAGTTCCAGAAAAAATACTGCTGCTCTACTTAAGGGTGTAAGTTTAACTGTACTTTTTATGCGTCATCACCGTGTCTGTATTATCATAGATAATGGTTAAGGTATATGAGGGGAGGATGTCTGTCCTCGCTGTTTTCGTCATTGGTGACTCTGTTGTAAAACTTTTTCACATGGTTACTCAAATGTTTTTTGTCCAATTTCATTCAAACTTGGTTATTATTATTATGACCTCGGCCAAGGTTTGGTTTGTGTTGTGTTGTATACTGTCATGTTGAAAAAGCGACATATTATTTCAGCGAATTGTGGTAAAATGACGTAATAGCGAAATGTTGATTTAGCGAATCTCTCTTGTCTTTGTTGATTTCCTGTTTTCACAATACTTTTCTGTCGCCAGCTAAAACAAATGCACAGTTATCACCTCCATAAAAACAAAGAAAAACTGTCAAGTGTAACAAGGAAGCACTCCAGATTATTACGTTTTCTGTGTTGTTTACAAAGTGTGTGTGTATGGAGAAAAAGACGTTGTTTGCCCGCCATTTTGAATGTATAATGAAGTCATTAGCAACATCTTAAATTAGCGAATTAGTTCTCTCACTAAATTCGCTAAAAATTTCATACAAAACTGTCTCCTTGTTACAAAAACAACAAATTTGTCTCTATTCAACTTCAAATTTGGGAATTTTATCAATAACTTTGAAATGTCAACCAAATTTTTGTTGGTGTATTTAAAGTACAATATTTTAATATATAAGAGACAATTTGGCTGAGACCTTGAAATAAGTGGACAGAATGAAGATCTTTACACTGCTGATAATGAGAACCAGATGTTAGTATGTAACATGCTTTCCAAGATCTGTCAATTAGATAAGAGTATTAAACTGCTATGTTTATTTTCATTATGAGGATAAAGCAAAATATTTGTGTAATTTTCTTGCCTTTTTCATATCTGACTAATAGTTAATCTACTATGTAGCTCCCAAGCGGAGGATGTTTTTTTGCAAATAATTAGAAGCGATGGTTTTGATTAAATTAGCCGAGTGTGCGAAGCTTTTTTTGTAGCTAGAGTGGGTTTTCCATACTTGACACTTATTACTATACTATCATTTCTAATTTTTTTCCATTATTTTGTTCTTTATTGTAGCTGAATAAATTTGCAACATTTGAAAAGAATGTGCGAGACATCAGTGCGTTTGCTTCTCTTCTGCCAAGAGATTCTTGTCCTGGTAATGAAAACGAGACGGATGATTCAAACGAACCTTTCGTCTTCTACAACCAGAGTGGATACTTCTTCCGTAATCAGTCAGCGTATGAATACCAACACGCTGAGGTGAATAACACTGCGGACCCAGATATAGCTTTAGAACCGGACCTAGATGCAGACTTAGACGATAAGACAAAAAAAATGGTTAAGCTATACAAGGTGTGGGGCAACATGCAGTATGTGCTATGTGGGATCAATCGCACAGTTGATGAAAATGCTCTTGATGGCGGTGATTTAAAAGCTGCTGGATTTACATGGTATCAGGAAAGAAACTTACAAGTCATAGTGCATTTATTGTTCAATAACCCAAAGATCCTGTATGCTCCAAATACTACAGATGTCAATGACCTGATACATAAGGTAAGGGTCTTTTCACTTAACAAAGTTTATATTTTATTAGATGTTTTTTTAAACTCAATATGCATATGAATATTTTTTTTAACATGTACATAAACTACAATAGTCTTGAAAAAATCTTATGACTTGGTAGCAAAACTCATGAAATTCACAAAAATATTTTTTTTTGCGAATTTAGTGTACACGTGTAATAATATGCAAAATATGTCACAGTAAGAAGGTAGCAGAATGTTTATTTAATGTGAATATTATTATATCTTTTTAGGCTAGTGATATGCTGCAATTTGCTCAGAATATCACTTACTTTGCTCATAGTTGGCTGAATATTTCAGATGAAATAAGAGACCATTTGCGACGGAACACAACTGGTGAATCATACCGATGGCTACGACAGGTTAGTTTGACAGCGCGATCAATAATCATCCTTGGAATTGATGAGTCATCAAAAAAAAAACAAAAAAAAAACAGGCATCAGCTGCATCAATAATGCCATACTTTGGAATGTGTGAGCCACACACTGTCAGATGAATGTTAATACTGGTGAAAACCTCTACAGCCATATCAAAAATCAATGGGGCAATGTATCAATTTGCTTGTTTTGAGTTCTCTTACATGTACTGAGAACAGACCAGTCTCAAATCTGTCAAAGGCAGGCTTTGTTTTATGTCGTTCTTAAGCCATTAAATTCAACATATTTCTTTGAATGTTTTTTTTTTTCAAATATATCCTACAAAATGCACATGATTACTAAGGTGTTAAAATTATCATTTGTTTTATGAATATTTTGTGAACTTTCAAAGACAACTTGGATACCTGCATAAAATTGATGGTCACACACAAAAATTAAATGGTACAGTTAAGGTTGGCTACCATTAAACTAATAATCAGAATTTTTTCAATTTTATAAAATAGATTTTTTTCAATTTTAATATGGTTTATTTCATGCTGTTCTACTTTTTGCAAAAAACAAAGTAACAACAAAAAACTGGTCAAACATCTACAAAAATGATGATTTACCATTTTGTTTCTATGGTTACATGGTCAATTATTTTTTTGTGTTTACTATGATGGGTACTTATAGTTGACAAGAATTATTAAAAAATTCTGATAAATACTTTACAGTATATTTTTCATTAAATAATTTATTTATTTATTTTTAACATTTATTTTTTAATTTATTCATCATTTTCAGTTTTTTTTTTCAAAATACATTTTGTACTTCGTAAAAATAACCATAAGTTGATGGCACGTGTCTAAATGAATAATTTTTGAAATAAAAAAAAGTTTTTGTTTGCCACTTTTTTTAGGTGAAATGCATGCAACCTTAACTTTTTCATCACTAGACTTTCCGGGCAAAATTTTTCTGCACTTTTTTCTTATATTCTTCAATATTTCTGGAAATGAACCCTAATTTTTTGGGCCAACAGACAAAATTTCAGTCAATTTTTGTTTTTTACTCAAAAAAATTTGACTATTTTTGTCTCAATCTTCTGAAGGAAAGTGCAGACTGTGAATGGGACTATTTTGTGAATTTGTGATGAAAAGAGGAACTGGTGGTGAAAAGGTTAAACTACATATTCACTATGATAATAAACAAAGTAAATTTTTCTGCATATAAATCCACATCATTGTAGCAGTTAATTGTGAACTATGAAAAAAACAAAACCTAAGTTATTTACCATACAGTACAGTTCTCGCGGAAGCTTTGGCTTCACTTCAGCTTCACCTTCGCTTCAGCATCGCATCATTATGGCATTGTTATGGCTTCAGCATCGCTTCAATGTCGCGACATTAAAAAGTTAGGCGATTATCGCTTCGCTTCATTGTGGCCTCATTATGGCGACAATGTGGCATCAGCATCGCTTCATCAAACAAAGAAGTACCGTACTCATTTCCCCCAAACCTCTTGACCGCTTCCGCTTTTGACCGGTCAATTTCCGTTTTATTTTCGACCGTGCAACAATTCGGACTACTAAAAATTTTCTGGTTTTCATAGATCACGGTTACTAGTTTAGTAACCGTGCATAGATGTTGAACCACCGTCAAAAGTTCAAATACTTTTTGTTTTAACTATCTATAATTATATGCACGCAATCTGACCCTTTGACCTAGATTTGGCTGGGATTGAATATTTTATTTTAGACAATATTCCGACGTGACTCACTGCTACAAAATGTATTCAACAGAAGTACAACATGGTTGTCTGGGTTTCTTTTCTTGATTGTGTTGAGTTTACGATTTGTATAATTATTGTTGTTTCCCCCCAAGCAGAAGACAAGCCGAAGGACCATGAAGCTAAATAGAATTCCCACGCATGGACGTGGACTGAGTGAAAGAAAATATTTCTAAGGCTAAAATAAAAATGACCTACTATTACACATCTTTGTGTATTTGTCAATTTTGTATATATTTGGTATGACCGAATGATCGTAAATACCTAGAAAAATCTCGTCTTTCGTTAATAATTTCATTTGTTTGAAATGTCTACCGACCGTAATTTGTTTCTCCAAACGGTCCCGACGTCCGTCATTCAACACAATCAGCATTTATTTATCGCAATTCATGGGGATCATGTCCCGTAATTTGTGGGCTGTAAAACCAAATAATTAAACAAGTACTATTTATTGTATTTTTGTTTTACCTCGCGAAACTACAACAGAGCGTAGAGTTGTCGCGGTTAAATAGTCGCCTTGAAATCGATGGAACTTCAACTACTAGTATCCATTTCTCACCTTGAAATAAAAAAAATCGAAGAGCATCGGGGGATATATTATTAACCAGTCTTACGAATCGCTAGCTTTATTTTATTCGAATTTATAAAATTCACGAGTTTTCGACATTTGTTGGCAACTTCCGCGCTAAAATGGTTGAAAATGTGGGTGTGGTTTTCTCGCAAAGTCCTGTTGATAATACGGACTAATATGGTTCTGTGACCCAGGTCATGCTCCGATCATTGACTCTCAGCCAATCAATGATGTTGTAACAAAACATATTTAACGCAAATTGAAGGGTCGTCGTACCATCCAATCTCCATCGTCGATTCACAAAGTTTTTTTGTGTGCTGTGACAGGCTTCGCAATTATTCACTGGAAAACATCGGTATATTTTGACAAACGGATGGGATTTTACCTCAGTTAAAAAAAAAGAAAAAAAAAACAGGGCTGAGATACAAATCAGTTTTGCAAGTTGGGAAATAAGGTAAACCAGACTGGGGTCGATGATTTTCAGTATCGAAGGACTTCCGTGTGAATCATGATTTTCAAATTGTTCATCGGCTGGTGACCAAATATTTACGGCCACACTAAATGGACACGTTTTTTTTCTGAAGCCCAATAAATTATTCCTGCATGTCAAGCGCTATTCGATTTTTTACAGGGCATGGCTCGTTTTCATTCGAAAATATGTTTGTGAGAATACTTTTAAAGTACGTATTGATCGAGCTCAGATCACTGATCGTGACTTAATTTTGAGAATTGGTTGTCAAATTTTACCAGACCGACGCCACCACAACCATCCAATCATATGTTGGAAATGTACGCACTTGTTTTGGAACTTTGTATCAAGATGACTGGCGACGACGCCGACGCACCCGGCGGCGTACGTGTGTTGCATGTTTTAGTAGTCCGGGCATGGGGTCGGACTCGGCTAAAACTAAACGAAACACAGAAAAATACCACCGAAATGAGGAATCTGAATCTGCTCTTCTAGCAGCAAATAAAATGAGCGAAAAAAGGTAAATTTTATAACAAGAACAGTTTCACTTCGTATACAGCAAATTGTGTTGTATCAGAACGACGATTGCATTTGTGATTGCGTGTGATTTGAATTTACCACGATTTTCCTTCCAGTCAATATGAAACTCGTCACCTTGCCGATTGTAATGTACTTCGCAAAGTTTTTGGTGCCCAATACTCCCAATACTCGCAACACTAAAATAATTAAACAAGATATCTTTTTAAAATGTCATTTTACTCTTGATCATATTATTTTATTCGCCTTGAATTTCAAATCGATTACATATCGAACTTCTGTACATGTTTTTGTCTACTGCCCTTCTGCGTGCAAATAATGAGGTCATACTCATGTCACAATACTTTGAAGCTGATGCCATGTTGATGCCATGAGACTGCGAAGCTGAGGCCACGATGATGCCACAAAATAGCGAGGCGAACACAGCTTCAATTTTCAATGACGCGAAGCTGATGCCACAATGATGCGATGCTGAGGCGACAATGAAGCCATGCGTAGGCGACAATGATGCCACAAAAGCCAAAGCTTCCGCGAGAACTGTACTGTATGTCTAACTTATCTTATAGATGACCTTTGAATTTGACGAACATCGCAACATACTTGTCAACCAGTCTGTTCATAATGATTTAAATGACTATATTGTGAACGGAAGTAAGCCTGATATTACTTTGATGAAAGAAAAACTGGACATAATAGACAACGCTGCCTGTGCCTGGATTGAACTTGTGTCCAAATCTAATAGCAATGTATTCAAACCTTTCCCAAATGAATCAGCGCTAGTGGAATATACCCTCAATAAAGCATTGTCTGAAAATGTGACTGTCTTTGCTAGTAAGTACCTCAACGTTCTTTGCTCATATGTAAATTTGATTTTTGACGTTTACAAAATGGTCTCGGACCATGATTTGTTAAGTGTGCTGAACAACGGAAACGGCCACCAGTCAGCCATATTTAAGAGATTGACATTAACTTCTGATGTACATTTTATTAGGCCACACTGATTTAATTTTATGGATGACATCCTCTGAAGACCCCAAAACTAATGCAAGAGGGCGAAAAAAAAAAAAAATCGGCTAAAACCACAGGACTACGGAGCTATTATTACGAATTTAACCACAGTGTATCAAAAAAACAAGTCTTTATTTGTAGGAGGCACATGCTGATGTACACATTTCGTACTGTATTACTGATTTTGAAAAGGCAATAGGGTAAGGCAGATGTTAGCTTTGTCAAAGGCATATACATCAACTCAATAATAAAGAAAAACTTACTGTGTTGTATTGTAAAAAAAAATAATTAAAAATGAACAATAAGTTTGTCAACATCAACCTGGAAATTAACTTCTTTGACATTCAAACTACAGATTTTAAAGTGACACTTCAGATAGACTAAGTGTAGACACAAATGCTCTAGAACTACTTCAACTATGTAACAAATTATAAGAGGCTCGATATTGAAAAAAAAAAAAAAACACCAACAGAGAGTCAACAAAAATTTGGATGCAGAAAATTATGTACATGTATCTTGATGAAAATGCGTCATATGATCAAAATATTACTGAATGTGTGTGCAAGCAAATTATCCGAATCAGAAAATGCTTTCGTTGCAGTTTTGTTGACTTCAATGCGGACAAAGCAACCAAACTGATTTGTCGCCTGACCGAATTTTAGGCCACCATACACCTCCACTTCTCTCCCATTTCTCTCATCATTGCAGAAGAAACGCGGGACAGCCACTCTGGACAATATGTTCTCAAAGTTGTCTGGGCGAAACTCGCTTGCCGCTACCGACCTCTCGTATAGCTGTAAAAACGTCTCCTTGGCCAATGTCAATTGCGTACCAATCTACAACAATCCCTCCGTTTCACCTCTGAACTTTTATGCTCACGTATTTTGGTTGTGTGGTCGCCATGTTGGATCATTTATGGCAAAATTTGCATGTTTTGAGGCAATCTCTTTCCCATAGGTCTTTGCGCTTTACGTAACGCGCATCTAACTGTGCGGAGTTTGGTTTTGAGGTTGGCTGGTTCCCGCCTCAAGTGTCATGGCGTACCAAGCCACAAGAGGCCGGTAACTAGTAATGAATCCGGCATTCTGATTGGTCCGTCACTTTCTCGTTGCTTGTTCTATTTCCCTTGGTTACCTGACGGCAGCGCTTACGCTCGTGGCCGTTCAGGGGTTTCCTTTTACTTTCGAAAGTTGGGTGAATAAAAAACTGTTTCTTTTGTTATAAATTTTCACAGAAATAGCGAGGAATATCAGAAACATCTCAAATGTGTAAATCTAAGCAGGCAGTATTTTTGAGCATGGCTTTATTGTAGTATTATAGACATGTTTACGCAGAACGGAACTTGAAATGTTTTCAAATTATGTCACTCAGTCACGTGCCTTCCGGCCCAAATGGAACAATATGGCAATTACTAGTTACCTGCGTCCTACCTACCATTCGCAAAGGACGCCGGGAACCAGCGAAGTTTTGAGGTAGTCCAAAACGAGTTTTACAACAAGTCGGCGCTTTGCGACAATATGAGTCGGCAAGTTCCGGACAGAAAACCGATCTGTGGAGACTCGTCGTAGGAGATTTTTTTTTTTTTTTTTTTGAGAACAGGCGAAAACTAATGCGCGCGCGGATGTCATCCATAAAATTAAATCGGTGTAGCCTTATTGCCACTAAAAACTGTGTAGAGAAGTTTATTTCTATACCTATTCTGTTATTGGCACTTCATATTAAGAATAACTAGTGTTTGTTTGTTTGAACAAGTGTAATGGGCTTTCAACGTTGTTCCGTGCAAACAATGGGTATACGTGGCGTACACGGTCCTACTCGTGTTTTACAAGTTAACAAAATATACAATGTTTACACTAAATTTGCTACAAAATACGTTTGAAATATTAGCTATCCTCTTACCGAAAGTGAATTCATAAATGTGGAAAGTAGATGGGGAAGTACTGCACGGGTTGTCGTCCCTCAGTGGTTTCAAAGCGATGTTCACGCCGCAAATCTCAGTGACCAACTGACTGGATGTCAAGTTGAGCACCACTGCGCATGCGCAAAGTAAATTACAAGGCTAATTAGAATGTGAATACATTTGACCTGTCACATAGGTAATAATAATATTGCCTATTTACCTAATTTATTACCGGCATACATGCTGTTAAGACCATACCTAATGATACTGACTGATTCCATGTGTTTAATACTAGTAATTACATGTACACTCTTACTTTGTGTGTAGGTTTGGTATTTAAAGTGGATGAACATGGCAAGCTACCACCGCATGTTATCTACAAAATCCGACAAAACAGTAGTTTTACGGATAATACTAACTTGGTGAGAGAAAAGTACTGGACACCTGGACCAAACCATGCACGATCTGTCCGGTATTACCAGTTCGCATTTGTACTCATACAGGACATCATAGAAAGAGCTATCATTGATAAAAGAGTCAATAGAACTGTGGTGGAACCTGGTAGTTATGTGCAAGAATTCCCTTACCCATGTTACATACAGGACAGGTAAATTTATTATGGGGAAAATTTGCATGCTATACTTTGCGTGGTTTGCAGTATATAAATGTGAATGGATTTTATAATTCACATGTTATAATATTATTTTGGGAAGAGATGAGTAGGATTGTAATTTAAGTACAAGGGTTTCCAAAACCCTATTATAAACCAGATAGATGATACTAAAAAATACTTTATTTTAGCTGGAATTAATTTTCGCTGAAAAAGGGTGTTTTGTATGGAATTTATTTTCATAGATTTTTGGTTGAATGTAAAATATAGGAAAGAAGGTATATTTGTTGGATTCTATTTTCACTGAGTCATTCTTTCAGCAAAAATAGCAAAAATGAATTCCAAGTAAAAATAAAGTATTTTACTGTAGCTTATTTACTGTTTACTATGAGATAACATATGAAATTGAACGTGAAACAGGACAAAGCTCATAGTAACGTCAAAACTTTGCATGAGATTCAACAAGTGTGAAGGTATTTTGGGGGTATTTCCATGCTTGATAATGTGATGTACACATATGATGATGGTAAATTTTGCTGAAGTAAGGGTATCTTAAGGCAATATTCCATTCTCTGAAAGATCGACGAGTTCTAAAAAGCAATTTCAAACTCAAATTATTTAATTTTTGCAGCGGACATTATGCAAATATGTGAGATCTTGTAGTAAATGGAAAATTACCTATTAGATGAGAAAATGGATCAGACATGTAGTCCTACACTTTGAATAATAATTTACCTGACTGTATAAAGTCAATGCAAATACGGTAAAATCTGTATTAGAAGCCGCATCCCTAATAGAAGCCACACCCATTCTTTTTGAACAACTGATAACCAAAAATTCATCATTTCTCATATGTGTAGATACTCTAATAGAAGCCGCATCCCCTCTGTTGAATTGTACCATTTTAATAGAAGCCGTAGCTTCTAATACATATTTTACCAAAATTCACCATTTCTCATATGTGTAGATGCTCTAATAGAAGCTGCATCCCCTCTGTTGCATTGTACCATTTTAATAAAAGCCACAGCTTCTAATACAGATTTTACAGTAATTGTAATTTATAATTTAGTTTGGGCCTGGTCATTGCAGTTCTTAAGTAAGAGAAGTCTACTTTCAATCATCATTAACAGTTTGTATAATCTGTTTGTTGTAGATTTTTGTTTGTAATTGAGCACATGTTTCCAATTGTCATGATAATATCCTGGGTCTACTACGTGGCGATGCTAACACAAAGCATTGTATATGAAAAAGAACAGAGACTTAAAGAGGTAATTTTATGAAGTTGTTAAACAATATTGTTTTAACTGTTTGTTTCTGTGGAATCATGGGTTAGGCTTTCTTTCACTATGTAAAGAGAAAAATCTATGCACAGACATAGATTACTTTCTTATGCTGGAAATGTGCATCACACATTCACATTTAAACACTTTGAATCATTGATGTGACTATAGTTCAGTCACATACTGCCTTGTTGGCAAGTTCATGAAAAGAAACATTTCCACAGGCAAGAAATTTATAACATACTTTAATAGCATTTTGAGCTTTCACAAAATTATTATTACGTATTGCGTAATAAAAAGGTGATAAGGTTATCACAAGAATACCATAAAGTATACACTCAGGCAGTACAGGTACACATCAACCTCTGCTATTCTGCCTTTGTATTTGTGTAGAACTTTGTATCCAAACATATCCAACCACTGTATTCATACATTCAGAGAGTACATGATTACTCCACCTTCTTTTAATACTCCTGGTATTGTCTACATTCATGCAAACTGTGTAGTATTTTCCTAAAGATGCAATATGAATGAAAACATAATATTTTTTTTATATTGTTGTTCAATACTGCATACTGTAGACCGAATCAGATTATGATTTATCATGAACTAAAAATGACATCACATCAATATTTGTTAGATGAGAAATCAAAACCACTATATGCATGTGTAGTGATTGTTATTGTACCTACCAAAACAGAGAATTTCATTATTTTATGAAACAAGATTCTAGAACAACGTTTTCATGTCATGATAAATCATACTTCAATGTCTTTATAAATATACAGTATCAAACCACAATATTTTCTTATCCATATTAAGTCTTCAATAATCTCATAATTATTATTATGTGTGTGATATATCATAGGTAATGAAGATGATGGGTCTGAGTAATGCAGTGCATTGGGTTGCATGGTTTATTACAAGTTTTCTTGAGATGTCTATTACTATTATATCACTGGTGTGCATATTGAAGTATGGTAAAGTGTTAACATACAGTAATCCAGTCATTATATGGATGTTTCTGTCTATATTCGCTATAGCCACTATCATGTTTTGGTAAGTGTGCAACCATCCTTGTCTTTGCGTAATTTATTTTTAATCCATCAACTCACAGCAACTCTTAGAAATACTGGGCAGCAAGTGGGAAACTGATTGTGTGTTCATCACAAATTCACAAAATAGTCCCGTTTATAGTCTGCACTTTCCTTCAGAAGTTTGGAACAAAAAATAGCCAACATTTTAGTATAAAACTTTAAACTGACTCAAATTTTGTCTGTTGTCTTCAAAATTAGGAATCATTTTCAGAAATATTGAAGAACATAGGAAAAAAGTGCAGACAAATTTGGGTGGGAAAATCTTGTGGTGAAAGGGTTAAACAGTCATGCTTGCGCCCACTGATGATCATGCCCACTAATGATGAATCTATATTGCAACAGACAATGTATGTGCATTAGTAAAATCGGGTGCATGTTCACCGAAGGGTCTTTTTTTAGCTCCATGATTTTACTGTGATAAAACACAATTGAACGTACGTTGTTATATTATAAGCAAACGTTACAAGCCTTTGTATTACCCCTCGCATAGGGCTTTTTTGCTACTAACAAACGATACATTTTACCACTCGCATATGCCGTTTTTACCACTAGCATATGGCATATTTTGCTACTTGCGACTCGCAACTTGGTACTCGCATACGGCACTATTTCTAGGTCGTACATACCTCGCATTGCAGAATTTAAACAAGTGATTTAAATTTAATCATTTTAATACAAATTGTCTACATGTTTGTACCAGGGTATGTGCTTTTCAAATTTAATGATGGTAGTGAGATAGAAAGTAACTATGGTCACCCAGCTTGATGTTGATGATAGTAATTTGCTCCAACCAGTTCAAACCAGTTCAAACCGCTTATGATGTGGTGAATCCAAGACAGGATGCATGGCAATTAACTGGCATCATCAAGTCTGGAATAACGGAACTGTTTATTAATATCCAATGCTGATCGCCAATTCACAATCTAGTTTGTAAACTTACAGCACCAATACTTTGGAAACTTGCTGTAATTAATTTGCCGTGTGACTACTACATGTGTGTGAATGAACAACATTGTAGCTGCAGTTTCTGATGGAAAAAAGTAAAATTGAACTTACTGATTTTATTAAATGTTTTTGTAGTTTCATGGTGAGTTCGCTATTTTCCAAAGCCAAGCTAGCTGCTGCATGTGCCGGAATCTTGTACTTCATCAGTTACGTACCCTACTTGTACATAGCACTTAGGGAGGAAGTGGTAGGAGAGGCTATTCCATTCGTCAGTAAAAGTTTTGCTGTAAGTTTGAATTTTGTTAAAATAACTTAAATTCTATAATGTTGTTCATGTTTTTATATTTATGAAAATTATACAGTGAAGGGCAGAAAGCTGTACCTTACTTTGTAAACATATTTATAAAAATTTGTAAATACCGATCTTCAGCTTTCATTCAAATTTATTGTTAATTTATGATTGGCTCAAGAGATCTACAGTACGTGCAAGCCTTTAAGTGATATGGACTTTGCAATTACCCGCTTATTCAAAATGGAGAGCTTTCTGATTGGATCATGTTTAATTGGCATGCATGTTGGCGTAACCTTAACATTTCCGACTTGGTCAATTTGAATTCTACCAGTCATTTTGTTTTCTGAAAATTGAGATTTATAAAACATTTATAACATCCCCAGCTTTATGCCTTTCACTGTATATTAGGCATGTGTTTTATTGTAGAAATTTAAATGTGTTTGCTGCATTTGCTCACATATAAAATAATCTGTATGAAAAATTACCATAATTTGATAAATGTTCCTAAAATTCAAACAATACCGGTATAAACATGTTCGGCTCACGTGGTGTATATGGCAATTATGATTGAAAAGTTGAATCTCATTTTTGGAAAATTGTTATATTACAGTCAGTAAATTTCTGTGGGTGTTCGTAATGATTTGTAATAATTTGTGGGAAGAACCCAGGTGACTTGTCACATTTTTTTATTTCCTAAGACTCACTCACTCAGCGCTATAATCTGTTCACTCTGTATGGACATGTCTATTTCTCTACATGTGAGTGATAGCTAAATCTGCTTGAGAAAATGATATGATGGAAAATTAAACATTATCTTAAAAATATGGACAAATATGGTAAAGTCAATGTTAACTGATATACAATGTGAAAGAAATTATTATTAATTACATATGTGAGAAGGGAAATTAATATTAAATAGTTAATGTGTAAAAATGTAATATGAAAATTAATACTAATGTAAAAATTTGTATTAAAACATCAAGATTATAGTAACAATACTATAGACAATTTGGCCTAGAAAATGTAACATGGGCAAGTTAACATCAGGTATTATAAGATATTGTGCATACCCAGTAGGTAGGAAATTACAGGAGCAGAACTTGTCATGGGTGATAAGCTAATATTATCACTCCTACATGTACATGTATCAAATATTTATAAATGAAATAATAATTAAATTACATTTCCTATATCCATAAATAGGATGTTGTTTTGATTTATTGTTTTTTTTTTCGGTGGAAGAATGAGTTATTTTTTTGCTTCTAAATGGTTTGGAGTATCAGTGTTATATAAACTGTTGGTAGAAACCATTTTAATACACACCTCAAATCATTTGGTTTGTTGTTGTTATTAACGTGTTGTACTGAGCCTTGAAACCATAACTGGTGTGTGTGGATTATCAGTTAGACTACAATGAAAATGTATATTAAATCGCTTCACTTTTATAACAGATGGCTGCCCTCTGCAGAAGAGGTTATTGCACTCAATTTATTGAATCATTGCTTGGCCATTTGTGTCATGCGTCACAAGTCTGTTCATTTAATTGAAGGGCAATTACAGATGTTTCTATAGTCAAAATACACAATATTATAAAATTTTCTAAACAGCCAAAGCGACTATTGATTTAATGCATTTCTATTGAAGATGTATTTCTAATAAAGCAAATACTATTTTTTAAAAAAAAAATTAAAATATATGAATTATGATATATGAAAGAATTATAATTTAATTCATATTAAAGAAATAGAATATATGAAAAGAGTAATAATTAAATACATATTTTAAACAAAAAATATGAAAAATTCAAAACTAGGATCTACCGATAATTTGAATCAGATTCGTCATCAGTCAATCATTTTGATTTTGCATCTTTCAGTCCATGTTATCAACTTCAGCATTTGGGATTGGTGCCAAATATTTTGCACTGTATGAAGAGGAAGGTGTGGGTCTGCAGTGGAGTAATTTGGGACGCAGTCCTTTGGAACAAGATCAATTCAATCTATTGCATATTATGTTAATAATGATTGGTGATGCAAGTTTGTATTTTGTTGTAACGTGGTATGTGGAGGCAGTACATCCTGGTGAGTTGATCCTATGAATGACTTAATGTTTTCGGTGAAACTGTTGTGAACATTTTGAATATTTTGTTGTATTTTTCTACAATTTCAGTTTTAGTTTTGAACCAAATGAAGAGTATTTTCCATTAGCTGCAAGACTTAATCAAAATTGTTGAAAGAAATTTATGTAGGGTCCATTTTGTGAAAAATTACGAAAGTGGACTTTAGTGTTGAAATGCATGTTTATCAGTGAGTGTGGAGCCATTTCATCTGATGTACTCCACAAGATCACATGTACACTGATATCTCATCATACTGAATTTTAGTGTTGAAATGCATGTTTACCAGTGAGAGTGGAGCCATTTCACCTAATACATACTTTACAAGACTACATGTACACTGATATCTCATCATACTTGACTTTGGTGTTGAAATACATGTTTACCAGTAAGAATGGAGCCATTTCACCTAATACATACTTTACAAGACCACATGTACACTGATATCTCATCATACTTGACTTTGGTGTTGAAATACATGTTTACCAGTAAGAATGGAGCCATTTCAGTTAATACATACTTTACAAACACATGTACACTGATATCTCATCATACTTGACTTTGGTGTTGAAATACATGTTTACCAGTAAGAATGGAGCCATTTCAGCGAATACATACTTTACAAACCACATGTACACTGATATCTCATCATACTTGACTTTGGTGTTGAAATACATGTTTACCAGTAAGAATGGAGCCATTTCAGCTAATACATACTTTACAAACCATATGTATACTGATATCTCATCATACTTGACTTTGGTGTTGAAATACATGTTTACCAGTAAGAATGGAGCCATTTCAGCTAATACATACTTTACAAACCACATGTACACTCATATCTCATCATGTCAATTCATTTTAGGTTCCTATGGTTTGCCAAGACCCTGGTACTTCCCCTTCCAGAAATCCTACTGGTTTGGTCATGGGTCAACAGAGAGTACCCAGATATCATTCACATCATGTTTTCAATTCAAGCGTAATAACTATAACTCTTTGTCTGTGATGGAAGAAGACCAAGCATGTGCCATGGCAACGGCATCCCAAGGTGATATATCTCCCAGTGTTAATTCATATGCTATAGTAGTACCGGTATTGACAGTATCCTAACATATTAGGAAATGCAGAATTGTTAAAAATGGCTATTTCAAGTGTAGACAGTTGTACAGAGGGATGCTTAGCATCTTCCCTAGCCAAGGTCTAAGTTTATTCGGCCAAGCTTCTAAATAGACCTTGGCAGAACGACCATCAAATATACGTATTCTAACAGCGCCCCCAGTAGTCAGTTGCGGCTAATCATTGTCCAATTAGTTTGCGTGTTATAAATTCCTCTTTGGCGTTTCATTTTAAATAAAATGGCGGCGCCCATGAATCGTGATATTTGTGATGATAAAATTGCGAAAGTTTTCGGTATTGGTGCCCTCAAGACTCATCAGGTACAGGCAATCGACGCAGTTTTGTGTGGGAAGGATGTCTTCATAGCAACAAAAACAGGAAGTTGAATTTTGTTTTATAATTTGGTACATCCAAGCTGATTGGGCGCCTTGTTTCGAGGCGCGCCCAATCTGATCTCACTGCTTAAAATACGCAATTAGCCTATGCAATCCCGCACGGTATCGTGTAGAGGCCTATAGGTCGAAGACACAGGACCATGTGATTCGGACGATGGTTGCTTACATGTAGGTGCAGACAATTATTCAGAAGAGTGCTTAGATGTAGACAGTTGTACAGAGGGCTTCTTAGGTGCAGATAGTTGTACAGAGGGCTTCTTAGGTGTAGACAGTTGTACAGAGGAGTGCTTAGATGTAGACAGTTGTACAGAGGGCTTCTTAGGTGCAGATAGTTGTACAGAGGGCTTCTTAGGTGTAAACAGTTGTACAGAGGGCTTCTTAGGTACAGACAGTTGTACAGAGGGCTTCTTAGGTGTAGACAGTTGTACAGAGGGCTTCGTAGGTGCAGACAGTTGTACAGAGGGCTTCTTAGGTGCAGACAGTTGTACAGAGGGCTTCTTAGGTGCAGATAGTTGTACAGAGGGCTTCTTAGGTGTAGACAGTTGTACAAAGGGCTTCATAGGTGCAGACAGTTGTACAGAGGGCTTCTTAGGTGCAGACAGTTGTACAGAGGGCTTCTTAGGTGTAGACAGTTGTACAGAGGGCTTCGTAGGTGCAGACAGTTGTACAGAGGGCTTCTTAGGTGCAGACAGTTGTACAGAGGAGTGTTTAGGTATAGACAGTTGTACTGAAGGCTTCTTAGGTGCAGATAGTTGTACAGAGGGCTTCTTAGGTGCAGATAGTTGTACAGAGGGCTTCTTAGGTGTAGACAGTTGTACAGAGGGCTTCGTAGGTGCAGACAGTTGTACAGAGGGCTTCTTAGGTGCAGACAGTTGTACAGAGGGCTGCTTAGGTGCAGACAGCTGTACAGAGGGCTTCTTAGGTGTAGACAGTTGTACAGAGGGCTGCTTAGGTGTAGACAGTTGTACCAAGGGCTGCTTAGGTGTAGACAGTTGTACAAGGGGCTTCTTAGGAGTGGACAGTTGTACATAAGGCTCTTTAGGTGTAGACAGTTGTACAGAGGGCTTCTTAGGTGTAGACAGTTGTACAGAGTGCATCTTAGGTGCAGACAGTTGTACAAGGGGCTTCTTAGGTACAGAGTTGTACAGAGGGCTTCTTAGGTGTAGACAGTTGTACAGAGGGCTGCTTAGGTGTAGACAGTTGTACAAGGGGCTTCTTAGGTGTAGACAGTTGTACAAAGGGCTTCTTAGGTGTAGACAGTTGTACAAGGGGCTTCTTAGGTGCAGACAGTTGTACAAGAGCTTCTTAGGTGTAGACAGTTGTACAGAGTGCATCTTAGGTGTAGACAGTTGTACAGAGGGCTGCTTAGGTGTAGACAGTTGTACAAGGGGCTTCTTAGGTGTAGACAGTTGTACAAGAGGCTTCTTAGGTGTAGACAGTTGTACAAGGGGCTTCTTGGGTGTAGACAGTTGTACAAGGGGCTTCTTAGATGTAGACAGTTGTACAAGGGGCTTCTTAGGTGTAGACAGTTGTACAAGAGGCTTCTTAGGTGTAGACAGTTGTACAGAGTGCATCTTAGGTGTAGACAGTTGTACAGAGGGCTGCTTAGGTGTAGACAGTTGTACAAGGGGCTTCTTAGGTGTAGACAGTTGTACAAGAGGCTTCTTAGGTGTAGACAGTTGTACAAGGGGCTTCTTGGGTGTAGACAGTTGTACAAGGGGCTTCTTAGGTGTAGACAGTTGTACAAGGGGCTTCTTAGGTGTAGACAGTTGTACAAGAGGCTTCTTAGGTGTAGACAGTTGTACAAGGGGCTTCTTAGGTGTAGACAGTTGTACAGAAAGGTGCTTTAGGTATAAACTGTAGTAGACAGTTATGCAAAAGGCTACTGTGGGATAGACAGATGTACAGAAGGTGGCTTACCCTGTGTGTACACAGTTGTTGGGTTGCTAATCATAGACAGGAATAATCATCTTATTTATCTGTTTATCATCTGTTTGTGATTTGTTTTTAGATGAGGACAGTAAAATGGAAGAGGAACCAGTGCACTTACCACTTGGAGTATGTATAGATAAACTAGTCAAGGTAAATGTTAATCTGACAGTCTTAGTCCATGAACAATGTTTGTGATGGTTTGAAGATATACAGTGAAAGAACAGTCATTGAACTGAGCCAAACCATCCTTCATAGCCAAGTGGTCTTTATATGAAGGTAGCCTAATTTATTCATTCTTGAATATCAATTAGGAACAGGGATTTTTAAGGGAGATCACAGTTTAATTAACATTTTACAAATTAGCTATTTTGTATCTATTTCACAATGTCAAGTACATATTTATATGCTTATCAATTATATTGATCTAATTTGTATTTGATCTAATTTGTCTTCAAAGGTTTATAAGACTGGTAAACTTGCTGTAAACAAACTAAGTTTGAATCTTTATGAAGGTCAGATTACATCGTTTTTAGGTCATAATGGTGCTGGTAAAACTACCTCAATGTAAGTATGTCACATAGATATTACTTTATGTTTTATTGCGTCACAGAATTGTGGACGTAATACCGTTAATAACAATTCCTTTCAAATTGTTGTTTGTGGTTTTTATCATTATAGGTCTATCTTGACTGGTCTTATTCCTCCCACCTCTGGTACTGCCGTTATTTATGGTCATGATATAAAAACTGACATGTTACAGATTAGACAAAGTTTAGGAATGTGTCCACAACATAATGCATTATTTGAAAAGTAAGTATCTCAATCATGTGATCAATCTATGTTTTCTTGAATTCAGATTGCTATGATCTATTTGCTGTTTCAGTCATAGAATGGGTTTGATTGAGCAAGTTGGTGATGTCACTGAGTAATTAATTGGTGTCACTGAGCACGTTTGTGATGTCACTGAGCAAGTTGGTGATGTCACTGAGTAAATTGGTGATGTCACTGAGCACGTTGGTGATGTCACTAAGTAATTAATTGGTGTCACTGAGCAAGTTGGTGATGGCACTGAACATGTTGGTGTTGTCACTGAGCAAGTTTGTGATGTTGCTGAATAAGTTGGTGATGTTGCTGAGTAAGTTGGTGATGTTGCTGAGTATGTTGGTGATGTTGCTGAGTAAGTTTGTGATGTTGCTGAATAAGTTGGTGATGTTGCTGAGTAAGTTGGTGATGTTGCTGAGTAAGTTGGTGATGTTGCTGAGTAAGTTGGTGATGTTGCTGAGTAAGTTGGTGATGTCACTGAGCAAGTTCTTGATGTCACTGAGCAAGTTCTTGATGTTGCTGAGTAAGTTGGTGATGTTGCTGAGTAAGTTGGTGATGTTGCTGAGTAAGTTGGTGATGTCACTGAGCAAGTTCTTGATGTCACTGAGCAAGTTCTTGATGTTGCTGAGTAAGTTGGTGATGTTGCTGAGTAAGTTGGTGATGTTGCTGAGTAAGTTGGTGCTGTTGCTGAGTAAGTTGGTGATGTTGCTGAGTAAGTTTGTGATGTTGCTGAGTAAGTTGGTGATGTTGCTGAGTAAGTTGGTGATGTTGCTGAGTAAGTTGATGATGTTGCTGAGTAAGTTGGTGATGTTGCTGAGTAAGTTGGTGATGTTGCTGAGTAAGTTGGTGATGTTGCTGAGTATGTTGGTGATGTTGCTGAGTAAGTTGGTGATGTTGCTGAATAAGTTGGTGATGTCACTGAGCAAGTTCTTGATGTCACTGAGCAAGTTCTTGATGTTGCTGAGTAAGTTGGTGATGTTGCTGAGTAAGTTGGTGATGTTGCTGAGTAAGTTGGTGATGTTGCTGAGTAAGTTGATGATGTTGCTGAGTAAGTTGGTGATGTTGCTGAGTAAGTTGGTGATGTTGCTGAGTATGTTGGTGATGTTGCTGAGTAAGTTGATGATGTTGCTGAGTAAGTTGGTGATGTTGCTGAGTAAGTTGGTGATGTTGCTGAGTATGTTGGTGATGTTGCTGAGTAAGTTGGTGATGTTGCTGAGTAAGTTGGTGATGTTACTGAACATGTTGGTGATGTCAGTCAGCAAGTTGGTGCTGTTGCCAAGTAAGTTGGTGATGTTGCCAAGTAAGTTGGTGATGTTGCCAAGTAAGTTAGTGATGTGAGTCAATATCAGATGCAGTTTGCATTTAACATACCATCGATTTTAATTAGTGTAAATTATAAATTCAAAAATATATAGTTTGACAGAGTTTCTCACATGAAAATAATTACTGTTAATTTTACTTCCTGAAAATCTGTATTACATCCTTTAAAGCTGACATATCAAAATGGTCTTCATTTAACAAATATTTATGATTATGTATTTCATAAAATGAAGCAAAGGTGTTGTATTTGTTATTTTCAGATTAACTGTAGAGGAACATATCTGGTTCTACGCCAAACTAAAAGGCACATCATCTTCTGATATTGACAAAGAAAAGAACGGGTGAGTGGTCACATGGGGTGTTCTCAGGAGCAGTGTGCCCTCTAATTCCAAAACAATCTGATCTGTTACAGAGCACACTGTCTGAGTGCATACTTCAGGAAATTCTCATGATATCTTATTATTATACAGCAACCCCTCGCTATCCAACTACCTGTGACTTAGCCAAAGTCGCGACTTATTGAGGCACAACTTAGCTAGGGAGGGGTTACTGTACATCTTTTCTGCTTGTAATGTTAATTTAATGATTAAAGTTGAAAAAGTCAACCAAAAACATTTTGCGTTGCATGAAATTTTGCGTTCAGTGACAGGATTCTATTTTTCATGTGCACTGTAGTGCTTCTGCATGCAATCTAAACAGAGGGAAGTGTTCAAATATGATATCAGTAAGTGTTCAAATGTGATATCAATAAGTTTTCAAATGTGTTATCAATAAGTGTTCAAATGTGATATCAGTAAGTGTTCAAATGTGATATCAATAAGTTTTCAAATGTGGTATCAATAAGTGTTCAAATGTGGTATCAATAAGTGTTCAAATGTGATATCAATAAGTGTTCAAATGTAATATCAATAAGTGTTTAAATGTGATATCAATAAGTGTTCAAATGTGGTATCAATAAGTGTTCAAATGTGATGTCAACAAGTGTTCAAATGTGATGTCAACAAGTGTTCAAATGTGATGTCAACAAGTGTTCGAATGTGATATCAACAAGTGTTCGAATGTGATATCAACAAGTGTTCAAATGTGATATCAACAAGTGTTCAAATGTGATATCAATAAGTGTTCAAATGTGATATCAACAAGTGTTCAAATGTGATATCAACAAGTGTTCAAATGTGATATCAACAAGTGTTCAAATGTGATATCAACAAGTGTTCAAATGTGATATCAACAAGTGTTCAAATGTGATGTCAACAAGTGTTCAAATGTGATGTCAACAAGTGTTCAAATGTGATGTCAACAAGTGTTCAAATGTGATGTCAACAAGTGTTCGAATGTGATATCAATAAGTGTTCAAATGTGATATCATATTGTTGATGCTGATGACTTAGTTTACCCCATCCAAATAAGGGGAAATTTGCTAATACATATGTGAATAAGTGCTGATACAGCTATTTATGGAACAGCAAATTGTTTTCAGTTTGTATGATATATTATTCACTATGTCTAATATACTCATATCTTAAAGTCACTGTGAATGTATCTGTTTCTGATAGACAAAATAATACATGGAAAACTAATGATTCCATTTAAATCCCATGTTATGCATGAAATTGAACTTAAAACAGGACATACAAAGGTCAAAGCATCAAAATGACATCAAAACATCTATGGGATAGTGCCTATGTCATATACACATCTGATGATGGTGAAATTTGATGAAGTTAAGATCTCAACACAACATTTCCCTCTGAAAGATTGGCATTTTAACAAGCTCAAATCAAATCCTTTGAAACAGGACAAACGAAGGTCAAAGCGTTGTAGTAATATCAAGACATCAGTGGAATTCAACAAACATTTTAAAAGTATTTTGGGACCTATATGCTATTCACATTTGATGATTAATTTTGATGAAGTAAGGGTATCTCAACGCCACATTTTCATCTGAAAGTTGGCCTTTTTAACATTGAGATATTAAACACAAGTTCAAATCAAAATTATTGAATGTTTGTGAGAGACGTTCTGTCTTTGCCGTTCATGCATTACGTGAGATATAATCACCAATTGTGTTTTATTACCTCAGACTTATTAAGGACATAGGATTATATCACAAGAAGCATCACAATGTGGAAACCTTGTCGGGTGGAATGCAGCGTAAATTATCTGTGGCTATAGCATTTGTTGGTGGTTCACGTACGGTAATCTTAGACGAACCTACCGCAGGGGTGGATCCGTATGCTAGAAGAGCCATCTGGGATTTGCTGATGAAGTACAAACATGGTAAGTTTCTTCATTATGTGCCATTTGACCACATATATCATGTCAGTGCGCTTTGAGGTCAACCTTTGATTAATTCCTTTATCTGATTGTATCCAATATGTCTACTGTAAATGTGGGAACTACTAAGAATACTTACGATTTTATCATTTTTCCATGGTATGTTTGCAAAGGATGAAACGATGCAACGATGCAAAAGTGAATAATGTTGCAAAAAATGACTGTATACTGTAAAACACTGTGAAATACCTACATGTTATTCTAGCAAATTTGACTCAATGCATAAATTAACAAAATTTTAATTTAGCTAAAATGCCAACAATCTCATTGTGAGAATGTACTTTATTCTAAATTAGCGACATCTTAAATTAGCGAAATTACAGGTTAGCTAAATTAGCTAAAAATGCATGCTAGCTAAAACGACATGTTTTACAATATATACAATCATGTATTTCTGAATATCCCTAGTCAGCCATTCATTTTCCAATTTTACAACAACTTTGTTGAATGATTCATGACACAGACATAAAGAAGACATGTAACTGACAAGATATATTCAGATATATTGCACTCACAGTAATGTATCATTGATATATACATGAACACTACATCTGTAGAAATCCATGTATATATATCAATGTTCACAATGTATACATGGAAGCTACATTTGGTGTGCTGTACTGTAAAAAGGTTGAATATTCACTGGTTTTTAATTTTGCTTATTTCGCTGACTGGAAAATGTGCTAAATTAAAACTCGGTGAATATGTAAAATTGAGCATGAAACACATTATCTAAATGATAAAACCGTGAATTTAAAACCCACTGAATATCCCTGAAATGCTAAATCAGCGAAATTTAAACGTAGTGAAAATTAATCATTTTACAGTATATACATGTACCTATGCCATCTTAGCTTTTCTGTACTTTCGAAGCTTTCACTTCATACATGAATGGAAATCTCAAAGAAATGTTATACAGAGGCAGAAATACGTCTAAATTATTGAAATATAATTTCAGGTCGTACCATCTTGCTATCCACACATCATATGGATGAAGCAGACCTGCTGGGTGATAGGATAGCAATTATTGCTAATGGACAATTGAAATGTTGTGGCTCATCATTATTTCTGAAGAGTAACTATGGTAACGGGTACAAACTAACGATAGTAAAGAAACCGACTGATTATACTTCTGCTGATAATACAAGTATGGAAAACCTGATTGGTACGTATTGATGTCATTAGGTGTTGAAAACAATAGAATTTAGTTTTCCATAAATATGTCATTCAAATGTTGAATATATTTTTTATTTGAGATTTACTGCACCAAGATGACTAATCCTTAAATTCAAATACTTTAAGTTGTTGACATTGAATGCAGCTACATTGTGATACAAAAAGAATATTGGCACGCACGCAGGCACGTACAAATCTCTTAAAAACGTTTTTTTTTGCTTGTGCCGGTATTATCACAAAACTATGACTACAACCAAAGAGAGATGTGTAACTTTCACTTTCATTATATTGTTTATGTGTTCAGAACTTGATGACTCCAGTGATGTTGATGATGACAACAGCCAATCACGAAGACCTGATGTCAGTTCCTTGACATCTTACAACAGTTGTACCGAATCCGTCGTGACGGAGTTCATCCAGAAGGATATCCCAAGTGCAACTCTTACAGCCGAAAACCACCATGAATTGTCATACGTCTTGCCAAGTGAAGCTGCCAAGAAAGGAACCTTTGAGAAGTTATTTGATAATCTAAATGATCATATTGGTGAACTGTGTATATCAAGTTATGGTCTGACAGATACATCTCTGGAAGAAGTCTTCATGAAAGTGACTCAAGGGTCAAACTCAATTTCAGGTGCTTATTTCAATTTTTATATATTTATTTTAAACTTAGTTATCTTACTAAGTGATGAAAGTAACCGGTCACTGGTAGCGTAGTGGTTGTCGCATCAGACTCATGATTGGTAGACCAAAGTTCAAATCCTACCTCATCAAAAAGGTCGACCCCCCTACCCTGGGTGAGTATGCCACATACTCAATGGGAAGGCCAAATCCACTGGCCGAGATTCATTCACTAACGCATGCGAAGTTGACTTGACTCATAGCCTTGGTTGGCAGCTAGTCTGCCTCTTCAGCCAAGGCTAGGCACATGTCTGATAACAGTGGTTTGCGACAGGAAGGGCATCCGGCAGTAAAACCCCATGCCAAAAAAAATATGATGCGGAGATATTATCAGTACCGATGACCCCAGCAACTGGAAGAAGAAGAAGACTAAGTAATTAAAGTATAGAATTCCCTTAAAAATGATTGAAATTGTTTATCAATTAGTAATTTTATAAACGTCTATGTTTAATTCATGTCTTATTAATCCATTGTATTAAAGACTAAACCCAAATTACCTTTGATGTATCAAATATACTGTTATAGTTCCATTGATTGAACCATGCACAAATACATAAATTTGCGAATTATTAACTCCAGTAAGTTCTATGAGATCTCTCTTCGATCATCAATGTGTATGCACTAAGGGGTTTCCCCATTTCGATGACATCATTACCCATAATGCTTTGCAGGTATTGTGATATTAGCTCATGATGTTGACCAAGGGATTGAGAAAATACAGCTAACATTCTGACTTGTAGTCTGTTTTCATTATATGACTGACAGTAACAAGCAGTGACTACTTTACTGACACTGTTTTCATTATATGACTTGACAGTAACAAGCAGTGACTACTTTACTGACACTGTTTAGATAAATCAAAGTTGCTAAATTTTTCTCTTCCAATCAAAAATATTTAATATAAAGTTGAATATGTTAGTCAAATTTCGGCAAAAAAAATTCAGAGAGATAACCCCTGAGTGTTAGTTTACATGGATACGTCCAATAATCTACAGCTACATGTAATAGACCCTAGTTGCTGGCAATGTAATTTTTGACTCCCATGTGCGAAGCACAAAATGGGAGTCTTTGCAGTTAGTGTGTCTGTATGTGTGTATGTGTGTATGTGTGTATGTGTGTATGTGTGTATGTGTGTATGTGTGTATGTGTGTGTGTATGTGTGTATGTGTGTCCGACTGTTCCACTGCTATCTCAAGAACCATACATCGGTTTTTGATGAAACTTGGTGCATAGATGCTCTGGGCCAATGCGCAGATTTGATTAGGTTTTGGTAAAAATCCATGCTCGTTAATTACCTAATTTGCATGATAATTAGCTAATTTTTAGCTGTTCTATGACTGTTCCACTGATATCTAAAGAACCACTCATTGGATTTTGATGAAACTTGGTACATAGATGCTCTGAACATATGCGCAGATTTGATTAATTTTTGGTAAAAATCCGTGCATATTAATTACCTAATTTGCATGATAATTAGCTATTTTTTAGTGGTTCCATGACTGTTCCACTGATATCTAAACAACCACTCATTGGATTTTGATGAAACTTGGTACATAGATGCTCTGAACTAATGCTAGGTTTTGATTAGTTTTTGGTAATAATCCGTGGATACTAATTACCTAATTTGCATAATGATTAGTCAATTTTCGGTTTTTCCACTGATATCTCAAGTACTAATCATCACATTTCAATGAAACTTGGTACATAGATGTCATACGACACTGCACAGACCTGATAGTTTTTATGGTAATATCAGTACATATTAATCACCTAATTTGCATAATTAATTAATTTTCAGCATTTCCACGGGTATCTCAAGTACTAATCATCGCATTTCAATGAAACTTGGTACATAGATCCTTTAGGACTATGCAGAGACCTGATTAGTTTTAGGGTAAATAATTGTGCATATTAATTACCTAATTTGCATAATTAATTTTCAGCTTTTCTACTGATATCTAAAGTACTAATCATCATATTTCAATGAATCTAGAATTATGCAGACCCAATTAGTTTCCGGTAAATATTTGTGCATATTAATCACCTAATTTGCATAATTAACCAACTTTCACACTGATATCTCAGGTACTATACATCACATATCAATGAATGTGCATGGATGCTGTAGGACAATAGACAGACCTGAATAATTGTGAGTTAAAATCTGTACATATTAATTACCTAATTTGCATAATTAACCAATTTTAATCTTTCACACTGATATCTAAAGTACCGTAAAAACTCCAAAATTTCGACTGGTTTTAAATAATTTGTGTTAGAAATGTGACGTGTTTTTAGAGTCAAAATTAAGGTGCATTTTCGGACGGTCGAATTTTTCAGAATAGAAATCAGCAAAAAAAAATGGGGATGATAGACAGTGTGCTTCATTAGTTTTTAAAAAATGCAATGTCCGTCAATTGACGTAAACTTCCTCATGTTTCACGGTAAAAGCAAAGGTCGTGGCCGAGTTGTAACTCAAAATCTAAACAAAGTCATCAATCAGTGAGTATTATGACAAGCAAAACAAAACATCAAGACGCGGAGAAGAGGTCAGCACAAAACTAATAGGTCAAAAGACAAAGCTGTCTCGCACTACCTAGGAAAACTTGCGAATGTTCGAAGTACAGGTACCCATTGGACAAAAGATACATGGAAGTTTAGCAAACGATCTCCCCGACCCAGTGCAATGTATCCGGTTAGAATCAAAGCTCACGTGTCCCTTATTTGAGCACCGTACCGGTGATTTGAGGGACCAAATTCTGCCGTAAATTCGCCCTTGGATTAAAAAATATAATGGGATTTAAGAAAATAAAATGGGACTTTTAAGGTGTATTTTGGCGTCATTTTTCGGACATTTCAATCAATCCTGCCGGCTAAAATAGAGTCTAAGTTTTACCGTAGTCATTGACGTCTGTCTATTCAAGAGTACACGTGTATGATTTTTATCGTGACTAGCGTGAGCGGGTAAGCTTCCTTTCGAGAATGAGCTGTTATCACTGTGAACAATGTTAAATTATTCTTCAGATGACCAGTTTATTTTTTAAAAACAACTAATTTTTTTATTTAAAAAAAATCATGCCGTTTTCGCATCATCCAGCTTTTTGATTGGTTAATTAGCGATTTGACCTATTTGACCTAAGAGAACATGGCGGATATCCTACAGCATCAAACGTTTATACGAGACCGGAATCATTCGCTTACGATGAAACTAAGTTGACTTTTATTTGTATTTCATAACCATTCAACAAATTTATTTTGTGTACATTATTATAATCACTACTGAGTACAGTAATAATCAACAATTCAGAAACGCAGCATGCCGAGATTTTTGTGTTCGTTTTTATTTGAAACTTCGTTTATTTAGAATATATTTTCGTTACCAATAAAATAAAAATCTCTCAGTCAATCAGAAACCCGGATTCATGCCTTTGAGGAAGGTCCCGTTTGAACGCTCACATCGGTTTTTTTTTCGTTTGGGGGAAAACTAAAACTGGTCGCAATTTTCGAATAAGAATGAGTCGGCAATTTTTAGTGGAGTCGAAAATTTGGAGGTAAATAAAACACCGAAACCCGGCAAATAAATAGGCGGTCAAATTTTTAGAGGGGTCGAAATTTTGGAGTTTTCACGGTGCTAATTATTCCATTTCAATGAAACTTAGTACAAAGATGCTCTAGGACAATGTACAAACCTAATTAGTTTGGGGTAAAAATCTGTTCATATTAATTCCCTAATAAGCATAATAATTCATAATTTTTTGGTTCTAATCACATTTCAATTAAACTTGGAGACATAGATTTTCTGTTACATTGCGCAGACCTCATTAGTTTTACACTCAAATCTGGTCATATTAATTTTCTGATTTGCATAATTAGTTTTCAGCTAAGTAATTTCGAATTATATTTAATGTGTCTCCAATACTCTCAGCACATGGGAGTTCTTTCTAAGCTTTCTTTGATTTAAATATAATACACTCAGTCATGGCACCTCAACGACACTTCAAAATAAGCATTGATGGCTTTGTTTTTACTTAAAAAAATTTTTTTTTTAATATGGAATTTGACATGGAAATATGTTGTGTGCTATGAATTTATCAATTGGTTTATTCCAGATCTATTTAATCTTAAAAAGAATTATTACAACTATTTACTTATGCATAGACATACAATGTACACATATTCTCTCTCTTAAATTGGGTTAGTATGATCACAGACCTCTGTTGTATGATTAAGTAGTAAATAATTAAAGCAGTATAACCTCTTTATTGTACATGCAACAGCTCATATAGAGGTAAAACTAAAATAAGGCATGAATTCATAAAGCTGACCTCGAATTACATGATTGCAAACACATCTTGGAATTTAGTAGCATTTTATATTTATATGTAGCGATCAGGTACATTTGAAATGGGCGCTTTCACAATAATAAATCTTTATCATGCATAATTGATTGAGTAGTTAAATATTCATTATTGTGCTCTATTGTATCTAAGCCTACAAGAAACACAGGCTTTTTATTGGTAAATTCCCAAAATTCTGTTGGCCATCATCTGTTACTCTTGTTTTGTTTTCCAGCATAATTGAAACACTGTGAAACACTTTTCTCGGCGCTCCCATTATTATCATCCGCAGCGAGAGCCACAAAGAATAGCTTTTCAAGAGCTAGTCAACATCGACACACTTGCAATATTTACATTTAGTTTTTATGGAAAAACATCTGAAATATAATTAGGGAACAATATTTTAATATGTTTCATCCTGAGTGAATTGCATTTATTTACACTGCCTAGCTGTTTTGTTTTCATGACAATCGTGAAGTAGTCCCAATCAGTAAAAATATAAAATAACACCAATCACAGGACTGATATTTTCATTTTAAACACTGCAATAACGTGTGATATTGTCACTTCTTTAACAATAGGAATGAGTGGATACATGTATCCCACTTTCGTGTATGATAATAAACTGTTATCTGAAAAGTACCTCTAATGTATATATATATATATATTTGTTTTAGATGAAGATGCAATGGATAAAGAAACGTTTAGTTTATTGTCCAATAGTATGGCGACGTCTCCTCAGAACTGCATTGCTGTCAATTCATCTAGAGCCCAAGGAACTCCGGAAACTCTGGGAAGGAGTGTTAGACTCTGCCAGTCTGTTAGATACTCTCCACCGAATGCTTCATCACTCTCTACTAGTGACCTGTCGTTGTCACCAGTGCATCCAGTAAACGTGGAAATGTGCGAGAATGTTGTGGAACCTACCGATGATACTGGTGACGTAACACTGGATGAAGTGTACCAAAGGCAACTGGGTGAAGTTGAACCATTGTTAAATTTTGGTGAATCACTATCACAAGATATTGTTAATGAAAGCAATTCAGATAATTCTAGTGGTAAGTAGAGATAATGAAATGTAGTATATTTGTATGTATTATTTACCTTATCGCTGAAATTTGTTCCAATCAGTCATTTTTTTATCACAGGTCTTTTAAATACAACAAGTTTAAATGTGCTTTCCCACCAGTTTTTTCATTGAATTTCTATAATTGAATTTTCAAGAATAGAAAAATAGAGGTTATCGATATATTACCATTAGTTATTCATAGTGTAACAAACGATACAATTTAGTTGTCTTTATTATCATGCAAAATAAAGGTATTGTAGATAAAAAAAAATCTTGTCCATGTCAAAGTTGGTAGCACTTGCACCGTTTTTTTTTAGTGCACATTGCATGTGGTTATGGTAACTAAAAACAGTTTTTATCCAATCAAATTCAACTAGGATATTTTCTACCCCTCCAAGTGCCAAATTCAACTTCAGGGACTGTCCACAAAATGGTTCTAATTATACTGTAGTCAGTTTTTTCCACAGAAAATGTTGACGAAAATTTCAAATTTTGTTATCAAAAACAAGAACTAATATCTCATTTTGTCTGTTCAGTCGAAAATTAAGATTGAATTAAGTGAAAACTACAAAAATTGTGAGCAAATTCCCCCCATTTTGATTGGAAAACAAATTTTACGCTCAAATGGTTAAAATGACTCCACATAAGCATTGATATGTTCAGGAACTGTAACACTTTTGTATTGACAGGTGATTCAAGATCCAATCAGTGCTTGGAAGGTGCTGGCAGCTACAAACTGACTGGATTCTCACTGACAATAACCCAATTTGTTGGGCTACTATTAAAACGATTTCATCATTCCAAAAGAAACTGGAAAGGCTTGTTTTCACAGCTCTTACTGCCAGCTTTATTCATCTGCATTGCCATGACAGTAGCATTGCTTGCTCCCCAAGTTGGTGATCTACCCCCACTGGTATTATCACCATCGCAATACCATCAGCTGGAACACCCTGAAGGCAACTACATTCCATACAACAATGAAGCAAAATATGGGAGTCATTATACAGTGTACAAATCCCCGGATGGTGACGCTGGACCTGCCAAGCTGGCGTCAACGTTAGAAATCAGCGTGGGGGCTACGTGTGTATTAGCAGACACAAACAAAACCAATTATTATTCAGTGCTGAAAGCAAACTCTACTTTGTATTTTGACAAAGTACTTAGCGACTATGACAGTATGTGTTTGAAGTCGTTCTATCATCATGGTATATTGAGTTCTGATTATGTATCGTTGTCAAGTCGACCAGCTCCCGTGGTTCATCCTTTGGGTCCATCCCCTGAAGATAACATCTATGAAGTAGATTATATGGATTATAATACCAATAGTAAGGCATTTTAAAGTAATCTATTCTTTTTATTATGAGAATTTTATAATGATTATTTTTTGCTGTGCATTATAATGGTGTGATATGACAGTGTTGTGGTCATTGACATTTATAATCTTTCATGTCTTTGATATCGATAGTAATTTCAAAACGCTACAATCGTCGTTCTGCATTGTATTCGATATGGTACATTGTTAATTTACATGAAATTTGAGCTGACGTTTCAATCAAAATAATCTCAAACTTGGTAATATTATTGGTCAGTATAAATATCACAAAAGTTTTTTCTAATAATAATTATTTATATTCAAAACATATTTCTAAAAAAGATGAATTTTCAGATGAATTTTTGGAAGGTTGATTTTATTACCTTGGCCGTATAATGACCAATGTATGTTCTCATTATTTTTGTTGGTGTGGATTTTTATAAGATTATTTGGTACTAATTCCATAACAATAAGATATATATCACTTCACTTTGGCTTGTCGACCCTCCTGGAACATAGGCCATCGATGACAGTTCTCCAGCGTGTGCGGTAGTCTCAAGCTGATATTATATGTTCAATGATTAATATTTCTAAATAATGCTTTCCAATTCATGCATTAAAGAGTAATTTGGACTGACAAAATCTCTTCTGAGTTATAAAAAAAACAAAACAATTCTCCATTCTACCACAGGTGGTGTACTTTACCGGTATTCAAAATTGCAAAAAAAAAAAATGTGTGTGGTGTATGTTCTAAACCGATGCTTGTGATGATGAGGAACAAATTTTCTTTTAAATGCATTTTGCGAATAAGCATAGACACTTCTAGCAAAAACAAAGATGAACACAAGCTTTCTCACAGACACACAACGGTCTTGTATGTATGTTTGTCTTATAGTTTTGTGATTGTCTGGCAGTTCATGTGATTTTTTTCAAATATTCAGATCTTTGTTTTATATCACAACAGTTGCTTATCTTATAATTTCCTGCTGTCACATTATGTAATTCAATTATATATCTGAAACAGAATTAGATTTCTCTGATCATTTTGGCTTTTTTTAAAAATTATAGATAGTACAGCATGGAAACAACTCGCTAATAAGGCCATCGTTTTCTGGTCAGTGTGCACATCTGTCGAATTGTTTCCTAATTTCTGTCAAAATATTTAAAAAAAAAAAAAAATGAACAACAACAAGACAATCACTGCACCAATTTTTCATAATCAAAAGATTGTCTTTTTAGCTATATTGTAAAATACTTTATTTTTCCTTGGAATTAATTTTCGCTGAAGGAATAATTCAGTGAAAATAAAATCCAGCAAATATACCTTTCCCCCTATTTTTTTACACTTAACTAGTCCAAAATCAGTGAAAATAAATTCCATACAAAACACCCAAAAGGTATTTTCAGTGAAAATTAATTCCAGCTAAAATAAAGTATTTTACAGTAATGTAAAAGCAATACAGACCCTACTACTTACAAAGTTTCATTAGATGTGCATTCCTTATCATCTTTTATCAACCAAATTATTTTTTCTTTTATAGATAATGAAACCATCCAGATAACAGAAATAGCCTGTCAATGTGCTAATGATGGGCATGGTTTTATCTGTCCCGTTGAAGTAGGTGAACCAGAACCCCCGACACATCGGGTAATTACTGCCGACATAATGTTAGATGTTTCCGGTAGGAATGTATCAGAGTATTTCCTGTATACATCGGACAAATATAAACTTCATAGGTAATCACATCTGCCATTTATCCAATTGCATGTGCTTCTAATTTGGTCCAATACAACCTGTGCTTATAGTTTTTGTGTTCTTAATTGGACCCCTGAATACACATTGTGATTAGTGATACTATTTCAGCATTCAAAATCATACATGTACTCTTGTACACAATTCTGTGATATGCCGAACATTTGTATTGCTTTACAGTCTATTTAATCTCAGAGCAAATAATTATTTAATCAATTATAATGGAAAACAAATGACTTATTAAAAAAAAAATTGTTTTGTACCATTAAGAAATCCATTAGTGACTTCACATGATGTCAGTTGAAATGCTTCTGTGTGACCATCAGTACACTTTACTTTACCAAAAGAAAAGGTTAACACCTTATTATGGCCAAATATTTTTCCTTTTACAACAAGAAATCCATCAGTGATTTCACATGATGTCAGTTGAAATGCTTCTGTGTGACCATCAGTACACTTTACTTTACCAAAAGAAAAGGTTAACACCTTATTATGGCCAAATGTTTTTCCTTTTACAACAAGAAATCCATCAGTGACTTTACATGATGTCAGTTGAAATGCTTCTGTGTGACCATCAGTACACTTTACTTAAAAAAAGTATACTGCGGAATACTTTATTTTCGCTGGAATTAATTTTCACTGAAAAGGCTTTTTGGGCGTTTTGCTTGGAATTTATTTTCATTGATTGATTGAATTGAATTTATTTATTTTCATGAGTTTAATGTGAAATATAGGAAAAAAAGTATATTCGCTGGATTTTATTTTCATGGAATCATCCCTTCAGCGAAAATAGCGAAAATAAAGTATTCTACAGTATCATGACGAAATGTATTTCTATTTACAGAAAAAGTAGAAGATCCAAGCGCTGTTCTAAAACAACTAATGACTGTTTATTGCTTTTTATATCATTTAATTCTAATCATTTTCACTTTTCAATAGATATGGTGCTTTATCCTTTGGTAACGTCAGACCATTTGTACCTCCTGATTTTGGTGGAGTTGTGCCTGTGATATACCGCAAACTTGCAGTCAGAAATTCAGCTGTGGTGAGTAATTACTATATGTATACATTCAAAATTTGTAGTCAATCTTGTCATGCAGTACACACCACCAGTACACAATGATCCTGCCTATTGTAAATTGTATACAGCAGACAGGTGATTGATATATATTAGTTAGTTACTTTTCTTTGCCTCGGGTGGAGCATAAGGCGCCGACAAATCTCCTCCAGCCGTCACGGTCCTGTGCAAGCCATGTTATTTCATTCTAGGCCTTCCTTGCTGCCTTCAACTCCTCTTCCACAGTCCTTCTCCAGGTGCCCAGAGGGCTGTCTCTCTTTCTCTTCCCAGGTGGTGTCCATCTCAATGCAGCGTGAGGATTTCTGGTTCTGCCCATTCCTAGCACATGCCCCAGCCATCTCCAGCGTCTCTGCTTCACCTCAGCTGTGATGCTATTGGTGCAGGTGCGCCTGTAGACTTCTAAGTTGGTGACATACTGTTCCCAGCAGATCTTGAGGATGTGGCGGAGGCAGCGTTCTTTAAACCCCCGTGATGTGCATTACATGTAAACAACTGTTAGAACTGTCTCACACCAAAATACTCAAACTGATTTAATTGTGCATTTATCTAAGCCTCTTGTTTTATCAGTATTTGGACAAAGTCAAAAACGTGGACTTAACCTTTTCACCACCAGACTTTCTCGCTCACATTTGTTCTGCACTTTTCTTATATACATGTGTTCTTCAATTTTTCTGGAAATGAAGCATAACATGTAGCCAACAGTCAGAATTAGCTATTTTTATCCCAATCTTCTAAAGGAAAGTGCAGACTCTAAATGGAACTATTTTGTGAATGTGTGATGAAAAGAGAGAACTGGTGGTGAAACGGTTATAGATTTATTGCCATAAATTTGTGTGAATGTGTGTGTACTTACACAAGCTAATTTTGCTTAGAAATCAGTCATGCATGGGCATAATTAATTCAAACTTAATGTTAAACATAATTGGTCCAGGACTTGTCTTTTTTCTCCCCAATTTAATTTAAAATGGCTGACTGGTGGCCATTTTGTTTAAAGAATGCTGTACAAGCCTGTTGTCACAGTAAGTGCTTTCTCAGCACAGACCTGTGTCATATGACCCCATACTAGCTGATTTTTGCCTCTTTACATGCTGACCACATCTCTCTCATGTTACACTTTGAGAACTTGTAAAACCATTTATTTTCATTATTTAATTTCATTATTTTCATATTGTGAGCATTTCACTGGATTTCAAATTATCAGGCATGTTTATGTTGATTTAATTCATTGAATTCATTTTATTAGTGAAAATAGCAAAATTAAAATCCAGTAAATAATTGTATTTACTGTACTATTGCATGACTTGGGGCTGTAACTTATTCAATTAGCGCTGTGGACCAACATGATTAGTGATTATTGGCCTTTTAATTGACAGGCATGGCACAACCATAAAGGATTTCATAGTATGCCAACCTATCTGAATGCCCTCAATAATGCTATATTGAGAGCCAACTTGGATCCTGCTGTCCATGGAAATCCTTCTGCATATGGTATCACTGTTATTAATCATCCAATGAATAAAACTTCTACAAGATTATCCACAGAATATATGTGAGTACTATTACTTACTATTGACATAATTCCACACTATTCTTTATGTTGGTGAACATGCATCCTCCACATGTGATATTATACCACTCTATGTGAGGTTCAAATGCACCCATGATATGCTATAGTGCTAACAGAAAATGGTATAATGCCCTATGAGATGCTATAGTACTAACAGGAAATGGTATAATGCCCTATGAGATGCTATAGTACTAACAGGAAATGGTATAATGCCCTATGAGATGCTATAGTGCTAACAGAAAATGGTATAATGCCCTATGAGATGCTATAGTACTAACAGGAAATGGTATAATGCCCTATGAGATGCTATAGTACTAACAGGAAATGGTATAATGCCCTATGAGATGCTATAGTACTAACAGGAAATGGTATAATGCCCTATGAGATGCTATAGTGCTAACAGGAAATGGTATAATGCCCTATGAGATGCTATAGTGCTAACAGGAAATGGTATAATGCCCTATGATATGCTATAGTGCTAACATGAAATGGTGTAATGCCCTATAAGTTGCTATAGTGCTAACATGAAATAGTATAATGCCCTATAGGATGCTATAGTGCTAACAGGAAATGGTATAATGCCCTATAAGATGCCATAGTGCTAACATGAAATGGTATAATGCCCTATAAGATGCTATAGTGCTAACAGGGAATGGTATAATGCGCTGTGAGATGCTATAGTGCTAACATGAAATGGTATAATGCCCTATGAGATGCTATAGTGCTAACAGGAAATAGTATAATGCCCTGTGAGATGATATAGTGCTAACATGAAATAGTATAATGCCCTGTGTGATGATATAGTGCTAACAGGAAATGGTATAATGCCCTATAAGTTGCTATAATGCTAACATGAAATGGTATAATGCCCTATAAGATGCTACAGTGCTAACATGAAATGGTATAATGCCCTATGAGATGATATAGTGCTAACAGGAAATGATATAATGCCCTATGAGATGCTATAGTGCTAACAGGAAATGGTATAATGCCCTATGAGATGCCATAGTACTAACAGGAAATGGTATAATGCCCTATGAGATGCCATAGTACTAACAGGAAATGGTATAATGCCCTATGAGATGCTATAGTGCTAACATGGAATGGTATAATGCCCTATGAGATGCTGTAGTGCTAACATCAAATGGTATAATGCCCTATGAGATGCTATAGTGCTAACAGGAAATGGTATAATGCCCTATAAGTTGCTATAGTGCTAACATGAAATAGTATAATGCCCTATAGGATGTTATAGTGCTAACAGGAAATGGTATAATGCCCTATAGGATGCTATAGTGCTAACATGAAATGGTATAATGCCCTATAAGTTGCTATAGTGCTAACATGAAATGGTATAATGCCCTATAAGTTGCTATAGTGCTAACATGAAATGGGATAATGCCATATAGGATGCTATAGTGCTAACATGAAATGGTATAATGCCCTATGAGATGCTATAGTGCTAACATGGAATGGTATAATGCCCTATGAGATGCTGTAGTGCTAACATCAAATGGTATAATGCCCTATGAGATGCTATAATAGTGCTAACAGGAAATGGTATAATGCCCTATAAAATGCTATAGTGCTAACAGGGAATGGTATAATGCTCTGTGAGATGGTATAGTGCTAACATGAAATGGTATAATGCCCTATGAGATGCTATAGTGCTAACAGGAAATAGTATAATGCCCTGTGAGATGATATAGTCTTACCGGGAAATGGCGTAATGCTCTATGGGATTGTATAGTATCACCGTAATGTAATTTAAAAACATTCCCATGGGATCATCGGTTTCAACTTGCTGCAATGATACAGTATGACTTGACAGGGTACTTAATGCATCTTGTTTTGTTGCACAATGCCTGACTAACAGTTTTTTTTGTTTTTAAAAAATTACATCTGCACTAGTATCTAATTGTTTGTTTATTGCCTCATTTTTCAGGCTCCAGGGAACTGATGTAGTGATTGCTATCTTTATCATAGTGGCATTGTCTTTTGTGCCGGCTAGTTTTGTTGTATTCTTGGTGTCGGAGAGAGCAACTAAAGCCAAACATCTGCAGTTTGTCAGTGGTGTAAATCCAGTGGTGTATTGGGCATCTAATTATACTTGGGACATTGTAAGTATTATGATGGAGTGTATGAGGTTATGAGTAATGTAAATTCATTAGTATATTGGACATCTAATTTCACATGAGATATTATAAGCAATATGAGAGTGTATGAGGTTATGAGTAATGTAAATTCATTAGTATATTGGACATCTAATTTCACATGAGATATTATAAGCAATATGAGAGTGTATGAGGTTATGAGTAATGTAAATTCATTAGTATATTGGACATCTAATTTCACATGAGATATTATAAGCAGTATGAGAGTGTATGAGGTTATGAGTAATGTACATTCATTAGTATATTGGACATCTAATTTCACATGAGATATTATAAGCAATATGAGAGTGTATGAGGTTATGAGTAATGTAAATCCATTAGTATATTGGACATCTAATTTCACATGAGATATTATAAGCAATATGAGAGTGTATGAGGTTATGAGTAATGTAAATCCATTAGTATATTGGACATCTAATTTCACATGAGATATTGTAAGCAATATGAGAGTGTATGAGGTTATGAATGATGTAAATCTAGTGGTATATTGGACATCAAATTATACTAGGACATTGAAAATATTTTTAGAGAGTGTATGAGGTTTTGAGTGATGGAAATCCAATGGTGTATTAAACATCTAACTTGAGAAGTAATATTGAATGTATATGTCAACAACGATTGTTATCTTTTCACATTTCCATTATAGTTGAACTACTTAGTACCTGCTGCTTGCTGTATCAGTATTCTACTTCTCTTTGATGTACCAGCCTACACATCGTCTACCAACTTACCAGCAGTTATACTCCTATTTTTACTCTATGGGTAAGTCTGTTTACTGTTAGCCTATACAATTTTCTGCTGTACCAATGTTGTCTCTGTTTGTCAAATAATGAAAAGTATTTTATGCTGTCCACTCTCCTCTTAAAATGCTACAGTTTTCGCTATGCGTTGTGTTCATTATGGGACCCATATCAATGTATACAACGTGTGTAAAATACATTGTTTGTTTACATGAAATACGAACACACACTGTATGACGACTGTAGCGCTGTAGGGACAACATCAAAAGTTCAATGTAGGATAAAAAACTTAATTCCTTTATTTTTTTCCCAAACCCCCCTACCCCCCACTGAAACTTAATTGATAAATATTGACCATGGCGTCAGACTACATTGACCATTAAATACAAATTGATAATCTGACAGTAGTATGGCATAGCAGTTGGGTGTCGGGTGGGTGTAAACAAACTTTACACTCGGACCAACCCATTTTCTCGTCTTGGATGTTTTTTTTTTTCATTTTCTGTTATTTTTGTCCATGACTGGATAGAGAAAAAAACGAATTACAAATACTCCAAGATTTTTTTGACTTAAAAAATAAAATCGTTTTTGTTGGATAGAAACTTTTTGAGGTCAAAACCCCCCACCCCCAAACTAAAGCAAATAAGTTTTTTATCCGACATCGATCTTTTGACGTCGTCCCTAAAATAACTTGACTAATTGATTATTAAAAAAAAAAAGCAATTCTTCGGACAGTCAAAAACACATACATTCTTTCAAGCGAGAAATGAAAACTAGCATTTCTAAGATTGTTCGCAATTATTACCGTATATAAAGTATATATAAAAATACATATACATAATAAATATATAAGTTAAGTTATATTGAGTGTGCTTTGTAATAGTTTGTAACAGCCATTATAATTTACCTAAATGTAATTTTGCTTTCTTGAATTATAGCGAATTGAGAATATATTTTGACCGCATTTAAATTGATTTTTCTTTGCCCTCAGATGGTCTATCACACCCATGATGTACACTGCTTCATTCTATTTTGATGTACCCAGTACTGCGTATGTGTTTTTGATTGTTATTAACCTATTCACTGGGATAACAACTGTGGTGGCAGCGTTCTTTCTCGAATTATTCTCAGATGACAAGGTTAGTATGATTGGCACAAAATACTAAAATCCCCCAAAAACTTCTAGCAATGGTTTACTATGTTTGAAATCTCAAGTACAGGTGTCTTAAGCGAAGCGCAGATCATTTGCCCGATGTAGTATGTAGTATGTGCCTCTGAAGAGGATATACATTGTCCATGAAGTTTACTCCATAACAAAATCACATGCATCATTGGTTAACAGAATCCAACGATTGTTGTACGTCCATACAAGTGATTACAGTCAATTACATCACTGACTGCAAAATACCCCTATTCTAATTCATGTATCGAATTTACATGGTAATGAAAGCATGTAATAAAAACTATAGTTAAAATACCAGCCAGTGAATATCATAATACTGGGTTCATCTTGTTCAAATATCTACATGTGTATTGAAATCTATACCCAAAATAATGGTATCTAAAAAAGCTGTTGCTGGACACTAGAAAAATTTCAGCCAAAAACTATGCTTTCAATATCAGCCCCATGTATTTTTACATTTACATTGACTTGACCACATAAGGCCTGATATATGCTTAGATGAAATATACTGCAAGCAATAGTCAGTTATATTTTTATATCATTTGGCAAGTCAAAAACACTATACAAACATACTTAAACTTGATACACCATGTAAACCAACACATATTTTCATAATAGCAACGATATTATAAATAAAATAATGTTAGATTGTGGAAAAGTGACTTCTTTCAATTCTACAACAGTGTTTTCGCTAACACTAGGGGAACTTGGGTGTTACCATTCGGAAATTATAGTATGTCATTGCAGTTAGCACTTGTACATTAACCAAATTCATGTACGGAACTCTGAGAAAAAATTTAGAAACTTTTTTATGCTACCACAAAAACACAGTACAAAGACTCAATCAATAGCTTTCTTCCCATACTTGCTTGTTTTCCTGATATGCGTATGTTTCATTGTAGGATTTAAAGCAAATTGGGACCACATTAAATGCTATATTCTTGATGTTTCCTAACTATTGCCTTGGAAGAGGATTGATGGATGTTGCTTATAACGATTATTTCAATGAATACTACTACAGAATAGGTATCTCTAACTTAATTCACATCCATGCATAGTCACTAAAAAAAAGAGGATTTAGAAGATAAATAACTTATGTTACTATTTACTATATTCACTGCGTATATATTTAACATATAATAAATATATATACATATATAATAAAATAATACACATACATGCACACCAGCAATGGTGCATCCATCTAAAAATATTTGTAATGTACAAATTATTGTTGTATGGGACTCACCATTGTTTCTGTCATTTTAGGGGCTTTTGATAAAATGCATACACCATTTGAATGGCAATTGACTTCTCGTATGCTGGTTGTCATGGCAATAGAAGGACTTGTATTCTTTGTTTTAACGCTGCTCATTGAGTATCGATTTTTCATTAAACCACGGTAAGTCTGTGAAGTTTTGATTAAGCATTACTGTTTTGTATTTAAAACAATATAAAAAAACACATAAAATATCTGTGTCTCTGCTATGAGATGTGATAATCATAAAGTAAATTTAAATAATTTGTTGACTTATCCCCCTCACAAAAAGCTCTGCTAACAACAAATCTTTGATCATTTGTTTTTGTAGAAAATTGTTACTGAGTCGACAGTCATTACCTGATGAAGATGAGGATGTTGCTAAGGAACGACAGCGTGTTATGAGAGGAGATGCCGATAATGATTTACTCAAACTTCACAATCTTACAAAGGTAGGGTATATTGAAATATATGAGGTTATTACGAGGATACCTCAAAGTATGCATGAAGAAAGTACAGAGGAAGTATCGACCGACACACAGCGGTGGTCGATGCGACAGCGTACTGTCTGAGTGTATACTTTGAGGTACCTTCGTAATAACCTTATTATTATACATCTTTTCCTTCAAAGGATACATATTGGGAATGCCGAAACCCAAAAGGTTTAGAACAGAATCAGCGAACTTCTTTGTATGGAGTCCGGTCAAACCCTGGTGGCAGCCATGTTTGTTTTTATTATTAAAGGATGCTTATGAGCATAATCATTCCATATTTAGAATTCGCATTTCCTTATATGGTAGGATGAAAATACCCCTGTAAATTACGGCACGTGTTACGGTGACAGATGTATAATAATAATTGTTATAATATGTTTTTTTATAAAGATGTTGCTTTGTGAAGGTGATCCTCGTTAAATACAAGACTTGGTCTCTGTTAGCCTTGTATTTGACTAGGTCTATAGTACTGTAAAATCAATTATTTTCACTGGCAGTTAATTTCACTATTTTGGTGCCTTGAGCAATTGTACTTAAGTTCACAAACTTGACAGGAAACAATGAGCTCTGTTGTAATGATTTCTGCTCATTTTGCAATTAGCACATACCATAAACCATATTAGATGTAAGTTAGGAATGTAATTATGCTGATTCTATTTCCTTTTTAATAGGTTTATAAAACCAGAAGGTCTGGTAGACATCTTGCTGTTGACAGAGTCTGTCTAGGAGTGCCACAAGGAGAGGTGTGTATACAGTTATCTGTTTTGTTTCACTTTGTTGAGTATATTAAGATAGAATATTTGACATTATATATGGCACTAACAATGCAGTATCTATAATCATTGAACATAATAAATACAAAATACCATGCAAATAATGTATTTAGTTGTAGAGTTTTTTGGTATTTCAACTTATCCCAGATTATTGGTGATGAATTCTGTTTATTTTTCGGTTTTCTGAATATTTAAAGAAGGTTACACTTGGGGGCACACTTCTTGTACTAACTACATACTTCTTGTACTGAAGATGCACTTATTCCACCCTCCTGACACTGAGTGCACACTTCTTGCACTGAGGATGCATTTACTGAACACTTCTGACACTGAGGGCGCACTTTTTTCACTAAAGGCATACTTCTTGCACTGAAGACACACTTTCCCTAAAGGCACATTTCTTGCACTGAGGGCGCACTTCATTCATTAAAGACATGCTATTTGCACTGATGTTTCACTTCTTACTCTAAGGACAAATATTTAGGGCACACTCCTGACTGCATCTCATAGGCATACATTTGCATTTAATACCAATACTGTATATCACTTTTTCATGAACTGCTATTTTTTTTATAGTGTTTTGGACTTTTGGGTGTAAATGGAGCTGGCAAGACAACTACGTTCAAAATGTTAACTGGTGATGAACTCATAACACGTGGAGAGGCTTTTCTCAATGGACACAAGTAAATAACAACAAATTGTTGTGTTATGTATTTCATTTATTTTTTTAAAAAAGCTTAATGTATACTTTAGTATATATACTTTTATTTATTTTTTTATGATATTTCTTTTTTAGTCCTCGCTACGCTTAGTCTGAAAACGGGGACCTAAAATTTCACATCTGTGCATGTGTCCGTCCGTCCATGCAGCTGTATCACAGACATGCCTGTGCCAATTCAGTTACATTCAAATCTTACACACTCATGATATCGTATACAATAAATAGTTACGTGCTAAAAATTCATTGAATTCATTGAGCATTTCTGCCAATCGAAAACTGGATTTCAGCTGTGAATGGACGTAATTCATTCAAACTTGGTATGTTCATTGAACATAATGAATCCTCAATGCACATCATTTTTTATCAGATTGGATAGAAAATGGCCGACTGGTAGACATTTTATTTTAACAAATGTTGTTCCAGGGCCATATCGCTGACATGCCTTGACTGATGTCATTTAAAACAAAAATACACAAATAAACTGGCTCCAGTTTGTAGCATGTTTGTCATACGAGTGTCAGTCATAACAGATAGTAAACACATGAATGTCTTCTATTGTCTTCTATTGTATTGTAAGAGCTGAACACCACTCTACTGGCTATCATTCCAACCCCATGCACCAACTTCAATTGAAACATTTAAATAGGTTTTTGCTTTCTTCAGCAGTTGTTTGAAATCATTCCTTTCATAATCAATCCTGCTTTTTGGGGGATGTCTGGTGTCACTTTGAAAAATTATCAACAAGAAATCCTGCCTTCTCATTGGTTGGCAGCTTACAATTCACACTATCATTAGCATAAAGTATCAGTTAACTATAGAGGGCAGTTTAGACTAGTCATGAAAATTTTGTATCAACGTTAGAGATTTCACAATTATCATGGCTGACCAAGTATGACTGCAGTCGTCAATGCTTCAATAATCACAGCATTTTTTAGTCAATGTAAAGTGCCAACAAAATGAACTTTAATTTTTCAAAAAATATAACATAAATTTGACCTATTCTATTGAGCTACAGATGAATTTTTATCTGAAAATTTTTGTCACTGTACACAAAGTAAATTTGCATAATCTTTTCCTTATTTTTGCAAAAATTGTTATGAAGAAATGTATCCAATGAAAAATTTTGTCTATTTTGTCCAAAATTACCAAAAAAATTATAAAAATCCAAATTGAATGTGCATAATGTCACACTCAAATTTTGGCAAAAAAAATGATGGTGCCCACAAGGGTAATAGTATTAGAAAACAGACCATCTTTGCTAGCAGTTTCCAAAAAATGAGATTTACAGTTTTGTATATTTGTGTTTTACAGCATAGCTACAGAAATCCATAGTGTCCATCAAAATATTGGTTACTGTCCGCAATTTGATGCCTTGTTTGATGAATTGACAGCTAAGGAACATCTGATGTTGTATGCCAGACTACGTGGAATTCCCCATCATGAACAAAAACAGGTAATAACTATGTTGCTGTCCTATATGACCCTGGCCTATCAGAATTGCATAGTTATATTTTATATTCAGTTTTTAGATAAGTACGCAACTTTTCATTTGATATTTTCTGTTTGGTATCTTGTTTGTAGGTGCGTTCGGTTGAATCTATTCTGGTTAAAATGTTAAGTGACAATATTCTCATTTTTTTTTATGTTTGGCAATATATCTGAACTGACTTTTTCTTTCCAGTATGGTGTAATGTAAACAAACTTTTCAAATTAATACTGTGGAATACTTTATTTTCGCTTGAAATTCATTTTCGCTATTTCCGCTGAAGGAATTTTTCTGTGAAAATAAAATCCAGCGAATATGCCTATTTTCCTATCTTTTACATTCAACCCGCTAAAAATTCGTGAAAATAAATTCCATACAACACATCTAAAAAGTTATTTCAGCAAAAATTAATTCCAGTGAAAATAAAGTATTTTACAGTACATACTGCTGTGTAAGGATAGAATTTAAATATATTTATTAGTGTTGAAGCAAAAAACAAACAAAAAAAGCTGAAAATTGACAATATTGTGTTTATTTATCAGGTGGTTGACTGGGCACTACGTAAGTTGGCATTGTTGCAATACGCTGATAAGCCGGCAGGTACTTTCAGTGGTGGAAACAAACGAAAGCTTTCAACAGCTATAGCTTTACTTGGACATCCACCTGTTATATTTATGGTGAGTAATACAATCTAACAATCTCAAGTTTTTTGAAAGTCATGTCACCGTTTTGTGCAGAGATATGGTTTAGTATGTACTTCTATAAAAATTACCTTGTTTTTGGTAACAAGTCAAATTGATGAACTGACTGTTGTATTATTCAGTTGAGCACGTTTTTCAACTTTTGGGCACCAGCAACAATTTGTGTGCAGTGAGCTCCTCCCCACATGAAATGTTGGCAAGAATTGACAAACTTTTTGGTCAAAAACTAAAAGTAATATATGAAGCTGTCAGTATGGAACAAAATAATGAGGAAGTTGTTGACAATTTTACAAAATGTGAAAATATTTGCATTGAATTTTGAGAGGGTAAAATATCTGGCAGTCAAAGGATTAATTCTGTGATACCATCATCTTTGCCTTCTAAAATCATGGTGCATCGTTTTCCAAATTTTTTCCCCTTAAAGTGTATATTGAACCTAATGACAATTAATCACAAGTTTTAATCAAAATTAAAAAAAAAACTATATTTTGGACAAAAGCAGGTTTATTTTGTGAAAAGTGATAAATAACTTAAGTGTTCAAAGAGTTGAATTATCACTTCAGTTCTACTGGATGTATAGTTTAAAAAATAACAAAAATGCACAAATAACTGGAAAAATATGTTAAAAGTGTTGAATTCATATTCATTTTTTTTTATTTCATGAGTGTTCAGTAAAAAAGTATTATTTAAACATGCATCATTTAGCTGTTAATAAAAGTCTCAGTTTAACCAAAGTCAACCAGGTGCTAAAGTCAACATTCAAACCATTCATAAAATAAAATATGATTTTTTAAAAATTTTGATCTAGACCCATACCTAATAGAAATTTAGGTGTATTTTGTCCAAAATGATTGAAAGTATTCTGAAAAAATACCTGAAAATAGGCAAAATGTTGCATACAAATTTTGGTTGGAAAAATTCGGCGCTCAAAGGGTTGAAGAATACACATTTTGTCATAATTTTAAATGTTTATCCTGCATGTAATTCCATAGGATGAACCTACAACTGGTATGGATCCTCACTCTAGACGATTTCTATGGGATTTAATACTTAATATCATTAAAGGTGGCAGATCCGTCATTCTGACGTCACACAGGTATGTTAGTAATTTAAGTTTTATGGTTTATCTTCACCATCTTTTCATCACAAATTCACAAAATAATCCAGTTTATAGTCTGCATTTTTTTTTATTTTTGAGTAAAAACAGAAAATTTACTCAAATTTTGACTGTTGGCTCCAAAATTCGGGTTCATTTACAGAAATATTGAAGAATATATTAAGAAAAAAGTGCAGAAAAATTTTGGGCACGAAGGTCTGGTGGTGAAAAGGTTATATGAAACTACCAGTCAATCAACTAAACTGTATTTGATAACTTGCTAAAATAGGGAAAAATTTAATGAAAAACCATAGTTAAGATACTTCTATGGCTTTCTTGTGACTATATTTTCAGTGTTTTCTTTACTGTGTTCCACTTTCCAAACATATTCTGAAGATTCCCTATTCAGTTTATTTATTTTTTTTATATTTAAACAATATTTTTATTTCGTTTCAAAAATATAAACATACAACACAAAATATTACATTACATATAAGGAAGGAAGGAAAATTAAGAGAGAGAATATAAAAAAAAAATAATTTGATCAGTTTATTCATTATCTATATTTCTATCTACACCATTATTTAAATGTCATCTGTACTTCCTAGTGAGAATTGGATGAGGATTCTAAAAATATTAAAAACATGTTATTTACATGACTACATAGATTCCAATTATTGAATTATTCCCCATAATGGAAGCCACCAGTGAGTTTAGAATTGTATGCATGCACATTGACATTTGTGATTAGGTCTGAATAATGCATTTGTTTGTGTCTGTCTCTAGCATGGAAGAGTGTGAAGCCTTATGTACTCGTCTAGCTATTATGGTCAATGGTCATTTTAAATGTCTGGGCAGTATTCAACATTTAAAGAATAGATTTGGTGATGGTTACACTATCACTATTCGAGTCAAAGGAGGATCCCGGCCTAATTTACAGCCTGTTGTCAGATACTTTGCTAGGAACTTCCCCAGTGCCATACTGAAGGTAAGACAAATGAAATATGCATATAGTGTGCAGCTTTGAACAATTCAAGTATACAAAGCATATATAAGATTGAAGCATGGTGATGAATGGCGAAGGAATGTTTGTGAACGGGAAGCAGATACAATCGGCAAACATCCTGAAAATCATTGGAGTTTGAACATTGCTGACATATAAACAGTAACATCAGACATTCAAATATTTTATATAGTATAGCCCCACAATCCTTATAGCACTTCTTATGATTACGAGATCTTACTAAAACAACAACTGACATAATCATAGAACATAATACAGCTCATAAAATAAGGAGAATGTGTGCTGATGATAAAACATTTCCAGCCCCAATTGAGTTACTTTGCTGAGATTTTTGGTGATTTGCTATAAATTCCAAGGAAGTTTATTGTCTGAAAAGAGCCTTGAGGAATTTATTTCAACATGACAACAATTATTTATGTGTACTACCAATGTTTATTTATTTGTTTAAATTAGAGTGATGCTTAAATTAGAGATTTTGTAGTAGTCCACCACACCCCTCAAGACATTATAAGGTGACTCTACTGTTTGTATCCATATCCCTCCACTGGAAAAGTGTGATTATGATATGATGTCTATAAAACTAATACTGTAAAATACTTTATTTTAGCTGGGATTAATTTTTGCTCAAAAGACTTTTTGTGTGTTTTGTATAGGATTTATTTACTGTTGAATATAAAATATAGGAAAAAAAAGGTATATTCGCTGGATTTTATTATTACTGAATCATTTCTTCAGCGAAAATAACGAAAATTAATTCCAAGCAAAAATAAAGTATTTTACAGTATACTATTTAATATTGTTTACAGGAAAAACATCATAATATGGTGCAATACGATTTGAAAAGCGAAGATAATGTTTCTCTGGCTACTATATTCTCACAAATGAAAGTTATGGAAGATTTATTGAATATTGAAGACTACTCAGTTAGTCAAACAACACTGGATAATGTAAGTATCAATAAAACCTAACATCCTAGGCGGTATGCTCTTTTTAGGTTACATTGTACATAAAAACAAAAGCATACTTTGCCAAGTGCCTAGAGGGCTCACTACCTATTCTTATTTATTTTCAGGTATTTATTAACTTTGCTAAATTACAATGTGAAGGTGGTGCTGATGACTCACCTGTCATAACACGAAGAGTACCGACAGAATTACAAGATTTATTGAATGAAGAATACTTACAAGATGAAGATAGTGAAGACTTTACAGTCAGATTTGATGAACGTGAGGTTAGTTGAAATTTAAGTTAATTTATTCTAGATTTTACTTGAATAAAATTTGTCCTTCTGGCTGCTAGGTTAAAAATATGATCTAGCTGTTGTTTTTAGGTTCTTTATCTGTCAGTCATGGAAAAAACAGAAATTTCATTTTTTGCTACATAACAAATTTTGGTGTCTGATATTATTTAATGGATATTAATGTCCGAACTGGTAGAAAGACAAAAACAAGTTTATATGTGTATTGCATTTTGATTAAAGCGGGGGAGTCATTACCTGCGCATGCGTCTGATGGCCATAGTGTGTCATTGTTTACAAACAAGCGTCTACCCATGAGCCTTTGCGTTTTACCGCTCCTCCTGCTTTAAATCTAATGACCATTTGCAGGTCAGAGGTGCATCGGCTGTCAGGATGTTGTTTAAATTTGGTTGACGATGCACATTGATACTTCTACCTTGTACATTATCAATTAGCACCGAAATGATTACAAATTCTTCAGAATTTGAAATTGATGAAATGAACAATTTTGTTGTGTGCTTGATAGATATTCGTCTAAAGAATTTTGTAGTTTTTGCAATCCCACTAGGCATGGAATGGGATGAAATGGGTGAAATTTGGTTGAAATAACCCATCTTTAGACATAGAAATAAGTGGACAGAATAAAGACATTGATAATGCTGATAATGAGAACCAGAGTTGAGAAACATGAATAAAAATTGATTTTTTTATGTAATTATAATGACATATTGTTCTTGTCCATATTTGGTCAGAATTGTTCCCACCTAAATTTTAGCAGTATGTTCTATGATATATTATTGCATTGTTTCAAGACTTTTATGCCATGCAATAAAAAAGATTGTTAATCATTAGTTTGTCTTCATCTCAGTTTGTATCAAGACTCTCAAGAGGCAAGGTTGTAATATTTATGCTATGTTCAGAGACGACTTGCTGATAACAATAAAAAATAATATTGTGGCAATACTTGCACATAATTATCTTTTTTAAGATCAGTTTCAAAATAGCCGACTGGTGGCTATTTATTATTTTACTATGTTCCTACTGGTTTCTCTGTATCAAGCTTTACATCTCAAACCTTTACTTTAGATTCATTCTTGGTGACTTCATATACGATTTCAAGGTGCTCAAAGTTCACCGCATAGCACATGTTACAATTTTGTGTCAATAAACAATGTATATGTTGCTATAGATCCCATCTAACACTTTAAAGTATTGACAAGGACTATCATTTTTATAATGACTTTTTGATAATATTTTACTGTTAATTTGTAATATTCTTTTTTTCCACTACAGAGTCACCTTGCATTCAATATGGAAATTGTATAACTACCGAGATATACACACCTCTGTGCTGTTCAAGATAGGAGTAAACAAGAATAAATCAACATGTCTACAAAACCACTATGTATCAGCAGCTTCACTCACAACCATATAATGTGATTAGGCCAGTTCAATTTGAATTCAAACAATCTGAGCACTACACATATCTGCAATGCATTATGGGAGATACACCTATAATATAATAGAAATATATTATCACCCTGGAAACTCTCTAAATTATATGTCAAGTTTTTGAAATGACTTCATAATGTTAGATTACATATCATTAATAATGTACAACTTTTTTCATTCCATATCACTGAGATAATTTTGAGATATGAATAAATAATCTCACCATAGAAACCAATGTAAAAATGACAAATTTTGATCGTTTTCCATGATATTTGGACTCTTGTATCTCAAAAAATCATCCGATGACTTAATTATTATTTTCATTTTTGTTATTCTGATGGTATGAACTTGAATTAAAGTATGATATATAATCTTTAATTCGGATAAAACTTCTTTAAGTCATGAAAACTAATAGCTGTAATGTAGGTGTTAAGATTTATTTTCAAAACCAACAACTTATTACAGCAACAACACTGATACCAAATTTGATTTTTGATAGTTGCTTCAATTACTTGTAAAGTTCCAATATTAGAAAATTGCACTGAAATAGGGGTCAAAATTACCATTTAAAAATCGCTGAATAATAGTGCATTTCAGGTGAAATTATATAGAATTGCTGAAGGCGGCAATAGTTTTTTTTTTTCATGAGCAAAGGTATATGTCACATAGAATGCAATACTAAGGGTCTAGTAATCAACATTTTTTTGAAATACGTCACGTGATGGGGATTGTGGAAAATTACGATGCACGATGCACACCATTATTATCTGAAACGACACATAAAATTATCAGTGAGAGGCCATCAGAGAGAGACTTGAGAGGCGATGAATTTCACCAGGGACAAAGATATGTTGTTATCTTGTATTGTAATCTTTGATGTTCACTCGACAAAACTGGATTTCAATAGATGGCACAGCATACATGATATGTATGTTTTCAATGTTCATATTTCGGCAATGACTGTTACAGATTGGCACTAATGACACAGGAAATGTTTTATAAAAAAAAGGTTGATAGTTACAGCTATACTGTTGCTAAAGAAAAAAACATTTGGGAAATTCTAAAAAACAAAACAATATTTTTCAACCAGGCAGTTTTGTGGCAATATTTAACCACTAGAGTCTTCATAATTTATCTGTTACCATCTTATAGTGTTTTAAATAGTGTTGGATTGTTGATAAGACTTTGTAATATATGCCATATTTCCATTTTTTTTTAAATCTCAAGTTATGTTATTTTGCATCATTTACACTTTTATAACCAGCCTTAACTGCTGTTGGTCATAAAATATCTCAATCAAAACAGTTATTGGCAACTGCCAGAACACACAGTAATATTAAAATACTGCAGTGACAATAGCTATTCACAACATACAAAATTGTCTGGTTGCTAGGTTACCACACACATAGCTGTGTTGGGATTGTGTTTGCATTCAGATGGGGGCGGGGTTTGGGGAGGTCACATCACCTATCATGTTTGTAAATTATGGGAATTGATGTACTCTATATATACCTGATTGATTCAATTTATTGTTTTAAACAGATAATTAACAGTTCATTTATGAGTTAATATTGAGAGTAATAAGGTATAAAATTTAAAACTTTGCAAAGCCGCCTTTGTGTTTTACAAATAACATGTGCTCATGTTACTTCAGTCTATTCATCATAGTGATGGAGGCACTGAGGTTAAACCAATTGTCAACCAACTGCACATTTGAATAAATTCACATGTAACTCTTTTTTTGAAACAATTAACAATGTTAGTATATAAACGGGAAAAGTAATTTAAATTTCATATTTATTTTGAACCAATGACGTAAGATTTATGCATCATAAATTTATTTGTTAAAGGGGTACAAGTCTGTTGTTGGATATATAATTTAATAATGAATATTTAAAATTTCTAATAATAATTTTGGTTGTTTTGTCTGTTCCTGACTTTTATTTGTTTTTGTGTATATTATTTTGTTGGTTCTAGAATATTTAAAACAACGACTTGAAATGATTTTATGAACAATTTTACATTTTGTATTTAAATTGTATTAAATTTACAGGGTAAGATTCTGGAATTTGACTGGCTACAGTGGGTTGATATAAATACTGATACTGAAATTATTACTATTATTATCTTAATAACAATGTGAACTTTATAGATTGAAAACTAGGCAGCACTATTGTTATCTTTCATTGCTGATACACTCATTTTGATTGGTCAGAATACATTGCTTAAAGTTGCTTAGAGTAAAATATATTAGTGAGTATCTAACTCGGGAATTATCTGCCTATTTTGGATGCAGATGGTTATTTACATAAGAAAAAATTATTTGTTCCCATGCAACACTATTTTGCTTTTGAATAGCATGTGATTTAAGTTTTGACATTTGCAGTATTGAATGGTCAATAAGTTGGTATTGATTTACATTTAGCTCTTTGTTACATGAGAACAAATAGCATATCTATAGCTTATTGTGATTAATTTCCAGAGAAAGAATATACAGCTTTGCTATTTATGCAGCTTTTATTTTGGTAACACAATTATTTAAGCTTCACAAGCATATTTAGCATTCATGGGCGTTCATTGGTATAAATTCACCTTACTTAAATAAGTTGTTTAAAAATAACATTCTGTATAATATTCTGAGAAACTTCAAATACATATTGAGTGCTGATACTTAATGTGTTTCACATTTTAACTCGTTTTCTATATATTTGGGTTTAAGTGGTATATTTTGATGTTAAAACCTATTGACCAATTGTACTATTTTATTGTGTTTAATATTTCAATAAATAAACTATATGCACTGATTCAGTTTTGTTTCTGACGCATCTTCCTTTAAGCTGAGAAAAAATGAGTACCAATAATAATAATAATATGTTGGTCGTTTTTGCATTCATATGCAAAATAGTATGTCACACAGAAACAGTCAGTGCTCACTATTGGCAAATGCAATGAAAAGTGGGTTGCTCGTGGCTGCCTTGCACATACATAGGATACAGATTGATAGTTAAGTTGCTGAAGATTTTCACACAACTCTAGATAAAAAAAATCTGTTTAATAGAATTTGCAGCAATACCGCATATATAATAGTTTCCATCATGCAAGTACAAATCTACTTAGTTTGTATTAGATTTGTTTAATGTCAAATTAAGGTTTATTAGGACGATTCATAAATCTCTCTGGTTATATAGATTGGTTTACATGACCTGGGTATCTAAAGACAGCACCTACCATTGGGTAGGGATTCATTTAGCTTCTGGATTACTAATGAATACTAATTTCCATGCACCACATATTTAAATTAGACTAAATTTATATAAGCAATGCATATTATGGAAGTAATGAGTTGTTTGAGAATTGCAACATCTGTTTCGTCCATCATTACAGAGAAATGATTATGTAATAATTGCGATTATGCAATACCTGCAGATAACTACAAAAGAAAAACACAGTTCCTAAATTACCATTTTGCCTAAGGATCTGGTTTTCAGGTAAAGCCTGAGTTATTATGGCATCCACTAAAGCATACTTAATTTTATTCATGACGCTGTAACAACAGAGGCAGTCAGTTACAACTTTATGGAGCATTCGTAAATGTTAGTGTTGATATTGCATTAACAATAAAAAGAAAGCTTTTGTTAGCTGTAATACAACATAATGTTTGACCCATGGTACTTATTTGTGAGTTACATTAACTACATGTATTGTAAATTATGAAGCTTCCTTGTTGATACCGAGATATTAACATTTCCAACAATATGATAATATATCAGAAGTGCATGTCGCGTACGACTTATTTGTGTCACTGAGAATGTTCTAGAACCGTACTATGTCTGGGTGGAATATTCTATATTTTTTTAGAAAATGATTGAATAGGTAATAGAACACTGTAGGAGGCAATAGAAGGTAATGGAACATTCTAGAAATTTGTAGTAAGTTCCAGACTCATTATGTATGCCGATGTAATGGTCTATTTATAGACAGTGTGGGTATATATAGGGGAGTTGTTCAGCACTGAGATCAGATCGGAGATCTCGTTGAATTGTATTGGAGTTTAAGTATCTAGTTATTGGAGTAGTGGAGTTTTACCGCGTTATTGTACTTGATGTTTGCAGAGTATAATACTACCAGTACCAGTTGAAACCTCATCTGTTGGCTTCGTGTTCGTATTTTATCATCGACGCCAGGGAAGTCTTTCTGTTACTGTTGCCATTTTGGTATTTGAACCATCACACCTGTACTATACCAATTACGGTAATATTACGTTGCGTGTGACAGTGCATTACAGTGATATCTATAAATTAGAACTTTGTGCTGTATATTGCAAAGTTACAAACAATATACTAAATATATTTGTCACAACTAAAAAAAAATATATATTAGAAAAAGTTTTATTTTATCGCCATATATAAATGTGTCGACATAGTAATTATAGTTACGCCTGGTTCATCAGTGAAAGATTCTAGATGATGCACGATGATTTTTAAGTGATGATTCCCCTTCCAAGTTCCTTTCCAATTTTTACAATCATCGCAAATTATCATCTCCACAGCCTTATGTATTGTACAAATTGTGTGTTTTATGCTCTTATATAGAGATCATACACTTTGCAATGGTGTGGGTGAGTTGCCATATTGTCTGATCACATTGGCTCCAGGGAAATGGTGCGAACTTCTTATAAACTTTCCTCATCCATAATATTTGTTTTGGTTCAGCAAACTCAATCAAACTCTTATACCCACAAAACTTCTTAATCATATGGAAATTCATATTTAATTCATATTTAATTTCGACTAACTTATTACACCAAATTACACTAGACTAGTTTATGTTGTCGCGAGCTAATCACTACCACTATTTGAATATAGTTATTTTTTTGATAAATAATGAACGAACCATGAGCTGAACGATGCAGATATTACTATCCTTCTCTCGCAGTATTGGCAGGGTGATAAAACAAGTCACTTTCCCAGTATGACAGATAATTAGTTACTTATCTTACCTAAAATGTCTCAATATTGAAATGATAAACTATTTTCATTTGACATAATTGATAGCAGTACACATCGTCATATAAGAATCAGACTGATTGCTCAAATAATAATATCTATAGTAACTACACATAAAACCAATTCCACGGGGAGTTCAAACTATGGTTGAGATTAGAAATATGTCTGGTGCCCTGTTGAATCCCTGTTAGGGAGAAGTTATTACCTTTCCAGGTCTTTGTAGTACGAAATGGCCCCTGCCCCCACTAGCGCCATTGGTCTGGGATATCCAGATTCTCTAAAAACTACACATCCAGAAACTCAACAGAGCAAGCAGAATTTAGTCTCTAAGACCCATCTAAAAAGCATAGCACAACTATCTGGTATTAACTGTTCCATTATAATAACAGACACTCCCCTTTGTGGAATGTTTAGCTTTGTGCTATGCACCAGGCGTGTTCTATGCGCAGTGACCAACTCTGGGGTAGCACTAGTCTTGGCCAAATAGAGTTTCATCCTGTGTAATATAGTCAACTTTACAGATCAAGATTGTCCCTAAGGTCATCCTTTTGTGAGTACCAAGCATTATAAACTTTTCTGAACACATACAAATAAAGACTTTAGTATGCTTGCGATTATTAAACGTACATTTATTGTATTCTCAGATGACAGGTTGTGCTTTTTTTCACGATTAGGAGTCTGTAAATGGATAAGTAAATATCTGTTTGTAGGTGTGTGTGTGTACTGTCTTTAAAATAGAAATGCATTGGAAGGTACTTAGTCTCCGAAGGACAGGCAGGTATGATAAAACACACTAGTACTAATAAACTGTTATGCAGTGCTCAAGATAGGAAACGAAACAATGACAATGACAACTACGGTAACCACTCTATAACAAAGTGGCACAACAATTCATCGTTTATTGAGAGCTCCACTCACATGTCCCAGTTGAAGTTTCGAAAATGCAAGTTTGTTCCACTTTTTGATCCTTTTTGCAACTCCGTGTTTGTAAATTTCTTTTTTTATGTGACAGAAGTTTTCAAACAGTGCACTTCTATCACTTTCCTGTGTGTCCCAATGTTAGGCTTGCATAATGTCTCTCGAGTGACTTTCTTTCCTTGTGACATATTTGTTTTGCCTTGCCCGAAATAAAGGTCAACACTCGTCAACATTATCTGATTCTGATTTTGTACATTGGCTCTATTAAAGTTTCATTCATCCTCATCAGTCACAAGTTTGGACATTTACATTCCAACAACCCTGCTTGTGGGTAATTCATCTGGGCTACCTCCTCGAAAAATCATCCTTTTCTCAACAAACAAACAAAGCCACTATTCTTGCAACCTAGTGTTGTAACGGTGGTGTTTTGCTAAACGCAGCATGTAGTGATTCTTATCACTGGCTTCTATACGGTTACCATACTTCAAAACAGCTTGGGTGTTTATAACTAAGAAAGTTAAATGTCGAAGAACTAGTGTTTACCTCCTTTATTTTGGTATAAATAAAATATGCTAGTATATTTAGAGCTTGTTTGTTTGCTAGAGGGAAGTCAATATTCCTTAGAGATGCTTTTGTTGCTCATGTGACATTTGACCCATTATTATTCAAAATGATGCACTAATGGAAAAGTCGCCTATTTTATTTTTGTGTATTTGTTTTTGTCAGTTAGTTGTTATGTTTTCAACGATCTATGGAATGAACAAACAAATACTAGGAAGGTAGCCATGAGGCTACAGAACATGGTATAAAACGGGAAATGACAAACTCACTTCCAACTAGGAGAAAATCAGTTCAACCCTAGTAGTATGTGTGCATTTTGACAAAATCTGGAAAATAGAATATAAATTAATATCCCACCACCATAAATGTGACATGCACCACAAACACTTACAAACAAAACATGCATGAATGACAATGAGGCGGTTATTTTTCCCAAATTGTAATTTTATAATTTCTATAACACCCAGTACACTCGCTCAGGACCAGATTTTGCTGAAATCTAATATTAACGACATATAACTAATACTCAATATTTGGTTGTAAGCATTGATTCGAATTACTCGGTGAGGTAAAACCTAAATGGTTTGTTCCTTCTGATAATTGGCTGAATAACTTTATAGCGGGCAACTGAAAATAATGAAAGAACTATGTTATTATCACGTCACCACAAAGATAGAGACACAAAAATTATGAATAGCACTCATGGACATATTCTATGAATACTGTGGAATACTTTATTTTAGCTGAAATTAATTTCCGCTGAAAAACGTTTTGGGTGTTTTGTGTGGATTTTGTTTTCATTGATATTTCAAGAGTTGAATGTAAAATATAAAAAAAGTATATTTGCTGGGTTTTATTTTTTACTGAATCTTTAATTCCTTCAGCGAAAAATAATTCCAAGCAAAAATAGTATTCTACAGTATACATTTGATATGGCCATTGGATAAATTTTGCATTAATGGGAGTTTATATGTCATTTTTAACACAAAAAACTAAAAATATGAAAAATACGAGCTAACCCTAATATGAAATTCGTGTGTTTATTGTAGCTAGTGATGATTCGATGGAATAAATAGATACACGGTGTTATTCGTAATGGGACTGGGTCTCAATTGCAGCATTTTGCTGTGATAAATTAAGTCAGACTCTCAAATAGGTGAGATTTATTCGAACGCAAACCACCAGTTGTCAACGCATTTATTTTCAGGAAACGATGACATTTTGTAAACGGAAGAAACGTAGCAAGTGCAACACTTCTAATGTTTCTGACTTGAAATAAAAATCGTATCGTTTTTTTTTCGACACACATCATTCCAGAATCATTGTACACGGTCTGTATCTACCATTTTGTGGTGGCGGTGGAGAGATATTGGTGTTCCAAGATTAATCAAAACTGTTGCTGATGAATAGCACCGGCACTCAATGAAAGTACAGGTGTAGTCAATTTCAGATCCTGTTGGTGGTTCAATTCGAATGCCAAGGTGAAAACAAATAGGTCTGAAAAATCCCGAAGAGACTGACCTCGTCTTTATTGGCGTATCTGTCCTGTTCGTGCAATGGATTGTGGGTGAGACAAATTGCCCGCTATTTTTTAAACGAGGAGTGATAAGTGGTTCCTTGTAGGGTAAGGAAACAACACTACTTTTGTCCCAAATCGTGCATGTGGGCTGCTGGCATTTACTAAGACAGAATGACTTGCAGTAAAGCCAAAAATATGTACAGGCGATTTGTGCAAATATGTGTGTGCGGCTGCAGTTGAATTATACTACTAAAAATACGTTATTAAATATTGTCACTGCAGTCACTGGTTAATGCCTAACTTCGCGTATTTGTAATTTAATACCAACTAAATTATATTTACCCTTGTCCCCAGCTTCGATGAAATTCGGTTTCGTCGGTTGCATTTGTGTTAGCTGGTGTAATCAGTTCATATTCCGGGGAACCATTCGAGTCACCACATAAACCTCGTACATTGTAACATTCACTGTAGGGTTGTGAGAGTTCAAGTTCCACTCTCCTGATTCCCCATTTGACGACTAGGTCGTAGAAACCATCAGAATCGACATCCATTGTCACGTGGTAAGAGTCGCCATGTTTACTCAACAAGAATTGATTGTAATCTCCATGCCAACCTGGGAAATCGTCCTCATCTATGGGAGGTCCATCTTCAGGAAACAACTAAAAACAACAACAACAATAGAAGTTAGAGAAGCTCAGCTGTGAACTTGAATGTGCTCTCTCTCAAAAAAATTGATGATCATAAAAATGTAATTTCAGAGTTCTCACAATCACCATGAAATAGTAGAGCAGTGCTTGAATATTAATAGCAGTGTAGATACAGAGAAATACTCACCGTGAATGTTACAGGGTCTACACCATTATTAACACCAAGTACTAATCGTTCATTATGCTGTTCTAGTATGAGGGTCTCCACACGATAATGGTCTCGGGTTTTTAACTCGGTTATTTTAACCTTGAGGTCATGCAAGCTACAATTCATATGCAACAGCGTGTACTCATCACAGTCCCCGCCCTCGTGGTATCGGTATCCATCAAAGGTATTAAAACGTGGATCTCCCCAGACCGTACAATTGACTACAGCTGTGAAAAAACAAAGATAGAAATGAAACATGAGTCTTGTTTATTTACAGTTACCCATAATGCACTATGTTAATCTTATGTATTGACACGTGATCAAATGTGTTGTGTGCGATTATATATCTAATTTGCGATTGACATTTTCATGTTAGGAATAACCATAGTCCACCAAGCCATTGAGAAACAAGGTATGTACAAGTGTTGTTCATCCACCTGCAGTGCATTGTGGGCTCATGGATGTCCATGTGGCATCACGCTATTTGTGAAGAGATAACTGATCTATATTGCAGTTTGTATTGGTGAATCTGTGTTAAATAAAAAAATATTGTCAAAGTACTCATATTGATCTGCCATTGTGAAATATGAAAATATTGTTTGTCTCGCATTTAAGACCCACATTCAGTGTATAAAATATAATGTGATTACCTCGTGGTGGTGGGCAATAATACCCTTGGGTGATAGTGTAACGTTGTTATTACAGCAATATCGACACTTGGTCTTCACGTAGATTGGCGCTACATCACATTCATTAAAATTTGGTTCATTTTCGGATTCTTCGATACAAGCCTGAAAGAAAGCAGCGATGCAACTAACATTCTTTTCGAATTTCGCTACTTAACAATGAGATGAAATCGTTTGCAAGTCAATGTCAGCACTGTATCTGAAACTCTACTATCTGCTGTTCAATCTTGTCAACAAAATGGCGTTCGTCGATTGATGTTTTTATTGGTGCGACAGTTCTTGACTACGACTTGCGTACCGTCTGAGTGAATATTTTGAGGTATCCTCATATAAACTTATTATTATAGACTTTTCCTTCCAAGGATACATCATGGGAATGCCGAAATCCAAAAGGTGTAGAACAAAATCAGCGAACTTCTTTGTGTGGAGTCCGGGCAAACCCTGGTGGTAGCCATGTTTGTTTGTTTGTATTATTAGAAGACGCTTACGCAAGTAATCATTCCATATGTGGAATTCGCATTTCCTTATATGGTAGGATGAAAATACCCCGTAAAATACCGCAAAATTAAGGCACGCTGTAACCTAAGGCGTTACGGCGACAGATGTATAATAATACCAAATATCGAGCTCACCTCTATTTGTTCACATTCAGATATAAATACCAAACCAGTATTTCTTTGCCATAATTGAGTCATACATTCAGGCTGTAAAAGAAACAGTATTATTTAACGCCAACAGGAGAGGGAAGTGACATTATATATTATGTTTTAAATATGCATTGTAGGAGTAAGGTGTTTTTTTCCATTTAGCAATGTCTTAAATTTTGAAGAAGTTTGACTAATTTAAAAATGAATGTATCCCATCAACCATTGCGAAACTAAGGTACGGCATTCACATAAAATAATCACTACTCACGCGTGAAGTTTGACATATTTCATATTTGTCTGTATCAGTTTCTGGTTTCATCAAGCACTCGGCTAAGCTCATTTTGTCAGATAGCTTACACTGTAAACACTTGCTAGCTGTAAGCGAGAACATATATCATATGAGATCGTTTTATTGTAGCCGACACGACAATGCAAGTTGAAGTAAGTCAGTATGCATTTACAGAGATATATTTGAAAATTCAACGCGGGCTCGCACGATAAGTATTGAATTATTACTAAAAGCAACAGCACAATCAATACAAATATAATGATAACATTAAGAAAATGGTGCACAACCTTGTCCCTGGCCGGGTACCATGAGGTCGTGTGGGTTTCCTTCCGCACGCTTTACAACTTTCGCTGTAGATTGACAGACAATCTGGAAACAAGAAAAAAAGATAAATAACTGCACTGCAGGTAGGTATCGGTATTGTTGAACGATGACGTGAGAATATCAGCATACATAGCAAAAACTGAAATAGTGAAAACAATCCAAAAAATAGTAGTGTTACACCATTTATCTATAGATATTGAGAGACATTTTGAACCACATCACATTTTTTGCCTTGCAGTTTTGTCGGAAACCAAGACATTTTTCAAACCCATAATCACAATTATAGGAAACAGTAACACGGAATGGCAACAAATTCAATGAAAATATGAATGAAGTTGAATACAACTTTTCAACATAGTGTGTGGTTCCAATCTAAAGAATATGGTTACGTTATTACATAGAATTCACAATACACAATTAAATATATATATTCAGTCAATTGATGGAGTGTTGACACAAACGGAAGAAGCGCTAATTAACGGTTTGAAAAAAGTGACAATATTACGTATGGCTGTCAGTAAATCCAAGGTAAAGTTAACAATACAACGCAAAGACAACGAGGCGGAACTAAATGATATGAATGTTACATACGCAAATATGGCGAGACTATAGTGACGATGAAGCGATCTGCAATATGAATGTTACTACCACAAATGTAACGAGGCTAATGATGATGAAACAATCCGCGATATGAACGTTATTTGCAACAAGGATGACGAGACTGGTGACGCTGAAACGATCTGGGATATGAATGTTACTTACCAAAAAGATGACGAGACTGGTGACGCTGAAACGATCTGGGATATGAATGCTACTTACCACAAGAATGACGAGACTGGTGACGCTGAAACGATCTGGGATATGAATGTTACTTACCACAAGGATGACGAGACTGGTGACGCTGAAACGATCTGGGATATGAATGTTACTTACCATAAATGTAACGAGGCTGGTGACGATGAAAAATCCGCAATATGAATGATCCTTGCCACAAGGATGACAAGACTGGTCACGATGAAACGATCTGCGATATGAACGTCACTTACCACAATTGTAACGAGGCTGGTGACGATGAAAAATCCGCAATATGAATGATCATTGCCACAAGGATGACGAGACTGGTCACGATGAAACGATCTGCGATATGAACGTCACTTACCACAATTGTAACGAGGCTGGTGACGATGAAAAAATCCGCAATATGAATGATCCTTGCCACAAGGATGACGAGACTGGTCACGATGAAACGATCTGCGATATGAGTTTTACTTACCACAAGGATGACGAGGCCCGGCACGGTGAAACGATCTGAAATTCGGACATTACTTACCGAAATAATGACAATGATGGACACGGTGAACCAATATGATATTATGAGAGTTCTTGTAGCAACATTGACGAGTACACTAACAAAATCTGGGATAGCAATAATACTCACACAAAAATGACGAGACGAACGGACGAGACAGGACAGGAATTGAAATATGAACGTTCTTGCAGCAGAATAGCAAAGATGGACACGATAAAACAATCTGAGACATAAACGTTACTTACCGCAAAGATGACGAGGCTGGACACGATGAAACGACCCATGATTGACAACGATGTGCTGCGAGTCGATGCCGGTTCTAATGAGAATAATTGTTGATAATCCATGTTATATGGGATATGGTCTGGCAGAGCGTGCCAAAAATGTGTCAATCAAAGTCTGTCCCGGGTTTTTGCCTAATTTAAATATATAATTTATGAATGCAAATGGCAAGGACTCCCACTCGGTTTGACCCGGCAATTTATAACCAGTGTCACTTAATTATTTAGCAACTATCCTGTCAATATAAGATTGTGTGACCCGAATTTCCTAAATACAGTGGCATAGCAGTATACAGTGGTCATGTTTGAAAAGTTTGTGGAAGCAGAACAAATTAATTGAAAATATTTTGGGAAATACAGACATATGAATTAATCACAACAACTTTACACATAATATTTTGATTATTAATGTGTGTGATTAATAAAATTTGTGTGACTAAATCTGAGTGTTTTGAGCTTAATGTCACAATCTATAAATCTATAACGAGCTTTAATTTTAGGCGTAACAAAAATACAGTCGCTATGCATGGTGGGTAAAATCCTCTAATTCTTTCAACCAGCAATGTATATTAAGAACGGGCGCACATTATAAATCACCGAGGGATATCATAATATAAGGACGGGAACATCATATAAAGGAATTATGACATCATATAATGGCGTGACTCTCAGAACAGAAGAACGGTATACAAAGATATAGTGAAGTTAGGAGATAAGGCACGATGAAACGTAAAATAAAATAGAACGGCGTTTCGTGTAATTCAATTGAACCACTACACAAGTTTATATCGCAGGTTACAGAGACTCACATGTGTGATGTATCACATTGGCAGCTTTCCGTCCTTGTTTGGGGATGACGAACGCAAGTCAACTCTCGTAAACTTTTGACCCGATTCATTTATAGTGTCAATGGTTCATATGTGAATATCAGGTGAATATATAGCGTTTGCAGTGTGGGACTAAATCGTTGAGATCGGTGCCATATATTAATATGTAGAACGATTTCTCTTTCCTGTGAATTTTGTTCACATTTATGTATGTCTTCTCGGACAGTCATAGTCGTAAACGTCGTAAATATTGATAAACATATTTTATATTTGTATTGATATTATATGGTATCGTCTCACAATGTTACGTAATGCTCTCATCCCAATATGTGAAGACACATTGGTTATACTGATCAGACTAGAGGGGGGTTAGTGTCCTAACCGTTCGATCTGACCTTTAATAGTAATATTATGACCGAATGCAATCCATAAGTTAAGCGTGTTTTGTCTTCCAAATGTAAAGTATTCTTATCTATAGTAAATTATGTTGTAATCCACGATCAAAGGTACCATATACGTGTTGACTCTGTGAATTTGAAGAAGATGACGGAGTTGGAATAATTATTAGAGTGAGATCGGTTTGGCAATATAACAGTCAGTAACGCACATTTTTACCCCTAAGGACGTTAGGTTTACACAGATACACAGTATTTTCATAGTAAGAACATTGCATGGTATCAGATTGGATGCATGTTTGAACATACGTGCAGTTCTCTACGTATTTGTTGCATGGACCAACATCTGCCGACTGCCATGTATCACATTGAAACCATTCACGTCAGTGTAATCCAGCACCGACCTTGCTAATTTGCATTTACCAGTGTCAGTCGTGAAATTTTCATCAATATAGTACTTATTATGTCAAATATTGCGTTATAATAACAATTTTAATAACGTATTTCTAAATTACATCTCAATGCATGAGAATGAGAAACAATATAGTTTGTTTAAAATGTTGTACCTTACCCAATGGTAATAATGGTTTAATGTATTCAATTTATTATTGAGCTTTGTTAATTCATACAATGGAGTTGAAGGTATCACATATAGTAAAGGCCATGCACGCATTTCAACTTTACCATGGAAATATGCATTGCAGGTTACAGTTACCCACGTCTCATTGACAGTCTTCTGTCCTTGTTTAGGGGATGACGCATGTATATGTGCCATCCATATGTGACTGTTTTCGACGTATAGAAATAATTCTATGTTAACCCTGTACCGTGTGTAAAGCTGTTATATTTGACCATGTCTCCATGAAAAGTGACAGTTGTAAAAACGATTGTAACCTGGGACAATACATTTTGTTAATGTTTCGGTTAAACAAGTTGAAGATGATGACGTGGATCGCGTAGCCCCTGCACACAGAAGAAGAATTTATTTGACAATTTTACGGATAGGGACATTTAATGTTTCCAGTGGTCATGTGATATATTCTACCATCCATTCATTTTATTTATTTTCAATACAAATAATAGGTTAGGTTAGAAAAATTATTTCGACCAAGTCTATTTGACCTAAAATATGGATATGGTGACCAAATATCACCTATTACTGAAACTACTACATGTCTGCCCTATTTATTTTGATCTACTATATTCTTGCACACTATCCTTTTCTAAACCCAGAACACCATGTTCACGGCGCAACAATTCTGACCTTGTGATTGTTAATTGTTTTAACAAACCAAACAAACAGCAAGCGTCGTTGTTGAGCTGGTTTTAGCTTTATAGTTTGGGGCCATGTATTGTCTCTAAGCTTATTAACTAATTGCAAAGGGTTTAACTTCTTCAATCTGTGTTTAAGATACACTGTTTCCATACATGGAAAGTTCTTTTTAATGTGATTTTCTGCATGTGTGATGCTACGAGCAAGACATTTCATACCTCTCTATTTTTTTAAATACGTTCAATCCTCCAGATTACTACGTTCCATAGTTCCATGGCTCATTGTTCATGTAAGATCGTAATTTTGGACGCTTTAATTATTCTAATGAGTAAATCATGAAATTAAACATTTTAGGCCATCGTACTATGACGTCAAGTCCGATAACAATTGTCGGTCATACTAACTCATAAGATCTATTGTGACAAAATGTTTTCCATAAGCTGTTTTAATAACGTACATATATGTATATTTAATAACAACACAACGCCGTTCTTTTATCTTATCGTGCGAACGATCAGTTGTTGATCAGTCACGTGCATTGTGCACTGGTCGCGAGCAAATTGTCAACAAGTGCGACGGCCTGTATATGGATTGTAAAATGCAACAAGTCATGCAACAAAAGCTACGAAAACTCAACTTTAGAAAGAAATATTTTGTTTTCTTTAGTGTATCAGTGATTGACATTGCCAATGCTTTTTTGACGGCAAATAACTGAGTGTTACGTACTGTTTTGGAGACGAGAGCGCAAAGATTTATAATTCACGTGATTAGATAATGGACTGAATGTGACTTCATATTTACATACATGTGTCAGTTTTTTGACACTGGTTGCCAAAATTCAAAATACTAAATATTTACAAATAGTTAGATCTGACAGACCCCTGTTACTCACTATTGACAGCTTAACATTTAAGAAATCATTATTAAGTGTCAGTTGATAGCCTACTATTAGACAAACAACCGAATAGTGACAGAGATGATAGACTGAAAATATATTTATAATATACGAAAAAATCCCCAATAAATTAATGTTATGTAAATCCTATTTTAAAGTCTCTATATTGTATTGAATAATAAACTTGAAAAAGTTTAATTTAGAACATATGTGCAATTAAATAATACACTATAATGACTTTGATAGATGACTTTTGGTTTTAAAATCATTATTTTCATGACCTAATTTGCATTTTAATTATATTTTTTACACGTAAATTCCAAAATTTGTTACAAGGGAATTTATCACGAATAGCTTGTTCTAATGTCGACATTTCATTATTTTTTGTGTTTGCATTTCGAAATATATCAATAATTTAGTTTTAACGACCTAATTTGTTTATTTTAAAGAATGTTCTGTAATAACTAGGTCTTTTGAGCTTTAAAAGGCGATTCATTTTTAATTAACACGTGATTACATGGTTAACATTTTTAGCAGAATGTTAATATCCAATATCAACTAAATAAATAAAAAAATTGCATCTAAATCAATAAAAATAACATACTTTGATTGAATAAATTATTATACTTATCAAACTATAGAGCAGGATACCTTAAATTGCATTCCAATGCATGTTAATTTTGAACAAAATAAAGTTAATGGGCAAGTATATATTCCCCGGAGCATTCATTGATTGTCAGAAATGGTGACATAGTGTATACATATATCAATGTTCACAATTTCACACCATAAATACATTACACATTATGAATAAAGCATCTAAAGACAATTCATTTTCCATCGTTCAGACGCCAATTTTTTTTTACATTGAGTGATTGAAAGAGATGGGGTAAATAAGCTCTGTATTGTTTTATCTGACATTGTCATCCAATTATAATTGTCACATCACAACACCAATAGATATTTTTGTTTGATAGATTCGTTTGTCCTGGGAATAAATCATTGTGAAAGGTCCCCAAAGTGTCACCATTGTCCTCTCTTGTATATAATTTATGAACAGAAACATATTTTAAGGTTTTTAGGTGGGAATTGTTATCATTGGTAGTTAAAAATATCAACCGAAACAAAAAAAAAAACGATCGACCGGGACATTTGAACAAATACATTTAGTGAATGCAGAATAAGTAGATTCCATACGGCACTTTCAATAAGATTGTCATCACAACATACTTTTAAGCTCCAATATTCACATAGTCTAGTGATACTACTAGTATTCGTAATGCCGATTTTCCGTGGTCATCGTATTTTACTCGTCCGCCATGTGATAGTGATGCTATTTTCGGGTGGTTCTTGTACATATTTCTTCTTGAAAACCAAATAAAAAAAATATTATATATACCTTGGGCCAGTCTCCATCATATGAATACATATTGTGACAACAGCGTAAGATATTTCAGTAAGGAATTTGAGTCTTTTTTTATTGAGCAACATAATGCAAATGGCTTGCCCAATTCACATTAACCATATAGATGGATTTTTTTTGCTTTTTTTCGAAAATAACCAACACGATTGCTTTAGTATTTTATATGCGAGTATAAAGTGAATATTGTTGACGTTGAGACTGTTTCGCTCCACCAGTTTGGTGTTGCATGCTATTGTCGCCTTTCTACCGGACACATATTACTGCATTCAATGTCATGACAACGCCACTCAAAGCTGTCATTCATTCTATTTTTCCATAGCCATATATGTGGTTAATCCACAAAAAATCGTTGCTGATGAATATAAAATGTTAGCAGCGTGTGACTAAATCCCTGTTAATCCTGCCAGTTGTGGCGATTATAGTAATTACAGTGGAGATAGTTGCCACACAACTGAAACAATAACAACAATCAAACGTAACAATATATGTTTGTTCAGGTGTGATTTAGAGGTCGTTGAATTGTTAATGCCATGATATGTGTCACTTGGCTGCTTACCTTAGATACCAAACCATCATCGCTAAATATATATTGAAATACAAATCATGGACGCTTTACTCCATAACGGAAATGTATTTAGTGGTTATTTGTATAGGAAATTGAGATTAACGGTTACATCAAAATTTAGTTAGAGGGTAGGGGGTTTAATTTGTTTGTTCAATCTCCGGTAGTGTTGTGTTACCCTACAAAATACGATCGCCATTACTATTTTAATCAGCTCATAAATATTTCATACTACGTCATGTCAGTTGTCATACTTGCTGTCAGGTATAGTACTAAGATCGCGCGAGTTTAAGTGACGACCGCGTTTTATGATGTGTTACGTTATTAGCATATGCCTTCAAATAAATTCAAGGCGGAGCGATCAAATTCTTCGAAGGTTTATTTCTCTATTTCGTCTATTGTTCTGTTCAGGGATTACATTGAGTATATTTGCTATTTATATTTGATAGATTTTAATCACTATTTTTCTTGGTAAAAAACATTTTTTTTTCTTAAATCCTTTTAATGTAATTATCAATTTTGTTCCCAACAGGAAAATAATTACATGTAGTAGTTACGTCATTCATTTAACATTTAGGTAAACATTTTTATTCAGAAAATACAAGAAACATCTGTCTCAAAAAGATGACTGATTTTCTTGAGAAAACTGACAAAATTCTAAAACAAATGATGGTACTGAAATTACTGTTTGTAAACCCAGCATTTTTTTTTATATTTTGCATTGATTCGAATAGAATACAAGTTTTACGTAATAATAGGAACAATGTTATTGAAGACCTCGCAAAAATGTGACAAGGCATTTTCCCCTATTGTTAACAACAAAGGATGAGGTATACGTATAAAATAAAAAAATAAATACTTGTGTAAACCAAATTGGTCAAAACATATTACATAAATGATTGCAGACATACAAATCTGAAAGATAAAAATTGCCATAAGTCGGATATTTGGAATAATCACAAAACAATTAGTTGGGCAACTATTAGCCAATATATACAACTTTCATGAAAATGGCCCAGGTATCTTTGAAAAATGGAAAATGGCAGGTAAGAAATACGATTTGTGGAACTAAAATTAAAATCCTCAAACCATGTCACATGCAAACTATCTTCACTTGTAATTACAGTAAGTTATAACCAAACTGGTCAAGGCACGTCCGAGAAACATACCCGAGAGATGAGTCCAGGCGAACGGACGAACAGATGCGTATGCACGTACGAACGAAGCCTGAATTACTGAAGTCTGTTTCAATTCCCGGGAAAAAAACTAAGCTTAATTCTACATAGCCATAAGCAATGCGGCAATATCAGATTAATTGTGTCGGTCTCTAAACGTGTACACAGCTCAATATAAAATAAGTTATGTTCCATGGATATAGATTTTTTTTACAAAATACTGGCATCTGTATTTTTTGGTGACACTAAACAATTTACTATACAGTACAGACTGTCGTCTGACTGACTGACTGACTGACTGCTTAATTGAAAGCGGGAATCATATCACTATAAAATAATGATCTTTACACGAATTTGAAAAAAAAGGTCCATATGCCCTCATGCAGCGAAAATTAAATTTCATTTGTTTGTATGTATATTTGACCATGACAGGCATAAAATCCTTTCCGAATGTATACATTTGAGATGATGTATTAAATTATCGATAAAGAGACATTTGTAACATTTGTACAACTGAATCTGTCAATATAAAGTAAGAACTATATTATAATTAGTTTAAAGCATCTCGGTTCCATTCAGGTTATGTGTATCGAAAAGCGGTAACATCGTGGCAATAGTATGTGTTTGTGTGTTTATGTAACAGATAAATGGAGTTAATTTTTGGAATTCCACAATAGTTTCTACTTTTCTTTGACAGATTCTGAAGTACTGTTAGTTCGATGCCCGTCATCGAAAGAACTAATTAAATATGCCATTCGAGGGCGCTATCATTGTGTCCGGAAATTTAAAATGACTTTGGGTTTACAGATGTATTTGTGATTACATGTAACAGAATGATAAATAAAAAAGCTCCACAAATTCAGAAGCATTTTCATGTTACTTTCTAACAATATATGTTGTCTAGTAAATGTTGAATATCTAGAGAATCAAACGTGATATAAAAAAAAAACTATCGCATCCAAACATGATTGTTTCTGTCAAAATGTTGGTGAAACATTTAGCCCATTATTTTTTTAATATTCTTTCATAATTTCATTCTATTTGTGGATATTATGGGCATAATTTTTGTCTGGTCACAGAACTAACAAACGAAACAATTATATTTATTTCAGGGGAAAAGTGACGAAATATTGACTTTAGCTTTCAAGGAGTTAAATAAAAAGTTCTGATATTCCTAACAATTCCCTTGGTGTGAATGTAGCTCTGACATATCAGACTATAGTGAGTGTCACGTTGTTAAGAATATATGGAATGAGTCCATTGGCGTACGAATAATTATTGTTTTTTATAATTTCTACATGTCAGAAATATACTTTAGGATAATGTGTTCAAGACTGAATATTTCTTTGTATTTGCAGTATTTTAAACGAGTATATGGTCTCTTGTGTGCACATATATTTTTCTTAGGCATACCTGTCAAGTAGAGGCTCATTCGATTTACAACCCACATTTGGTAAAAGCTACTTCTTTGCTTACAGTTCAATATAATGCTACGCTTTATAGTGAAACAATATAGTTATAATTGTGAATTTAATTACAAGAGAGCGTTTATAGAAATTTGTAAAATATTTTTAAAAAATCTACCACATACGAACCATACGTTTTATTGTAATCCAAAAAGTATACTTTTATACAAAGTGTATACAAAGACCATCTTGAGTCTTTGTGCATTTTACTTTAGTCATGGGCAGATTTACTCAAATCCAGAGATCCAGTGACGACCGCGGTTTTCACGTGATAATAAAAACTCTTAAAATCGAAATAGCGGCAGATAATGGTCTGCGACCCATGGATTTTTCTCCTTTAGATTATTGTTCTATGCTGGGATTAAATTATGTACATGTTTTTATTATATACAAGGCTCCACAAGGATATCTTCTGGAACATATAACCTTCAACATATATAATCTTATATACCACTGAACAATGGTAAAAAAGTGTTGAATACAGAATTTATAGTTATACTCAACTCATTATATATGTAACATGCACCACAAACACTTACAAACCAGGAACACATAAATGGTAATAAAGTAGAATTTTTTCTCCAGATTTTATTATTTCTACACTCATTCTAGGCCAGATATTTCGTCAAACGTAACATTATCTACACGTTACTAAGCTCTAATATTTGACTGTATGTATCGAAATCCGAATTACAGGTCTTTTAGAACATCATAGCGCTGTTCTTTCATCTTTATACCGGGCAACTGAAAATAATGAAACAACTGTTATGTTTACGTCATCGTAAAGATAAAGACACAAATCATATATATATATATCAGTCATGGATGAATTCAAGTGCAAGGAAATAAGACTTTAAAAATGTCAATAGAATGAGTCTATAACACATTGCACATGTAATAGGAATTCATGTGATTACGGTTAGACACAAACAATAAAAAAATAAAAATATGAGTTAACTACAATGTGATGTCAGCTGTGTTATTGTGGTGAGTGATGCTGTAATGGGGGAACTGGGCACAAGGTTGTATTTGTACTCGAAACTGTGATCCCAGCTGAACATACCATTTAAACCAGACTACATAGGTCTAGTGGGGGAGTGAGAGTAAGTTTTTGAACAGTTAAATATGTGCTGTCATGTCAGTTGTCGACCCCCATTTCATAGTCAATTCTACGACGATTTATATTATCAATTGTTACTCAGCAAATGCTTGAGGCTTGAATTAAAAATCGTATCGTAGTTTTTTTGACAAAGTTCCCGAATATGTATACACAGTTTGTAGCGATCCACCATCTTGTGGTTGTAGCAACAGTGGTGACTGCGGTCAGGTGGAAAGCATAATGGTGTTTTCAGAAAATTCAAAAATTCGTCGATGAGATAGCTTCAGCAATCTGAACTAAATTTCAGTATATGTGTGATCACATCGTCCGAATCGCACGGTCCCGTGTCTTCGACCTATAGGCCTCTACACGATACCGTGCGGGATCGCATAGGCTAGTTGCGTATCTTAAAGGCCCAGATATACTATAAATACGGTCCTAAACAATAGAGGGATTATTTCCTTGCTTGTCACACTGTAGTAAACAGCTCCAGCCAAGCCCCGGTAATAGCGCGTTTTCTCGAACTTACAGGTCGATTATGTCATGCCAAAGTGGATGCATGCGACTATGAATATCACAGCAGTGACTGTGTGTAGTATTTATGACAATAAATAGTGTACGAGCTGAGATTTTGGCGGATAAAAGTCAAAAACTCGAACCGGGGAAAGGGACGCGCTACTAATCTTGAATAATTAACTACTGTCAATCAAAGTCACGTGATGTTGGACCGCTGAAACAGGATGCATCATAGGCTATGCAAGTGATTAACAACACTCATTAGCATAATCACACCTCCAATTCACACTTGCCCAGGGCAAGTGAATTGGGCCTTTAAGCAGTGAACAAGGCGCCCAATCAGCTTGGACGTACCAAATTATAAAACAAAATTCCACTTCCTGTTTTTGTCGCTATGAAGACATCCTTCCCACACAAAACTGAGTCGATTGCCTGTACCTGATGAGGCTTGAGAGCACCAACACCGAAAACCTTCGCAGTTTTATCATCACAAATATCACGATTCATGGGCGCCGCCATTTTATTTAAAATGAAATGCCAAAGAGGGATTTATAACACACAAACTGATTGGATAATGATTAGCCGCAACTGATTACTGGGGGCGCTGTTAGAATACGCATATTTGATGGTCGTTCTGCCAAGGTCTGTTTAGAGGCTTGGCCGAATAATAAACTTAGACCTTGGCTAGCGAAGATGGTGTGATTAATGTTTACAGCTTTTCGGCAATTTCCAATTCAAATGCCATGGTGGCGACAAATTGGACAGAAATTATACAAATAAGTTGTTTTTGTGCTTAGTATCCTTAGTTGTACCCTTCGTGCAATTGACTGTGGATGAGAAAAATTGACTACTTGCATACTAGCCATTAAACTAGGCGCAATAAGTGTTTTGAGTGAACAAGGAAACTGGAATGTTCCAAAAGCTTGTATACGTGATAGTAGGTTGTCAGTTCTTAAGACAGACAAGCATGAAGTCAAAACCAAATCATTTTCCACAAACTGAAAAACGTGTGTAAACAAGAAAAAATTCAGGTAAATATGAATTATATAAATACATTTGTCAACGTAGTTGCACATCGTGTATTTGTTGTACAAACTTAATCAGAAATATCAACCAAATTATATATACCCTTGTCCCCAGCTTTCATGGAATTCATAATCATCTGTTGCATTCGTATTAGCTGGTGTTACCAATTCATACTCTGGTGTACCATTGGAATCTCCGCATAAACCTCGTACGTTGTAGCAACCACTGTAGGGCTGCGAGAGTTCGAGTTCCACGTTCCTGACGCCCCATTTGACGACCAGATCGTAGAAACCATCATAATCGACATCCATTGTCACGTGGTAAGAGTCGCCATGTTTACTTAATAAGAATTGGTTGTAATCTCCATGCCAACCTGGGAAATCGTCCTCATCTATTGGGGGACCGTTATCAGGAAACAGCTAAACACAACAATAGAGGATAGATAAGCTTGGCTGTGAACTTGAATGTAAATGTTCATAATAGTTCTGAACAAAACGATTGATGGTGATACAAATTAAGAAGCCCTTACATATTCAACTATTGATCCAAATCCATACTCGCATACAGATTTCAACAAAGTGCAATGCCAATAACACTATACATAGTACAAAGTACATTTATACGCAGAAATGGATCAATGTGTAATTTAATGAGTGCTCACAATAATCATTAAGCTGCAGCAATTATTTTGTGTGGATACAGGGAAATACTCACCGTGAATGTGACAGGGTCTACACCATTATTAACACCAAGTACTAATCGTTCATTATGCTGTTCTAGTATGAGGGTCTCCACACGATAATGTTCTCGGGTTTTTAACTCGGTTATTTTAACCTTGAGATCATGCAAACTACAATTCATATGCAACAGCGTATACTCATCACAGTCCCCGCCCTCGTGGTATCGGTATCCATCAAAGGTACTATAACGTGGATCTCCCCAGACTGTACAATTGACTACAGCTATGAAAAATGAGTACAGAAGTTGGCAGAGATTATTGGCTACTTACAGTGACTAACAAATCATGATATGGTAACCTTATGTAAACACACGTTACCAAATGCGTTGTGGGTAATTGTATACAAATTCTATATATAATTTGCGATACAACAATGCATTGTGGGTAATTGTACACCAGGTTATGTTTTCGCGTACTATAAACACATTGTCCTTACACATGTTGTTCAACTATCTGCATTGTATGGCAAGACTGTGGTTACCCATAATGCTTTGCGCTATTTAGGATATGGTAACGACATATACCCCTCGGTTTGTATTGGTGACTGCGACGAATGAGCAATATAGTTGAATTTTCACAAGAAGAAATAACGTATGAACGTGAAAATTATAAATTACTTACAAAAGGACACAAATTCAGTGTAAAACTCCAATAAAGAATAAACATAATATAATTACCTCGTGGTGGTGGGCAGTAATACCCTTGGGTGATTGTGTTGTTATCACAGCAATATCGACACTTGGTCTTCACGTAGATTGGCGCTTCATCACATTCATTAAAATGTGGTTCATTTTCGGATTCTTCGATACAAGCCTGAAAGAAAGCAGTGACTGAGATGCAACTAGCACTGATTTCGAATTTCGCTACTTAACAATGAGATTAAATCGTTTGCAAGTCAATGCCAGCACTGTATTTGAAACTCTACTATCTGCTGTTCAATCTTGTCAATAAAATGGCGTTCGTCGATTGATTTAAATGTCAACTTTGCACGAAGATTGATGCGACAGTTTTTGACTACGACTTGCGTACTGTCTGAGTGCACATTTTGAGGTATCCTCGTATAAACTTATTATTATACATCTTTTCCTTTCAAAGATACATCATGGAAATGCCGAAATTCAAAAGGTTTAGAACAGAATCAGAGAACTTCTTTGTATGGAGTCCGGTCGAACCCTGGTAGCAGCAATGTAATCATTCCATATTTGGAATTCGCATTTCTTTATATGGTAGGATGTAAATACCCCGTAAAATAAATTATGGCGTTACGGTGACAGATGCATAATAATACCAAATATAGAACTCACCTCTATTTGTTCACATTCAGATATAAATACCAAACCAGTATTCTGTTGCCATAATTGAGTCATACATTCAGGCTGTAAAAGAAACAGTATTATTTAACGCCAACAGAAGAGGGAAGTGACATAATATATTATGTTTTAAGTATGCATTGCAGGAATATGGTGTTTTTTTCCATTTAGCGATGTTTGCTTGAACTCAGAATTTATCAGGTTGCCGTAGGCCTTGCTCACTGTCGAGACGAATCGGCGGATCAAATAAATAGTTATATTTGAATTCAAAACACTCACACGTGAGGTTGCACATATTTCATATTTATCAGGATCAGTTGCTGGTTTCATCAAGCATTCTGCTAAGCTCATTTTATCAGAGAGTTTACACTGTAAACACTTGCTAGCTGTAACCGAGAACAAATCATAAGAGATTGCAATTTGAAATTTGTGAAAAACGACAAACACAAGGGTAATATATCATAAACAAAATATTAACACCAAAAACTATACGACACATGGTGATATATATCAGGCAATGTTTTGCATTTTGAAACTGGACATGATCTTTTATCCGTGTTATATGAAAGCATCCTGGAACTAGAGCAGCAATGGGGAAATGAGTAAACATACACACAAGGTTGCTTATTCTTATCTGAAGTTCTAGTTGCATACTGAACTTTGGAAGACATGTACACTTGTACTATAAAGTAAAGTCAACACAAGAGATTACAGCTATGAACTTCGTGTTTCGTAAAGTGATTAAACACATCCTCTTCCATTGCATGCTAACTTCGGAGCTCCAATATTTCAATCAAACTGAGGTTTTCGGAGACTGAGGTAAACGCCAGTGCGCACAACTCTCAACAAACATAACCAGAGATGTACTACCTTGTCCCTGGCCGGGGACCATGAGGTCATGCGGGTTTCCTTCCGCACGTTTTACAACTTTCGCTGTACAATGACAAACAATCTGGAAACAAGAAAAAATAATTAATAACTGTTGCACTGGTGGTGGTACGGATACGCGGCAATGTAATTCTGTTTGATGGTACCTATTTCTTTATTTCAGATATCGGTATTGTTAATCGAGAGCATGAAAACGCTTAGCATTGGCAATAAACAAATGGTTCGCAAGTAGTTAGCAAACGTGAGCTTGTTTCTAATGTTCAAATATAGGAGAGGAGTATATGTATGTAGTCTTGTGTGAACAATGAAACTTGAAAGTAATCGTTTACTAATGTGATTTTTTTTGAATCACGCCACATTGTTGTCAATTGATGGTGAATTTAAGAACAAACTAGCTTGCGTTCTTGTCGGAAAGGGGAAACATTTCAAACCCACAACCATTAATATAGAAAATAGTATGACGGAATGAGCAACTAATCTTCCGATGAATATATGCATGAAGTATGCATAATCGGATACCACTTTACAACATAATTTGTGGTTCCAATATAAACGATACGGTTATGCTATTGCAATAGGGAACAATCTCCAACAAACATAAAGAATATATCAATATTTTCAGTGAATATGGGGTTATTACGAGAATATCTCAAAGTAGGCACGAAGACAGTACAGCTGGATTATCGTGCAGCGGAGATCGATGCGGGGCGTACTGTCTGAGTGCATACTTTGAGGCATTCTCGTGATAACCTTATTATTATACATCTTTTCCTTCCAAGGATACATCATGGGAATGCCGAAATTCTAAATGTTTAGAACAAAATCAGCGAACTTCTTTGTATTGAGTCCGGTCAATCCCCGATGGCAGCCATGTTTTTTTATAATTAGAGGACGCTTACGCTTATATATTTGGAATTCGCATTTTCTTATGGTAAGATGAAAACACCCCGTACGTAAAATACCGCAAAATTACGGCACACTGTAACTTACGGTGACAGATGTATAATAATAATGCTTAACACAAAAAGATGAAGCGCAAATCGAATGATAGTGATGAGCGCTGTTCATAGAAATGCCAAATCTAAAATGTTGTCAGCCTATAATCTCTGATTTGAATGTTCTTGTCGCAACGATGACAAGGTTGGAAACGATGAAACGATCTGGGACATACAAATATTATTTACCACAAAGACCACAAGACTGAAGACGATAAAATCTGAGAAATGAACGTTCTTACAACAAAGATGACGAGGTTTGACAAGATAAAATAATTTGAGATACGACCGCTACTAACCGCAAAGATGACATGGATGGATACGATGAAAATAATCTGAGATCTGAACGGTACTTACCGCAAAGCTGACGACGATGGACACTATAAAACGAACCATGGTTGTTATCGTAGTGCTGCGAATCGACGACGTATCTTATGAGAATAATTGTTGATAATTCTCTTTATATACTTATTGGCATATTCAGCTGTACATATGTTTCTTTGTCAGTTATATATAATGCTGTCTGGCAAATTTATATAGCCGGATTAATACAATTATGGCTTGCAGTGCACACCCTGTGTAAATAACCAAATTTCGTGTCATCTTTTTTTTAAGACCACCGATTGAGAGTAATAGGTTTCCTGTGCTTGGGTAGAGGCTTGCAATATATGCGACGACGAGCTCAACCAAAACGAAACGTATTGTAATTTTCTTTTCAGTTTCATTGAAAAATACGAGCACATGTGCTTAACTACACAAACAACTGGTTATTAGTATTCTATAATTTGTATTCAGGGAAAATAACTTCTCTATATTTGGGTGGGTACATGTCGTTAATGGCTGCGGACCAACTAAATTTATCATGCTCCATTATAATTGATATTTTGTCTGATATCGACCGCATTACTTGCAACCGACGTAAATTTTGCTCACTTGTGGCGCTTGATAATTGCAGTATATTTGTTTTGTAAAACCACAGTCCGTCTATTCCCGGTCCGGGAACGGCTATTGCATTATGTGTGAATTGGTCTTCTTCGCTGGCAAAGGCGCGTTGCGGGTATCCGCGAAGCATTGTCACGTGATCAGTACGCAGTCAGTCACTATTTTTGACATCGTCATTGCTTTGTTTTTACAACTTTTCACGTAATTTTTATGGATATTACCGGATATTCGGACGGTACCGTTATCTGTCTGTCTTCCTAATTTCTCTGGCCCGGGTGTGAAAGGTTTGTTTACCCGCAACACGATTCGAGACAAAAGAACGCTAACCGTCACTCGGACCGGGGATACAGTCAGTGGGCAGGCCTGCACATAAACACATATTGATCATAATAATATAAAAAATGAAAGCAAACAAACCAGCTGGCAGTGGTGTTTTTGTTGACACTTATCCCGTGGTAGCAAAATAAGATCATGGGCTACAAGCACATATACAATTTATGAGGATACTGTTCGAATCAAAGTTCACAACAAAATAAGACTCTCAACAATTAGTTTCAGCTGCAAATTTAACAAGACACAATTTTAGTCTGAGAAGCCGCAGACATATGCGAACAGCACCAATCATTTGTTAAACTGAGTGACAAAAATTGCGTCTATACCCATATTTCTTGAGTCAGGAGGTGTAAAACAGTGTACTAGGGTCTCACACAACTGGCCCATGACCTCCAAGGTCATCCGCCACTGACCTTGAATTTGGCATTAAATTTTCCATTTTAAATGAATTTGTCAATTATTTTGTATTTCTTCAAGGTCCATGCATTTTGTTATTACCATGTTTTGATTACCATATCTTTTCCTAAAAGGTTCCCAAGGTGAACAATAACATACACAGTATATATCAGGTTGAAGTGTTTATTTACATTAAATATAAATTAACAATTTATCTAAATCATTTTTCCTCAAAGCTGTTTGTTCTGCCTTGATATAGTTCATCACTTCATCATCAACAAAATAATAAACACAAACAAAATAGTGTTAAATAGAATCCTATATGTGTACAGTGAGCAAGTTTATTGTTATGATAATTTAAAAGGAGCAATAACGTTTCTTATTATAAACTAGTACTGTAAAATGACTAATTTTCACTGGGTTTACTTTTTACTGATTTAGCATTTCAGACGTATTCAGGGAGGTTAAAATCCACTGTTTTGTCACTTAGACAATGTGTCACTGACTGCGTTTGTTTTGTCATGTCTCGCAACTGAAAGTCCAAGCTTACTTTGTTTTGGCTGTAAAACCTCATTTGCATACGAGCTGCCGGCTGGCTGGATAGAGGGACTATGGAAAAACCGATATTATATTCCCAGTACTGTCAAACCATTGAGCTCTATGATCAAACCAATTTATGTTTCAGTGGTTCATATATACATATATACATACTTATTGGCCCGTTGTAGAAGGATCCGCTGCTTGAAAATCGATCAATACTTGAAAAACGACCCGTCACTTAAAGTGCCTGTGCAATGCCAACCCTCACGTTTCCCATTTTAGATCTGTGTCACACTGAAAAGGGTAGTTATTGATTTTGTTGCTGAAAATGATTACTCGTATCCAAGTAAATTTGGGATATTTCTGGCAGTGTAGCCACGCCCACCTATCGTGAAACGGTCGACTGTTTCCGGATTTCCGACTCTCGCCGAAAGTGCGCCACCAAATGACAAAATGTGGGAGGAAGTCATACCCCTGAGCCGTAATAACACTGGTCGTTCAGTATACTTTTAAACGATATACATTTTTCGGTCGGCGTTTTTTCTTTTTTTTTTGTCTATTTTTTTTTTTTTTTTTGAGAGAGAGAGAGAGTTTTTAGATGTTGTGATGTGGGCAGTTGCAGTGAAACGTATAGCCATAGTGTATGTATTCACACGTTTCTAATCGATCCAAAGGTGCGACATCACTTAACCTTAGATTCATTCAACTGTCCTCGTCGATAAAAAAACGACTAGGTTTAAAGAGAAACGCCGACAATGTAAACATGGCGCAACACTTTTGAAAGAAATAGATTCCGGACCAGCCCATGATCACCGAGGCGGATTTCAGAAGAGAGAGAGAGAGACGTCCGGCAAGTGTTTCAAATCAGTTTTTTTTTTTTGCGATCCTGATTATCGTTTTATAGAGACCATTTAGTCCCTGTTAAGTAAAAGGTAGCACTAATTTTGACAGTGACACGAAAACGAAGCGTCGGACAAACAGGAAATTACACAGCCCTTACACACTGCTAACTGTTTTCATTTTCGAAGGCTAAAAGTTTCTGAATTGTTTGGTGATTGGTGTTGAATGTCGAATTCACACCTCTGTTCTTTTTTACCTCCATGCTTGCAGCTTGGTCAATGTGTTTCCACCATATACCCTCTATGGTTAATGGTTTCCACCAAATAAAGTTTTAATACGATGTTATAATTATGACAATCACGCCATGGATCAAGCTAACTCGAATCCACTCTGAATTTATCTGTATGTGTGTCGATCTCGATTATTTTTGTTATCCAATTAAGGTAGCGAGAAGGGAAATTTTCACTTTTTTCTTGATTTTTCAAAAATTGATAAAACGGTTACTTTAGACCTTGATACATCACCCCAGGTTTACAAAAGATCGAAATTGCGAAATAACGTTGCTCAAATTAGTGTTTTAAAACACTAGCAGAAAAGACTGCAACTGGCGTTTCGTGGATATTTGCATAATGTTTATCTTTGAAAGGGTTTAAATGATAACATCTTATCTGTATACTGTCATGAATTTGTTTTCGCGTATCTCTTGACCGACTTAATTAGTTGATTATTAGCTGAATTGCTGTGTTATGTCTGTCATCGTCAAGGCATAATTGAAGTTTTGGACGGAACTTGGCTCAGTGATTTGGAACTAATTACCAGATAATCGTCGCCATTCTGACAGTTTATATTCATAGTTATTAATGTAGTGAACGATTAATCAAAAGATATGACGTATTCAGTACTTAGTGTGATTGGCTTTATGATTGAAGGTTACGCCCTAGAGTCTTTTTACTGCATTGTAATTGGTCAGAGTTTTGAAAATGAATAAAGAGAGTTTGAGTTGGTCTTGGCGAGTACTCCACGACAGACAGAGTCCGAGAGAGTCCAGGGGCGAGCCTTGAGGCAGTCCAGTCTTGGGCGAGTCTTGGTTCAGCCTTGTGAGAGTCTTGGGGACTTTTCCCCAGGGCGCTGTGTCTGGTAGAGTGCTCGATTGACCGACTAAGACGAGAGTTGAAACGTATTTCGTTGTGTGTGTCTTATTTGACTGTAAAGTTAAAGTGACTTCCCCGATCCTGTACCTCAAGGGGACGAGATAGAGAGACGAGACGAGTTTCCCCCCTGACAAGTGTGGAGAACCCCAGAGGAAAAGATTTTACCCCTGATAATACTCTGTTGTTGACGATTCTGATATAACTGTCATGAATTTGTTTTCGCGTATCTGTTGGTCGACTTAATTAACTGATTATTAGCGAATTGCTGTGTTATGTCTGTCATCGTTCAGGTCTATTTGAAGTTTTGGACGGAACATGGCTCAGTGATTTGGAACTAATTACAAGATACCGTCGCTATTCTGACATCCGTAGTTATTAATGTAGTGAACGATTAATCAAAAGATATGACGTATTCAGTACTTAGTGTGATTGGCTTTATGATTGAAGTTTACGCCTTAGAGTCTTTTTACTGCTTTGTAATTGGTTAGAGTTTTGAAAATGAATAAAGAGAGTTTGAGTTGGTCTTGGCGAATACTCCACGACAGACGCAGTCGAGTGCAGTCCTGGGCAGTCGTGAGTCCGAGAGAGTCTTGGGGCGAGCCTTGACGGAGTCCAGTCTTGGGCGAGTCTTGGTTCAGCCTTGCGAGAGTCTTGGGGACTTTTCCCCAGGGCGCTGTGTCTTATAGAGTGCTCCAAAAGATCGACTAAGACGAGAGTTGAAACGTATTTCGTTGTATGTGTCTTATTTGACTGTAAAGTTAAAGTGACTTTCCCGATCCCGTACCTCAAGGGGACGAGATATAGAGACGAGACGAGTTTCCCCCTGCAAGTGTGGAGACCCCGAGAGAAAGATATTTTTTCCCCGTGATACGTTTTGGATGAACACGGGCAGGTGTTTAACACACATTGACATCCTGTGAAGAAAAGTGAAATGACGAAGAGGTGTCTTTCTTGTGAACCGAACTAACAGCTCCATGGCAGAGACGACTCAGAAACCGCGCTCGACGACTAACACCGTTACCAGTATGGCACCGATGTACAACGCTGAAGAGATGAAGATTTCAGAACCCCTTCGGAAGGACCAGTACCGGATAGGACTGTATAATTAAGGATTGAGCGACATTAAAGGCAGGAAGAAGAGAAAGAACGACCCCGGACTAACGCGACAAGAGAGGAGACGCTTATAGACTTTGACTTTAGCTATCTGTGTATTGCTTAGAGAACCGCTCGCTGGACACTGTAACTGACACTGTGTAACTCAGGACGTTGAACTCTTTTCCAGAACCCTAACCCTATTGCTCAGTAATGTAATGTATTGCTGGTTTTTTCTAGTGTTTTTACCGTTTTTTTTTTGTGATGTTGAATTGTATGTATGTAAGCGCCCAGATCTTTGTTTTGAACTGATATTTAGTGACGTTCGAGGTCCTTTATAACGATTTAAGCGCGCCTCAGTGGACAAGTATTTGCAACACAGTGTTTTGAGTTTTGTGAATTTTTATGGTGTTTTAATGAGTTTATGAGTACGGATTATGAGGGGGAGAGTAATGCCCCCACGTGTTTTTCAGAGTTTTGAGATTTGTCGAGTACAGAGATATCGACGTTTTAAGAGTTGTTTTTGTTTATGTGTTGTTTTCCGGAATACTTCTGACGCTTTTTTGAGTTGAGAGCACTTTGTAACGTTTTTTAATGTCTTTTTGAGATGAGAGTTTGGTGCGCTTATATACGTATTGTTTGATATCGCAAGCTTTTGTTCATGATTGACAGGATTATATGTAATTCAGTAGTTTCTATCGTTTTAGTCTTTTTCCCGTCTTTTTTGCCAGAGGAGTAATGTGTTTTATATAGCGGCTTTGTCTTTGCATTCTGTTACCACGCCGTATGACTTTTGTTTAGATTAACGACTTTTGAGTTCAGTTGAAGTTTATAAGCGTATATGAAAGGAGTTTGATTAATAGCTTGTTTATTCATTGTTTATTAGTTACCGCTTTGCAATGCTTTAACCGAGAGACGCATCCCTGGTAATCACGTGATCATGCTGTCGACTGCAGCGATTGGCTGATCGCTTGGTTACACCGCCACGCCTTAGTTTTTTTGACCTTTTGATATATAGTTTGTAACCTTAGTAACGGAGAAAGTGCAGCGAAGGGTAACCTCAGCGAACTGTTTGAGAAAAGTGAGTCGATTGGAAGCCTTTCCCCTGTTTTTTGATTCATAACCGTTGATATTTGTGACTTTATAACCATTGTATTTAGACTTTATAATCATTGTACTTAATTAGTGTGTTTTTCTCTTTTTGATTTATACCTTTTATTATTAGTATTGTTTTTAACCTGTATGACGATGAGTGGCTGACGGTATCTTTGATTTATGAACGTGTAATGCCGAGAGGCATATCTCAGTTTGGGTGAAGGGATGTGTCATGAATTTGTTTTCGCGTATCTGTTGGTCGACTTAATTAACTGATTATTAGCGAATTGCTGTGTTATGTCTGTCATCGTTCAGGTCTATTTGAAGTTTTGGACGGAACATGGCTCAGTGATTTGGAACTAATTACAAGATACCGTCGCTATTCTGACATCCGTAGTTATTAATGTAGTGAACGATTAATCAAAAGATATGACGTATTCAGTACTTAGTGTGATTGGCTTTATGATTGAAGTTTACGCCTTAGAGTCTTTTTACTGCTTTGTAATTGGTTAGAGTTTTGAAAATGAATAAAGAGAGTTTGAGTTGGTCTTGGTGAATACTCCACGACAGACGCAGTCGAGTGCAGTCCTGGGCAGTCGTGAGTCCGAGAGAGTCTTGGGGCGAGCCTTGACGGAGTCCAGTCTTGGGCGAGTCTTGGTTCAGCCTTGCGAGAGTCTTGGGGACTTTTCCCCAGGGCGCTGTGTCTTATAGAGTGCTCCAAAAGATCGACTAAGACGAGAGTTGAAACGTATTTCGTTGTATGTGTCTTATTTGACTGTAAAGTTAAAGTGACTTTCCCGATCCCGTACCTCAAGGGGACGAGATATAGAGACGAGACGAGTTTCCCCCTGCAAGTGTGGAGACCCCGAGAGAAAGAGATTTTTTCCCCGTGATATAACGGGAGATAAGCTTCCAGTTGCAAACAATGCGTGTTTATCTAACGTCCATTGTCAGCATTATTGTCAGTCGATATTCGTCGGAGAAACATGGTCATACAGTACTCATTTCGCCCAACCTTCCGCTTTTACATCGACCGCTTATCGCTTAATTTCCGACCACGCGGTCTTGTCCGACCGGAAAGCGACCGCATTTTAATCGCGTTTTTTTTTTCGCTCGCTCGCTCATTGAAAACATTGATTGCTCGCCCAAACACTGAAAACTGGCACATGGGTGGTCGAAATGGTGGTTTTGATAGTAAAGTGTGAACATACAACTAGTATTAACAATTATTAAATTCTGTACGACACTTCAAATCTAGTAGTTGTATGACACTTGTATCGTGAAAGCAACTGAACTGGGACCTCTTGTTACGTGTTTTGGGTGCTTGTTCTAGATGTAATTTTTTTTTTATTTAATGTGACAGTTATGTGCAAAAAGCCTAGGTAACTCCTTTTGACAGAGCAGAGAAACGAGGAAATGTTAGTGATTAATTCCAAAAATAACGATACCAAATCCACATCGGTCCACGTCTGGTAAAATTTGACATTAAATTTTTAAAATTAAGTCACGATCATTGAATGAGCTCGGTATATACCGTATACGTACCGCAAAAGTGTTCCCACAAAAATATTTTCGACTAAGAACGGCTACATGCCCTGCAAAAATCAGAGCTTGACATGTATGAATAATTTATTGGGCTTAAAAGAAAAACGTGTCAAATTTAGTTATAGCCATAACTATTTGGTGGCCAGTCGATGAACAATTCAAAACTCAGGATTCACACGGAAGTCCTCCAGGGCTGAAAATCATCGACGCTACTCTGGTTTACTTTATTTCACAACTTGCAGAGAAAACTGATTCGCGTGAACTCTAATGTATCTTAGCCTAGTATTTTCTTTTTGAACTAAGGTCAAATTCCATCAGTTTGTCAAAATATATGTTTTTCAGCGAATAATTTTGAAGCCTGTCGCAGCACAAAAAACTATGTGAATCGACGCCGGTGATTGGATTGTACGACGACCCTTCAATTAGCGTCAAATATGCTTTGTTACAACATCATTGATTGGCTGAGAGTCACCTGATCGGAGCACGACCTGGGTCACAGAACCATATTTGTTCGTATTATCAGCAGGACTTTGCAAAATAACCACACCCACATTTTCAATCTTTTTTAGCGCGGAAGTTGCCAACAATGTTAAAAAAAATCGTGAATTTCATGGATTCGAATAAAATAAAGCAAACGATTGATAAGGATGATTATTAATATTTTCCCCGATGCTCTTCGAATTTTTATTTTTTTTATTTCAAGGTAAGAAATGGCTAGTTGAAGTTGCATCGTCTTCAATGCGGTTGTTTCACCGCGAACAACTCTAGCTCTGTTTCGGGCATGGTTTAGTTTTGCGATGTCAAATAAAATATATATTAAAATAATAATACTTGATTAATTATTTGGGGTTTCAGCCCACAAATTACGGACATGATCCCCATGAATTACGGTCAATGTTTGTCTTCTCTCGGCTGATTGTCACGGTGTTGATCGACGCCCTTTCTAAACTCAGTATGGAGAAACCAACGGGGATCAACATTCCAAACAAACAATCGAAATTATCAACGAAAGACGAGATTTTTCTAGATATTTACAAACATACTGTCATGACAAACATATGTAAAATTAACAAATACACAAAAAGGTGTAATATTAGGTTTTATTTTAGGCTTAGAAATATTTTCTTTCACTCAGCTCATGCATGTAACTGCCATTTAGCTTTACGGTCCTTCAGCATCGGGGGAAAACAACAATAATTATACAAAACACATTGCGAAGACTCAACAACCAGGAAAGAAACCCCAGACAACCATGTCGTACTTGTGTTGAAATATATTTTGTATTTCACGTCAGAATATTCTTTAAAATTAAATATTCAGTCCAAGCCAAATCGAGGTCAAAGGGTCAGGTTGCGTGCATATAATTATATATAGTTAAAACAAAAAGTATTTGAAGTTTTGTCAGCTGTTCAACATCTATAAAAACCAGAAAGACAACTATAAGACAATGTGAACCTCGGAAATTATTCTGTTAGTCCGAATTTTAAATGCGCGCGAGCGAGCAGATGGGCGGTGATATTTCGGGGTTTGCGCGGTCGAAAATAAAGCGGAAATTGCCCGGTCGAATTCACAAGCAGTCGCAGAAGCGAGAGAAAAAGGTGACTGGAAAGCGGAAGCGGGCGGGAGGTTGTGCGAAACTGAAGGAGTACTGTAACTTTGCATAACTTTCTTTTAGATCGTTTTATTTTTCAAGTCAATATTCTATTTTACTAATACATTTTTTTTCTAACGCAATGGCGAAGAAAAGAAAAAAAGCGTTGACAGACGAGGCAAAGAAAAATCTGCCACTCAGTGTCGCAATTTTTTTCAAACATCGGCCATTTTGTTTCACCATGAAAACCGTTTTAGATGTCTTATCAGAGACACTTGAAGGATTAGCTTGTTTGTAAACTGTCAGCGTGTACAGTGGGACAGTAATGTTTGTCAGAGGATTATCCCTCGTTGTTCGTTTGCATAACAATGGAAAACCCGAACGTTCCTGGAGTACGGACTCAAATGCCAGCAGTTTTCTTCATTTTTCACGCTCGAGCTTGAAATTATTCATTATCTGACACTCTTTATGAGTTCTATGATATCAGTGGTTAATATGTTTGGCCATTTTTAGTGTATATTTATAATAATGCAGCAAATCTACAGTGTTTTATTAACCAAAACTGTTTTTCGCGTTTTTCTCGAGTTGAAGTTTTGATCGAGTACGACTCATTGGGACCGCCGCCAAATCAAGTGCGTTCGGACTAGGACAATCAAACTCGCAGTTATCGTTCAAAGGATAATGATGGTGCGAAATATGTCTGGGTTTCTAAAGAAAATGCTTTGTCACAGAATAATAGTCTGTTAAAGGTGCCAAGTATGAAATAATTTGGGGACAAAAAACAAACCTGCATAGAAATCGGAATAATAGGTCTTTTGATTATCGGAGACGCATTTCAATGGACTTGATTACGGACAATGCACGACGTAAATTTCACCAGGAAATTCCGCAGTGTGCTCTCGCAATCGCGGACTTAGTCATTTTTACAAGGTTCGCCATTTTTGATGTCACGTGATAATTATGTAAACAATGTCTGTCCAGTTTGCGCGAACTTGCACCTCTATACTTAGTCTTTTGATATATATAACCTAAATTACTGTTCTGAACGAGACAACAGACAGAGAATGTTTTATTTAAAAACGTCACAAAACCTTCTCGCTACCTTAAGCGCCTTATTTCTAATACCCTTCAAGATCTTGTAAGGTCAGTAGATATCAAACCACTCATCAGATCACTCCGCTATTATTCTCTGTATTCAGGGTGAATCATGGGGCAGACATGGGCAGTCTTACTGGAAATTTAATAATTCTTTGTGTGAAGATAGGAATTATGTCCTAAATCTAACAAATCAAATCAAGGATTGGGAGTCTGAGCTGTCAGGAAAAGACCCAATGATTTCCTGGGAGTATCTCAAGTAAAAAATAAGACGTTTTACAATGACTTATTCAAAAAAAAAGCTCAAGAAAAAAACACAAAAAAAAACTGGAAATTTTAATTGAGGACTTGGAAAATCATCTTGATAATTAAATTAAAACAGAACAATATTATGCGACAAAATTGAAGATAGAAAATCTGGAATGATAAAGTAAAGGGTTCCATTATACGATCTAGATGTAATCATTACAAGTTATTTTTTTCAGTTATTTTCTTCTGCATTTGGATCAAACAAAACTAAAACAACTGTGAAACGCTTATACATTAACAATACTGAGGAAACAAATGCTGAATACATTATTACCTATATTAAATATTTCTATTCAAACCTGTATGCAAACCTGTATTAATTGATAGAATCAGAACTGGGTGCTCAACATTTTTCATATAGTAGGAACATCTCTTGCCTAGGTGAGGAAGCAAAGCGGTTTTGTGAGGGAGCACTAACTTTCAAAGAATGTTTTATAGCTCTAACATTATTACCAAAGGATAAAACACCGGGTAATGATGTCAGCTGAATTTAATCTAACATTTTGGAACATTATTAGTTCACATTTAAACAATAGTTTGAATTACTCTCATATAAAGAGACGGTTAACAGATTCGCAAAGACTGGATTGCCAAAAAAGGCAAAGATAAAACATTACAGACCAATCCCTACAGACCATTAATACTGATGTTAATATGGCCTTTAAAGCAATTGCAGAACGCATTTATGCCATCCTGCCAGCTACCATTCACCGAGACCAATGTGCGTTTGTGAAGGACAGTTTTATAGGTGATGCAATTCGCACAGTTCTTGATGTAATGTGACTAACTAGATATCAAAATAGGCACGGGGTTTTCACTGGACTTTAAAAAAGCTTTTGATTCACCTGATCACAAATTTAATTTTGGTAATAAAGTGGGTAAAACATTTTGCAAAAGGTGTGTGGCAGGGGGGTCCCCTGTCTCCTTGTCTGTTTATAACAGTGGTGGAATTACTTGCAATTAGTATTCGAAATCATCCTATAGCTATAAAAGATTTAAATTCATTAAGTTAGTGATGAATCAAGCCTACCTCAATGATACCGCTTTTCAATACAGTTAACACATTTGGAAAATGTTCAGGATTAAATCTAAATCAGGATAAAAGTGAGGTACTTTTGTTGGTGTATGGTCACAGACCAAAAGAAAAAGTAAATATTAAATGGCCGAATGGAATAACAATTTTGAAAGTTTTTTTACCTATGCATCTGACATGTCTATTGAAGAAAATTTTACAAAGAAAATTAACAGTCTAAAGTCAGTATGTTTATTACGGTCTAAGAAAACCCTTAATATTTGGTAAAATACAGATCCTTAAAACCTTTCCCAATTCATATATTTAGCATCAATGATTCCAGTGCCAAAATCAATTATAAAAAAATCAATATTATTATTTACAATTTTATTTGGAATGAAAAAAGAATACAATTAAAAGAAACATCCTTATTTTGGATATTGAAAGGGGTGGGTTAAATATGATTGAGGTGGTCTCCTTTTTTAAAGCACAACAGATTATGTGGATGAAACGGTTTGTTTCTGATAGCCAAACCGGATGGAAGGATATATTGAAGGGACTAATGAAAAAGTTTGGGGATCATGTGTTTTTTTTGCAACTATGATGAAATCCCACCTTTTTACTATGATATTATCCGGGAATTGTCATCTTTTGACATCATACACTCCAAAAACAACATCTGAAATTGAACAATAGATTTCTAAAAATTGGCTATCGTACAGTCTATGTGCACAGTTATTAGCAAGAAAAAATATATTAAGAAAATACACCTAATTGATTTCCATCGAAACTCACGACTGGCAATATTGAAAGGGAAAATGTATCACTTTGTCAGAATACCATACTATACAAGGCCTAATCTCTGCAATACCTGAATATTGAAGAGAGAACATTCATGCTAATACCCATGAGTGGTCTGATTTTCAAAACAAAGTTGAATGGAATTCTAAGTATGTTGTAATTAGTACACTGACAAGCAAAAATGTGTTTGAATCTTTGTGTCAAAACATTATTGAAGAGCCAAATATTGCCAAAGACTTCCAACATTTGTATGGGATAAAACAAAATGTAATTTTCAAACTACATTTCAAGACAGCAATCTAATACGAACTTCTACATTGAGTTCTAACAACTAATGTAAAACTGTATAAATAGAAAATAATCAATTCCCCCACTGTTAACTGTATTGTTGTAAAAAGAATGTGGAAACAGTTGCAAAGCGATTGTTCACTTATAGCTACTACTTTTTGTAATGTCAAAAATATTACTATCCTCGGGGGCGGACATCCGGGCATTTTCTACCGCCTGGCAACCCTCGCGGTGAAAACAAAGATCAAAAACTCGCAGAAAACGGTACTTTGCGATGGTTGTTGAGAGTCCCCTGAACAGTGTAACAAGATTAGCCCTACGTGTGTAACATATATGAATTTGGTTGTTCAGGATTACTTCAAAGTTGAGTTTGTGTTGTTTTCTCGAATATTCACTGGCTCCACCGGCGTTCCACAGCAGCGCGCACAACGCTCATATAAATACGTGGTACAGTGGTGCGCGTCTTAGCAACGTGGAACGTCTGTGACGTAGCACCGCCCCCCAGGATAGGTTTATGTGAAACTGGAAATATATCACTGAATCATTCTATTTTATTATTTAAAAAATATGTATGCACCTGCAGCGCTCATCTAGAATAGAAATATTGAACTAAAAATCGCAATAAACAAAAACAAAGAGTCCATCCATTATCATCAATGAGAACCACTAGATAAGGGGGCAAATGTAATTGTTATATCAGATCAAATTTGTATTTATTTACTTTTTTTCTTTCCTTTTGTTCTTTCTATAATTTTTCTTTCCATATACCACCATGTAATATAATATTTTGTGTTGTATATGTATATTATTGAAACAAAATAATTTTTTTTTTAAATACAAACAAAAGTTTCTCGAGCCGTTGCTTATGGAAGAAGGATCGCTTGGAGCTAGGGGTAACTATTAATGGAACATATAAAAGTGTTTGAAGCGTAATAACCCGACGTACTTTTGATTAAAGCACAAATAGACTTACTCACTATTTTTTGTTTCGATTTTTACCGCTCTCCATAATGATAACAAGTACGCACATTTGGTTCACACAATGTTGCAGTATTATTATAAGGATCGACAATTTGCATTTTTAAAATTGAAATTATAATCAATAAATTATTTACTAATTTAAAAGTGTTGTGATAATGAACACACAGTGAAAACACAAAAATATGTGTATAATAAAAGCACTTTTGAAGTGATGTGACAATGAACACTTTTCAATACGTGTTACTGGTGGAAATAGTTTACATAATGTCTTATATGCAAAAACATCCCCAAAATTTTGCAATTCAAAAAACTGATTTACAAATATTTTCATAATATACACTTTTCGTAATTGTGCATATTATAACCACTTAAAGTGTAACTGAATTGGGACAATTGACTTTCTTTGTGTGCAAAATTTATTTATAAACAACATTATGAAAAAAAAACCAAGTGAAAAATGTACATAAATTAAATAAACGATCAATAATAATGTTCTGGATAAGGAAACGCCCACGTCCAATTTCTTGGCCGACTCAGAACGAGGCTTCAGCTAGAGAACCTAATTAGCATGCAAGGGTGATTTGTGACGTCACGGGGGGAACTTGTCATCGTTTCACAATGGCCGCTATATACGCATGCAGTGCTCGGAAAGCGACACGAAATCTATCTTATCATCGTCTGACGAGAGTTATGAGATCGAGGAATATGATGACAACGAGAGATGTCACGATTTTGTTTTACAGTGCCAGGGACAAAGTGGCCCATACAGGTTTGAACCTGCGAGAAAATACGCGATGTGGGTGATCGTGTACCTCCCCAAAATGACCATGACGATTCAGGCACCCGATTAAGGCACAGGCACAGAGTTTGAACATCGTGACCGAAAATCTTAACGTTGTTATTTTTATTAAACTCCACCTGAACAATGTATCAATAATGTTAGAAAATCTGCACTCTAAAATGTAAATTTGTGTGCGTCCGGTAGGACGCGAATACCTACAACTGCAAGATCGAAACAAATGAAATTGTACTGATAAATGATTCGGGCGTAAATGATACGTACTGATAAATGATTCGGGCACTGCAGATAACGTTATGAGGAGAAGGTCCGTTCCAATATTTCCTGGTGTTCTTGACGGCTTTGGTCCACTGATGCCGTAAATTCGAATTATTGTTGTTCCCCCCCCCCAAGGAGAAGACAAGCCGAAGGACCATAAAAGCATAATATTACACGTCTTTGTGTATTTGTCAATTTTGCATACATTTGGTATATATATGTTCGTATATATCTAGAAAAATCTCGTCTTTCGTTAATAATTTCATTTGTTTGAAAGGTCCACCGACCGTGTCCCAATAATTTGTTTGGAATATCGATCCCCGTTGGTTTCTCCAAACGGTCCCGACGTCCGCCATTCAACACAATCAGCATTTATTTATAGCAATTCACCGGGATCATGTTCCGTAATTTGCTGTAAAACCAAATAATGAAACAAGTACTATTTATTATATATTTTTTTACCTCTCGAAACTACAACAGTGCGTAGAGTTATTGCAGTGGAATAGTCGCCTTGAAATCGATGGAACTTCAACTATCCATTTCTCACCTTGAAATAAAAAAATCGAAGAGCATCGGGGGATATATTATTAACCAGTCTTGCCAATCGCTAGCTTTATTTTATTCGAATCCATAAAATTCATGAGTTTTTCGACATTTGTTGGCAACTTCCGCGCTAAAAATGGATGAAAATGTGGGTGTGATTCTCTCGCAAAGTTCTGTCGCTAATACGGACAAATATGGTTCTGTGACCCAGGTCGTGCCCCGATCAGGTGACTCTCATCGAATCAATGGTGTTGTAACAAAGCATATTTGATGCAAATTGAAGGGTCGTCGTACCATCCAATCTCCGGCGTCGATTCACTAAGTTTGTTTGCGCTGTGACAGGCTTCACAATTATTCACTGAAAAAACCTCGGCATATTTTGACCATGGAGCTCCATGTTTTGACAAACGGATGGGATTTGACCTCAGTTCAAAAAAAGAAAAAAAAACAGGGCTGAGATACAAATCAGTTTTGTGAGTTGGGAAATAAGATAAACCAGACTAGGCTGGGGTCGACGATTTTCAGTATCGAAGGACTTCCGTGTGAATCATAATTTTCAAATTGTTCATCGGCTGGTCACCAAATACGTCCATGCTGATCGTGACTTAATTTTGAAAATTGGATGTCAAATTTTATCAAAGACCGACGCCATCACAATCATCCAATCATAGGTGGGAATGTACGCACTTGTTTTGGAACTTTGTATCAAGATGACTGGCGACAACGCCGACGCACCAGGCAGCGTACGTGGGTTTTGCATGTATTAATAGTCCGGGCATGGGATCGGTTCTCTTACCAGCAAATGAAATGAGTGAAAAAAAGGTAATTTTATAACAAGAACAGTTTCATTTCGTATATAGCAAATTTTGTTGTATCCGAACGACGATTGCATCGTGTGATTTAAATTTATCACAATTTTCCTTGCAGCCAATACGACACTCGTCACCTTGCCGATTGTAATTTACTTCACAAAGTTGTTGGTGCCCAATACTCGCAACACTAAAATAATTCAACAAGATATCTTTTTAGTAAAATGTCATTTTACTCTTGATTATTTTATTTTATTATTTTATTCCCCTTACCGCCCTGAATTTCAAATCGATTATATATCGAACTTCTTTACATGTGTTTTCCTTTACTGTGTGAAAATAATGAGGTCATACTCATGTCACAATACTTTGAAGCTGATGCCATGTTGATGCCATGAGACTGCGAACCTGAGGCCACGATGATGCCACAAAATAAGCGAGGCGAGCACAGCTTCAATTTTCAATGACGCGAAGCTGATGCCACAATGATGCGATGCTGGGGCGACAATGAAGCCATGCGTAGGCGACAATGATGCCACAAAGGCCAAAGCTTTCGCGAGAACTGTACTGTATGCTGGTTTACTAAACGCTTGCGTATGGAAAATGGTTAACAATCTTGTCTGCTAGCAATCTCCTGCTTTATGGTCCCGTTGGTGGCGCCATTTCGGCAACACTCGTAATGCCGAAAAAACTCGAAGGTGACGGGAGAGGGGGGCGTGGCCCGGTTTTGGAATATCATTGACTGTTTACCCAATTTATATACCATTTTCACTTGATTTTTTTTCATAATGTTGTTTATAAATATTTTTTGCACACAAAAAAGTCAATTGGCCCAATTCAGTTACACTTTAAGTGTTTATAAAGTGGAGACAAGCTTATAAGCACTGTAATGTTTTACTCCAAACAATATTGAACAATTTTATGAAAAACACGTGTGCAAAATTTTAAAACACATAGATTTACAGGGTTAGAAAAGTGTGGCTAATTAACAAACGATGTAAATGTGAAACAGTTCGAGAGGGATAATTTCGTTTGTCTTTAATAAAAAAAAATACGAAGGTTATGATTCACTACATGTAAGGAGCCTCACATAATTGAATGATCTGGCATAATCATGAACACATAGTTCTATCAGTTTGCCATCGTTGTGGGCGCAGTAACTCGCGCCGTTCGCCAATATGTAATATTAATTATTATAACAAATAAAACATGGCTACGAATGGTCATTTAAAGGTTCCTCTTTTGTGTACGTAATTTATAGACGACGAACTTCAGTTTATATAACAGATAGAGAAAGTATAATTTGCAATATCCTATTTGTGAGAGACGCTGTCCGAAGGAGTGAACGGATGTATATTGTATTTACTGATTTGTAAAACGTTGAAAGGGTAGAAAGGTGTGTTAAGTTAAAGCGATGGCCGCGACTGGCCATGGAAGCTGTTTGGCAGGCAACTGATATAAAAAAAAAACGGTTTATTATTCCCATAACACGCCGCTTGTCGTATCTCAATTGATGATATGCTAGTTCTGGAGCCCATTATATTTTACAGAGGATGCGTCCGGAATGCGCCGTTGCAGGTTGGATTTGTTTCCGTAGCTAAAACCTATGTGAAAATAGTACTAATATAATACAACCCCCTTCCGCGCCAAAGTCGGGTATACCACTCGATTTGCACAATACATATCAATACATATACACATATTTTCGATAAATAGGTAAAAGGGTCATCAACCTACATTTTGTAGATCAGCATATTACACCACCGGATATTAAATCATAAAATGAACCACCTAACTTAAGCATAAACCATTGTATGTGTTTCGAAAATATTTCAATTTTGGCTGAAAAACATTTTGATGCAGTCTTTAATTTTGCCATGCATCTAACCACTTATTAACATATACAATGTAAACATATTTTGCTCGTTATATATTAGAGAGGGTTAATAACTTGTATTTAATCAGTGAGTTACCTATACTGTTTTTACATTTACTGTACGCAGGAGTGCGACATGTGTTTAAGTATATATATATAAAATAAAACATCAGTTGTATCGTTGTTCCAGTCGTGCCATAGCTATCTCTACTGTTATTACTATAATCTTAACAACTTCTAGAATTAACACGCATTTATTCACACGCTGTAAACATGGATACACATCAGTGAATATTATTGAGATTTGTTACTGACGAATATTATGATGATTGTCTGCCATGAGTTGTGTTTGTGTGTCATTGAATTTTTAACCCATATTCTATGTTCATGCGTAGGCGCTCGTGCAGATTTCCCTCTCATGTTGCAGAGCTTTTTTGATATATATATATATCCGTATATTAAATTCTTGAATTTGTTAATAGTGTTGATATATCTAAAGAATCATAATAACAATTATAATCTTGACACTTAATTTGTACTGTGTTAACAATGTCTTGACAATTTTTAAAAATTAGACCAGCGAGAAATGTATCACTTAAATTCAGCGCATAATTAACTTGAACCAACCGCCCATAATTATATGAAACTAGTTTTTATCGGTATCGGTGTCGATTTAGAAAATACTTATCTTTCTCCGTATTCATGTCAATTACATCTTGATCTAACAATGCATTATTCTGTAATCTAGACACTATGCCTAGAATTCATCTCTAGTAATTCGGCAGTGTTTATTGGTGGGTAATTTGCCAATGCTTGTCTGAGATTTGATGTTTTCCCTAGTTAATTTTATTAAGTTAATTCCCTAGGTTTTTGCTTTTCACTTTTTTGTGTTTTTTTACTAGACTGATTGAAAACTATTTCTATTTCTGAATCAAGTTTTGATTTTCTTTAATTGTAGTCTATTGTGATTTGTTACATTACAACTGTATTCTCATTATATATTCATAGTATTGAAACTGACTGTGCAATAGTTTAGACTCTCTGCACATGTCAGGAACGCAATCAAAAATACGACAGATGATACAATCGGTTCATAAGTAGATGCATATTACTTTTTTCAGTCGTGGAAAAGAAAGTCATCGCTGCGGAGAAGGTATTTTTTGGGAATAATTTCATCTCTTTTACTTCAAAACGAAAACGGATTCCAAATCCCAAAGTCCAACATTTGAATTTTCATTCGAAAGGCCTTTAGTCTTTTGTATGGCAACACTTCCCGCCTAAACAGATTCGTCAAAGAATATACTATGCCAACTCAATATATTTTGGGTTATATGCTATTATTCTCCCTTAATAACGATTAAATATCAATATCTTCTCGGAGGAGATAATAATTGTTGAAAAATGTGGGGTGATGGATATAGAAAACCAACACTGCTTTTGTAGCCCTAACCCTATAAAGGCGTTTGACACGATATATGACGACTGCTCATTCAGTGCTTTAATGACGCTTAATTTCGGTGCTCAAATCATTATTTTTTTCATTAATGTCTTTTTTTGAATAACTAAATTCATCTTGCTCCAATTTCATTTTTAAATGTGAAATACGGCAGGATGCACCCTCTGTAGGTGACGTTTTGCTGTGGCAATTGAACCAGTCGGTCATGTCATGTCACTCGATATTTCACAATTCGCCGTTCTCCATATATGACGTGAATTGTGCAATTTATCGCAGTATATCCGCCTGCAACGGTGCTATATTCATTAAATATTTGTCATTTTTAGTTCAAAGCATAAAATCTTCTTGCCCAATTTCACTTTATCGTGGAATACGCCAAGATGCGCCCTCTCTGGACAAAATGTTTCTATAGCAATTGAACCAAATGAATAAAATAAATAGGATTAAATGAAAAAAATCGCTGGTTTAATAAGACTGGAATTTAACTACAAACTATCGGCTACAAACTATTTTACGTATGTGTTTGATTCGTATACAATGCTCATTGATTACAATGTAATGAAATGACGTAATCTTCTGCATAAATGATATAAATAACATGTCAAGTGACTGAACATTCACAATTTGGCAAATTTAAAATAGATTTGGCCAACAATGAAATGAAAAAAAAATAATGCCTATGCCCAAACACACACAAGTTTTTTGATTAGGCTGTCCACAATCTTTGTGTATAAATAGTCTGTTAGTTTCATCAACAAATAATAATGGCTAAAACATTTATACTGCTCCTATGTAGAGGATAATGAGTTGTGGCCATATATCTGAATTACCGTGTTCTGAGTAGCAAATATTGCGTCCGGTAGAAGGATCGCATTGGCACACGGGTAGATACGATGACCATGAATAAGGTGCACAGTAGCGTGGACAGGCAATTGAGATGTTGTGGCACTAACATTTAGTTTAGTACAACATATGTTGCAACCGGTCGCCGGTGTTGTGTAAGAATTATATTGTCGTTCTTCTTGTCACCTAGGAGATCTTGTCAAACCTTTGGGATTATTTATTGTGTATAACAGATTGTTCACGCTGATAACTTTACACAACACGATATGATAGGTTTAATGCTTGTTCACGCTGATAACTCTACACAACACGATATGATAGGTTTAATGCTTGTTCACGCTGATAACTATACACAACACGATATGATAGGTTTAATGCTTGTTCACGCTGATAACTCTACACAACACGATATGATCGGTTTAATGCTTGTTCACGCTGATAACTCTACACAACACGATATGATAGGTTTAATGCTTGTTCACGCTGATAACTATACACAACACGATATGATAGGTTTAATGCTTGTTCACGCTGATAAATCTACACAACACGATATGATAGGTTTAATGCTTGTTCACGCTGATAACTCTACACAACACGATATGATCGGTTTAATGCTTGTTCACGCTGATAACTCTACACAACACGATATGATAGGTTTAATGCTTGTTCACGCTGATAACTCTACACAACACGATATGATAGGTTTAATGTTTGTTCACGCTGATAACTATACACAACACGATATGATAGGTTTAATGCTTGTTCACGCTGATAACTCTACACAACACGATATGATAGGTTTAATGCTTGTTCACGCTGATAACTCTACACAACACGATATGATCGGTTTAATGCTTGTTCACTCTGATAACTATACACAACACGATATGATCGGTTTAATGCTTGTTCACGCTGATAACTCTACACAACACGATATGATCGGTTTAATGCTTGTTCACGCTGATAACTCTACACAACACGATATGATAGGTTTAATGCTTGTTCACTCTGATAACTCTACACAACACGATATGATAGGTTTAATGCTTGTTCACGCTGATAACTCTACACAACACGATATGATAGGTTTAATGCTTGTTCACCCTGATAACTCTACACAACACGATATGATAGGTTTAATGCTTGTTCACTCTGATAACTCTACACAACACGATATGATAGGTTTAATGCTTGTTCACGCTGATAACTCTACACAACACGATATGATAGGTTTAATGCTTGTTCACTCTGATAACTCTACACAACACGATATGATAGGTTTAATGCTTGTTCACTCTGATAACTCTACACAACACGATATGATAGGTTTAATGCTTGTTCACGCTGATAACTCTACACAACACGATATGATAGGTTTAATGCTTGTTCACTCTGATAACTCTACACAACAGGATATGATAGGTTTAATGCTTGTTCACGCTGATAACTCTACACAACACGATATGATAGATTTAATGCTTGTTCACTCTGATAACTATACACAACACGATATAATCGGTTTAATGCTTGTTCATGCTGATAACTATACACAACACGATATGATAGGTTTAATGCTTGTTCACTCTGATAACTCTACACAACACGATATGATCGGTTTAATGCTTGTTCACTCTGATAACTATACACAACACGATATGATCGGTTTAATGCTTGTTCACTCTGATAACTATACACAACACGATATGATCGGTTTAATGCTTGTTCACGCTGATAACTATACACAACACGATATGATAGGTTTAATGCTTGTTCACTCTGATAACTATACACAACACGATATGATAGGTTTAATGCTTGTTCACTCTGATAACTCTACACAACACGATATGATAGGTTTAATGCTTGTTCACTCTGATAACTATATACAACACGATATGATCGGTTTAATGCTTGTTCACTCTGATAACTATACACAACACGATATGATAGGTTTAATGCTTGTTCACTCTGATAACTATACACAACACGATATGATCGGTTTAATGCTTGTTCACGCTGATAACTATACACAACACGATATGATAGGTTTAATGCTTGTTCACTCTGTTAACTATACACAACACGATATGATAGATTTAATGCTTGTTCACGCTGATAACTACACAACACGATATGATCGGTTTAATGCTTGTTCACTCTGATAACTATACACAACACGATATGATCGGTTTAATGCTTGTTCACTCTGATAACTATACACAACACGATATGATAGGTTTAATGCTTGTTCACTCTGATAACTCTACACAACACGATATGATAGGTTTAATGCTTGTTCACTCTGATAACTCTACACAACACGATATGATAGGTTTAATGCTTGTTCACTCTGATAACTCTACACAACACGATATGATAGGTTTAATGCTTGTTCACCCTGATAACTCTACACAACACGATATGATAGGTTTAATGCTTGTTCACTCTGATAACTCTACACAACACGATATGATAGGTTTAATGCTTGTTCACGCTGATAACTCTACACAACACGATATGATAGGTTTAATGCTTGTTCACTCTGATAACTCTACACAACACGATATGATAGGTTTAATGCTTGTTCACTCTGATAACTCTACACAACACGATATGATAGGTTTAATGCTTGTTCACGCTGATAACTCTACACAACACGATATGATAGGTTTAATGCTTGTTCACTCTGATAACTCTACACAACAGGATATGATAGGTTTAATGCTTGTTCACGCTGATAACTCTACACAACACGATATGATAGATTTAATGCTTGTTCACTGATAACTATACACAACACGATATAATCGGTTTAATGCTTGTTCATGCTGATAACTATACACAACACGATATGATAGGTTTAATGCTTGTTCACTCTGATAACTCTACACAACACGATATGATCGGTTTAATGCTTGTTCACTCTGATAACTATACACAACACGATATGATCGGTTTAATGCTTGTTCACTCTGATAACTATACACAACACGATATGATCGGTTTAATGCTTGTTCACGCTGATAACTATACACAACACGATATGATAGGTTTAATGCTTGTTCACTCTGATAACTATACACAACACGATATGATAGGTTTAATGCTTGTTCACTCTGATAACTCTACACAACACGATATGATAGGTTTAATGCTTGTTCACTCTGATAACTATATACAACACGATATGATCGGTTTAATGCTTGTTCACTCTGATAACTATACACAACACGATATGATAGGTTTAATGCTTGTTCACTCTGATAACTATACACAACACGATATGATCGGTTTAATGCTTGTTCACGCTGATAACTATACACAACACGATATGATAGGTTTAATGCTTGTTCACTCTGTTAACTATACACAACACGATATGATAGATTTAATGCTTGTTCACGCTGATAACTACACAACACGATATGATCGGTTTAATGCTTGTTCACTCTGATAACTATACACAACACGATATGATCGGTTTAATGCTTGTTCACTCTGATAACTATACACAACACGATATGATAGGTTTAATGCTTGTTCACTCTGATAACTCTACACAACACGATATGATAGGTTTAATGCTTGTTCACTCTGATAACTCTACACAACACGATATGATAGGTTTAATGCTTGTTCACTCTGATAACTCTACACAACACGATATGATAGGTTTAATGCTTGTTCACTCTGATAACTCTACACAACACGATATGATAGGTTTAATGCTTGTTCACTCTGATAACTCTACACAACACGATATGATAGGTTTAATGCTTGTTCACTCTGATAACTCTACACAACACGATATGATAGGTTTAATGCTTGTTCACTCTGATAACTCTACACAACACGATATGATCGGTTTAATGCTTGTTCACTCTGATAACTATACACAACACGATATGATCGGTTTAATGCTTGTTCACGCTGATAACTCTACACAACACGATATGATAGGTTTAATGCTTGTTCACGCTGATAACTATACACAACACGATATGATCGGTTTAATGCTTGTTCACTCTGATAACTATACACAACACGATATGATCGGTTTAATGCTTGTTCACGCTGATAACTATACACAAAAAGATATGATAGGTTTAATGCTTGTTCACTCTGATAACTATACACAACACGATATGATAGGTTTAATGCTTGTTCACTCTGATAACTCTACACAACACGATATGATAGGTTTAATGCTTGTTCACTCTGATAACTATACACAACACGATATGATCGGTTTAATGCTTGTTCACTCTGATAACTATACACAACACGATATGATAGGTTTAATGCTTGTTCACTCTGATAACTATACACAACACGATATGATCGGTTTAATGCTTGTTCATGCTGATAACTATACACAACACGATATGATAGGTTTAATGTTTGTTCACGCTGATAACTATACACAACACGATATGATAGGTTTAATGCTTGTTCACGCTGATAACTCTACACAACACGATATGATAGGTTTAATGCTTGTTCACGCTGATAACTCTACACAACACGATATGATCGGTTTAATGCTTGTTCACTCTGATAACTATACACAACACGATATGATCGGTTTAATGCTTGTTCACGCTGATAACTCTACACAACACGATATGATCGGTTTAATGCTTGTTCACGCTGATAACTCTACACAACACGATATGATAGGTTTAATGCTTGTTCACTCTGATAACTCTACACAACACGATATGATAGGTTTAATGCTTGTTCACGCTGATAACTCTACACAACACGATATGATAGGTTTAATGCTTGTTCACCCTGATAACTCTACACAACACGATATGATAGGTTTAATGCTTGTTCACTCTGATAACTCTACACAACACGATATGATAGGTTTAATGCTTGTTCACGCTGATAACTCTACACAACACGATATGATAGGTTTAATGCTTGTTCACTCTGATAACTCTACACAACACGATATGATAGGTTTAATGCTTGTTCACTCTGATAACTCTACACAACACGATATGATAGGTTTAATGCTTGTTCACGCTGATAACTCTACACAACACGATATGATAGGTTTAATGCTTGTTCACTCTGATAACTCTACACAACAGGATATGATAGGTTTAATGCTTGTTCACGCTGATAACTCTACACAACACGATATGATAGATTTAATGCTTGTTCACTCTGATAACTATACACAACACGATATAATCGGTTTAATGCTTGTTCATGCTGATAACTATACACAACACGATATGATAGGTTTAATGCTTGTTCACTCTGATAACTCTACACAACACGATATGATCGGTTTAATGCTTGTTCACTCTGATAACTATACACAACACGATATGATCGGTTTAATGCTTGTTCACTCTGATAACTATACACAACACGATATGATCGGTTTAATGCTTGTTCACTCTGATAACTCTACACAACACGATATGATAGGTTTAATGCTTGTTCACGCTGATAACTCTACACAACACGATATGATAGGTTTAATGCTTGTTCACTCTGATAACTCTACACAACAGGATATGATAGGTTTAATGCTTGTTCACGCTGATAACTCTACACAACACGATATGATAGATTTAATGCTTGTTCACTCTGATAACTATACACAACACGATATAATCGGTTTAATGCTTGTTCATGCTGATAACTATACACAACACGATATGATAGGTTTAATGCTTGTTCACTCTGATAACTCTACACAACACGATATGATCGGTTTAATGCTTGTTCACTCTGATAACTATACACAACACGATATGATCGGTTTAATGCTTGTTCACTCTGATAACTATACACAACACGATATGATCGGTTTAATGCTTGTTCACGCTGATAACTATACACAACACGATATGATAGGTTTAATGCTTGTTCACTCTGATAACTATACACAACACGATATGATAGGTTTAATGCTTGTTCACTCTGATAACTCTACACAACACGATATGATAGGTTTAATGCTTGTTCACTCTGATAACTATATACAACACGATATGATCGGTTTAATGCTTGTTCACTCTGATAACTATACACAACACGATATGATAGGTTTAATGCTTGTTCACTCTGATAACTATACACAACACGATATGATCGGTTTAATGCTTGTTCACGCTGATAACTATACACAACACGATATGATAGGTTTAATGCTTGTTCACTCTGTTAACTATACACAACACGATATGATAGATTTAATGCTTGTTCACGCTGATAACTACACAACACGATATGATCGGTTTAATGCTTGTTCACTCTGATAACTATACACAACACGATATGATCGGTTTAATGCTTGTTCACTCTGATAACTATACACAACACGATATGATAGGTTTAATGCTTGTTCACTCTGATAACTCTACACAACACGATATGATAGGTTTAATGCTTGTTCACTCTGATAACTCTACACAACACGATATGATAGGTTTAATGCTTGTTCACTCTGATAACTCTACACAACACGATATGATAGGTTTAATGCTTGTTCACTCTGATAACTCTACACAACACGATATGATAGGTTTAATGCTTGTTCACTCTGATAACTCTACACAACACGATATGATAGGTTTAATGCTTGTTCACTCTGATAACTCTACACAACACGATATGATAGGTTTAATGCTTGTTCACTCTGATAACTCTACACAACACGATATGATCGGTTTAATGCTTGTTCACTCTGATAACTATACACAACACGATATGATCGGTTTAATGCTTGTTCACGCTGATAACTCTACACAACACGATATGATAGGTTTAATGCTTGTTCACGCTGATAACTATACACAACACGATATGATCGGTTTAATGCTTGTTCACTCTGATAACTATACACAACACGATATGATCGGTTTAATGCTTGTTCACGCTGATAACTATACACAAAAAGATATGATAGGTTTAATGCTTGTTCACTCTGATAACTATACACAACACGATATGATAGGTTTAATGCTTGTTCACTCTGATAACTCTACACAACACGATATGATAGGTTTAATGCTTGTTCACTCTGATAACTATACACAACACGATATGATCGTTTTAATGCTTGTTCACTCTGATAACTATACACAACACGATATGATAGGTTTAATGCTTGTTCACTCTGATAACTATACACAACACGATATGATCGGTTTAATGCTTGTTCATGCTGATAACTATACACAACACGATATGATAGGTTTAATGCTTGTTCACTCTGATAACTCTACACAACACGATATGATAGGTTTAATGTTTGTTCACGCTGATAACTATACACAACACGATATGATAGGTTTAATGCTTGTTCACGCTGATAACTCTACACAACACGATATGATAGGTTTAATGCTTGTTCACGCTGATAACTCTACACAACACGATATGATCGGTTTAATGCTTGTTCACTCTGATAACTATACACAACACGATATGATCGGTTTAATGCTTGTTCACGCTGATAACTCTACACAACACGATATGATCGGTTTAATGCTTGTTCACGCTGATAACTCTACACAACACGATATGATAGGTTTAATGCTTGTTCACTCTGATAACTCTACACAACACGATATGATAGGTTTAATGCTTGTTCACGCTGATAACTCTACACAACACGATATGATAGGTTTAATGCTTGTTCACCCTGATAACTCTACACAACACGATATGATAGGTTTAATGCTTGTTCACTCTGATAACTCTACACAACACGATATGATAGGTTTAATGCTTGTTCACGCTGATAACTCTACACAACACGATATGATAGGTTTAATGCTTGTTCACTCTGATAACTCTACACAACACGATATGATAGGTTTAATGCTTGTTCACTCTGATAACTCTACACAACACGATATGATAGGTTTAATGCTTGTTCACGCTGATAACTCTACACAACACGATATGATAGGTTTAATGCTTGTTCACTCTGATAACTCTACACAACACGATATGATAGGTTTAATGCTTGTTCACTCTGATAACTCTACACAACACGATATGATAGGTTTAATGCTTGTTCACGCTGATAACTCTACACAACACGATATGATAGGTTTAATGCTTGTTCACGCTGATAACTCTACACAACACTATATGATAAGTTTAATGCTTGTTCACGCTGATAACTATACACAACACGATATGATAGGTTTAATGCTTGTTCACGCTGATAACTCTACACAACACGATATGATAGATTTAATGCTTGTTCACGCTGATAACTCTACACAACACGATATGATAGGTTTAATGCTTGTTCACGCTGATAACTCTACACAACACGATATGATAGATTTAATGCTTGTTCACTCTGATAACTATACACAACACGATATAATCGGTTTAATGCTTGTTCATGCTGATAACTATACACAACACGATATGATAGGTTTAATGCTTGTTCACTCTGATAACTCTACACAACACGATATGATCGGTTTAATGCTTGTTCACTCTGATAACTATACACAACACGATATGATCGGTTTAATGCTTGTTCACTCTGATAACTATACACAACACGATATGATCGGTTTAATGCTTGTTCACGCTGATAACTATACACAACACGATATGATAGGTTTAATGCTTGTTCACTCTGATAACTATACACAACACGATATGATAGGTTTAATGCTTGTTCACTCTGATAACTCTACACAACACGATATGATAGGTTTAATGCTTGTTCACTCTGATAACTATACACAACACGATATGATCGGTTTAATGCTTGTTCACTCTGATAACTCTACACAACACGATATGATAGGTTTAATGCTTGTTCACTCTGATAACTATATACAACACGATATGATCGGTTTAATGCTTGTTCACTCTGATAACTATACACAACACGATATGATAGGTTTAATGCTTGTTCACTCTGATAACTATACACAACACGATATGATCGGTTTAATGCTTGTTCATGCTGATAACTATACACAACACGATATGATAGGTTTAATGCTTGTTCACTCTGATAACTCTACACAACACGATATGATAGGTTTAATGTTTGTTCACGCTGATAACTATACACAACACGATATGATAGGTTTAATGCTTGTTCACGCTGATAACTCTACACAACACGATATGATAGGTTTAATGCTTGTTCACGCTGATAACTCTACACAACACGATATGATCGGTTTAATGCTTGTTCACTCTGATAACTATACACAACACGATATGATCGGTTTAATGCTTGTTCACGCTGATAACTCTACACAACACGATATGATCGGTTTAATGCTTGTTCACTCTGATAACTCTACACAACACGATATGATAGGTTTAATGCTTGTTCACGCTGATAACTCTACACAACACGATATGATAGGTTTAATGCTTGTTCACTCTGATAACTCTACACAACACGATATGATAGGTTTAATGCTTGTTCACTCTGATAACTCTACACAACACGATATGATAGGTTTAATGCTTGTTCACGCTGATAACTCTACACAACACGATATGATAGGTTTAATGCTTGTTCACGCTGATAACTCTACACAACACGATATGATAAGTTTAATGCTTGTTCACGCTGATAACTATACACAACACGATATGATAGGTTTAATGCTTGTTCACGCTGATAACTCTACACAACACGATATGATAGATTTAATGCTTGTTCACGCTGATAACTCTACACAACACGATATGATAGGTTTAATGCTTGTTCACGCTGATAACTCTACACAACACGATATGATAGATTTAATGCTTGTTCACTCTGATAACTATACACAACACGATATAATCGGTTTAATGCTTGTTCATGCTGATAACTATACACAACACGATATGATAGGTTTAATGCTTGTTCACTCTGATAACTCTACACAACACGATATGATCGGTTTAATGCTTGTTCACTCTGATAACTATACACAACACGATATGATCGGTTTAATGCTTGTTCACTCTGATAACTATACACAACACGATATGATCGGTTTAATGCTTGTTCACGCTGATAACTATACACAACACGATATGATAGGTTTAATGCTTGTTCACTCTGATAACTATACACAACACGATATGATAGGTTTAATGCTTGTTCACTCTGATAACTCTACACAACACGATATGATAGGTTTAATGCTTGTTCACTCTGATAACTATACACAACACGATATGATCGGTTTAATGCTTGTTCACTCTGATAACTCTACACAACACGATATGATAGGTTTAATGCTTGTTCACTCTGATAACTATACACAACACGATATGATCGGTTTAATGCTTGTTCACTCTGATAACTATACACAACACGATATGATCGGTTTAATGCTTGTTCACTCTGATAACTCTACACAACACGATATGATAGGTTTAATGCTTGTTCACTCTGATAACTATACACAACACGATATGATCGGTTTAATGCTTGTTCACTCTGATAACTATACACAACACGATATGATAGGTTTAATGCTTGTTCACTCTGATAACTATACACAACACGATATGATAGGTTTAATGCTTGTTCACTCTGATAACTCTACACAACACGATATGATAGGTTTAATGTTTGTTCACGCTGATAACTATACACAACACGATATGATAGGTTTAATGCTTGTTCACGCTGATAACTCTACACAACACGATATGATAGGTTTAATGCTTGTTCACGCTGATAACTCTACACAACACGATATGATCGGTTTAATGCTTGTTCACTCTGATAACTATACACAACACGATATGATCGGTTTAATGCTTGTTCACGCTGATAACTCTACACAACACGATATGATCGGTTTAAAAATAAATAAACGCTGCTCGGACTGATAAGTATGATATATTGAAGATAATATTTGGTAATCGTAGTCCTAAATAACTATTAAAAATAGCTAGACGTTTCGAGCAATGGCTCTTTATCGATAGCATAGAAGCAAGTGTGATAACGTACAGGTAGAACATAGGAACGTAAGAACGCGCATGAACTATAAGTTAGAATCACAAAAAATTCCACAATAGAACAAATAACGCGCCCTAGGTAGTGAGCTCAACAAATGAGTTGAACTGTTTGTTAATACCATGGGGTTCTTTAGTTCCAAGGCGGAATATAGTTTCCTCCTCGACACGCCTGAGCTGATTTTCGTTGCCATTGACAACACATACACCAGAAATAGACATATCTGTAATATTATGTCCACTAGAATTAAAATGAAGTGAAACCGGATAATAACGATTTTTCTGTCTAGTTTGCCGTAGATGCTCAGCAAACCGATCACCCAGTCGACGAACTGTAGAACCAATATAAAGTTTCCCGCATCTAATACATGAAATGCAATATACAACATTCATAGTGATACAACTGAACGGATATTTGACCTCAACATCTCCCTTGGGACCAAATATACGATTAGTGTCTGTAATAAAAGGACAAGTATTACACCTAGGACGATTACACGGGACAGAACCATATTTCTCAGGGTCTCCCCTTTCACCCGTATGCACCAATAACCTCCTTAAATTAGTGTCACGGCGCCAGGCAGTAGTAGGCATTAGTGGAAACGTAGAACTTGTCTCCTCACTGGTCTGTAAAATGTGAAAATGTTTGTACATAATGTTTTTAATCCTGACATTTAAAGGATGGTACGTAAGTGCCAAAATTACACGATCCTGATTGTCACGGGAAACCGTAGAACCAATACAATCAGTTCTTGACATTGACACAACCTTGGCCAATGCTTTCCCAGTGACATTACGAGGATAACCCCGTTTTCTGAAATAATCACATAAAATACTCGCCTGGTTACGGAAATCAGTATCATCGCTGCAAATACGACGTACCCGGAGTAACTGCGAGTAAGGTATGGAGTCCTTCATTCTAGTAGGATGTGAAGATTCATACTGTAAATAACAATGTGAATCAGTAGGTTCTGTGTAGATAGATGTAGAAATGCGATCACCATCTACCTTAGTAGAAATATCGAGAAATGGTAGTGTTATTTCTGATATCTCATGTGTGTATTGTATGGCGGGATTAAAGAAAAGGGTGAGTACAGGTTGCCTTTTGCTGAGCGCGAAAATGTTCGCCGGGTGGTCACTATCCCTGAGGACCTCCCTCTTAGTGTATCCGAACGTAGCGTATTGAGTCGGGGACTGAATTTCATTCCGGTTAAATCTAGAGTAAATGAATTTCAGGTGAAACGCGACGCTGACAGTTTTTTTCGCCGACTTAGACTGAAGGAGTACCATGCGCAGGACGCTGATCGCGATCGCGATGAAGCTAGCCAGGACATGGATACTATTCACAACGCTCGTTTATTTGGAGCACCACCATCTGTGTCCTATTGGACACCACCACCTGGTCGTAATGATACTCTGGATCATTATATAAGTGTGTGTAGACGAGAAATACATACTATTAAGTTTAATAATCAGAAATGGCAAAATAGCAATATAACTCGTCAGGAACGTGACGCTCTTAATTCTCTTAAGTCACGACGTGATGAGATTGTTATTAAGCCAGCTGACAAGGGTGGAGCAGTGGTGGTTTGGCGTAGAGATTTGTATCTGGTTGAGGCAGAGAGGCAGTTATCTGATACAGACTCCTACCGGGCACTTGATGTGGATCTCACGAATGAAATACAACGGGAAATAGGTGATGTGGTTAATGGCTATATTGCTAAAGGTGATTTGCCGATAGAGGCCAAAAATCTTATAGTGCGCAGACCACGGACATCAGTCTTTTATCTATTACCTAAGATTCACAAGGTAAACAACCCTGGTAGACCCATTGTCTCAGCATGTAATTGTCCGACTGAGCACATAGCTCGATACTTGGATTCAATGTTGAGACCTATTGTTGCGTCACAGCCTACGTATGTTCAGGATACAAATGATGCACTTAGGAAACTAGAGTTATTTCGTTTCACACCGGATATACCCAGATTTTTGTTTTCTATGGATGTAAAATCCCTTTATACATCTATCCCGCACACTGATGGACTGTTGGCTTTACAGCATTTTCTGAATAAAAGGACAGTTAAGGATCCTCCTACGTTTGTGTTGGTGCGCTTAGCGGAATTAGTTTTGAACGGGAATTGCTTTTCTTTTAATGGTAAACATTATATACAGAAACGAGGTGTGGCTATGGGCAGTTGTTTTGGTCCTAGCTATGCATGTTTATTCATGTCATATCAAGAGGAGTTAATTTTTTCGTCCTTTCAAGGCACTAAACCTGAATTTTATGTCAGGTACATTGATGATGGATTTGGTGCCATGTCTGGCAGTCGGGATGAGTTATTACAGTTCATTGACTTTGTGAAGAACTTTAATCCCGCCATACAATACACACATGAGATATCAGAAATAACACTACCATTTCTCGATATTTCTACTAAGGTAGATGGTGATCGCATTTCTACATCTATCTACACAAAACCTACTGATTCACATTGTTATTTACAGTATGAATCTTCACATCCTACTAGAATGAAGGACTCCATACCTTACTCGCAGTTACTCCGGGTACGTCGTATTTGCAGCGATGATACTGATTTCCGTAACCAGGCGAGTATTTTATGTGATTATTTCAGAAAACGGGGTTATCCTCGTAATGTCACTGGGAAAGCATTGGCCAAGGTTGTGTCAATGTCAAGAACTGATTGTATTGGTTCTACGGTTTCCCGTGACAATCAGGATCGTGTAATTTTGGCACTTACGTACCATCCTTTAAATGTCAGGATTAAAAACATTATGTACAAACATTTTCACATTTTACAGACCAGTGAGGAGACAAGTTCTACGTTTCCACTAATGCCTACTACTGCCTGGCGCCGTGACACTAATTTAAGGAGGTTATTGGTGCATACGGGTGAAAGGGGAGACCCTGAGAAATATGGTTCTGTCCCGTGTAATCGTCCTAGGTGTAATACTTGTCCTTTTATTACAGACACTAATCGTATATTTGGTCCCAAGGGAGATGTTGAGGTCAAATATCCGTTCAGTTGTATCACTATGAATGTTGTATATTGCATTTCATGTATTAGATGCGGGAAACTTTATATTGGTTCTACAGTTCGTCGACTGGGTGATCGGTTTGCTGAGCATCTACGGCAAACTAGACAGAAAAATCGTTATTATCCGGTTTCACTTCATTTTAATTCTAGTGGACATAATATTACAGATATGTCTATTTCTGGTGTATGTGTTGTCAATGGCAACGAAAATCAGCTCAGGCGTGTCGAGGAGGAAACTATATTCCGCCTTGGAACTAAAGAACCCCATGGTATTAACAAACAGTTCAACTCATTTGTTGAGCTCACTACCTAGGGCGCGTTATTTGTTCTATTGTGGAATTTTTTGTGATTCTAACTTATAGTTCATGCGCGTTCTTACGTTCCTATGTTCTACCTGTACGTTATCACACTTGCTTCTATGCTATCGATAAAGAGCCATTGCTCGAAACGTCTAGCTATTTTTAATAGTTATTTAGGACTACGATTACCAAATATTATCTTCAATATATGATCGGTTTAATGCTTGTTCACGCTGATAACTCTACACAACACGATATGATAGGTTTAATGCTTGTTCACTCTGATAACTCTACACAACACGATATGATAGGTTTAATGCTTGTTCACGCTGATAACTCTACACAACACGATATGATAGGTTTAATGCTTGTTCACCCTGATAACTCTACACAACACGATATGATAGGTTTAATGCTTGTTCACTCTGATAACTCTACACAACACGATATGATAGGTTTAATGCTTGTTCACGCTGATAACTCTACACAACACGATATGATAGGTTTAATGCTTGTTCACTCTGATAACTCTACACAACACGATATGATAGGTTTAATGCTTGTTCACTCTGATAACTCTACACAACACGATATGATAGGTTTAATGCTTGTTCACGCTGATAACTCTACACAACACGATATGATAGGTTTAATGCTTGTTCACTCTGATAACTCTACACAACACGATATGATAGGTTTAATGCTTGTTCACTCTGATAACTCTACACAACACGATATGATAGGTTTAATGCTTGTTCACGCTGATAACTCTACACAACACGATATGATAGGTTTAATGCTTGTTCACGCTGATAACTCTACACAACACGATATGATAAGTTTAATGCTTGTTCACGCTGATAACTATACACAACACGATATGATAGGTTTAATGCTTGTTCACGCTGATAACTCTACACAACACGATATGATAGATTTAATGCTTGTTCACGCTGATAACTCTACACAACACGATATGATAGGTTTAATGCTTGTTCACGCTGATAACTCTACACAACACGATATGATAGATTTAATGCTTGTTCACTCTGATAACTATACACAACACGATATAATCGGTTTAATGCTTGTTCATGCTGATAACTATACACAACACGATATGATAGGTTTAATGCTTGTTCACTCTGATAACTCTACACAACACGATATGATCGGTTTAATGCTTGTTCACTCTGATAACTATACACAACACGATATGATCGGTTTAATGCTTGTTCACTCTGATAACTATACACAACACGATATGATCGGTTTAATGCTTGTTCACGCTGATAACTATACACAACACGATATGATAGGTTTAATGCTTGTTCACTCTGATAACTATACACAACACGATATGATAGGTTTAATGCTTGTTCACTCTGATAACTCTACACAACACGATATGATAGGTTTAATGCTTGTTCACTCTGATAACTATACACAACACGATATGATCGGTTTAATGCTTGTTCACTCTGATAACTATACACAACACGATATGATAGGTTTAATGCTTGTTCACTCTGATAACTATACACAACACGATATGATCGGTTTAATGCTTGTTCACGCTGATAACTATACACAACACGATATGATAGGTTTAATGCTTGTTCACTCTGTTAACTATACACAACACGATATGATAGATTTAATGCTTGTTCACGCTGATAACTCTACACAACACGATATGATAGGTTTAATGCTTGTTCACTCTGATAACTCTACACAACACGATATGATAGGTTTAATGCTTTTTCACTCTGATAACTCTACACAACACGATATGATCGGTTTAATGCTTGTTCACGCTGATAACTATACACAAAAAGATATGATAGGTTTAATGCTTGTTCACTCTGATAACTATACACAACACGATATGATAGGTTTAATGCTTGTTCACTCTGATAACTCTACACAACACGATATGATAGGTTTAATGCTTGTTCACTCTGATAACTATACACAACACGATATGATCGGTTTAATGCTTGTTCACTCTGATAACTATACACAACACGATATGATAGGTTTAATGCTTGTTCACTCTGATAACTATACACAACACGATATGATCGGTTTAATGCTTGTTCATGCTGATAACTATACACAACACGATATGATAGGTTTAATGCTTGTTCACTCTGATAACTCTACACAACACGATATGATAGGTTTAATGTTTGTTCACGCTGATAACTATACACAACACGATATGATAGGTTTAATGCTTGTTCACGCTGATAACTCTACACAACACGATATGATAGGTTTAATGCTTGTTCACGCTGATAACTCTACACAACACGATATGATCGGTTTAATGCTTGTTCACTCTGATAACTATACACAACACGATATGATCGGTTTAATGCTTGTTCACGCTGATAACTCTACACAACACGATATGATCGGTTTAATGCTTGTTCACGCTGATAACTCTACACAACACGATATGATAGGTTTAATGCTTGTTCACTCTGATAACTCTACACAACACGATATGATAGGTTTAATGCTTGTTCACGCTGATAACTCTACACAACACGATATGATAGGTTTAATGCTTGTTCACCCTGATAACTCTACACAACACGATATGATAGGTTTAATGCTTGTTCACTCTGATAACTCTACACAACACGATATGATAGGTTTAATGCTTGTTCACGCTGATAACTCTACACAACACGATATGATAGGTTTAATGCTTGTTCACTCTGATAACTCTACACAACACGATATGATAGGTTTAATGCTTGTTCACTCTGATAACTCTACACAACACGATATGATAGGTTTAATGCTTGTTCACGCTGATAACTCTACACAACACGATATGATAGGTTTAATGCTTGTTCACTCTGATAACTCTACACAACACGATATGATAGGTTTAATGCTTGTTCACTCTGATAACTCTACACAACACGATATGATAGGTTTAATGCTTGTTCACGCTGATAACTCTACACAACACGATATGATAGGTTTAATGCTTGTTCACGCTGATAACTCTACACAACACGATATGATAAGTTTAATGCTTGTTCACGCTGATAACTATACACAACACGATATGATAGGTTTAATGCTTGTTCACGCTGATAACTCTACACAACACGATATGATAGGTTTAATGCTTGTTCACGCTGATAACTCTACACAACACGATATGATAGGTTTAATGCTTGTTCACGCTGATAACTCTACACAACACGATATGATAGATTTAATGCTTGTTCACTCTGATAACTATACACAACACGATATAATCGGTTTAATGCTTGTTCATGCTGATAACTATTCACAACACGATATGATAGGTTTAATGCTTGTTCACTCTGATAACTCTACACAACACGATATGATCGGTTTAATGCTTGTTCACTCTGATAACTATACACAACACGATATGATCGGTTTAATGCTTGTTCACTCTGATAACTATACACAACACGATATGATCGGTTTAATGCTTGTTCACGCTGATAACTATACACAACACGATATGATAGGTTTAATGCTTGTTCACTCTGATAACTATACACAACACGATATGATAGGTTTAATGCTTGTTCACTCTGATAACTCTACACAACACGATATGATAGGTTTAATGCTTGTTCACTCTGATAACTATACACAACACGATATGATCGGTTTAATGCTTGTTCACTCTGATAACTATACACAACACGATATGATAGGTTTAATGCTTGTTCACTCTGATAACTATACACAACACGATATGATCGGTTTAATGCTTGTTCACGCTGATAACTATACACAACACGATATGATAGGTTTAATGCTTGTTCACTCTGTTAACTATACACAACACGATATGATAGATTTAATGCTTGTTCACGCTGATAACTCTACACAACACGATATGATAGGTTTAATGCTTGTTCACGCTGATAACTACACAACACGATATGATCGGTTTAATGCTTGTTCACTCTGATAACTATACACAACACGATATGATCGGTTTAATGCTTGTTCACTCTGATAACTATACACAACACGATATGATAGGTTTAATGCTTGTTCACTCTGATAACTCTACACAACACGATATGATAGGTTTAATGCTTGTTCACTCTGATAACTCTACACAACACGATATGATAGGTTTAATGCTTGTTCACTCTGATAACTCTACACAACACGATATGATAGGTTTAATGCTTGTTCACTCTGATAACTCTACACAACACGATATGATAGGTTTAATGCTTGTTCACTCTGATAACTCTACACAACACGATATGATAGGTTTAATGCTTGTTCACTCTGATAACTCTACACAACACGATATGATAGGTTTAATGCTTGTTCACTCTGATAACTCTACACAACACGATATGATCGGTTTAATGCTTGTTCACTCTGATAACTATACACAACACGATATGATCGGTTTAATGCTTGTTCACGCTGATAACTCTACACAACACGATATGATAGGTTTAATGCTTGTTCACGCTGATAACTATACACAACACGATATGATCGGTTTAATGCTTGTTCACTCTGATAACTATACACAACACGATATGATCGGTTTAATGCTTGTTCACGCTGATAACTATACACAACAAGATATGATAGGTTTAATGCTTGTTCACTCTGATAACTATACACAACACGATATGATAGGTTTAATGCTTGTTCACTCTGATAACTCTACACAACACGATATGATAGGTTTAATGCTTGTTCACTCTGATAACTATACACAACACGATATTATAGGTTTAATGCTTGTTCACTCTGATAACTATACACAACACGATATGATCGGTTTAATGCTTGTTCATGCTGATAACTATACACAACACGATATGATAGGTTTAATGCTTGTTCACTCTGATAACTATACACAACACGATATGATCGGTTTAATGCTTGTTCACTCTGATAACTATACACAACACGATATGATAGGTTTAATGCTTGTTCACGCTGATAACTATACACAACACGATATGATAGGTTTAATGCTTGTTCACTCTGATAACTCTACACAACACGATATGATAGATTTAATGCTTGTTCACGCTGATAACTCTACACAACACGATATGATAGATTTAATGCTTGTTCACTCTGATAACTCTACACAACACGATATGATCGGTTTAATGCTTGTTCACGCTGATAACTATACACAACACGATATGATAGGTTTAATGCTTGTTCACTCTGATAACTCTACACAACACGATATGATAGGTTTAATGCTTGTTCACTCTGATAACTATACACAACACGATATGATCGGTTTAATGCTTGTTCACTCTGATAACTATACACAACACGATATGATAGGTTTAATGCTTGTTCACTCTGATAACTATACACAACACGATATGATCGGTTTAATGCTTGTTCACGCTGATAACTATACACAACACGATATGATAGGTTTAATGCTTGTTCACTCTGTTAACTATACACAACACGATATGATAGATTTAATGCTTGTTCACGCTGATAACTCTACACAACACGATATGATAGGTTTAATGCTTGTTCACGCTGATAACTACACAACACGATATGATCGGTTTAATGCTTGTTCACTCTGATAACTATACACAACACGATATGATAGGTTTAATGCTTGTTCACTCTGATAACTCTACACAACACGATATGATAGGTTTAATGCTTGTTCACTCTGATAACTCTACACAACACGATATGATAGGTTTAATGCTTGTTCACTCTGATAACTCTACACAACACGATATGATAGGTTTAATGCTTGTTCACTCTGATAACTCTACACAACACGATATGATAGGTTTAATGCTTGTTCACTCTGATAACTCTACACAACACGATATGATAGGTTTAATGCTTGTTCACTCTGATAACTCTACACAACACGATATGATAGGTTTAATGCTTGTTCATTCTGATAACTCTACACAACACGATATGATCGGTTTAATGCTTGTTCACTCTGATAACTATACACAACACGATATGATCGGTTTAATGCTTGTTCACGCTGATAACTCTACACAACACGATATGATAGGTTTAATGCTTGTTCACGCTGATAACTATACACAACACGATATGATCGGTTTAATGCTTGTTCACTCTGATAACTATACACAACACGATATGATCGGTTTAATGCTTGTTCACGCTGATAACTATACACAACAAGATATGATAGGTTTAATGCTTGTTCACTCTGATAACTATACACAACACGATATGATAGGTTTAATGCTTGTTCACTCTGATAACTATACACAACACGATATGATCGGTTTAATGCTTGTTCATGCTGATAACTATACACAACACGATATGATAGGTTTAATGCTTGTTCACTCTGATAACTATACACAACACGATATGATCGGTTTAATGCTTGTTCACTCTGATAACTATACACAACACGATATGATAGGTTTAATGCTTGTTCACGCTGATAACTATACACAACACGATATGATAGGTTTAATGCTTGTTCACTCTGATAACTCTACACAACACGATATGATAGATTTAATGCTTGTTCACGCTGATAACTCTACACAACACGATATGATAGATTTAATGCTTGTTCACTCTGATAACTCTACACAACACGATATGATAGGTTTAATGCTTGTTCACTCTGATAACTCTACACAACACGATATGATAGATTTAATGCTTGTTCACGCTGATAACTCTACACAACACAATATGATAGGTTTAATGCTTGTTCACTCTGATAACTCTACACAACACGATATGATAGGTTTAATGCTTGTTCACGCTGATAACTCTACACAACACGATATGATCGGTTTAATGCTTGTTCACTCTGATAACTCTATACTACACAACACGATATGATAGGTTTAATGCTTGTTCACTCTGATAACTCTACACAACACGATATGATAGGTTTAATGCTTGTTCACTCTGATAACTCTACACAACACGATATGATAGGTTTAATGCTTGTTCACTCTGATAACTCTACACAACACGATATGATAGGTTTAATGCTTGTTCACTCTGATAACTCTACACAACACGATATGATAGGTTTAATGCTTGTTCACTCTAATAACTCTACACAACACGATATGATCGGTTTAATGCTTGTTCACTCTGATAACTATACACAACACGATATGATCGGTTTAATGCTTGTTCACGCTGATAACTCTACACAACACGATATGATAGGTTTAATGCTTGTTCACGCTGATAACTATACACAACACGATATGATCGGTTTAATGCTTGTTCACTCTGATAACTATACACAACACGATATGATCGGTTTAATGCTTGTTCACGCTGATAACTATACACAACACGATATGATAGGTTTAATGCTTGTTCACTCTGATAACTATACACAACACGATATGATAGGTTTAATGCTTGTTCACTCTGATAACTCTACACAACACGATATGATAGGTTTAATGCTTGTTCACTCTGATAACTATACACAACACGATATGATCGGTTTAATGCTTGTTCACTCTGATAACTATACACAACACGATATGATAGGTTTAATGCTTGTTCACTCTGATAACTATACACAACACGATATGATCGGTTTAATGCTTGTTCACGCTGATAACTATACACAACACGATATGATAGGTTTAATGCTTGTTCACTCTGTTAACTATACACAACACGATATGATAGATTTAATGCTTGTTCACGCTGATAACTCTACACAACACGATATGATAGGTTTAATGCTTGTTCACGCTGATAACTACACAACACGATATGATCGGTTTAATGCTTGTTCACTCTGATAACTATACACAACACGATATGATCGGTTTAATGCTTGTTCACTCTGATAACTCTACACAACACGATATGATAGGTTTAATGCTTGTTCACTCTGATAACTCTACACAACACGATATGATAGGTTTAATGCTTGTTCACTCTGATAACTCTACACAACACGATATGATAGGTTTAATGCTTGTTCACTCTGATAACTCTACACAACACGATATGATAGGTTTAATGCTTGTTCACTCTGATAACTCTACACAACACGATATGATAGGTTTAATGCTTGTTCACTCTGATAACTCTACACAACACGATATGATAGGTTTAATGCTTGTTCACTCTGATAATTATACACAACACGATATGATCGGTTTAATGCTTGTTCACTCTGATAACTATACACAACACGATATGATCGGTTTAATGCTTGTTCACTCTGATAACTCTACACAACACGATATGATCGGTTTAATGCTTGTTCACTCTGATAACTATACACAACACGATATGATCGGTTTAATGCTTGTTCACTCTGATAACTATACACAACACGATATGATCGGTTTAATGCTTGTTCACTCTGATAACTATACACAACACGATATGATCGGTTTAATGCTTGTTCACTCTGATAACTATACACAACACGATATGATCGGTTTAATGCTTGTTCACGCTGATAACTATACACAACACGATATGATAGGTTTAATGCTTGTTCACTCTGATAACTATACACAACACGATATGATCGGTTTAATGCTTGTTCACTCTGATAACTATACACAACACGATATGATAGGTTTAATGCTTGTTCACGCTGATAACTATACACAACACGATATGATAGGTTTAATGCTTGTTCACTCTGATAACTCTACACAACACGATATGATAGATTTAATGCTTGTTCACGCTGATAACTCTACACAACACGATATGATAGGTTTAATGCTTGTTCGCTCTGATAACTCTACACAACACGATATGATAGGTTTAATGCTTGTTCACTCTGATAACTCTACACAACACGATATGATAGATTTAATGCTTGTTCACGCTGATAACTCTACACAACACGATATGATAGATTTAATGCTTGTTCGCTCTGATAACTCTACACAACACGATATGATAGGTTTAATGCTTGTTCACTCTGATAACTCTACACATCACGATATGATAGATTTAATGCTTGTTCACGCTGATAACTCTACACAACACAATATGATAGGTTTAATGCTTGTTCACTCTGATAACTCTACACAACACGATATGATAGGTTTAATGCTTGTTCACGCTGATAACTCTACACAACACGATATGATCGGTTTAATGCTTGTTCACTCTGATAACTCTATACTACACAACACGATATGATAGGTTTAATGCTTGTTCACTCTGATAACTCTACACAACACGATATGATAGGTTTAATGCTTGTTCACTCTGATAACTCTACACAACACGATATGATAGGTTTAATGCTTGTTCACTCTGATAACTCTACACAACACGATATGATAGGTTTAATGCTTGTTCACTCTGATAACTCTACACAACACGATATGATAGGTTTAATGCTTGTTCACTCTGATAACTCTACACAACACGATATGATCGGTTTAATGCTTGTTCACTCTGATAACTATACACAACACGATATGATCGGTTTAATGCTTGTTCACGCTGATAACTCTACACAACACGATATGATCGGTTTAATGCTTGTTCACGCTGATAACTCTACACAACACGATATGATAGGTTTAATGCTTGTTCACGCTGATAACTATACACAACACGATATGATCGGTTTAATGCTTGTTCACTCTGATAACTATACACAACACGATATGATCGGTTTAATGCTTGTTCACGCTGATAACTATACACAACACGATATGATAGGTTTAATGCTTGTTCACTCTGATAACTATACACAACACGATATGATAGGTTTAATGCTTGTTCACTCTGATAACTCTACACAACACGATATGATAGGTTTAATGCTTGTTCACTCTGATAACTATACACAACACGATATGATCGGTTTAATGCTTGTTCACTCTGATAACTATACACAACACGATATGATAGGTTTAATGCTTGTTCACTCTGATAACTATACACAACACGATATGATCGGTTTAATGCTTGTTCACGCTGATAACTATACACAACACGATATGATAGGTTTAATGCTTGTTCACTCTGTTAACTATACACAACACGATATGATAGATTTAATGCTTGTTCACGCTGATAACTCTACACAACACGATATGATAGGTTTAATGCTTGTTCACGCTGATAACTACACAACACGATATGATCGGTTTAATGCTTGTTCACTCTGATAACTATACACAACACGATATGATCGGTTTAATGCTTGTTCACTCTGATAACTCTACACAACACGATATGATAGGTTTAATGCTTGTTCACTCTGATAACTCTACACAACACGATATGATAGGTTTAATGCTTGTTCACTCTGATAACTCTACACAACACGATATGATAGGTTTAATGCTTGTTCACTCTGATAACTCTACACAACACGATATGATAGGTTTAATGCTTGTTCACTCTGATAACTCTACACAACACGATATGATCGGTTTAATGCTTGTTCACTCTGATAACTCTACACAACACGATATGATAGGTTTAATGCTTGTTCACTCTGATAACTATACACAACACGATATGATCGGTTTAATGCTTGTTCACTCTGATAACTATACACAACACGATATGATCGGTTTAATGCTTGTTCACTCTGATAACTCTACACAACACGATATGATCGGTTTAATGCTTGTTCACTCTGATAACTATACACAACACGATATGATCGGTTTAATGCTTGTTCACTCTGATAACTATACACAACACGATATGATCGGTTTAATGCTTGTTCACTCTGATAACTATACACAACACGATATGATCGGTTTAATGCTTGTTCACTCTGATAACTATACACAACACGATATGATCGGTTTAATGCTTGTTCACGCTGATAACTATACACAACACGATATGATAGGTTTAATGCTTGTTCACTCTGATAACTATACACAACACGATATGATCGGTTTAATGCTTGTTCACTCTGATAACTATACACAACACGATATGATAGGTTTAATGCTTGTTCACGCTGATAACTATACACAACACGATATGATAGGTTTAATGCTTGTTCACTCTGATAACTCTACACAACACGATATGATAGATTTAATGCTTGTTCACGCTGATAACTCTACACAACACGATATGATAGATTTAATGCTTGTTCGCTCTGATAACTCTACACAACACGATATGATAGGTTTAATGCTTGTTCACTCTGATAACTCTACACAACACGATATGATAGATTTAATGCTTGTTCACGCTGATAACTCTACACAACACAATATGATAGGTTTAATGCTTGTTCACTCTGATAACTCTACACAACACGATATGATAGGTTTAATGCTTGTTCACGCTGATAACTCTACACAACACGATATGATCGGTTTAATGCTTGTTCACTCTGATAACTCTATACTACACAACACGATATGATAGGTTTAATGCTTGTTCACTCTGATAACTCTACACAACACGATATGATAGGTTTAATGCTTGTTCACTCTGATAACTCTACACAACACGATATGATAGGTTTAATGCTTGTTCACTCTGATAACTCTACACAACACGATATGATAGGTTTAATGCTTGTTCACTCTGATAACTCTACACAACACGATATGATAGGTTTAATGCTTGTTCACTCTGATAACTCTACACAACACGATATGATCGGTTTAATGCTTGTTCACTCTGATAACTATACACAACACGATATGATCGGTTTAATGCTTGTTCACGCTGATAACTCTACACAACACGATATGATAGGTTTAATGCTTGTTCACGCTGATAACTATACACAACACGATATGATCGGTTTAATGCTTGTTCACTCTGATAACTATACACAACACGATATGATAGGTTTAATGCTTGTTCACGCTGATAACTACACAACACGATATGATCGGTTTAATGCTTGTTCACTCTGATAACTATACACAACACGATATGATCGGTTTAATGCTTGTTCACTCTGATAACTATACACAACACGATATGATAGGTTTAATGCTTGTTCACTCTGATAACTCTACACAACACGATATGATAGGTTTAATGCTTGTTCACTCTGATAACTCTACACAACACGATATGATAGGTTTAATGCTTGTTCACTCTGATAACTCTACACAACACGATATGATAGGTTTAATGCTTGTTCACTCTGATAACTCTACACAACACGATATGATAGGTTTAATGCTTGTTCACTCTGATAACTCTACACAACACGATATGATAGGTTTAATGCTTGTTCACTCTGATAACTATACACAACACGATATGATCGGTTTAATGCTTGTTCACTCTGATAACTATACACAACACGATATGATCGGTTTAATGCTTGTTCACTCTGATAACTCTACACAACACGATATGATCGGTTTAATGCTTGTTCACTCTGATAACTATACACAACACGATATGATCGGTTTAATGCTTGTTCACTCTGATAACTATACACAACACGATATGATCGGTTTAATGCTTGTTCACTCTGATAACTCTACACAACACGATATGATCGGTTTAATGCTTGTTCACTCTGATAACTCTATACTACACAACACGATATGATAGGTTTAATGCTTGTTCACTCTGATAACTATTCACAACACGATATGATCGGTTTAATGCTTGTTCACTCTGATAACTATACACAACACGATATGATAGGTTTAATGCTTGTTCACGCTGATAACTATACACAACACGATATGATAGGTTTAATGCTTGTTCACTCTGATAACTCTACACAACACGATATGATAGATTTAATGCTTGTTCACGCTGATAACTCTACACAACACGATATGATAGATTTAATGCTTGTTCGCTCTGATAACTCTACACAACACGATATGATAGGTTTAATGCTTGTTCACTCTGATAACTCTACACAACACGATATGATAGATTTAATGCTTGTTCACGCTGATAACTCTACACAACACAATATGATAGGTTTAATGCTTGTTCACTCTGATAACTCTACACAACACGATATGATAGGTTTAATGCTTGTTCACGCTGATAACTCTACACAACACGATATGATCGGTTTAATGCTTGTTCACTCTGATAACTCTATACTACACAACACGATATGATAGGTTTAATGCTTGTTCACTCTGATAACTCTACACAACACGATATGATAGGTTTAATGCTTGTTCACTCTGATAACTCTACACAACACGATATGATAGGTTTAATGCTTGTTCACTCTGATAACTCTACACAACACGATATGATAGGTTTAATGCTTGTTCACTCTGATAACTCTACACAACACGATATGATAGGTTTAATGCTTGTTCACTCTGATAACTCTACACAACACGATATGATCGGTTTAATGCTTGTTCACTCTGATAACTATACACAACACGATATGATCGGTTTAATGCTTGTTCACGCTGATAACTCTACACAACACGATATGATAGGTTTAATGCTTGTTCACGCTGATAACTATACACAACACGATATGATCGGTTTAATGCTTGTTCACTCTGATAACTATACACAACACGATATGATCGGTTTAATGCTTGTTCACGCTGATAACTATACACAACACGATATGATAGGTTTAATGCTTGTTCACTCTGATAACTATACACAACACGATATGATAGGTTTAATGCTTGTTCACTCTGATAACTCTACACAACACGATATGATAGGTTTAATGCTTGTTCACTCTGATAACTATACACAACACGATATGATCGGTTTAATGCTTGTTCACTCTGATAACTATACACAACACGATATGATAGGTTTAATGCTTGTTCACTCTGATAACTATACACAACACGATATGATCGGTTTAATGCTTGTTCACGCTGATAACTATACACAACACGATATGATAGGTTTAATGCTTGTTCACTCTGTTAACTATACACAACACGATATGATAGATTTAATGCTTGTTCACGCTGATAACTCTACACAACACGATATGATAGGTTTAATGCTTGTTCACGCTGATAACTACACAACACGATATGATCGGTTTAATGCTTGTTCACTCTGATAACTATACACAACACGATATGATCGGTTTAATGCTTGTTCACTCTGATAACTATACACAACACGATATGATAGGTTTAATGCTTGTTCACTCTGATAACTCTACACAACACGATATGATAGGTTTAATGCTTGTTCACTCTGATAACTCTACACAACACGATATGATAGGTTTAATGCTTGTTCACTCTGATAACTCTACACAACACGATATGATAGGTTTAATGCTTGTTCACTCTGATAACTCTACACAACACGATATGATAGGTTTAATGCTTGTTCACTCTGATAACTCTACACAACACGATATGATAGGTTTAATGCTTGTTCACTCTGATAACTATACACAACACGATATGATCGGTTTAATGCTTGTTCACTCTGATAACTATACACAACACGATATGATCGGTTTAATGCTTGTTCACTCTGATAACTCTACACAACACGATATGATCGGTTTAATGCTTGTTCACTCTGATAACTATACACAACACGATATGATCGGTTTAATGCTTGTTCACTCTGATAACTATACACAACACGATATGATCGGTTTAATGCTTGTTCACTCTGATAACTATACACAACACGATATGATCGGTTTAATGCTTGTTCACTCTGATAACTATACACAACACGATATGATCGGTTTAATGCTTGTTCACGCTGATAACTATACACAACACGATATGATAGGTTTAATGCTTGTTCACTCTGATAACTCTACACAACACGATATGATAGGTTTAATGCTTGTTCACTCTGATAACTATACACAACACGATATGATCGGTTTAATGCTTGTTCACTCTGATAACTATACACAACACGATATGATAGGTTTAATGCTTGTTCACGCTGATAACTATACACAACACGATATGATAGGTTTAATGCTTGTTCACTCTGATAACTCTACACAACACGATATGATAGATTTAATGCTTGTTCACACTGATAACTCTACACAACACGATATGATAGATGTAATGCTTGTTCACTCTGATAACTCTACACAACACGATATGATAGGTTTAATGCTTGTTCACTCTGATAACTCTACACAACACGATATGATAGATTTAATGCTTGTTCACGCTGATAACTCTACACAACACAATATGATAGGTTTAATGCTTGTTCACTCTGATAACTCTACACAACACGATATGATAGGTTTAATGCTTGTTCACGCTGATAACTCTACACAACACGATATGATCGGTTTAATGCTTGTTCACTCTGATAACTCTATACTACACAACACGATATGATAGGTTTAATGCTTGTTCACTCTGATAACTCTACACAACACGATATGATAGATTTAATGCTTGTTCACGCTGATAACTATACACAACACGATATGATCGGTTTAATGCTTGTTCACGCTGATAACTCTACACAACACGATATGATAGGTTTAATGCTTGTTCACGATGATAACTATACACAACACGATATGATAGGTTTAATGCTTGTTCACTTTGATAACTCTACACAACACGATATGATACGTTTAATGCTTGTTCACTAGCAGTGCTGTACTAACCAAGTCAGATATTCATCAAACATTCCCGTCATGGCCATCGAAACCGAGGGAGAGTTTAATAATGCAAGTGGTAAAAATGTTACGGTTTCAGGTTTATTAATTATAATGTTCAATTATCCAACGTATTTACAGAGAAAAACTATTTAAGAGGATTGGAATTGGATTTTCTATTGCATAAAATAAAACGACTGTGGCATGTGTTTTAAAGGTTTTTCCAATTTATGTCATTCATCGCGCTGCGCGCCCGACTCTTATGGAGTCTAACACGCCGTTTAATATGTTCACATGTTCAAGTTATAATGTATTGGCACTGTTAGTTATTAGCATTTAATAAATCGTGCTTATGTGCATAATTCAATCCTCATTTTCAAGGTTGGGTAACGAGTTTTTAGCCGAGTGACCCCGGGTAATCAAATAATATAGCCAAGAGTCAGGCCGCTAAATACACTGAATACATAAACGTAAATGATATTGAAATTGTATCAAAGATAATTGTCAGCATGTGGGGAGTATTTTGTTAGCAGGGGAAAAACAGAGGTGTTAATTAGAATAAAAACAACACTTTTTGTTCTTGTTCGTGCTAGTATGGCAACCTATGGGGATTCGCGACGTAGCTCTGTACATCTGCGTGAGTTTGCTCTAGTTTTGTTTTTTAAACTAAGGACGGAATATGCGCTTCATGGTATTGTTACATCCACATGCATTTTGCATTGACTTATCTTTTGAAACTCTGTACGTTTTTAACACTGTGGCCAATACGACAGTGATGTTACTTATTCTTATTAATATATATTTCGTCGTAGAAGGGGATGCAAACAATAATTAATGATAATAAATCACAGCAAACTCAATTGTTCACGCTGAGTAAAAGTTCAACATCAACTGTGAAGTATGACTTGCTTTGTTCTGTCCTCACAGTGGAGTACATGGCTAAAGTCTGTATAGGCTTCTTAATTGTTGCCAGGGTCATTCATTAGCTGTTCCAATTCACCATCCTGGCATTGCAACGCAACATATGCTAATGGTGGGGTCTGAAGAAACAAATACAAATTAAACCTTATAATTATATCGGGAGCTTACAATACTTACTTACTTACAAAACGTACAGTAAGTATATGGCTGAAATGATACAATGATCTTCAGTGTTCTTGGTTATTTCAGTTGCCATCAGTTACCAAAAGGCGCAGTATGTTTTCTGTATGTCTTATTTGGCTCGCTGGTTCGTGCTAGTGTTTCTCATGACAAATCGAAGGTGTTAAGCAAGATTAATTCAATGTTGATCATCATTTTTGGTGGCCACCATAGCATCGATATCTTTTTTTTATCAAATGATCAAATATGTGGGAATAAAATAAAACACAACAACAATATTATAACAATACAGGCAGTAGCCTACACAAGGAAAGAAGACGAGACAGGGTAAACAGCTTGAGAAGATAATACTAAAGTGTGCGATGTTGAATAGTATTTCATTTTGAGACCAAGATAATACAAGTCAAACGGACATTGAAACAACACGATTTGGACCATGGTGAAATGAACATTAACAAAAGTAACAAACATACTTAACAATAAATACATACGGAAATGGCACACCTGGTTGACTACGGATTTTCGAATGAATTTAATAAATAATTATATAAACATATTTGTGAAGTATGATACTCATACAGAGTAAAATGGCTTACTGAAACATGAAAATAGTCATTTAAACAGCTTCATACAAGTTCGTATCACACAAACAAATACATGAATTATCATACATCTTTGTATTTCCCAAAGCAGTAATCGGTCAGTGTTGGGTTACATACAGTTGCAGTGGTAATCGACTCTTTTAACACTCAAATGTGCTATGAATAGAGATAATCTACTTGTCTGACAGACCTTGCCCCCTTTATGTGGCATGGCAGATGCCTCGTAGCGGACATCCGGTTGTCATATACATGATTGGCACATTGTTGACACGTACTGCCGTAACAATTTCTACATAAGAAGGTTTATTCTCAATAGTCCACATACTCAACAATTTGCTGTTCCACTGATAATACCATGTGTCGTTTTATCGTGTCCTGCCTGGCGATCCTCGCGGTAAGTAACTTTCATGAGTACAGTTAGAATGCAAGGCGTAGTTGTATTTTCAGTTGTTCAATGTTCAGTTGTTAGTGCAATTGTACGGTATCACCTCAGCAAGCAACTTTTCATGGTTTGACTGCTCCCTCTGCAAACTGATTGCGAATTATCTGCCGACGCATGTCGTAAACATCAAAATCTTGATAGTGGTATTTTAGATTTACCTACTTTGTCAGATTGTCTCATGTGTTTGATCTTGGTAACATATGTAACTTTATACTTCTACCAATTGTTATTCATATGTCTTGCCCACTTATCATTTGCTGTCTCAAATTTTTCGTGTGGTCTTAAAATTTTTTTTTGTATAAGTACGGAAATCATTTAATAGTTTTTGGATGCATTTCCTAATTGTGCATATCCTAACGAAAGTTAAATATTTCCCGCCACATTGCTCCCTCGAAATACGTAATATCATAACACTTGCAGTGCAATAGTTACTAATTCAACTCATAATAACAATTAATGTTTATAGATTGCTTATCAGTCTGCGGCAAAAGTTGTAACACGTGCGGACGGAAATCCACACGACCTCTTTCTCCCCGGTCAAGGACAAGGTAGTGATTCATTCTATCAATACATTCATAATTATTATACTTTCGTTTTTATTTTTCATCAACAATATGGCACAATCAATAAATCAAAATGTGTCGTTCCCATGTAGATGCCTTCAAGAGTGAATGAAACATAACAGTCTAATATGTAAATTTACCTTGCTGTGTCGACTGTATTACCGTACTATTATCTTTTCATTAAATAAAGCTAGCAAGTGTTTACAATGTAAACTATCCGACCAAATGAGCTTAGCTGAGTGCTTGATGAAACCAGAAACTGATCCAGACAAATATGAAATATGTCAAACTTCACGCGTGAGTAGTGATTATCTTATGTGTATGCCGTATCTTAGTTTTGCAATGGTTGATGGGATACACTCATTTTTAAATTAGACAAACTTCTTCAAAATGTAAGACATCACCCGTTAAGCTTTAAATTGAATACATTGAACTAAAGTCAGGATTGATTAGACAATTAATCTAGTACGTTGTTACTTTTATAGCCTGAATGTATGACTCAACTATGGCAAAAAAATACAGGTTTGGTTTTCGTATCTGAATGTCAACAACTGGAGGTGAGTTGACTATTTATTTACTTGTTAATAATATCTAACGAAAATGTGTGCGATATATATTACCATGGAGACGATGCATTCACAAAAATATTATGATTATGTCTTAAAGCAGGAGGGTCGTCACCTGCGCACGCGCGGGAACTGAGTCCCAAGCGACGATAACAACATACGGTAAAAACGGAAAGACTCATGGGTAGACGCTTGTTTGTAAACAATGACACGCTATGGTGATCTGACGCATGTGCAGGTGAAGACTCTCCCGCTTTAAACACCATGCAACGTTTGTAAATATAATATACATGTATGTACTTTCTTATTCATTCATGTGTAATAATAGTCACCAGATTAACAAAAGCTATTAATTAGGCATTGTATATTATCATATATCAATGTATATTAATATTTAGCTATAAATATTTTAGTTCAAAGGACAACCTTCAACACGGATTTTTACTTTCAGGCTTGTATCGAAGAATCCGAAAATGAACCACATTTTAATGAATGTGATGAAGCGCCAATCTACGTGAAGACCAAGTGTCGATATTGTTGTGGTAACAACACTATCACCCAAGGGTATTATTGCCCACCACCACGAAGTAATCAACTTATAATTTAGATTATTTGAGTGTACACTGAATGTGCGTCATGGTCGTAAAAACATACAACACATTACATCATAATACCAGACAAGTAAACATACCGTTCATAACATGCACCAAAGAAATGCCGGTACAGAAGATTAATGGCTAGCGGGTTGCATTTTGGCGTTTTATAAAAGTTCGGGTGTATCGCCTTGTCATGTAGCTTAAATGTATTTTTGCAAACCATGGAACACTAACTGTTGAGTATCAGCAACTCATGATATCATGATCGACCAGCTGTCCTACGAGTAACTGTACAAAAACTGTCGTGCATACTGATCAGACATGCAAGCAACATTTTTTATTAATTTACCTTACACAGCGACGATGTAGATCTAGAACACTAGTCTAACAATGTACGTCATTTGTGACATTAACCAATCTTGTCTTTGTTTCTCAGAGACGGTCAATTGCACAGTGTGCGGGGATCCACGTTTCAAGACTTTTGACGGATATCACTACCACGAGGGCGGGGACTGTGAACTGTACACCCTGCTGCATATGAACTGTAGCATGCATGACTTAAAAGTGAAAGTTAGCGAGTTGAAAACTAAAGACCATTATCGTGTGAAAGAACTGTTTCTGGAACAGTACGGTGAACAATTGATACTTGGTGTTAATAATGGTGTAGACCCTGTCACATTCACGGTGAGCATTCCTCTGTATAACACTGTTCTCGGTAATAATATTATTTATTGCAATCATTTGCATTTAAAACATGATCATTGATCAGTCAGGAAGGCCCATGTACATATCTGCTATTGTTGTTTTCAGCTGATACCCAGTGGCGGTACCCCAATAGATGAAACGGATTTCCCAGGTTGGCATGGATCTTTCAACCAATTCTTATTAAGTAAACATGGTGAATGTTACCACATAACAATGGATGTGGATGCTGATGGTTTCTACGACCTGGTCGTCAAATGGTGTGTCAGGAAGGTGGAACTCGAACTCTCGCAGCCCTACAGTGGTTGTTATCATGTGCGAGGTTTATGTGGTGACGCGAATGGTTCCCCAGAGTATGATAGAATAACACCAGCCAACACGAATGCGACCAGTGATGAAGAATTTCATGAATGCTGGGGTGAAGGGTGAGTGTAATCGAAATGATTTATTGAAACAATGGTTCTGTGAACAAAATAATCGCACATAGCGCATAACCCATTCATAATGCTTCTATTAAATTATTCATGCCAATGTATTATCGTAACAGTGCATCAACATCATTACTGTCTGAACACATGTGTAGCATCGCCTTGCTCAATCTATAAGCAAGATATTTAGCGTTTTGTCAACAACTAATGACATTGGCTATTCTGGAATAATCAAACAGTCGATTAAAGTACGTTCAAATTTTCACGGAGAAAAAATAAGAAATACTTGAGAAGAAAAAAATAATAATCAACTTCATACTTCATATCAAAATTCTGGGCACTAATTTCAACAAAAACACTAATTCCTCTTTAATCATGATAAATGTAAGTAAGCCTAGTATATTTTTATTTCCAGGTGTCCACCACAATTTTGGAGGAAGTAAATGATGTATTCACTCACATTATACAAACAGTCAAATGTAGGAACATAGTCTAACGTAGTGACATCGAACTTCAAATGGATGTCATGGGTGCTATATAATGATAAAATAAAATTTTGGGAAAAATACAAATGTCCAAGCGTCTGTCATGTGTCCCTGGTTTGTGTTCACGGTCACATTTAACATGTATAGTGGAAGGGATTGGTATTTAAAGCTTGTATTATAGTATATGAAGACAGATTTAATTTAGGTGCGTGACTACAATTGAAACACACTTTTGTTGGTTGTCGCTTCAACACTTCACTATAAAGTCGATTGAGGCTGGAGACCAATAGAATATCAGATTACTTTAACATTATTAGCTTGGTATTAATATGACGGATTTTCCCTATACATATACACTGTTGATTACACAGTAACCCATTTGCCGTGAAATGATATTGATAGTGTTGCCTCCAAATGATATACAAATGAGATAAAATAGTCCCTTCTTAATATGAGATTTTTTTGCATTTTGTACATATTAAGATGAACTGCAAATATTTTAGCACCCCCTAATTATTGTTTGATCGAAATTACAAGCACATATGAACATTTAGCACGAGCCCCTATATTGTAAGCCAACTCGCTCATGCTGAAGCTAATGGTTGTATAATACGACGGCCAAAGTTACATTTAAGCACAGGCAAGAATATTATGAGCCTTGTAATGACCATGTCTCGCCCTTGAAAATACGGTCTCTGTATACACTGTATACTCCAAAAACGTCTCGGCGAGGCCATGCCGCTCTGTCGTGATATAAAAATTATTATTGGCAAGTCAGATGAACATTTTTGCTAACAACTCTTCCAAAAAGGATTTGAATCATAATACGATCTGAATCATACTTCAAACACTTAACATTAATTTGTTTTTAGTGCCAAGCTTCTAAACATAAAGAAAATGTCCTCATGGTGAAATGTATTGATTCGGTCGGACAACGGCACTGTGAACGGTAGAAGTTACTTCAATATTTACTTTGGATGTGGTACCGAATTTGCTAAATTTTTTTAAAAGATTGGTTTGATTTTAAATATGCCATTCGGTAATAACTCCCAAGACGAGGTCACACAGTTTCAACTGAACAAAGTGTTTACAACTCGTAAACAGCATCTGTTTCGATCAAATTGATTGTTTTTAGCATGTATAAAATAACAAATACGAACGGTTTCACTATTCTGCATTGAATAATAGATGTTCTTTGTTCATCAGTTGTATTTATACAAAGGATCTGTTTCTTCCAACCGAATGTATCCCATTTATAGCTGAATTGTAATATAACATGACAAGCGCAAGTAGTTTAAGTTACAATATAGGTACGACCATGAGGGCGCTGCTCAAATTCACCTCTGTCAACAACTGAACGATCATTCAAAAAATGAATGTTATATTTATAACACAGCTCAATTAAGGATCTACCAAAATTATTAACTGACCCATCCTTCGATGTTCGACTAAAATCATTAGGTTCATATTACGAAAATAAAGGCAGATTTTATATTTTGCTCATTAGTCTCGTAATCTAATAACAGATCATCTGACCTTGCATTAAAATCACTCAAAAAGGAAATCACAAAAGCCATACTTTATTATGAACTCATCCATACAATTTTCCAACCTAACAACTCCGTTAGGTCCCCCCTGTCTGTAAATTGTTGACCCTTCTGGAGCAATATAGACAACGCCCAAGATAATATCATTTTCTATTTGCAAAGATTTCTGAGACAACAGAAAGTCGACGTCATTTGAATGACTATACATTCTCTTTATATATTTGTTAAAATCAGAAGCAATAAAAATGCTATTCCCACCGGCCTGTTTTCCTACCGCCGACTCACGGTGCCGAAATATGGAGTAATTACACAACCAGGTAAAAACGTGTTAAAATCAACAGTTGAAGTTGCAAATGTTTCACAAATTGTAACTTATGAAAGAAAATGAATAATATCTACATTAAATTGGAACTTTCTGAGACCATTTGCATCCCAGGTCATACATGACAGTGATTTTATAGTTTCGATTTCATCTACCTGTTTGTCCGGGCCTGGCCAGCCCGCTATACTATCTTCGTAGCCCCAGATTTTACTCCCATAACAGGTGGGTACAAACATATCGCTATTATGTAATCAGCAACACTTGCTATACACGTGAATTCACTTCTGTCGTCATCGACTGAACAACCATGCACAAAATGAATGCTATATTTATAACACAGCTCAATTAAAGATCTACTACAATTATTAACTAACCCATTCTTCGATGTTCGACCAATGTTAAAATCATCAGGTTCATATTGCGAAAATAAAGGCAGATTTATATTTTGCGCATCAGTGACGTAATCTAACAGATCACCTGTCCTTGCATTAAAATCACCCCCAAAATGAAATCACAAAAGCCATTCTTTATAATAAGCTCATTCATGCAATTTTCCAACCTAACAATTCCGGAGCAATATAGTCAACGCCCAAGATAAAATCATTTGCTATTTGAAATGATTCCTTAGACAACAACATGATCAAGGCGTAATTTAAATGACTATTAATTCTCTTTACATATTTGTTAAAATCAGAAGCAACAAAAATAACAACCCCATCGGCATGTTTTTCTACCCCCGAATTTCAGTGCCGAAATGTGCAGTAATCAACATAACCAGATAAAAACGTGTTAAAATCAACAGTTGTTGCGAATGTTTCACAAATTGTAAATTGTGAAAGAAAATGAATGATATCTATATTAAATTGGAACTTCCTGAGGTCATTAGCTTGCCAGGTGATAAATGACAGTGATTGTATAGTTTTGATTTCATCTACCTGTTTGTCCGAGTCTTGGCAGCCTGCTATACTTGCACTATGTCTTGTTTCTTATCATCATAGGTAAATCGCAGCCCATATATAAAACAAAAGTCATACCGCAGTGATGCTTTTTTGCCATCCTCCCTTGCACGAATCATGAACGGTATCAGTTTCCTATCACAGACCATACTCGGGAAATCTTCTGTTACTTGATAACCCGAATTTTTCAATATCAGTCTAGCTGTTTTCAATACACATGTGCGAACCTAGTATGATAGAAACTTTTCAATAATCCACCGAGGTCTACCCGGTGTAGCACGACCCGACTGTAAACGATGAGCTCTTTCAATACCCATGGCAGCTTCATTGTCTGCATTTTCCACATTTAGTTTCTCCTGCAAGAACTTTCGAATCGAAGCTTCACAATCGTCCATTTTTCATTTTCTTTTTCTTCAATTAACTTTAATTAGTAAATAATTTTTCCCACTTTGACCTTTTCGGGTGTCACTCACGTTCTGGATAATCAATTCTATCAGAAAACATCTTATTTTCATCTAATAGTTCCTCATATTTCTTGTTCAGGTTTTCTATTGAACTGTTTACTTTTACGAATGCTTTCTTCATTTCTGTTTGCAAGCCTTTCATATCGGATTGAATGTTTTTAAGAATTACCATCACTGTGTATAGCTTGAAATGATTTCTTCGAAGCGCGTTAGTTTCGCTTGACAGGTTTCTGGACCTGGGCCGGGATATAATTCAATGTTCCCCGATAGTTGAAGTAACCTTATGATAAATGGGTTTCCATTAGTCCCATTGAATGAGACAAAGGAACTTTTCAATATCAGACAACTCGCTGCGTTTGTTCCTCCAAAACCAACGTTATACCCAGTCTGCAGTGACGGTTTGCATTCAAGTTCCGATATCCCAGATGTTATCATGTCATTCATCTTTATCTAATGAAATGTGTAGTCTATCCCATTTACCAAACAATTGGCACCCATTATTGTATACTAACAAACAAAAAACACCTGTAGCCATCTTGAATATGACGAATACGGTAACCATCAACCGAACCCATCTTCCAACTCAGGTGAACACACTTTCCAATGACTGCTCTCCATAAGCCTGTTACAATCCCCATGATAGCTTTATTAAATAACCGTGGAAAGTATGTTAAAATGGCCGGTTGCAAAAGCATAACAAGTCTTCCTCAAGTCTCTTGCTTACCGAGGTCTGGAGAAATGTGACTTATAGCATGTTGGACGATACAATAACTCCCAAAGCGAGTTCCACCGTTTCAACTGAACAAAGCGTTTACAACTTGCAAACAGAGTTTCGATCAGATCGATTGTTCGTATTTGTTACTTGGGATCAAATGTTCAATGGTCGTATTTCTAGGGTATGTTTTGTCCGACCGAATGTAGCCTATTTATAGCTGAATTGAAATTAAAATAAAACTTGACAAGCACAGAAATGTGTGTGTTCAGAGAAGGAACACGTCTTTACGAGGAAGACTCAATGGATTATTCACGTCCTTGCATGTAATATTTGCTTTTGCAGGGAACAAAAAAAAATAACACACGGAGAGACTTACCTATACTGAATTTGATTTCCCAGTACCCACTTCATGGCTACTCTGTTGACATTGGCTATTTATTTTATTGATTTAGCTCTTGGACTGACTGACTGACAACACGTACACAGAATGGCTAAAACGCTCACTTTTCATACAGGATTAAAACAAATTCCTTATGATTAGCAAGATTGTATATAATCATAAGAATGAATAACAATCAACAAATAGTAACCAAAGCAGATGTTAATGCTCGAAAATGAAAATTATTATCCCAGGAGCAGCTGGGGTTAGTAACTCTTCTATTTATTATCATAGCAGAACATTTGGCGACACTGAAGTATATGGTATATAGTATATCATTTTACCAAATAAACAAATGCAACATAAATAAAACATTGGAGTCTGTAGCAGACGTATGCTATAACTGCACAATAAGGAACTCAAGGTCACTGGATTTTTGTAAATGACCACGAATAAATATTGAGTTTTGTTTACAAAACCACGTTCTGACCAATCAGCGTGGCGACCCTGAACATGAGACATGATAATTATTCTCCTGTGCTATAGACTAAATCTTCCACCCAGCTATGACTAAGTAGGAGCTAATGAGTCATCTCACAATGGAATAGAATCTTCCATAAAAGTCTTTATATGTCTTCCAATTTCGTAACAAATCGTTATGGCATTTGTAAAGAGATTTTTGGAGTAAAGATTCTTATTCAGATAACCAACTGAAATAGAATAATCAGTCACGATATGGTTTCTCTGCTTGTTCAAATAATGAAACCAGACACAGTTGCATTATTAGTACAGCTGCCAAATATGTCTTTGTTACCGAATCTTGGACTTGAGAAACGCAATGTGGTGCTAGCCAAGTTCGATATTAATCAAACACATTGCCAGAAATGGACAATAGAAAATTATTCAATATGATGTCATATACTTTAAAGGTTGAGAGTCTATTGTTATGTTAAGTAGTTCACATCTTGGGCTTGGAAACAATAGTAAGTGAGGTAATCTTTTGTTATCTTTGTTCTGTGCCCACTTGTATTTGTTAGCTGATCATATGAAGCCATGTAATAAATGGTGTTGGTTGCCAGAGAACGAGATACCCTTAAATACACTCTTATGATGGCATTGAAGACAGTCACCTGATATATACCTAATACAAAAATATGTGAACAGACTAATCTTGTAAATATCATTGTGGACATCAATGACGATTGGTATGCAAATTACGTTTGTATGACTTATTACAAAACAAAAGTCGCGACTGTCGTGGAACAATACACAACTCACGGACAGACAGTATGCTGAAACCCCTCTTTTATTAAGAGGAAAAACGGCCGATACATTATATTGATCTTGTGGTCAGACCTTCAGCATCAAAAGCAGTATGGCGATAGTGGTTCGCGTTCGAAAAATAGGTTGATTTAACATGAAATAACGACATAAAATAAATCTTGATTTAGGTTACTTCCTGTTGTTAATTGGATTAAAACAGTTATATTTGCCCACAACTGGATCGTACATCTGTGTAAAAAAATGCATGAATTTCAACTCTAATTTGGACAGCGAATACTGCGTCTACAACTGCGCTAGCTGCGTCGCAATGTTCATTGAACCAGAGAATATCCAGAACGAAGCAAACAAACTTTAACAGTCACCTGCGTTACTGCATTTTCTTATTTGTAAAAATAGAGTCTGGCACACAAATACACATCGTTAATTGGTAATACACTGGGCCAGTGTAGAATTTATCATCTGGTTTTACGGCAGGTTGCGCATTTAACGGTGGAGTTTTAATGGAAACATCTATAACATATCGACAGCTTGAAACGTCGCCTGTCTATTAGGAAGCACACAAAAGTTAAAAAATATAAACTCAAAATTAAATTTTGTTTTAATATATGTTTATGCAATGCATTTTCTATGGCACATTATGTGATGTTTATTTGACTGGGGTACACTGGCCAGGGCGGAAGTCGGCCATCTTGTCCACACATTTCTGGCGATGATCCGCATCCAGGCCATGTTATCAAGACCAGGAGCGGTAAATAAAACTAGTGGTAAACATTTTACGTTTACAGGCTCATAATTTATTGTGTTCAATTATCCAGTGTATTTATTGAGAATCTTGTTTTTTTAAAAAGATTGAAAAATTCCTTTTTAGGCTTTTCGAAAGCATAAAATAAAACGACTGTGGCACGTTTTCTTAAGGTTTTCAACAGTTATATCATTCATTGCGCTCTTATTGAGTCCAAGACGTCGGTTCATATGTTCACATTACTATTGTGTATAGGTTTTATTGGCACTGTTTACGTGGAAAGTTAAGTTATTAGACATTTAACAAATCGTGCTTATGTGCATAAATCAATTCCAAGTGACCCCGAGTAATCAAATAGTATAGCCCAGTACGGCGTCTGGCCGATATATACACTGAATTCATAAACATAAATGATATTGAAATTGTACCAAAGATAATTGTTAGCGTGTGTGGAGTATTTTGTTAGCAGGTCTTAATCCGACAAAAAATGTTTTGTTCTTGTTCGTGAGTGGCCCTGGCAACCTATGGGATTCGCGACGTAGCTCTGTACATCTGCGTGAATTTGCTCTATTTAGTGTTTTAAGAACGGAATATGCGCTTCGTGGTAATCTTTATAGCCACATACTGTACGTTTCGTGCAAATACTGTGTCCAGGGCGACCCCTGCAATTTACATTGACTTATCTTGCAACATACTGTACATTTCGTGTGAATACATTGAGATCACAGTCCACCACAGGATTTAACACTGATTAATATGTATTTCGTCGAAGGGGATGCAAACAACAATTAATGACAATAAATCACAGTAAACTCAATTGTTCACGCTGGGTAAAAGTTCAACATAAACTGTGAAGTATGACTTGCTTCGTTCTGTCCTCACAGTGGAGTACATGGCTAAATTCTGTATAGGCTTCTTAATTACTTGCCAGGGTTATTCATTAGCTGTTCCAATTCACCATCCTGGCATGGCAATACAGCATATTCTAATGAATGGGGTCTGAAGAAACAAATACTAATTACAGATAATAATTCAACAGAAACTTACAATACCTACTTACAAAACGTACAGTAAGTATATGGCTGAAATGATACAATGACCTTCAGTGTTCTGGGTTATTTCAGTTACCACCAGTTACCAAGAGGCGCGGTATGACTTCATTGGCCCGCTGGTTCGTGCTAGTGTTTCTCATGACCAATCGAAGGTATTAAACACAAATAATTCAATGTTGATCATCATTTTTGGTAGCCACCTTCGCATCGATATCTTGTTTTATCAAATGATCAAATATGTGGGAATTAAATTAAAAAAAAACATTATAACAATCTAAACAGCACCCCTGTATGATGACTGAAGACGAAACAGGGTAACAGCTTGAGAAGATAATACTAAAGTGTGCGATGTTGAATAGTATTTCATTTTGAGACCAAGATAATACAAGTCAAACGGACATTGAAACAACACGATTTGGACCATGGTGATATGAACATTAACAAAAGTAACAAACATACTTAACAATAAATACATACGGAAATGGCACACCTGGTTGACTACGGATTTTCGAATGAATTTAATAAATAATTATATAAACATATTTGTGAAGTATGATACTCATACAGAGTAAAATGGCTTACTGAAACATGAAAATAGTCATTTAAACAGCTTCATACAAGTTCGTATCACACAAACAAATACATGAATTATCATACATCTTTGTATTTCCCAAAGCAGTAATCGGTCAGTGTTGGGTTACATACAGTTGCAGTGGTAATCGACTCTTTTAACACTCAAATGTGCTATGAATAGAGATAATCTACTTGTCTGACAGACCTTGCCCCCTTTATGTGGCATGGCAGATGCCTCGTAGCGGACATCCGGTTGTCATATACATGATTGGCACATTGTTGACACATACTGCCGTAACAATTTCTACATAAGAAGGTTTATTCTCAATAGTCCACATACTCTACAATTTGCTGTTCCACTGATAATACCATGTGTCGTTTTATCGTGTCCTGCCTGGCGATCCTCGCGGTAAGTAACTTTCATGAGTACAGTTAGAATGCCAGGCGTAGTTGTATTTTCAGTTGTTCAATGTTCAGTTGTTAGTGCAATTGTACGGTATCACCTCAGCAAGCAAATTTTCATGGTTTGACTGCTCCCTCTGCAAACTGATTGCGAATTATCTGCCGACGCATGTCGTAAACATCAAAATCTTGATAGTGGTATTTTAGATTTACCTACTTTGTCAGATTGTCTCATGTGTTTGATCTTGGTAACATATGTAACTTTATACTTCTACCAATTGTTATTCATATGTCTTGCCCACTTATCATTTGCTGTCTCAAATTTTTCGTGTGGTCTTAAAAATTTTTTTTTGTATAAGTACGGAAATCATTTAATAGTTTTTGGATGCATTTCCTAATTGTGCATATCCTAACGAAAGTTAAATATTTCCCGCCACATTGCTCCCTCGAAATACGTAATATCATAACACTTGCAGTGCAATAGTTACTAATTCAACTCATAATAACAATTAATGTTTATAGATTGCTTATCAGTCTGCGGCAAAAGTTGTAACACGTGCGGACGGAAACCCACACGACCTCTTTCTCCCCGGTCAAGGACAAGGTAGTGATTCATTCTATCAATACATTCATAATTATTATACTTTCGTTTTTATTTTTCATCAACAATATGGCACAATCAATAAATCAAAATGTGTCGTTCCCATGTAGATGCCTTCAAGAGTGAATGAAACATAACAGTCTAATATGTAAATTTACCTTGCTGTGTCGACTGTATTACCGTACTATTATCTTTTCATTAAATAAAGCTAGCAAGTGTTTACAATGTAAACTATCCGACCAAATGAGCTTAGCTGAGTGCTTGATGAAACCAGAAACTGATCCAGACAAATATGAAATATGTCAAACTTCACGCGTGAGTAGTGATTATCTTATGTGTATGCCGTATCTTAGTTTTGCAATGGTTGATGGGATACACTCATTTTTAAATTAGACAAACTTCTTCAAAATGTAAGACATCACCCGTTAAGCTTTAAATTGAATACATTGAACTAAAGTCAGGATTGATTAGACAATTAATCTAGTACGTTGTTACTTTTATAGCCTGAATGTATGACTCAACTATGGCAAAAAAATACAGGTTTGGTTTTCGTATCTGAATGTCAACAACTGGAGGTGAGTTGACTATTTATTTACTTGTTAATAATATCTAACGAAAATGTGTGCGATATATATTACCATGAAGACGATGCATTCACAAAAATATTATGATTATGTCTTAAAGCAGGAGGGTCGTCACCTGCGCACGCGCGGGAACTGAGTCCCAAGCGACGATAACAACATACGGTAAAAACGGAAAGACTCATGGGTAGACGCTTGTTTGTAAACAATGACACGCTATGGTGATCTGACGCATGTGCAGGTGAAGACTCTCCCGCTTTAAACACCATGCAACGTTTGTAAATATAATATATGTACTTTCTTATTCATTCATGTGTAATAATAGTCACCAGATTAACAAAAGCTATTAATTAGGCATTGTATATTATCATATATCAATGTATATTAATATTTAGCTATAAATATTTTAGTTCAAAGGACAACCTTCAACACGGATTTTTACTTTCAGGCTTGTATCGAAGAATCCGAAAATGAACCACATTTTAATGAATGTGATGAAGCGCCAATCTACGTGAAGACCAAGTGTCGATATTGCTGTGATAACAACACTATCACCCAAGGGTATTACTGCCCACCACCACGAAGTAATCAACTTATAATTTAGATTATTTGAGTGTACACTGAATGTGCGTCATGGTCGTAAAAACATACAACACATTGCATCATAATACCAGACAAGTAAACATACCGTTCATAACATGCACCAAAGAAATGCCGGTACAGAAGATTAATGGCTAGCGGGTTGCATTTTGGCGTTTTATAAAAGTTCGGGTGTATCGCCTTGTCATGTAGCTTAAATGTATTTTTGCAAACCATGGAACACTAACTGTTGAGTATCAGCAACTCATGATATCATGATCGACCAGCTGTCCTACGAGTAACTGTACAAAAACTGTCGTGCATATTGATCAGACATGCAAGCAACATTTTTTATTAATTTACCTTACACAGCGACGATGTAGATCTAGAACACTAGTCTAACAATGTACGTCATTTGTGACATTAACCAATCTTGTCTTTGTTTCTCAGAGACGGTCAATTGCACAGTGTGCGGAGATCCACGTTTCAAGACTTTTGACGGATATCACTACCACGAGGGCGGGGACTGTGAACTGTACACCCTGCTGCATATGAACTGTAGCATGCATGACTTAAAAGTGAAAGTTAGCGAGTTGAAAACCAAAGACCATTATCGTGTGAAAGAACTGTTTCTGGAACAGTACGGTGAACAATTGATACTTGGTGTTAATAATGGTGTAGACCCTGTCACATTCACGGTGAGCATTCCTCTGTATAACACTGTTCTCGGTAATAATATTATTTATTGCAATCATTTGCATTTAAAACATGATCATTGATCAGTCAGGAAGGCCCATGTACATATCTGCTATTGTTGTTTTCAGCTGATACCCAGTGGCGGTACCCCAATAGATGAAACGGATTTCCCAGGTTGGCATGGATCTTTCAACCAATTCTTATTAAGTAAACATGGTGAATGTTACCACATAACAATGGATGTGGATGCTGATGGTTTCTACGACCTGGTCGTCAAATGGTGTGTCAGGAAGGTGGAACTCGAACTCTCGCAGCCCTACAGTGGTTGTTATCATGTGCGAGGTTTATGTGGTGACGCGAATGGTTCCCCAGAGTATGATAGAATAACACCAGCCAACACGAATGCGACCAGTGATGAAGAATTTCATGAATGCTGGGGTGAAGGGTGAGTGTAATCGAAATGATTTATTGAAACAATGGTTCTGTGAACAAAATAATCGCACATAGCGCATAACCCATTCATAATGCTTCTATTAAATTATTCATGCCAATGTATTATCGTAACAGTGCATCAACATCATTACTGTCTGAACACATGTGTAGCATCGTCTTGCTCAATCTATAAGCAAAATATTTAGCGTTTTGTCAACAACTAATGACATTGGCTATTCTGGAATAATCAAACAGTCGATTAAGCACGTTCAAATTTTCACGGAGAAAAAATAAGAAATACTTGAGAAGAAAATAATAATAATCAACTTCATACTTCATACCAAAATTCTGGGCACTAATTTCAACAAAAACACTAATTCGTCTTTAATCATGAGAAATGTAAGTAAGCCTGGTATATTTTTATTTCCAGGTGTCCACCACAATTTTGGAGGAAGTAAAGGATGTATTCACTCACATTATACAAACAGTCAAATGTAGGAACATAGTCTAGCGTAGTCACATCGAACTTCAAATGGATGTCATGGGTGCTATAGAATAATAAAATAAAATTTTGGGAAAAATACAACTTTCAAAGCGTCTGTCATGTGTCCCTGGTTTGTGTTCACGGTAACACTTAACATGTATAGTGGAAGGGATTGGTATTTAAAGCTTGTATTATAGTATATGAAGACAGATTTAATTTAGGTGCGTGACTACAATTGAAACACACTTTTGTTGGTTGTCGCTTCAACACTTCACTATAAAGTCGATTGAGGCTGGAGACCAATAGAATATCAGATTACTTTAACATTATTAGCTTGGTATTAATATGACGGATTTTCCCTATACATATACACTGTTGATTACACAGTAACCCATTTGCCGTGAAATGATATTGATAGTGTTGCCTCCAAATGATATACAAATGAGATAAAATAGTCCCTTCTTAATATGAGATTTTTTTGCATTTTGTACATATTAAGGTGAACTGCAAATATTTTAGCACCCCCTAATTATTGTTTGATCGAAATTACAAGCACATATGAACATTTAGCACGAGCCCCTATATTGTAAGCCAACTCGCTCATGCTGAAGCTAATGGTTGTATAATACGACGGCCAAAGTTACATTTAAGCACAGGCAAGAATATTATGAGTCTTGTAATGACCATGTCTCGCCCTTGAAAATACGGTCTTAATATACACTGTATACTCCACAAACGTCTCGGCGAGGCCATCCCGCTCTGTCGTGATATAAAAATAGCGATTATTGGCTGATGAACATTTCTGCTGACAACTCTTCCAAGAAGGATTTACATCATAATACGATCTGAATCATACTTCAAACACTTAACATTAATTTGTTTTTAGTGCCAAGCTTCTAAACATAAAGAAAATGTCCTCATGGTGAAATGTATTGATTCGCTCGGACAACGGCACTGTGAACGGTAGAAGTTACTTCAATATTTACTTTGGATGTGGTACCGAATTTGCTAAATTTTTTTAAAAGATTGGTTTGATTTTAAATATGCCATTCGGTAATAACTCCCAAGGCGAGGTCACACAGTTTCAACTGAACAAAGCGTTTACAACTCGTAAACAGCATCTGTTTCGATCAAATTGATTGTTTTTAGCATGTATAAAATAAGAAATACGAACGGTTTCACTATTCTGCATTGAATAATATATGTTCTTTGTTCATCAGTTGTATTTATACAAAGGATCTGTTTCTTCCAACCGAATGTATCCCATTTATAGCTGAATTGTAATATAACATGACAAGCGCAAGTAGTTTAAGTTACAATATAGGTACGACCATGAGGGCGCTGCTCAAATTCGGATGGAATACGTCATACGGGGGTGGGATGACGTCACAATAGGGAGTGCATAAATGATGACGTCACAATGATGATCCGTGCATAAATTAGCATAAATGATCGTACAAGGCCGTGAAGTGGGTCATTTGGATGAGGGTGACGTTACAATGGGATACTGTGAATACATTTACATTCATAAAATATATTTGAATACGAGGTCGTAACGAGATCACCGTGAATACATTTGCATAAATTACCATCATTTTTTTTTAATTATTTGTTTTTAAATGGACGAGCAAGGACGTTACGAAAGCTTTGTCTGTATGTATCGTAGAGGGCGCTGACACACGCGCACATACACACACATACGCTAATAAATACACGTCATTTTGAAAACTAACGGAGTTTATCACACAAAAAGGGTAAATCTAGATCAGTTACATGGAATATACATTTTTTGTTCTTTTTGTTTGAGTAAATAATCAAAAAAGAATGGATTAAAAAACTGAGTAATATAAGAATGATATTATTAGGAGTAATATTAATAATAAGAATAAAAATAAAATTTTAAAATGGTAATAATAAGAATAAAAATGAAATTTTAAAATGGTTGAAATACATAGAGTATACAGTTTGTAATGCGATTAAGTATTCGATTATGAAACTGACAAAAGAAGGGTAAAACGATCAGTTCCATGGAATATAATTTTTTTGTTTGTTTGAGTAAATATTACCGACAAGATTAACTTCAATGAATGTTGACAAGGTGATGTCCAGTGGAGAGGATTCTACAATCTTACCAATATATATCCCTTGAGGAAAACATCACCATCAGGATGGTATCTGTTGAAATGCCCCTTGGTGCCGGCAAAACACATGAGAGGAAGCAACAGATTCATACGAAGATCGCAGACAAGTTGAGAAATTCCAAATTTGTCACTGAAATCATTCCGATGACCAGACGTATTGCGCTAGAGCAATCGTGCTTGCCATGGCACACACCACAAAAGATGAGAATCCACCATCGTTGTGGAATTCTATGAAGAGTAAAAAACGGCGAACTACTCTATGCAAACCGTCCGAGCTAGAGAACTTTTAGGGAAGGCCAGAGTTAACAGGGTCCATGTGGCATCGAAGAGATTAACAAATTTCAGATCGTGTTACTCGATTTCAAAATACACATATTGTCGCAAGATCATTTTGACTCCATCATCTTTGTAGGCGATGCCACAGAAGGTTCTAAAGACATATATCTGTTTCTGAAGGACGAACACTACAATGTCATCACAAAAATGACTGGTTTTCTGGGAAAGGCGTACTATTGCACTAAGTGTGACAAGTCTTATTCTAACTGTTAAGATCACATGTGTCCGACTGGGTGTTTGAGTTGTGGATCATGACAACACAGGCCTGACACCCATCGCTCATCACCTTAGCAAACTCGACATTGATTTTCCCCCTGGATTCATGAAGTGTTTTTGAACAGGAGAAACCTGTGTGTGTGTATATATATGTGTGTAATGATTCTATAAATATATTTGACTTGGCAGGGAAAATTGTTAACATGATGTAAACATCCGGGGCAGCAGAGAGGGGATTTTTTTAACACGAGGCATATTGCGAATCATTTTATCACTGACGAGTGTTCTAGCAACATGACTTCAAACCAGCTGCACTCATACCTAAATGATTTCTCCGGCAGTCTTGTACAGAACAAGATGGATCCATCGTATGAACAAGGAATGTCTACTACTGCTACACCACAAGTCGAGCCTGATGTTTCATAAAATTCAACTCGTCGTATTAAACGACGCAAAGTCGCGAATTCGCTGGTTACACCTAAATCATGTGACAGTGGTACAACGGGCCATCAGCTATTGAAAATCCTACAATCGATCCGAGAGGTGAGAACATTTTCACGTATCTGCTGTGCCGCGTCAACAATTTGTACATAACCATGAATTTGTTTCGCCAGCGTACTTATGTACATATTCATGAGTACTATAACGGCTACCTCACCAATCGCAGTGTATCCTTAACGATGAAACAGTTCAAAGATTTCAATGAAATTTTACCACAAATCAACCGCTTGTCAAAAATGTTCATTGTATTTAAAAATCCAAATATCCGTTGCTTATTTTCCTGACACCTCTTCCACTGCTGTTATATAGATTCGTCCAGAGTGGACGAGACTACAAGATGGAGGTATAAATTCGTCCAGAGTGGACGAGACTACCCCGGCTGTTATATAGATTCGTCCAGAGTGGGGCAACTATCAAAATCAAAGCAGTTTACAAACTGATACTTTTGAGAATGCTGTAAATACAGCTAAACGTTTACCAGTGGTTAACATTATTATGCGTGAAATTTTATGTAGATATTTTCTTTGTATTTTGTAGGCAACAGGAAACCATTAGATAAGCTGACTATGAAGAAAATTGTCGCTGAATTAAAATCGTCGCTGAATTCATCTGTACACAGATTCATCGTATCATTCAAGTCAATTATTTTTGATGTGCTCGCAAAAACAGCATTTGTGTTTATCTTATGGATTTGCGATGAAGATACTCAGACAAATAAAATCCGTCTCTACATTGACCAAGCTTTGTGCAAAATTGATAGTTGTAAATTGCTATGTGTTATGGGCATTTCAATGCATTTTCCCAGATTTGGATGGTAACTATTCCAAGCGGCATACATGTATACTCTTTCGACGATTTAAATCAAAGCCCAAAATGTGTTTAGTCTCCTGTGAAATCACGTTATCAACACGCGAAATGAATTCCCAACAATATGACATCATTCAACAACATATATAGAATAAGCATGTCAATCATACTTTAGCAGTCATTCTCTATAGTACAGTGAAATGTAGGACACTTGGTGAGTTTTCTGCTGACCCCTAACCCTATTCCATTTATTTCAATCTAGTTTGCTGGTTTTTCCTTGGAGAATACTTAACCGTTGCGTTATATATGTATATTCTATGTATTATTGTTATTTTATTATTTTATTATTGATTATTTACTCAAACAAAAATAAAAAATATATATTCCATGTAACTAATCTTAGTAGTTTTACCTTCTTTTGTCAGTTTCTTAAGCGAATATTTAATCGCGTTACAAAATGTATACTCTAAGTATTTCAACCATTTTAACATTTTATTTTTTATTCTCATTATTAATATTACTCCTAATAAAATTAACATAAAATGAAGGACAATAGAGTGTACGTTGATTTCATGTTTTATTGATACATGTACATTACATTTAATTAATGTGTATTACAATTCTACATTGTAAATATTAATAAAAAATCGTTGTTAACGAACATTTTTGTTAATTATTACGTTAGTAAAATAAATAAATAAATAAATAAATAAATAATACGTGTCCACGAAGAAAATGTGAGAGTCGACTTTTGTCAATATTGTGTCAGTTTCAGTCTGTGCAAAATGTTCGTAAATGTTACCCAAAGAAATTATCCAGGCGCTGTTGTTTCACTTTCTGTTGTTTTTTTGATTTTGCGAATGAAAGCATTTGTCGTAACTGCATCAGTTTCACTGCATCGATGTCCTCTTGACCTTCATACCAGTCAATAAAAAAGTTGCATTCCGTCGATTGCGTCGGTCACTGGAACTGCTGGTGTTGGTGCGTTGGGCGGCATGTTTTCTTTTTCGTTGTTGTCACTTTCAATGTCGTCTTTTTTATTTTCGGCTACAATCTTTACAATCTCGTCCTCAGTGAAAGTCTCTGACCCAATGTCGTTGTCACAGTTGATCCATGCATCAAGTTCGTTCTCGGCAATGACTCCTAATCCTAGATCAACACAGGCCTCGTTGATTTCAGCGGTTATCACCTCACTTTCGTTGGTACTCACGCCTTGCTCATTGGCATGGTCGCCGACATGAAGTCCATTGTACCAACACCCCGCCACAGTTGATGGTTTGATACGCGTCCTTAACCGTAAATGTTTTAACGATTTCTTTCAAATTCTTGTCTTCATTATCTTCATCGACGACGGCACGTAGCATGTTTCGGCGATAATATTTTTTCATAATTGCGATGATTTCTTGATCAAGCGGTTGTAGCTTTGAAGTTGTATTTGGCGGTAAAAAAGAACACTTGATGTTACCATCCGGTGATTCTAATTGGCTGCTCTTCAAACTGTGTGAACCGGCGTTGTCAACTAGCAGTAGCGCGCGCTGTGGGTCCATGTAGTCCATGTAACTGATCTAGTTTTAACCTTCTTTCGTGTGATAAACTCCGTTAGTTTTCAAAATGACGTGTGTGAGCGCCCTCTACGATACATTCAGAAAATTTGTTCGTGACTCCTATGCTTGTCCAATTAACAAAAATAATTTATGGTAATTTATGCAAATGTATTCAGCGAGTTGAAAAAAAACGTACTGTAGGAATAAGTGTTGCAGGTGCCAAAATATGCGTCAAATTCCTCACCATTTGAATCCATTATCATGGAAATTTACAGCTTGAGAAAGAACTGGTAATAAATAAAGCGCCGGTATCCGATATCTTTTGTGTCGTAGTTTGCGTCGATTTTCATAAATAACATTCCGTCTTTCCTCGGTTAGCTGCATGGATCACCAGATTTCTATTGTGAACTGTGAGTCCTTTAAAGGGCGGCAGTCGTCGTGTCGCGTCCTGTTCGATATGGGACTCATAGCGACGTATACAACGCGTGTAAAATACATTGTTTATTTACATGAAATTCGAACACGTGCTGCGCGACGACCACCGCGCTTTAAAATATAAGTCCGAATAAAGAAATTTGGATGCCGTACACCAACTGCTCCATTCGATCTATTATGGAAGCCTGTTGTGAAAAACATGTATGGATATAAATATCTATTGGTATTCTGCCTTGATATGAATGCAATGAATCTTTGAAGATTCTAGCGAACAATGGCAAGGGGAAGATACTAAAGTGACATACATCATCTGAACGCGCATGTTCTCTCGATATGGTGTCAACAGTCCGAGCTCTTGAACATATCGCCACACGAGCGACTGACATAAATGATAGCAGCATCCACTGACCCTGATCTGACTCATGGCAGTTCAATTCTAACTTGTTCGCTCCATAAATCTTCATACTAACTTCTTTTAATATTCTGTGGTATAGAGTATTGTATTTGCCCTAGCATGTCACGTATACAATATCGACATAACAGAAATGTACGTGCCGTTTCACACGCATGTATTGCGATATACATGTATTGTTTTCAGATGTTTCCAAAGAAAACTGTGGATGTGCATGTGTTTCTGTTTCATGAATTGCCAAGTAATTATTTTGCATTAAGCAAAACATAGAAGTGCACGCAAGCCATATATTGATTCATTGTATATATTGACGCTGAAAATAAAAGTTGTTCTCAAATGCACCTGTCATTTATGTAAGTGCATATACAGCTGGTTAATTAAGGACATGCATTTTTATAGAAAATATGAAATTGAACTTTGCGTTCAAGAGTGACAAGAGTGAGTGGTGATAGTCATATACAATTATATGTTTTGTATCAAAATAAAGTTTAGAAATAGCTATTAATTTGTATGTAATTTTTTTAGTTATATCATGGCATGATTTTTTATTCATTACAATTTTTTCTCACAAGTTTAAGTGTACAGTTTAGTGCCTGATCTATAATGGGGATTGGAAAAATATAATAAAAAATAGAAGGATTTTATCTCTTTACCCAAATTTAGGATTATATCATGTCATCTTCTACATGTTTTCATTATGATTGGTTAAAGTCATTAAGATACCGAAAATGAACACAAACATTGGAGTCATCGCAATATTATTGGGGAAACAGGAGTTCAAATTTTGTATGTTAAAATTATTTCTTCATATTTAAAAATTGTCAAGCAAGCTGAAAAACTCGTACATTGTTATTGATAGGAATCCTAACATTATGCAAATTTACCAATTAACTACATATAGTGTGTTTCCATTGCAGCCACATGCTCATCAGTATACAATTTGAATTCGGCTCTAATTCCCTTAAATTGGGACTCGTGGAGGAGTACACAACGCGAAAATGACCATCAATTAATTTAGGCGGAAATAAAATTGTTTAGTTGACTTTACGAAAAAAAAGCTTGAAAGCACTAATTACCGCGCTGTTCTAAAGATAGATTGAGGTCGAAACTAAACTGCGGCTAAAATAAACATAATTTTACCTATTTGGTTATGTCGTTTCTATTTACTTTCTGCCTTAGCTGCTTTTCAAGCAATATAAACGATTGACACGAAAAAGCATTGAGAACACTCGCCAGGTAGGTAAAAAGGTTCACTTCCGAGTTCTCGGAGTTTAAGTGGTTATTTTCAACTAAATTCTCTCACCAAATAAGCTTCTCGATGGAACATACTTAAACATATGAAACACTGACCTTTTTAAAAAATCACCAAACAACTAGGGGTTGGTACGTAAGGGTTTTGTTTGACTCGTCCCGTCTCGGTCCGGTTTTTACAATCTGCTTTGAATATGCACCAGTTATTCATAAATGGGGCCATTAGTGCCCGGGGAGGGGGGGGGGGCTACTTGCATAGAAGTGCAATACGGGTATGTGCCGACTGGGGTGTCATTTCATTTTATTTTGTTTAGCTGTGGGTACTCATTTATCAATGTTTTGGTTTAGAAGTGTGTAGCATTTATTTACTTTTTCACAGGTCCTTGTATTCAAAGCCAAATACCGGAAAAGGCTGAATAAAATGCATTGCCCGGATGCGCTCACTGGTTGCGAAAGTTGTGAACTGGGTGTGTTTTATTTAGCTGAAAACACTTGCGTTTAAATAGAAAAAAAATGGTTGAGAAGTGAGTATGGTTTACGTGAGGTGGGCTTCACACCCTTACCCACTTAATGTGGAAGTAGCCTCCCCCCCGCATTAGTGCTGGGTGAGAAGCTGATATACTCTTACACTATAACATAAGACATTTTGCCACTACCAGACGACCAGATGTTAAAACTTGAGAATCGTCTGCTTCCTATCTCTACTCTCATGCGTTGTTATCGCCATCATTATAGGCACGTGTTTTCAATTATTGTGAATTGGTTGCATGTTTGTCAAATGTAAACATACTGTCTATATAATTCACTCATTATTAGTTGAACTTTGAAATGTGTACACAAGCGGGTGACTGTTAACCCTATATCACAGGACGAGGGGGTGCCAGTTTAGTTTAGTTTTTCTGTCCGTGGGGTCTCAAAGTTCTGTTTAATATAAAGTCCAGTTGACATGATTATACATAGAACATTTTTTTTGCTTTCTACTCTTTTTTAAACGAGGTATGAAACGAGCGCGTTTTTGCCATTCTTTGCATTTTTGTACGTATGTTATCAGTCAGCTCAAGAGCTAAATCAATAGGACAAACAACCATCGTCATTAGAGTAGCCAAGGTGTTAAAAATGGAGTACTGGTAAATCAAATTTTGTGTTGGTATGTCTCTAACACATGCTTATTTGTTATTTACTTTCTTTGCACTCAACGACCCTCAAAACCTGGTATTACATGTAAGAGTTTTTACGTTTTCCTCGTAAGTATGTGTTGACTGTTCTCTTTCTGGATTCCCGCCCTATTTTATGCATGTACTACCAATTCATTTGACGACGATCGTTAAACTATAAACGGACTACATTCGGCCAGAAATTAATGCGACCGGCCAACATTGAGTATACCAAAGTCAGTAAAAATGTAGTTTGAATAGTGACACACTTCCTACGTTTTATATGAGTCAAAATAAAATAAAATAAAACAAAAATTGTACGATCGATCGAAACAGATTCTATTTGCTAGATGTAACCTCTACGTTCTCAGACTAGTACTTTGCTTCTGGCGTTAATACCGGAGATAAAGAGCGACATATTTAAATCGGAAAATAGCAAAAGTGCAACCATCTGTAGAAAACCTCTCACTGTAATCGAAACATCTTAATTAGTTGTGTTTAAAACAAAGTTTTTGAAGTTTTCTAGTGCCAATCATAACTCTCCCACAGTCATTTCCACGTTACCCCGGTAACACATTCTTGTGCACAGGATCCAAGTTACCAGGGAGTAAATCACGATATTGGAAGAGCTGCTCGTGCATTGACCAGTCAAATGAGAGCTCATAAACACCAACTAAATATTTGCTGTTGTTCTTAACAACAAAGGAGACTAGCACTAAACACGAAGGATCGCTTATAGGCTTAAAGTAGGATTTAGATCGCGTTTTAAGCAGAAACGTTCATATATATTACGTACTCATCAAAAAAGGCTGATTGGTCGATTTATTTAATCATTTGTATTTCGTGAACACCGCAAGAACAACAAAGTGTTGCATTAAAAACTACTAAAACCTAATACAAGTATAATAATGTTTTAAAACTTCAAAGAGACCTACTTTAAAACAAACACTTTCCTTTTTCTACTTCATCCGTTTGCGGCGATGACGATTCATTGTGTCACATATTTTATAAATATCAATGCTTTGCTGACCCACATCAGGGCCATTGCTGGTCGCCTCACTAATTCAGATAATCATCTTTGGTGGTTTGTTAAGTAACAACCCCAAGTCACATGCTCCTGTCTCTAAACAAGCATATCAACTGTTCATTTACATTGTTGCCACGACAAAGATGTCAATTCATCTCAGCCGCACGAATAAGCGTCAAAACATGGGCATTACTAGATATTTTTAAACATCGCATGCATTCCAGGCTTCATATAGAGTTTGAGTACTACCGTTTAACTAATCGGTTACATGTTTTTAATAACATTTGTTTTGTTGAGGTGCCTGTGCAATTCGAGATGGAGAGGCATTCCATATTTTTCGGAATATATTTTTCTGGTTATGCAGAGGCAGCGGCACGACATTTTTCATGGAGGGACGAGATCTGTTCACCATTCATCGCGCAGGGGGGTCCGGGGGCACGCTCCCCCTTAACAATTTTGACATCTACAAGCTCTGAAACGCTATTTTCTGCATTTTGAGGGGCACATTTTGCTGACACAAAGGGTTTCAGTTTGATTTTTTTTCGAGGGGGCCATCGCCCCTCTGCCCCCTCCCTGTGCCGCCGCCACTGATATGGCTTTCCCTGTCTGTCTGTCACCGAGCATCAAGTACGCTATAGGGGTGGTACACATGTTTACATGCTGCCACGTTGATCTCATGATATTTGCTATTTACCTTTATTAACGAATCTTTATCTTGTAGTTAGTTATTTACCCGTAGTGTGGTACAAGTAGTTTTTAAACATTGTAGTATGTTTTATTCCTGTTTAGGGATTGGTGGGGGGTGGTCGTAACCCCTTGTGCTGCGAACCAGATAGTTTGTCCTACCGGCAGGATCTCTTTGTTTAACGTTCACGTTATTTTATTTTGTTAGTTAAGTTGCATTGTTGTTTTTGTTCGAGTGCGTTTGAAAAATCACTTCTGCCGCAGAATTTTTGTGATCCTGTATGAGAGAACCGCTGAATAGAATGCCGAATAATTGTCTATGATGTCGTGGAATATTATGCGCCAGAACCTGACTTTCAAAATTGCCCACTTCTCACGTCTCGGCGTCCATATTTTTTCCAAAAAACCCGAAATAGTCAATTTATTGTACTTACTCGGCGACGTGAAAATTGTGTTGTATCATCACTTTCTTTCGCTATAATAACTATTCTAAAATTAGCAATAAATGTTTTGAAGTTTATTTAGCAACCTTATGTTTTATTATTGCTCGTTGCAAGGCATACATGTGCATTGGGGATAGACTGCACATTCGTGCTGAAATAATGACAGAAATTTATTTCCATTGGTTGGGTATTATGTAAGGATAATAATATTACAGTACATGACAGCAAATGCAAAGGGTAGAAGGACATGTAATGTTTGTCAGTTACAGTTCATAGTTTCTGTTTTGATATTTGGTTACATTGTTATTTGAAATAAAATAATGATTTGAAGAATACTCTGACGATGAGACACATATTTCCTCTAGCACAACTACTAAGGCCCAAACAAATGTTTTGTTGCCCTCAGCGACCGACCGAAAAATATAAAATATCGGGTCGCGTTTTTTTTTATATTTTAATAGGCCCAAATATTAAAACCTCACTATTTTAAGTAGTAAAACGTGTTTCCTCCAAAAAATAACGATCTCGGACCGTTGTTTGGTCCCCAGTGTCCCCGGGGATAAGTGGCGACTTTGAACCTCGGGTTGATCTGTATTTAAATACAAAAGACTGAAAAAAACACTTAGATTTTTGTGTTTAATATCTAGCATGCGTTTGATTGATTCCCGTATACCTCGGCTATTTACGACACCCTTAGTTTTCATGAGTTTGAAAAAAAAAATCCGACCGACCGGCCCCATTTTCCGTTTGTATTGGCAGAATGTCAAATTGGAAACGTATAACTTTTAATTCCCTTGTTTTTTTTCTATTCGGGTCAATGATCGCATAAGGAACTAATGAGTCTTGACTTGAGAAAAAAGGTGCAACACATAGCTTGTTTTGCATTGGCGTCTTTCATCTGCACATTAAACCAGGCACAAGCTAAACCGCTGTGAGCGTCCAACACAGAAAGCACCGGTTTACATATATACTGTAATCCAGTAAGTATTTTTTTGCAACGGTTAGACTCATATTGTACGGTACGTCAAATTATGTACTTCTGTCATGTTCATCATTATTAACTGCCCTGCCTGCTTTTGTGTAGAGGTATGTATGGTTGTATTTTAATAACAGGAGCTCACTATTAGCGAGAATACATACTATTATATAGAATCTTGTATAAAAATAATAACTGACAAAACTGTAACATTTCCCATGACTTTTACGCCATACCGGTAGGTAATTTACTAACAAATTGTTAAACATTATTAGACACACTAACCACATTGATCTGTGATTCAACATGCACATATACGCACATTAACCTTTAAAAACTTAAATTACAGGCACATATACGAACATATAAACATGATAGACGTGATTCAAACTCGCAAGTCGATAAATGAGCACAACCACTGTAAACAGACGCGCTCCTGTTACGCCACTTCACACTGCCCCGCAAAAACACAAACAACTGTAGAATATAATTCTGTGCACAAATGAGCTGCTTAATGCTGATATTAATGACGACGTGTTCAGTTCGTGGTTACTCGGTGTCATAAATTTGGCAAGTAAGTTTGATACACTGGTGAGTGGTATACCGCGGGACACAGCATAAATTAACGAAATTACAGTTTGTTATTGTTATCACCATTTAGTGCGGTAACAGTGTGTGGTTTCTGGTGATCAACACATCATAAAATGTACGTATACTTTATCTAACATAACTGTTAATGAGCAAGTGTCTTCGTGTTTGTGAGTTGGAGAATGTACTACATGCTTGTCGTATCAATGAGAATTCATTCTTTTACGATTTGAAATGTTGTTTTCTCTACTGGCCTCGTATACGTGCCGTGGTGTTGACAATATATATGTGTTTTTGGGCTACCTTGGGGGAATTAATTCTATTGCATTTGCTCATAGGTTTTGCTCACTTTCTCAGATGCAGCTAAACTTCACCTAAATGATTCGATATTATTGGGGGGTATTGGGTTATGTAAAAGCAATGGTAGATAAAAATGGTGGTTAGTATGATACTAGAGATAAAAATGATATATGAATATTTTCATTCTCGAATAAAATACGTTATTAGTAACATTGTAGTCAGACATGAAAAATAAAACAGTAATACACGTAACAAACGCGCATCGATTGTGAGGGGAGCAATCATTCTTCATCGGTGGCGGCGCTGAAAAAATAGTTTACTAATTAGTCCCCGTTTGGACGCAGTCCGAAAACGGGAACGTGTGGATTGACCTCTGTGTGTCCGTGTGTACGTGCATGCGGCCTTATGTCTTAGACATGACTGGACCGATTACGTTCAACCCTCACAATACATCATACATAATATACATATGCACATCCATTTGTTTCACAATCTGATTCAAGATGGCTAAATGGTGGCCATTTGTGTGCTAAAATATCATCATCAAGCATTTATGGATGCAGTTTGTTCCAACTTGGTACATACATTGGACATTATGGGATCTTCATTCACGTCACATTTTGTTTTTCAGATCGGATTTAAAATGTTCTGTTTTAATAAATGCAGTTCTAGTGCGATATCTCTGTTATGCTTTGACTAATTAGGTTCAAATTTTATATATTCATTGTACATCATGTTATAGATATACAGATGTATTGAAAATGGCTGACCAGTGGCCATTTTGTTTTAAATAATGCTATTTTAGAGTAATATCTCTCAATGTGGACAAGTACGTTATTGGACGATCAAATACAAAATGACTGATTGTCAATCGTCTTCTGGATTCATATCGCTCACATGTTTATGTTCGAACACTATAATACTATAAACAAAACTATATATCTTAAGTTTGATAACTAACGGGGACTGTGTCATGCATGGCTTATTAATTTTCATTACTTTCATGTACACAGCATGGTATGAACATTCCGCATATTTATTAAGCACTTATTCTTATTGAGGAGTAACAAATGTAAAAGGTCAAATTCTTATGACATCTAGCTATTGTTCTGGTAACTAAGTAATATACACATTGGCAGAAAGTCAAATTAATTCCCCTTTTTTTCTATTTGGGACAATGATCTCAAAAAGAACAGTAATGCACATGAAGATATTTTTTTTTGATGTGACATATTACAACCATGGTGGATTGAGTTTATACATCTAAATTCACGTGCTATCTTGTGGGAATAGATCTCAATATAATCGCTTCAGTCAGCGCAACACTAAATACCGAGCGTTGTGAAACAGTGTTTTGTCTCTTCAAGATTAGATTTTAATATCTAAATACACTTATAAATGAATGTAAAAACATAATCATTTTATTATTTAATTGTTAATGCAAACAAACTGACAACATTACAAAAGAAAACACAGGATTCGCTGTTGAAAATAATGCATAGTGAACACCGTCAATTATTTCATACGTTATGCATTACAGAACTACTTACTAAGATGAACAAGAAAGTGATACTATTTCTGGTCCTATTACTTATTATGGAATCGTTCATATGTACAGACGGGTTCTGGGGACGTCGTCGTCGTCGTCGTAGGCGTAGTAGTGTTGGTGGTGGTGGCGTCGTCGCCGGCGGAGGCGGCGGTGGTGGTGGTGGCGGTGGCGGTGACGTAAGTATATTTAAATATCCACTTGTATTTTCAATATGTGAAACGCTTCTGGATATGGTTTGATAAACTGAATAAAAATAAGATAGGTATGTTGCATGTTTATCTCACAAAAATCTGTTCTTGTGAACATAACTTAGGTATAGTTGCTTCAGCGCCACAAATGGACCAAGATTTACTCATTACGTCATGCTCGCGGATATGGCCACGTATTTATTGTCTATAGATGTGCTTTTTTCAGTTGTTTTAGGTTGTGGCATATATTAGTACCATCTGAATATATATATATATTTGTTTTTTACAGAATATGCACAAGCACCCCGTCAAGCGTGACGCATGGGATAATGACGTTAGTTTCATTTTATTTACTTTTGACAATTGTTGGTTTAACATTTCCTAGTCTATCACCGACCATCATTCCTTGAATTGTTTTGAGTCATTGCCTAATATTATGCGAGTCCTAATATATTATAACAGAGAATTTAAATGCATTAACTACCATTCTGAAATAAAAATATTTATTGCCGAGCACTATTATTCTATTAAGGTAGCGGGACTATTATTTGCATACTTTTTTTCATCTTCTAATTGTGACCAAATGACTACAAATAGACCCAGGAAAGTATATATTTTTAGAATCGCCAGACTTCAAGCTTTTCAAAAGTGTGTTTGCCATGCCCGTATCTGCATTCTATGACCCGTTACTTAATCAAAGGTGAAAAATTACTTTTTCTGTAAAAAAAATAATTACGCATTTATGCTGGCGATAAGAAGTATTTTTTTCACTTTTTCTAGTTGTTCAATAGTCTGGTAAATTGAATGTGTCTGGTCAGTTTTATGCAAGCAACGCGTTTTAAAAAACAGCGTGCTGAATTTCAATTACTGTTTTAGTCGCATTGCCCCCAACTCAAACCACAATTCGTTGGTAAATAATCGATGAAATAGTTTGTCTGGACACATTCAAGTTCCTCTCACTGTCACCTCAAAGCTGTGAAAATTTGGTGTTAATCCGACGACAATAAGTATAGGTTATTTTTTGTTAAAGACCTTGTATTTTGAAAAACATAAACTCCTAGAAAACGTCCATGAAGTAAGAGCAAAGATTTTCAAGCTTGTTTATCGGCACAATCAATTTGTTTTCCCATCAAGGTCTGCTTTAACGTGTGTAGGGACATCCAATTGTGTAAGGCTATTGGAAACCAAAAAAATAAAGGAATGGGATAGCTATAATTGGATAAATTCGGCATATGAAAACACCAAAATCAATGATTTTTTTCAGTGGCTGTGTGACCTTGTGTCTGAAACATTCATATGCAAATGACTAATCTGTGAAACAAACAGGGGCGGAGACAAACCACTCAAATATTTGGAAACACTCATTGTGTGTCAGATAGCTACTTGATAACATATCCTAACATTGCTTTGTCTTGAGTTTATTTTTGAAACTTATAGGCACACAGATTAAACCTGTGTTGTTGATTTTGGAAAACACTACTGAGGCTGCCTTGCTTCCCTTCAGAAAATCTAAATTTTAACCAACTTACATGACATTCTATGTTATGTTGATTTTTATCACATGAAAGTTTTTAGTGCATTTCATCAATTAATAAATAAATGTGAAAATCGTAATTTTCAACACAAATAATAGTCTCGCTACCTTAATTTAGTTACAAGTTGTATATATTTTTTCTAAAAAATACAATTTACAGTTGGAATAAATAAAGTTGATTTTCTAGCGTATGATAAATGATTTGATGGTTCATATACATTTCAGATAAAGCTGACAAATATTGAATAAGACAGTACGTTTTTATTCTCAACTTCTAGGAATAAGAAGAGAAGAATTACATAGCATATAGTGTCGATGATGATGTCGCCTCTTCATTGTATTCAGAACAGATTATTCTACTCAGAAAGCTGATGTTGAACGAATTATGCAGTGCTATGATGCCATTAGACTCACGAGAGTAATCGGGTGTACGAAGTATTATATTTCACTAGTGGGTTAATTTGACGACTATTTTCTAAAACTATCGCAGTAATGGTACTAAAGACAAAACAATAAATAAATGAATTGATCTAATAATATACAAGTGTCCTAATAATTTACTACATTTTATTAGTATTTAAACTCGAAAAATGTGAATTTATTTTACCGCTATAACGCCATTTGAAGTTTTACACCGATATACACGAAGGGCTTACCTTCAAGACCATATAAAATGGCAAGTGGAGAATAGTTATTATTTCTACAGTAAGCGAATCTAGATCTCTCCTAAGATATAATCATGTTAGCATTGTTAGAAAAGCAACTCCGTTGTTGTATATTCGTTAATATTCTTTCACAACTGTTTGAATTATCTAGAATTCCAGATTCCCGAATTACCGTCAGACGCGATTTAATTCTATTTGCGCATGCGTAACCTACCTAGCAACGGGCGAGGATAGGACAAAAATATGAAAAAAAGTCATAAGACACAGGTAAACATGCAACCCTTAAGAAGTCAGCGGCATATTTGAAATAGTTTTTTTTGCAGATAGCGGGTGGAAGAGTGTGGGTGGGTACAAACGAGGGTAGCTAGATGGACTATTTAAGACAGTTGAAAAAGATGATTTTTGAAAAAAAATGGACTGAAATAGAGATGGTACGTGTGTGTTTCACAGAGTAAAATATGACCGTGACATAGATTTTCAACTCCCAAAATATGAGAATATAAAATATTACGCTACAGTCAAAGATAATTTGCGTGCTCATTTTCAGAGGCTTATACGAGTTAGTTAAAAGATAATGTTTTATTTCAAGGGAATTTTTACGTTGCGAGTTGGAAACTGTGATGTTCGACGCACTGCGACTCGGCGCGTTCGGAACGTTCAAAATATGTCCTACCTTTCGGTTTGTTGACCCCAGGACGCGCAAACGCTATCAATTCGGAACCCCCAATAGCCCCCTTTCATACGTCGAGCGCCCTCAATCACTTCCTGTTTTAGAAGAACTGAAAGAGAGGACGGTAGGTATAGAAACTCCACTGTCTCCATAGACAGACACATCAGCTATCAGGTGCAGCCAACGAGCAATACATTGAAATAGTCAATTCTCTGGGACAAAATTTATTTTATGGGCCTTTTGAAGTATGCTAATTAATATAAAGGAAAAAGGGGAAATTAAAAGCTGTTCATGAGCTACGCTCTACCTGAAAAAAATCGTCTTGCCCTCCTGCTGACCAAATTTATCTTTCCACTCCCCTCATTAAAAAAAACACTTGCCTACCCCCCTTCCGTCGACTTGATATTCTGCTGATCAAATTCTATTCCTCACTTACACTGGTTGTAGTACAATATTTATGAATATCCCGGGTGAATATGTGACAGAACCTACATTGTTGTGCCGATTGGTGGCGTAATTCATCGCGTCATTGGCTTCTATAGTCTTCTTGAATACTTTAACCACTCAGCAGATCAGTGGGCGACGCGATATTTGTTTATGTAAGTACTCACTAAAAAAAAAGTTTCACTGTCCTTACATTTTTTTTAGAAGCCTGCCCTGCCTACTCGAGGTTACTGATATTTCCCGCCCCCTACAAAAAATAGAAAAAATTCTCTGCCCTCAACAAATATCCCTTGGAACAGCTTTTCCGATGAACAGCTCCATTGGCTGAGCTATCTAGGAAGTACTGTTTTAAAAGGTAAGAAACGTTGTGAATTTTGAATTTATTTTTATTTTACAGTGCTAAGCTGAAAGATGAAGTCTGCACTATGTGTATAAGGTTTTCATGATTGGCCTTTCTTTCAGTTATTGTCTTATTGATCTCTGGCTGGTAACTAATTCGACACGCTATAACTTTTAATTCCCTGTATTTATTCGGGTCAATGACTCCATAATGAACTAAAAGGTGCAACACATCGCTTGTTTTGCATTGTCGTCTTTCTTCTGCACATTAAACCAGACACAAGCTAAACCGCTGTGGGCGTCCAACACAGAAAGCACCAGTTTACATATATACTTTAATCCAGTAAGTAGTTTTTTGCAACGGTTAGACTCATATTGTACGATACGCCAAATTATCCACTTCTGTCATGTTCATTATTATTTAACTGCCTTGCCTGCTTTTGTGTAGAGGTGTGTATTGTTGTATTTTAATAACAGGAGTTCAATATTAGCGAAAATACGTTATAAGTGATTTACTAACAAATAGCATAAATGTTTTTAAACATTATTAGACACATTAACCACATTGATCTGAGATTTAACATGCATAGATACGCACATTAACCTTTAAAACATATAAACATGATAGACGTGATTGAAACTCGCAACTCGGCAAATGCGCATCACCACTGTAAGCAGACGCGTCCCCGTTACGCCACTTCACACTGCACACTATTATACGTATACGTTCTGTGGTGCTGAAAATAGCACGATCAAGCATAGTTTTCACTATGTTCATGGAAAATTTGGTTTATTTATGTATTTTATAACGATTTGTCTGGTACACGGTGTGCCCGAAAATGTAATGCGCTGCGCCAGTCCTTTAGTGCAATTCCTCATTTATAGCAGAACACAATTGCGCATGCAATCGATCGTGAGGAGGCGCAATCATTCGGTTGGAGGATTTGAAGAAATGACTTATCAGAAAACTTGAAAAGAAGGGGAACCTGACAAATTGTGGCAATTGGAGAGGGATCACATTATGATCAGTGATTGCGAAGGTGACGAGCAGAGTAATTATTGAAAGGATTGTTGGAGGAGTTGACAAGAAGCTCAGAAGTGAGCAAGCAGGATTTTGCAGGGGTAGACGCACAATACAGCAGATATTTGTTTTGAGAAACGTTGTGGAGCAGGCAATAGAATGGAATTTCAACATATACTCTTGTTTCATAGACTTTGAAAAAGCGTTCGATAGCTTTAGAAGGGAAACTCTGTGGGAAATCATGCGCCATTACAGAATTCCACCAAAATTGATCAAAATTGTAAAAGCATTGTACGATGGAAGCCAGTGTGCGGTTACGGAAGGAAGCGGAAGGACAGACTGGTTCGAGGTAAAATCGGGAGTGAAACAAGGCTGTAATATGTCAGTGTTCCTCTTCCTGCTTGTCATTGATTGGGTTATGAAGAAGAACACAACAGCTAGGAGAAATGGGATCAGATGGAGAAATCAGATTTCTTTATGGAGAAATTAGACGACCTACACTTCGCTGATAATATTGCTCTGCTATCCAACAAAAGAAGCCAGATGCAATAGAAACTTGATCATTTAAATATGCATGCAAAATCAACTGGACTGCAAATTAACATAGACAAAACTAAAGTGATGAAACTGAATTCAAAGAGCAGGGAGCCAATTGCCATAATGAAATAGAGGAGGTTGAAAAGTTCACTTACCTTGGAGCAACAGTCAGTAGAACTGGTGGTTCATGAGAGGATATGAGATAAAGATATGAAGAAGTGGCAATTAACACATGAAATCAAAAGCAATTTTTTTAAGTCAAATGTGATAAGCGTTTTATTGTATGTGTGTGAAACATGGAAGATGAACAAAGGCGATGAAGAGAAACTGGACACATTCCTACAGAAGGCATTGAGAAGATTATTGTAAGATTATTTCCTCATTATCACAAATGAGGAAATCAGACAACGTGCAAACATTCAAACAATAAGTTAACAAGCAGCCTATCGGCTGAGATAGCTCCGCTGTTAGCAATGCACATTTCAATTAAAGAAGTGAAGACATCATTAGAAAATGAACAATATGAATAGTATCAAAGCAATCGGACTTACAGTTTTTAACAAGAAGTCGAAAATATCACTTTTTACCAAAAATTACAAAAATATTCACCAAAATAAATTAATTAGAGAATTGAAGATATCATCACAAAACGAACAAATCTGAGAGAGGTCCACATGTAGTACCTATATATGTAATATCAAAGCAATCGGACTTACAGTTTTCAACAAGAAGTCGAAAATATCACTTTTTACCAAAAATGACAAAAATATTCACCAAAATTAGAGAATTGAAGATATCATCACAAAATGAACAAATCTGAGAGAGGTCCACATGTAGTACCTATATATGTAATATCAAAGCAATCGAACTTGTGGTTTTTAACAAGAAGTCAAAAATATCACTTTTTACCAAAAATGACAAAAATATTCACCAAAATTAGAGAATTGAAGATATCATCACGAAATAAACAAATCTGAGAGAGGTCCACATGTAGTACCTATATATGTAGTATCAAAGCAATTGGACTTGCGGTTTTTAACAAGAAGTCGAAAATATCACTTTTTACCAAAAATTACAAAAATATTCACCAAAATAAATTAATTAGAGAATTGAAGATATCATCACAAAACGAACAAATCTGAGAGAGGTCCACATGTAGTACCTATATATGTAATATCAAAGCAATCGGACTTACAGTTTTCAACAAGAAGTCGAAAATATCACTTTTTACCAAAAATGACAAAAATATTCACCAAAATTAGAGAATTGAAGATATCATCACAAAATGAACAAATCTGAGAGAGGTCCACATGTAGTACCTATATATGTAATATCAAAGCAATCGAACTTGCGGTTTTTAACAAGAAGTCAAAAATATCACTTTTTACCAAAAATGACAAAAATATTCACCAAAATTAGAGAATTGAAGATATCATCACGAAATAAACAAATCTGAGAGAGGTCCACATGTAGTACCTATATATGTAGTATCAAAGCAATTGAACTTGCGGTTTTTAACAAGAAGTCGAAAATATCACTTTTCACCAAAAAATGACAAAAATATTCACCAAAATTAGAGAATTAAAGATATCATTACAAAATGAACAAATCTGAGAGAGGTCCACATGTAGTACCTATATATGTAATATCAAAGCATTTGCACTTGCGGTTTTTAACAAGAAGTCAAAAATATCACTTTTTACCAAAAATGACAAAAATATTCACCAAAATTAGAGAATTAAAGATATCATTACAAAATGAACAAATCTGAGAGAGGTCCACATGTAGTACCTATATATGTAGTATCAAAGCAATTGGACTTGCGGTTTTTAACAAGAAGTCGAAAATATCACTTTTCACCAAAAAATGACAAAAATATTCACCAAAATTAGAGAATTAAAGATATCATTACAAAATGAACAAATCTGAGAGAGGTCCACATGTAGTACCTATATATGTAATATCAAAGCATTTGCACTTGCGGTTTTTAACAAGAAGTCGAAAATATCAGTTTTTACCAAAAATGACAAAAATATTCACCAAAATTAGAGAATTAAAGATATCATTACAAAATGAACAAATCTGAGAGAGGTCCACATGTAGTACCTATATATGTAATATCAAAGCAATTGCACTTGCGGTTTTTAACAAGAAGTCGAAAATATCAGTTTTTACCAAAAATGACAAAAATATTCACCAAAATTAGAGAATTAAAGATATCATTACAAAATGAACAAATCTGAGAGAGGTCCACATGTAGTACCTATATATATAATATCAAAGCAATTGCACTTGCGGTTTTTAACAAGAAGTCGAAAATAACAGTTTTTACCAAAAATGACAAAAATATTCACCAAAATTAGAGAATTGAAGATATATTCACGAAATGAACAAATCTAAGAGAGGTCTACCCAAGGTACATATACACCAAGTATCAAAGCATTTAGGCTTGTAGTTTTCAAGAAGAAGTCGAAAAAGTAAAACATTGACACGGACGACGGACGACGACGGACGACGACGACGGACGACGACGACGACGACGGACGACGACGGACAATCACTCATATGATAAGCTCCGCTCGACAAAGTCGACAGCGGAGCTAAAAACAGGCGGTGGAAGTGGATTGTGTTACACATGGAAAGTAATGGCATATCAAGAATCGCTTTAACATGGGCACCAGAGGGCAAAATAAATGTGGGGAAAAACCAAAAGAAATTGGACAAGAACTGTGGAAAGGAAAAGAATAGGGATACAAGACTTGGGCAGAGGCAGAAGTAGCGGCTCAAGACAGAGAAGCATGGAGAAGAAGAGAGAAGAGATGATGGCCCTATTCTCCACCAGGAGACAAGGGAATGATGAAGATGATGCAATGATTCTTCATCTGTGGCGACGCTGAAAATATTTTGTTATTACTCGCATGTACGCAAAATAGCATGAACATTCCGCATATTCAATAAGCACTTATTCTTGGTGATGAGTGACAGATGTAAAAGGTCATTTCCTTATTGAACTCTGGATATTATCATGGTAACTAAGTGACATACACATTTGAAGAATGTCAAAATGGACATGCTATATTTTTTTTGTTATTGGGTCAGTGATCTCAAAAAGAACTAACGACACTTGACGATCTTTGATGTGAGAAAAAGCTGCAACACATAGCTTGTTTTGCATTGTCGGGTTTCTTCGACACATTTAATGTAGAGACGTCAACTTCTTTCAAACCAGACACAAACTAAATCGCTGTTGACGTGTAACACAGGGAGCATTAGTTTGCACATATACTGTATACCAGTAAGTTCTTTTAGGCAATGTCATTCATCTTCCCTGCCTTCTTTTGTGTAGACGTATGGTTGTACTTTAATAACAGGAGTTCTATATTAGCGAAAGTACATAATATTTATATATGTATTTTGTAACGTGTAGAATCTAACATAACATTTTGCGTTTTATACAAATTTATCAACGTAAAGGACTATCTACTTGATAGTAGCATCAGATTGATTATTATTATTTAACACAAACTAGAAAGGATATTTTGTGAAACACAGCATTGAGTGTGTCTATATTAAATAATGTACGTACCAAAAAATATTAAACAACACTAATAAACTATATGTTCGGATCAATATTGCATTATTGCATTTTTAATATTCTAGTCTCGTTTACAGCGGACGGAAGATATTTACACACACCTAACGCCCGCACCCGGTAGGCAATTACCGAGTGACTTTGCAACATTCCCAGGCACTTTCCTAGGCACTCCAACAATGACCGTTGTAGTTGCAATACATACCTCCTCACGTGACAGCTATTCAAAACACCGGACGCGGTATGCTATTGATAAGTGGCCACAAGAGAGGAAGGGGTAGTTGGACTATTCCATTGCTTTGTAGGTACACAAATCATTTGTTTGGTAACACTTAGAAGAAATATAATACGAACATAAAACTGGGAATGAATATAAACAAGACATGATAAATGTAAATTCCTTTGATTGGTAGTTTATTGAGATTTTTCAATGGATTTATATTATTATGAGTGTCGCGTTCAATTTCTCGCATAATGTCATGTCTCATTGCTCTTTGCCAGAACACCCGTCGCCCAGTCAAACTTTCCCTGGAATCGTCTACTTAGCTTCACCTCCACACCGTCACCAAATACCATTTTCAAATATTCTTCAGATCTCAGACAAAATTCGAGAAACTCAACGACTTCTTGTGTGACCTTCAGTCGACGTAGCAACTACTCCTCTCGGAACGTATTCAACCGATGCGACAGAAATGCAGCACAGTCCCTTGAACCGTTTCCCTCGCTAGTCCAACTTCCTCGGCGATCTTTCTAAATCAGAAACTGCATTCAAAACTAAACTGTTTTCGCGAGGATAATTTAGGCAATTTCATTATACGTTAGGAGCGTTTTTAAATATTTGTATCAACTAGGTTTATTATTTTCGCGAAACGTTCAAAATAGAATTTATTAAATAAACGAGCGTATGTATGCATGAAATAAAAAAATGTCTGATGTCAAAATGAGTAAAACATGATTGTTTGATGAATGTTTGACTGAGCTTTTAAGCATTTTAACATTTAAAAATGTTGTAATAGTTGAACCATCGGAGACCCTGGTTCGTTGTTGTGGATTAACTGTCTAGTAGGCATGTACGTAACTTTATTGCGTCTGCAATGGTCACTGGGTCGTCCAGGAAAGTGTCTGGGGATGTTGCAAAGTCTACCAGGTGTGGGAGTTAGGTATATGGAAATATCATGCACCTGCTGTAACACTTATTTTGTTCATGTTGTACAACCGTAGTAATTCGAATGTACGACGTTTTGAGTTTAATGGAAACTTTTCAACGTAATTATATCTAACAACATGAGAGGTATTAGAAGGAATTCATCATTTGACATTTAGACTGTTGTAAACGAGTTGGGAAAGTGTCATTTACTAGAATGTGAATATTTTAGCTGAAATTTTAAAGGTCATTTCCTCATTGACCTCTCGCCATTTCTTCGTAGAAGTTACAAGTTCCCATCTTAGTATTGTACATAAGTGATTTGTGGTAGGCATTGTATTATGTCAAGATCACTTTAATTGTGATATGTTTGTTGAGAACTAATCCAGGGTTATTTGAAAAACAATTATGCCAATAATGCAAAATGATGTTGTTTCCCGAAGTCGCACATTTTCATTAAGTGGAATTAATTATTCTCATTTTCTGAGATGAGGTTTGATAGTTTGATAGTAGCTGATGTTTGCGATACAACTTCTCTGTAATACTCCTAATTAATTTGAAGACGCTCATGATAAGAAACCTGTATTCTACTAAAGTGTTATTAAAGTCAAGCATTAAGAGTACCGAGGCTGCTCCAAGATTATAAAACATATTGCAGATGTTTGTTTCCATACATTGTACAACCATGGTGGATTGAGTTCATATTTTTAATACGCGTTTTATCGTGAGGGGATGAATCTCAATATAATTGCTTCAGTCGGCGCAAAACTAAACCGGTGTTTTGTCTCTTCAAGATTAGAATTTAGTTATTGAATGCACTTATAAATGAGTGGGAAAACAAATTCATTTTATAACAATAGTGTTATCTTTACTATTTAATTGTTGATGCAAACAAACTGACAAATATTACAAAAGGAAACACAGGATTCTTTGTTCAAAATGATATATAACGAACATCGCCAATTATTTCATACATTATTCATTACAGAACTACTTACTAAGATGAACAACAAAGTGATACTATTTCTGGTACTATTACTTATTATGGAATCGTTCATATGTACAGACGCAGGGCGGTTCATGAGAAGTCGTCATCGTATGCGCAATGGTGGTGGTGGAGGTGGTGGAGGACATGGTGGAGGTGGTCGTGGTGGTAGTGGTGGTCGTGGTGGTGGAGGAGGTAGAGGTGGCGGTGGCAACAGCGGTGGCGTAAGTATATTTAAATATACACTTGTATTTTCAATATGTGAAACGCTTTTGGATATGGTTTGATAAATAGAATAAAAATAGTATAGATACGTTGCATGTTTATCTCACAAAAATCTGTTCTTTGTGGATTCTGCCTTTCTAATGAAGGCTGTTTGAATAACTTATATAGTTGCTTTAGCGCCACAAGTTGACCAAGATTTACTCATTGCGTCATTCTCGCTGATATGGCCACGCATTTGTTGTCTATACATGTGGTTTTTCAGTTGTTTTAGGTTGTGACATATATTTGTACCATCTAAACATTAGTCTATCACCGACCATCATTCCTTGAGTTGTTTTGAGTCATTGCCTAATATTATGCGAGTCCTAATATATTATAACAGAGAATTTAAATGCATTAACTACCATTCTGAAATAAAAATATTTATCGCCGAGCACTATTACTCTATTAATTTAGTTACAAGTTGTATATATTTTTTCTAAAAATAGAATTTACAATTGCAATAAATAAAGTTGATTTTCCAGCGTATGATAAAAATGATTTGATGGTTCATATATTAAATAAAACTGTACGTTTTTATTTTCAACTTCTAGGAATAAGAAGAGAGGAGATACATGGCGTATATTATAATCAGAACAGATTATTCTAGTCAGAAAGCTGATGTTGAACAAATTATGCAGTATTATGATGCCATTAGACTCACGAGAGTAATCAGGTGTACGAAGTATTATATTGTACTAGTGGTTTTGACGGCCTATTTCTAAAACTATCGCAGTAATAATACTAAAAACAAAACAATAAATAAAGGAATTGATATAATAATATATAAGTGCCCTAATAATTTACTACATTTTATTAGTATTTAAACCCGAACAATGTGAATTTATGTTACCGCATATAACGCCATTTGAAGTTTTATATCAATATACATGAAGGGCTTACTGCATGTAGCAGCTTATACGTGTTCACATTATCTTGAAATAAGTGATACCTTTAAGACTGTAAGCTTCAGTCACACCCGCATTATTCATATATAGTGGCAAGTGGAGAATAGTTGTTATTTCTACAGTAAGCGAATGTATAGATGAGTTGTACAACATATGTTTTTTCATCTTGGGTTACGTGTAAAATAGCAGTATGGGTCTTATCCTGTTTGTACTCGATTATAGTGGACAGTAAGTTTGATTTAATTCGGGAACCCCCAATAGACCCCTTTCATAAGTCGAGCGCCTTCAAACGCTTCCTGTTTTTAGAACAAACATTACAAGTCGAACATTGCAACTTCAACCACGAGATTCGAACTCGTCATCACTGCACACATATGCACTACTCAACACACTACGGTCACTGCCCTTGAATGGAACAGCTCCAAATGGAGTGTAATTACCACGGCACGTCCGTGACTAGTTGTTTATTTTTAGGCCAAATCTCAGATAGACACAACATGTAATATATAGTTTATGGTTTAACATGATCCCCTACACAGATGCTAGGATTATTAGTAGAGTTGTCAACTTTTGAAGTTGTGGACATTGTTCACACTATTAAACTTTGGTACAGGTTATTAAACAATACTTGAACATAAATTGGTTTCTAGTAACATAGTGGTTGTTGAATCGGACTAATGATCAGTTCAAATTCTACCTGGAATTGAACATCAAAAAAATGTATGACCCCTACCCTGGGTGAGTGTACTACAGAGTTAATGGGGATGCCAAATCCACTGGCCGAGATGTATTCAATTAAAGATGTGACACTGGGAAACCTTTGCTTGAGATCAGCAGGTGCTTGAATTCAACTAGACATGGCTGACACCACGACGGCACATTAACTGGCATTTGATAGAAAATGCACTCAATGTTTGAAACTGTCGCCTAGCACAACAAATATTTTAAAAAAAGTAGTTTTCACGATAACTTGAACATCCTCACATACTCACATTATCGAATTAGAAAAATAAAAAATAATGAAACATTAGATTACAGTGAGTTAAGGTATAGATGCATGTTCGTGGGCAGTTGTCAATGCTGGAACCTGCCCAAAAATGGATTTTAAAATATAGGGAATCGAGGCACGCGTATGTGATTAAAAGTCCCGAAAGTTTGTTTACGTTGCTCTTTGATTGACAAGTCACTGTTGATGTTATATGCAAATGAGTTGCTGGCCTCAGTTACGGTGAGGCGATGTGTAACTTCCTGTCCGCGACCCTGTTTAACTTACCTCAAGCGCTACCAAATAGTCTTGCAAACTACAAAAAAAAGACAAGACGTAGACGCTTCCAGCATGCAAGCGGAATACAAAAAACATACAGTTGTAAATGATAAGTAAACTTTTTAACCCTTATCTCGCAACATGTCGACAACTTCTAGCCTGGCAGCTTCCAGTGGAGTACTGTTAAATATTTTTTTTTTCACGCATTTTTTTCACCGAATGCATTATAAAACTGACTAATTTTACATTTGTCGTTTCACTGTAACGATCACCGTGCTGATAGCATTGCGATGCGGTAGTGGATAAACACCATTCAGACCATTGCTGTGCTGTCATCGATAACTAACTTTTCAGTGGCAAAATACACAAACGTGAAATGCTCGATTACTTAAAAATAAAAAATACCCCGAAAATTACAGAAACATCGGCAACGAGATGCTGTTTTTAAACACCGCGGAAAAATCACGTACTCTGCGATTCTATCTTGGTTACCTTAATCGGAAACCCCCTTGTCAGCTAGCATGCATCTGTAGCGATGTCGCAAAGTACGTTGTACGGCCGTGCTCTGGTACTATGGCACTCTATGAATGAGGTATTTCCAGAGGTCAGGGCTCGTTTTAATTTTTATCAACCCATCGCGTCTGCTCATAGTTGAATGAAACATGTTTCGATTTACAATAGTTGTCTTCCATTTCGACTTTTTCTCACCGGCGTTTGAGTACAAAAACTGTGAATAGCCGTTGTGTAGCAAAATATTACGGCTCATTTCAACCTGGCCGTCTACTTCGCACGATCCATTTTACCGGAGATCGTGAAAAACTGCGTCATACAGAGTATTTGTTAAAGGTTTGAGGAAAGGTAAATTTAGACTCAACCCACCCAATGGGGATCGCTATGTTTGTATAACTGTATGAATATATCATCGGCTTTACGTAATTCATTGTGCCCCTCCCTAAGTGGAAAAGATAACACGACGCCATGACAGTTTTCACGCAAGGTTTTGACTCCGCGGACGATTTTACGTCCGTTTCCCTAGTATTCTAAATATTTTTATTTTATTTTTTATCTGACGATTGAACATCAGCAAGCGTCGGTGTATGATGGATTTTGGCACGTCGTCGTGATGCAATAGCCATTTTTGTGGACGATTAACGTCACTTTCATAAAACGGCCATTATCTCCGTTCGTGTTTTCTGGTTGGTCAGATTGATTGAAAATTAATTAGCTCCCACAGTTTTTGTCTGTTTGTCTTGACATTTTCACACTATTTTGACAACGTCTCGACGAACAAAAGGACGTCTGGGCTTATTTTTAAAGCTTTGCATTCTCGGACAATGACATTCGAAGTGTGAAATACTGACCGGGATTGACTATAGGGCACACATCCTGCTTGACAACTTTGTAATATGAAAACAAAACATACTAAATATACGCCTGGACGCCCATTTGTTAATAAATAACTGATAAACGTTGTGTGAAAGTTTCACTCAAAATAAACAAGAATTGTGCGAGCTATTTAGATTTGAACTTCCATGGGAAACTGAAAAACACAAGTGGAGATAATGGCTAATTTGCATAACAATTCACTCAGTAAGAAGTTTGCTAATGCTCATAATTAAAATGGCTGTAACAGTTATAAATTTAAATGTATTATCGTTTTGTAAAAAGTTATATATAGTGCATAATATGGAGATCCCGTCATTACTTTGTTTCACCATGTTTCCTTTTGATTATTTATGTACAGCCTTGCTAAATCTTGTTAAGCATTCAAAAGAGAGAATGTTTGTACCAGTTTTCTATATTTTAAAATCGTCTTTTGAGTATGTTCCACTATTCACAATGCTGTGAAATTTTAACAGTCTATAGCCAAGACTGTTTGGATAATAAAAAGCAAAAAAAAAGAAAATTCACTCTCAAGTGCCCACGAACCTGCATCTATACCTTAAACAACCATAAAAAGTATTTTGTTTTACAGATATACGGGTTTTCGACGATGATCCTCTACTTCGTGTGTTTAGACTAGTTAATATAAGATGATCGCAAATTGAATGTGCGAATCCGACAGGGAAATATACAGATGAGTTGTACAACATATGTTTTATCATCTTGGATTACGTGTAAAATAATTGTATGGGTGTTAACCTGTTTGCACTTGATTATAGTGGGCAGTAAGTTTAATGCCTAATAACATGCTATGCGTACTAGTATTTGTCGAACTAAATCTGTAAAACAAATGACAAATCACAAGAAAAATCACGTTTCAATTCAATTCAATGAGGTGTTTTATCATGATTGCTTGTATTTAAAAAACAACTGAAGCACCGTAATACAAAAGAAATGTTTGTACTGAGACTTAACAGAGCTGTTAATAGAACAGAGAATGTCTAATATTTACACTGCTCAAAGATTAAAGTTTGAACCACATGGTGGTCATTCAAGTGTTTGCAATAATTCTCACTGAATAGTTGTAAGAATACAGAACAAGGAAAGTTGGACGTGCTTGAAAAATTGGTGAATTATACAGCTGCAGTATTCAACACGGGGGATGATATTTGCATTTGTGATTGGAGCTGTCTCGCATGAAGCGCTACCTTACCCTGGGTTAACGCATATGTTAAATATATACTGAAAACAAATTGATGTAGTTTAAAAATATGTTATATAGAGAATATATTGTATATTGATTATTCTGCCCTTGGCTTAAATATTAAAATGTCGAGGCTTAGTTAGTTTGAGTGTGTTAGTACATCGAAATTACACCACACTACTTAATTGAATTGTGCTAAAGCAATGCCAGACCATTTATTAATAAATCAGTATCGAGAATTTTTTTTTAAACTAGGACAGGTTTCATCATCGACCAAGACACTAACTAATATTCTAATCAGAATCATATACTCTGACAAGTGTATGTATAACAAAGTTCAAGCCTAATGCGGTTCATTAAGTTTCTGGCTGGAATGACGAGGTTTTGAACTATCATCATATGACATGGGAATCCATCGATATGTGGCGGGGGTTGGTGGTCCGCGTATGGAACCGATTTTTGAACCGATGCGAAAAACGCGAGACAAATTCAAGGTAATGTTTTCGCAAAAGAATTGAGGATAAAGCCAAGGTTAAGGCGAATAAGCTATTGCAAGCAATGTATTTTGCAATTTCGTTAGGCCAGTCACGGGTAATTTATTGATCGCTCAGACATTGCTGATATATGAAAGAAGCACTATTAAACGCTTCTCAACTCTATAGCAAGTTGTAAAGACAAAGAATATGTAGTATCTGCAATGATTCGCATTGTGTTTAATAATGAGATGGATGTCACTATACACGAGGTGGAGGATGCTGTAAGCAAATCGATGGGAGAAGAAAAAATAGTATCTGAACATGTTAGATTTGTTAATCAGATAATTTGGGTTGCTTGATCTTTTGCTTTACTACAGTGCCGATAGTTAAGAGAAAACAAAACAAAAGGTATTATATTGGTCGATAATTTCAGGCATGTTGCTATTGTTAATGTTATTTCAAATGTATCTGAATTGTTATTTTAAACCGCGTAAACAAGCTTATTCATACTAGTGATTTTATATTTGATTTTAAAAATTCAACATTCCACAGTCAATATTGTCATTGTAATGAACATAAGGATATTGTGGATTTTGACAAAGACATAGCAGGTCCGTTTCTTGTTCCATGAACGCCACAAAAGCTGACCAATCGGATAAACCATGGGATTATGCTCAAACAATTACTGGTTAGAGAAACTACAATATTTAGCGTTTGTTACAGAGGTGTTGTGGTCAGCTGTTCATAATTCGTTGGGCTTCGAATGTGTCACTAAGGTTCAATGTGCCATATGGATCTCGACGGCAGTATTATATCTCCTAAGCTATGTGCAGTTTATGTTGCTAGACGTAGTAGAATACTCCATCTAGCTGGTATTGGTTGTAACCTTACTCATAATATTGTAAAGCATTTGTTTGATGCGGATGACTTGGTCTTGATATGCCTTTCTATTAAGTCACTCAGAAAGTGCTGGTCATAATTGTATGTGTATAAGGCATTGTACAATTTTAGGTAACGCCAGTGACAATTATATGTCATCTCGGACTCATTAATTATACGTTTGACTTATTTCACTGAATAAAGAGCAGAAAAGATTATGTATGTTATGTATCGGACGTAGCAGCTGTCTCACTTTTTTAATTGTATTACACTATAGATTTTTCATGTGTAAATAGAAATATAGGATTAATTTCATTCATAAAAAGATTGCCGAGGAGCACACGTTTTTTTAGAATTGTAGGTAGCGCATTGTCTAACGATTATCCTCTACTTTATGTGGTAAGACTAGACTAATATAAGGCGATCACAATGTGTACGTACAACTGTGCCAAACATCAAAGTAATACACAGAAGTGTACAACGCCTGTTATCTTGGGTTAAGTGTAGGTAAGCTCATTGTATTGGTGTTTACCTGTTTGCACTCGATTATAATGTACGGCGTTACGCAGTGTGTTCAATGCCTGATAACATGACATTTTCATATGTCGGCGATGGTATTTGTCGACTAGATCTGTACAACAACGTTCACCAACGTGTGTGAACTGGCGAACCCAAAAATCACTGCTCAATACAATGACATTTTTATTCGAAAAAAAATACTGACAATGCCAGTAACCCAGTTTCCCTGATTGATTGTATGTGAAAGCAACTCAATTGCCGTATTACAAAAGAAATGTTTGTATTGAAGCTTAACATTAGTCGTTAATAGAATAGAATAGAATAGAATAGAAAATAAATAATATTTACACTGGACAGAGATTAGCGTATGAACCGCATGGTGATTATTCAACAATTATTTGCAATAATCTTCAATTTTCAATAGTTGTGAGAATACAGAACAGGTAAATTGGGTGTGCTTGAAAAAATGGTAATTACACAGAAAAATGTGATCGACGCTGTTTCACGTATGGTGTGTCAATTTCAAACGTACGCTTCAGACAAGGCGTTACTGGAGGTTGACGTGTATGTTAAATATTCATTGAAAACAAATGGAGATATATGGAGATTGTATTGCAGGATTTTGTCTATTCGCAACTTATCCTTATTTTATCTGCGGCAATGACATAAAAACTTGTTTTGGCTCGGTTGCTTATATTATAACTTTACAAATGACTTGCCGAAATTAGCGAAATCGTACGGACCAGTATTTTAGCATTATCTCGACTCAGTGATATTTAGAACCCATAGAAATAAATAATTGCGTTAAATAGGTGTAATGCCCGTGCAACCCATTCAAGGTATGTATGCGTATGTATAAATTATTATATACCTTTGGTACAGTGTAACTGTTATTAAAAAAAACATATCATCATCAATAATGTATTAGCATAAAAGTAAAAAAGGAGAGGTAATTAAAGAACAATCGCATAGAACAATGAAGGGAACATCACGAAATGCTGTTTTACATTCTAATTTGTCATTCAAAAAACTCACAAAACAATATATAAATACGCAATATATAAATGACGTACGACGTCATCCATCGTTGACGTCATTACGACTAGTTCTCTCAAACGTTGAAGAAGCCTCGTTCATATGATCTTTTAAATATATATTACTCGAGTGCTCGATCAGATGTAACATTTGTGGCCATATACAACTTGCATTCGTTTATTAGGCTAACGGACCTGAACACGACATGCCATACAAATGGAAAAAACTTGACCATTGTGTTACTGGCAGTTAATACAAGTAAGTAAGGTCGTAAGGAATTGTAGCATTTTCAAAGTGAAAATGAACATATTGAGATTTTTTGTGATAAAATTATTTGTTCAAATATGTCCACATTTATTGTTTCACAAACACATAAATAGAACCATGTGTCCAATATTGCCCCCCTTTTTTTCTTTCAAACAGTTAAGTAGAATTAATTATGCCTTCGTCGATATAAATGTGGATGCGCAATTGCATGTGTTTTATTCTTGTCGTGGTACTCCGACGATAACTACGAAGATATGGCTCGATATTTGATCTTTGTTTGTGTGGCACTGGTGAGTACATATTATATTGGCGTACAGTCGATTATTCTGGCGAGGATCGTAAAGCAGTCTACATATTTGCTCTGACTTTTATCATAGGTTGGTGTTATTAGACCAGTAATAGAAGCGAACTGTGGGTTGCGTGTTTGAATTGCTGTAACTATCTAACTGATGGGTAACAAAATATGTGGACAAATAATGTAGAAGTTGTTCCTTGCTAGTCTGGGTCGCTCGTCACAATTTTCGTCATGTATTCATTATAATGTTATCTCAGGGAACCACATACATATTTTAGACGAGAGGGTTTGTGGGTGCGACAATGTGCTGAATTCTATTCTAATCAAATTTGTTTTTAGCTGGCTGGTTCACAATACAAGTACAACAATTAATATTTTGTATGATTTTACATCTTCGAGTTATTCTGCCATAGCATAAATTAATATAGAAATGTTGAGGCTTAGTTAGTTTGAGTGTGTTAGTACATCAAGAATTATTTTCTCAAATTAACATGAAACAAATTAAACTCATGGTAGCATAGATCTAAGAATTTAACTAGTTACAGCGAGCGCAATATTTTTACATACACTTAGGTAATTACCGAGAGCCTTTGCAACATCCCCAGACACTTTCCAGTAGACGCCCCAACGACCGTTGTAGACGCAATAAAGTTACATACACGCCTAAGTGACAGTTAATCAAAACAAGCGTCCAGTCAAACATTCATCAAACAGTCATGTTTTACTCATTTTTTATATCCGACACTTTATTATTTCATGCATACATATGCTGGTTCATTAAAAAAAATTATATTTTATATTACGTTTCGCGAAAATAATAAACCTAGTTGATAGAAATATTTATAAACGCCCCATAACATATAATGACATTATATACATTATCCTCGTGAGAACAGTTTAGTTTTGAATACAGTTTTTTTGATTTTGAACAATTATTGCTATTATGTCAAGGCGTTTAGACGATGATTGACGACGGAGGAAGTTGGAATAACGAGAGCAACGGTTCAAGGGATTGTGCGGCATTTCTGTCGCATCGGTTGGATACGTCCCGAGAGGAGTAGCGGCCTTCGTCGACTGAATGTTACACAAAAAATCGTTGAGTTTATCGAATTTTGTCTGAGATCTGAAGGATATTTGAAACTGGTATATAGTAGTGACGGTGTGGAGGTGAAACTAATTAGAAGATTCCAGGGAAAGATTTACTTGGCGATGAGTGTTCTGGCAAACTGGCAATGGGACCAGCCATTATGCTAGAAATTGAACGTGACACTCACAACGCTAATATTAATAATATAAATCCATTGACAACATCTTAACAAACTACCAATCAAAAGAATTTACATTTATCATTTCATATTAATATTTATTCCAGGTTTAATGTTCGTATTATATTTCTCCCAAATGTTGCACAGCAATGATTTTTGTATCTACAAAGCAATGGAATAGTCCAACTACCCCTTGTTTTGATTAACTGTCACGTAGGCGTGTATGTAACTTTCTTACGTCTACAACGGTCATTGGAGTGTCTAGGGAAAGCAAAGTCCCTCGGTAATTGCCTACCGGGTGCTGGAGTTAGGTGTATGTAAATATCTTGCGCTCGCTGTAACAGATAGTAGAGTTTGTATCATGATCTATTTACATCTCAGCTTGATCTTAGATTATCGCAATTGATTCTATGATCGTGTTATGATACCGCTCATTAATGAATGTACATAATAATGAAAATTACAAATGTAAAATACAAGACTCACATTTTTTTCACTGTAATATTAGATTACAAGTCAGACTTATGTAAAAGCAGTCAAACGTGCTGAAGAAAGTCAGACCATCGGTAAGTATAAGTATATATTTATATAAGCCCAAATGCATGTATTATGGCATTCAGTTATAAAATATTATGTAGTGTGGTATTTACAATAATCAGACATTGTTATAACGTTTTAGGCTTGAGTATGTTCATTCACCAAAATACAATACGAATATTGACACGGTCGAAATTAAATCAAACAAAAGCACATTTCGTCTAATGTTTTTGAACGTGTGTTATATTGCCATTTAGAAAGCAGCCAGTGTGTGGCTTCCGGGGATCCACATCTTACTACCTTTGACCAAAAACATTATACAGTTGGTGCTGAATGTACGTACGTCTTATCTAAAATCAATGTCGGTGAACAAACGACTTCAATTAAAGCGCTTGTAGTGCCGTTTGCTGTTGGTTTTGGTGTGCATGAGTTGGAGATCTCACAGTTGGGAGATGTACTACATGTTTATCGCAATAGCGGTTCTGAAGTTCCAGTTGATGTTCAAGTAAGTATTATACCTTGAAAAAGTGTGAACGAACGGATAAAATGAAGGGAATATTATAATCGGTGAATCTTCTATAGCGGTTTTACAACTCCAATAACACGAGACAAATGGCCACCACGCAGCCCATAAAGTATAAAACACCAAAGGACGGACTAATCATTTACTTCGTGTTGCCATTATCATTCAACTGCCCTGCTTACTTTTGTATAAAGATGTGTTTTATAATTACTTCATTCTCGAAAATTATTCTTTGACAGATTGCATGCCTATTGATTTTATTTACACAACATGCAGGGTAGCGCCCACATGTGATAACTTGAATTATCTAAATGCACAATATGTGAATGTTATGTTAACAATGAAACCGAACCCCGAAACACGTGTCCACGTAATGTAATAATTTAAATGTACACCCGAGTAGTTTGTATATTGTATAACACAAATATTGACACGGGCCAAGGTCGATATACAGATTTGTTTGCCGTATCGCAAGATCTCCCCTTCCCAAATATTCAATGACAACATCAAGAAGGTTTTCCATTCAAAAGCAACTGTTTCATCACATCAATGGTTCGCGAATATTCGGAATCATAGTCTCTTTAATGATTTTCTATGTCACATTTAAGATTGTTGTAGGTATCAACTAGGCACGATGCTGATACATAACACGAGCACACCAGCAATCATGAACAGCACACTACACTGGGGGTCAACAGGACGCTGATCGGACAATATAACATGATCATATTTCCAGTTAAAAGAACAATTTAATGAAACCCACATGCATGTCGGACACACAACGAGTAATGGGGTCACCTTAATGAAATAAATTGAAGCACTAAACGTCAGTATGCCACGTCAACAAATCTGGAATGCCGGGCGAAATTCAAGTAATCAGTGCTTTGCTACCCACACGCTACGGCGACTACAATCGGAACGACCGATATAATGGTGTTGTTCGATGATTATCTCCTGGCTACAAGTATTAACATCGAACATAACTCGGAATAATAATAATGTAATAATAATAATGTTTATTTGCCAAAAATTACATAAAAGAATAACAATACAACAATAAATAATAACTAATAAATATTAATATATAATAATAATATTAATCTATGGCTGGGAAACAGATATTAGCTGATGCAGAGCTAGTCTAGTCTGTTTCCCATAAAAGTCACAATTGTCATTTGCGTCTGTGAAAGCTAGAAAGCTAAAAGCTCATCTCAATGGATAACATTGGGTTTTCTGACGATCTACCACTGCCAGGCAATTAATAATAATAATACATTTGTGTGGTATGTGTACCACGTGTTCACAGGCATCCAATAAAATCTTAGTATTTACAGTTGGAACCAGAGATTGACTGACGCTGGCACGTCTGGGTGACTCCACGACTGCTCTACTCGCCCTATATTTACTAACTTTCAATATGTATTATAATTAACAGATAAACGGCAAAGATGCTTTCCCTATTACTTCACCGGCGATACTAGGTAGTTTCAAACAATTCGATCTAAAAATGGTCGCAGATAACTTGCAAATCAGTATGGACGTAGATGGTGACGGGGAGACGGACCTTGTCATCGACTGGCTTCCTCGTGCCATTGTGCAAATCAAGCTCACACAGCCGTTGGAGGGCGCTTCTGATGTGCAAGGGCTTTGCGGTAATGCGGACGGAAATCCAGACAACGACTTCAAGACACCACTTGGAAAGCTAACGATGGATAAAGACTTCTTTGCAGACAGCTGGTCAACAGAGTGAGTGCCGTTTTTGTGACAATATACTGCTTATTTTTTTCTAAACATATTAGCTTGATCCGTCGTGCAAGATTTTAGCAGGTCTAAAAGATATTATGGCTTTCCACAACACCCAGTTATTATAAGTCAACTGACATTGATTAAAATTATCTTTTATCTCGTGATGTTATGCAACAAAACTATAATGAGAATCATTTTTTTAACAATGATAACTGGCATGATAATTATGGGAAAACTGCACATCATACGTTACGCCCTCTAGCGGTGAAGCGTTTATATGATGTAATAGGTGTAATGGACGCCGTTCACAGCTTTAGTTAAAGTTATTTTGATCTTTAATCGTCTGTCAATGAAAACAAAACTGTTATAGGCACTTTTTAGTAAGAACGAACCAACTACTAGTACACAGCCAAACAGAGTCGTCTATGAATATCATTGCCACGCCAAGAAAGCGTTTCGTCGCTGGCGGGCGCGATTTAATTGAAAGGTGGCGTTGGTAGTATTGTTTCAAGTTAGTCAGAGGGCGCTGTACGTTGGAAGGGTGGAGGAGTAGGTTCAAACACAAAATGATAATCTATTTGCGTGAGTGTTAAAAAAAATGATACGCGTCTGCTGGATGTCAGTTTTGATTATAGACACCATTATTAGAATGTAATGACGTAATATATTCACAGAAATGAATCAAAGTTTACATATTCAAAATGTCGCCTCTATGAAAAAAAGATCAATTATACTATTAACTTATGCGGAAATAATAAATAAAATCGGAGTACTACAGTACAGATAATAAAATAATTTGAAAATTAAAAAATAGTCACAGTCACAAGCCTGCATGGGTAGCATTCCTCATTCCCAGCTTATTCTTCTGTTTGTATTTCAGATGTGCATAGTACGTACCGGAATATCACGAATGACTTCTGATGGTATTTCTGTCACAGTCTCTAAACATACCTCGTGGGCATTGAAGTCAAAGCATGTGAAGTAGACATGGATCATATGCGACATACGCACTTTCATAATGTGTCGTTGGTGGCGGTAGTGAAATATGCTGATAGAATAAACGAATGTGCGCGCAATAAAAGCGTGTGTGGTGTCATATTATTCCCACATATTGGTAATACAGGGTAGAGTGTTCAGTGTTATATTGCCCAAATATGTAGGTCAATGATTGGATACGCGGTCAGCCTCGCCCTTTCCACTGGATGCGAAGATAACTGGTTCGACCAAATTGACATATATTTTAAGTTGTTTATGCGGTACACAAATTAAAATTCATATGAGCGCAAACCACAACTGAATATTCCAGCGAATCAAATGTTGTACTAACTGGTTCAACACCGCCCGTTGCTACGGCATTGGGTAATAATGCATGTTGGGTCATGTTGTCGAAAATCGCGCTCACTTCTTAAAATTTAGAGAGTGCCCATCGGAGTTGCCTTTCGGGGGTCATACGTATATGGGTTTGGTGATATTGTGTGAAGTACTTAGTCGTTTGAATTTATGCAAATTAACGAAAAATGTGTGAAAAGTTTTATTTTTAATGATTCAGATTTTGACTATTGTCGATCGTTTCAGCTTCCCACTAATGTTTGATTTTTATATAGCATCGCTTTTGAATAAATAGTACATGTACTCCGATACGCATCGCGATGGATTCGCAAAGATTCGATTAAAGTTCCAACTTGGTGAGAACTGCAGTAATTTGGAACAGAATATGTTTCGCAATACGCGAGACCCATTTAAATCTAAGGAATTTCAGGAAAAAAGCCTGTAATAATCACGTGTGTAATGAACTCATGTATGTACATTTGTATGTAGAGTAGACACTCAGTGGAATCACTTCGATGTGCATGGTTTGAAGATGTGCATACGTGACCAGTTCACTAGATTCTGATTTAAATTAAGCTGTTGTTAATTTAATAGAAGATATATTCGCAATATGACACCCTCTTATGGATTGAAACAATACCCGTGTTGAGCTCAAAACGAGGTGGTTCTGTTAGGCGACACACCGTGGTTTGCGAGCTTAACATGGCGGGCTGAATGGCAGAGTTATAGTGTATTTTATTTGGTTCTTTTCTTTGTAACAGAATAAACTTGATATAGGTACAATATAAGCATATCCAATGACCCCCTTCTCTCCTGGATGCGCCCTGTTTTTGTTTTTACAATAATACCCTCATGACACATATGGCTACATTAATTTAAAGGGAAAGTCAAGGCTAACAACACAATACTCCTAGATAAAAGAGCAAATGTAAGAACATGCAATTTACATTTTTATATCACGTTTCATTTTTTAGATATTCAACTTTTCATCAATTTATGTAGTGCTTGATTCTTCAGCAAAGGATTATGGGTAAAGTGTGACATCACATAATCTGTTGTCAGAAACTGAGAAAATGTTTTCATCTCTAACGTCAAAAGCAAATAATAACCAATTAGAACGTTCTACATACATGTATTATAAAAGACAGCTGAGAATATATTTGAGAATTTTGAGGCATATTTCAATAATTGATTTCGGTAAGGTCAATTTAGTATGTAAAATAACAATGTTTTTATGGCAATATATACCCCCCAGATATACCTACAGGCCGTCGTACCAGGTTGGACAGACCCTGTCGTTTACACATGAATTGGCGGCTTTGTTCGCTGCCGTCATTCAATATACGTATATGTCCCCCTGTTAAAAAAACACTTATGGACAACAGCAGATACCGAAAATGATTGTTGATCAGGGAGCGATAAATATTAGACATTCGCATAATGTTACCACATATGGAAAATAATGACGTCACGTAGCGACAGCGTGTACAGTTACTAAACCAAAGCGCATGTGCATTAGCATTTTTATTATAGCGTCGAGCGAATACTGTCATGATTACCGTGGAGACCAGTGTTTGGAAACCAAATCTATCTACTACTAATTTTAATAGACATGCCAGTGTTCGATCGTGGTGGGTATAATAACGGCCTGGTATAATGTGTCGCGCCGTGGATGCATTAGTCAAGTCAGTTTCTGCATGGATGTACTAACTACATGTACTTGGTAGTACGTCCATGGTTTCTGTAAATCAGACAATGTATTTCCTGTTTAGACATTAAAATGTGTGTGTTCGTGATTTCATGAAAAGGCGGATGTACCCTATCGATACAAGTCGGAATCGACGTCTCTTTGAGTGTTTGGTACACCCCTCTGTGTTCCTGTGACCGATGCCAGCTTTTGACGATAATGTCGAAACAAAACCTGCTGGTCGTCACCTAGAACAATTTATATAAGTCGTATCAACAACAAAATGCAAGTCTCTATCTCACTATCTAGAGGTACTGTGCCTTAACTAAACAACTAAATGAGTATGTGTCTGGGGAATAGGGAACATGGAACCCGTTTATTATTTCTTCATCCACATAGGTTATATTTTGCTTATTGGTTAAAAAAAGTAAAAATACAAGAACCACATGCAAATGATATTTTGAAGCATAATATTTCTGTCCTCTCAAATTACCCGGTCAGTTTTACTGCATAGTATTACGTTCTGCGAGACAAAATTGTGAACCTCGTCATCGAAATTTTAGTCAGAGCATGGAGTGTATAATCCGTAAACAATGTACAGAAATTATTTTATTGGCTGGGTCATTTCCGGAACTGACCATGACACGATGATATCGACATCAATTTTAGGAAACAAAAGGCATATTTCTAAGAAGTCTGCGAATCGTCAAAATAACAATTTCGTCGAAAGTCAAGTATATCGTGTGTTTTTTCGAACTTCCTCCAATGTGACACAAATTGATGAATTACAACTCGCCGGATTTGAAGTTTATAAAATAGAATATAAAAACATGTTATCAAATAGCTGCTTGTCCTATGTTAGGTCTCCAGAATTACTTAGAAGGGAGAAAATTATACATACAATAGTTACTGAAATAACGATTTATTAGACACAGAAAAATAAAGTAAACTATTGACTTTTATTTCATGAAAAAAGGCATTGATCTGCTTCATTATACAAGTACAAAAACTGAACTGTTCAAGACAGGCAACAATACAGCAATGTGAGTACAAAAATAGAACTTGTATCAGTAATCAGTATGCAAATCATCAAAGTTGTAGCGAGGCATCGTCTTCGTCGTCTCCCATGCTTATTGCACCTAGTAATACAGGCACAGATAGACAGTTCGTCGAGAATAGCATATAAGTTTTTTTACAAAATAATATTTTATTAGTAGTATTCTTACAATCTGGTGTTCAACAATGTTCAAGCTTTGCAAGGCGATTTTCGGACATTCCAATAAATTTAATAAGACTGTTTGGATTTCCACTTAGCACGAAGGATAAATTCCGGTTTTTGTAACAACATTACCATTACAACACATACTGAAAGAAGCGTCATAGGAGGATGTACCGCAGCAAGAAGGCCGTATCCCGGTCTTGCTTCTCACTTGGCCATTACAGCACATACTGAACGAGGCGTCGTAGGTGTTCGTAGCACAGCAGGCTGGACGGATACCGATCTTCGATCGCACTATCCCGCCGCAGCACATAGAAAATGCGGCATCATAACCGGACGAGCATGGCTGTAAATTACACACAAAAATAATCCTTATTCTATGTGTAAAGTTGTCAAATATTATGAAATGAAAACAGAATACTACATTGTATGAAAAATAAAAAAATATGTACAATTTGCGAAGATCTACCTTTTCCGGTCTGAGCATTTCGGCCACGCGATTTGCTAAAGGTGGAATGAGTTCGTGGTGCAAATATTATTTCAGCATTTTTTGCACAAATTAAACGTTGGATACTAGTACATCCCAGGTTTTTTACGTGTGGCTGAAAAGTGATTCTTTAAATTTGAAAATGTGATGTAAATGAATAAATAGACTTGCTCAAAATATGAGGCGAGTTGATCGTATTGATAGCTAGAAAATTCCCGACGTATTAAAAGTTATTTTATTACCACAGTGTATTTTTTTGTTTTTTGAAATGTGATTAAAAGTAAAAACTAGATTTATGAAAACTCACCCTGCCACCACTCCCAGTTCCACCACCACCGGTACCACCACCGGTACCACCACCACCGGTACCACCACCCCCGGAACGTCGACGACGTCTACGCCGGCGCCAACCATCAACCGAGACAAGACTATCAACGATCACCAACACAAGAAGTATAAGGATCAGTGTCTTGTTCATGATGATGAAATCGATGGTAAGATCTGCCAATAATAAAGGTAAATGTTATTATAACGTGTAACTTGTACTTTATACGATTTTAAGTGTATAAAACTCGGATGTCCCGTGGTGTTAGCTACTATACGATGACTGTTTTAATTTAAAGCGGGGGTGTCGTCACCTGCACATGCGTCATATGGCCATAGTGTGTCATTGTTTACAAACAAACGTCTACCCATGAGTCTTTGCGTTATTATCGTGTGTTGTTATCGTCGCTTGGGGCTCGATTCCCGCACGTGTGCTTGTGACGACCCTCCCTCTTTAATTTGAAGCACTGACCCAGGCCGACGTAATTCCCCCTATCAACAAATCATTCTCTAATTTCCACCATCTCAGTCTTGAAATTGAACATTCAGAAGCCATGACCACAACTGCATTACGACTTCACTGATTGAAATAGCCCCACTCTCTCAACAACACACCTGAAACTTATATGAGAGGGAGAGGTGCTTTGAAAGTTGGAAAATGTAGCCAGTAAAACCACAGTTTATCTCTGAATATGGTAATACAAGGATTCGCCAGCTGCAAAAAGCGGTCGTTCCATTGGAGGACAAATCCCCTCCAGGTAAAACAGGACACGGAATTTCTTCGAATGAAAATTTCTTCGATAGTTGAATATGTCATTATTTATACGTACAAATACCAACGAGTGTGGTAATATTGAAGGGAATGATCTTTGGAGACCCAAAGACGGGAAAAGTCAACACCTGAAAATTTGTTTTGTTGAAAGGTTATGGTGACCTTGAACGTTGACACTCTATTTAAACAATACAATTCAATGTTACACACTTCCTGTCTCAGTCGGATAACGATACATGGTACTAATGATCATTGGATGAAATAATAATAATAACTTTATTACACTACTAAAAAAACCTTCAGAGGGTTTTTGTATGGTAAGGAACATAAATACATACAATACATAAGAGATAAAAATAAAATGTTAGTAAAATAAAATAAAAAAATAAATTAATTACTTTCTGTGGTTTTAAAAATTGTGCTCTTTAAGTATTTTGCTAAAGCTATATTATTCTCCATAATCTTTTTAAATATGGAATTCACATCCATTGTGTAAATATTTATTGAACACTCATCAAACAGTTTTTTTCTTTGTTCTATATAGCCAGTACAAAATAGCAGGAAATGTTTTTCATCTCCTAATGCTTTAGTGTTACATTTATTACAGTGTATATTTTCTAATTCTATTTTGGGCTTTGTTCTTCTACCTAATTCTATTTCTAAGTTGTGGTCACTCAGACGGAATTTCGAAAGCATTTTCCTGAGGCTGAAATTTGAAATGTTTTGCAAATAATTTTCCATATTATAGCTTACTTTGAATAGTTTGTATGTTCTCAGTTTTGTTCCCCTATTTTCATTGGTTTCACTGAAATTTAGTTTTTCTCTCCATCTTTGAATATAAAACTCAGATAGTCTGAGTTTTACTTTTTTTAGTATTTGATTCCAATTTTCCATATTGTGATCATTTTTTATTTTAATTAGATCATGTCCCAGTGTAGCATTAATAGTCCTTACCCAGTTTGAATTAATTTTTTATCATTTCATCCAGGGCTAATTTTAAAATGTGATTATCTGGCAGACTATATAGTCTATGGCAGTATTTAATTTGAGCCAAATTAATTTTTAATTTTACTGGTAACCTACCAAGTTCTGCTTTCAAACCACTAATTGGCGTCATTTTACTCACTCCTAGGATAAACCTGTAAAAATGACTGCAAACTTGCTCTAAACTGTTACTGTCAGTTGTGATTTCATTGGCCCAGATTTCTGCACCATACATGAGTATAGGTGAAATTAATTGGTCGAAAATTTTCAAACTAAGTGCTGGTGAGATTATTTTGTGGTTTAAGACTGTTTGTCTGATGCTGAAAGAGCCTTCATTGATTTATTTTTTAACATAGATAAGTTTGTTTTAAATTTCCCATTTGGAGTAAATATTGCCCCTAAATAGCAAAACTCGCTAACAGCTGTTATGTCTTGGTTGTTGATTTTAAAATTCATGTTTTTAATCAGTCTGTTGCTGCAATTAAATACCATGACCTTAGTTTTCTTTACGTTTACTTCTAAATTCCAATTTATACAATAGTCATTTAATTTGTTCAGACAGCTTTGTAGGCCGTCTTCCGTTTCTGAAATAAGTGCAAGGTCATTTGCATATTGGATGCAATTTATAGGTTTCTCGCCCATTAGAACTGGTTTATCAATTTGATCCCCAAATAATTCTGGCAGATCGTTCAGAAAAATGTTAAATAAAGTTGGTGATAAATTGCAGCCTTGCTTAACTCCACAGGTAGACTGAAATCCATCAGTTATACCCTCTGACAATTTAATTTTATATTTAATATCCTTATACATAGATTTTATTATTTCATAAAAGTTCCCCGTGATACCACTGTTTTGTAACTTCAGAAAGAGTGCATCCCTCCAGATGCTGTCGAAAGCCTTTCTAAAGTCAACAAAACATGTGTATAACCGTCTTCCAGAACTGCTGCTTTTATTTTTATTATAAATTGTTTTTTCAACTGCTGTTTTTAACAGGAAAATTGCGTCTGTCGTTCTCCTGTCTTTCCTAAAGCCAAACTGCATGTCGGTAAATAAATTATTTTCTTCCAAGTATGTGGTCAATCTTTGATTCATTATGCCAGTAAATAGTTTTGAGAGACAACTTGTTAATGCAATAGCTCTATAATTACCAAGATTTAATTTGTCGCCTGATTTGTGTAGTGGAACAAGAATCGTAGATTTCCAGGTTGCAGGAAATTTTCCACTATCTAGAATACAGTTGAAAAGTTTCTGTAAACATCTTATCATTAACTTATTTTTGGTTTTCAACATTTCATTGGCAATGCTGTCATCAGCAGCTGATTTATTGTTTTTTAGTTTGCTAACAGCGCTAAGAATTTCTTTGTATGTGATATTTGAGTTTAGATATTGGTTGGGAATTTGTCGCATTTCTTTTTCTATAAGATTATTTTGTAACTCATGATTTTTAATGTTTGTTTTATTATAGAGTTTTGAAAAATGATCAATCCAATTTTTTCCGGATATTGTTGTGTCTTGATTTTTGGTCTTTTGATTACGTAGGCTTTTCAGCACAGACCAGTACTCATTTTGGTTGGCACTGTCCATATGTTCAAGTTTGGACACCAACATGTTTTTATATTCTCTTTTTTTATATTTTATAAGTTTTGTATAATGCTTTTTAAGAGTATAATATTGGTGTTTGATATACGGGTTGGTTGGTTGTTTTGTTAGCAACTTAGAGGTACTAATTAATTCCCTTTTTAGTGTAGAACACGACTTATCAAACCACTGTTGTTGTTTTGGATGTTTATAGTTTTTATTATTTATTGTTCTTTTATTGGTTACTTTTTTAAGGCAATTATCTGCTGCATTAATTAATATTTTGTTGAATTGATCTGTTGGTTCATTGACATCACTGTCTTTGAAATCATTGGCAAGGTAGTTTTTGAACATTGTTTCAAAATTTGAATTTTGTAACATGATTTTTTACTTTTGCTTTGCCTCAACGTCCCAAATGAATTTTTTACAGTGCGGTTTCAATTTATTCACAAGCTTTGTGTTCTTGGTGTGATTGTAATTTACAGTTAGTGAGAAACCAATAGGACAATGATCTGACAAGTAATTAATATCATGAATTTTAAGATAATCAATATGTCTGTGTAAATCCTTTGTGCTAATGCAGTAATCAACTGTACTTGAACCGACCGGATTATGACAGGTAAAGTTTCCATTTAAATCACCTATCTTCCTACCATTGGCTATTAAAAGATTATTTATAGTACAAAGATCGACTAATTGTTTGCCAAACTTATTGTTAGTTTTATCTTGGGTGTGCCTTTTTTCAAAATTTTCTGAAGTGTAATTATTTGGAGTGGGTACATGAATGTTATCTCCAAAAGCAATGTAATCAATTAGATTTCCAGTGCGACTATTGAAATCACCTGTTATAATTACCTGGCCCTGATTGGAGAAAACTGTTATTTCTTTTTCTAAAATGCCAAAGTAGTCAACATCTAAGTGATAAACCGAATTTTCGGGTGGAATGTATATACAACCCAAATAAATATCATTTTCTAATGAGAAAAATTCCTTGTCCAATTTACACCAAAGGAAGTCGTTAATTTCAGACTTTATTTCCCTCAGCCCTCCCCTCAACCCTGATTTAAACAAAATTGCCACTCCCCCAGAGTTCCTCCTACTTCTAGCTGATTTGCATTTTCTGTCTGTTTTAAAATAACTATAACTATCTAATACATCTAATGAACTACTATTACTACCTAGACTACCTAACCACGTCTCTTGTAAGCACAAAATATCAAATTTCTTTAAAATAGAAGTAAAATCAGATTCTACACACTTAGCACCAAGGCCGTGAATGTTCCAACTACCTACATTAAGATTAGTCTGCCTAATACTGTTGACAGTTGTTGTTTTCATCATTATTCTATTCTCCACGATACGGGGTTGCAGGCCACAAATTTTTGTTTTTTAAATGAAAAGTAATAAAAAATTTAAAGTAAAATATAATGACATTGATAATTACTTAATGTTATGATGATGATCTGCTGGAATATTGAAGTTAAATATTAGTAGTTGTAGTAGTCATGGTTTATATTTCTATTGTCTGTCTGCCTCTCTGATCGTTGAATGTATTTGTTGTCTGTATGTTGATAGCTCTTGTTTACATGGTCATCTTCATAACCTCCACTGTGATAGTAAAATTGGTCAGTAGCTGCAGGACTGTAGTGAGAATCTTGATGATCATTATCATAATAGTGACTTTGATAGTGACTTTAAAGTCATACTAGTGACTTTAATAGTGACTTTGAGCGATAACAATTGAAATGATGTTTGGTATGGCCTCAAGCTTCTATAGTACTCTGAGGTATTGGACACCACGATATTCTGTGCGGTATTCAGACAAGTCGCTCTAGGAAAAAAGTTCCAAGACAAGTAACACACAAGACAAAACGTCGCGATACTAATAGCTTTCGGAGTCACTATAAAACTCCAGCGACCGTCCGGTGTCTACCGGTGCCGCCCGGACAACGGGGGGGGGGGCAAATTCTGGTCTTTAAGCGACCTGTGGTGGTGAAAATGGTTATAAATATTAAATACACCGTGCGCAGCAAAAAAAGACGCAACGTAAGGGATAGTTAGGGATAGCGAGGGATAGTTTTCATTAAGACACATTTGAGGGACTCCGACCGAGATAACAATGCTATCTCGAATCAAGTGGATTGTTGACTCGCTCAAATATGCTTTAATCTTATGAGTCGAGCTTATTGTAGCGCAAATCCAAACCACAATCCCTCTATGGTCTATGGAGGGACTGTGTCCAAACGTATTACAATTGTCTGCTGATGCATAAATATATTTTCGACGAAATGTTTATTCGACGAAACAGGGTGCGCCATGACATCACTTTTCTAATCTAATGAATCAATAGACGTTTCCAGTTGCAGGCTGTTCTTTTAGCGGTCTGGTACTGTGAATTACAGGGACGACTAATAGCATGCTGATTTCAATCGTTAGTACCTTCCATGTTTCAATTGAGTCACTCTATAAAATATATGATCTACTTCGGGTGTAAAAACTAGAATAATCAGGTAAAAATGAATCAATCGTTTAAATAGAATGCTCTGCTATCAAGAGGCTATGCTTCGCGGAAAGCAATACCCGGGATGTCCGAGGACTGGGGGTAATTCACACCTTAGACAACAACCGTTTCCAAACCGGGGATAGAGGGAATGTGATATCACTGACACATTTTGTGTTTAACCTCTTGTGACGACTTCCTGTTTACGTACTTAAGTGGAATCACGGTTACTTTCTTTGCTGCCAGAGTTCTCAACTATTCATAATCATTCGACATAAATCTGAAGCATCCTGTTTGATATTTCAATTAAATTGAGAAAATCAGGTAAGACAATATAGAATTGTGTATATAAATGATTATGCATAGTTGAGAATTTCAAACTCTGGCAGCAAAGAAAAGAAATGCAGTCCTGGCGTTTGAGGGCGTGCACGCATGCGCAGATTGACACAACCTGAACGCTGGTATCACAGAGAATAGAAATTGTCAAATTTTGTCATAAATGCGTAAAATCTGGAAAAATATATGATTTATATGTAATCGGACAACATTTTGCGATAGTTCAGTGTCTTATAAGCATTCGTAACTGGTTTGGACAAGGTATTTTGTATTATGAGGTGTGATTTTCGGCTGCTAGAAAAATGTGTGCACATTTTGTTTCCTCCCTTGTCTTATATATAGTGCAAGCTGATCGGCCGGAAACAAGTATTAGTGATTTTCGTGGTTTCGGAGCGTGATGATTAAATTTAATAACATATGTTTGCTTCACATTACTAAACTGTTTTAATTCTATAATGTCTATTATTTTGAGCAAGGACAAGGTCCTGTACCGGGACATAGTCGCTCGGTCCCATAGAATAGATCGTCAGGCCCCTGTGTTCCAGCATGCCACGCAAAGTGAAACAAAGGCAAAACAACAACCACAGACAGTTGTAAATGATAAACAATCCGTTGTAAACCGAGTCTCACAAACATGTTGACAACTTCGAGCCAGGCAGCTTCCAGTGACATAATGTGAAACTTACTCGGTTTATTTTCGCGAGATTTTATTTTCGCGGACAGAACAGTGTCACATTTTTTCTATTGGTGCATTGATTTCATAGCATTCTTGCATTGAGGAGAAAACTAAAATAAACGTTTTCACACAACATTTATGTATATGTATTCATCCCCATGTGAATAGTTACTACGCCTTCACCGTCAGATTCACTCGAACACAAACTCCGTCTGACCATGGAGGTAATAATGACACAATGTTGTAGCTTTCTGCTATCGCGACTAGATCTTGTCGGAACCAATCAGATTGCAGAAGCTGTTGATTATGATACCGATCACATAATATCCACTCATAACACATTCTTTTTATTAACATAATATCTGACAACGTTCTGGACCACTTCCGCCCGTTATTTACCGATGGCTTGAAGAAAACTAAACCATGTCTTTTTAGCTTGCATGTTATGTTAGCCAATTTAGCTAATTCAAGGTTTAGCTATTGTAACAGAAAGTATATTTTCACATTGAGATTGCTGGAACTTTAGGTAAATTAATAAGATCCTGTAAAACATGCATGGAGTCAAATTCGCTAAAATTGTATTCAGCTATTTGAACGTGTTTTACGAAGGCCCTGTTAAGAGAGATTAGAATATTAGATTATACACAATCTTTGCAAAGTGAACTTCAGCAACTCGACGAAATAAGAGATGGGATAATATTCTTTATGGACTGGATACGGCTTTTGCGGCCCAAGGTTGTGCATAAGCCGTATGACCGAGAGCTGCAAAAGCCGTATCCAGTCCATAATAGTTTTATCATATACCTTATACGTGTAATTACAATTTTACCAAGGCATGACCTCAAACACACGACGTGATATAGAATGACGCTTTTTGTTTTGAGTGATGAAAGCCGGGCGCGCTTGGCCATGCGTGATATGGGAAATTATTGCCCTGGTGGAGGTCGCATTACCCATAGCGTTTGGACGCCGGGCAATACGAGGTACATGTGTATATGATATGGGAGATTATTTCTTTGCTGTGAGGGCGCACTTCCCATAGCGTTACGAGTTACGATTATTTAAAGCGAACCTAAATGCGGCCTTAATTTATAGTTGTGTATATTCTAAACTGTTTTTGAAATAATATTGCAGTGGTTTAATTTTGTTTTAATTATAACTGTAGCTTGGATAGGCATTTGAAGTGCTTGCAATTAAACACCTTGGAGGCCATTCATGGAGGGTAATAAACAACGAACCAACATATTTAACATCCGGGTACTTTTCAAAGCTATGACGTTTTAGTATCTGATCGCATTCGTATACGCCATTGTACATATCCGTTCATGCTGCCAAGCATTGTGTACTACTAGTATAAACTCAACTTTTATATGCACAATGTGCTTTTTAAAACTTGGGTTAGAGCCTTATGCGTTTGAACCACAGTATTCTGAGAGTGGAAGCCCAATTGCGTTAAAGTACCGTACTTCCCCGATCGTAAGCCCCTCCCGAGTATGAAGCCCATTCCTATATTTTTACTATTATTTATGAGTTGAGAGCATTCACGATTATAAGCCCAGAGTGTTTTTACTGGGCGTCGACGATATTCTTTAAAATATGCGTGTAAAAGGTGTGTTTCATTTCATGATAATCGTGATTGGCATGGTAGTTTGATTCGTGTTTTTTTTATGAAAAAAATCGCATTAATTTCAGAGTACATGGCGAACGTACACAACGTGGTTCGCATCCTTTCTATTCTGTCATTTACTCAGGATGAACCCCGATGTTGCAATACTGGAGTAATCCATATTTCTTTGAGTAGTAGCTTTCGAAAAGCCAAAAATGTGATCGTTAAGTCGTGTACCTGGTTATTGGGCATGGTTTACTTTGAGACTATCATGAAAGGCCTAGGGTTTGAACGATGTGACATGATGTTGGCGACCGTGAAATTCATCCTCCACGCTAAGTTTACCCACGGTTACTATTAACCGTCGTTTATATTTCGGAAATTGCGAATCGCCAGTTTTTAGGGAAAAAAATCATCGTTTTTTCGTTGCAATCAGTGCTACAGATCGCATTTTAACATTGCGGTATTTCACTTCCGCATTGCGTTAAAAAATCATCGTCAATAATCGGAAAATTTCATCATTACGACACATCATTTTGATTGGTTAATGAAAGATTGATTGTTATGTCAAAGGAAGTTGTTCCAGGTCAAATCGTGCTGAAAAACCTCATGGTGGAAAATTGCTTTGCGTCGAGTTTGCGTACGATCAAAAACATACCAAAACGACTCAAGATAATGATAAATGCCTTCATCCACTGTTTCCTCACAGATCCTACCCATTATTTCACCGTAAATTCTGACGTATTGTAATAAAATTCTGACGTATTGTAATAAAATGTGTGTGTTTTTTTATGAGCATGTTTGTTTCTTCATTGTAAGTGTCGTGGAAATCAATGACGCATTTTTTTTTTCGAAAATATTATTATTTTCCCGAGCCCGGCGTGGTGAACGAATAATTGTTTTGGCTAATTTTTCGTTGTTAGCAAGATGGTTACAGTGTTTAACCCCAAAACAAAATCATCTTTTCTGAGCTGGTCCTCGAGTATAAGCTCATCCTTACTTTTCCCTTACGTGTTCATGCCTCCGGGCTTATGATCAGGGAAGTACGGTATACTGTGAAGATTCAATTCAGTCCAGTGTGAGTGATGAGAGTATATCGTCGACGATGCCCCTTGTTCGGATAATAGTTTTATTTCAAATTACACGGGAGGTCTGTGAACAATCTGCTTGGTGTTCCTGTGACAATTGACAAATGATTTGCCAATGCAGCCCCGTGAATACATGGACAAAAATGTTTCCATCACCACCCTACGAACTCAAGATTGCATACTCCAGCATCCATACTTTGAATAATTTGCACGCCGCACAGTGCAATACTGGAAACAGCATTTATTAGACAGTTAGACAAAAAACAAAACAAAATGCCTGTCTCGATCAATTACACATCCATAATGTTTGTATGTTGATACGCTTGTAAATAACATTAACGTAAAAGTCCAAACAACATAGACTAGAAATCAATTCACCAGTCCAGCCAACTATGGCTCCCTAAGTTGCTTATATTTAATCAGATACTATTTCGTCATCATGCTTTGTTACCTTACCTGTTTATACCTCATGAGGGCGTTTTTTTATGGCAAGGTGGCGCAAACGGAAGTCCTTAACAGGTTTATGGTTTCTCATATTTAAACCATCATAACTCTGAAGATAATCATTTTTTTTAATTTTTTTTTTTCAAATTTATAATCACTATACATAACTTGATGAATACAAACACCAAAATAGGCTCTATTTAGTTCCCCTTTAAACAATAATGAACGACATGCCAACCCATAATGGGCGAAAGCTCACTTTGTGCAACGTATATGTACGAGGCGTGAGCCGAGTACATATATGGAGCACAAAGTGTGCTTGAGTCCATTATGGGTTGTCGGGGAGTTCATTATTGTTATTATTTTGTAGCGTTGTCATTACCAGTGGATTTGCTGCATCTAAAAAGCGGAAAAATTTGGAGAAAAATCTACAGTGAACGGAATAGTTTCAAAGTCACTGGCCCGTGAATCTGAATAATTTAAAATGTCTTTCTGGAAATTGTTTCCACAATCTCATATGGCAAACTAAGAAAGAAACTAGTTTTAATCCATCAAATATAATTGTATTGAACTCATTTACATTGCGAGTGAATGAGTGACTGATGTGTGATGTGGAGTAGCATTACAGTGATCGCTCGAGCGAACGGCACACCGTGACTGGTACCGGGAACTGGTACGCCGTATCGGCTTGCACTACACTACGCTAGATCGCCGCCGTGGTCCAGCTGGATCGACTGTGCGTATGGATGCGTACCCGGGGCGCATATACGTAGTTGCATCGTTACCCCATCCCACTAGTGTTTTCAAACAATTAAGGTAGATATTATTGGCAACTGTCCTTTCTGTGTAATAGTTAGTTTAAATTTCACGGGAGGGCATGATCCGGGGGCATGATTTGACGAATACTATGAAGCCAAACGTAGCGTAGCGGGCGAACGAACATGTCCGGAAAGCCAGTGGGTGTTAGCCATCCTAGAAGGAGAACCAACAGTGATTTTAATCTCACTGTATAAATAAACAGATACACACCTGGGAACACGGATAGTTTCATTTATTTATACAAACTATGCCCGGACTGTTACATTTACCGGGAGTCGACGCCAAGGAAATAAGAGTCACGTCGGTCTTTCGTCGATCTCGTTTCGCAAATTTTATAGTACAAAAACAGAACAAATTTATCTCTCTGTACTCGTAGATATACATTGTACCCCCATTTCGTTTATCGCATTTGTTTGTATAAATTATCCTCGGTTAGCCTCACTTCAACAACACAATAAGGCGTACTAATCAGGAGGCCACCAGGACAGCAGCATCAGTCGCGGCATCTAGAAGCGCGCGTACTAAATGGAACGCTTCGACCTAACGCGCGTTAGCGTACAGAGCAGACGACGATGCCTTCAAAATATTGTCTGATTTCGATATTGAAATCTGCTGTTATTGGTTATAGATCGTTTAATTTGATGTCGATTTTGGTATTAAATACTTGTTATCTAACAATATTTCTTCTTTTTCAATAGTTTCTTCTTTGTTCGTTTTCGAAATCAACATTGTATTCATATCCATGGGACAGGGCCTTGATGCTCAATAATGTAATACATTATCGCGAATAATCTGCTGCAATGACGTCATAAAATCCACTGGTATTGATAATGCTATAATATAATATCTGATATACCTCACTGATGAATATATATAAAAGGACGGTGATTTCACCATCGGATTAATACATGCGTATGAGGATTCGGAGGATTTGAATTTTGAGCTCATTTAACTGTACATCAAAATGATTTTAACTTCACTTATTCATCATTCTCTGCATTGCAGTCTTTAGCAGACGAGTGACGAGGGATGTCCGGTCAGATGCAGCGTGGCGGTGAACTAACGCACGCCATTGTACTACTCTTTAGTACACCGAGCACAAGGCACAACAAAGACGTATATTCGTGTTCCTTTCAGAATGTTTGATAACATCACGATACACTTATTATTAATTATAAATACCTAATAGTAGGAGTCCCGTTGATTTAGTGATTTTGTACGTGGAAATACTTTCCCACCCGTTCATGGCGTTTGCTTTGCATACGAACTGCAAGTAGGTCAAACACTTAAACAGGTCTAGTTTTACAAATAAACTAATACTTTTCAGGAATATTTAATATATTCTGTTTTGTATAGATGTTCGATTTTCTTTTCTTGCATTTCAGTTCCGATGGTGGGCCTGTTTTTTTTTTAACTCCACACCTTCGAAAAAACGAGCTCGCAGATTGCCACAGGGATACCGCTCTCATCGACTGACGATACACTTTTTCTATAAGTCGCGCCCTCTACGACAAAACGCTTCTATTATGTACATAGGTGATAACTTTTAAGTTTATAGTCGTCAATCAATGAAGATTATGTTTTTGAGGAATTTTACTATCCTCGGAGGCGGAGCTACGTCACGGACGTTCTACGTTGCTAAGACGCGCACCACTGTACCACGTATTTCTATGGGCTCTGTGCGCGCTGCTGTGGAACGCCGTGGAGCCGGTGAAAATTCGAGAAAACAACACAAACTCAACTTTGAAGTAATCCTGAACAACCAAATTCATATATGTTACACACGTAAGGCTAATCTTATAAATAATAATATAAATCTATGGCTGGGAAACAGATACTAGCTGATGCAGAGCTAGTCTAGTATGTTTCCCATCAAAATATATTTTTAAATAGCTATTAATTAAAACGGTGAACAATACATTATCCAAATATTGATCGCCCGTGAGTTATAAAAGGTCATAATTGTCATTTGCGTCTGTGAAAGCTAGAAAGCTAGAAGCTCTGCTCAATTTATAACATTGGGTTTTCTGACGATCTACCACTGCCAGGCAATTAATAATAATAATAATACATTTGTGTGGTATGTGTACCACGTGTTCACAGGCATCCAATAAAATCTTAGTATTTACAGGTGCGCACGTTGGAACCAGTGATTGACTGACGCTGGCACGTCTGGGTGACTTCACGACTACGCTCCACTCGCCCTATATTTATTTACTTTCAATATGTATTATGATTAACAGATAAACGGCAAAGATGCTTTCCCTATTACTTCACCGGCGATACTGGGTAGTTTCAAACAATTCGATCTGAAAATGGTCGCAGATAACTATGGATAACGATGGATAAAGACTTCTTTGCAGACAGCTGGTCAACAGAGTGAGTGGCGTTTTTGTGACAATATACTGCTTATTTTTTTCTAAACCTATTAGCTTGATACGTATCGCAAGATTTTAGCAGGTCTAAAAGAGTTATTTTTACCTGAAAATAAAGCACTGTTCCTTTAAATGTTCAGTACAATAACTTGAACTCCACACACAAAAGTGCACTTATAGGCTGCTACGATATTATGGCTTTCCACAACACCCAGTTATAATTATTAGTCAACTGACATTGATTAACATTATCTTTTATCTCGTGATGTTATGCAACAAAACTATAATGAGAATCAATTTTTGAACAATGATAACTGGCATGATAATTATGGAAAACCTGCCCATCATAAGTTACGCCCTCTAGTGGTTAAGCGTTTCTATGATGTAATAGGTGTAATGGACGCCATTCCCAGCGTTAGTTAAAGTTATTATAATCTTTAATCGTCTGTCAATGAAAACAAAACTGTTATAGGCACTGTTTACTAAGGACGAATCAACTACCAGTACACAGCCAAACAGAGTCAGTCGTCTATGAATATCATTGCCACGCCAAGAAAGCGTTTCGTCGCTGGCGGGCGCGATTTAATTGAAAGGTGGCGTTGGTAGTATTGTTTCAAGTTAGTCAGAGGGAGCTGTACGTTGGAAGGGTGGAGTAGTAGGTTTAAACACAAAATGCTGATTTATTTGCGTGAGTGTTAAAAAAATGATACACGTCTGCTGGATGTCAGTTCCGATTATTGGCACCATTCATTAGAAATTAATGACGTAATATAATCACGGAAATGAAGTTTACATATTCAAAATTTCGCCTCTGTGAAAAATACCAATTACACTATTAACCACGGTTACTTTTTTAGTAACCGTGTATTAACTGATGTGGAAATAATAAATAAATCACAGTACAGTACAAATAATAAAATAATTTGAATATAAAAATAAAATTAGTCACAAGCCTGCATGGGTAGCATTCCTCATTCCCAGCTTATTCTTCTGTTTCTATTTCAGATGTGCATAGTACGTACCGGAACATCCCGAATGACTTCTGATGGTGTTTCTGTCACAGTCTCTAAACATACCTCGTGGGCATTGAAGTCAAAGCATGTGAAGTAGACTTAGATATTATGCGGCATACGCACTTTCATAATGTGTCGTTGGTGGCGGTAGTGAAATATGCTGATAGAATAAACGAATGTTCGCGCAATAAAAGCGTGTGTGGTGTCATATTATTCCCACATATCAGCAATACATGGAGGGTAGAGTGTTCAGTGTTATATTGTCCAAATGTGTACATGTAGGTCAGTCACTGATTGGACACGCGGCCTGCCGCGCCCTTACCACTGAATACGGGGATAAGTGGTACGGCCAAATTGACATATATTTTAAGTTGTTTATGCGGTCCACAAATTAAAATGCGGGATTGAATGTGCTGTGTTTAATTCATACGAGCGCAAACTGAATATTCCAACGAATCAAATGTTGTACTAACTGATTCAACACCGCCCATTGCTACGGCATTGAATAATGCACGTTGGGTCATATTGTCGAAAATGGCGCTCACTTCTTAAAATTTAGTGAGTGCCCATCGTAGTTGCCTTTCGGGGGTCATACGTGTATGGGCTTGGTGATATTGTGTGAAGTATTTATATTTGGTCGTTTGAATTTATGCAAATTAACAAAAAATGTGTGAAAAGTTTTATTTTCAATGATTTAGATTTTGACTATTGTCGATCGTTTCAGCTTCCCACTTATGTTCGATTTTTAGATAGCATCGCTTTTGAATAAATAGTACTCCGATACGCATCGCGATTCGCAAAGATTCGATTTAGTTCCAACTTGGTGAGAACTGCAGTAATTCGGAACACACTAGGTTTCGCAATGCGCGAGACCCATTTAAATCTAAGGATGCGCCCTGTTTTTGTTTTTACAATGATACCCTCATGACACATATGGCTACATTATTTAAAGGGAAAGTCAAGGCTAACAACATAATACTCCCAAATAAAAGAGCTTGGCAAATGTAAGAACATGCAATTCACATTTTTTATATCACTTTTCATTCTTTATATATTCAACTTTTCATCAATTTATGTAGTGCGCCATCTTGATTCTTGAGCAAAGGATTATGGGTAAAATATGACATCATAGAATCTGTTGTCAGAAATTAAGAAAATGTTTTCATCTGACTCGTAACTTCAAAAGCAATTAATAACCAATTGGAACGTTCTACATATTATAAAAGACAGCTGAAAATAATTTTGGGGCATATTTCAATAATTGATTTCGGTAAGGTCAATTTAGTATGTAAAATAACAATGTTCTTATGGCAAGATATGCCACGCCCCAGATATACCTACAGGCCGTCGTACCAGGTTGGAAAGACCCTGTCGTTTCCACATGAAATGGCAGCTTTGTTCGCTGTCGTCATTCAATATATGTATATGTACCCCTGTTAAAAATTACAACTTATGGGCAACAGTAGATACCGAAATATTTTTGATCAGGGAGCGATAAATATTAGACATTCGCATAATGTTACCAAATATGGAAAATAATGACGTCACTTAGCGACAGCGTGTGCAGTTACTAAACCAAAGCGCATGCGCATTAGCATTTTTTATGGAAAGGCGGATGTACCCTATCGATACAAGTCGGAATCGACGTCTCTTTTAATGTGTGGACACCCCTCTGTGTTCCTGTGACCGATGCCAGCTTTTGACGATAATGTCGAAACGAAACCTGCTCGTCGTGACCTAGAACAATTTATATAAGTCGTATCAACAACAAAATGCAAGTCAATGACCTTTGCCACAGTCTCTCTATCTAGAGGTACTGTGCCTTAACTAAACAACTAAATGAGTATGTGTCTGGGGAATAGGGAACATGGAACCCGTTTATTATTTCTTCATCCACATAGGTTATATTTTGCTTATTGGTTAAAAAAAAGTGTATAATCCGTAAACAATGTACAGTAATTATTTTATTGGCTGGGTCATTTCCGGAACTGGCCATGACACGATGATATCGACATCAATTTTAGGAAACAAAAGGCATATTTCTAAGAAGTCTGCGAATGGTCAAAATAACAATTTCGTCGAAAGTCAAGTATATCGTGTGTTTTTTCGAACTTCCTCCAATGTGACACAAATTGATGAATTACAACTCGCCGGATTTGAAGTTTATAAAATAGAATATAAAAACATGTTATCAAATAGCTGCTTGTCCTATGTTAGGTCTCCAGAATTACTTAGAAGGGAGAAAATTATACATACAATAGTTACTGAAATAACGATTTATTACACACAGAAAAATAAAGTAAACTATTGACTTTTATTTCATGAAAAAAGGCATTGATCTGCTTCATTATACAAGTACAAAAACTGAACTGTTCAAGACAGGCAACAATACAGCAATGTGAATACAAAAATAGAACTTATTTGCATTATCCAATCAGTAATCAGTATGCAAATCACAAAAGTTGTAGCGACGCGTCGTCTTCGTCGTCTCCCTTGCGAAGAACGTAACGCCGCGTGCAAAATATATTTTACATGTTTACCCAAAACGTAAACAAAAATATTTGCTGTGAATTATACAATTATGGTATAACCGAGTATCAATATGGTAAAGTCTGAATAAACAAATAACAAAAAGAAAAAACTGGTACAAAAATGAAAATAATATTCTTATGTATCACTACACCTAGTAATACAGACACAGTTAGAAACAGTTCGTCGAAAATAGCATATAAGTTTTTTTACAAAATAATATTATATTAGCAGTATTCTTACAATCTGGTGTTCAACAATGTTCAAGCTTTGCAAGGCGATTTTCGGACATTCCATTACATTTAATAAGACTGTTTGGTTCAGTGTAGATATCGTGCGATTTCCACTTAGCACGAAGGATAAATTCCGGTTTTTGTAACAACATTACCGTTACAACACATACTGAAAGAAGCGTCATAGGAGGATGTACCACAGCAAGAAGGCCGTATCCCGGTCTTGCTTCTCACTTGGCCGCCACAGCACATACTGAACGAGGCGTCGTAGCTACTCGTTCCACAGCATGACGGCTGGATACCTGTTTTACTTCTCACTTGGCCATTACAGCACATACTGAACGAGGCGTCGTAGGCGTTCGTAGCACAGCAGGCTGGACGGATACCGGTCTTCGATCGCACTATCCCGCCGCAGCACATAGAAAATGCGGCATCATAACCGGACGAGCATGGCTGCAAATTACACACAAAAATAATCCTTATTCTATGTGTGAAAGTTGTCAAATAATATGAAATGAAAACAAATCAGGGATTGCGTTAACCCCATAGTTTGCTTCCCTGGCTCCAATTATTCAAGAGGTACCCAGTTTTTTTCAGGCAAGCTGGGGTCCAATCTCTAATAAGGTTATCCCACAGGGAGCCCAGGAACTATGATCAACTGTACGCACTCCATATGAGCGGGAGGGGGGGGGGTATCGGCTGGTATCTAGTGTAAGAAATAGACAAGGGATGAAGGCTCCAGCCAGCTCACATTTTTTAAACTCGAAAAAATAGACGAAAAGAATGAAAAATAAAATCTAAAAAAAATACCAGGTTGAAGAATATTAGTTGCTCCTTCGAATTTCGCCAAAGCCTTACCTACATTTTACCCATATCTGCAGAATAAATCAAGAAAACTACACAAATTGACTCCATTTAGGAATTCCTAACGGTTAGTCCGAACGCACGACACAGTTGGAGGCGTGGCCAGATATCGGTAAAATGTAGGTAAGGCTTTGGCGAAATTCGAAGGAGCAACTAATATTCTTCAACCTGGTATTTTTTTTTAGATTTTATTTTTCATTCTTTTCGTCTATTTAAAAAATGTGAGCTGGCTGGAGTCTTCATCCCTTGTCTATTTCTTACACTAGATACTAGCCGATACCCCCCCGCTCATAGGGAGTGCGTACAGTTGATCATGGTTCCTGGGCTCCCTGTGGTTATCCAGGAAAAAAAATCTATTTCTTACCATTTTGTAAGTGGGGCTCGTCTTGTCGAGACACTGTTTTTTCGAGTTTAAAAAATGTGAGCTGGCTGGAGCCTTCATCCCTTGTCTATTTCTTACACTAGATACCAGCCGATACCCCCCCCCCCGCTCATAGAGACTGCGTATTACAGTTGATTATAGTTCCTGGGCTCCCTGTGGTGCAAACCCTGTTACTTTGTACATTTTGCGAAGATCTTCCTTTTCCGGTCTGAGCATTTCGGCCACGCGATTTGCTAATGTGCACAAATTAAACTTTGGAAACTAGTACATCCCAGGTTTTTTTACGTGTGTGGCTGAAAAGTGATTCTTTAAATTTGAAAATGTGATGTCAATGAATAAATAGACTTGCTCAAAATATGTGGCGAGTTGATCGTATTGATAGATAGAAAATTCCCGACGTATTAAAAGTTACTTTATAACCACAGTGTATTTTTTTTGTTTTTTGAAATGTGATTAAAAGTAAAAACAAGATTTATGAAAACTCACCCTGCCACCGCTCCCAGTTCCACCACCACCGGTACCACCACCACCACCGGTACCACCACCTCCGGAACGTCGACGACGTCTACGCCGGCGCCAACCATCAACCGAGACAAGACTATCAACGATCACCAACACAAGAAGTATAAGGATCAGTGTCTTGTTCATGATGATGAAATTGATGGTATAATCTGCCAATATTAAAGGTAAATGTTATTATAACGTGTAACTTGTACTTTATACGATTTTAAGTGTATAAAACTCGGATGTCCCGTGGTGTTAGCTACTATACGATGACTGTAAAGCGTGGGTGTCGTCACCTGCACATGTGTTAGGTGGCCATAGCATGCTATTGTTTACAAACAAGCGTAATATTGAAGGAATGATAGAGATCCAAAGCCGGTGGGAAAAGTCAACAGCTGATTAACATTTACTACCTCGAAAATTTTTGTTGTTGAAAGGTTATGGTGACCTTTAACGTTGACACTGTATTTGAACAATGCAATTCAATGTTACACACTTCCTTTCTCAGTCGGATAACGCTACACGGTACTAGCATGGACGTACTAGAGAACTCTAGTACGTCCATGGTACTAGTAATTTAGACTTTTGACAAAACGATCATTGGATGAAATAATAGTGACTTTGAGCGATAACATATGAAATGATGTTTGGTATGGCCTAAGGCTTCTATGGTACCATGGGGTATTAGACACCACGATATTCTCTGCGGTATTCAGACAAGTCGTTCCCGGACAAAAAGTCACTGGACAAGTAACACACAGAACAAAACGTCGCGATACTAATAGCTTCTGGGGTCACTATACAACTCCCGAGACCGCCCGGTATCAAACATGTGTGTGACCGAAACCTCATTTAAGATTGGTAAATGGTGACCGAATCGTCCTACATACCCGTGCATGCAACACTTGAATTAAATCAATATATTTTAATAAAAAGTAGCAAAGTTATTTTTCCCGATTAGTAGTGGTATTAAAATCGTGCGACGCTCGAAGTAAAACGATATGTCGCCATAATTGCGACTAAAACGATGTATTGTGATGTACGAGATATATGGTATTAATGTCTGAGGTGTTCTGACTATAATACACAGTGGGAATGCTACTTTAAATCACAGTCCCTCCGCACTGTTGAGGTACTGTGTTTACATTATATACGCGGCTTGTCTTATTACGTCGCTGTAGTTCAGGTCAATTGAAACCATATATTGCACCATGGAGCTCCCTTTCTAGATCCATGACTGCACTAAAACATTCAATTCAAACACGGAGATCATAACAAAAGTACACTATCACTCACTGAGCTCGTGTCGTCGTGTATTAATTGAAACTTCTGTTAGTAAGAAGGAAGGAGTAACACAATAATATTAACACACGGTCTCTGTCCGATGTACAACCATTGTACCATGAAACATACACAATGTACAAACTCTCATACCTGTATTCCGAGCGCACCAGTGGGTTCAACAGTCTTCCTGCGTCGCTGTATTCCAGAAGTTTCGGTCACGCGTATTTATACCAAGGTAGAACGATGGTGTGAATTATTTGTAAACATCCCGAGTTCGCTGAAAAGCGCCAAGTGCGTAATCCAACAACACCGGATGTGTGGTTACTTTCATAGGACAATGACCTTTTCCAAAACGTACGGCTGTCAATCAAATTTTACTAACAGGAATAAACTAAGACCATGGAGGTATAAAACAGCAGACGTTTAGTTTCATGGATTATTTTAATGAATGCTGGATACTTTTTATTTTTGTTTTCTTGTATTCTGTCTTTAACAGTCCAGCAAAACTAGCACAGTTGTTATGAATTGTCGTTAGCAAGGGATAGTGTTCAGCAAGACACATTAGAGGGACTCCGACCGAGGTAAACTTTGCTTTCTCGAATCAGGTGAATTGTTGACTCGCTCAAATATGCTTTAATCTTATGAGCCGATCTGATTGCAGCGCAAATCATATTTTCGACGAAATGTTCATTCGACGAAACAGCGTGCGCCATGACATCACTTTGCTAATCCAATGAATCAATACTAGACGTTCCCAGATGCAGGCTGTTCTTTTAGCGGTCTGGTACTGTAACTTACAGAGACGACTAATAGCATGCTGATTTCAACAGAGTCCCTCTATAAAATATATGATCTACTTCGGGTATCAAAACTAGAATAATCAGGGAACAATGAATTGATGATTTAAATAGAATGCTCTGCTATCAAGAAACCGTGCTTCGCGGAAAGCCATACCCGGGATGTCCGAGCACTGGGGGTAATTCACACCTTAGACAACAGCCGTTTCCAAACCGGGATAAAGGTAATGTGATATCACGGACATATTTTGTGTTTGACCTCTCGTGACGACTTCCTGTTTACGTACCTAAGTGGAATCAACTACGCCATACGAGAAACAACACACAATGGGTATAGAAGCTTCCAGCATGCCACGCAAAGTGAAACAAAGGCAACAACAACAACAACAGACAGTTGTAAATGATAAACAATCCGTTGTAAACCGAGTCTCACAAACATGTTGACAACTTCAAGCCAGGCAGCTTCCAGTGACATAATATGAAACTTACTCGGTTTATTTTCCCGTATGAAGAATGAAAGGACAGATAGAGCGAACAGTGTTACATTTGTTTTCTATTGGTGCATAGAATTCATAGCATTCTTGCATTGAGGAGAAAACTAAAATAAACGTTTACACACAACATTTATGTATATGTATTCCTCCCCTGTGAATAGTTATTACGCCCTCACCGACAGATTCACTCGAACATAAACTCCGTCTTACCTGTATTACTAGTCTGAGGTCTGCTTTCTGCTATCGCGACTAGATTTTGTCGGCACCAATCAGATTGCAGAAGCTGTTGACTATGACACAGATCACATAATAGCCACTCAAAACACGTTCTTTTTATTAACATAATATCTGACAACGTTTTAAAGTCACATATGAAGATTCCGCCGCTTTAATTTTCCCAACCTTATCAACCTTATGCTGAAAATTATACTAACGCCTTCCGACTTACTTATCCCAAAATATAGCGATCGATTTTGCAAGTTTGCCTCTATAAGTATACATTTATTGATGACCCAAAGATTAAATCAGCTGTTTAGTATCAGGCGAGAAAGTAATTAGTACGGCGTTTCTGCATGTAAATAAAAATTGGATGTGAGCACATAAATGACGATTCTGATGTTAGTTTCTAATGAAACTGCTCGAAATATGTATAAATGTAATAAATATGAATATCCAAATTCGTAACCCATTGCAATATGACTTATTAAATTTGTGTCGTAATTTTCATATGCTCGAAATATTCCAACACTCGTAAAAACTCTTATATAATAGGTAACTCATTATATATATTGTCGGCTTACGTTTTATGTATCATCTGTATTCTTAAAGCGGGGGGGGGGGGGGTCGTTCCCTGCGCACGCGCGGGAATTGAGTCCCAAGCGATGATAACAACACACGCAAAACGCAATGAATCATGGGTAGACGCTTGTTTGTAAACAATGACACGCTATGGCCATCTGACGCATGCGCAGGCGACGACTCCCCCGATTTAATATTACAAATTCAACGATAAACGTATTCATTCAGCAAACATGCAATGTGCTTGTGATACTGATCGTATGTATGAACCACTTCTATCGTAAGGAATCCGGATGCGTTTTTCTCTTTGTGTCCACCTGTCTGCATGTGTCTGTGTCTATTTGTCACTTCATTTCTGTCTCTCACCTATCCTCACCTAAACTGATTAGTATGCATGTCTGTTACACATACACACTCTTTATATGTGCAACTCGTCATAAACTAATGTGTTTGGCTGTTCCAGGTACCTAGAGACAGTATAACATTTGTAGCTAATGTCCTAACACCAAGCCTCGCTGTCTGTTATAGCTGCTGTTATAATTGTTCTAAATCATTGATAATACAAATAATACCGTGGATATCTGCTATTTGTTTAATTCGGTGCATTAATTATTAATACATCGGGAGTATCGACCTCGCAATTGTCTGACTGTATACTCAACATAATCACCGTAAAATCATAATTATACCTCTCCCGATTTAACGGCCAAGAACTCAGCAATATATATGAAACTATTAGAACTTCCCCGTCATGAATTTTGTTCAAACATGTTCGCCGTCTTGGTAATCGTTGCATATTTGTAATTCGAACTTTCTAATAAGGTATGATGTTGAACCCCAAGCACTGCCACAAAATAATGGGAAGCTGTAATTCATGACAATTCAGTGACATATGTACAAAAATCATAAAAATAAGTCTGCATGGTAGTGAATAAATAAATAAATAAATAAATAAATAAATAAATAAATAAATAAATAAATAAATAAATAAATAAATAAATAAATAAATAAATAAATAAATAAATAAATCTTTTGGGTGGTAGGATCGGTCGGCAGGTAAATTATATTACATGTATTATATCAACTAAGCAACGTTGATTATTTTAATCAATCGGGTCATGGAATTGTGGTTCATTAAACATGTCCTAATAATAGGAGTTATCCAGTGATTATCAAATTTGTGTTTGAGGCAGGGACAACAAGTGTGTTTGATTTAAGTCGACCGAGCAATGTTAACAATATTCAAACCTTTTCGCCTCTGGACGTGGGTGAAACAAATTTGAAGTTGGGAGAATTGTAACACGATTTCGCAGACACCACGCTTTGTATCACACACGCGTTTTATCTGACACCTGAAACTACCAGAAATATACCAATAATAATAAAGAACAATAATTGATATTTACAGATAGTCAGTTATGATATTGAAAACGAAGAGGATGATTTGTTTGATGGTAATCCGCGTGAGCCAAACATTAGCATACTTGTGTAAACATTGCTATAAATGAATGAGTACAATGTCATATAATATCGTGTATCATGGAGAAGTTACTATCCTTGACATGCTGCTGGACGTGTTAATTCATTAAAATTTTGAATATTTCTTTCATCCCAAATCTTGCATTAATGTCATTCACCGCGTGTCGTTCCTATTTTCCAATTCATATTGAAGTGATCAACTCTTCAATAATTGCATATAATATTTATTAACACTGATAGAAAACTGCCCGGAATTGTGTGGCGAGGTTATGTGGGCAATATGTCAGACTGATCTATCAGGATAAAATGCCCAACTCGACTGGTAGAACCAAGGCATCGAGTATAGGATTATGTCTCTCTCAATTTCTTTAAATAAAGTATTTCAAGGAATCTGTGTAAAGTAGACATTCGTTCATTGAGCAGCATTGCTTAGCTCAGATAATTATCGCGTATTTGAATCAATCTGTTCTTTTGTGATCAAGTTTACATACTCAAACTTATAATCTATGTAGTTGTGTGGCATGATAATTCTTTATGATAAAAGTAGTGTTTATATATAATGTTATATCTATTAGTACGTCATAAATGGTTCATAATTATATAATTATTATTGTAATACCCTTGGCACATTCTTGTTTTGCGAAGACCCGATTTGTCGGTATATTTTCAGATGACACCACTTTTTCAGCAGTTTAGTAGCAGGTAAATTATGTGCTTGTTTAGATTACCCAATATACAACTTTTGCTCTGGTCTTCTGAATAAACTAAATTTTTGAATTCTATATGTAAACAAAAACCAGCTCGAGTCTAAATACACCGTCAGTGCCAATCTATATGTTCTTGAGTAATGAAAATGTCATATGAAGAGTGAATTACCATAAATATACTTACATATGGACTAAGAATAATAACGACAATATTCAGCTGCTGTTCATTTACTGAGAAGATGCCAAGGCAGCTTCTATTAACCCCTGTTTTGTAAATTATGTTTATTGATCTTGCATTTGAAAGTGAAAACAAACTTTGCAGCGTGTGTGTTACTAATTACAGAATTAGACTTAATTAAAGAATTATTCTAAGTGGCTGATTGGGTATGCGATTGAATAATCTATCTACAAATACAATCACCAGTATCGGTTCTGATATTAGTTATTACAATACTTACAACTTAATTACACTGGTCATTCCTGAATGATATTGAGAATATATCAAGATCGTTTAACTTTAACAAAATATGTACGTATTCACCTGACTCTGAGAGACACTAAATAATAATGCTTCCTATTAGCGGTCAACCTAAAACTATTAAATAATATTCGTAATATATCTCATGACGAAAGCACGCACATACACAGTACAATGTCAAGACACAAACACGACCAAGGCTTTTAGAATACTGACAACAATTTATTGAATTACATTTCTGTTATACCACGCATACCAGATGTACTGGCATAACCAGGTGTACATATAATTAGAATATCAATACAGTGTGCACAGATTACTACAATATGCCCGCTAATACACGCATATAAATATGTATATAGACATGACAGGCAATTTTGTCACGACGAAACACCATGAAAGGGTATTGCAGTAATGAGAACCATTATTGGATTTGACTCGGACAATATGTTCATATGATGGAAACAATTGAAATCAAAAGAAATCACACAATAAGAGAAATTGTGAAAAATATAATTTAATAGTACGTTCATGAAAATCAACTAATTTAAGAAACAAATAAATGTGCACTTTAAAATTGGCACAAAACAACAAGGCAGCCACATATTGTTGCACACTTACAATTGTACTGCCATATACTACTAACAATAATATACATAATATATACAATATATATATATAACCTTCGATATTTCTAATGATTACACATGTATCACGCGGCAAGCTGCATTCATGCAAGTTATGTTAGTAGAAGTAATTAGTTATTATGATATATGTTTGCCATGTGGGAGCTATAAGTCATTATTATAAAATGCGAACAACATTGCTTCTAATATATAAATCAATGAATTAAAAGATAACATGAAACGTACACGGGACGAAGACCGTTTATGAACCCAAACATTTGTGTGATTCGTTTTGCCAAACTTTTTGTTTTTTGTCTATGGATAAAGTTTACAAAATAATAAAATTAAAAAATGTTTAAAAAAACAAACATTATTTGATGTATTTCATAACTGAGTTGCTGTGTTTAACAACCAGTGTCTTTACTTGACTAATAATGCAAAATCACACCAGTTCGTGGAAACAGTTTTGTTGTACAAGCTGGCACAAACATATTCCTGTTCTACTGTGTCGAAATCCAGTTGGTGATTTGTACGATTGGTTCTCATTCACCATTCTGACATATCGGCCACATACGGAAACCAAGTACTCACGGGCAGAAGCCTGAAAATTAATATTGTTTAAGAAAGTGAAAAGAGTAACATTCTGGAAATTTGTGTTGCAGTAGTGCTCATTCTTACCAGCACTTTTGAAAGGTGCGTAGATTGTATATATCATTAGTATATATATTAACAAACAAAAAGCGATAAAAAGACAAAATAACTAGCAGTTCAGGAGAAAAGTTAACACGACTTAATGTTCAAGCAGTGAAAATAACAAACCTTTATCTTCTCATCAACGTCACGCAACGTGGTCGGTTCAATCAACTCTTGTTCTTCATGATTATCATCGACTTCCAGAATACATTCCTCAGGGGAAGTACTGCCCTACATTAGAATAATGCATTACAATTATTAACTATCATTACTACATTTCGAAATGAGTCCCAATGATTATCAAGGCAACGCAATTTAGGACTTGACCATGGCAAGTAATTTTGAAAATCAGTCATTTGGTGCTATATATAGCGAAATTTTCCAATTTTTGGTGCAATCGACATGACTTCCAGGAGTATTATAACCGAATTTACAAAATCTGTATTATGAATCAATCTATCTATCATTTCTAGAATTGCATGCTTCCGCGAACACGCTTAAGCATTCACACCCGTGCGTGATTTCACCGTGAGGTCCTTCATACGTATAACATACATATAATCTCATCGTCAAGACTTCTAAAACATGCGCAAAATCAATGTTGTTTAAGCAATTGACAATGTACATAAGCTAAAATGACAAGGTTTCGAATTGTCAAAAGAGGGCGATTTATAAACATGAAAACAGGTTCGACATGAACGCACTGGTAATCATAATGTCACAGTCATACAGAATTATGTATTTGCAAAAGAATATTGAAGAAAATAATTAAATATGGTGGTTGCCATACTTACTGAACCTGTATTTGTGGTAGAACCTTTGGCCTTGTCTTTCAGATATCGCTCTAATGTGTTCTGGGAATAGATTAAATGTCATTATACATTACTGATTGACTCTAATTGTAATGGTTTGAATAATTGGTATTACGCTGTATTTAATTACTACTACAATCAGATTTGTACTTCAGGTTATATGCATATTCTAGCAACATGTTGGTTCTATGTTTTCGGAAATCTATACCAAATTTAGACGAGACATAAGAAGCAAAAATATTCGAGATCAAATGTCACGTGCATATTACAGTTTCGAACATCCATGGAACAAATGTCCAATATCCTTTCCACACGTGGTTTTGGTAAATCGGATATTATAAATAATATCCGATTTTAACTGATATTTATGGATTTATTGTCCATCAAAGCTATGTGCAATGACGGACATATTGAAGAATTCGCTTATGTTGTCAGAATAATTAATACTAATTGCGTGCATGACAAGACAAGACACTCATCAGAAAAAAAAACTGCATCTAAATTATACATTTTTGGAATGCTCTGTAACTTATGTTAATAATTTAGTTATAGAATAAATCACCATGTTACCGACTTGATTTTTCGGTGTCTAATGTATATTTCTGACTTCGGAAAGTTGATGGACGAACTGCGTTACAGGCTTGTGTGTGCAACAGACCCATAACACATTTTGACTCAGAGGCGGCGTCACGAAATTATGCATGGGGAAAAGATCTGCTCACCAACCCGGGGTCCGGGGCATGCTCCACTTTAAAAAAAATAAATCTAGACCTTCTAAAAACGCACATTCCTGCATTTAGAGAGGCAAATTTTGCTGACACAAAGGATTTCAGCTTGATTTTGGTGGGGCGACGCCCAACATTTTTGTACTCCAGAATGGGGCACAGCCACCTGTAGTCTCAGTTGTAATCTTTGGACCCACCAATACTTTTGAGTAGAAGCCCGGACTTTACGCCGGGTCCCCTATCCTGTGTATAGCACCCATTGTAAGCAAACTATCTACCTCCTGTCGAATTGCTCCTGCTTTGTGGTGGTCTGTACACTCCTTTGTACGTCTGACATTGCTTGTCAAAATTCGTCCATGCAACAATATGATTTTTCAAAATGAACGAGTGTTTTGTTGAAAATAACAAGGTCTGTTATGGGATTGAGTCTTATGATTGATCATCCATGGATTTAGCCTGACATGTAGGCGTGAGTAGTCCCTCGCAGTCCGAACAGCATCAGACCTCACAGAATAGTGTATGTCTCGTCGGCAAGATCAATATTGTGGATTCGCAAAATACACATCAACGGGTACCTAGATGGCTGCTTGCTACATAACCCGACAAGGGGTGGTTAGTCAAACAGTAAGGCTAACACCAGATTTTCTAGACCAGTTGTGCTTCCTAGTTAATCGAGCAAGTCCCACCCTCAGCCAACACAACAGTTGGTGTTCCTGGCCAGGGAGTTCGACACGGAGGTGGGCTGACTTTTCAGACAGCTGACTTTTCGTCCATCGTTTGAACGAAATGGTCCTGTACTTTCAGCGATTGTTGGCTATAGGTCAGCCTTGACACCCACCATTGAGATTCTCTGGGGACGAGGCTAGCCGGTTGTCCTACCATTGGGAGACTGTTTACTGTTTAATCAGAGGCCTAGATTGCAATTGCAAGCCTCTCCTATCCTATTTGACGTGAAAAACAGTTTTCCTTCTCACCCTCGCCTCGGGTAGGCGTCGGGCTCAACTAGGGGCCCTGTCTTTCTCGGACGGGGTGTCTCCTTTATGGACAATCGTGATAAAGACACGAATCGGGTTTCTCGCCAGAAAGCAAATCCCAGGACGCGATCCACAACGGATCGTCATTTCTGTATCTGAATTTCTTTTGATGATAGTGAGATGCAACTGCTCCACAGACTGTCGCAGTCTCAGATGTACCTGCAGAAAGCACAACCTTGAATGTTCTGCAGTTTGTGGTCTATGTCGAGGATCCGGATGCACAAATGTAGTTCAGATATCTGATAAAGATAGCGATGACGATTAGCAATTACATTAATCAAACAATAAACTTTTGGACAGAATTATAACTATGTAATACAGTTTGTTAAATCAAAAATATAGTTTATAGAGTTGAACATTTACGTTTAAATGGTCTATTATGTATGTAGTATAGCAGATTTGTAGATCCAAGGTGTGTCATTCCTTTAGTTTTTCTTTTAGATGTGACGGCCATATTGGATTTATGCAAATGAAGCATCCGTCTACCAAGGAAACCATTTATTTACATCTTTTCCGTATTGTACGATTCTGTTTAAAATCTTAAACTTATTACTTATTCCACATAGAAGAGAAGCCGGAAAAGAAGTTACATTAAATAATTATATTATCGTGGCCATATTGGATTAATGCTAATTTTCATCTACCCAATAAACACATTTGGTACTCTCATACCTTCTCCGACACATTTAGTACCATAGCATCATAATTTTTTAAATTACCTCATCTACAATTAAAGATATGTTCAAATATTTATATTTTCGTGTTTTCAAAATGTGCAAAACGGTCATTTTGAATATATGCCAATTAGGTATATTTAGGAAGCCTAGATTTTCCTAGACACTTAGTATGTCTATCTAGATACCTTTCCGCAAAGCACTGTGAATAAATTATTTCTGTTGCAATTTGTGACGGGTTGGTTCCTCTTTTTTGCTAGAATGACTGAACCTAAAAAGGTTACATTCCTTCTTGCAATTAGTTCAATGTATATTTATTTTGGTGGTTATAGTAACACCGTCAATCAAAGCCGTGTTGACATTGACGGCAGAAATCACAGGCGGATATTTGCCAGCAACTTATCACACACTATGTCAACAAACAAATAAACTCTTAGGTGACAGTCACTATCTGACGTTTCTGCAATTGGATTGGTATCGACAAAAAATCTACATCGTTCTGTCAGCCGTGTGTTGGGTTTGGAGCACCATGGAGCGTGCAACTCAAGCGACCTCGTCAGGCTACCTTGGATTGAGTGCAACGGCCGCTGTTAGTTCTGACTGGAATTGAACTTGTTGTTAGGGTTAATATTTAAAATGGAGAATTGTAACACTAAATGATACATAAATAAGATTAAGGTAAAACTCGTCGACTGAGAGAAATAGGAATCAAGAATTACTTACCAAGCATCGTGAGGTTCGGAAATAAACAAAGTATATCTACACATGTATGGGAAATAATGTAAAGACAGTATGGTGCACGCATAATCTCGTTTAGATTTAAACAATGAAAATTATTTGTTTAAAAAGCGGTGGTCATAAACACAAACAATGTATTTTACCCACATCGAACATGACGCGGCGCGTCGACCACTGCCCTTTAACTTTATCGAATTTGCACATTTAAAAAAGGATACACCAAAATTGCAAGATGTCTTATGTGTACGCGCCAGTCCAACAATTAACCCATGATCAATGAGATGTAAATTAGCTTGACGTTCAGGTGCCCTGTGTATTCGAGGACACTAATGAAACAATAAAAACATTCATGTATTGATGAAAGAATAATTTACCTAGACCAAACATTCACTCTTACGCATAATTCTGTGGCGGAAATGAAATTACGTCAATGGACGAAAACGATTTTACAAACACTTTTTTGCCTACAGTTGGGGGTGTTATATACATTTCAAGTACAAGCAGGACAACTTGTATAATAATAAGTTACTGCCAAGTATAATGCAAAATATGTGGGAATGCGGTATGGTATCGCATCGACCCCCGCCATGCATCAGTGTATTGAACACCATAGTGCTTTCTTTGTTTCTAACTTGCTTTGAAATATAATATACAATAAAATGTTATTTGCATCTTGTTATGAACATGGCGAAATGAGTGTAATGGATTTAATTTATTGAATGAAACGTTTGGATAAATGATTTGGAAAAGAGATATAGGTAATTAAAGAAACTTACCGTGAAAAGACAACATAATAAAGCAACTGTTATGAGGATCGTTGGCACGAACAAGACGAAAAAAAGTAAAACATCATCCCGATCAAGAAACACAGGGAACCCGATGAGTACAGTGACTCCCCCAAGCACATTGAAAAGAAAAATTCCGAACATTCCCCATAGGATAACCTTTGTTACAAACGACCCACAACAACCATATATACCACTGTGAACAGGAAAACTTGCTAACAGAGACTGTACAGCAGCGTCGACATTTTCTCGTGGAAGCTAGCAAAAAAAAACATACGTATTTTCCCGACATTAGTACATGTTTTATTGTAGTATTTGCATAATTCATATATATATATATATATATATATATATATATATATATATATATATATATATATATATATATATATATATATATATATATATATATATATATATATATATATATATATGTATATATATATGTATGTATGTATGTATGTATGTATGTATGTATGTACATGTACTGAGAAGAGCTCCTACACAAATTGTTTCTTTCGCGCTTTTGCTGCACCTTTGGATTCAAATCTGTGAACTACCATATCCGTGAACATTAACCGAACATTTTGGTACGTTTTTGGAGTTTACAGATCTTTTATTGACGTATTATAGTCGTTTTTTATCTCGTGGACCTTTTCAGGTCCGCGAACAGCTGATTTCCAATATGGCGGCCGCCATGTTGTCTTCAGATAATGGTGATAACTTGTTTACTGGATTAACACCTAATCACGGGATCAAATGCGAATCTCTTTATGGTGTGGACATTGAAGCTTATGTACAGGCAATTGCAAACACGCTTGCACCACAAAATATTATTGCTGCAGCTCGAGTAAGTAGCAGAGTCGTTGTTTTTCTTGACACTGTGAAAGCAGTTGAAAAGGTATGCTCTACTGGTTTTGCTATTGGGCATTCTAGTGTATATGTGGAGCCCCTGGTTAAGCCAGCAACAAAAGTTGTGTTATCGGGAGTTCCTCCGTTTCTACCGAATGATTTACTGAAAACTGAACTGTCACATTATGGTCGCACTGTTAGTGCTATCAGGTCAATCCCTTTGGGCTGCAAACAACCGACATTGAAACATGTTAAATCTTTTCGCCGACAAGTATTCATGATCTGCAATGATGGTGAACTCGATGGCGTAATCAATGTGCCATATAGGGGACAGATCTACCGTATATATTTATCAACTGATGATGTTACATGTTATAAATGCAACAAAAAAGGTCACATTAAACGAAATTGTAAAGACAACCCAAGAACAAAACAAACTTCAACAGTTGACAGGCAGATTGCAGTGGAAAGTAATGGAAACGCAAATGAATCACAATATACTAATAAGGACAATGTTGTAATACCCACGGATCATTTAGTGGATACTGAAGAAAATAAAAACCAGTCACAATGAAACGATGTAAATCAATCACTAGAAATGAACACTATTGAAATTGAAAACAACTCGATTGCCACACTTCCAGGGAAAGACAAAAGACTTGACGTGTGCATAGACGATTGTAATGCTAATGAAGATACTAAAAATAACGCCAATACTGACAACATAACTGTACCCATGGTAACTGCAACAGGTGTGCCGATTAGTGAAACAGATATTGCTGAGACTGATAACTCCACACTAACTGGAACAACTAACGACAAAGAGATGGTAGAAGCCTGCCCTTCGTTCTCAATGCCGCCGGGATTTAAATGTTCATTTACTGTCACCAGTGACGCAAATGAGGATACACGTACAACTAAACAAGGGATTGTACCAGTTAGAGTTGCAACAAAGGCAAAGGTACGAATGCCACCCGTGTTTTCACTGCCCAGTACCATTTCATGCTCTTCATTCGCATTTTCTGACAACACAAAACGTACATCAAACGTTTCGGAAGTTTTTAATACAAAAAACACTGTTCCTGCCGATATTTCAGACGATGGAGATGACATAGAATCTATGTCTTCTGATATATCAAACGTATCCTACATCACAAATGATGAAAATACAATTGAAAATGAAAGGCTATTATCAACTGAATCACAAAGGAATTTCCTAGAAGACTCCTTCAACTCGAAACGAATTATTGAACACGCAATTGAATTTTGCCCTGACTTGAAACTTCTAATTAGATCGCTAACATGTCTACGCAAAAGTACGGAAACTAACAGTAAGAATAAATTACGTATTCAACGAATTACATCGAAGCTTAACAAACATTATATCGAGGCATGTAAAAGTCGGGGAAAACAAAGAGCAGAAAGCACCAATGAAGAAATCCAAAAAACATTACACTAGACGTGGACAAAATTTTAAATAAAAATGAACAGTAATGAACTGAAAACGAAATTAAATAACTGATTAATTACTACTCTGTTATTATATACGTTATGTATTATAAGTTATATATACTTGAAATCATTTATATATCATTTACATATCCCGCTTCGAGACATTGTACATATGGTATATTATTTGTATTTTTCATTTTAATTGCATTGTACATTATCAATTATAGTTTGTCCTTACCTGTACTGGTTGTAAACAACTTATTCGTTAACAATTAATTATTTGTTTACTTATGTATTACCATTACTATGCAACAGTTATGTAAATATTTCATAGTACCAGATTTTATAACTCGAGAATAAATACAATATCATGTATGTATGTATGTATGTATGTAAATTAGCATACACACGCTGGTACATCGCTCTCCTGGTAATTCGATTTTTCATCCTTTTATAGGTCAGTTATTACACCTTATTTCATTGCACCATTTTTGTAAATACTTTCCCGTTTAGGTTGGTGCATCTCTTGGTTGTTTTGGCAAAATCTGCCCTGTTTTCAGTTGTTTTAGTTTTCTCTGTTTGTGTTACTCGTCAAGAGGCCTGCCAAGATGGCCGCCTCCACGACGAGTACACGTGTCAACCCCTTTGCTGGGCTGACACGAAAGCATGGAGTCAAATGCATGTCACTGGATGGCGTTAAAATTGAAAAATATGTTGAGGCTTTCTCACAGCTTTGTGGTCCGGAAAAAATTGTTGCAGCCTCTCGTGCTAATGGCAGCGTAATTGTTTTCTTTAATTCAATTGAATCTGCTGAATCTGTGTGTGCATCTGGGTGTGGAATTGAGCACACATTTATTACTGTACAACCACTCGTAAAACCCGCAACGAAAGTCGTGCTATCTGGTGTACCCCCGTTTATACCCGACTACCTACTATAAGAACAACTTTTACGGTATGGTAAAGTAGTCAGCAAAATAAATACAATTCCACTAGGCTGCAAAAGTCCCAATTTGAGACACGTTAAAAGTTTTCGCAGACAAGTATACATGCTGTGCGATCAGGATAAACTAGAAGGTGTGCTTAATGTCGTTTTTGAGGAGCGTACTTATCGCATTTATTTGTCAACGGACGAAATTATCTGTTATAAATGTCACAAAAAAGGCCACACTCAACGTAACTGTAGTCAGATTATAACACCTGTACCTACACCCGCAGTCACTAACAATACAAACCCACAAACTGATATTCAAAACGATAACAAAAACGCAAATCAAAACCCAAACCATGATGATAACACTCCCCCAAATGATATGCAAACCGATTATGTTACAGATAGTGAAAACAGCACAATCGATACCATACAAAACGCTAATATACGTAAAGAAACAAATATGAACGAAGCGATCGACACAACGTCATCTGAACCAGCTCAAAACAAACAATCTGCCACGCGTTCAGTCCTTTCTAATGCAAATGATGCCACTCAAAATGAGTGTGTCAATGACAATACACCCACACCGTCACTCATTCAAACAGACCCGCATTCCACTGAAACAATTGACACAACCACTCGCTCAACTGAAGCTCAACCAAACGGCTCAACAACTACCACTGGTGCGGCGGAGGTACAAACCCTCTCCGCTTTTCCTCTCTCTTACGCTGCTGTCACTGCAACACCCATTGATGTCTTTGACAGGAAGCAGACCTCATCATCCTTTCCCTTTCACGACATGGACGATGTAGAGTCTGTCGCTTCTGACGTGTCAGATGTGTCCCAATTTCTCCAGGAGGAGAGTGCAGCTGATGTAGAAGTTTCTCTACTTCCACACGACTCTTTGCAGAAATTTCTAGACGAGTCCTACAACTCAAAACATCTTATGGAACAAGCAAGCCAGTTTTGTCCTGACCTCCGCTTACTAATAAGATCGCTAACTGATTTCCGCAAAAACAATGACTTGCCGTCCAAGGAAAAGGTCCGCATCCAACGACTATCCTGCAGAATCGCTAAAAATATTGGGATCACAAGAACACCAGTTGAAAACAAACGGAGCAATGAAATCCTCGATAAAAAGCGTGGTATTTCTACTACCTGTAGTAGAAGGTCAAAAAGAGATAAACAGTAAATTGTATCATGACAACTACAATAATGGACTCTCCACTTGTGACGTACCAATGGTCTATTTGTTGTTCTCATATTCATCCATATATGAGTCTTAGTTTTATTATATTATTTATTGTTCCAATAACTGGTTCTATGCTCTTCATAGTCATTGCTGGTCAGATTTTAACATCTGTCTTCTTGCCTACATTGTGCTACTTAATATCCTTATTTGTCACATTCATCAAATCGATTTTGGGGAGTGTTTTCACAGTTGAAATGAAACTCTGCTCTGCTACTAGTCCTTCAGGTATGTTCACTATGGCAACAATGCTTCTGGGGTATTATCTGTACTGCTCAGTCGTTGATATTATGAAATCAAACATGCAGATTGCTCTTGCAGTCGATATTCAACTATCCTCCATTATGTGTATGACAATTTTGCCAACAACGTTCGAGCTCTTTGGGTATTGTCTACTCTGTTCTTGGTTTAAAAATGTAAAACCATGCCTGGAAATTAATTCCGTAGTTGATATTCAACCCTTTTGTGGTACATCAAAGTTTGTAACTGGTGTGTCAACTATCACCGTAGCAGCAATGTTTGTACTCTGTGGCAATTTTTTACATTACTCATTGCTCAATACTATATACATAGTTTTCGGTTTCACAGCTGACTTTCAACTATCCTATGTTACACCTGAGTGTGTAACAAATGTACAAGCTATTGTCACCATGACAGCAACGTCGTTATCTGGGCTGTGTCTATATCACGCATCGTTTAATATTTTAAAATCAAAATTAAAACTGGTTCTCATAGTTGGGTTCCAACTATCCTATGTTACACCCGAGTGTGTAGCAAGTGTACAAACCATGTTCACCATAGCAACAACGTCGGTATCTGAGCTGTGTCTATATCACGCATCTTGTAATATTTTAAAATCAAACTTGAAACTGGTTCTCATAGTTCTGTTTCAACTATTCTATGTTACTCCTGAGTGTGTAACAAGTGTACAAACCATGTTCACCATGGCAACAACGTCGTTATCTGGGCTGTGTCTATACCACGCATCTCTTAATATTTTAAAATCAAACTTGAAACTGGTTCTCATAGTTGGGTTCCAACTATCCTATGTTACACCTGAGTGTGTAACAAGTGTACAAACCATGTTCACCATGGCAACAACGTCGTTATCTGGGCTGTGTCTATACCACGCATCTCTTAATATTTTAAAATCAAACTTGAAACTGGTTCTCATAGTTGGGTTCCAACTATCCTATGTTACACCTGAGTGTGTAACAAGTGTACAAACCATGTTCACCATGGCAACAACGTCGTTATCTGGGCTGTGTCGATATCACGCATCTTTTAATACTTTAAAATCAAACTTGAAACTGGTTCTCATGTTTGGGCTTCAACTATTCTATGTTACACCTGAGTGTGTAACAAATGTACAAGCTATTGTCACCATGACAGCAACGTCGTTATCTGGGCTGTGTCTATATCACGCATCGTTTAATATTTTAAAATCAAAATTGAAACTGGTTCTCATAGTTGGGTTCCAACTATCCTATGTTACACCCGAGTGTGTAGCAAGTGTACAAACCATGTTCACCATAGCAACAACGTCGGTATCTGGGCTGTGTCCATATCACGCATCTTGTAATATTTTAAAATCAAACTTGAAACTGGTTCTCATGTTTGGGCTTCAACTATTCTATGTTACACCTGAGTGTGTAACAAATGTACAGGCTATTGTCACCATGACAACAACGTCGTTATCTGGGTTGTGCCTATATCAGGCATTGTTTAATATTTTAAACTCAAATTTGAAACTGGTTCTCATAGTTGACTTTCAACTATCCTATGTTACACCTGAATGTGTAACAAGTGTACAAGCTATTGTCACCATGACAACAATGTCGTTACTTGGGTCTTGTCTATATCATACATTTTTTAATATTCTAAAATCAAACGACCAGACTTTTTATAAATACACATCATACTATAGCCACGCTTATCATAGTGCCGGCTCTCTTTTTAAGGTAGCTATCCTGCTTTATAACTCGTGTATAATCAGACACGAAATAGCGATTAGCATCATGAGCCACCCCTTTGTTCTGCTTAACTTTCAATACTGCCAGTTTGAACTCATCTGTCTCTGTGCTAGCACCTGCAAAACATGGAATAGTCGACGTGTCTTGATCCAATGTTTTTTAAATAACATTCATGAATTGGTTTTTCCTGGTCTTGTTCTCTGTTTCGTACATGGCTGATGTATCTGCGCTGACATGGAACGTCCATGGATGTCGTGACGCATTTAAACGCTACCAACTTTTTGAACTTCTCAAAACCAATCATTCAAGTGATTTTTGCTTCCTCCAGGAAACACATACAGAACCTGCTGATGAGGCCCAATGGCAAGTAGTATGGAGAGCCCCCATATTCTTCTCCCATGAAAACAGCCACTCTGCTGGTGTAGCTACTCTATTCAACCCAAAGAAAAATGTCAGTGTTATCAATACAAACAATGTTGTTCCCGGACGCCTCCTACACATCCATGCGGAAGTAGAGGATCTGCCAGTACACCTTATTAATGTGTATGCGCCAACCAATGGTGTAGAACGACTTGATTTTTTTAAGTTATTAAAACATCTCCTAAACAGTCTAAATACTGATCCAGTGGTCATCGGGGGAGACTTCAATTGTACCCTAAATGCTGAAAATGACAGGGCAAACAGCCCAGAAACCCATTTACCATCTTCCAACTTACTGTCCAACATTTGTCGTCGATTCAAACTTGTCGATGCATGGCGCTACCACAATACCACAACCAGACAATACACCTGGAGTAGAAATGAAAGTAAATCTCGCATTGACACTTTTTACATTACCAAGTCCATTGCCACACGAATTAAGTCTGCCACTATTCAGCCTCACTTTAACTTCTCCGACCACCGCCCTGTTACACTCTACCTTTCATTCACTTTCACTAAAAATCGTAATCCAGTCTGGTGCTTCAACTCTAGCCTCATTGAAGACGTGGAGTACTGCAATATAATCAGAGATTACTGGTCAACCTGGAGAAAGGAAAAATACCGTTTTAAAACAATTCAACTGTGGTGGGATGTGGGAAAACTGAAAATAAAAGACTTAACCAAACAATACACTGCTAAGCTACACACAAGCTTCAGACAGACTAAAGCTCATATGCAAAGTGAAATTAGCGCCTTGGAACAACAAGCACAGACTAACCCCAGTCTTACAAACCAACTCAAGGAGAAGCAAACACTATATGAAAACTTGGTAAAAAACGAAGTCCGGGGAGCAGCCATAAGATCCAGACACAGGGTTCTTAATGAGAATAATGCTCCAACATCCTTCTTTTTCAACATTGAAAAACAAAAGGGGAGCAGGAAAATGATGACACAGCTGCAGAAACAAGATGGAACCATCACTGATAGCCCCCATGAAATGAGACAAATAGTAAAAGATTTTTACACAGATCTATTTTCACCTGGCCCTATGTCACAAGAGTGCCAACAGAAATTACTAACTGGTCTCCCTCAACTTGACGACACATTAAAATCAGACTGTGAGGCTGAAATTACATTTGACGAACTAACATCAGCAGTCAAACTTATTGCAGTTGGTAAGTCCCCAGGTGTTGATGGTCTCCCTGGGGAATTTTACAAACACTTCTGGTCCACCCTTGGTACTGATCTTTTTGAGGTTTTTCAGGCATCAGTTCAGTCTGGTGAACTACCCATTTCTTGCAGACGTGCTATCATTACACTTCTCCCTAAAAAGGGAAACAATAACCTGCTAAAAAACTGGCGCCCTGTTAGTCTATTGTGTGCTGACTATAAGATCTTTACAAAAGCACTGTCTCTTAGATTGAAACCTGCATTAGGCAACATTATTCATGTCGACCAAAGTTACTGTATACCAGGTCGACAGATTTTTGATAACATCAGCCTAATGCGTGACGTCATCGCGTATGCAAATAAAAACAACATAACACTGGGTGTGGTCGCTTTAGACCAGGAAAAAGCTTTTGATTGTGTACACCATGGTTACCTTCTAAAAACTTTGCAAGCCTTTGGTTTTGGTGAGCAATTCATCAAGTTTATTAAACTAATCTATACACAAACGGAATGTCTTGTTCGTGTAAACAGCTCACTGACTACACCTCTTCCATTCATGCGTGGCATACGCCAAGGTTGCTCCCTCTCTGGGCAACTGTATGCCATTGCTATTGAACCACTGCTCCACAAAATTAGAACCGAAAGTGGTGTACACGGTCTGCAGCTTCCAAATTCAACACAAACAACCAAGCTCACCGCATACGCTGATGACGTCAGTTTCTTTCTAAGTGACAATACTGACTTCAATAGACTACAGGACTGGTTGAGCATATACGAAAATGCCAGTAACTCCCGCATTAATTATGCAAAATCTCAAGGTCTTTGGGTTGGAAGCTGGAAAACGAGGAATGACCACCCTTTAAACATAAATTGGAACAATGTTGGCCTCAAATTCCTTGGAACTTTCCTTGGCAATGAACTCTCATGGGTAGAGAAAAATTGGTCAGACATCATAGACAAAACAGAGTCCAAGTTGGATTGGTTTACCAAATATGCGTCCTCAATGTCGTACAGAGGGCGAGCTTTAGTTGTTAATCAACTGGTCGCCTCTAAACTAATACACAAACTTGTTTGCCTGTGTCCCCCTAAATATATCATTAACCAGACACAAAAGCTGAATATATGAATGGCATCGAACCAATTATGTTCGAAAAATAGTCGATGATTCGACTCCGTTTTCGTCCGAACGGGAACTTAAAAAACCTAGCGTTAAATATCAGCATGGGTTAACCGATTTGATAACGGAACGAGTCAGGCAACTCGCACCATTTGAATGCACATACGCACAATATTTGGAATTTCCCAAGATCTCGTATTGCACTTTCACTGCTAATTATTATTTCAAAAACAGATACACTTACGTTAACGCACAATAAATATGGTCGACCTTCACTAAACACACGATTACATTATTTGTAGAATGTAAAACTCACCGGCATCGGAATGATAATACCCTAAACACGTACAGTGTAGTAAATCTGAACGAGAGTTCTCGACCTCATGACGTTTTTATAATATGAGTTTTATCACGTTTTCCTCAGTGCGTAGGATTTATCATAGATTGCCAAAACAACGTTGAATGAGTGACATCTGCTCGCGGACGTAAATAGGATTCAGTTATAGGCAAACGAGTCTTTATTGTCACTTAATGGACCAAGCTATGCGGATAGCAATTTTTATTCTGTAAGGTTTGTGGCATATATGGTACCATCTTCTCGAGGATCATACCCAAAGAAGTCCGTGTACTCGCTGACCGTGATACCACGCTGCACAGTATAGTCATAGCCTTTGGTATAGTCCTGTACGTTGGCCTCCTTCCGCTGATAATTCGGCCCCACAGTCCTGAGAAGTCGTATAGACTGGGGATTTGACACCCGGCTACAAACTTATGGCGGAAAACCTTTCTGCCGTTTCACGATTGCCGAAAAACGAACCTACAACACTGGAACGTTGGCGAAAGCTAGTTTTATGCAACGAAACGATATTTTGTTTATAAATACGTCAAGAACAAGATGGCGGCGTATATTTTCTGTTGACGTTGGAAAATGTCGATTTGATCGACCATGGTGGGAAATCTTCTGTAATTTCGCTTACAGTTACAGTATTTGGGATAGTTATACATATCACCTGCTTATTTCTTAGCTGCAAAGCTGAATGGCTCTTAAATTGGCCGATGCAGCCCTTCACATAGTGTCGAATCCCTGGTCTATATGATTTCTCAAGACTGTGGGGACCGAATGATCAGCGGAAGGAGGCCAGCGTACAGGACTGTACTTAGGGCTAAGTATAGTAACATCCCGACTTACATGGAAAAAAGTCATACTTACCATTGCTTGACCCACCTTCTCCTACCACTTCGACCTCGATAGGCATTGAAATACTCATAACTGACTCTATACAAAGGCTATTGTCTTATGGCTCAGGAAATTATTGCTACGTAGTTATTCTACGATGTTGACACAGCCGAATATATCGAATAACAGTGAATAGATTACATTCACTGCATATGGGATAAACAGAATAAAGGGCGCACGCAGCAAGCGTGACTTCGTGGAAAATGACGTCATTTTCAAAAATAGATTATCAAAAAATTGAAATACATTGTTCCCCAGCTAGAAGAACTGACGAAGGCGATTCTTGGTATATATTAGATGAGTTTTGTTGGATTTCGTGTATTTCATAATCGTGAACTGAGAGAGATAATACTGGTATATGTTTGTATGCAATATAATAAAATTGTACATACCGAGATCAGTTTGTATTAAACCGAACGCCGTATTGGAGAAAACAGCTGAACAACAACAAAAAAACAAGTTATTGTCGATGAAAAAAAACTGTCTCGTGATTTTTCTACATATATGCCTTGAATAGGTAACACTTGAACAAGCTGCTCCTTACTCACCTAATATAATAGACCTTTGAACGTAGTCCGAAAATGGGGACTTGTAATTATACCTCCTTACTTGGTTACGTCCATAATGGGTTCTTAATGTGCCTTAATATTTTGCCTCTATTTAAAGCCAGTTTCAAATTATCCATAGATACATTCCAACGTTTTCAAAACTTTTTGAATGGAAGTTAGTAGCCTCTCCTCCATATACTATGTGTCATACATAAATTGACACCATAGAGCACTTTTTCGTGGAATGCCATTGTGTACAGTCGTTGTGGGAAAAACTGTAATTCTGTCGCATACGACTTGTTTACCACTTCCGTGTGACTGAGAATGTTCTAGAACCTACTGTGTCTGGGTGGAATTTTTAGAAACTGGTTGAATAGGTAATAGAACACTGTAGGAGGCAATAGAAGGTAATGGAACATTCTAGAAATTTGTAGTAAGTTACAGACTCATTATGTATGCTGATGTAATGGTCTATTTATAGACAGTGTGGGTATATATAGGGGAGTTGAGCACTGAGATCAGATCGGAGATCTCGTTGAATTGTATTGGAGTTTAAGTATCTAGTTATTGGAGTAGTGGATTTTTACCGCGTTATTGTACTTGATGTTTGCAGAGTATAATAATACCAGTACCAGTTGAAACCTCATCTGTTGGCTCCGTGTTCGTATTTTATCATCGCCGCCAGGGAAGTCTTTCTGTTACTGTTGCCATTTTGGTATTTGAACCATCACACCTGTACTATACCAATTACGGTAATATTACGTTGCGTGTGACAAATTCAATCTCAAATATAGTTTGTAACGTACAGAATATTATACTTGGCTTTTATGAGTTGAAAACTATTATGTTAAATCATTTTATTTTATTGTTTAAAAAATATATACAAATGTAGGTGGAAAGCGAAAATCTTATCATTTTTTGTTGCAAGGCATACATTGAAGACCATGAACATATAGAACATCAACTGGCTTTAAATAGAGGCAAAATATTAAGGCACTTTAAGAACCCATTATGGACGTAACCAAGTAACGAGGTATGATTACAAGTCCCCATTTTCGGACTACGTTCAAAGGGGGCCTTAAAACCCCACACAATTTAGCTGTCGGCTTATCAAACCACGGGATCAAATTATTTATATTAAATATATTAAAACCATTGCAATTTTGCAAGAAATTCATCACAGCTGATTATGAAAATACTTGACAATTGTGATGACGTCGTTGAAGATCTCACCGAGACACAAGTTTTCTGGCCCTATATTTTTTTTTCATTGCTATTTTGAGCTTCTGACCAAGGCCTATACGAACACATTTTGTATTTTCCCATATAAACACACATTATATGTATTTACTTTACTGGTAGACAGAACATACAATTGATACATAACATTTCGAAATCATACAAAACACTACACTACACTACACAGTGCATTATATCAAAATAACAGTAAGCACATGCAAAAATATACAATAGATAAGTTTATAATTTCTGAACAAATGATGGTATTCAATTTTAGATGAACACCTTAAGTCTTCCGGAAAGATTAACAGTAGTAAAATAACTATAACAAGATGCCACCAGTAAGCAAGAAACACATTCTTTACTATAAAATACTCTACAGAGCTCGCACCAACACATTTAGAAACTGATTTGAATATTTTTGGTTGCACATTAATTAGCATACTAATTTACTTATGAGCAGACTTGCATAGTATTCGTTTTTTGATACCAAAATTGGTAAACCTTAAACGTCGCCTAATTAAGTAAAATGCGTATATTATGTAATTACGAAATTGGCAACTTTTTTCATTCATTTTCTGTATATCAAGTTAATTATTTAATTTTCTCATGTCTTGATCTTGATATAAACGCGTTTTCTGAGTTTCAATTTGAATTCAAGAACTATTGTTTATTTCCCCGTTTGAATATCTCGTCTAAAACCCACCTTTTCAATGTTTACCTCAATCTATGATTAACTCAAAGCTAATTTAATAGAGATGAAATATTCATTTGAATTGAATTATCGTCTCAATTTTTGTTTGACATCTCGCAAAGTGCGTAACTGTGATATCTTTATTTTATTTTTTTAGCAATAACCAGCACGTGTTCCCGACTTTTTTTGTTTCTGTTGGTAACATTATGTCTTGTCAATAATATTTAATATTTAGCCACGCTAAACATTGCCACGATTGCAAGTTCAGAATTGTTACACCAAGAAACATAACTATACAAAGAAGTTGTATGATAACGCATCGAACGGCGTTATTTTTACTGTGGCTCAACGACGACATTTTTATATTCCTCCGGTTTATTGGGGCCCGGTATTGGGGTGACGTTTTTCAGTTCCAAGATGGCTGTCTACGCAGACCTAGTGTGGTTTCGCTGCCCGGGTTTTCGCGACATTTTCTAAATGGCGAGTATAAAAACACGACCGAAGCTAATAAAGTGTGTGTCTGATATTAACATTCAAGGGCGAGTTATTGTGACATAAACAAATTCCGTACTTCATATATAATGAAATAACGCATCTTGTAAAATGTGCGTGTCATTTTAACATGAAATGGATCTCACTCAGCGCTCGTCCTCTTTCATTTTCTTGCGATTTTAGTGTAAATTGTAATCATTTGATCCAGTATATTAAATACAATTATCCGATTGTCATATTAATTAAATACTGGTTACATATTGAGACTGTTGATTAAATATACTTGTAAACTTTTGTTTTTTTTCACAGGTGTGTGCTTTCTGGGTGACTGGCTGTTATCGTTACTAAACAAATTCTCGTTATACAAAATTGGTTCGCGTCTCTCTTTACGAAACTTCGTATTCCCTGAACTGTTATTTTCTATCATTAAACATGTACATATAGTTTCCTATCATTAAACCTGTACATATACCTTTTGGCTGTCGCAATGTGTTTTCTTGTCATGGACTTATCCAGGGTCAGGTATTCCTGTTCTTTGAACATGACAAGTTACATGTAAAACCTAAACAAGTTTTTATTCTCCTAAATGCATAAATCGGGAGTCGTTCTTAGCTAAACATGAATGCCCTGCATAGTGCAGTTACCAGAGATGCAGATCTATTTCACATTAGTGGAAATGATCCTATCAGATGTTATTTATTGCAGTGAACGAGACCTTTTTTTGCTGGATACGGCAAGACATTTATTGAACATGTGGCATACATGTATTCCCTACTTGAATTTTGTTTCCCGGAAGCTGCCTCGACTCCAGAAATGAGATGTTTGTTTTTCCCTACACAGTTTAGATTACTGGATGAACACATAAACAGGAGATAAGCGTAGACGTCTACTGTCTCTGTACAATACAGGATCGATCGACAGTTGCTGTTGTTGAATAATCAGTAAAATTAGAATACTAAGCTCTGCCCTTGCCCGTGGGCAAGAAAACTCGGTCTTCTTTTATTATGCTTCTTTTATTTTTGGTACTAAAGAAACGCCAGGTATCATTGTCGACATTGACACAGATTTTGGTTTGATGACATTTTACTGGCTCATTGGTATCACAACAAACATAATGTAGAATTTTCAAATGTCACAAATTCAGACGATTTACTCAAAACCATTAAAAACGGTACATTATGCATGTATCATAATCAGATTGAGCTTCATAAAAAATGTTTTAAATCATCAGAAACACAATGAAAACTAAGATTGCGTATTTTAGAGTATTGATAAAGAAGATGAAGACTAAAAAATAACTGACGAAGATTGAATTGTGATGTTCTTTTGTTTGCTCACTTCAAATATGATTGCTGCTTCGGTTGTAACTGAATCCTTTCGGTTGAATGATACAGATTTTTTTTTGGGAGTTATTGACATGATAGTTTGGGTCGAATAAACCATGGAGTTGGACAATGGCAGCAATTTTACTTTTTACCGACCGAATTTCACAGATATAGCAGGGCAACGTAGATCGAATAAATTAGTAGTTTCACGGTAACCGAAATTACATATTTTACCGACTGATTTTTACAGACAATGGCACGGCTATCGAATAGATCACGTACTTTTCGTATGTGGGTAATTTAGCAATTCATTTGAACTAAGAAGCATTTTACCAATCAAATATGCATTGGGAAGCGACAATATTGAAAATGATGGCATATAAATATGAGAAGGTTATGCAGGATACATTCACAACATAACGCGGCACTAAAGGCTATATCGTACTGAAAAAGTCACGATGATAGGTTTGTGTTTTATATTTGTTCCTTTTCTTACAAGAATATTGAAGTCAAATGATTGCTAAAAATAAACTTATTAATATAGTATGTTTTTGACTCCCGTGTGCGAAGCACAAAAAGGGAGTCTTTGCAGTTAGTGTGTCTGTCTGTGTGTCTGTGTGTGTCTGTTCCACTGATATCTCAAGAACCATACATTGATTTTTGACGAAACTTGGTGCATAGATGCTCTAGGTCAATGCACAGATTTGATTAGGTTTTGGTAAAAATCCATGCATATTAATTACCTAATTTGCATGATAATTAGCTGATTTTTAGCTGTTCCATGACTGTTCCACTGATATCTAAAGAACCACTCATTGGATTTTGATGAAACTTGGCACATAGATGCTCCAAATTAATGCACAGATTTGATAAGTTTTGGGTAAAAATCTGTGCAATATTAATTACCTAATTTGCATAATGATTAATCAATTTTCGGCTTTTCCACTGATATCTCAAGTACTAATCATCACATTTCAATAAAACTTGGTACATAGATGTCATAGCACACTGCACAAACCTGATAGTTTTTAGAGTAATATCAGATCATATTAATTACCTAATTTGCATAATTAATTAATTTTCAGCTTTTGATATTTCAAGTAGTAATCATCACATTTCAATGAACCTTGGTACATAGATATCATAAGACACTGCACAGACCTGATAGTTTTTAGGGTAATATCAGTAGATATTAATTACCTAATTTGCATAATTAATTAAATTTCAGCTTTTGATATTTTAATTAGTAATCATCACATTTCAATGGAACTTGGTACATAGATGTCATAGAACACTGCACAGACCTGATAGTTTTTAGGGTAATATCAGTAGATATTAATTACCTAATTTGCATAATTAATTAAATTTCAGCTTTTGATATTTTAATTAGTAATCATCACATTTCAATGAAACTTGGTACATAGATGTCATAGAACACTGCACAGACCTGATAGTTTTTAGGGTAATATGAGTACATATTAATTACCTAATTTGCATAATTAATTAATTTTCAGCTTTTGATATTTCAAGTAGTAATCACCACATTTCAATGAAATTTGGTACATAGATGTCATAGGACACTGCACAGATCTTATAGTTTTTAGGGTAATATCAGTACATATTAATTACCTAATTTGCATAATTAATTGATTTTCAGATTTTGATATTTCAAGTAGTAATCATCACATTTCAATGACACTTGGTACATATATGTCATAGGACACTGCACAGACCTGATAGTTTTTAGGGTAATATCAGTACATATTAATTACCTAGTTTGCATCACTAATTAATATTCAGCTTTTGATATTTCAAGTAGTAATCATCACATTGCAATGAAACTTGGTACATAGTTACTTAAGGACTGTGCAGACCCCTGATTAGTTTTTGGGTAAATATTTGTGCATATTAATTACCTTATGAGCATAATTAGTTAATTTTCAGTTTTTTGCCTTATATCTCAAGTACTAATCATCATATTTCAACGAGACCTGCTACATGGATCTTCTAGGACAATGCAGAGACCTGATTAGTTTTAATTGGATATTAATTACCTAATTTGCATAATGTTCCACTGATATATAAGGAACCACAAATTGGATTTTAATGAAACTTTTAAAGAGAACTATGCAGGGACCCAATTAGTTTTTGGTAAATATTTATGCTTATTAATCATTTAATTAACATAATTAATTAACACTGATATCTCAATTACTGATCATCACATTTGAATAAAATTTGGAACATAAATGCTCTAGGACAATAGACAGGCCTGATTAATTTTGGGTTACAATTTGTTCATATTAATTCTCTAATTAGCATAATAATTCATCATTTTTTTATTCTGTTCATATTTGTTACCTGATTTACATAATTAGTTTTCAGCTTTTCCATCAATATCTCAGGTACAAATAATTTTGAATTAATTTTTAATGTGTCTTCATGTGTCTTCAATACTCTCAGCACATGGGAGTTCTTTCTAAGCTTTCTTTGATTTTTGTATAATTTTGAAATGGCAAAATAAATGTAATATATAGTAGTCGGGGCAAGGGGGGTAGCTGGTACAGGTTACAAAAAAGAAATTTTTCGTTTTTACGAGAAATAATGAAAGTTCCATGTACAGTAAAAAATGGATTTTTACACTTTACAGATAAAGCAAATTCCTAATTTCATTTTCACAATATATTTAATAATTTTGGAAATTGCATAAGAACTACGACATTTAATGTGGAAAATGCTTTATACGCTCATGAAAAATAAGATCTTTGTACAAATTACGGACAAATAAAACAGCTGATTACATTTTACACCTTGCCCATGTCTACGAATTTACGTTTTTTATTTAATAAATTACATTATTACGAAAATAAAATTGATTGATTACAGCTTAGGAAAATACCACTTGCCGACCCTCATAGTAATTTAATATTTTCATATCCTTGCCACAGAGTCCAGGTATGGAAAATCCTACTGTGTTCATAGGCTTGGCAGCCCGAGGTCGGTGTCATATTTATTGTAAAAGTCAATGATGATATGATTTTGAATGACTTGGCTAGAATAAGGGTACATATACAGCCGATACACAACTTCGAAATCCCGGTTCAAACCATAGACCTACCTGGGTTCCCACTCTTTGCGCCTGTCAGGGTATTGACGGGGACGAGGGAGGCGTGAACACACGAAGGTCAACATTGCCACGTTTGCAAGTTCAGAGTGTTAAAGTCTTAAAATTGTGTACACTAACTCGGGAGTTATGGTGGAGTGTGTGGTGAAAATAGCAACTTGGCTCATGATCTGTGACCTGTGATATTCTACTGATAATGTGAATAAAACGTGTCCTTGATGTCAGTTAACATAAAATAGAAGATCGTTAAATTACCGTTTTTAAAAAAACCTTCATTAACAAATGGAATTTTTGTACAAAACTGCAATGTATGGTTACTAATCTCACGGAAAACCAAAAAACATGGGACGTTTGCGACCTTTTGCAGACGCTACACGTGAATAACCAATATAATAATTATATCGCTGCAATGGCCATTAAGGTCTCATGCCACTAATTAACCAATGGCTGCTCGTAGCCAATTTAAATGCCCAGCAAGAACCAATGAAATTTTTTAAATATTATTTTTCTCAGGTGCTCCCTGTTTGAGGGCGTAATCACCTGGGTCAGAGGTGAGACCAACATGTGGTCTTTTGTTTACTACTTAGCGGCTGTGTACCTGTGGGTTTATTCTGTGTGTTAATGGATGTTCTAATCTTGGTGTTTTTCCAGTGATTTCTCTTGGTGCAATCCAAATACAGTAGGTGTGTCTTGTTTACCTGAGATTTGCAAGAGTTTGAGCTGGCCAACATGTTAGTTTTTTTCATATGGTTGATTACTGGCATGTTGATTTCCCATTTTTGAGCCATATTTTCAACTTTCTTCGTCATTTTCATATATCAATCTCGTCATATGTTAACATTGTCGTCTATGGAAATTCAATTAGTGGTATGAGCCCTGAAGTAACAGTTTGCCTAGGACCACCTGAGGTTGTTGTTTTAACCATAATTATGGCTCTATTCACTGGAATTTAGTCATTTTTGGCAGATCTCATCTTACATAACCAAAGTTTACTTTGACCTAATTATTACAATTTTTGACCTCTCCTGACCTTGCATAGATCTGATAATTATGAGGTTGTGTGTTCAAGCACACATTTCATGAGATCAGCTCCATTGATTTGGCAGGTATAGTGCAAAGTAACTGGGAATCTTTTTTATTTTTATTTTACCACTTTTCTTGCTTTGTATTCAACTATTTAGACACAATGGAGTAATTTTTTATCCAGAAATGTTATATTTTGCTATGCGTTTCACCCATTTCTGTCAATCTCTTATATCTTGGTTGAAGATTTTGAAAATTTGTAATTCGGTATATTTTTTGCCCTAATCTTATTAATTGGCTGTGGTTGAGCTGTGGTCTGTAAATATAAATGTTTTTATTAAACTGGTCCAAAAATTTTATTCATTCATCAATGAATTATTCATGTCACCACTAATTTCAATGGCTCTAGGAATTCTGAGAAAAATGCTTAACCCCATTTTATGGGTTTTTTGTCTTATTTTCACATTATGGCAGACAAACTTAACAATTTGTAGTGCGGTCATTTCTAATGTACCGTATTCAAAGTTTAATGAGGTCAAAATCCCAAATATTTAAATAAATTCTCAAAATTATGTTGTGTATCTTGTTACTGACAAGAGATTTGCATACTGTCAGTATATTAGCCAAGTATTACAACTCTTTCAATTTCACAATTATTGCTCTTTTCTCAGAATTTTTGTGAATAGTTAGCTAATTAATCCCATCTTGAGTTTATTATTGAACAGTGCATGTACCCCCCCCCCCCCCCAATTAATCAGAAATCCTGTTGATTTGAATTTAATTTGACCAGGGATGTGTAATACAAGTATTTTATATTTAGATCCTTTTCTTGTTTGTATATTTTTATTTTTATTTCTTTTTAAATCATAAAATTGTTTCGTTGAACTACTTTTTTTCACATAAGATTTGATTAAGTATTTTATGTTGAGCAAATTCTATGTGTGGCCATGGTAAATCAAACCACTGTTGTGTTTTGGTATATCCAAGGTTGCCCGTCACAGGTCTCCGGCCTAAATGCAGATACCGTGGAATTGTTTTTTTGTTTTTAATTAATTGGAGAAATAATGAGCTGATGAATTGAGACTTTTGATTCAGTAGAATTTTTTTTTTTTTAAATTATAGTGATAAACTACTTTTAATTGTCATTATTCTATGTATTATTTCTAGAAATTAATTAAAATTACTAATCATGCCAAACGTTGGTCTGTACTTGTTTGTGGTGAATGAGAACATTATATTTTACAGTACTGCATCTAATAATCAGGCTTATATTCATTGCCTACCATCTATTTTGGTGTTATGCTGAGTGTGTATGTTGCCACTTTCTACAACTAATTGTCTGGGTATAGGGCGCCACCAAGTGGTAGATTTTGATAAATAACTCCCAGGGTTTAAATTTTGGGGATTTTTTTTGCATGGGAAATTACTCGTGTAATGATATTCCATCATATATAAGATCAACAAGAACTTTATTAAACCTTCTTATTTCTCTGAAGTAACAGTTTGCCTAGGACCACCTGAGGTTGTTGTTTTAACCATAATTATGGCTCTATTCACTGGAATTTAGTCATTTTTGGCAGATCTCATCTTACATAACCAAAGTTTACTTTGACCTAATTATTACAATTTTTGACCTCTCCTGACCTTGCATAGATCTGATAATTATGAGGTTGTGTGTTCAAGCACACATTTCATGAGATCAGCTCCATTGATTTGGCAGGTATAGTGCAAAGTAACTGGGAATCTTTTTTATTTTTATTTTACCACTTTTCTTGCTTTGTATTCAACTATTTAGACACAATGGAGTAATTTTTTATCCAGAAATGTTATATTTTGCTATGCGTTTCACCCATTTCTGTCAATCTCTTATATCTTGGTTGAAGATTTTGAAAATTTGTAATTCGGTATATTTTTTGCCCTAATCTTATTAATTGGCTGTGGTTGAGCTGTGGTCTGTAAATATAAATGTTTTTATTAAACTGGTCCAAAAATTTTATTCATTCATCAATGAATTATTCATGTCACCACTAATTTCAATGGCTCTAGGAATTCTGAGAAAAATGCTTAACCCCATTTTATGGGTTTTTTGTCTTATTTTCACATTATGGCAGACAAACTTAACAATTTGTAGTGCGGTCATTTCTAATGTACCGTATTCAAAGTTTAATGAGGTCAAAATCCCAAATATTTAAATAAATTCTCAAAATTATGTTGTGTATCTTGTCACTGACAAGAGATTTGCATACTGTCAGTATATTAGCCAAGTATTACAACTCTTTCAATTTCACAATTATTGCTCTTTTCTCAGAATTTTTGTGAATAGTTAGCTAATTAATCCCATCTTGAGTTTATTATTGAACAGTGCATGTACCCCCCCCCCCCCAATTAATCAGAAATCCTGTTGATTTGAATTTAATTTGACCAGGGATGTGTAATACAAGTATTTTATATTTAGATCCTTTTCTTGTTTGTATATTTTTATTTTTATTTCTTTTTAAATCATAAAATTGTTTCGTTGAACTACTTTTTTTCACATAAGATTTGATTAAGTATTTTATGTTGAGCAAATTCTATGTGTGGCCATGGTAAATCAAACCACTGTTGTGTTTTGGTATATCCAAGGTTGCCCGTCACAGGTCTCCGGCCTAAATGCAGATACCGTGGAATTGTTTTTTTGTTTTTAATTAATTGGAGAAATAATGAGCTGATGAATTGAGACTTTTGATTCAGTAGAATTTTTTTTTTTTAAATTATAGTGATAAACTACTTTTAATTGTCATTATTCTATGTATTATTTCTAGAAATTAATTAAAATTACTAATCATGCCAAACGTTGGTCTGTACTTGTTTGTGGTGAATGAGAACATTATATTTTACAGTACTGCATCTAATAATCAGGCTTATATTCATTGCCTACCATCTATTTTGGTGTTATGCTGAGTGTGTATGTTGCCACTTTCTACAACTAATTGTCTGGGTATAGGGCGCCACCAAGTGGTAGATTTTGATAAATAACTCCCAGGGTTTAAATTTTGGGGATTTTTTTTGCATGGGAAATTACTCGTCTAATGATATTCCATCATATATAAGATCAACAAGAACTTTATTAAACCTTCTTATTTCTCTGAAGTAACAGTTTGCCTAGGACCACCTGAGGTTGTTGTTTTAACCATAATTATGGCTCTATTCACTGGAATTTAGTCATTTTTGGCAGATCTCATCTTACATAACCAAAGTTTACTTTTACCTAATTATTACAATTTTTGACCTCTCCTGACCTTGCATAGATCTGATAATTATGAGGTTGTGTGTTCAAGCACACATTTCATGAGATCAGCTCCATTGATTTGGCAGGTATAGTGCAAAGTAACTGGGAATCTTTTTTATTTTTATTTTACCACTTTTCTTGCTTTGTATTCAACTATTTAGACACAATGGAGTAATTTTTTATCCAGAAATGTTATATTTTGCTATGCGTTTCACCCATTTCTGTCAATCTCTTATATCTTGGTTGAAGATTTTGAAAATTTGTAATTCGGTATATTTTTTGCCCTAATCTTATTAATTGGCTGTGGTTGGGCTGTGGTCTGTAAATATAAATGTTTTTATTAAACTGGTCCAAAAATTTTATTCATTCATCAATGAATTATTCATGTCACCACTAATTTCAATGGCTCTAGGAATTCTGAGAAAAATGCTTAACCCCATTTTATGGGTTTTTTGTCTTATTTTCACATTATGGCAGACAAACTTAACAATTTGTAGTGCGGTCATTTCTAATGTACCGTATTCAAAGTTTAATGAGGTCAAAATCCCAAATATTTAAATAAATTCTCAAAATTATGTTGTGTATCTTGTCACTGACAAGAGATTTGCATACTGTCAGTATATTAGCCAAGTATTACAACTCTTTCAATTTCACAATTATTGCTCTTTTCTCAGAATTTTTGTGAATAGTTAGCTAATTAATCCCATCTTGAGTTTATTATTGAACAGTGCATGTACCCCCCCCCCCCAATTAATCAGAAATCCTGTTGATTTGAATTTAATTTGACCAGGGATGTGTAATACAAGTATTTTATATTTAGATCCTTTTCTTGTTTGTATATTTTTATTTTTATTTCTTTTTAAATCATAAAATTGTTTCGTTGAACTACTTTTTTTCACATAAGATTTGATTAAGTATTTTATGTTGAGCAAATTCTATGTGTGGCCATGGTAAATCAAACCACTGTTGTGTTTTGGTATATCCAAGGTTGCCCGTCACAGGTCTCCGGCCTAAATGCAGATACCGTGGAATTGTTTTTTTGTTTTTAATTAATTGGAGAAATAATGAGCTGATGAATTGAGACTTTTGATTCAGTAGAATTTTTTTTTTTTTTAAATTATAGTGATAAACTACTTTTAATTGTCATTATTCTATGTATTATTTCTAGAAATTAATTAAAATTACTAATCATGCCAAACGTTGGTCTGTACTTGTTTGTGGTGAATGAGAACATTATATTTTACAGTACTGCATCTAATAATCAGGCTTATATTCATTGCCTACCATCTATTTTGGTGTTATGCTGAGTGTGTATGTTGCCACTTTCTACAACTAATTGTCTGGGTATAGGGCACCACCAAGTGGTAGATTTTGATAAATAACTCCCAGGGTTTAAATTTTGGGGATTTTTTTTGCATGGGAAATTACTCGTCTAATGATATTCCATCATATATAAGATCAACAAGAACTTTATTAAACCTTCTTATTTCTCTTAAGGTCTCATGCCACTAATTAACCAATGGCTGCTCGTAGCCCTCAATTTAAATGCCCAGCAAGAACCAATGAAATTTTTTAAATATTATTTTTCTCAGGTGCTCCCTGTTTGAGGGCGTAATCACCTGGGTCAGAGGTGAGACCAACATGTGGTCTTTTGTTTACTACTTAGCGGCTGTGTACCTGTGGGTTTATTCTGTGTGTTAATGGATGTTCTAATCTTGGTGTTTTTCCAGTGATTTCTCTTGGTGCAATCCAAATACAGTAGGTGTGTCTTGTTTACCTGAGATTTGCAAGAGTTTGAGCTGGCCAACATGTTAGTTTTTTTCATATGGTTGATTACTGGCATGTTGATTTCCCATTTTTGAGCCATATTTTCAACTTTCTTCGTCATTTTCATATAGCAATCTCGTCATATGTTAACATTGTCGTCTATGGAAATTCAATTAGTGGTATGAGCCCTTCTGAAGTAACAGTTTGCCTAGGACCACCTGAGGTTGTTGTTTTAACCATAATTATGGCTCTATTCACTGGAATTTAGTCATTTTTGGCAGATCTCATCTTACATAACCAAAGTTTACTTTGACCTAATTATTACAATTTTTGACCTCTCCTGACCTTGCATAGATCTGATAATTATGAGGTTGTGTGTTCAAGCACACATTTCATGAGATCAGCTCCATTGATTTGGCAGGTATAGTGCAAAGTAACTGGGAATCTTTTTTATTTTTATTTTACCACTTTTCTTGCTTTGTATTCAACTATTTAGACACAATGGAGTAATTTTTTATCCAGAAATGTTATATTTTGCTATGCGTTTCACCCATTTCTGTCAATCTCTTATATCTTGGTTGAAGATTTTGAAAATTTGTAATTCGGTATATTTTTTGCCCTAATCTTATTAATTGGCTGTGGTTGAGCTGTGGTCTGTAAATATAAATGTTTTTATTAAACTGGTCCAAAAATTTTATTCATTCATCAATGAATTATTCATGTCACCACTAATTTCAATGGCTCTAGGAATTCTGAGAAAAATGCTTAACCCCATTTTATGGGTTTTTTGTCTTATTTTCACATTATGGCAGACAAACTTAACAATTTGTAGTGCGGTCATTTCTAATGTACCGTATTCAAAGTTTAATGAGGTCAAAATCCCAAATATTTAAATAAATTCTCAAAATTATGTTGTGTATCTTGTCACTGACAAGAGATTTGCATACTGTCAGTATATTAGCCAAGTATTACAACTCTTTCAATTTCACAATTATTGCTCTTTTCTCAGAATTTTTGTGAATAGTTAGCTAATTAATCCCATCTTGAGTTTATTATTGAACAGTGCATGTACCCCCCCCCCAATTAATCAGAAATCCTGTTGATTTGAATTTAATTTGACCAGGGATGTGTAATACAAGTATTTTATATTTAGATCCTTTTCTTGTTTGTATATTTTTATTTTTATTTCTTTTTAAATCATAAAATTGTTTCGTTGAACTACTTTTTTTCACATAAGATTTGATTAAGTATTTTATGTTGAGCAAATTCTATGTGTGGCCATGGTAAATCAAACCACTGTTGTGTTTTGGTATATCCAAGGTTGCCCGTCACAGGTCTCCGGCCTAAATGCAGATACCGTGGAATTGTTTTTTTGTTTTTAATTAATTGGAGAAATAATGAGCTGATGAATTGAGACTTTTGATTCAGTAGAATTTTTTTTTTTTTTAAATTATAGTGATAAACTACTTTTAATTGTCATTATTCTATGTATTATTTCTAGAAATTAATTAAAATTACTAATCATGCCAAACATTGGTCTGTACTTGTTTGTGGTGAATGAGAACATTATATTTTACAGTACTGCATCTAATAATCAGGCTTATATTCATTGCCTACCATCTATTTTGGTGTTATGCTGAGTGTGTATGTTGCCACTTTCTACAACTAATTGTCTGGGTATAGGGCGCCACCAAGTGGTAGATTTTGATAAATAACTCCCAGGGTTTAAATTTTGGGGATTTTTTTTGCATGGGAAATTACTCGTCTAATGATATTCCATCATATATAAGATCAACAAGAACTTTATTAAACCTTCTTATTTCTCTGAAGTAACAGTTTGCCTAGGACCACCTGAGGTTGTTGTTTTAACCATAATTATGGCTCTATTCACTGGAATTTAGTCATTTTTGGCAGATCTCATCTTACATAACCAAAGTTTACTTTGACCTACTTATTACAATTTTTGACCTCTCCTGACCTTGCATAGATCTGATAATTATGAGGTTGTGTGTTCAAGCACACATTTCATGAGATCAGCTCCATTGATTTGGCAGGTATAGTGCAAAGTAACTGGGAATCTTTTTTATTTTTATTTTACCACTTTTCTTGCTTTGTATTCAACTATTTAGACACAATGGAGTAATTTTTTATCCAGAAATGTTATATTTTGCTATGCGTTTCACCCATTTCTGTCAATCTCTTATATCTTGGTTGAAGATTTTGAAAATTTGTAATTCGGTATTTTTTTTGCCCTAATCTTATTAATTGGCTGTGGTTGAGCTGTGGTCTGTAAATATAAATGTTTTTATTAAACTGGTCCAAAAATTTTATTCATTCATCAATGAATTATTCATGTCACCACTAATTTCAATGGCTCTAGGAATTCTGAGAAAAATGCTTAACCCCATTTTATGGGTTTTTTGTCTTATTTTCACATTATGGCAGACAAACTTAACAATTTGTAGTGCGGTCATTTCTAATGTACCGTATTCAAAGTTTAATGAGGTCAAAATCCCAAATATTTAAATAAATTCTCAAAATTATGTTGTGTATCTTGTCACTGACAAGAGATTTGCATACTGTCAGTATATTAGCCAAGTATTACAACTCTTTCAATTTCACAATTATTGCTCTTTTCTCAGAATTTTTGTGAATAGTTAGCTAATTAATCCCATCTTGAGTTTATTATTGAACAGTGCATGTACCCCCCCCCCCCCCAATTAATCAGAAATCCTGTTGATTTGAATTTAATTTGACCAGGGATGTGTAATACAAGTATTTTATATTTAGATCCTTTTCTTGTTTGTATATTTTTATTTTTATTTCTTTTTAAATCATAAAATTGTTTCGTTGAACTACTTTTTTTCACATAAGATTTGATTAAGTATTTTATGTTGAGCAAATTCTATGTGTGGCCATGGTAAATCAAACCACTGTTGTGTTTTGGTATATCCAAGGTTGCCCGTCACAGGTCTCCGGCCTAAATGCAGATACCGTGGAATTGTTTTTTTGTTTTTAATTAATTGGAGAAATAATGAGCTGATGAATTGAGACTTTTGATTCAGTAGAATTTTTTTTTTTTTAAATTATAGTGATAAACTACTTTTAATTGTCATTATTCTATGTATTATTTCTAGAAATTAATTAAAATTACTAATCATGCCAAACGTTGGTCTGTACTTGTTTGTGGTGAATGAGAACATTATATTTTACAGTACTGCATCTAATAATCAGGCTTATATTCATTGCCTACCATCTATTTTGGTGTTATGCTGAGTGTGTATGTTGCCACTTTCTACAACTAATTGTCTGGGTATAGGGCGCCACCAAGTGGTAGATTTTGATAAATAACTCCCAGGGTTTAAATTTTGGGGATTTTTTTTGCATGGGAAATTACTCGTCTAATGATATTCCATCATATATAAGATCAACAAGAACTTTATTAAACCTTCTTATTTCTCTTAAGGTCTCATGCCACTAATTAACCAATGGCTGCTCGTAGCCCTCAATTTAAATGCCCAGCAAGAACCAATGAAATTTTTTATATATTATTTTTCTCAGGTGCTCCCTGTTTGAGGGCGTAATCACCTGGGTCAGAGGTGAGACCAACATGTGGTCTTTTGTTTACTACTTAGCGGCTGTGTACCTGTGGGTTTATTCTGTGTGTTAATGGATGTTCTAATCTTGGTGTTTTTCCAGTGATTTCTCTTGGTGCAATCCAAATACAGTAGGTGTGTCTTGTTTACCTGAAATTTGCAAGAGTTTGAGCTGGCCAACATGTTAGTTTTTTTCATATGGTTGATTACTGGCATGTTGATTTCCCATTTTTGAGCCATATTTTCAACTTTCTTCGTCATTTTCATATAGCAATCTCGTCATATGTTAACATTGTCGTCTATGGAAATTCAATTAGTGGTATGAGCCCTTCTGAAGTAACAGTTTGCCTAGGACCACCTGAGGTTGTTGTTTTAACCATAATTATGGCTCTATTCACTGGAATTTAGTCATTTTTGGCAGATCTCATCTTACATAACCAAAGTTTACTTTGACCTAATTATTACAATTTTTGACCTCTCCTGACCTTGCATAGATCTGATAATTATGAGGTTGTGTGTTCAAGCACACATTTCATGAGATCAGCTCCATTGATTTGGCAGGTATAGTGCAAAGTAACTGGGAATCTTTTTTATTTTTATTTTACCACTTTTCTTGCTTTGTACTCAACTATTTAGACACAATGGAGTAATTTTTTATCCAGAAATGTTATATTTTGCTATGCGTTTCACCCATTTCTGTCAATCTCTTATATCTTGGTTGAAGATTTTGAAAATTTGTAATTCGGTATTTTTTTTGCCCTAATCTTATTAATTGGCTGTGGTTGAGCTGTGGTCTGTAAATATAAATGTTTTTATTAAACTGGTCCAAAAATTTTATTCATTCATCAATGAATTATTCATGTCACCACTAATTTCAATGGCTCTAGGAATTCTGAGAAAAATGCTTAACCCCATTTTATGGGTTTTTTGTCTTATTTTCACATTATGGCAGACAAACTTAACAATTTGTAGTGCGGTCATTTCTAATGTACCGTATTCAAAGTTTAATGAGGTCAAAATCCCAAATATTTCAATAAATTCTCAAAATTATGTTGTGTATCTTGTCACTGACAAGAGATTTGCATACTGTCAGTATATTAGCCAAGTATTACAACTCTTTCAATTTCACAATTATTGCTCTTTTCCCAGAATTTTTGTGAATAGTTAGCTAATTAATCCCATCTTGAGTTTATTATTGAACAGTGCATGTACCCCCCCCCCCCCAATTAATCAGAAATCCTGTTGATTTGAATTTAATTTGACCAGGGATGTGTAATACTAGTATTTTATATTTAGATCTTTTTCTTGTTTGTATATTTTTATTTTTATTTCTTTTTAAATCATAAAATTGTTTCGTTGAACTACTTTTTTTCACATAAGATTTGATTAAGTATTTTATGTTGAGCAAATTCTATGTGTGGCCATGGTAAATCAAACCACTGTTGTGTTTTGGTATATCCAAGGTTGCCCGTCACAGGTCTCCGGCCTAAATGCAGATACCGTGGAATTGTTTTTTTGTTTTTAATTAATTGGAGAAATAATGAGCTGATGAATTGAGACTTTTGATTCAGTAGAATTTTTTTTTTTTTTAAATTATAGTGATAAACTACTTTTAATTGTCATTATTCTATGTATTATTTCTAGAAATTAATTAAAATTACTAATCATGCCAAACGTTGGTCTGTACTTGTTTGTGGTGAATGAGAACATTATATTTTACAGTACTGCATCTAATAATCAGGCTTATATTCATTGCCTACCATCTATTTTGGTGTTATGCTGAGTGTGTATGTTGCCACTTTCTACAACTAATTGTCTGGGTATAGGGCGCCACCAAGTGGTAGATTTTGATAAATAACTCCCAGGGTTTAAATTTTGGGGATTTTTTTTGCATGGGAAATTACTCGTCTAATGATATTCCATCATATATAAGATCAACAAGAACTTTATTAAACCTTCTTATTTCTCTGAAGTAACAGTTTGCCTAGGACCACCTGAGGTTGTTGTTTTAACCATAATTATGGCTCTATTCACTGGAATTTAGTCATTTTTGGCAGATCTCATCTTACATAACCAAAGTTTACTTTGACCTAATTATTACAATTTTTGACCTCTCCTGACCTTGCATAGATCTGATAATTATGAGGTTGTGTGTTCAAGCACACATTTCATGAGATCAGCTCCATTGATTTGGCAGGTATAGTGCAAAGTAACTGGGAATCTTTTTTATTTTTATTTTACCACTTTTCTTGCTTTGTATTCAACTATTTAGACACAATGGAGTAATTTTTTATCCAGAAATGTTATATTTTGCTATGCGTTTCACCCATTTCTGTCAATCTCTTATATCTTGGTTGAAGATTTTGAAAATTTGTAATTCGGTATTTTTTTTGCCCTAATCTTATTAATTGGCTGTGGTTGGGCTGTGGTCTGTAAATATAAATGTTTTTATTAAACTGGTCCAAAAATTTTATTCATTCATCAATGAATTATTCATGTCACCACTAATTTCAATGGCTCTAGGAATTCTGAGAAAAATGCTTAACCCCATTTTATGGGTTTTTTGTCTTATTTTCACATTATGGCAGACAAACTTAACAATTTGTAGTGCGGTCATTTCTAATGTACCGTATTCAAAGTTTAATGAGGTCAAAATCCCAAATATTTAAATAAATTCTCAAAATTATGTTGTGTATCTTGTCACTGACAAGAGATTTGCATACTGTCAGTATATTAGCCAAGTATTACAACTCTTTCAATTTCACAATTATTGCTCTTTTCTCAGAATTTTTGTGAATAGTTAGCTAATTAATCCCATCTTGAGTTTATTATTGAACAGTGCATGTACCCCCCCCCCAATTAATCAGAAATCCTGTTGATTTGAATTTAATTTGACCAGGGATGTGTAATACAAGTATTTTATATTTAGATCCTTTTCTTGTTTGTATATTTTTATTTTTATTTCTTTTTAAATCATAAAATTGTTTCGTTGAACTACTTTTTTTCACATAAGATTTGATTAAGTATTTTATGTTGAGCAAATTCTATGTGTGGCCATGGTAAATCAAACCACTGTTGTGTTTTGGTATATCCAAGGTTGCCCGTCACAGGTCTCCGGCCTAAATGCAGATACCGTGGAATTGTTTTTTTGTTTTTAATTAATTGGAGAAATAATGAGCTGATGAATTGAGACTTTTGATTCAGTAGAATTTTTTTTTTTTTTAAATTATAGTGATAAACTACTTTTAATTGTCATTATTCTATGTATTATTTCTAGAAATTAATTAAAATTACTAATCATGCCAAACGTTGGTCTGTACTTGTTTGTGGTGAATGAGAACATTATATTTTACAGTACTGCATCTAATAATCAGGCTTATATTCATTGCCTACCATCTATTTTGGTGTTATGCTGAGTGTGTATGTTGCCACTTTCTACAACTAATTGTCTGGGTATAGGGCACCACCAAGTGGTAGATTTTGATAAATAACTCCCAGGGTTTAAATTTTGGGGATTTTTTTTGCATGGGAAATTACTCGTCTAATGATATTCCATCATATATAAGATCAACAAGAACTTTATTAAACCTTCTTATTTCTCTTAAGGTCTCATGCCACTAATTAACCAATGGCTGCTCGTAGCCCTCAATTTAAATGCCCAGCAAGAACCAATGAAATTTTTTAAATATTATTTTTCTCAGGTGCTCCCTGTTTGAGGGCGTAATCACCTGGGTCAGAGGTGAGACCAACATGTGGTCTTTTGTTTACTACTTAGCGGCTGTGTACCTGTGGGTTTATTCTGTGTGTTAATGGATGTTCTAATCTTGGTGTTTTTCCAGTGATTTCTCTTGGTGCAATCCAAATACAGTAGGTGTGTCTTGTTTACCTGAGATTTGCAAGAGTTTGAGCTGGCCAACATGTTAGTTTTTTTCATATGGTTGATTACTGGCATGTTGATTTCCCATTTTTGAGCCATATTTTCAACTTTCTTCGTCATTTTCATATAGCAATCTCGTCATATGTTAACATTGTCATCTATGGAAATTCAATTAGTGGTATGAGCCCTTCTGAAGTAACAGTTTGCCTAGGACCACCTGAGGTTGTTGTTTTAACCATAATTATGGCTCTATTCACTGGAATTTAGTCATTTTTGGCAGATCTCATCTTACATAACCAAAGTTTACTTTGACCTAATTATTACAATTTTTGACCTCTCCTGACCTTGCATAGATCTGATAATTATGAGGTTGTGTGTTCAAGCACACATTTCATGAGATCAGCTCCATTGATTTGGCAGGTATAGTGCAAAGTAACTGGGAATCTTTTTTATTTTTATTTTACCACTTTTCTTGCTTTGTATTCAACTATTTAGACACAATGGAGTAATTTTTTATCCAGAAATGTTATATTTTGCTATGCGTTTCACCCATTTCTGTCAATCTCTTATATCTTGGTTGAAGATTTTGAAAATTTGTAATTCGGTATTTTTTTTGCCCTAATCTTATTAATTGGCTGTGGTTGGGCTGTGGTCTGTAAATATAAATGTTTTTATTAAACTGGTCCAAAAATTTTATTCATTCATCAATGAATTATTCATGTCACCACTAATTTCAATGGCTCTAGGAATTCTGAGAAAAATGCTTAACCCCATTTTATGGGTTTTTTGTCTTATTTTCACATTATGGCAGACAAACTTAACAATTTGTAGTGCGGTCATTTCTAATGTACCGTATTCAAAGTTTAATGAGGTCAAAATCCCAAATATTTAAATAAATTCTCAAAATTATGTTGTGTATCTTGTCACTGACAAGAGATTTGCATACTGTCAGTATATTAGCCAAGTATTACAACTCTTTCAATTTCACAATTATTGCTCTTTTCTCAGAATTTTTGTGAATAGTTAGCTAATTAATCCCATCTTGAGTTTATTATTGAACAGTGCATGTACCCCCCCCCCCAATTAATCAGAAATCCTGTTGATTTGAATTTAATTTGACCAGGGATGTGTAATACAAGTATTTTATATTTAGATCCTTTTCTTGTTTGTATATTTTTATTTTTATTTCTATTTAAATCATAAAATTGTTTCGTTGAACTACTTTTTTTCACATAAGATTTGATTAAGTATTTTATGTTGAGCAAATTCTATGTGTGGCCATGGTAAATCAAACCACTGTTGTGTTTTGGTATATCCAAGGTTGCCCGTCACAGGTCTCCGGCCTAAATGCAGATACCGTGGAATTGTTTTTTTGTTTTTAATTAATTGGAGAAATAATGAGCTGATGAATTGAGACTTTTGATTCAGTAGAATTTTTTTTTTTTTTAAATTATAGTGATAAACTACTTTTAATTGTCATTATTCTATGTATTATTTCTAGAAATTAATTAAAATTACTAATCATGCCAAACGTTGGTCTGTACTTATTTGTGGTGAATGAGAACATTATATTTTACAGTACTGCATCTAATAATCAGGCTTATATTCATTGCCTACCATCTATTTTGGTGTTATGCTGAGTGTGTATGTTGCCACTTTCTACAACTAATTGTCTGGGTATAGGGCACCACCAAGTGGTAGATTTTGATAAATAACTCCCAGGGTTTAAATTTTGGGGATTTTTTTTGCATGGGAAATTACTCGTCTAATGATATTCCATCATATATAAGATCAACAAGAACTTTATTAAACCTTCTTATTTCTCTTAAGGTCTCATGCCACTAATTAACCAATGGCTGCTCGTAGCCCTCAATTTAAATGCCCAGCAAGAACCAATGAAATTTTTTAAATATTATTTTTCTCAGGTGCTCCCTGTTTGAGGGCGTACTCACCTGGGTCAGAGGTGAGACCAACATGTGGTCTTTTGTTTACTACTTAGCGGCTGTGTACCTGTGGGTTTATTCTGTGTGTTAATGGATGTTCTAATCTTGGTGTTTTTCCAGTGATTTCTCTTGGTGCAATCCAAATACAGTAGGTGTGTCTTGTTTACCTGAGATTTGCAAGAGTTTGAGCTGGCCAACATGTTAGTTTTTTTCATATGGTTGATTACTGGCATGTTGATTTCCCATTTTTGAGCCATATTTTCAACTTTCTTTGTCATTTTCATATAGCAATCTCGTCATATGTTAACATTGTCGTCTATGGAAATTCAATTAGTGGTATGAGCCCTTCTGAAGTAACAGTTTGCCTAGGACCACCTGAGGTTGTTGTTTTAACCATAATTATGGCTCTATTCACTGGAATTTAGTCATTTTTGGCAGATCTCATCTTACATAACCAAAGTTTACTTTGACCTAATTATTACAATTTTTGACCTCTCCTGACCTTGCATAGATCTGATAATTATGAGGTTGTGTGTTCAAGCACACATTTCATGAGATCAGCTCCATTGATTTGGCAGGTATAGTGCAAAGTAACTGGGAATCTTTTTTATTTTTATTTTACCACTTTTCTTGCTTTGTATTCAACTATTTAGACACAATGGAGTAATTTTTTATCCAGAAATGTTATATTTTGCTATGCGTTTCACCCATTTCTGTCAATCTCTTATATCTTGGTTGAAGATTTTGAAAATTTGTAATTCGGTATATTTTTTGCCCTAATCTTATTAATTGGCTGTGGTTGAGCTGTGGTCTGTAAATATAAATGTTTTTATTAAACTGGTCCAAAAATTTTATTCATTCATCAATGAATTATTCATGTCACCACTAATTTCAATGGCTCTAGGAATTCTGAGAAAAATGCTTAACCCCATTTTATGGGTTTTTTGTCTTATTTTCACATTATGGCAGACAAACTTAACAATTTGTAGTGCGGTCATTTCTAATGTACCGTATTCAAAGTTTAATGAGGTCAAAATCCCAAATATTTGAATAAATTCTCAAAATTATGTTGTGTATCTTGTCACTGACAAGAGATTTGCATACTGTCAGTATATTAGCCAAGTATTACAACTCTTTCAATTTCACAATTATTGCTCTTTTCTCAGAATTATTGTGAATAGTTAGCTAATTAATCCCATCTTGAGTTTATTATTGAACAGTGCATGTACCCCCCCCCCCCAATTAATCAGAAATCCTGTTGATTTGAATTTAATTTGACCAGGGATGTGTAATACAAGTATTTTATATTTAGATCCTTTTCTTGTTTGTATATTTTTATTTTTATTTCTTTTTAAATCATAAAATTGTTTCGTTGAACTACTTTTTTTCACATAAGATTTGATTAAGTATTTTATGTTGAGCAAATTCTATGTGTGGCCATGGTAAATCAAACCACTGTTGTGTTTTGGTATATCCAAGGTTGCCCGTCACAGGTCTCCGGCCTAAATGCAGATACCGTGGAATTGTTTTTTTGTTTTTAATTAATTGGAGAAATAATGAGCTGATGAATTGAGACTTTTGATTCAGTAGAATTTTTTTTTTTTTAAATTATAGTGATAAACTACTTTTAATTGTCATTATTCTATGTATTATTTCTAGAAATTAATTAAAATTACGAATCATGCCAAACGTTGGTCTGTACTTGTTTGTGGTGAATAAGAACATTATGTTTTACAGTACTGCATCTAATAATCAGGCTTATATTCATTGCCTACCATCTATTTTGGTGTTATGCTGAGTGTGTATGTTGCCACTTTCTACAACTAATTGTCTGGGTATAGGGCACCACCAAGTGGTAGATTTTGATAAATAACTCCCAGGGTTTAAATTTTGGGGATTTTTTTTGCATGGGAAATTACTCGTCTAATGATATTCCATCATATATAAGATCAACAAGAACTTTATTAAACCTTCTTATTTCTCTGAAGTAACAGTTTGCCTAGGACCACCTGAGGTTGTTGTTTTAACCATAATTATGGCTCTATTCACTGGAATTTAGTCATTTTTGGCAGATCTCATCTTACATAACCAAAGTTTACTTTTACCTAATTATTACAATTTTTGACCTCTCCTGACCTTGCATAGATCTGATAATTATGAGGTTGTGTGTTCAAGCACACATTTCATGAGATCAGCTCCATTGATTTGGCAGGTATAGTGCAAAGTAACTGGGAATCTTTTTTATTTTTATTTTACCACTTTTCTTGCTTTGTATTCAACTATTTAGACACAATGGAGTAATTTTTTATCCAGAAATGTTATATTTTGCTATGCGTTTCACCCATTTCTGTCAATCTCTTATATCTTGGTTGAAGATTTTGAAAATTTGTAATTCGGTATTTTTTTTGCCCTAATCTTATTAATTGGCTGTGGTTGAGCTGTGGTCTGTAAATATAAATGTTTTTATTAAACTGGTCCAAAAATTTTATTCATTCATCAATGAATTATTCATGTCACCACTAATTTCAATGGCTCTAGGAATTCTGAGAAAAATGCTTAACCCCATTTTATGGGTTTTTTGTCTTATTTTCACATTATGGCAGACAAACTTAACAATTTGTAGTGCGGTCATTTCTAATGTACCGTATTCAAAGTTTAATGAGGTCAAAATCCCAAATATTTAAATAAATTCTCAAAATTATGTTGTGTATCTTGTCACTGACAAGAGATTTGCATACTGTCAGTATATTAGCCAAGTATTACAACTCTTTCAATTTCACAATTATTGCTCTTTTCTCAGAATTTTTGTGAATAGTTAGCTAATTAATCCCATCTTGAGTTTATTATTGAACAGTGCATGTACCCCCCCCCCCCCAATTAATCAGAAATCCTGTTGATTTGAATTTAATTTGACCAGGGATGTGTAATACAAGTATTTTATATTTAGATCCTTTTCTTGTTTGTATATTTTTATTTTTATTTCTTTTTAAATCATAAAATTGTTTCGTTGAACTACTTTTTTTCACATAAGATTTGATTAAGTATTTTATGTTGAGCAAATTCTATGTGTGGCCATGGTAAATCAAACCACTGTTGTGTTTTGGTATATCCAAGGTTGCCCGTCACAGGTCTCCGGCCTAAATGCAGATACCGTGGAATTGTTTTTTTGTTTTTAATTAATTGGAGAAATAGTGAGCTGATGAATTGAGACTTTTGATTCAGTAGAATTTTTTTTTTTTTTAAATTATAGTGATAAACTACTTTTAATTGTCATTATTCTATGTATTATTTCTAGAAATTAATTAAAATTACTAATCATGCCAAACGTTGGTCTGTACTTGTTTGTGGTGAATGAGAACATTATATTTTACAGTACTGCATCTAATAATCAGGCTTATATTCATTGCCTACCATCTATTTTGGTGTTATGCTGAGTGTGTATGTTGCCACTTTCTACAACTAATTGTCTGGGTATAGGGCACCACCAAGTGGTAGATTTTGATAAATAACTCCCAGGGTTTAAATTTTGGGGATTTTTTTTGCATGGGAAATTACTCGTCTAATGATATTCCATCATATATAAGATCAACAAGAACTTTATTAAACCTTCTTATTTCTCTTAAGGTCTCACGCCACTAATTAACCAATGGCTGCTCGTAGCCCTCAATTTAAATGCCCAGCAAGAACCAATGAAATTTTTTAAATATTATTTTTCTCAGGTGCTCCCTGTTTGAGGGCGTAATCACCTGGGTCAGAGGTGAGACCAACATGTGGTCTTTTGTTTACTACTTAGCGGCTGTGTACCTGTGGGTTTATTCTGTGTGTTAATGGATGTTCTAATCTTGGTGTTTTTCCAGTGATTTCTCTTGGTGCAATCCAAATACAGTAGGTGTGTCTTGTTTACCTGAGATTTGCAAGAGTTTGAGCTGGCCAACATGTTAGTTTTTTTCATATGGTTGATTACTGGCATGTTGATTTCCCATTTTTGAGCCATATTTTCAACTTTCTTCGTCATTTTCATATAGCAATCTCGTCATATGTTAACATTGTCGTCTATGGAAATTCAATTAGTGGTATGAGCCCTGAACAGAGTGATTGCGTAGACGAAAACGAGGCTCTCCAGCAATATAGCGCCCTCGTAGTTTGAACCCTCGCGTCAGACTGGTAGCGGCGGCACGGGGGATGTTGGGGGCGTCGCCTCTTCAAAATCAAGCTGATAACGTGGTCACAGAGTTGGGATAGATCAGACCAGTTGTGGTCCAAGCTGCAAGTGAGCTGTCACCTTAGGAGGAAATGCGAATACAATACAGTGACTCCCTCGCTAAGGTAAGTTGCGGGTAGTTGTGTTCCAAAAATTCTATTGGGTCTTGCTGGCAGTTTTGAAGTGAAGAAACTAATGTTTCGTTGTATAGCGAATTTGAATGGCCGTTAAAGTTAGAGGAGAAAACTCAACACCTACTGACCGTCAATTACTGAGATACAAAGAGTGACGTTACGAAGAAAATTGTCTTCAATAAAGAAAACTTACTATAAATAGACCCGTGTGTGTATAAGTGCTTTTTATCCATTTTCAATGCACGAAGTAAGTCGCGATCCCCGATAAATCGCGGTGTTTGTTTTTCTCTCGGCACCCGCGACTTAGCGAGGGGCCACTGCACACACAACTGAAAAAACAAGATCGCCAGTGTCATGGCAACGTCCATTGAATTAATCGACACTAATATCACTCCTGATTTGTCGCATTTTTTATAGTTAATTTACCCAATTTTTACATAAGATGGCTGTTGATCAAATCCTCTACAAAATGTTACATTGATTTGCCGCGGAGTCTACATTAACCTATGGTAATACCAAAGTAGTGGCTGTGATCTGATCGCCAAATAAATACCACATTCACATTAACACGTGACATTCACAAGTTTGTTGATAAAATAAAAACAACACAACGATATTCAAACCAAACAAGTCCTGATGGTACTACTACATTATCCTGTAAGTTGCGACTGTTGTCACAGCCACTGAACAAACAATATAACTCCTGGGCTACGGTTATTAAGATAAAAACAAACAAAAAATTACAATAAATCACACTAATTCGTGAAAGCAGTTTTGTTGTACAAGCTGACACAAACATATTCCTGTTCTACTATGTCGAAATCCAGTTGGTGATTTGTACGACTGGTTCTCATTCACCATTCTGACATATCGGCCACATACGGAAACCAAGTACTCACGGGCAGATTCCTATTGAAAAAAGCACATTGTTTTGTTCCTGACCATAACACCAGATAATGCAAATCATGCTCATGGATGTAACACTAACGAAAATATTTATGTAGCGGGAATAATAATAATGATAAATAACAAACCTGTATCTTTTCATCAAAGTCATGCAATGTGGTTGGTTCAATTAACTCGCGCTCCTCATTGCTGCCATCATCACCGACTTCTTGAAGGCACTGCTCGGACGAATTTCTACCCTATATGTAGCGAATGTGATTTATTTCATATTGTTGTGACCCATGGCATAAATAATGCAAAAATAATAACGCCACACTTGATAATAATCGGCAGAGGAAAATCAATTGGTTTGATGGCAAAAAAGTAATTATTTGATGAAATTTGTTTAGTAAACGCATTTTTATAGTAGTTGTTTGTTGTCGAGTTGGAGCAACCAATTCAGGAAATTAAACGTTTTTCTATACAAAACATGTATGGCCAGCTTACACCCATTGGTAGGTGTGCTATAATTGGTTTATATAATTAATATTAGTATACATCTGTCACCGTAACGCCATAAGTTACAGCGTGCCATAATTTTGCGGTATTTTACGGGGTATTTTCATCCTACCATATAGGAAATGCGAAATTCCAAATACGGAATGATTACGCGCGTAAGCCTCCTCTAATGATAAAAAACAAACATGACTGCCATCGGGGTTTGACCGGACTCCACACAAAAAAGTTCACTGATTCTGTTCTAAAGTTCGACATTGCAATAATGTATCATTGGAAAGAAAAGATGTAGAATAATAAGGTTATTACGTGGATACCTCAAAGTATGCACTCAGTACTGTCTTCGTGCATACTTTGAGGTATTCTCGTAATAACCTCATATTTGTTTATATTAATCAATATAATTATTATATTAATATACCGGTGTTACACATCCATATTTTTATAATAATCAATATTTTGAAAGTGGAACATAAACCATTTTGTATTTATTATAAACATCATGACCACAAATGCAAACTAAGTAATTTGTGAAAGAGGTCGATGCATTCACTACTTACTGCATTAATTCTGGGAGTTGAATGTCTAGCTTTGTCTCTTAGATATCGCTCCAGTGTGTGCTGCAAATAGATTGACAGTATCATAATTGTCGTGGCGTTTCTGGCTGACTTCTGTGTTATACTTATAAAGTAAAATGATATATTTAAGAGTATTAGGTGAAACCGTTGTCGGTTATGGGGTTAGATGATTTTGTTTTGACATATTGCGTTGTAATGTGTTTCTACGCGATTTGATGCGATGCGATACGATGCGATGTGATGCGATGCGATATGATGTGATGCGATGCAATGTGATGTAATGTGATGCGATGCGATGTTATGTGATATGTGTTAGTACTTGACCAATTCAACTTTTCTACAGCGAGACAATATTGGGAAATAGAAAGCATACTCACCAAGCATCTTGAAGTTTGAAAATAGACAAAATATATCTACTCAAATATAGGAAAATTATAGCGATCAAGTGAAAGACAGTGATAACATTATTCTGACTTTGTCGAATTTGTCATCACTTAAAAAGGATACACCAAAATTAGCAGACCTCTTATCACTACGGGCTATTCCAACAATTAACCCATGATCGATCAGATGCATATTTGCTTGACGTTCAGATGTTCTGTGGATTCGACGGCACTAATAGAACATAAAGTATAAACATTGTAGTGTTAGTTTAAAGCACACCTTCGTTAGTTTCAGTTCTCATTTGTTAGAAAACCCATATTATTGCTATAACAGCCATTAGTAGTATATCATGACACTTCTACAGCTTGTACTGATAACCAATTCGAATCTTTCATAGTGTTTTGAACATATCTGCGTGTATTTAATTTAATCTGATTTTTTGAGTAGAATATTTAGGCAATTAAACTTAATTGTGTGTGTCATCTCACAACCTTACCTTCATAAGACAAGTTATGGCGGCAAAACTTCCAAACATTGAGAGCATCAGCCCGAATGCATTATTGATCTTGTCCGTCGTACTATCATACACCGACAGAATAGACTCCATAAGTGCCAAAAACATTGCAAATGTTCCTAAAGTGAGAAATCCAAACACTGTCCACAGGATAACTTTTGTTACAAACGATCCACAACAACCATAACAACTATCATGTTGAACCGGGAAGCTTGTCAGCAAGGATTGAGCTGCAGCATTTATGTTTTCTCTCGGTACCTAAGAGAAGATCATACAAATTAATGTACGTGTGTTGTATTCTAACACATACAATGTTCTTTTCAGGGAAACTTTATTGTAGTAATAGTATATGCAATAAATATAATACATACTCGGATTCCCTTCGCTATGAGCAATTCATAGATACTGTTCGAGTCAAATTTGGAATTCTTATCAATTCGGATAATTGTTTTCCCATTATATGTATCTGTAATGAATGAATGAATGAATATAGATATATTGAGGATGATGATTCAATTTTTCTATAGCTGGTATCACAGAGGCGATGTGGTGCTCCAGTATGCTAGTTGATAATCTCACCTATTTCCGATAGCGACTCCTGCACAATTTCGTCAGTAATATCTGCAAGAAAGTATTTCACATATATATTATGTATTGATGGCTCTGTCAAATCCAGGTCAAGATGAGTGTTTCGAATCATGTATTAAATCACAGAATTTTGAAAATTGTTCATGGATCTGAACGCGTTGGGGTCAATAAATACTAATATATGTTATGTTGAGTTACCTGAAGTAATTCTTTCCAGGAACTTCTCCCAGAACTGTGGATCTCTAACATCAAGGTAAGTAAGATGTTTGATAAAATCTGGTACAATGCACTCACTCAGCAAAACGGGAATCATTACCTTTTGTTCTCGACAAAGATGCTCATTGAAAATCACCTGAGCTTCATAGCCACACCATGGGCTATCAAGAAAATCAGGAGTCAACACCAATACTGTTCTATCGGTGTTTCGGATGCATCTAATAATATTATCAACTATGGGTCTGCCCCCAATGAAATCTCTTTCATCAAACAGACACTCAATGCTATGATTTTGTTCTAGTCGCTCTACAGTTTCCTCGACCCAGGCACGATCTTTGCTACTATGCGAAAAGAACACCTTTGTCGCACCTTCTCTGGCAGTGGTTGATAATCCATCATTCCGAGTAATGTCCGTGACATGTTGCACACTTCCTTCATGGCAAGCGGATGCTGGAGTATAATGAATACGTTAATCACAATAAATACAAATATGAAAATTGGCTCTTAAGTTATGTTTGTGTCTGACGCAGGATTTAGTCATTAATGTGTGAAGGATAGCTTGAGTAATTTTGTATACAAAAAAATTCAAACATAGTTATACAGATCATGGTCATAAAATATTTCCCAGGTTCGATTGTCCTTGTCTAATTGTAAAATACTATGAGATATTGACAAAATTAAGCCCCAAATCTTTGAATATTTAACAAACAAGGATATTTTCCAATTCTTCTTAGAAACTAGCAGCAATTGCGTTGATACTTAATATATCTTGAGTGGTTCTCATATTTATGTTTGTGAGTTTGGTTTACACGTGTACTTTCAAATTAGCACTAGAAAACAACAACAAACTCAGGTGAGAGCAGTGAATTAATTTTCTAGAAATTTCTTCTGACACGCAAATATTTAATAAAATAATAGGTGAGAGAAATATGGATGGCTATGGATGAAGAATGCTTTGTCGTCTGAGCTATACAAACATCTTGAAGCATAGAACCGGAGTTGGTGGCTCTATAAAATGTCAACGTATTTGTAGGCTCAAACGACCAATAGGAAGTGTTACAGTCTTATAAATAATAGATAGTCGAGACAGATATATGGTGGTTCTTCATGATCAATGTTTTCGTATAATAAATAGGACATTTAAATAATATTCATGAGATATTCCTACGTCCTAACCTCATTGTTAACATAGTTAGTAAAAAACTGCGTTATTTTCCGGTGCATCACATGACTTGAGCTTACTAAAATACACATCAAACCCGAACATCTTAACAAATGGCTGACTCTAGAGTTTAGTAATTATTATATAAATTATGTTTTTTTCTTTAAAATTGCAGAATTATAGTGCATAGCTTATAGTTTCTTATTCTTTAAACATGGACTGCCGCCTAATAGTGAGAAGATGCATTCGTGTTAAATGGGTGCTTAGACTACCAAATGTCGGTTGTCTGTAATATTAATTCAATATTTACTAAGACGTTGTAGTTCCTACTATGAGAAATTAATTGTACAGTTTTCAGTTTCAAATATTTCATATATTTGCTTTATTCCTCCGACGGTTTTATATATTAAACATATAATTGCCATGATTACTACCGACTCATTTTTAAAATCCAGGCCACAGTCCCTACTCCTATTCCTAATTCTGATCGCCATAACTCTAAGTAGCTTGTGACGAAACATGCGCTGTTAACATGAATCCACCGTGAACTTTGAACCAAGTTAATATGTAATCAAATACAATTAAACGTCGATAACAGCAGGGAATATATGCGACTGAAATAATGCAAAATGTAAATAAAGTCAAGAATTATCGAACCTGCTTTCAGCTCAGTATTTTTTCGACAGTGTTCACAAAGTGTGTATATGACATAAGCGTGAGAATACAATACAGATAAAACATATACATTTGTTGCTACTGGACTTTGGCCATACACGTATTGACAACAACTACGTTGTCAATACGGTTATGTCAGCCATTGGTAAAAAAGGTGCTAACAACATTTTTGTATGTTCTGCATAAAAATATTATATCATTTCAGTTACACTTGGCCGTTACAATTGATATTGTTATCGTCATACTATTCTTCGTGTACCTACATAGCAGTTTTCCTAGATGGGACGTCGGTGCCATTCAACAGCTGATAGGTTGTTCATGATTCGACAGATAAAAGTTGTGATCATCATGCTTACCATTTGCATTATATGCAGTGTCTTCATAAACTTCGACCTCGGTGTGCAATGCAGCTGCGTCATTCATCGCGATCTTCGCACAGTGGCAGGTGTGTGTGTAAGAGCTTTGATATCAAGATTTCAGTGTTTGTTTTTTGCGTGTGATGGATACCAGTATGTCAGCTTATTTACATCATAGTTCCTGTGGACATAATGGTTTTTCTCGGAAATGTGCACGTGACGTGGTGTCATCCTCGTTCGATATAAGTAAAATGGGACGATTAAGTCCTTATATCCGTACGTAAAAAGAACACAGTTTTCTGTGGACGCATTTTAATTTAGCGTGATACTTTGAAGCACTAGAAAGTTTAATGTTTCCCATTGCTGTGTAATTAACAAACGATAACGAGACACACCGTTAACTATAAGATGTTGTTTTATTTGATCTGCGTACATATAATATAGATAGAAGCACGGTTACTAGAAACCGTGGTAGAAGCTCATTCGTGCCCTTACAATACAAGATATTATTGAAAGAGTCTAGTAATTTTTTGTGATAAATATGATATTATGAGCTCTCAATATGAAAACTAATAATCTAGAACACATTAATCGTTATTTGTGAGCGCGTATTCAAGAAATCAATCGGGACCCATCTCATTACCGTGGTCATAGTTAAAATACAGCTATATATATTACGGTTTTAGGGAAGCACTGGTAATATGATTACTAGCTTCGGAGTGAATGGGAAATGGCCACGACATATGTGTTCAGCAAACGTAGTATTCATGAAGTAGGGGTTGGGAGAATACGAAATGGTGGATCATGTGTATATGCTTCTTTATAACACATACATTGTATGTTTTAACCGACACCGTCTTATTACACGAGTCTGCCATGATATACAAGAGAAATATACACAATTGTTTGTATGTCCATTTACAATAAAGTATACTTGAATTAAGCTTCCAAGGATATTTTAATGTAATTTAATGTCATGAAAAGTTGTGTGACTGAGTAAGAGTCTAATGTGAAAAACTGGAAATATATTACACAAGTTAAACGTAAAAACACAAATGAGCAAGAAACAAATATCATAATCAATATGAATTTACTATTTTATCAAATCATAAAGCTATTCATTAGTATTGCCAATCCAGGAAACAACTCAAAGGTACAAAACACTTCACCATAGCAACTGTGGATTAATAAAACTAGCATACCAAGTCAATTACATATTGCCCGCATCATCACAAAATGAGGGTTATACAAAGGAGTTTAAATAAATGATATAGCTATAATCGTACGGAATTATTACTACATTTAAGCTTAAGTTAACCGTAGTTACGTATAGAAAAAAAACTTTGAACTACAACTAGATGTCATTTAAGTTGATGTTGTTCCTTTGAATCAAAATTCGACCACATTTCTAGAAAAAATATGTTAAATAATGTTCCACTATTCAGTTACAGGCGAAATCAGACATACATTCAACTGTCGTTATATTAATCCATATATCTACTCCCAGACAAATATATAATACTTAGTGCTGCTAAATTAATCGAGCAAAATAATTAATTAAATGATGGTTAAAATAAAGACAAAACAATACAATATCTTTTATAACTTCTACATTTCTAATTTATTTTACATAATTTTATTTAATAAATATACAGCACTCATATTTTCTAATAACTATTTCCCCCAAAACATATTTGGAAACTATTTTTATCATCCCAATATCATATGTGTTCCACAAAACCTACAGTACTTTTCCAGATTAAGTCATATATACAACATATATGTAAATAAATAAATACGTGAAATATTTCGACTCTATGCTATGTGGTATATAAAATACATTCAGAGAACCTGTCAAAATAAGAACTCGAGTTCAAACAGGTGTACATGGAATTAGAGGTTTGTGCATAATTATGTTGTACTAAATGACAGTTCTATAGGTCGCCCGCAATTACATCACTCTATTGACTCAGATGGTTTCTTCGTACACTTCCGCTTGTACAAGTTGACACAGGCACATGCCGGTTGTGGCGTGACGATGTCCAGTGACTGGATGTAGTAACGTTCGATTCATTAGCTTGTGTACATACAGACTACTAATCTTGATCAATTCTTTCTTGGCAATGTCCTGGTTGAATATAAAATATAAAATATTATTGTTAGTATCTAATCTGGGTGGCACATAATTGTTTGTATGTTCATGATTATAGTGCAACTATATCTCCATGTGTTATGCGAAGTCGGGAAAATGCCATTTACAGTAGCGATAATGTTACTCTCATTGTTATCTTGGTCGATGATATGTTAGCATATATGTAAAACAATATTAGTACTTACAGATGTATTTTTTATCTCGTCTTTTGGTTCTCTCCGGAAGCGTTGAGAAATAGAAAGCAAGGGTCGTTTTTCATTCTGCATAATAACCATTGTAATACTAACATAAATTATGGTGTCCATGTTTTGCATGGTATGTGGGCTACCTATGCCATGAACAAAATGTTAGCGGTCACTCTTTCGCCATATTTTTACAACGAAAAACGACAAAAAAAACTTGACAATAACATCTATGTATAATGTTCATTAAAGTTTGCAAACCTCTGTGTGATCGCTTACGTGGTTTGGCTGCCATCTTTATTTTTACTAAACAGGAAGTGGTTATGTACGAGTGCAATGTTCATCTTGGATTTTCGCCAACAATGGGACAAATTAGGTCATTTTTTTAATCGATCACCTGGATATTGGACATTTAACATATACGGACGTAGCTTCTTGTAGGAATAATAAATATTAAAGTCACAAGGTTGAGCCGCCATCTTGGATTTTTGCAAAAAAGCCCCAGTTTGTGTTTCATGAATGATTTAACTGATCAACTTGATATTGTGCATGTAGCAAGTATGACAGAAACATTTTCTGGGAAAAATAACATACCGGTACACCAGTGGCTACATAATAAGGCATATTCAACCTTCAAACTTGGACCCGACAAGACTGCTCTGCAGCTTTAATTCTTTGTCTTCTGTCTTGTATCCACCCAATTTCAACAGCATTCATTTATTAGGACAAATATAGTAATGTGTCTATGAACTTACTTCTTTTTTTTCTTTCTCACATCGTTCATCAAGATACATTTTTAGATATTCCTACAAGTTTTATGTTATGAGAGAATGAATGAAAAAATGTATGATTATAGGGTAATGATAAATTATATGTACTTTTTTACCAATAATAGTTTCTGACAATTTGTCTACTATTTGGCGTATTTATGTCTTTTATCGGAATCATCATAGGTGTCCTTTTGAATATATCATTATACATATTTAACAACAATACGTGAGTGTCAATTTTTGAAACAAACACAATTAAATGAACACTTACTAAGCACATGTTTGATTTGAAGTAGATGAAGTCTAACTGCATGAGATACTGAGAAAAAATATTGATTTGTCTGGACAATGAATAATGTACGCGTATAGAATTGTGACAATGGCTGATGTCTAATCAAAAATGTACATTGGAATCAGTTATATATATATCTTGCAAAATATGTAAATTGAATTTATAGACAATAAAGGATACACGGTAATTAATGTCCACTTCATTCCAATGAAATGCAGTTATTAAACCATGGTCTATTAGGCGTTCATTCACTGTGTATGATAGTTCCTTAAACGAATTAGTTGCCTAGCGAAAATAAAATAATTATAATGTATGATGCAGAACTTATAACACGAATATTTGGAGGAGCGGATTTTCAAACCAAATAAATCATTTAATGTGAAATAGGCAGAGATACGTTGCCCGTCGACCCGCTTTACTTATTTATTTTCTACCCAAGGATATATTTTTTATACATTTTTCGATGGCACTAAATGCAGTACACAAATACAGAAAGATGGCTGGTAAATCCCTGGATAACTTAAGTATAGCGACCCCCCACCACCACTATCTTAAGTAGGACTAGTAATTTGTATCCGTGGAATAATTGCCCTAGGATCTTCGATGTGAGCTAATACGCCACTGTATAAATTACTGTGAAAACAAAAATTACGTGATATATACTAAATTAATTACCCAGTTCAAAAAAATCCCAGATAAGATAGAAATTAATAAAATGCCCAATATTGCGTAGTATATCATGGCAATAATGACATCATTGAATAACTTATAACACAGTACAATTAGTATCAATGGTATTATTAATAATGCTGAATTGAAGTAGTTGGCTAACAGCAGTATTTTGCTAAACCAATTCATGAAGACAAATTGTACGTTGTGCCATACGTGGTCAAGAGCATTTGTTGTTACATTTTTCGGTACCTTAACAAGAGAAAGAAAAACAATATTATTAAAATAATATTATTGTTATTACTATAAATAGCTTACAAACATATTTATATATAGTAACACGTATCATTCTACTAATATATGGATATTAACAGATAATGCGCCATGTTTAAGCGATGCGTAATGCCTTAAGATGTGTTTTATACAGAATAAGCCGAATATTGAATATGACTAAAACAAAACCTGCATTTCAGAAGCTCCTAAAACATCCAATATCAAAATAAATCAAGCTTACGAATGTTAAAAGAAAAATGTCAATTTTGTCCATGGATATCATAAAACAGAAATATTATTTAGCATATCACTGAGATTATCAGCTGTAGTACATGCATTAGTAATACAATGATACAATAAATCGGGCAGAGACAATCAAACATATGAAGCGAAAACCATAGAATAGATACAACGGTATTTCAATGAACGTACCCGAATTCCCTTTGATGAAAGTGTTTTATGTAAACCCTCATAGTCAAAACCGCTCCAGGCATACGCGCTGAACGGTATACACCAGACATTTTTACCATTGTACTTGTCTGTTAAATAAAAAATTATGTGATTAAATGATTTCTGTTTTCACGATTTATATTAGGCAATAAATTGATGATATTCACTCCAGATACTACAGATAACTTACTTAGTGTCGATGCGAATTGGGATCCAACACCTCCTGTTGTGCCTTAAAAAAAAACAGCATAGTTATTTGTCTGTCTGTTCGTTTATTTATTTATTTATTTATTTATTTATTTACTTACTTACTTATCCTAGTTCGAAATGATTCGGTCTCGTCCAGCTGTTCGGAGTCATAACCCCTAGACCGAATCCACCGACTGGCAGTCATTTGTTTTTGCCTATAACTGTTCAATTTGTGATGGGATAATAAATTGACAGGACTAGCTTTTTGGCCATTTTACTTTATCTTAGGCATGAATATTTCCCCTAATTGCAACAGGTGCTGTCGTTAACCATAACTTGTTTTTTTTTATTTATTTTTTTATTATTTTGCCATCTAATAAACACAAGCGTTTGAATAGTCAACTGGTGACATGTGAATTATAAGTATCTAGAGAATGGTAAGCGCATTTAAATTCACATTACGACGATCTGTTGTATACAATACATAATTCTAGGAACATACAATATGAAGCTTGCTGTGTGTTTGTCTGGCAGTAATACTGAGCGGGATGAGAACGGCTACATGAACATGATTTAGTGCGATTTCTCCGGAATAATCACATTTGTAGCACAAGTAATGACGAGACTCGGGCCACTTCTTTTCTTATAACAATTTGACTATACACATGTTATATGTTTTTGGCCAGCTCTTATTGTGAATTTATTTAACATTTGACGTTTGAGTGCATATTTTTGTTTTCCTTGAAAATGTATGTTTTTCATTTTTCCACTCATAAATAAACATAAGCGAACAGTTTTGCAAAAAGAGGAAATAACAGAGTCCAGGTTTTTTTTTGCCTGGCTTTCTTTTTTTTGCAATTAGTCGTCAAAATGGTGATTCCTGAATTTCCAATCAAATTACCGCTAGTGTTTATTCATGTCAGGATTACTTCTTATCTTAGACTAGTCGTTTCTCTCTAAAACCCCCGATGCTATGTTATTGATGTGATATATGAAAACAGTTATTAAAGTATTTGACAAATCGCTTGCAATGGGACTAAACCTCCATTGATGTTCGTGCGAATATGTCAAATGTAAATTACTAATAGTGGGTCAATTTGCATAACAAATATTTTTAGTTATTCCCAAGTTATGAAAAATAAAGAAAAACCTCACATAATCTTGTTTTCTGTAACACATTGAATATGTCAATTCAATGACAATAGACCAAGCTTAATAGGTGTTTAGTGTAAACAAATGCGACATACTTTCAGCATTCAGCTAAAAATGGTGTCTACTACATGAAGTCTACTGTTTGTTAAGTAAATATGATGGAGGTAATCTACAATAATAAACAACAATACCAAAAATCAAATCATTTCGATTAAACGTAATTAATGTTGAAAGTGTAGTTTATTGTGAGGTCAAAATATTACTATTACTAACTTGGAAAACAACACCAGACTGATTATACAGAGTAGCTAGTCATGCAATTAGAAGGAAAAACGACGTTTGCCTCTAACGTTACTTATTGTTACGTCATATTATATGGGGTGAAATAATCTATCACTAGGTGATAACAAATAACAAACTATAAATAAAATATCTCCCAGCCTAATTAATTGTTGCCACGAGTGTGCAACCATTTAGAACTATGCAAATGAACGATGCTCCCGTCACCCATTACTTATATTACGCATATTTCATTGGACTAAACATTTAAAGTAAAAAAAAAACAGTTCTCTTCCTTCCCCATAACATGTTATCTCCATTCGCACTTAATATACTAGAAGAGTTTTGGAATTCATTTAAGTATTAAATACATGAATACATTGACGAAAAACAGCAATTCAAAATTATAGTCTGTACCTGAATTCACGCGCCACTGATTATTTTATTAAAAAATGCCCTTTGTCATTTTGGGACGGGAATTTTTTTCTGCAATGTAACGCATCATGGATTTTAATGTCACTTCTGCATTGATACTGTCGTCCTGTTTTCACTGTCATATCGATTATTTTTTAAACTCAACAATGGTTAGATACTATGATCTGGGTGGCGAAGATATTTAATTTAATAGAGACATTATGAGCTGACCACTCCGATCCCTTCACGTTGATTATTTTATTTCTATAATTGTTCCAGCTTCTTGGACTTTACTGAATTTTCATTATTTTTTCAACTGATCAGGGGGAGTGTAGTTTTCCAAGCGTTCTTGTATATTTAATATATACTCCCGCGTACGATATTTATTTTAATTACCTACAAAAGTAAGCAAGTATTCGGTTTTGTTGGTTTCTCAAATTTGATATTTTATTCGGCTAGTAAACAGTAAATAAATTCCGTCACAATTATACTGTTACCCAGGTCCCCTTGTTCCTCTACAGAGCTAACGGGAAGCTACAGTACTAATTGGCCAACCTGAGTCACAGTCAGTATGTTCTGAAAAAGAAAACTTAAATGCAAACACTTCTATGTGACAAGCTGCATGTATGTATTCTGAAATATGTGTTGTGTACATGTCTTTGTGATGACTAATTCTCCACACATTTACAATCCGTAGACTGAATAGTGTGATAAGTAAACAAACGAACAAAAGCTCACTGAATTTATAATAATTGGACAATCGCTATTATCCTACCTGTTTTCAGAATTAACAAAAACTTTTCCCAGAAGTTAGAATCTTCAACGTCAAGATAGGTGAGATGAGATATAAAATCGGGAATTACACACTCCTTCAATCGAATACTAACAATCTGCTTCGGAGCTGTTGTCAGATGTTCCATAAGGGCCATTTGGGTTTCATACTCACAGAACCGACTATCCAGAAAGGCTGGCGACAACGCTACGATGATTATAGTAGAATTTCTAATGCTGGTTACAATGTTGTCTAATATTGGTTTGCCGGGGTAAAAGTCCCTCTCTGCATAGATGCACCTAATATCATTTTCCTTCTCCAGCTTTGTTATCATTTCCTTAATCCACTCCGCGTCTTCGCTGCTGTGAGAAATGAAACACCTCTTTTCTTTTGTTTTTTCAGTCGCGGGGAATGTGCACGTTGTTGAGGGCAAAGCGGCCCCTGATGAATGAAGAATAAACAGTAAGAAAGCATTACTGGTGATAATATCATGCAAATACCAACACGAACACTGTTGAGGCATAAATTATTCCACATTCTCATCTTTGTGCGTATAACCACCGTTGTGTGTTTAAAATGTGGAATGTCGTCAGGTCATGCCGATTGTCTGTTGATCTGATTAATTAATAAATAAATAAACAATCAAACAAATACATAAATAAATGAATATATTAATGTGAGATAAGTTTAGGGACAATTATTTGCCGTATCCGACAAGTATCAATAAAGTCATCTGTGCCATCAGTAAACATTTCATCATCAGGATTTATCACATCTCACTGCTGTTACGTCTGCTATGATTGAATAAAAATGGGTGTTACATGGTATAATGCCCGCAAAGTGGATATTACATGGGTATATCACATGGATGACGTCACTGAAACAACTGCGCAACGATACTGCGCAGAAAAAAATGTCGTCCGATGCACCCCTGCTACCCGACCGCTGTTTTTTTTTTGGTTGCTTTCAAGGTTTTGAAGGAACTTTAGCCATTCGAAATAGACAGCGAACATGCCAGGGACGTGTAAGGGGAGGGCAATTTGATATCCTGGGGAGCTGGAAGATTAAAATGAAGCCTACTTTTTTTCCCCTATCTGATATGGATTTTTTTTTTCAGCAGACCTTGTTTCTAATTTTTATTTTTGCACTCAACAGTTGTTTATATTTTTTCCACTATTTTAAGCAAAGTAGATGACTTGTATAATAGCCCTCTAACATCATGAAAGGGTTTTGTTATCAGTCCTCCTCCTGGATGTCTTGTCTCAAAACAGGTTTCTAAACAGTACACTAAACTACTTTATTTACCAACCCCACCTAAGCCAACCTATCACACTTTGCTCAGAGACATGTCTATGCTATCTAGGAGAATGTGTATTAAATATTTAATGTGCAATAAACAATCTCAAAAACATCCTTCCACAATGAAATCAACATGGAACCCACCAGACTCACATAACAGTAGCCTCGAAAATTACATTGAGGCAACCAAAGTTGAAATATCCAAAATTACTACCAACAAACAAAACATGAATTCTGCCGAAAGAGCAGCAATAAATAGACTACATCATGATAACACAATTGTAATAAAACCATTCGACAAAGGTCGTGGCGTTGCAATCATGAATACAACTGACTATATATATGAAAGTCTTCGTCAAATAAACAACGAGCAATACTATACTAAAATTAGTGGTAACAACTATTTAGGTCCATGAGCTCATTACAGAAATGTACAATCTGGAATAAATCGATTACGACACATATAAATATACAGACCCATTTAACTACAAAGTTAGAACACCCCAGTGGTATTTACATCACACCTGAAATATTTTAACACGGAATAATACATCTGTTACGTATTCAGTGAGCTAATGCAATACTGCCCTCAGTCGGTGAGACGTTCATCAATCCACCAGTGATTATCAATGCATTGACAGTTTATACAGAAATACAGCAGAAAGTCATTGTGAAAAAAAATGCTAAACAACATAGTTGATGAAATTGAGGGAAAGGATCAATAAAAATCTTTCTTCAAAAATTTTATTTTTTTGTCATGTCTTTTCTTGAAATTTTTTTCAGGGGTTCTGAAAGTTTCAGATTTTTTTTTTACATACATATAGTGTAGCATTTTGTTTCAAGCATTGTCATAGAATTGTTTTTTAACAAAAATCTCCCTGGCCCTCCAAGATATCATGGTCCGCCCCTAACCGAAAACGCTCTAAGCTGTGTAAATTGCGAATAGAAGGTGTAGTACGTTCGTGAGTAAGTAATTTCAATCACTTCGATTCCACGGTACTCTGACATTTTTTTATCTGGCGAGAGGTAAATAACTTGCGTTTGAGAATTTCTCAATTCATTTCAAAAATGTTATACTCGATAAATTGAGTTGTACACACTGTGGAAACACGGTTACTAAAAAAAGTATACGTGGCTGAAAATAGCATTTACTGTGTGTATTTTGCAGTTTTTTCAGCAAACAATGTATGTATGATATTGAATAATGTGAAACTTGTTATAATACATAAAATGAAATATTGCATACTTATATTGCATATAAGTGTTGTTATTTTATTTTAGAGCGGGTGTGTGTGGTGTATGGTAGATGTATTTGTGCATGATGCGGATGGTGGATGTCTGCTCGATGTGATAAATAAATAACACATGGTCATTCGGGCAATATCGCGATTTGTTGTCTTCCCTCGAGCTGTTGGTCATGACCACCATCCCTTGGGCAGGCAACACATCGTGATATTACCCTTACAAACATGTGTTATTATTTAAATATATCACTCTAATATTGCATCCTACCGACCTTGTTTCCATAGTAACTGCCACCTCGTTTTTATACGGTCTGATAACTGTACCATTAGCATTATTGTTATTAATTGATTCAAATTTTAAAAAGTGATTAAGATAAAGTAGAATCCCTCTGTTTCTGGTTCGAAGTCGCAATCAGAACAATATACACATAACAGTAGTGTGTAGCTCGAATCAATCTCGCTGACATATCTCCGAACTTCTGACGTCAAAACATGACAAAATACCATGGCCTTTACCATTTTATATTTATGCAAATTATTCTTACCGAACCAGAATCTTGATGATTACGAATTTTCTGTACGTGCTGCACACGGCGAGGTCGACATAACATGCCGTTCGCACAACCCATCTCACATACAACCCCGGGGGATCACTTTATATAAAAACTTTACACCATGTGCATTCTTGCTAAAAAATAATAGCCCCTAGGGCTGGCAGCACATTGGCAAGCCATACCCCATATTGCGGACGCAATGTAATTTTAGTACCCTAGAGCAGACATATTGAAGAGCCTGGTCGGGCTATGGGTCCGCCAATTCGGGGCCTAGGGCGGTGTATAGGAGTGGTTGTTGCAAGAGGGGGCCTACAGCGGACACAGCACCCCTGTTAGTTTATTCCTGGGGGCCTATTGCAGACATTAGCATTTTAAAGGGGGCCTATTTGCCTCCCGCGCGGGCCCGCTTTAGAAAGTGAAAAACACCCTCCTTTTCCGCTAAATTTGGAACGCACATGGGGTAGTGATGGCATATAGAGTGACCCCCCGGGCTTATAACCTACCATGAATTAATTATTCCTCATATTCACACACAGGCACAAACACTCAATACGCTCCCTATAGCACTCTCACTTAGCAGACTAATCCAACATAAATGTCCAACATACCGCTGTCGTCACTTCTTTCAATCGGCTCTTGCGAATCGAACATAACTCGTGGATTGTTCATGTTGATCAAATTGCCGTGAATTCAGTCGAGACTGGCCCAGAATCAACTTCTCTGGTTAATCAGTGGGGTGTCAGGACGACTCGGCCCTGGTCGCCTACGGTACTGGTAAATAAAGACGTTACGGCCCTGGCTTGAACGTTCCGGCCCAAAAACAGGTTGGTCGTTACGACCCTGGCCGTAAATTATATCGATTATAATTTATGGGGACGGAACGTCCAAACCAGGGCCGTAACGTCTTTTAATTACCAGGGCTGTAAGCGACCAGGGCCTGATCGTCTAGAAATCGACAGTGCCTAGCAAAATGTATTTCAATACTGAGAAATGACGTCATTTTCCACGAATTAACCCGTCGACCTGCTATTTGCGCCCTCTATTCGATGCATTCATCTTTGTATACGGTGTGTCAACGACGAAGGTTTACTTCACCACCCTCCCTCCCTGCCCGATATTCGTCAGTAATGAGTGCTTCAATACCTATCGAAGTCGAAGTGGTTGATGACGGGATGAGTCACGGTAAGTGTCAAGTACACAATGTTGCAGCCACACGGGCTAGACAAAAGGTGGAAAAGCATGGTCAATGCTTATTTCCTTTTGTGTGCAATTAGTATAGTAGCGCGATAATGGTCATCCAGACTTTCATAGATTTGTGGCTCATTGTATACACATAACGATTAATTCCGTGAATTAAAGTGGTAGGTGAATATGACGTGTCTATTTTCGAGTTTGGGAAATGTTTGTGCTACGCAATTTCGTGGTCTCCCATAGACGTACGTGTTCAAAAGTGTGGGGGGGGCACTATAAACGTCAATATATATCTGTTCTATTTTTATAGAAGAACCTTCCCAATTAAAAAAAAAAATCTATAATTTAAAAATATAAGAGGTAGTCACTAAACCATGTACTTTCACACTCAAGCAAGAGAATATACATGTTGGTGAACTAGCCTTGCACTGTTAGTGTTTTATTGTTTACACTAAAGTTTTTTTCACAAATAAAAAAATTTAAAAAAAACGACTGCAGACCATACTTACTTATATTTACTAGTGGGCAAAATCTAAAAAAATTAGTATTGTGAAATTATTGTTTTCTTCCCAGAATCTAACATATTTTAGTGTGTTGCTTGAACGTAGTATTTAATTGCATAATTCATATTAGTTGCATACATTAGTTGCATATTCATATCGTGGTTTCATCGAGCAAGTTTATATATAATAATAATATTTTATAATAATAACATTTATATAATAAGAAACACTGAAAAATAATAACAAAGTAAGCCACATACAAAAACAAATACGGAGAAAAACGAATGGTAAGAATATATATATATATATATATACTGGGTAAAAAGGAAATCAGAAAATAGCTCACTGCTAGTATAGTCTGATTTCCAATATACCCTGGATGTAAATTATAATGTATATAGTGCAAGGCCAAAAATAAATAATAATATTAAGGTAGAGATGCAGTTTATCTGACAGCAGGTATCTTAATTAGTTAATTAGGAAACCAAGATGACCTCCCTTGTCCACAAATCTATATATTTTCGGAAAGCTTATTGTATGAATTTTAAAATTTTGTAAGTATTTTTTTATGGACACTGTAGTTTGAAATATGCACAAAAATGTGCTTTTTTGGTCAAAAGTGATTTAAATTGTTTTTTTGTCTAAACCATGCTTCTTGTTTCCTCTCAAAATTGGTTTACAGGTACATATTTTTACTATGAAGAAAGTGCTGTCTTGAAAACTGTCTACCAGTTGTCAATTTTGCAGGGCAGCTGCTCAAATTTCACTACTTCAAGTTTAGGCATAAATTAACACCCAGGCTAGTTGTCTGTACGATTGTTATAACAAAACAAAAAACAATGCCCCGACGGCGTTTTGAAAATAAACACATTGTCAATAATTTGTGAAAATTTCAAAACAAAAGGTCAAAGCCTCTAGGAGCTATTTTTTTAAAGTTCTGGGATGTGCACTAAAAAGAAGCTGAGATAATTGCTAATTTGCATAACCATTCACTCAGTAAGAAATTTGCTAATGCTCATAATTAAAATGGCTGCAACAGTTCCAAATTCAAATGTATTATCGTTTTGTAAAAAGTTAAATATAGTGCATAGTATGGAGATCCCATCATTACTTTTTTCACCATGTTTCTTTTTTATTATTTATGTACAGCCTTGCTAAATTTTGCTAAGCATTCAAAAGAGAGAATGTTTTCACCTGTTATCTATATTTTAAAATCGCCTTTTGAGTATGTTCCACTATTCAAAAACCAACCTGATGCCATACAGGACTCTGTAGTCTAAGAAAATAAGTTTTAGAAAAATAAATCAGGTTAAAAAATGAGAAAAAAATAACTTGGCAAACAAAATCATATGTGTCTAGTTTTCTGTCAATAATAATTGTTTAACCATTTTTTTGAACGGGCTGCGTGAGATAATTGACCTAATTGTAGCCGGGATATTATTCCATATTTTTGCACCTGAGTATGTCATCGAAAACTGGCCAAAAGTTGTACGGGTGTATTCAACAAAATTATTTTGATTGTGGAGTTGTCTGGTTTGATATGAATGATGGATAGGTTTGAAATAGTCATTAATATTATGGACAGAATTATGGCGGATTGAGTCATGTTTAGATGTTTAATTTTTTGAATAAAGGGTGTTCATTGAACGAACTAAACGTCATTGCACGAACTAACATGACATCATGACATAGGTATGACGTGTCTAAGTTTAAATAATAGGCCACACTTTTTTACATAAACCTATAACCCTATTATTTCATTATACGCTTAGCATCCGCTTTCCATGATGGAAGTGTGCAGCATGTCATCACGGACACTACCCGGCATGATGGATTATCAACCACTGCCAAAGAAGATGCGACAAAGGTGTTCTTTTCGCATAGTAGCAAAGATAGTGCCTGGGTCAAGGAAACTGTAGAGAGATTAGAGCAAAATCATAGCATTGAGTGTCTGTTTGATGAAAGAGATTTTATTGCTGGCAGACCCATAGTTGATAATATTATTAGATGCATCCGAAACACGGATAGAACAGTTTTGGTGTTGACTCCTGATTTTCTTGATAGCCCATGGTGTGGCTATGAAGCTCAGATGATTTTCAGTGAACATCTTTTTCGAGAACAGAAGATAATGATCCCAGTGTTGCTGAGTGAGTGCATTGTACCAGATTTTATGAAACATCTTACCTATCTTGATGTCAGAGATCCACAGTTCTGGGACAAATTTCTGGAGATATTACTCTTAGGTAAATTTATGTTACTATGACTTATTACGAGGATACCTCAAAGTATGCACGAAGACAGTACAGCGGAAGTATCAACCGACGCGCAGCGAAGGTCAATGTGACGAAGTACTGTCTGAATGTATACTGTGAGGTATCCTCGTATTAACCTTATTATTATACATATTTTCCTTTCAAGGATACATCATGGGAATGCCGAAATCCAAAAAGTTTAGAACAGAATCAGCGTCATCTTTGTGTGGAGTCTGGTCAAACCCTGGTGGACGCCATATTTGTTTTATTATTAGAGGACGCTTACGCGCGTAATGATGTCATATTTGGAATTCGCATTTCCTTATACGGTAGAATAAAAATACCCCGCAAAATTACAGCACGCTGTAACTTATGACGTTACGGTGGCAGATGTATAATAAATATATTAATTTTTTTGTCTTTTCATGTTTTTACCGTAGACAATACTGTTTACGCTAGTTTACAGATAGTAGTTCCCGAGAACGGCTTCATGTTAGTTGAACATTTTCTCAAATATAAACACATCATATGTTCTGTTTTAATGCAGAAATTTCTCACTGTTTTTATTTAGACGATACAAATGTGGAAATACACGACTCAATGTTAGAACAGTTTTCTTCCGGGTCTGAAACAGGTGAGACATTAAGTATAGATAAAGTTTAGTTCCCATATAAGGTATTCTGTTGTAATTTCAACTTTTTTAATATTCCATACTTTGCACTTTCGTTGGGTAAAGCTATACATTCTTGACATTGTATCAGCCAAAACACAAGGTCTGGTTTAAAAAGGCCGTTAGTTACATTTAGTTACAGTTATGTAGTTAATACAATGCAAATTTATAATACTTAATTTATAAAATCATGTATTGCCGGTTCACAGTTAACATAAAAATAATGCGTTTATGGCAATGCAGGTAGTGGTTGAACAACGGGTCACGTTACCAAAAGTCACAAATTAATCGATAACACCTGAGTGAAGCGAAACTACTACTCGACTTAGTCACCAATGATGGTGTGTGTGTGTAATAATATTATGACTGTTTCCCATATAACCACTGCGTGGTGTTCACAATAGTGCCATTAGCTACATGCTAGCCAGACCTAGGGAATGTTTGGTCTGAGGTTCGGCATACACCTGAAGCTTTGGTATCGAAGAAAAAACGCAGTAGTATGTGTCCCCCTTCCCACCATAGCCACAGGTGTTATCGCGCAGGTGTTATCGGTAGTAATAGTATTTGTCAGTCACGATGTTTATTATCATTGGACGGGTTATGACTTTATTAGTTTTTGATTGGATATAATTTTATAGTATCAATATTAAATTCCTTATTGTTGTTTATATTATAGTAAAATTTAATGGTAAAAGTATCCTGCCAGTGAACATGAACTTGACTCTTGATACTACTAGGATCTATGAATCTCTTGCATCAAAAGGAATCCGGGTGCGTCTCTCATGAACAATAACTGGGACATTAAAATGTTTCTAGATTACTCTTCGTTATTCGATTTCTTTTTTATTCCTTCTCGTCCCGATCAGCAATGACGTGAGAATTTTGTTTTTTACAGGTCCCTCAAGACAACATACATGCCGCGGTTGAAATTCTGACAAGAAGCTCCCCAGTCCGCTTTAGCTGTTGCTATGGGTGTTGTAAATCACACGCAATGCGAATAATACTATGGATATTTTCTCTTTTGTCTATATCGGTTTCATTGGTTTATTTTCTAGTATTCGCGATTCTCATCCAATCATTTGATGGAATTCCAGGGACTGTATTCTATTGCTTTGCAGTCGCGTTGATTACTAGTATGACATTACTTATATGCATGTTAAAGGTACATTTTGTATATTCAAGTATACGTTTTGTACACATAGCTTATCTCATCAATTATTCTACTCAGATCACCATCTGATCTTATGCGTTTAATGATTACATGATGACTTTGGATTTTTGTTAGATATAATATGGGATTTCGTGGAATTGTATGCAATATCAAATGATCACTGATGCCCTGGTGGCAAGAAATCTTTTCAATGGAAGTATAACTTAATTATTGAATAGTGCATTCATTTCTTTAAGCTCAATTACTTGCTTACAATAACATCACCGTGTTTTTCGTTGCTAGTGTGGTCGCATACATAAAAAGCCTGAACGCGAGGCAAATCTTCTCCTCATGGACCACGGTGTCATTCTTGGAATAGTACCTTCAACGTCAAGAAGATGCATGTATGACGTATCCTTTAATTTGTTACAATCTCAGTTTTGCACTGCATACTACTGTGTCCCATGGGTGTGAAATTTACATCATGAACAAAATCAGTAAATTGCATTAAACATATGGGAATTGTTGTTGATTGAAAAATTTAAACAACAATATTTCCATTAGCCACTTTTAATTTGACCAAATCGACAACAAATAGTAATCCATTTGTTGTATTTCCTATATTGTGATAGATACATTTTGTCCATTTCCGAACTGCTAAATGCTTGGTAAGTATGGTATATAAATATACACCGAATATTCAAACTTTTAATACATCACTCATTGTCGAAGTTGAGTCGTTGGGCATTACAGTAAGTACTATAAGCAACGAAATCGTCCCTGTATGTCCATCCGCCAGCGACGTAAATAGGTGAAAGAGACGTCATTTAGAGCGTTTCTTTATACTGTTACTGTGGTCGTCAGCCAATACAACTATATAATATATATATATGAATGACGCACGCCTGCATAGTCAAACATGGGTTGATATAATAAGATTTATTCAAAATAATAAATATAACTGAGTGATGAATATGAATAATTGATAAAATGTGCATTCACAGCGTACCCTGGAACGATATTTGAAAAGTAAGACCAAGAACAAGTTTCAAAAGGTAAGATAAAATCTATAAATACCATAACAGCTTTACAAAACGTTATCAACATGCATATTGTCAATATGAAGTTCAAGAGCACAACACACATGACTAGCACACAAGTGACAATACACCATAATCCTTCAAATCAAATAACTGACAAATAATTCACAAGGACAAAACAACTGACAACTGAAGTACGCAGGCAATTCAGTAAAAAAAGGTATATGAACCACACGAAGTAGTATCTGGCGTGCTATAAATGGTACCACACGAAGTAGTATCTGGCGTGCTATAAATGGTAGTATGGGTTGCAACATTATCGTCGCCAGTTGAGATTGTGAATTAAGCACACAGGTGACAATACACCATAATCCTTCAAATCAAATAACTGACAAATAATTCACAAGGACAAAACAACTGACAACTGAAGTACACAGGCAATTCAGTAAAAAAAGGTATATGAACCACACGAAGTAGTATCTGGCGTGCTATAAATGGTAGTATGGGTTGCAACATTATCGTCGCCAGTTGAGATTGTGAATTACTTCATTCATGGTCTATCGTGAATTAAGCCTTTTTTTCTTGCCCATTTCGGAATTAGCATACTCTGACTAAGATAAATTTAGAAGATAAAATGTGTGGTCCCTGTCAATCAGCAATCTAGGGCGCGGTTATAATCACATCGAAGAAATAGAATTATTAACAAATCTTGAAAGTGTCGATGCTAACAACTTACGCGGTGAGGCGTCTACGGACAGACCGACAATGTTGTGTTGGTAAAACATACCTGGACACAAATTATCATATCATATCAGCAGAAATTATATTATATTATATTATATTATATTATATTATATTATATTATATTATATTATATTATATTATATTATATTATATTATATTATATTATATTATATTATATTATATTATGCTTTTTGGTTCACGGGTAAAATAAAATAAAAGACGATCACGTAACAGTACAAAAACACCTTGGAACCCCGTAGGCAGGCCGGTGACACCGGTTCGCACTTAAGGGGGTACCAACCCCCCTGCCAAATTCCAAGGGAAAATCAAAACATTTAAAACACAGAACAAGTAACATAAAACATATATGCGCTGCTGTAAGTGTGTGCAATGATAGCCCACCAAGAGGACAAAACTCTTGGCTCCTGTGCGTGTACTAAGTTTGTAAATACAATGATGTTCGTTTGTATCGATGTTTAACAACAAGACAAAGCAACTTCCTGCTTTAAATAGATCGTACCTGCCATGTTTACAGTAGAATGCGAAGTGTGTTATCCTCGATTTTACATAGTGCATCCTCTACCGTCCACATAATCTCAAATTCAGGCAGTTGGTTCATGATCCGGAAACATTCATATTCTGTTTCAAGCCTCGACTTAATACTTTGAATAAAAATGTCCAGAGGCTCACTCGATCCTTTGTTTTGCCTTTTATTACGACGGCTGACATGAATTGCAACCTTAGCCATGCACGCTAAGAAACAAAATAAACCTTGTGCCTTGCTCGACATAAAGTGTTTTGAGCGATGGGGTGGTAAAATAGTGAACCACCAAATCGGAATGCGAAAATCTGGTTGAAGCAGTCGCGACGCGATGTTATTAAAATAATGGAGTAAGGCGCTATTTGATGGACAATCATAAAAAATGTGTTGAAGTGTGTCAACTTCATCACAAAAGGGACATTTATCTGAATTGTTCAAACGAGCTTTGAACAGAAATCTCCCCGTTGGAAAGGCACCATGGACAATACGCCACTGCAGATCCCCATATTTGTTAATGACTGGTGTTTCATAGCAATCCTTGAAGTTGGGTTTAGCACTTTCAGGCAGACTAAGGATGTCCCGCCAAACAGTGTCAAGTTTTTGTAAGTATTGTGTTATTGACTGGACACGTATTAGATATTTATAGATTGCGCCTTTTTCAAACTTATATAGTGGCAAATTTAGTTCATCAGAAAAGTGCAGTTCAAAGCTATGATGTGAAAGAGGTTGATTACACTTCCCATTCCCTTTGAAGTAGGTGTTGATAGTATCTTTCCATTTGGTAGGAATAGAATCGTGAATGACCTTGATACTGAGATGGAGAATACGCTCGGAATGGATTTTAATTTTATCCGACATATCAGCGGCCTCCAACCAAGTTTTATTCGTTTCTGATACCAAATCACATACTTTGGTTATTCCCGCGTCAACAAAATGTCTGAGCGCAAAAGGCTCATTTCGTATGGGATGTATGATGAGTGGGTTGTTAAACAGTGGCTCATTAAGAATATCAGTTACGTTATTATCATTGAACTTACGCACTTTCTCTACAGATTTCCAACACTGGAGGAGCTCATAATAAAATAATGGCAATCTTTGTAAAGGTGCTTTGATAGTGGTGCATAGAAGTTGACTTGCATATGACATATTGCTCGCTTGCATAAAAAAGTAGTCTGTGAACTTAAAACAGGGGTGGTCATGGTTATTATATAGATATCTTTGAATATAGGAAAGTCGCATAGTACTTATGCGTGTTGGAAGATGTGTAACATTTTGTCCACCTCTTTCCAAGGGGAGGTACAGTGTTGCAGCAGATACCCAATGTCGCCCTTGCCAAAAGAAGTCGAGCAGCATTTTCTGTACCTTCAGAACTACGTCCGATGGCGGCACAAGGCTATTAAAGCGATACATTAACTGCGATGAAATCAGATTATTAATGATAAGAGCGCGCGTTCTGTAAGACATGCTGTAAACAAAATGATTCCAGAAGTTGATCTTATTATTTACTTTTGCAACAAGTTCAGCCCAGTTCTGATTCGTATAAGTTAGATTATTCCCAAGATAAACACCCAACAGTTTCAACCCCTCGCTGTTCCATGTTATATTGAGAGGGGAGTAGGTGATGTTGCGCCAGCTACCTACCCATAACCCTTCTGATTTTTCGAGATTGATTTTAGAGTTTGACGCAAGCTCGTAGACATGTAACCAGCGACTTAGTAAGTTGAAATCCTGCTTGCGAGTTATGAAAAATTCCACGTCGTCGGCGTAAGCGGTGAGTTTAGAACGTTGGTTTTTGCTGTGAGGTATAACCAACCCTTCAATGTTTTCATCATTCCTAATTTTATGAAGTAGTGGTTCAATGGCAATGACGTAGAGGGCAGTGGACATTGAACACCCCTGCCTAATGCCACGGGCCACTGTGATGGGTGTAGTAAGGGCGCAGTTAACGCGGACCAGGGACTGGGCATTGGTATACATGAGGCGAATGTAAGAAAGGAAACGGTCACCAAAACCAAAGGCACGAAGCGTATTAAAGAGGTATCCGTGATGTATCCTATCAAATGCCTTTTCCTGGTCAATGGCAACAATAGCCAGGGGCGAGTTAGTTAAGTTGGCATAGTCAATACTGTCACGAAGTAGATTTATATTGTCGTGAATATGCCTGTTTGGTATGCTGCAAGTTTGGTCTGGATGAATAATGCTGCCTAAAACACCGCGCAAACGCAATGCAAGCGATTTAGTGAACATTTTGTAATCGCTACATAACAGACTTACGGGTCGCCAGTGTTTTACGTTGGTAACGTCACCTTCTTTAGGGAGAAGAGTGACCACGGCCCTTGTGCAGGATAGGGGGAGCACATTTTCGTTTGTGGCAGCAGTAAATACATCGCACAGATCACGTCCAATGATATGCCAAAAAGTTTGGTAAAATTCGTTTGGTATTCCGTCGATACCGGGAGTACGCCCATGGGGAAGTAGTTTGACCGTGGCACTCAGTTCGTCAAACGTGATTGGTTTGTCAAGGTCATCACGATCTGTTTCATTTAGTTGAGGTAGCCCTTCAAGGAGGCTATTTTGAGCTTCAATGTCAATGTTATCAGGTGTATACAGGTTATTGTAAAAGGTGTGTATGATTTTCCGTATTTCAGTTTGATTTTCAGTAAGAGTATTATCCTGGTGCCTCAACTGAAAGATCGCCTTTTTGGTTCCCTTCTTTTTCTCTAACTGGAAAAAGAAGGAATTGCAAACATCACTTTCATTTAAAAACTGATGTCGCGCACGCGTAGCACTGCCTTTGTGTTCACGTTGAACAAGGCGTGCGAGAAGTTTTTTCTTTTCAGTGTAACTGTTTAAAAGCGGTGCATCGTGTGCAGTACAACGTTCGATGGTTTTAATTTCCATTTCCAATGCTTGTTTCTCGGTTTTGTATTTATTTTGTTTGAGTGTGCAATACTGTTGTGTGAGTAACTTTATTTTATTTTTGCCAATATCCCACCATGTCTGTATATTTATATAATTATTTCGAAGTGTTTGCCACTTCGCCCAAAAATCAGTTAAGATTGCCACATACACTTCATCGCGCAGAATTTCTGTATTCATACACCACACTGGACTTTTGTTTTTACTGTCACCAATGGCGATGTTGATGTGGACAAGGGAATGGTCAGAAAAAGCTAATGCGCCATTGCTTATGTCAATATTCTTAATTTTCCCACGCATACATTTGCTGACATAAAACCTATCAAGGCGCACAAGCGTACCACCACGCCCCCAAGTAAAGTTTAATGTGTTCCCGTGGTATTGGCGCCATGCATCAAACAGTTTGTGATGATTCAGGACAGATTTGAGGAGCTTTGCAGTGCGCATGTTCGGTTCAGTCCCTCTATTACGGTCAATGTCGGGTTCAGTAGTACAATTAAAATCGCCTCCCATGATTACTGGGTCATTATTTAGAGAACTGATGAATTGTTCAATTTTAGTGAAGCATTCCACACGCTCAGCGCCATTAATTGGTGCATAGACATTAATAATGTGAACAAGATTTTCATTAATTTGAACATGAGCGTGCAACACGTACCCAGGCATGATCTCAGATTGTGATAAAATATTCACAGTTGCTCCTGGCGAAAACAAAATAGCCACCCCCGCACGATTAACAGTGCCATGAGAAAAAATACCAAGGCCACGCCACACAAGTTTCCAAATATTTTCATCGGAGACAAGAGAGTGCGTTTCTTGTAGCATATAAATATTACAGGGATGGTCACGCTTGAGATAATTGAAAACACTGTACCGTTTGAGGGCGTCCCGGCAACCATTGACATTGTAAGTTGCGCATGTAATTGTGTTTGCCATCATAACAAGGGAAATTAAAAATCAGCGATAAAGTTACCCGTTTTGATTTGCTGTTTAATTTTTTTAATGAGTCTGTGCATGCGAGATTTATCAGATGTGTTCAACTGCGTGGTATTGCGGTAGTTTATCAGATGTCGAACCAATATTTTAAGATTGGGGCAAAATTCAAAACACTTGTCTATAAATCTACGTGAGTGAAGTGTAGACACTAAAAAGGTTTTGATATTAGCGTTTGATATTGTTGATTCGCTGTTATCAGTACATGTTGAAACATTTGAAATGATAGACCCCTCATTCTCACTACATTCGCTGGCAGTTTCCTCCATATCATCAGCGGTTTTATTTTGTGACATAGGTGTGCTGAAAAGGTCTTGTGATTGATCAGTTAAACCACTTAAATCAATGGGGAGTTCGGATAGCGGCGAATCGCGCGGGGATTCAACTGTGAACTCAAGTGAGGGAGATGATGGAAATGGGGCCGACTCCGTAAGCTCGGGCTGTGGCTTTGGAGTGCACACTGTTACATTGGCATATACGTGGGGAAAGGGTTTGTGGGGTGGAGGGGGTGGGGGAGGCGATGGTGGTGCAATGGAAGGGGAAGTAGGGGTTCGTACCCTCTCTTCATCAATCGGACAATTTTGTTCAACAATTTCGATTGCATTTTCATCGTTACGCTTTTTAGAACTGGGTTCACATTTATTTTCGTCATTTAACTGGTCATTATTTTGTTCTTCTCTATGAACTGGTGATCTAGAGCGCGTGCGCTTTTTGCTCATATATTTGGATGAATCTGTATTCATTTCAGTTTCAATTTCAATGTTATCTGTTGTACCATCGGTCTCATGATTGTTTATCTCAGTATCTGGTGCTTGGGTGTTAATTATATCAGTTATGTCATCGTCTTTGTCGTGCAATGTGTCAGGGGAATTTAAATTAGTTGCTACATTCACCTGTTGAGAGTCTGTTTGAGTGCTATTTTGAGCACTATTGTTTTCATCATTCATCATTTGCATATTCGTTGTTTGAGAGTTTGGGCAAGTTTTACGTGTATGTCCCTTCATGTTACATGAAAAGCACGTCAATTCGTCAGACGAAACGTAAATATTATATGTCTGACCTTGAAAAGTAATAGGCAATAAACCATTGATATTGAGATCTTTTAAATATACATAAACTTGGCGGCGAAAAGACTTTACATGTTTCAGTGCTGGTCTTTTGCACCCGAGTGGGATCGCTCGCACCGCGCTCATGACACGCCCGTATTTAGCTAAGGCATCTGTAATAAAATTGTCAGGTAAAAAAGGGGGAACATTTGATAGCACAATTTTTGTAGAAGGGCGGACAAGAGGTTCAACAGAAACATGGAGGTCTCCAATGTCAAGGCCAGCGGCAGAAACCATGTCGACCCATGTAACCTTATTTAAAAAGACAACAACCGATCGGTTCATACGGGATGCAGCCACAATATTACCGGCCCCGACTAAATCTGCAACCGACTCCACATAAGTTTCAACAGGAATGCCATCAATGTTTTCACACCGTACCGCATGGTTTCTAGTAAGGTGACCTGTTGGTGTTGACGGTGGCCTTGTGTGAGCGGCAGCCATCTTGGTTGCCGACCACCTTGCCAAGGCAAAGGCAAAAACACTCCAAAACCCACAATAATAACGAAAACAACAACTATAAATTACTCACGTAAAGGGTAGACACACTATATATACAGCAGTGTAGAAACACGGGCGCACAACGAGCGCAAAAACGCAAAACAGGCAGAAAATCGGGGAGCGCTGAAAAGCACCGCGTTCACCCGATTGTATTATATTATATTATATTAAAACTGCATCCGGTTGTGAAGTTTTTGTACTTGGGAGAATGAGGTTACCCTTTGCCACAACTACCTCCAGGTCACCCTTGGGCAAGGTGTAGTACCTGTCAGCCTTGGGTGCCAACTTCCCACATAATAAGTTTGGTTGACGTCAGTAAGGGCATACGGTCGTAAAAGCCTTGCACCAACTCAACCTAAAATGTGAGGTATTACCTGATAAAGACAACGTGTATGGTTTAATTATGTATATATTTATCCTGGGCAAGATTTTAAACTACATCCGGTTGTGGAGTATATGGACTTGGGAGAATGAGGTTACCCTTTACCACAACTACTTCCAGGTCACCCTTGGGTAAAGTGTAGCACCTGTCAGCCTTGGGTGCCAACTTCCCACATAAAATGTTTGGTTGACGTCAGTAAGGGCATACGGTCGTAAAAGCCTGGCACCAACTCAGCCTCACGTCTGAGGTATTACCTGATAATGACAACGTGTATGGTAATTTAAATATGTATATATTTATCCTGGGCAAGATTTTAAACTACATCCGGTTGTGGAGTCTATGGACTTGGGAGAATGGGGTTACCCTTTGCCACAACTACCCCTAGGTCACCCTTGGGCAAGGTGTAGTACCTGTCAGCCTTGGGTGCCAACTTCCCACATAAAATGTTTGGTTGACGTCAGTAAGGGCATACGGTCATAAAAACCTTGCACCAACAGATCCGCATAGGTGGACAATATTTTATGTAAATATGTATATATACGTTTCAGTTTTCCTTAGCATTTGGCAGGGGGGATCGTAACCTCTTGTAGTGAGAACCAGTGTGACTGGCCTGCCAACGGGATGCTAAGGTTTTTATAGTAAAAGTTATCAGTCACGTTCGTTAATGTAACTTCGTTTTATTTATCCGTATATCAAAAATCACTATATTATATTATATTAGAAACGATCTGATAACATAATTACTGTTGAAGACACTGACGACAGCAGTAATTTAATTGACAGTTCAGCGATAATTACAAAAGAAGAAGAACACATTAAGGTTATTTGAATACATTTATTATGTATTTAATTAATACCCGCATATATCTTATGTTAACATACTGACCACACTTATAATTAACAAATGCCATATAAAATATTGATAGATATTGATGTTATGTGTATTATGTGTTGTATGTATATGACGTATGTGTTTAATTGTCTAGTTGCCATCTTTGTGATCTTGTGCGCCCATGCTGCATTCCACATTTTGATATTTATTTACCTTGAAATAGACGTCATTCTGCTTATTTGACAACAAATTGCAGTACAATGCAACATATATATCTCATACAATAGTTGCATAGAATATCTGTTAAAAGCTGTTGAAGTCAATAAATGATATTTGTATTTTGACTTGATAGGAAACTGCCCGGAATTATGTGGCTAATTTATGTGGACGATACGTTAGACGGATACATCAAGATAAGTTGCGCAATCCAACTGGTGGAGTTCGACATTGCAGTAAAGGAGTCTGTCTTTGTCAGTTTGTACAGATAGAGTACTTTAAGGAGTCTGTTTGAAATGGACGTTAATTTATTTATCATTACATTTTGGTAGCATCGCATCTGTAACGCGTTGTAACGCGCGTAAAACCATTGATTGTTCGCATACAATTCGATTCTGCGTTCTTCCCGACGACCGCCTCCTTTACATGACTGAGAGTATTTTGACGTCATTGATTGGTAATTGTTTTTACAAAGACGCTGATGTTCTAATTCACGTGTTTCCAAATTTATATATTCCTTGATATTCCGATTTTGATCTCACTGATATTGTATTAAGTATAATATATTTTAACTTGGACTTTGGCATGATGTTATTCCTAGCCACACAACCCGTCATCTTAATGATTATACCTTGGTTGACTTTTAGCTGACTTTCATCTGTCAAAATGATTGTTATTACATTGGTATATGTATTGTTTAGTTTGCAGTTCACATACATACAAACCTTGGCTAAGCCACGTTTTTTGGACATTTAGAGGCGAATAGGAATTAAACTCCTTTATTTATAGAAATGTTTTTTTTTCTTTTAGCGTATTCGGGTATAATATTAATGTCTATGCAGGCGAATGTGTGTATTAATAAGTGTTTAGTTAGCGATCAATTGAAGTGCCTGTTAAACACCGGGGTCCTACTTTTCAAAATAGATAATATGAATTTGAACCCGTATTGAATAGTTGGAAGGTGTTACAATAATTATCTGATCTCAAAAAATCGTTTTTATATAGCCGGCTAGGTGTTATGCGTATCTGAGGCCATTGTACTTTAATTGCACCCTTGTGAAAAGAATTACATCGGTAAATGTATTAAATATGTGAAATCCACTTTCTTTTCCTTTTTTGTAATATCACAAATAAACTATATTGCGTGAACTGCTGGCTGATAATATCAAGAATTAGGTTGCAATTTTTAATCATGGATCAGTGCTGTGCCCAAAGTACTAGTATATACAATGTTACTACTAGCACGACAGTTTTAGTTGTCAAGCTTCGCGAGAGACAACGGCAATTAGGAGTAAGTGCTTGCCGACCGCCAAATATCCCAACATCGTGTTTAGTGAAAACAATAGTTTATAGTATGAAAAAGCCTGGAATCCACTCATTCTCAATACACCTAAAGGAAGTCTCATAATAATATACGGCATCTAGTCTGAAACAACAGGCACCTCAAATTTTTATGTTATTTATAAAAACATTTCCGATAGAAGACAAACAAACTTCTAACAAAGTCATTGCCATAACAGTAGAAAGACTGCCCGCCCCACGGCGCAGTGGAACTCAACAATTTCCGTTTGATTAGTAGCTGACTTCACGCTTTTATCGTCCGCTTTTATCTGCCGTTGTTTCCCTCTCGATGCGACCGGCATAAAACAATTTTAAACTGTGCGTACCGTAATATTAAACTAGGCTGTAAATAAATAACAATTAAATTATGTATTACAGATGAACTGAGAAACTCTACCAAACGAGTACGTTCTGATTTGTGTTGCTACAAACACCAAAGACATGACGCTTCACCATAGCGATCGGTTTAGATAATAACACTGGTACTGCACATACGCCGTTGTAGAAAACAGGACTCATACTATGTTTGGAATAGTTAGGGTTTTATGAATGGGCTACTGATACTGATTATACGACTATTTTGTATTTCCGTACATGAACATGGAACCAGTCGGTATCCATAACCGAGAAAGTCAATCCCCGGTGGAATCAGCTAGTTCGCCGAAAAAGAATGTATATTGAGACGTGGAGTATCGGTTATATTTCGTCCAAAACGGCTAATTTTACTGTCGCACACGGAATCAATTATGTGGGTTTATTTTTTGAGTGACTTAGAAGGGAATTAAGTTACGCATTGTCAAGGGTTACATATTAATGGTTCGAAATATAACAAGTTGAACTATTGAAGTGTGCAACTCAATAATATACAACAATATATCCCTTTTGAATTAACTGTTAACACACTATATGCATGTCAGAGTGTACGGTGTCTCAAGCTATGCGTGCTGGAGGGCGCTACTCTCGTCCGGTGAAGAGTGTTAGAGTGGTTATAAACAGACTTCAATAGTTTCGTACGTATGTACACATCTGCATATAAATAAATAGTAGAGTTCAGCAGTTCATCCACTTTGACCCTATTTTCCGAAGGTGACCTCATTACATTGTGTTGTATATATATATATATATATAGCTGCCGCCGCTGTGTGATATATGTGTTAAATGCAGCTTTTGACATGAATTATGTTAATCCTCCGAATCTACTGGTTATCGCTAGTGTTTCCCGCTATTCACGGCTTTACGTGGTATTCCATCCTGCCATGGGAGACGTGCAGTAAAGCGTGGATCACATTGGACACAGACGGTAAGCCGGAAACCGAGCTCAGTCGGCATGCAATGTAGTGTGACCTATCCGATTTCACAGTGATATATAAACTAGATGAGACTATATCCGTGTAGATGTCATCATTTAATAGAACTTGTGATAACAGTAAAGGTTTCATTTTAATAAAGCGAGACTTAAGTTGATAGGTCAACCTTTAATAGCGCTGGTGTTCAACGTGAAGGTCTCTCTTCAACAAGGCCGTTGTTGACCAGAAAGGTCACACTTTATTATGGCTGCTGTTAACCGGAGACGTCTACCTTGAAAAAACTTCAATGAAATAATATGGACGGTGTTCACTAAACGTCGCCATTTAATAGATCTGGTGTTAACTGTAGAGGTATAACATTAATAGGGCTGGTTTAACTAAAGACGTTTCACTTTATTAGAATGGTGTTAAGACTTTAACAAGAGTATATCGGAATATGTGCATTGATTTAAGGTACTTTTTGGCCGATTTAGTTTAGTATACATGTCACCAATGCCAAAATGAACACCTAGAATAAAATCCACATTTGTATTTTAGGACTCGCTCATGACCTAGAAAAGAATGTTTTTGGTCAACACATTGTGCGTACTGTCGTACTTCGATCTGTGTCACGACATATAAACAATCGTAATCCAGACAAGGCACTGGTACTTTCATTTCATGGTTGGGGAGGAATTGGTAAGACGTACGTGAGTCAGTTTCTTGCCAAAAATCTCTATAAAGAGGGTACGAGAAGCAAGTTTGTACATCTGATAACATCGTCTGACTACCCCCATTCTAAGAAACTAGATGATTACAAGGTATGTTGCTATAATTGCCTGTGTTTATATATTTACCTATGCTAAGTGTTTCCTTATAGCTATTATTGTCGACATGTGACAGAGTGTTATATATTATAATTACGCACAAGTATTATTTAAATGGTTATGGGGCCTGTCTTAGCTTCCAGAACAGATAATAAAATGTCAGGTTAATATAAATCATTTTGATAATCACAAAAAAAGACCTTGGGCTGCATATTAACGTTCCTAGGATTGTTTTATTCCAATAGGATGAACTACGATCACGTATTATGGAGGCAGGGAAATTGTGTGACAGACAGCTATTTATATTTGAAGACATGGACAAGATGCCGCCTGGACTGATCGACGTACTTAAACCGTTTATTGACAATTATCCCGAATATTTCAGCGTCGACTACAGAAAGAACATATTCGTATTTACAAGGTAAACCTGTTGCATTGCTCCTGTGAACGCCATCATATGTCACGCAAACATGTATTTTTTATGATGTCTTTGCTACTTTTGGCCCGGGTAGACATAATTTTTCATTGGATACTTCAGCACAAATGGTTGTTAAATGTCGACACAATAGAAGTAAAACATTACATACTTAACCAACCTCTACTTTACTGGGTGACAATGTGTGACTTTGTGTTAGACGCCAACTAGTTATATAAGCTCTCAACAGAAAGTTACTGTTTTCTTTCAATTATATATGAACAAAAGTCATTTCACAACTACCACACTATACTGGCATCCCAAGCCATTCGCGGAGATTGATTGGTAGTAGTAACTTAGAATCTGAATCGCTAATCAGTGTTACATATTTTTTTCTCGGTTGCCATCTTAATGGAACCCATCAATTAAAATGCGTTTTGTAGCAGTGTTTGATAAACTATCTTTGGAAAGAATACTTCGTTCGGGAATTGTCCAAGAATGAATAATTAGCGTTCTTGTATTTTTTCAGTAACAGCGGTGGTCATATTATTAATAACAAGGTCTTCGAAATGTGGAAGCAAGGCACACCGAGAGAACACATCACAGAATACGATTTGCATGAAGTTATTCGCAAGCATATATTCAATATGGATGGTAAGTTTGTTCATCTTTTATTCACCTAGGTTTCTTGGGTTTATACGGGTAGTATTTCCTTTTTACAGACGTATATCAAAGAAAATGTTTATATTCAAACTTAACTACGTGTGTTAATTGTTGTAGGTGGGTTATGGCACAGTGATTTGGTTGAACAGAATTTGATCGACTCTTTCGTGCCGTTTCTACCACTGGAAAGAATCCATGTTAAAGAATGCATCCGTGAAAAATTACGAGAACGGGGCTACCTATATAAACTGAAGAACATCGAAGAAGTTATCGCCACAATTGCAGACCAGCATCAGTATTTCCCAAATGATTCTGAATTGTATTCCTTAGCGGGTTGCAGGAGAGTAAAACAATTAATTGATTTAAATATTCCACCAGACGTAAATGACGAGTTATAGCAATAATGTGGTGGTGAGGATTATAATTCATCGGTGAAGGAAGTTTCAGGAGCAATATTGGAAGCCGAGATGCAACATATACTTATATTTTTATTATTTTATCATCATGTGTGTAAAATGTATTATTACACTATTTCTTGTGGCAGTATATCATTTTATTCATCTTTCGAATGTCGAATGCGCACAATTATTGTACCTCAACCATGAGTTAAATTTAGTGTCTACAGATTGATTAATAGCACAACCGAACTTTGTAATGTAGGCAAAAACTTAGTTGAAAACCTTTTCAAACTGGTCAAAATCCAATCTGTAACCGCAAAATAACCATAAAACATATGTGAACACACATTTTTATGTGCTGAGAAGTTGAGATTGGGAGAATTTGCAATGACATTTTAATATATGCGATTTAAAATAATTATAATAATTCAGGAAATAGTGTGTAAACTACTAACATCATAAGCTTGCATGAATCTATCAGATAGACTCATATATGTACGCAACACAGTAGTATTCATTCATTATCTTAATGTCATACACATTAGATCGTTTTAAAAATCTGTTATTCCTTTATAGATTTGATTAATATTTATTTAATTGCGGGCAATCTAGTGGCCGTATGTAGTATGTAGAAAAATTGCCGTTTGTACATAAGTACCAAGAAACTGAATAATGTATTTAAAATATACTGATGTAAACACACTATCAAATCATCTTTGTTGTATACAAATTATACACATTGCAAAAAATATGCAACATTTTTAACTAACTGTTATCCGATATTAAATTTAAACATTTCAGCAATGTTGTTGGGGTCTTGTCGGATTGCAATATGGCGATACCAATCTACGCTGTTGTATGTCAATTGTTGGCAAAGTGGTGTGTCATGTCTACTTTCATAGAGAAGTTGTTTCGTATTATTTGTTTTAAATATGGCGCATTGGTCGTTGTACTCCTTTAAAAGGTCCCGAAAATGTGCCAATTCGACTTCAAAACGTGGACCAATTTGTCGAACTTTTTCCCACAATGTTCTGTTGAAATGATTATAAAAGAGATAATCTGCATTTGACCACTTATATACGTTGTGTCGAAATGTGTCTGAGATGGTTTCACGTGTGGCACGTTGATTCTTTGTTAAATATATTATGTCTTCAAAACTCCAGCACAGCAAATTTTTCAAAACAATCAGAGATTCGTCGAAGTATTCAATAATAAGAACTAGGTCGAATTCTGTGTCCAGTCTCATGATGGTTTCATTCACAATAGTTTCATTGAGTGTTGATTCAAAGGACAACCCGAATTCTCTCAACTGATTATTTCTTCCCGCCGTAATCATATCAGAACGGGGATTTTTAAAGAAGGTTTGTATGGATGCCATTACTTGTTCTCTATGCTTGAAAAAGTTCATATGTGACTCTAGTTGCGTAGCTGGCTCTCTTAAAATAGTCACATAAATAGGGTTGTACCCCATGAATGAGTTTATTGTTTCTCTCTTGTACAACACATGACCAGTAAGAATATTGTATTTAAAAGATGCATTAACAGGGCCGCCTATCGGTGGCAGTATAACAGACTCATTGATATGCACTTTTCGTATATGTCCGTTCCATTTGTTACGAGTGGAAAACACGAATGAGAGTTTATTTGCATATCCGTAGCGACAAAAAATGCAATGAAGTGAAGTACTTCCTGTTTTATGAGTTTTTATAAAAACAATATTATCTGCTGGTTGGCACGTTGATGGCGTGGTTGGTGACGGTTGTGTGATGTACAATCTAGTACTATGCGACACACTAAGAGGTAGTGGGTTTGGCGAGAATCTGCTGTACCATGTGACAATGGTTGCAATAAGAATTAACGAAGTCAGTATCTGTAAGGAAAAAAAACAGATCAGTAATATAATGAACTGTTTGAAACAATTAAGTCAATAAAAATTGTATTTCAATTTGAAATGCCCTGGGCACCGATCACCAAGTGCATATTTGCAGTACATGTGTTACAGTACCCTTTGAAGTCAGTGTTACAATTATATACCACATTGTTTGCGTAGAATTCTGTCGCATGTAATTGTAAATAAGAAAAGGTGTGCCACAAGACATTGAAGAAACCGATAGTCTTTCTATGACACTACTAACTCTTCAAGCACACTGTATACTGTGTATAGTAAGACAATTCGATGACAAATTAAAACAAAGCTTAGTACCATGTGCGGCGATTGTTATTATGCGTTTCAAAACAATTAGTGCGCATGCGCTTTATGTACTTTCATAGTTTTAGTCAACAAATACTTGCGTGTGAGAATAATTCATAATTGAATCTATCCATCAACAGGCTGTATCGAACAGCATTATTAACAATGCAATGTTCTCATCCATATTGCAACCTCGGTTTAATATATACGCTGCGGAGAACAACGCCACTATGACGATGGTGCACTACAATTTCGTACTTTGATGTGACGTTTGTGCATTCAACATAATTCGACCTTCAAAAGTGCTGATGAAATAAACCCGGAATGGCAAGAAGAAAGATTGTACCGTGTGTTCAATGTACCGAATATTTGTTAAACACGTATTCGATTATGGAGAACCGAATTATGTGCATATTTTAGCGAATATAATAATAACAATAATAATACCAACTTACCACAAGTTGAAACCTTTTAATGTAAAAAGTAGTTCTGATCTTATAACGCATAGTCTTATTTTATAGATATCCAAATATATTCTAAGAAACAAGTAAATGTTTTAATTACTATATATGCAGACGTGTGCAGCATAGCATAGAAACCTTGGGTGGCTGTTGGTCTCATGGTTAGTTTAAATTAACAAGCAAGATGATTGACCCTCACCCCAGCCAAAACCAAACTACAGGCCTTCGCACTGTGACATAATATCTTTATAATATTTCCATCAGTATAATGTGAATCAAAACATGTATTCATATAGAGATTGTAAACCACATGCTTGTAGTTATATAGTGAGGGCCAATCACATACTTGTAATCATGTCTATTGTTATCCACACGCGCATGTTCATATAGAGATTGCTGATTACATACATTGTATGTACATACATTGGGATTGTATCCAATGGGGAGGTGGTTACATGACATGATTTGCTGAACAAATCTTCTCATTTGTATGAATTCATATTTATGAAAAAAAGGTGCTTTCAGTAAAATTGTGCCAACATACTTTTCGATGGCTACTATTGTACAATTGTAGTTTTAAATTGAATACGTAATTCGTTAAAACACAAAAACACAATCGAAAAATGTATGTGTTTAAAAAACGTTTTTATCAGTGTCCAGCAAACTGTTGAAAGTAACGACAGTTTTTTTCTTTAATGTGACCATAATAAGTTTCGAAATTCATGGAGTCTCGTTGATATTTCACTATGGTATTATTGTTCATAATGGGAAAAATTTGAATGTAATAAAATCACTCCCACAGTTATTTTTAAAGTTTCGTGGAGGAGTATTGCAAAAGATAAGTTGTTGGGATTGACGATGGCTTCTGGACGACTGACTTTGAATTGTTCATGCCAGATAGTGTGGCACCATCACTTGTCAAACTCCGATACACAACATACATGTATTCATTACTTATGAAGTAATGAAATATCATTACTTATTACTTACGGTGACGTTTATTTTCAGTGGCTAATGTTTTATAATAAATTCGTACAATGAAATATTACGTTTTGTGAGATATTTACCATAATCTAAATAAGGAATGGCTACACGATCCAACGACTAGTCCTCTGTATAAATGAAAGCACTGATATGCACAACCTTTTGGGAAGGTGATTGTAGTTGTAGGTATCTGATATTTGAATTTACATTTGTTTCTTTCACGACAGAACATGTTGGTATTATAATAAACACTAATTCGTATACACCTACTACTGTATCCAATGAAGTTTCAAAATTAGAAAGTTGAGTCAAAAAACGAAATCAAATTTAGAACATTATTGGATTCAGATCGACCTCTTGACATCATCAAATGATCACCATAAATACCGTTTAATCAGACTAACTTTCAATCAAAAACCTGTTTTTGCATTCACAATAAAATATGAAATCTAAAATTTTCTGACTAACTCTATCAGTAAACTCGAATAATAACGAGAACATTTCGTCAGTTGTGAAGGTATGTCAATGCGCTCAGACGGCAGCTGACCTTCAAAGTTGTTGGTTTCACTCTGTCGCTACTACACTCATTACTACATTCTTCAAATATGCAATAAAGCAATTTCACAAATTGTATGCAAAGTAACAGATTGAATAATGTAATATTATATAACTTTGAATACCTTAAAAATGATTACATATCGCCAGATGTACGTTTAAAACATATGCGAGGGATGTGATTTGATGCTGTCATCTCCTAAAATAACTAGTTTCTGCTCTAAATGGTCATATATGATGCGGGTCTGGTACACACACAAAAGCTTTTCTATGGCGACATAAACTATAAATACGTCTGTCTAGGTAGTTTTGAAAATTTTATTATACAAGATATTAATGTGTTTTTTTTTCTAAAACACTGACGTGACATATAGTGCATATATTATGTATAATTAATAGTTCACACGTGTCATATAAACATTTAATTACACATCTATATTGATAGCAATATTGTCATCGTGTACTGTTTGTGCGCCATATTTGTTCCCAACAATATTTCGAGGAAACGTATTTCACACACTAAATATATTTCTTTGTTAATTTTTCACCAGATGGACAGCAATTACAATTGACTACAAGTCTCGATCAAAATATTTTAGGAAAAATGATGATAGTCTATTCCACGAAATGTGACATGAATTGGCTTTGCCGTTTAAAGGACTAATCTGATATACACTGAGTGGCGATGAAATATATCTGGTGATCATATTCAGAAATATTACCAACACATAGACATTGAATACAAAGGGGATTGAAATACAAGTCTTAACCAAACGATATATTACATTATCTATCACAGTTTAGGTTATTGTTGTGGTAGATTCAAACAAAGACTTGCAGCTAAAAAAACCAGTATCACAGTACTTACTAATAACTGTTCATTAATAGCGATTCGTCCACTGCTGTTGACTTGCTTATAACAGCGACGGTATAAAACAGTGGTGTTAAAAATGTATATGCAAATTAGCATAATGTTATTAATAAAACATCCATATATGTGGATGTTGTGAATATACGTTTAATACATCCTACATCTATTTTGGTTTCTGAATGAAAAAAATAACATGGCATCTCATTCATGCATTAGATACGTATATATCGTGTTCATTTAAAGCATGATTATGCATTAACCAGTCAATGAGAGTTGCTATATTCTCAATCGATGAAAACACAGGATTTTCTGTGTTTTTTTTAGTTTGAGAAACGACAAAGGTGAACATTCCGCATCAGCTACCGTATCTAAGCACTAAAAGCAGAATATGTCGATGTACCAATAACACACGAATCTGTTTTAGAGCGGATGTTGCGGGGTATTTCAAATTGGCATTATAAGGACTTGTTGAAGTAGGTTTTTTTAAATTTGGTCTGGAATTGAGCTATATATATTGATGTAATAAGTTTCTTAAGGTGTAATATTTCTTCGTCTAGGATGAAGCTACAAATAATATAGTAGCTACGAATATATTAACCTTTGAATTCAAATCACATGTCTGTAGCGACCAATTTAAACTAGCTTCGGTTGCGTATAGTTGGATTCATAAATAAATGAACTTTTTCAAACCTCAAAAACCAAAGAAAAAAAAACGCAAATGGATTAAAGCATTTCATGCAGTAATTGTGTGTTTGTCTATCGTTCAGTAAACAGTATGTGAATGTAAATGTCACTCAAAAACATTGATTGACAAACGACAACAGGTCATAAAATAGAGACATTGTGGTCTTCCTGTTTACGACGGCGCTATTTTTAGGGAAAGTGTACTCTTTCCATTTTCTAATGTAAGATTTGCAAAATTGTCCCGTGCACTGTGAGTACTGACGTCATGCCAATACATACATGTTTCACTAACTACATTTTAAGGAGTGAGATCAATAATTATTGTTTAACATTAAGTTATATTATTTATTCATTATTTGCTTTTAGGCATTTTCTGATTACATGAATTCCGATCATTATGACTGTTTGTTTCGACGAATTTTGATTATTTTTTTTTGTTTTGGACTTTTTTATTTTGATCATTTTCTGTTCTGATTTTTTTTTGCTTTTTGCTCCCAAGCTCCCATGATCGCATGATGTAAATCTATGTTTATAACCTTTGGTAAACAATTCAAGTCATTCACTGCCAGGTCAGCTAGCTAAACACAGGAAGCTCCATGCTACAAACAACCTCCAAAATAACTTACTGAGCCAACCAACATCATTCTGTTCTCATGCACTAATGGGGGTATATTTTCACTGAAATGCTGCATTCAAATTATTTTTTGCATTTCACCGTTCATAAGATAACAGAATGTAAAATGAAGCAGAGCATCATGGATATTTTCTATTCAACTGCTTGGAAACTCTAAATGACGGGGGCAAAGCTATTTTAAAATTCCCTACCATCCACCCTTAAACGTAAACTGCTTAGTACACGTAAGGTAAATCTAATTAAGTGTTTCAATGTAAAATTGTATGGTTTGTGTGGATTTTAGTTTTATGTCGTATTTTATTTTCTGTTGAGCTCAACCCCATTTTCACATTTTGCTCTGTTTTTGGAGTAACTTATTGCTGTTTTATTGTACTCACTGTGCACGAATATGGCTTAATCATATGGCTTAATCATACATTGATATAGTGATCTTAAAAAACATCTTTCTATAGAAATTGTCAATATATTACGGACAAATACGAATATACCAAAGGTCAAACAGTTAAACCACAGATTACAAACTAGATAGTGTACGTTAAAATATTCATTGTAATCTAATGGGCAACTTTGTTTCGTAATGTATAACAGGAATAAAGTTTTCTGAACGTTCAACTACTATATATTAGTTTTTATAGCTAATTAAAATTGCTATTTGTATTGTCGGATAGATTCAGCATAAAAAACATCAAACAGGTGGTCTCAAACTGAAGAGGATGTCATGAAACAGTGAATGATGTCAATAAGGAGAACATGAGGAATATTTACTCAAACAATTTTTGGAATGAGTGTTAAATATATTTAAGCCAACAGAGTGGTGCTGCATCTGTATATATATATATATATATATATATATATATATATATATATATATATATATATATATATATATATATATATTTATATTCTTTGAATAATTATATAATTATATAGTTATATATACTTATAGTTATATTGATATAAATGTTTTAGCTGCAGTGAGACTAATTCATCTCGTGATGCCACATGCAAAGGTAACACATTAAAGAGTTTATAAAATATTCCTGCAAGGAATCCAGACAAAATTGACCAAGCTGGATGAAATTGAGAAAATCCATGTATGCGGGTTTGCATACTGACAGTTATGTTGAGCATTTTATCATAAATTCAATTTATTATTCCAAGATTACTAATAATTTAGTAGATTTATTTCAAACTTAGTGCATTTCAGCGTATTGCATCGGTGATATTAGCCTTGTAGCGTAGTGTGATTTACAATAGCAGTTTACAAAATATGACACAGTTAAGTAGCTTAGACATTGCCGGTTTACAAACTATTCTACTATTATCTGCAGCAATTGCACTTATATGAATGCAACTGAGTCACATGACTAAACTTTTTACCAACATCAATGAAGTAAATATTGCATTCCACCACAACTCAAATGCTTAGCCCATTCAGAAGAATAATTATACAACTGTGTAGTTCGTTGATCTGCAAATCGGTTGTTCGAAAAAGGGGTGTTGCTGTTCAAACATTCCCAGTATAGTGGAAAATATTGTATTGACATGATGGTAACAGTCAGTCGTATGAATTGTGCCAGGTACGTTATTTGTAGGTTTATAAAACAGCAGTCTACAATGGTCAGTCAATCTACACTTGCCATGCACCATTTGTTCTAATTTACTCGTATTTTGTCTAGACGAAAGTCGATATCATTCATGACGATATGATTAGGCTAATTTTTAATTAATATCGAATATTCCATATTTATAATTTATATTCCACCATTACTTTTAAGCTCATGGAAGCTCATTCTCAGCTTTCTTTGGCTTGCACTGTTGCTTCTAATTTATAACAAGTTGATAATAACTGTTCATGATTGATTGATAGACCTGCACGGATGTCTAATGTTGCATCAATCTGCACAATACCAATTTCAGTAGAAAATTAGGGGTTCCAACACTCACTAGAATTTAATTTTTCATCTAAAAAAGTTTTAACCAAAATTAAGAAACAAAATCAAGAAACTGTGTCATTCGTCTTTAGTAAGACTTATTCATTATGATTTGTTTATGCAATAGATAAATATAGAACCACGTCAGCAGTGGTCATGTCCTAGTAGGTTCTATTAATTATCGGCAAATTTACAAAACAACTTTTTGTGGTTGGTAATTTGTTCTCAATCTTCATTTGTAATTAGAAGAACATTTACAAATAGCATAAACAACTAAAGACCATTTCTCTGTAGAAAGACATGCATGCAACTCTATATCAAATCTAAAACAGGCTAAAAATTAGAATAGAAACTGATCAAACAAATCTTCAGAATAAATATATATATCAGCAAACGTCGAAAAAACTTATATATAATGATCAATGGACAAGAACATAACTTAAAAAAACTCATTTATCTCTACCCTTAAGATTTCTATATCATTCAAATTAGATTTGCTCATCTATTTTGAATGTGTTTGCAAATTTATTGGGATCTTGTCGGACTGCAATATGGCGATACCAATCTATGTTACTGTATGTCAACTGTTGACAAAGTTGTGTATTATTTCTACTTTGATAGACAAGTCGTTCCAAAGTACCTCTTATAGTGTTATTTGTTTGAAACATGGCGCATTGGTTGCTGTACTTCTTTAAAAGACTCCGAAAATGTGTCAATTCGACGTTAAAACGTGGTCCTAATTGTCCAATTTTTTTCCACTATGTTCTGTTAAAATAATTGTAAAAGAGATAATCTGCATTTGACCACCTATATACGTTGTGACGAAATGTGTCTGTGATGATTTCACGTGTGGTACGTTGATTTTTTGCTAAATATATTATGTCTTCAAAACTCCAGCACAGCAAATGTTTCAACAGAATCAGAGATTCGTCGAAGTATTCAAGTATAAGAACTAGGTCGAATTCTTTGTCCAGTCTCATAATGGTTTCATTTACAACTGCTTCGTTGAGTGTGGATTCAAAAGACAATCCAAAATCCCTCAACTGATTATTTCTGCCCATCGCATTCTTAGTGTTACGTGGTGTTTTAAAGAATGCTTGCATAGACGCCATCACTTCTTTTCTATGATCGAAATAGTTCATATGTGACTCTACATGCGTGGCTGGCTCTCTTAAAATAGTAACATAAATAGGGTTGTCCTTCATTAATGAGTTTATTGTTTCTCTCTTGTACGACACATGACCAGTGAGGATATTGTATTTGAAAGATGAATTAACAGCGCCACCAAACGGTGGCAATATTACAGACTGACTAAGATCCTCTTTTAGCATATGTCCGTTTTTTACGTTATGAGTGGAGAACACGAATGGGAGTTTATTTGCATAACCGTAGCGACAAAAGATGCAATGAAGTGAAGTACTTCCAGTTTTATGAGTTTTTATAAAAACGATATTCTTTGCTGGCTGACACGTTGATGGCGTGTTTGGTGTCGGTTGTCTGTTGTACCATCTCGTGCCATGTGACACACTAAGTGGCAGTGCGTTGGGCGAGATTCTGCTGTACCATGTCACAATAGTTGCAATAAGAATTACCGAAGTCAGTATCTGTAAAGGCAAAAACAGAACAGTGTATAATTAATTTAATGAGGCAAATTAACAAGAACATGTATTTATCGTGCCCTGGTTACAATATATATCATATTGTTGTACATAGTATCGTGTCGGCCGTAATGCGGTTGTCTGTAATTGTATATACGAAAAAGTGTACAACAATTCATCGGAGCAACTGTGGTCTTTCTATAACACGACTTGCAGCTCAATCCTTAAATACCATAGAATTCATTGAATTTTTTATCATTGCTCGTTAGTAAATGAACGCATGTCCTAAAGCTTTGTGAAGGAGTAATTTGAACAAATTATATTTATTAATGATTTATTTGTTGTGATGTGTTGATAGCCAAACTGCATTATACTTTATCAAAGACTAAAAATGTTCCTTTTGAAGCACACTGTTTAGTATTTGTTCGATGAAAAATCTTAAAAACCTAATACATATGTGCGGCGATTGTTATTATGCGTTCCAAGACAATTACGGACTTTCAGTTCAAGTCAACAAATACTTGTGTGAGAGAACGTTATTTAGTTTGTGATAGTACATAATGAAATGTATTTATCAACAGGCTGTATCGAACAACAGTATTAACAATGCAATGTACTTTTCCATATTGCATTTTTAAGAATTTGTAGTCAAAACAATCTCGGTTTAATGTATAACTTGGTTATACGTGTGTTAAGACTTCAATGGTGTCATTGAATTCAAAAGTGTCCCCTTATTTTATGTTGGAATTGATTGCCGTATAATTTGAGAATACTTGTATACATATGTTAGTATAAAGTTGTTAATATTTATATAATGCACATTACCGATCTGTTTTTCGACTCTTTAGTGACAATTACCTCACTTTAATCGTTGTTTTAACTTTCAATATAATTTTATCTTCCGACACTGGTGCGATATTCACGTCGCCATTTTTCACTAGCTTAGGGGGCATGACGAAGGCATTATGGGATATTTCTATTTCGTAGTATGGCCGTTTTTGAGTGAGTGAGTGAGTGAGTGCCGCTGGATGATGTTATTTCATAAGGTAAGTTGTGGCATTTAATTGTATTATTTGACAATATGGTTGATATTAGAAACCGTTTACACTCGTGTGTCAGCGATTGTGCTGTATACCGTATTTTCTACGCTCAACTGCACGCATATTAAGTGCCAGTGATAATCGGGGACCGTGGTGGTAACGGCTTAGAGATCAAACGCCTGTGACAGACTTTAAAATAACTTTTGGATATAACACACCAGCTTTAGTCATTACCAAACCGTAGAGTTGCCAATTTGTTTATTACCATAAATTTCGTATAATAAATCAATCAGTAATTATCGAAAATTGTTCCCTGGAAAAAAAGATTGAAGCTATCCGGCAATCATGTGGCAACATCAAGTCTAGTCGCCAATTTTGCATGCAATTTATTGGCATATGGTCAATTACAGTGTTTTGTGTTGGTAGCTTCCTTCGTCCAAACTATGTCCACACCTCTTATAATTAAATATTTTCAATCACTCAGGAACCAGATCTTGAAGATGCATTTATTAGCATAGTGTTTTTTTATTTTGATGTATTTTGAAAATTATTATTATTATTCCATCATTTGGTTGCATCCATTTTAACAATTATTTTGTGAAGCAATGGAAGTTTTTGCGGTTACCCTGCTTATGTGTGTATGTCTGTCCCACTATTATTTCGAGAACCAATTTTTGCATTTCATTGAAATTTTGTACATCAATGTTTTGGGACAACACGACACAAATAGTTTTGATTAAAGTTAATCACCTAATTTGCAAAGGTAATCTTCATATCTCAATAAAATCTAATTTTAATTAAACTTGTTGGAAATAATCACACTACAAACCACAATCATAAATTGTGAATTTTAAATACTCTATATTTTTACTTCAAATGCCTCCAATACTCTCAGCACAAAGGAGTTCTTCCTGAGTGTTTTTTTTTATTATTAACTAGTTATTAAATGAACAGTTCATACAATTATTTAAACTGTCTTGAAATTGCTCTGCTTATTCATATTCCATAATAATGGGTCCAGAAAACAGGTTGATTTTTACTCTCTTGGTAATTTGATGTGGTTAAGTAGGTACTCATATTAAGTGTCCAATTTTCAGGCGGTTTATGTTTTTGTAATGCTCTGTATGAATTCATGTAGTGAAACTTTAAAGTTAAATCATCTGTTTGCGAGAGAAATAGAACAAGAAAAGCGTGTTGTACAATTAAATGTTTGTTTTATTCATTCATTGATGTAATCTTGACTTTAAATGTAGAAAAGAATAATTTTACAACAGTGAGTTTTTATGGTATTTAGTGCATTGCATTTGCATGGCTTCACATAATTGTCTGCCGTTAATGACGCAGTTTCACAGAATGTAGCCAGACTGAGAATCTCTTTTTAAACATGATTTATTATTTAATCATATTTTTTTTTATCCATTTCTACAAATGTCCATTCCAGCATCTCTAGTGGGAACACATTTTGTGTTGTCATCTAGTAATACTGTTATAAAGACTAATATTTTGTATTTTTCAGAAATGACTCCGTTTGAAGCTTTTTTTGCAAGACCAAATACGGTAATCAGTATGTTTGACAGCCTGATGTAAAAGAATCTGATGAAGAAGTCACAATTTGTGAACAATTTGTCTTTCGTTAGCTACATGTATATATATTAACTTTAGTTCAATTGGCACATTCTCAATGAAAATATATACGTGTAGATGTTTTGTTTGATTATTTTGACAGCAAGATTACCAATGTCATGCACATGCTTTTCATGGGAGTTTACTTTGATCATCATTTGTTGTTTTAAAAATCTTACATCTGTGAATGATGTCTCTATGATCTGTCTGTGTAAATGTTTTCTTTCCACATGATCAATCACTAGTGTGTCCATTGTAGGTATTTTTTAATATTTTTTTTTATATCTCAAGTGGAATCTACAAAATAAGTTTCCAACACTTGAAAGTAAGCAAGCTTTCATCAATTGATTAGATTTGGCAAATGCAATTCATAGAAAAGCCAGTAAAACAAGTTTTGAAGCAGCACAATGTTGCATCGAGATATAGCAAAGCATACTTCTACATTATATGAAATAAATGACAAGGTTATGATAAAGCTCCAAGCTAAAACAAAGCTGACCAGAAAAAATAAGTCTATGTTAGCTGAAGGGATAGTTATTGATTACAATGATGACATGTTTAAAGTGGAAATGCTAATAAAACGAAGAAAATATGTCAGCGATTCTCTCTTTCTGACCTAACTAGCACCACTCGTGCTAAAGATCGGCATATAGTCTCAAAATAGATTATTTAATTCGTGTAAGCATAATGAGTTAATAGCGTACAGGCAATAAAACATCGAAGATTAAGTGTTATAATATTAAACATTTTAATATATGTCATAGCAGACACTGATAGGGTTTAAAAAAATTGTGTCCTGAAACAAGACATTACTGGTAATACACATCAGCTTTTATTCAATTTGTATCATGTATCAGTTATAGTCTAAAGTTTATTTTTTCACTAAAGTATCAAATTACGTATGAACAGATACCGCATTAGTGTCTTCTAACAATGCATTGAGTTTTGCATGATAAAATTAAACCAATTGTTTTAAAATATAAAAAGTAACAATAACTGTGATTTTGACACGAACATTTTTTTTTAAATTAACAAGTCTTAATGAAATATTGTTTTAGACAAATTGCATAGGCAAATTAACACTACCAGCACAAGGCCAATATGAAATGTGATGTTGTAACTAAGGGTCGAGTAGTCACCATTTCATCGATTTTGGCCTTGTGACTGTAAAAAATAATGTCTTATGACACACACTATATCATCATCATCAATAAGAGGCTGTTAGAGGCCTCTCAAGATTACGACATATTTTGGTTGTCTCGTACCATACTCCTTGAAGTTTAATTGACAAAACTGGATTTCAATAGAAGATGCCCTCCGGGAATCTGGACACAACCCCACGACAGCAATCTTTTTTCATTTGCAAGTGATTTAATGTAGAATATTGGTACATGTATATAGCGTATAGAATATGCTTTCAGTGTTCCCATTTTAACAGTGGTCGTTACAAATTGGCACCAATGACACAGGAGATGTGTTAGGCCAGATTGTTATCATCCCTAGTTTCGCGAACCCACCGAATGAACAGGAGCCGAAAATGAAATAAAAATAAAATTTTATTTCAGCGTAATTTCTCGCGCCCGCCGACTTGTGAGTGAAAAATATTGCTAAAAGAATTATTTTATCTTAACTTTTCTTCCGCCCGCCGCCTAACAAATTCAAGTTGCATTTTCATGGGAGTATCATGATCAAAGTACCGAAGACTCGCGCAGATCTATAATTTATGCGCGTTGGTTGACAGTGAATCTCGGGTATTGGCCTCTCCGCGTGCTGCTTGAGACTACAAGGCGAACATGGCGGCGACGTGGTTTGTGGTAACACGCCGTGAAACTCTGTCGTCAAAAAACGAGAAATCCCTCAATAATGCTGAAGATTGTGCCACAATTGGCGACATTGCCAGCCAGGTTATACATAGAATAACATTTTATTTCATTTCTTCTCTTCGACCAATAATCTCACTTACACACAATCACTCAAATCTAATGGAAAAAAAATATTATTAAATAATGTCTTTTTGATTTCCACAACACTTTTTACAATGAAGAAACAAATATGTTCATAAAAATACACACATTTTATTACAATACGATTTACATATTGTCTTAATTTACGTCTTTCGTTAACCAATCAAAATGCTGTGTCGTACAAACGAAGTATTCCGATTATTGAAGAAGTATTTTTTCAACGCAATGCGGAAGTGAATTACCGCGATGTTAAAATGCGATCTGATTTCGACAAAAAAACAGTGATTTTTTCCCTAAAGCTGTTGATTCGTAATTTTCGAAAAGTAAACTGAAGGTGGAGGAAGTATTTAAACGTTTCACGGTCGCCAACAAGTCATGTGGAAGAATTGTTTGCTCGTTCACATCCCATTCACGAAGGTCTCAATGGACAAGATTATTCGGAAAAGTAAAACGATGTTTAATGACCATTTTTGTCGTTTTTAAAACCACTACTCAAAAGGAATATGGATTAATTACTTCAGTATTGCAACATCGGGATTCATCGTGAGTAAATAACAAAATAGAAAAGGTGCGAACCATGTTCCGTCCATTCGCCGGCCATGCACTCTGAAATTAATGGAGCTTTCTCGTAAAAGCAGGAACCAAACTGCCCTACCAATCACGATTATTATGCAATGAAATACACTTTTTACTTGCATATTTTTATAAATGTCGTCGACGCCGGCACAACTCCCCTGGGCCTATACTTGGGGATGCCCTCAACTTGTTAAATGTCTAAAAACGGAGGGGTGGGCTCATACTCGGAGAAGTACGGTATCTCCCAAATCTCATGGGAATACTAGACTGGGTTTCAATGCCAACTCATGGAGAGATTGCACAGTCTGATACACATTTGCAAACCTACCAATACAATTTTAACAGAAAACAAGATGTCAGATAATCAATTTAAGCACTCCTATGACTTGGGTGCCGAATTTTTGATCAAGATCTGAAGCCAATAGAAAATCTGTTTAGTCCAAAGTTATGAAAAAAAATATCTAAAAAACAAAACATTACATCCACATTTTGAATAGTTCATTCGACAAAAAATGTTTTGTTGAAATATATAAATTTTGAAAATCAAAATTCACAGTAACTTGTTTCAGCTATTAGAACTGTATGATAGAGCTTGTATGATACTTATTTAAAAACGTACTTCAAAAACAAAGATTGCAGTGTTTGAAGATGTAGCTTCTCAGGAGGCAAAGCAGATCTTTTCAAACAACACAGTAGTCACACAATGAATATAATAAGGCTGTTCATATTTGTCTCAGTAAATCATTAATTTTTGACACCTGTACAAAATACTTGGGCAAAGCCAGCTAGGATTTTCTGTTATCTTGCATGTTTTACGAATCTATTCATGTCTAAATGAAGTACTTTTTTCTGAGATGAGGCATTTGTTTTCATACTAAAATGTCTGAATTTCTTTGAATAAAGCTGGAAATTATGTCCCTTAAAATATTTAAACAAAAATGTTTTTGTAAGATATTTACATCAATCAAGAACATTCGGTAGACTGCTTTCCCACTGCTGTTTCAATCCTAAAGCTTGTTTCAATTAAAAAGTAATTATGACATTGCATATTCAAACAAACTATAATAAAGGAATATTATACAACAAAGGGCAAGGTCACCAGAGTTCAACTATGTTTTTATCTTCAAGTGCGAATACTTTGTTATAACCAGCCAGTTACTGTGCACACATACATACCGAAAATGTAAACCATTAAGATAGCATATAACCCCGCTAATCAGATTGCCCTGCATCACTTCTAATTACCAATGTCTTTAAAGTTTCTTGAAATGAATTTAAATCATGTAAAAATGATTGCTTCCAATCATGTAGATATTCATTGCAACATTCAATTTATGAATTGTGTCACTTATAGTCTTTGCTTTAAAAGGCGTAATTTTGCTAAACTACTATCTCCTTCTTTTGCTTTGCCAGTGTTCAAAGTCATATTTAAAGAAAGTAAATAAAAGTGTTCTTACCAAATGAACAGAGTTTGCTATAGAAAGAACACCATGAAGAAACACTACCCATGTGCAATTGCACAACACAACCATGCAAAGCAGTTGTAAGTATTTCAACATAAATTTCCATATAAATTTCCATTTAAATCAATTTCAAATCTCTTAATATGAATAATTAAAGCCACAAGTAGTATCAGTTGGGCCCAAGCTTTCAGGCATCTGTTTCATAATTAATGAGGTCACATGTTGCCATATTTTTACCATGCTAAATACTCAAAATCTATTATTTATCGTGGCATGTCAATCTATTAAGGATGGGAATGGATGGGGACTAAATCAGTGACAATGAATTGTTCTGTTGAAGTTGTTTGTCCTTACATTAGTACTGTGTTGAATAGTGAATAACTTAAAGATTGAATGTAAGTTCTGAGTACATATCATACAGAAAATGTACTGTTTCAGGTTTTATATGCTCTACTGTTAAAGATGCACTTTTGATACAAGTACAGTATACATATTTAAAAAGGTTGAAATATTTGTAATTCAGAATATGGACAGAAGCATTCCATTGCATACTGAGTGAAAGCCGATTTTATTTTGAATTAATGCCTTTTAGGTAAAACACATGTTTCCACCTATTTAGAATTTCATTTACTCCATAGGAATACATACAAACTGAAAACAAATATGGGAATTTTTTTTTACTAAATCCTTCTAAAAATTACATACAAATTGCAAAAACCACCTAATGAGGCACAAATACTTCATAAAAAAGTACACTGCAACATATTGTAACAGGAAACCCTTAATTTGCTATGGTTATGGCAGTGACTGCATATCAATACCAGTTAGAATATGTGACAATTGTTATGAAATACGAGTAGTAAAATTATTCTGCCTGTTACTGCAAAGGGGCATGTATGCATGATTGATTGGAAAGTATCATGTGTGGAAATTACAAAAAACTTTGGGAAGAAAATTGTATGTAGGACAGCAAGATCTATTAATCTCTAGAAGAGATCTTTTCCTCCCCAATATGTGTATAAATATATTTGAAAAGGCTATTCTTTTGTTTCAGGGTTCAGAACAACTCTTCAACTGGCGAAAAAAAATTTTGCTGAAGACAATGAGGAAAAGGTATTTAATTTAATGTCCCTTAATAGTTTTAATTCAATAATTTGCATTGATGTCACGATTACTTGTTCGTGAATATAACAAATTAACATGAATTCAAAAGTGTCCCTTAATAGTTTTAATTAATAAATTGCATTTATGTCACCATTACTTGTTCATGAATATAACAAATTAATGACTTCAAAAGTGTCCCTTAATAGTTTTAATTCAATAATTTGCATTTATGTCACCATTACTTGTTCATGAATATAACAAATTAATGACTTCAAAAGTGTCCCTTAATAGTTTTAATTCAATAATTTGCATTTATGTCACCATTACTTGGTCATGAATATATCAAATTAATATGACTTCAAAAGTGTCCCTTAATAGTTTTAATTCAATAATTTGCATTTATGTCACCATTACTTGTTCATGAATATAACAAATTAATGACTTCAAAAGTGTCCCTTAATAGTTTTAATTCAATAATTTGCATTTATGTCACCATTACTTGGTCATGAATATATCAAATTAATATGACTTCAAAAGTGTCCCTTAATAGTTTTAATTCAATAATTTGCATTTATGTCACCATTACTTGTTCATGAATATAACAAATTAATGACTTCAAAAGTGTCCCTTAATAGTTTTAATTCAATAATTTGCATTTATGTCACCATTACTTGGTCATGAATATATCAAATTAATATGACTTCAAAAGTGTCCCTTAATAGTTTTAATTCAATAATTTGCATTTATGTCACCATTACTTGGTCATGAATATATCAAATTAATGACTTCAAAAGTGTCCCTTAATAGTTTTAAGTTAATAATTTGCATTTATGTCACCATTACTTTTTCATGAATATAACAAATTAATATGACTTCAAAAGTGTCCCCACGTCTTCAAAAATGTCCCTTAATGGATTTAATTTAATAATTTCCAATGATGTCACCAATACTTGTTCATGAATATAACAAAGTAATGACTTCAAAAATGTCCCTTAATAGATTTAATTTAATAATTTCCAATGATGTCACCAATACTTGTTCATGAATATAACAAATTAATATGACTTCAAAAGTGTCCCCATGTCTTCAAAAGTGTCCCTTAATAGTTTTAATTTAATAATTTGCTTTTATGTCACCAATATTTGTTTCTAAATATAACAAATTAATGACTTCAAAAGTGTCCCCATGTCTTCAAAAGTGTCCCTTAATAGTTTTAATTCAATAATTTGCATTTATGTCATCATTACTTGTTCATGAATATAACAAATTAATATGACTTCAAAAGTGTCCCTTAATAGTTTTAATTTAATAATTTGCATTAATGTCACCATTAGTTTTTTGTGAATATAACAAATTAATCTTACTGAATTTCCGCTCTGGGACACTTTTGAAGTAAAGGACATTTTTGAAGTCTTAACATACGTGCCGTGGTCACGTGCCAGTGCGTGACAATAATACATAAATTGCGACAGTGACATAGAAGTGATGACTTTTGTTATTCGAGTACATTTGACAAAAATCAATGATTGTGAAATTAATTCCGTATTGCAACGTATTTGTTACGTTGCACTGTGGTAAACAAAGCCCCTAACTACGGTTTGCGGGTTACACTAAATTAATAATAAAAATCCAACTTACCATCAGTTGAAACCTTTTAATGTAAGAAGTATTTCCCATCTCATGAAACATAGTCGTATTTTATAGATATCTCAATATAATCTAAGAAACAAGTAAATTTCTATATTACTATGTATGCAGACGTGTGCAGCACATTAGAGGCCTAGGGTGAACGTGTGTTCCATGGCAAGTTTGAATACCCAAGCAAGATTATTGACATTCAGCCTAGCCACTAGTGTTTAATTGAAACATAACGCGATGGACAATAGTTTGCGTTTTCGCCACATCACTTGCACATATGAATGTAATTATATAACCGCTGTACACTTGTGTGTATGTATTGAAAGTGGCTCACAATCTTGTGTGACAACATTCCCATAAGTTTGTTTACCAACAAGAAAACATACATGTAACAACAGCAGCGAACAACGCCATTCTTTTACATTTAAATACTAACGAACACATACTTATATTCACATGTTGATTGTAAACCACACGCGTATATCCATTTAGAAACTGCTGCTCACACACTTGTCTTTATATAGAGATCATTACTCACATACCTATATTCACGTGCGGATTGTAAATAATATTCCTGTATTTTGTATGTAGATTATAATTGACACACGTGTATTCACATGTGAGTGTGTAAACCATACAATTGCATTCATATATAGACAACAAACAAAACAATTATATTATACAGAAATAAGGAAGCACATAATCGTACGTATTCGTACAATGGAATTATTACGTTTTGTGTGATATTTGCCATAATCTAAATAACGAACGGCTCCACAATCAAAACGAACAATCTACTGTATGAACAGAAGCGTTTCATTTTTGATATGCACAACCTCTCGGGAAGGTGATTGTAGATCTCTGACTTTTCAATAAACATTTGTTTCCTTCTTGACAGCACATTTTGATATTGTAATACACACTAATTAGTATAAATTTACTACTGTAAGCTTGAGTTTCAGAATACAATTACATGTATCTGCAGTCAATAATTTGAATGTAGAGTGTGATAATTAAAGTAAATTTACAACATTATTTGATTTAGATTTCATCTGTTGACACATCAAAAGATCAATATCCGACAATTTATTTTAGCATTTAAGATGAAATATTAATGATTCAAAATCTAAAATCTGTACACCGACTAAACGTAAACGTGACGTAAACTCGTGTGAGAACGACAATATTACGTCAGTAATTAGGCTTTGTTAAGGTGGTTGGCCCGCAGCTGACCTTCAAAGTAGATCGCTTCTCCCGTTCGCTCCTTAATGTATTGCTGTATTCTGTTATTTCATAAATGTTATGCAAATTAACAACGTGAATAGTAGAATGTTACTTATATAACCTTGAAAATGATAACAGATCGTCTGATTGATCATGTATGATTGAAACGAGAGATGCGATTTGATGCGGTCCTCTCCCAAAATAGTTAGTTTCTACTCTATTTGGTCAAATATGATGCAGGGTTGGTAACCACGTAGTAGCTTTTGTATGGCGACTTAAGCGATACATACGTATTTGTGGACAGTTTCGAAATAACTATTATGCAAGAGAAAGATGTTAATGTTGTTTTTCAATTGAAACGTATAGTGCATATATGTATAATTAATTGATCATACGTTTCATACACACATTAAATTACAAATCTAAATTGATAGCAATATTGCCATCGTGTACTGTTTGAGCGCCATTGTTGTCCCCACCAATATATTGAGGAAACACATTTCGCACATTAAGTCTATTTCTAGGTGTTTGTTAATTTTGAACGAGGTCGACTACAGATTTCGATCGAACTCGTTTAGCATAAACAAGTGATGCTAGTTTATTCAGCGAAATATGATATGAATTAACATCTGTGTTTAATAGATTAATCTGACATATACAGAGTGGCAATGAATATGAAGCAAATCTGGTTACCAGAAATAATAACAACACTTAACATAACAATATATTACATTATCTATCACGGTTTAGGTTACAGAAGTTGCCAGTCCAAACACAAACACAGACAAAGCTAAAAAAACAATATAACAGTACTTATTAATAACTGTTCATTAATAGCAATTCAACCAGTAATGTTTGTAATGACGACGACATGAGAAATGTATATGCAAATTTAGATTTTGCGAATATTCACTTAAGGTAGCGAGACTATTATTTGTGTTGAAAATTACGATTTTCACATTTATTTATTAATTGATGAAATGCACCATAAACTTTCATATGATAAAGTCAATATAACATAGAATGTCATGTAAGTTGGTTAAAATATAGATTTTCTGAAGGGAAGCAAGGCAGCCTCAGTAGTGTTTTCCAAAATCAACAACACAGGTTTAATCTGTGTGCCTATAAGTTTCAAAGATAAACTCAAGACAAAGCAATGTTAGGATGTGTTATCAGTAGCTATCTGACACACAATGAGTGTTTCCAAACATTTGAGTGGTTTGTCTCCGCCCCTGTTTGTTTCACAGATTAGTCATTTGCATATGAATGTGTCAGACACAAGGTCACACAGCCACTGAAAAAAATCATTGATTTTGGTGTTTTCATATGCCGAATTTATCCAATTATAGCTATTCCATTCTTTTATTTTTTTGGTTTCCAATAGCCTTACACATGTGGATGCCCCTGCACGTGTTAAAACAGACCTTGATGGGAAAACAAATTGATTGTGCCGATAAACAAGCTTGAAAATCTTTGCTGTTACTTTATGGACGTTTTCTAGGAGTTTATGTTTTTCAAAATACAAGGTCTTTAACAAAAAATAACGTATACTTATTGTCGTCGGATTAACACCAAATTTTCACAGCTTTAAGGTGACAATGAGAGGAACTTGAATGTGTCCAGACAAACTATTTCATCGATTATTTACCAACGAGTTGTGGTTTGAGTTGGGGGCAATGCGACTAAAACAGTAATTGAAATTCAGGACACTATTTTTTAAAACGCGTTGCTTGAATAAAACTAACCAGACACATTCAATTTACCAGACTATTGAGCAACTAGGAAAAGTGAAAAAAATACTTCTTATCGCCAGCATAAATGCGTAATTATTTTTTTTACAGAAAAAGTAATTTTTCACCTTTGATTGAGTAACGCGTCGTAGATTGCAGATACGGGCATGCAAAATACACTTGTGAAAAGCTTGAAGTCTGGCGATTCTAAAAATATATACTTTCCCGGGTCTATTTGTAGTCATTTAGTCACAATTAGAAGATGAAAACAAGTATGCAAATAATAGTCCCGCTACCTTAATCCACCTTATATCTATTTTGGTTTCCGAATGTACACATGACATGACAAATCACTTGTATGCAATTTGCATTAGATAGTACATATCGTATAATATTATTGTGGGTTCATTAAATTATGCATTCATTTAATCAGTCAATGAGAGTTTTCTAAGCGTACTACTCGTTCTTCCGGTTGAAGGACATCGCCATATACGAATAATAATGAATAAGCAGGAGGCGTAGATATTTTTCCTTGCTACTTTTTAATTTGAGGAACAGGAAAGGAAAACATAAACTATCCCAGCTACCGCCACCTAAAGCAAAATATGTCACAATGTAGCAATGTTGCACGAAGCTGTTTTAAATGAGCGGATGCCGCAGAATTGGGATATAAATTTGTGTATATATATATCTAATAAGTAATAATATTGGTGTAGAATGAAGGTACGAATAATAATATTACAACCCCGCTTGCCTTCTTTTATGCAGTAATTCGCACATAAATATTAGATATAAAAAACAATAGATCACATTTTTGTAGCTACCCTTTTAAGGGAACAGAAAAGTTGTAGCTCGATATGTGTATTGCTGAGAATCCTGACCGATTTAGTAAACGCAGTTTAGTGTGTGTATAGTTGGTATCATGTAAACAACTTTTACTACTCCAAGAGCCAAAGCGTTATGCGACGACAACAAACACAAATTGATGAAAGCATTGTATACAATAATTGTTTGTTCGTCCGTCATTTAGTAAATAGTTTTCAATCATTTTTATTGAAAAACGACTACAGGTCATAAATGAGGGACATTGTGCAAGGCTTTACAATCACATATTTACGAGACGAAGGGGCATCGCCGCTGAGTGCGATATTTTTCAGGAAAAGTGTATTGTCACTAACTCGATTTTATGGAGTGAGATCAATGATTTTTTTAGCATTTGTTGTAATATTATTCATTATGTGTTTGCTTTTAGGCATTTTCTGATTTCATTTTGGAGTTTTCCCATTGTTTTATCATATGCCAATTATAACTATAATTATATTATAATTTTGATTATCTTTTTTGTTTCGATCGTTTTTTGTTCAGATTTATTTGTTTTGTTTTGACATTCTTTTTCTGTTCGTGGTCGCATTATGTTAATCTATGTTTAAGACGATGTCCAATATGTGATACACATGGACAAACAAGTCAAGTCATTCACTGCCAGGTGAGCTAACTACACACACGCAGCTCGATACTACAAACAACCTCCGAAACATATTACTGAACCAAACAACACCGTTCTGCACTCGTGTACTAAGGGGGGTATATGTTCACAGATAAGTTCCATTCAAAATAATACTTGCATCAAAATGTAAAATTTAGCAGAGCATCATGGATATTTTCTATTGAACTGCTTACAAACCCCATAGGACGGGTCTAAGACAATTTACAATCGCCTTCCATCCAAACTTCAACATAAACTTTTACAAGTTATAACACATAAAGTATATACATTCATTCACAATTCTGATTAAAATTTGAACGCAAAATGTTAGAGTTGGGTGTATTTGAAGACTGGATTTTAGTTTCCCGTCGCTATTAAAATAGGCATTTGTTTCTATTTGAGCTGAACCCCCATGGACAAGAACAGGCAGGAGACAAGGAGATACAAATGAATTAACATTTTGCTCTGTTTGAAGTAACTGTTTTATAGTGTCTCCTGTACGCCAATATCCTTAATCATATGGCTTAATCATACTTTGATATAGTGATCTTCGAAATGTGATCTTTAATTTATAGACAGGGACAATGGTTACTCGATTCTCAAATACTATGTTTGTTTTGATAGCTTGCTTGATAGATTGAAATTGGTATTTATATTGTCAGATTGATTCACGATAAAATGCATATAACAGAACTGAAGAAGATGTTATGAATGATGCCAATAAGGAAAAGTGTGAAGACAGTTGATCTAACTATTTTTGGAATGAGTGATGTTGAAATAACGGGTTATCAACATATAATTTATTGCATCTATACGTTTTTTTATATAGTTGGATCGATTTGGATTTAATGTTTATATAGTTTATTCTATCCCAGATTATATTAAAAGTCAATATATACAATTCACATCGTGGAGCCACATGTACAGTTAACATATTAACAAGCTGTATAAAACATTGTGGGGAAGTATCCAGAAAACATTACCAAATTCTGCCTGTGTATTTGCATACTTCATGCAGTGAAACAAAAGCAGATACCATCATGCCATTTTGTGCCAACCTGGAAAATGTTGTCATCCATCAGGTTTTACAACATATTCTACAATTAACTGTAGCAATTGCACTTAGTATATGAATGAAACTGGGTCACGTGACCAACAGTGGTATTAGTTCCAACGAACTGCATATTGGATTGCACCATACATAACATAAATTGCTTAACACATTCAGAAGAGTGAGGGTACAACCACGTTGTTTCCTGATTTGGAAATTGTTGGCTGCTCAAAAACAATCTAATTTTCAAATAAGTAAGTGTATATAAAGGTTTTTGTGGTTCGCGAGAATACGAGCAAATATTGTCTTGACATGATGGTAATAGCCAATCGTAGGATTTAAGTCTGGTACGTGATTCGTATTGACCTCTTAAAACATCAAAAGATCAATATTCGAAAATTTATTTTAGCATTTAAGATGAAATATGAAGGACTCATATTTGGGAATAAGTATGACGCTCAAACAGTATGCAATGACAATATTGCTAACAATGTAGATGTGCAATTTAATATACGTCATTTCAATTAAAAAAAACCTTCATAAACATCTCTCACTTGTATACTATTAATTTCAAAACTGCCCATAAATACGTATTTATAGTTTATGTCGCCAAAGGAAAGATGCATCATGTTTACCAGACCCGCATCATATTTGACAAAATAGAGCAGAAACTAGCTATTTTTGGAGAGGACCACATCAGATCGCATCCCTCGTTTTAATCGTACATGATCAACCAGGCGATCTGTTATCATATTCAAGGTATTCTTGGTCAGTAGGATTTGAGCCTGGCACGTGATACGTAGGTATATAAAACATAAGTTTGCAATGGTCAGTCAATCTACACTTGAATAGCCACGGTTCAGTTGTTTTTAAACATTTTTTGTGTAGTCTAATTTACTAGAATTTTGGTCTAACATCCACCCTTGGGCGAACATTAAACGACAGGTACTGGTGTCAGCACTATTTCCCACCAACATTTTTTTATCTCAACTTTAGGGGCGGTCTGTGTGCTAAAAAAGGAAATATAATTAGTTATAATAGTATAAAAATTAGGATTAGGAGGTCCTAAATAACTGTAATCCAAAATGATTATGCCATTAAAGCAAAGCATTTTCATGGCACAGTGCAAATGTATTCCGCAATACACTGTTTAACTCTCAACCTTGAAATATACATTGTAACACTTGCAATTTCAAAATGAGCTGCTATGACGTTTTAACTCAAAATACTCGCACACTTGACTTTTATGGCTTAAGCGTGCCCTCAATGTACTCCAAACACATACACATGGCTTCTACCCACCCACCCACCCACCCACCTACCTACCTACCTACCTACCTACCTACCTACCTACATATACCTACCTCACTCTCAGATAACTTTAAATAAATGCCACGATGAATAGTCGCGTAGAGTTCTATAATTTTATCGTGGCCAATCGTGAAAAGGGTTATGGGTTGCCGGCTACCAGGATCGCCCACGACTTACGCGTGTTTTGACTGTACTGTCATGAATTAGTTCTCGCGTATCTCGCGTATCCGACTTAATTAGTTGATTATTAGCTGAATTGCTGTGTTATGTCTGTTATCGTTTAGGCAGGCGAGGTCCTGGACGGAACTTGTCTCAGTGATTTGGAACTAATTACGAGATATCCGTAGCTATTTGGACTATTAATTCTGACAGTTGGTATTCGTAGTTATTAATGTAATGAACGGTTAATCAGAAGATATGACGTATTCAGTACTTAGTGTGATTAGCCTTATGATTGAAGGTTACGCCCTAGAGTCTTTTTACTGTTTTGTAATTGGTTAGAGTTTTGAAAATGAATAAAGAGAGTTTGAGTTGGTCTTGGCGAGTACACCACGATAGACGCAGTCCAGTCCTGGGGGGTCTTGGGGTGAGCCTTGAGGCAGTCCAGTCTTGGGCTAGTCTTGGGTCAGCCTTGCGATAGTCTTGGGTATTTTTCTCCAGGGCGTTGTGTCTCTTAGAGTGCTCGACTGATCGACTAAGACGAAAGTTGAAACGTATTTTGTTGTGTGTGTTGTCTTATTTGACTGTAAAGCTTAAGTGACTTTCCCGATCCCGTACCTCAAGGGGACGCGATATAGAGACGAGACGAGATTCCCCCCTGACAAAGGTGGAGAACCCCAGAGAGAAGGATTCCCCCGTGATAGTACACGACACTTTCCACGGCAGTTTTTGATATCATGACACAAACAAATCTTGACGAATGCATTATAAACGTGCTGGAGCGGTTAGACTACCATGATATGTCTTGCAAGGAATACCAGCGAGACACTATCACAAAATACACAGAGGGGAGAGATGTGTTCGTCTGCGTGTCGTTTTGACATTCGTCTTGGCAAAAAGAACTCGTTTCGTAAGCAGGGATCCCTCATTTTCAGTTGTCATTCTCTTAGAGAAAATGCCTGCGATCTTTCCAACAACCCTCGCTTAGTTTGTTGAAATTCCTTCCTGGACTCATCCATGTTTTTATGCAGAGTCGACGCTTCCATTTTCTGCATGCATACGAGCTGCCAGGATGTAGATCGATGGTTTCTGCCACAACAAATTCGCATGTCATAGTTCTGTTGATCCCGCGAAACAGTCTCCCGTGGCTTTCTATGAAATGCACATTGTTTTAATTGGTTTTAGGCGATTTGATAGTTTTCCTTGCAATTTATGTTGGAGTGACTGTAATCGTTTTGTTCATAACGTGAGCAACCAACGCATTCATGGGGTCATTTAGAATAAATTTGCATACACTATGTTAATATAATTAATTTCGTAAAATCAGCATCAACTATGAATTATTCATCAACTAGAAATCTGCAGACGGGGACAGTCTCTCGGTCCTAAACCCCTCGCGAAAAATAAAATAAAAAATAAATACAATATGCTGTACGTCACTCAATGTTTTTGTAAATTTCATATCTTAGTTTTAAGGAATGATACAAATAAGCTGCCATGGATTGTAGTATGTTACTATCAAACGTCTTCATTAATTCCCCATACTTATTATATGCAGACAATGTAAAATAGTATCCTGGAATGTATTTTAAACTAATGACCTCAACAAATTTACAAATTAATAGTAAATGGTATTCGTTTTCAATTTCGGACATATTGCATAAAGGGCAGACTCGGTCAATTCTTTCAATACCATTTTACCTGTCGGTTTCTATCCCGAGACAATGAGCAGATCAGCGAAAACACGACAATAACTATAATATGGCATACTAAATGATATGCGACCCGGTAAATACATGCATAGTATGTTATTAAACATTAATTGGCTAACACCAACCGAACCAGAAAGTTAAATCCTTGTATTGTGAATATAATCTAAAATGGAGATGCTCAGCACAAAAACAAGATCAAAGCAAAAAAATGTGTAAATTAGAATAGAAATTGATTAAAAAACATTATAATCAACAAACGTCAAAGAAAATAATCATATAACGATAGTGAAATGTTAAAAAAAAATATAGCTTAAAGCGGAAAGCCGTCATCTGCGTATGCGTCTACCCATGAGCCCATAGCGTGTGTTGTTATTGTCACTCGGGACTCAATTTCGGCGCGTGCGCAGGTGGCGACCCTCCCACTTTAAAACAAGCATTTTTTCACTGATCGCAACCGATACAATTTCTATATGCGATATTATTTGCGCTCATATATTTTAATCTTTTTGGCGAATTTGTTGGGGTTTTGTCGGACTGCAATACGACGATACCAATCTACGTTATTGTATGTCAACTGTTGGCAAAGTTGTGTATCATTTCTGCTTTTATGGACCAGTTTTTTGGAGCTATTTGTTTGGAACATTGAGCATTGGTCGTTATGCTCTTTCAAAAGGCCTCGAAAATGTGCCAATTCGACTTCAAAACGTGGACCAAATTGTCGAATTTTTTCCCATAATGTTCTGTTAAAATAATTGTAAAAGAGATAATCTGCATTTGACCACCTATATACGTTGTGACGAAATGTGTCTGTGATGGTTTCACGTGTGGTACGTTGATTTTGTGCTAAATATATTATGTCTTCAAAACTCCAACACAGCAAGTGTTTTAATAGAATCAGAGATTCGTCGAAGTATTCAAGTATAAGAACTAAGTCGAATTCCTTGTCAAGTCTTATAATGGTTTCATTTACAACGGCTTCTTTGAGTGTAGATTCAAAAGACAATCCAAATTCTCTCAACTGATTATTTCTGCCTGCCGTATTCCTAGCAGTATGTGGATTTTTAAGGAAGGTTTGTATGGACGCCATTACTTGTTTTCTATGCTTGAAAAAGTTCATATGTGATTCTAGTTGCATGGCTGGCTCTCTTAAAATAGTCACATAAATAGAGTTGTCCTCCATGAATGAGTTTATAGTGGCTCTCTTGTACGACACATGACCCGTAAGAATATTATATTTAAAAGACGAGTTAACAGCGCCACCAATCGGTGGCAGTATAACAGACTCAGCGATATGCACCTTTCGTATATGCCCGTTTTTTGTGTTACGCTTTGAAAACACGAATGAGAGTTTATTTGCATATCCGTAGCGACAAAAGATGCAATGGAGTGAAGTACTTCCTGTTTTATGAGTTTTTATAAAGACAATATTCTCTGCTGGTTGGCACGTTGATGGCGTTGTTGGTGCCGGTTGTGTGGTGTGCAATCTAGTACCAAGTGACACGCTAAGAGGCAGTGGGTTTGGCGAGAATCTGCTGTACCATGTCACAATGGTTGTAATAAGAATTAACGAAGTCAGCATCTGTAAGGAAAAAACACAGCACAGTGCTATAATTAAGCAAGTTAATAAGGAAATGTAATTTAAAGGGGAGGGGTATAACGATAACAACACACGCTAAAAACACAAAGACCCGGCCGGGTAGACGCTGCTGTAAACAATGACACGCTATGGCCGTCTGACGCATGCGCAGACGACGACTCCCCCGCTTTAACTTGAAATTCCCTGGCGACCTATCATTAAATGAATATTTGCAATACAAGTGTAACAATGCGCTTTGAAGTAAGTATTGCAATCATAAACTACAATGTCGTGCATAAAATCTCCTGAAATTGTAAATTTGAACAAATTATTATTTAATGATTTACCAGCATTCTAGCCAACAACAGATATTATATACATACATAGATTTGCATATGCGATTAGTGACTGACTTCCGCAAATTACTAGAACATGTAATATTGAAAAAAAAACATGTACCCGGTATTTTTTTATATTGTTATTTGTTGTGGTGGGTTGATAGCCAAACTGCATTATGCTCTTTCTAAAACTGAAAATGTTGCTTATAAAGCACACTGTTTAGTATTTGTTCTATGAGAAATAAAACAAAATCTAATACATAGGTGTGGCGATTGTTAATATGCGTTCTAAGACAATGAGTGAACATGCATTTTAGGCACCTTCATAGTTTGAGTCAACTAATACTTGCATGGGATAAGGTTTTTTAGTTCGCAATAATACATATCCACAGGCTGTATCGAACAACAGTATTAACAATGGAATGTTCTCATCCATATTGCATTTTAAATATTTGGTCGACAAAACAATCTTGGCTTAATGTCTGTCCAGGTTGGGGCACGGGACAGTGCGTGGCAATATTGTATAAATTGCAACAGTGAAAATAAAAGTGATGGCAAAATTCGAGTAAATTAGACCAAAATCACGTGATAAAACCCAAAACATGTTTTGGGGTTAAAGGTTGCGAATTCATGTGCCAAAAATTGTTATAGGATTGTCAAATTACGTTCAATTACAATGCATTTGCTAAGTTCAGCCGCAGTGAGCAAAACAAATAACTATGACGCAATTTCGTACGTTGATGTGACGTTTTTGCATAACTTGTCAAGTGCTGATGATGTAAAACCGGGAGGGGGAGAAAAAAGAAGACGGTCTTACACATATAAACACTTCTGCTTACAACTCTTCCAAAGGAGATGTGAAGTATAACACGATCTAAATCCTATTTTAGGCCGATAAAATGCAAGTAAGTGAGTGGTCAATGCATGTGTAGCTCTTCCATTACCATGATTCACTTCCTGTTAATTCGGGCCCTTCGGACGAGAATTTAACTAACGTGCAAAGCACAGTGGAAGAGTTATGGTGGACATTGGGAAAATTCCAAATCTGTTTTTTTAAACACGACTGATTAACATGTTTCGGTTACAGTGTAAGGATTTCATTGATGATTGAATGCCGGTGTCGAACGTACACAATGTACTGTAGTGCCGAAAGATGGTAGGACGGGGAACTTGTTTCAGTTCGACAGATTAAAAAGGTTTAAAATAAAAGAAATTTGCCTTTGAGAAAGTGCATTTACCGACATATGAAATGAATATAAAATCCGTTACAGGCCTAACAAATGTATAATAATTCATTGATACGTAAATAGCGCGGGGCTGCAGGCACAACCAGATTTTAAAATCAGAACTTCACATCTTAATATATGTATACAATGTTGTCCAATATAAATACCTGACTGCGCTTTCGACATGAAATCTGTGTTGAAATGTAATTCTTTGTTGAGGTGCACGTGTACGCAAGACGATGAACAAGTGCTATATTTTTTAAAAAGTTCAGTTCATTAGTTTTGACGTCGCTTACGTTGATACTCGTGAAGGCGATCGGGAAAACATCAAAAAGACTGGCCTGGGGAGCACTGTGACCCATGCGTGAAATGCCCTTTTGTGATATGATAATGCTAGATAACTATCACACAAAACCAAATAAAAATCATTCTAAAATAACGCAATTAATTCTGGATTCATCAAGAAAAAATATCTTTGCGATAAAATGTGGAAAGTCGATGAATAATGGTCGTCAAGGAGTTCAGAATTCGATGACACGATTCTACCGACTGATTGTGCTAATAGGGAAGAAAATAATCAAATGTGTTTTGTTTTAATTTTCAATATTTCGTACCTGATCTTCGGTAGTGACTCCCACTACAGTAACAGCCTTATAAGAACGTAGCGTTTACAACTTATAGAGTTTGTTTATATCGATCGTCACTTAATTAAATCGTGGCTCTATAAAATTAAACACATTGTCAGCGTTATTCGATTCAGTTCAGTTTAAAGAATATGGTGTCATAATTTAAAGCTGCATTTTTTCAGTCTGTTACATACTTCAGATAAATTTTTATTGTTGACCAAATAGTCTTTTTATGGCTTGACAAGCGTTGCCAAGTGAGGACATACAAACGAGTTGGCAGTGCACGCAAACAATAATGAGAGTCCAGGGAGAGAAAAACCAACACAGGAAGGAGGTGGAAAAAGTGGGAAAGCGATGTATTAAGTTCTTCCTACATGTAATTATAAGTTTTGAGGGCTGCTGGGCCCAAAAAGTTTACGAAATAAATAAAAAAAAGCATGCGTTAGAGATATACCTATGCAGAATTTGATTTGCCAATGCGCGCAGAATGGCTAAAACGCACACGTTTCACTCAGGACTAAACAAAGTGTTATAAGCAGAAATGGTGAGTTATGTGCATGTCATCCAGAAAATTTCAGCAAATACATCTCGTATTGCCCATCGCACTATTGTTATTTATTTTGATGCTAATTGTCGATTCCCATAGTAATTTTTGTAAAAGAACCGGCCTAACTCAGTCACATATTTATTCCAACATGCAATGTCCTTGTTCATATATATAAAAGGCCAAAAACGTAGCAGTCCTGATTGCTTTAGAGTGAGATTGTGTAACGTGACAAAATACTGTGTAATGCATGTAACCTTGGTAATGATATGCGGTTTCACAACATTATTAATAATAAAAACAACTTACCAACACTTGAAATACCTTAATATAATAAGTATTTCCCATCTTATAACATATAGTCTTGTCCGATAGATATCTCAATATAATCTAAAAACAAATTGTTAAATTACTGCATATGCAGACGTGTGCAGCATATTAGAGGCCTAGGGTGAATATGGATTCAATGCCAAGTTCAAATACTCAACCAAAATGATTGACATTCAGCCCAGCCACTAGTTTTCAATTCTTTTGAAGAATGTCAACTGCCAACATCAGCTGCATACATGTATTCATATTAGATTGTAAACCACACGTGTGTGTTCATTTAGAGACTGCAAACCACATACTTGTATACATTTAGAAATCATTGTTCACACACATACACACATGAGAGGAGTGTAAATCATTACCTGTAGTCATAATTCACTAAATTGTGCATAATGTTTTCAACAATTTTTAGTAGTGACAAGTTGCCAAATTCGTAAGCAATTCGAGTTTTAAATTATAGAATTTTGAATGCAATAATATCACACGTAAAAATAACTCCCACAATAAAATCGTAGCGCCATTGGTTGAATTGTTTTGCAATATAAATGATTTTAAGTATTTTTTTATTTTCATGTAGTGTTTCACATTTTCGTTGAGGTTTACTGTAAAAGTGGAGTTGTTGCTTCGACGATGCCATGTGAACGACTGACTCGAAACGTTCAATCCAGATCGGAGGCGCCCTCTCGGACAAAATCCATCTAATATACAACATACATGTATTCGTTTCTATATGATGTTCCGGCGTACAATGAATTATTATATTTTGTCTGATATTTGCCATAATCTAAATAACGAACGGCTACACAATCAAACGAGCAATCTCCTGTATGAACAGAAGCGTCTCATTGCTGATATGAACAACCTTTTGAAAAATGTGATTGGATCGTGTAGATATGTTATCTTTTAATACCATTTGTTTCCTTAGCGATAGGGGTTATTGTAATAAAGATTAATTCGTATCCAACTATTACTGTAACCAATGCAATCTCAGAATGCATTCAATTCCGGTATTGCATTCACGAAATTAAGAAGCAGAGTCCAAAAACGAAAAATAAAACGATTAACAGTATTATTCGATTCAGATTGACCTCTTGACTTTATAAATATATCAATGTAAACACCGTTTAATCAAGGCTATCTTTCATGAGAACGAAAACATTTCTACATTCTGAAAATATTCGTTAAAATGATTTCACACGTTTTATGCAAATAAACAATTGAATGGTGTACTGTTACTCATAACATAATGATAACAGATCGCTAGATGTATCAAAACATGTGCGAGGGATTCGACGTGGTGCGAGCAGCTCCTAAAATATCTAGTTATTGCTATACATGGTCATATATAATGCGGGTAAACACGTAGCAGATTTTCTATGGTTATGGCTACAGAGGCTGTGTATACGTCTTTATTTCATACAAGAGAGAAACTTTAATGTTGGTTTTCAATATCCTATGACACATCGTGCATATTTGTATAATTAATTCAAACGTGTCATATAAGCATTTAATTACAAATTTATATTGATAGCAATATTGTCACCGTGTACTGTTTGAGCCCCATATGTTTGCCATCAATATTATGAGGAAATGTATATTGCACTTATATAGTATAGTTCCATAATAGTTCTGTTCCAATTGGGTACATTTTCCGATCAAAGAATTTCAGAAAAAAAATATGCTAATTCATTCTGCGAAATGGCCTTGTTGTTCAAAGGATTAGTCTCACATGTACAGAGTCGCGATGAAATAGATGAATATCTGGTGATCATAGACAGACATATTTCCCAAATCTTACAAGGTTTGAGTTATTTGTGTGGTCAGTCTAAACACGGACTCGAAGCTAAATGTATCAATATCGTAGTACTCACCAATAACCGTACGTGTATAGCAATTCGACGAGTACTATTGACGTGTTTGTAACGTCGACGATATAAAACAGCGGTTTAAAAATGAATATGTAAATCATGATGACAGATTAACATAATGTTATTCATAGAACATCCATGTATGTGGATTTTGTGAGAATTAGTTTAATCCATTCTAAATCTATTTTAGTTTCTGGATGTGAAAATAACATGGCACTCTTACCTGCATCAGATACGTACATAAAATTTGCTATTGAGTTGAATGCTAGCTTTAAAATGCTAAGTACCTCTTTGTTCAGGTATGCATTCATTAAACAAGTCAATGAATGCATAAATGAACAGATAATAAAGAGTTTCTCGACTTATTCCTCCTTCACTGAGTCTATATGCGCAACCAAATTTGTAATGCGTGAAAAGCGATATTTATTATAATGATCACAATGGATGAAAAAGCAGGATACCAAAATATTTTTCCCTTGCCATGTTTGTAATTTGAGGAACGAAAAAGGAAAATATTCCAAAGAATAATCAGGAAAACAGATCACCTTAGCAGTGTATGAATGCAACTGCCATCAACGGCAACATTAGTCACAATGAAGCGTGAAGCTTTTTTTAGACGATCAGGTGTCGCGGGATATACACATTACTTTATATGAATCTGTCGATAATTGTGTGTCCGTTCGATATTTAGTGAATAGTAAATAATGAATGTATCATAAACATTATTATTGTTGAAGAACACTAAAATTCAATATTTTAAGGTTACTAAATATTACTGTGTAATTATTATATTGTATGCTTCATTATTTTGTTGTTTCTACACTAATTTTATTATGATTTATTCTGTTACCATTATTATATTATCATTATTGTATAATTCTTTCAACATTGTTTTCATTATTTTATTTTGTTTATATATTACATTATGTTATCATTATTATTAGCAAAGCAACCTTGCTTTGATATCCCATAATGCATTATGCAACATGGCGAGTGATTTGGGTATATCCCAAATGTCATTTCTGAAATACATGCCATCTATATATAATTCGAAGTGGGACTTCTTCTCGTATAATGCATCTGTGTTCAACTTTGCCATATAGGAGATATCCTATGACGTGTTGACCCAGAAGTTGTGATGAACAGAAAGATTCACACAATCCATAGAAGAGGATGAATTGTGAATGTTGTGCCCCAATGGCACATTGCAATCATAAGTTGATATGGTAAGTAAATAAGTTGATAAAGAACATGGGTACTACACATGTTCATACGATTCTCTGCAAAATTGCCATCGGTGATTTGTTGCAAATCATTAATTTAATTCATTTATTTCGGCAGGATTCTGCCAAAAACAGTGAAGTTTAGCAATATTGACCAAATCCATTGCATTGTGAAAAATGAAATTCACAGAAACAAGTTATTTCATTATTCGACTTATACCCTGAATGATCAGACACTCAAAGTCAACACTATTAATTCCGTTCACCAATCCATCACATAATGCGCCAATCAACCTGATTAGTATAATTAAAAACTAGAAATCAAAACTGCACATCCCTCTATTGTTTTGCTGAATAGTTTATCCCAAATTAAAACCAGTACCTTTAATATGGTAAAACGAGCAACAGTTTTAGTAGATATGTATTATTAAATTCATTGAAAATAGTTTATGTTATGAAAAACAAGTTAAAGGGTAACCTCTATTGATAACAACTGCAAAAAAACGAGACAAAATTAAATGATACTGAGAATAGAAAAAAATTAGAAGACTAGACTAGACTAGACTACGATGTTACCCAATAGTGCACAAAAGAAAGGCGTATGATGACGACGACAACAACCATGGATGACAGGTATTTCATTATAGAGAAGCCAAAAGATGTACGTCAGTGAATGATGTCAATACTAAGTATAAAGGAAATCATCTCAGGTATGCCCGAGAAACAGATGCTGACTTTAAATGTCGATTTGTATAACTCGTCAACAGACGGCCAAAGGTCAATCAAACAAATGGACATGCCGATGTCTTTAATTATAACTTAATTTTGTACCAACTCTAAACATATATCCGAAAAAATAATTTAACTTGTGTATGAATTTGTGATCCCAGTTTCGCCGTGAATTGTTGTTTCACCAAGTTGTTCTTCAGCAGCTATTGTTTCTAAATAACAGTCACATGTTGTAATAAGTATATGATTGTAAATATCTGGAACAACAATAGATAAATAAAGCTCTGACGTGTGAAAGGCAAGGTTGTGTGGTTGAATTCACACATTTTATTGTGACACAACATATAGAAACAATGAAAATGCAATATGTACAACGAAATGTCAGCATTTATATGCTGTCTACAAGTAATATGTTGTAAAATAAACAAAATAAACTGCTAGACAATTCATTGTGTCATAGTTCTAATGTGCATATTGACAAATTGTAAAACTAAATTGCTGCTTTGTTGGTCATCTCAGATTTGATCAGGGCAAATATTTTCGTTGATGTGCTAGAACGCAATTGTCTGTGAACTAAGTTTAGATGTAGTTGGACTGTGTGAGTTTGAAGTGTAAGCAGAATTGTGTAAATAAAAGGATAAACATTGTCACAAAATGGCTGCCAATCAACTATATTTAATAGAATCATGACAAAAAATAAATTAATGAGATCTTCATGAAATGATATATACTCTATACAAAATGCCTGCAAATAATGAGTCTTTTGCTTAGTTGCAGCATGGAAGGTACTAACGGAAGGAGCCACGATGCTATTATTTTAGCTTTACCCCATGATCGTTTGTCAATGTTTGTTCACAAACATTGTTCACATTGTTCTTGTTAGCTTTTAGCACCATCGTACAATGGGTTACGACCATCTCGAGCATTCGGTAATATTCAGAGCATGTTCGGAAGTGACAGTCGAACCTCGCATGTACAATATTGAAAATGGCGTCTAGTTTGAATGCTGTTGTTTCCGGGGATCTTGGCGAACTTTAATGGAAAATTGACAAATATAACATTGATTGAAGAAGAACTGATGAAATATCGTGAATTTTGTATTCGTAATGGTGATGAGACGTAATCAATGATTGCTTGACACGATTGCATTATTCAATGGTACCATTGTCTGTGCGTGAGTTTGGCACCCGAAACTGTCGAAATTTTTGACCACCGGACATCAGCGAACACCAACAGAAAAGATAGTATCGAAAGAAGAGCATGCCTAGACACTTTCTCTGTGATAATATTTTTTAGGATTCCTTAGGAATTGTTGTTGTATTCACTCGGAATCTTGTTATAGTTACAGTTGCTAATAATTAAAACATGTGAAATTTGTGAAGTCAAACGTTCATCTGTTGAATTTCCGGTTGTGAAATACGTATTTTGACCTTTCACACCTAAACAAACCCAGTGCGCATGTGTGATGACCGTAGTTTCATAATGCACATGTTTTGTATGGTCACATTAAAAGTCGGCGAGGTTATATCATACTCCGCTAACTCGTTACTTGTGTAAACAATCGCAAACGATCATCGACATTAAAGATGAGCTAGACAATGTCTTTATCAGGATTAATTTGGGTTGAAACAAAAAGAAATAAGCCAGTTAAGAGGCTTAACTTGCCACTTGATAGGCGTCGTGGCTCCTTCCGTTAGTACCTTCCATGGTTGCAGCAACAGACTGAGAAGAACCTACGCAAAGTGAGGAGGAAGGCTGCAGTACATCAAAGTTCTAACAGTTCGGTTTATCTGATGAGTAAAATGCAAGCGTGGAATTTAGCATTGGATTTGATAGCACGGACAGACAGAAATATGGTAGGCTAAACTAAGACATGATTGGTCAAAGAGAAGAGACAGTGATATGCCAAAATATCTTGAACTTTAAAATACGCCTGAATCCGGAATCTGCAGCAAGCTCTTTGTGTTTACAAAAAGCAGTTGCAAGAAACTGGAAGGAGTCTAAATAAACATGTCAGTCAAACTTACAATACATCCTCATACATACAGTCTTGGATGTAGGACAACCCAGTTAAGGTACAAAATTGGGTTTACTTTTAGTTCACTGGGCTTAATGTTTTGCAAAATATCCAAATAGGGGTTTCAGACCAAACTTATTCACACAATTACAATGTACCACACCTCCCTAAAACGTTTACATCCATTTTCACAGTCAGTTTACAACTTCTGTTTTTGTCCAATCTAGAATTGGCAGCGCTGTCCCATTGATACGCCCACAGTTTAAAACATTCCATTAAAATACATTATGAGTGCATGGGAGTTGCATGGCACAATTGCCTGAGATAGACAGAGAGACAGATTTCACAGTTACAAGCTGAACAAATAATTGAGTGTTTTTGAGACGTTGTTGATCAAAAAACTTTTGAAATTAACCATAGGTTTATTCACGTAGATATTTCGCTTCAATCCTATTGCTCAAAGTCACGCATGTTTTCAATAACTTTATCAAGTGACAAGTTACCTAATTAGTATGCATTTTAAGAAATCGCTGTGTGCATGCGCATTTTGAAATGTAACACGCGTAAAACTCATTCCTGCAAAGTAACTTATCAATGTCGATTTTGCACAACCAAATAACAACATGCGGCATGTTGTTATGGGTCAGAATCAGTTCCCCGAAGGACAGGAGCAAGGTGTTAGGCAGAAAATGAAAATTGTCCGGCTTAATTTTTTTTTCTCATCTCGACTCTGATGGTAGTGGCAAAATCTGACGAAGGGGACACAGCAGGAAACGCCCGCCTATCATCACTTTCAGGCTGGTTAACTTGAAGCGGCAATAACATGAAATCAAAGAAAGCTTAGAAAGAACTCCCGTGTGCTGAGAGTTTTGGAGACACATGAAAAATTAATTCAAAATTACTTATACTTGAGATATTGATGGAATAGCTGAAAACTAATTATGCAAATAAGGTAACTAATATGAACAGATTTAAGTGTAAAACTAATAAGGTCTGCACAATGTACCAAGTTTCATTGAAATGTGATTAGAATCAAAAAAATATTACTTATTATGCTAATTAGAGAATTAATATGAACAGATTTTAACCCAAAATTAATCAGACTGTCTATTGTCCTAGAGCATTTATGTACCAAGTTTTATTCAAATGTGATGATCAATACTTGAGATATCAGTATTAATTACGTTAATTAGATGATTAAGAAGCATAAATATTTACCAAAAACTAATATGGTGCATAGTCTTACGTTCATTGAAATGTGATGGGTACTCTTTAAAAGTTTCATTGAAATCCAATGAGTGGTTTTTAGACATCATAGAACAGCAAAAAATTAACTAATTATGCAAATTACGTAATTAATAGGCACAATTATTTATCCCAAAATTAATCAGGTCTCTGCATAGTCCTAGAATATCTATGTCGCAAGTCTCATTGAAATGTGATGATTAGTACTTGAGATATCAGGTGAAAAGCTGAAAATTAACTAATTATGCTAATAAGGTGATTAATATGCACAAATATTTACCCAAAAACTAATTAGGTCTCTGCACAGTCATCAAGTAACTATGTACCAAGTTTCATTGAAACGTGATCATTACTACTCGAAATATCAAAAGCTGAAAATTAATTAATTATGCAAATTAGGTAATTAATATGTACTGATATTGCCCTAAAAACTATCAGGTATGTGCAGTGTCATATGACACCTATGTACCAAGTTTTATTGAAATGTTATGATTAGTACTTGAGATATCAGTGGAAAAGCCGAAAATTGATTAATCATTATGCAAATTAGGTAATTAATAATATTAACAGATTTTTACCCAAAACTAATCAAATCTGCGCATTAGTTCAGAGCATCCATGTGCCAAGTTTCATTGAAATCCAATGAGTGGTTCTTCAAAAATCAGTGGAACAGTCATAGAACAGCTTAAAATCAGTTAATTATCATGCAAATTAGGTAATTAATATTCATAGATTTTTACTCAAAACTAATCAAATCTGCGCACTAGTACAGATCATCCATGTGCCAAATTTCATCAAAAACCAATGAGTGGTTCTTCAGATATCAGTGGAACAGTCATAGAACAGCTTAAAATCAGTTAATTATCATGCAAATTAGGTAATTAATAATATTAACAGATTTTTACCCAAAACTAATCAAATCTGCGCATTAGTTCAGAGCATCCATGTGCCAAGTTTCATTGAAATCCAATGAGTGGTTCTTCAAAAATCAGTGGAACAGTCTTGGAACAGCTAAAAATCAGCTAATTATCATGCAAATTAGGTAATTAATATTCATAGATTTTTACCAAAACCTAATCAACTCTGCGCATTATCCCAGTGCATCTATGTACCAAGTTTCACCAAAATTTGATTAGTGGTTCTTGAGATAACGGTGGAACAAAAAAGTGACATACATACATACATACATACATACATACATACATACATACATACATACATACATACATACATACAGACATACAGACAGGGTAACTGCAAAGACTCCCTTTTGTGCTTCGCACACGGCAGTCAAAAACATAAAGCTCATTAAACCGAAAGATGGACGTAGAAGCATCACCTACTACTGTGCGAATGTTTTATGACACTCGAGGTTTCGTTGTTTTCGAAAAAATGAAAATACCAATAGTTTGTTTTGCCGTTTGTGAATCAAAATTGACCATGGCATTTTTTACCCCCAAAACTCTGTTAAAGTTCTAAAATGTTAGTATTCGTTACTATGTTAATGTTCGGGTATTCAGTAGGGCGATCGTAAGTCTGCGCCTGCTGATGTCCAACATGGCGCATGTTGATTTTGTACATTGACTTAGAATCTGAGAGCACTATGATAGTTTAAACAATGTTAATTTCATTTGTTCTCTCTAATAGCAATGACGGCCATCTTGTTTTTTTTTATTGCCAGTAGCAATGTAAGTGACCAAGGAAGTTGAATGTTTCATAGCGCAGTTTTAATCTGAATATATATTTTTTCATTTCAGTGTTCTTATTCATACCAAATCATGACTATCTGTATAAATCCCGGAAAAAAAAACATTACAAAAAACCCTAATCGTAATTGTATGCAAATCACGATCGCCGCCACGTTGGCAGTATGCTAATTCCTTTTGTTTTAAATGTTTACCGAGACACGCATCCTAACAAAAGAACCGTTCTTCTAACAACCGTGATCCGTATCACTAATTAGAACTCCAAGCACGAACATGTTAGCGCTTGGATGAATTTCGTAAAAAAACAGGTTACAAAGATCAAATTATTGTTTTATATATTTGAAAGTACACATGTAAGAGAATTCTGGACAGAAATAAATATGTTTGCCAATCTCCTACAAATACGATGAAAAAATACACAGATTTATCAGACATTACACCTTTAATATTCTCAGACAGTTTTGAAATGTCTAATAGGTCACCAGTATTTGTCAAAAAAAAAAATCTTCAGGCACGAGACTTATAGCTTACGTAATCAAAGTGCGTCTTTAGACATCGCGTTTCAGATATAATACGGTGAAAACCCCCCATTGGCTTGCAACAACCCTAGGAACAGTATAACGCTAATAAACTAATTTGTAGTGTGAAACCTTTATGTACAACGTCGATATAGAGCGTATATATGCTAGGCTTTCAATGTTTACATTTTATCAATGACCATTATAAATTTGCATTAAAGAAACAGGTTGCGTTTTATCAAAAAACAGAGAAAAAAAGATCGATAGTAAAGGCCGCTTCAAAGTTGGAGTGTTGAATAAAAATAAATAAATGAAAATAAATAAATAAATTAGTATTTTGCCACATCAAGTATTCCCTCCAACATATGGTCTGAATGTGATATTGCCTATGGTGCTAGGATAGGGGTTTGTTTATTTATATAATAAAACAATAATGAAGAAACATATACACAAGAATAATAAAATAATGTAAACACAATAAAATAATGAAAAAATACTGGTATAGCAATGTTAACACAAGAAAACAATAAAACAGTAATGGTATAATAATGTAAACACAATAAAATAATGAAACAATAATGGAAACATTTTAAACACATTAAAATAATTAAACAATAATGGTGGTTGAAATAATCACACATTAATGATAAAATATTGAGACATATATGGTATGATACAATGCAACTTAATATAGTTTGGGTGTATTTAATATTCCTGTCGCTATTGACAGAGCATTGTGTTTTCCTTTGAGTTTAACCCCAACCCCAAGGACCGTCAGAGAGACACAACATGTTATATTTTGAGCTGTTTTTACAGTTTGAAAATATGGCACACCACTAAGACGCAAAGAGTTGCTGTCACGAAATTACTAATATACTGTGACGTCATTGACGCAACAGTGATATAGTGATCTTGAAAAACAACTTATTCAAGTTGTTGACGATTTACAGGTAAAATAGTAAATACGAAATTATATTTAAACAAAAATATCACCTAAAACTCAAAATAAACAGAAAATGTTCAAAACCCAAAGAGATAAATGGTAAAAATCATTTTATGATAAAAAATATAACAAAAATGGAACAAACTCAATACGTAATAAAAAAAATGACGAAAAACAAATAACTAATATTACTTAATGCTAAATGAAAAAAAATAATTTTTCATAAATCTCACCCCGTACGATTTCCACATCCGAAATTAGATTTGCTCATTAATTTTGATTTTTTTAGCGAATTTGTTGGGGTCTTGTCGGACTGCAATACGGCGATACCAATCTATGTTACTGTATGTCAACTGTTGGCAAAGTTGTGTATTATTTCTACTTTTATAGACCAGTCGTGTCAAATTACGCCTTAAAGGGCTATTTGTTTGGGACATGGCGCATTGGTCGTTATGCTCTTTCAAAAGGCCTCGAAAATGTGCCAATTCGACTTCAAAATGTGGTCCAAATTGTCGAATTTTTTTCCACAATGTTGTGTTGAAATAACTGTAAAAGAGATAATCTGCATTTGACCACTTATATACGTTGTGTCGAAATGTGTCTGAGATGGTTTCACGTGTGGTACGTTTATTTTGTGCTAAATATATTATGTCTTCAAAACTCCAACATAACATGTTTTTCAAAATAATCAGAGATTCGTCAAAGTATTCAAGTATAAGAACTAGGTCGAATTCTTTGTCCAGTCTCACAATGGTTTCATTTACAATAGTTTCATTGAGTGTTGATTTGAAGGACAATCCAAATTCTTTCAACTGATTATTTCTGCCCGCCGCATTTTTAGAGGTACGTGGATTTTTAAGGAATGCTTGCATAGACGCCATTACTTGTTTTTTATGCCTGAAAAAGTTCATATGTGACTCTACTTGTGCGGCTGGCTCTCGTAAAATTGTTACATATATAGGGTTGTCCTCCATGAATGAGTTTATTGTTTCCCTCTTGTACGACACATGACCAGTAAGGATATTGTATTTTGAAGATGAATTAACAACGCCACCAATCGGGGGCAGTATTATCGACTGACTGAGATGCACTTTTCGTATATGTCCGTTTTTTGCGTTACGAGTGGAAAACACGAATGAGAGGTTATTTGCATATCCGTAGCGACAAAAGATGCAATGAAGTGAAGTACCTCCTGTTTTATGAGTTTTTATAAAGACAATATTCTCTGCTGCTTGACACGTTGATGGCGTGGTTGGTGACGGTTGTGTGGTGTACAATCTAGTACCACGTGACACACTAAGAGGCAGTGTCTTTGGTGAGAATCTGCTGTACCATGTGACAATGGTTGCAATAAGAATTAACGAAGTCAGTATCTGTAAGACAATAACAGAACAGTGGTATGATGAACTATTTTAGGAAAATCAATGAGAAAATGTAATTTAACTTTAAATTCCCTGGCGACCCATTCTCAAATGAATATTTGCAATACATGAGTGAGAGTGCGCTTTGAAGTCAGTGTTACAATTATATACCACATTCTCGTGCATAAATTCTCCTGAAGTTTTACCTACGAAAATGTGTACCATAAGTCATTGGTGAAACCGATGATCTTTTTTATGACACGTCCAAGTCTTTATCTTTGCTTATTAATAAATGAACTCATATCAAGAAGTTTTGTAAAAAAAATAATTTGAATAAATTTGATGATTTTAACAATTTTCTACTCAACAACACATAGTATTTCATGCAAAGAGTTGTATATGGGATTAATGACTGAATTATGTGATATGGAAGAAACCATGTATCTCTTGATATTGTTATTTGTTTTGATGTTTTGATAGCCAAACTTCATTATGCTTTATAAAAAACTAGAAATGTCGCTTTTGAAGAACACTGTTTAGTATTCGTTCTATGAGAAATAAAAAAAAATTATATTACATATGTGTGGCGATTGTTATTATGCGTTCCAAGACAATGAGTGCACGTGTACTTTACCCACTTTCATAGTTTGCGTCTACTAATACTTGCATGTTTCACCACTTGTTAGTTCGCAATAATGCATAATTCATTTACACCAGGCTCTATCGAACAGCATATAAGAATGCACTGCTCTAATCCATATTGCAAAAGAATTTCGACTTAATGTCTGTCTAGGTTGGATTACGTGACAGTGTTTGTCAATATTGTATGATTTGCAACAGTAAATTTGACCAAAATCATATGTTAAGTCTGACTACCACTTCTCAGGGTTAACGGTTTCAAGTTCTGATCATGCATTTGCCAAACATTGTTATAGAATCATGAAATTACGTTCAGTTACAACGCATTTGCTACATTACATATGCACATTTCTGCTTACAACTCTTTTAAAGAGGATTTGAATATTACTTTAAACCGTTAAAATTACCATTGTCCTTCAGTGCTAAGCTTTTTTTGCTAAAGTACAACAGCAAGTATTTTGCTGGTGTTTATGCAAGAAAGTGATTGGCCAATGCATGTACAGCCTTTTCATTACCATGATTTACTTCCTGTTAATTTGGGCTCTTCGGGCTAGAGTTTTACCACATGCAAATGCAGTGGGAAAGTTATGATGGACATTGAAAAACTTCCAAATCTGCTTTTTTAAACACACCGATTAAGATGTTTTGGTTACAGTGAGAGGTTTGCTTTGATCATTGAATCATTTGATATCGAACTTACACAATGTAACCAATGTACTGTGGTGCCGGGAGATGGCAAAAAGATTAAAAAGTTTAAATTTGAAGAAATTTGCCTATGAGAACGTACATTTACCGACATATGAAATGAATATAAAATCCGTTAGAGACCATGCAAATTTATAATACTCATTGATACGTGAATAACACGTGGGCTACATAAACGAGCAGTTTTAAAAATCAGTACAGTACACACCTTCTCCTGCAGATACCGTTGTCTAACAACACCTAACGGCGCTTATTCGACTGAAGATATGTGTTGAAAAATAATTCTTTTCTGCGTATTATGTTTTTTTAAAGCCCTACATCCATTTACGATCCACCCCTAGATGTAATAATTTAGTTTCATCTCAATAGTAAAGATTCGTCATAAAAACTCAAAATGATCACATGTTATGTGATATGGTAATGCTTGACCAACTATCGTAAACAAATTAAATAAAGAATACAATTACGCAATTAATTCTGGATTCATCATCCCCAGAGAAAAAAATACCTTTGCGCTAAATATGCAAAATCGACGAATAATGATCGTCGATCAGTTCGGAGTTATAGCATTTGTTTGACGAAATCGATGACACGATTTAATCGTACATGATCTTCGATAATAACTCCAAAAGCGAAGTCCCACAGCCTCAAACGAACAGAGCATTTACAACTTGCAAACAGAGTCAGTTTATATCGACCGTCACTGTCAAAACTGCATTTTTGTCAGTCTGTGACGTACTTCGGAGTGATACATTTTCATTGTTGACCAGTTGTATTTCGACCAGATATGGCTTGACAAGCGTTGCCAAGTGAGGACATACAAATGAGTTGGCAGTACACGCAGGCAATAATGAGTCTCGAGAGAGGGAAAACTCAACACAGGGAGTGGGGGGGAGCGGCGGAAAAGCGATGTATTAGTTACGTTCTTCTTACATGTAATATTAAGTTTTGAGGGCTGCTGGGTCCAAAAAATTACTAAATAAATCAAAAAGCATGCGTTAGAGACACACCTATGCAGAATTTGATTCGCCAGTATTTACTCTATTGTTAACGTCTTGGCTACTCTAGTGACGATAGCTGTTTATCCTATTGGTTTAGCTATCGAGCTGACGTGCGCAGGATTAAGGACTAAATAAAGTGTTGTAAGCAGAAATGTCGATTATGTGTGTCATTCTGAACATTTCAGCGAATATATCTCGTATTGCCCATCGCACTATTGTTATTTATTGTGATGCTAATCACAGTAATTTTTTTTAAAAGAACCGGCCTAATTCAGTAACACAGTTATTCCTTAAAGTTCTTATATATAAATACATAAAGGCCAAGAACATTGCAGTCCTGATTGCTTCAGAGTAAGATTGTGTAACGTGACAAATTATCTTGTAATATTAGGTGCCTGTTACCTTAGTAATGGTTTGGTGTTTCACAACATTATTATTAATAAATGCAACTTACCATGAATTGAAACACCTTAATGTAAGAAGTATTCCCCATCTTATAACATATATCCGATAGATATCTCAATATAATCTAAGAAACAAATGTTTAGGTTACTACATATGCAGATGTGTGCAGCATATTAGAGGCCTGGGATGACTTTGGGTCCCATGGCAAGTTTAAAAAATGATTGACATTCAGCCCAGCCACTAGTTTTTAATCCTTATGAAGAATGTCAACTTCAAACATCAACTGCATACTTGTATTCATATTAAATTGTAAACCACACGTGTGTGTTCATTTAAAGATTGCAAAGCACATACTTGTATACATTTAGAAATCATTGCCCATATACTTACATACATGAGAGAAGTGTTAATCAATACTTGTATTCATATTCGCGCATAATGTTTTCAACAATTTGTAGCTGTGACATGCTGCCAAATTAGTAAGCAATTCGAGTTTGAAATTGAACAGTTAATATGAATGCAATAAAATCACTCTCACAAATATCAGTAGCGCCATTGGTTGAAGTGTTTTGCAATATAGATGATTTTAGGTATTTTTTTAATTTTAATGTAGTGTTTAAAATTTTCGTTGATTACTGTTGAGTTTCATTGCTGATATGCACAATCTTTTGAAAGGGTGATTGTATCATGTAGATCTGTTTTCTTCAAATTTACATTTTTTTAAGTGTTTGGTATTGTAATAAAGACTGGTTTGTAACCACCCATTACTCTATCCAGTGAAGTTTCAGAATGCAATAATACCGGTATCTGAATTCAACAAAGTAGGAAGTAGAGTTCAAAAATGAAAAAAAATCAACAATATTAGATTAAGAATGACCTCATCAAGATATCAACAACGTAAACACCGTATAACTAAGGCTACCTGTCATGAGAACAAACACATTTCGACAGTGTTTATGGTCTGGACACAGCTGATCTTCAAATCGGAACTTTTCTCTCGGTCGCTATACATGCATTACTACATTCGTTAAGATGATTTCACAACAACTTTTATGCAAATGAACAAGTGAATAGTGTACTGTTACACATATAACCTTGAAAATGATTACAGATCGCCAGATTTATCATGTACGATGAAAACATGTGCGAGGGATGCGATTTGATGCGGTTATCTCCTAAAATAGCTAGTTATTGTTTTATGTGGTGATATATGATGCGGGTAAACACGTAGCAGATTTTTTTATGGCAACATAGACTGTGTTTACGTCTTAGTATTATATAAGAGAGAAATATAGGTTTAATGGAGGTTGTTCAATGTTAAGTAACATATCGTGCATATTTGTATAATTAATAGTTCACACGTGTCATATAAACATTTAATTACAAATCTATATTGATAGAAATATTGTCATCATGTACTGTGTGAGTGACATATTTTTCCCATCAATATATATTGTGAGGAACTATATTTTGCATTTCGCATTGGCAACAGGTTCGGATCAAAAGTTTTTAGAAATAATCATGCGAATTCATTCCTTGAATCGGCCTGGGCATTTCAAATATTAGTCTCACTTGTACCGAGTAGCCATGCACATCTGGTGATCATAAACAGTTATATTTCCCAAATCTTACAAGGTTTGAGTTATTGGTGTAGTCAGTCTAAACACGGACTCGAAGCTTAATGAACCAATATCATAGTACTCACCAATGACCGTACATGTATAGCAATTCGACGAGTACTATTGACGTGTTTGTAACGTCGACGATATAAAACAGCGGTTTAACAATGGATATGCAAATTATGATGACAAATTAACATAACGTTATTCATATCTATTTTAGTTCCTGGATGTAAAAATAACATGGCACTCTTGCCTGCATTGAATACGTACATAGAATGTGTTATTGAGTTGAATAATAGCTTGAAATGCTCAGTATTTCAGGTGTGCATTCAATAAAACAGTCAATGAATCCATTGTCAAGAGGTCTATATATATTTGTATTAAATCCAAAATAATTCATACAAAGTTAATGGGGATGCCTAACCGTAATTTGTATGACATAAACATATATAGATCACACTTGTTGCGGGTTCTTTTCACGGGCCATAGAGGCATTGGAAATCATGAAAGATGAGTATTGTTACAAGACGACAATGTTCGGATCTCATGCCAATAACAATGGGACATCCAAGAACTATAGAGAATTCATAAATAAGGGAACGAACACATTCATCATACACGCACAGCACTAAATGACATCAAATTTGAATTAACTGCAATGTGCATACGCACACTTTAATACAAAGAAATCTAACCAAAAGTTAGACAATAAATACAGAATGAGAGTATAGCTATAACCATGAATAAAAAAAAAACTACAAATAGCTTCACAAAATCGGCTAATTAAATATTACTGCATTGCCTAGATATTTTAGACGTAACCGCGGTCGAAATATGCAGGTAAGGCAGGGGGAAACTGAAACCTGGCTGTTTGCGCGGTAGATGTACTTTACCGGACGTAACGATGTCAAACTGGAGCAACAGACTTCAGACTGCTTGGTTTCCAGGGGTGGCTCACATCAAGAGAGCGCTGTACAGTACCATAGCTTACACTAGAACAACCAGAGAGCATGTTCTCAATCAGTTCAATCAAAGGAAAAAATCAGAAAAAAACTTATCACCGTAGCATTTTGGAAATGCTACTGCCACCAACGGCAACATTAGTCACAGTGTACCAATAAAGCGCGAAGCTGTTTTAGATGAACCGGTGCATCGGGGTATACACATTACACTATATGGATCTGTCGATGATTGTGTGTCCGTCCGTCATTTATTATCAGTGAATGATTCATAAACATTTTTTTTTATTGACGAATGAATATAGGTCAATTTAAATATTTTAAGATTATTAAGTTTTACTGTGTAGTTATTATATTTTATGTTTCATTATTTTATTGTTTTACACTAATTTTATAAATATTTATTAATTCTGCCACCGTTTCTGTTTTAGCAATATTGTATAATTCTTTCAACAATTTTTACATTATTTTGTTGTTGGTGTTTATGTAATAATTATTAATAGCAAAATAACCTGGCGTTGATATCCCTTAAGGTAGATATGCAGGTTCGTGGGCACTTGGGAGTGAATTTTTTTTTTATGCTTTTTATTATCCAAACAATTTTGGCTATAGACTGTTGAAATTTTGTAGAATTGTGAATAGTGGAACATACTCAAAAAACGATTTTAAAATATAGATAACAGGTGCATACATTCTCTTTTTTGAATGCTTAACAAGATTTAGCAAGGCTGTACATAAATGATAAAAAACGTGGTGAAAAAAGAAATGAGGGATCTCCATATTATGCACTATATATAACTTTTAATAGAACGATAATACATTTGAATTTGGAACTGTTACAGCCATTTTAATTATGAGCATTAGCAAACTTCTTACTGAGTGAATTGATATGCAAATTAGAAATTATCTCAGCTTCTTTTTAGTGCACATCCCAGAACTTTAAAAAAAAATAGCTCCTAGACGCTTTGACCTTTTGTTTTGAAATTTTCACAATTGATTGACAGTGTGTTTATCCTCGAAACGCCATCGGAGCATTGTTTTTGGTTGAACAGTGTTACAACAATCGTACTGACAACTAGCCTGGGTGTTAATTTATGCATAAACTTTGAGTAGTGAATTTTGAGCTGCTGCCCTGCAAAATTGAAAACTAGTAGACAGCTTTTAAGACGGCACGTTCTTCATAGTAAACAGATGTACCCATAAATCAATTTTGACGGGAAACAGAAGCATGGTTTAGAGCCATTTTTTTTTTAAATCACTTTTGACCAAAAAAGCACATTTTTGTGCATATTTCAAATTACAGTGTTCATAAAAAAAATACTAACAACATTTTAAAATTCATACAATAAGCTTTCCGAAAATATATAGTTTTGTGGACAAGGGAGGTCATCTTGGTTTCCTAATTAACTAATTAAAATACCTGTCAGGTAAACTGCAACTCTACCTTAAAGCAATATGCAAAGTGGCTAGTGTTTTGGGTAGATTCTGTCATTTCTGAAATACATGCCATCTATATATGATTTTAAATGGGACTGCTTCTCGTATAATGCATTCGTGTTCCAATTTATTATGTAAGAGATATCCTATGACGTGTTGATCCCTGAAGGTGTGACGAACAGAGAAATTCACACAACTTATAGAAGTGGAAGATGCGTGAATGTTTCATGCGCTATGGCACATTGTTGGCAATCATGAGTTGGTGTGGTAAGTAAATAATTTTATTAAAAAAAAAACATTTCGTTTTTTGGTGCTGGCCAAATCTGATGAAAGAGACACAACGGAAAACGCATTTGCCCGCCCATCAACAAATGGGGAGTTCGAAATTGTCGAAATCAAACTTTGCAAATCACACGCATTTCACCAAAAATACAGACATCCCTATTTGCACTCGAGCGCACGTGAACCAAATCTCCCACCCAAAGACGTTTTTGTATAGAGCCAATTTGTTGTTTATATCTTTCATTCGAATTTTCAGTCTGAACTTGAACAAATCTTACCGAAATATTGTTTAGACACAATGATGTCATGAGGATAGTAGAAAATTGTGACGCACACTGTTAAGGAAAATCACACATACTGCTTAGACTGTTTAGAATGTGATGAATTCGACATGTCCCCAGGGCCCAAGTTGTTATCTTGTACCGTAATCCCGGAGGTTTGGTTTACAAGACTGGATTTTAATAGATATGGCGCCCTCAGGAGACCTGGATGCAACGACGCCATCTTTCTTAACTTGCAAGTGATAGAAGGGTTCATACCACTAATTAGAACTTCATACACGAACATGTTAGCAAATGGATGAATTTCCTCAACAACAAAAAAAAAAAACAGGTTACAAAGATAAAAATATTTTATTTTTTTTGAACCACATGTATGTAATAGAATTCTGGTCAGACAAGCACATGTTCCCTAGCCTAATCTCGTATAATATGAATGACAAAACATATTTGTAAGGCATTCCACCTTCAATATTCTCATAAAAGCAGAAAGATTTGAAATGGCTGATAGACAGTTGCTCTGATTCACAATTCACCAGTACTTGTTAAAGAACAAACTTCAGCTTTCGTAATTTCAGATAAAACGCGGTAAAAAAAAACAATTGGCTTACAACAACCATATGAACGGTATATGGTATTAAACTAATTGATGGTGTGAAACCTTAATGTACTACGTCGATATATAGCGTATATGTTTGGCTTTCAGTGTTTACATTTTGTCGATGGCCGTTACAAATCTGCACTAATGAAACAGGATGAGTTTTATCAAAAATATCAGTCAGAGAAAACAGTTCGATAGTAACAGTCATTGCCGCTTTAAAATTGGTTGTTAAAATTTACAGAAAAAGGAAAATAAGTGAACCATTCGCCCAGCAAGTATCTTCTCTAACACATGGATCTGAATGTGATATTCATTTTGGTGCTAGGATAGGGTTTGTTTATTTATATAATAAAACAATAATGACGATGGATACACAAAATGATAAAATAATGTAAACTCAATAAAATTATGAAACAATAATGGTATAGTAATGTAGACACAATAAAATAATGACGCAATAATGATATAATAACACAATGGAATTACACAATAAAACACAATAAAACAATAATCTATAATAATTACCCAATGATGATGAAAGAATTCCATAATAATTATAAAATAATGTAAACATTATTATAATGCTGAACCTTTGGTGGTGAATTTATAGCAATTACGAGACGAGTTTAATAAATCTGATATCATGGTCAAGATTTTTTTATATTCTATTGATCACATGTAACCGACTCGCAACTATTTCCTCAATATAAAGTAAGGTATGACTTTCGCTATTTGTGTGTGTGTGCGTCTGGTCTCATTTGCATGACGGTACGTTTGTAGTTATAACGACACATTGGCAAATTTTGCGCAATTTTGCAATAATTCCACGATGTCCACAAATTTGACATTAAATCGCAATATGATCTTTATATTGTCCAAATAAATATATAAACTAATCTGATGTACAATATTAAACATTTAATGACACCGTGCGATTATGACTAAAGAGGTAAGCATTATGATCTAAAACCGCAAATAAAAAGAAAATGCTAAGAATGCTATAAACAAAACCAAAACTGAAAATTTCGAAAAAAAAATGAACAAACCACTACAAACCAATACGTTATCAAAAATGCTTAAAAATAAACAACTAATAATACTGTTACAGTTATCAATTTGGCACATATCTCATCCCTTACGATTTCCACATCCGAAATTAGATTTTATCATTTATTCTGAACTTTTTGAAAACATTTTGGGGGTCTTGTTGAACTGCAATACGATGATACCAATCTATGCTATTGTATGTCAACTGTTTGCAAAGTTGTGTATTATTTCTACTTTTATAGACAAGTCGTGTTAAATTACTCCTTATAGTGCCATTTGTTTGAAACATGGCGCATTGGTCGCTGTATTTCTTTAAAAGACCCTGAAAATGTGTCAATTCGACTTCAAAACGTGGACCAAATTGTCGAATTTTTTCCCACAATGTTCTGTTGAAATAATTGTAAAAGACATAATCTGCATTTGACCACTTATATACGTTGTGTCGAAATGTGTCTGTGATAGTTTCACGTGTGGTACGTTGATTTTGTGCTAAATATATTATGTCTTCAAAACTCCAGCACAGCAAATTTTTCAACAGAATCAGAGATTCGTCGAAGTATTCAAGTATAAGAACTAGGTCGAATTCTTTGTCCAGTCTCATAATGGTTTCATTCACAATACTTTCATTGAGTGTTGATTGGAAGGATAATCCAAATTCTTTCAACTGATTATTTCTGCCCGCCGCATTCATGGAGGTACGTGGGTTTTTAAGAAATGCTTGCACAGACGCCATTACGTTTTCTCTATCCTTGAAAAAGTTCATATGTGACTCTACTTGCGCGGCTGGCTCTCGTAAAATAGTCACATAAATAGGGTTGTCCTCCATGAATGAGTTTATTGTTTTTCTCTTGTACGACACATGACCAGTAAGGATATTGTATTTTGAAGATGAATTAACGCCACTGATTGGTGGCAGTATTACCGACTCATTGATATGCATCTTTCGTATATGTCCGTTCTCTGTATTAAGCGCGGAAAACACGAATGAAAGATTTTTTGTAAATCCATGGCGACACAAGATGCAATGAAGTGAAGTACTTCCTGTTTTATGAGTTTTTATAAAAACGATATTCTCTGCTGGTTGACACGTTGATGGTCCCGTTTTTGTAGTGTACCTTCCACTATCACGTGACACACTAAGTGGCATGAGGTTGCTCGTGAATATGCTATACCATATCACAATAGTTGCAGTAAGTAGTAACGAGGTAAGTATCTACAAGAAAAAATCAGTTAAGTGTTATAATATACTATATACATATAATATATAAAATGACTGGAAAATACATTACCCTACACTTTCACAGTAGGAAAGTCCGCGCTACCATATTATATGCATCGTGTACAGTTTTAAGTCATGCATTTGGTATTGATTTTATATCTAGGCTGTTCAGGTGAAGTGGATTCAATAGCCATTCAATAATATATATAATATAATCTCTCTCTCTCTCGTACTTGCCACTCGTACTAGTGTATTTAATTCATTGTCACAGTAATTCTTTTGTAGGTACTTTCTCAATTAGGTCACATAATTCATTCTAATTCCTCTGTCAGTTCACACAAACTAAGCAGCCACACATAAAGCATTCTTGATTGATTTTAATTGAGATTGTGTACATGACGTCAACTTATTCAACTTCAACTGCCTGTGTCTTAAGCGTTAGTTTTAGGGGTTCGTTTACATTTAAAATAATACCAACTTACTGTCAGGTGAAGGCATTTAATGTACGACGTATTCCTCATCTTATAACACAGATTTGTATCCTATGTTATCTCAATAAACACCTAAAATAATTAGAATTTGAGATTTATTAATGTATATGTGTTCAGCTTGTTACGAGCATACGGGCAAAAAATTGTAATAGTTCCAGCATTGCTGTGTTATATTATAGTACAATGTACATAATGTTTTTAGTACATATTATCTTACTGGACTTCGAGCCACTTGCTGAATTTAGGTTTTCAGGGTCGGGGTAAACAACTCAATAATGGTGTTAACACCGTCAACACCAACAGGCCACCTTACTAGAAACTATGCGGTACGGTGTGAAAACATTGATGGTATTCCGGTAGAAACGTATGTGGAGTCGGCTGCAGATTTAGTCGTGGTTAAGAAATATTGTGCCAGCTTCCCGAATGAACCGATCGGTTATTGTCTTTTTAAATAAGGTTACATGGGTCGACATGGTTTCTGCCGCTGGCATTGACATTGAAGATCTTCATCGATCTGTTGAACCCCTTGTCCGCCCCTCAACAAAAATTGTTGTATCAAATGTTCACCTCTTTTTTACCTGATAATTCTATTACAGACGCCTTAGCTAAATGGGGGCGTGTAATGAGCGCGGTGCGAGCGATTTTGCTCGAGTGCTAAAGAACATCACTAAAACACGTAAAGTCTTTTTGCCGCCAAGTTTATGTACATTTAAAATATCTCAATATCAACGGTTTATTACCCATCACTTTCCAAGGTCAGGCATATAAATGACTTGTTTTTCATGTGTCTTGAAGGGACATACACGTAAAACGTGCCCAAACTCTCAAATAATGAATATGCAAATGATAAATAATCAATATTGCTCTTCATCAGACTCTCAACAGGTGAATGTAGTTACTGATTTAAATTCTCCTGACAAATTGCACGACGACACGATGACATAACTGATATAATTAACACCCAAGCACCAGATACTGAGATCAACAATCATGAGACCGATAATGCAACAGATAATATTGAACTTGAAACTGAAATGGATACAGGTTCATCAACAAATACGAGTAAAAAGCGCATGCACTCTAAATCGCCAGTTGATAGAGAAAAGGAAAAGTGTGAAATTGTTCAAGAAAATTGTCCGATTGATGAAAAGAGGTTACGAACCCCTCCTTTCCCTTCCAATGCATCAGCATCGCCTCCCCCCACTCCTTCACCCTAAAAACTCCTCCGACACGCATATGCCAATGTAACGGTCTGTAATCCAAAGCCACAGCCCGGGATTACAGTGTCAACTCCATTTCCATCATCTCCCTCACTTTTCACAGTTGAATTCCCGCGCTTCTCGCCATTATCCGAAATCCTCATTGATTTTAGTGATATAACTGATCAATCACAAGATTTTTTCAGTACACCTATGCCACAAAACAAAACCGCTGATGATATTGAGGAAACGGCCAGTGAAAGTAGCTGGAATGAGGGGTCTATCATTTCAGATTATTCAATATGCACTGACAGCAGTGAATCACCGATATCAAATGCAAATGTCAAACACTTTTGATGTCTACACTGCACTCTCATAGATTTATGGAGAAGTGTTTTGAATTTTGCCCCAATCTTAAAATATTGGTCTGACATTTGATAAACTACCACAATACCATGCAGTTGAACACATCTGATAAAGCTCAACACAGACTCATTAAAAAAATAAACAGCAAATCGAAACGGATAACTTTATTGCTGACTTTTAATTCACACTTTTATGATGATGTTTTCTCCAGCAGCAACAGAATTACTGTGAATATGTTATCACAGTGTGAAATCATGCCTGGATACGTGTTGCACGCTCATGTTCAAATTAATGACAAACCTGTTCGCATAATTAATGTCCTATGCACCCATTAATGGCGCTGAGCGCGGGGAATGCTAAAATAGAACATTTCATCTGTAATCTAAATAATGACCTAGTAATCATGGGAGGCGATTTTAATTATACTACTCAGCCCGACATTGACCGTAATAGATTGATTGAACCAGACATGCGCACTGCATAGCTCCTCAAAACAGTTTGATGCATGGCGGGGTTGTACGCTTGTGTGCCTTGACAGGTTTTATAGCAAATGTATGCGTTGGAAAATTAATAATATCGACATAAGCAATGATGCATTAGTTTTTTCTAACCATTCCCTTGTCCACATCAACATCGCCATTGGTGACAGTAAAAACAAAAGTCTCGTGTGGTGCATGAATACGGAAATTCTGCGCGATGAAGTGTATGTGGCTATCTTAACTGATTCTTGGGCGAAGTGGCAAACACTTCGAAATAACACACACACATGATATGGTGGGTTATTGGCAAAAATAAAATAAAATTACTCACACAACAGTATTGCACACTCAAACAAGATAAATACAAAACCGAACAATGGGAATGGAAATCTAAGCCATCAAACGTTGTACTGCACACGATGCACGGCTCTTAAGCAGCTACACTGAAAAGAAAAAAAAAACTTCTTGCACGCCTTGTACAACACGAACACAAAGGTAGTACTACGCGTGCGCAACATCAGGTTCCAAATGAAAGTGATGAATGCAATTCCTTCTTTTTCAAGTTAGAGAAAAAGAAGGGCAACAAAAAGTCGATTTTTCAGCTGAGGCGTTAAGATAACACTCTTTACTGAAAAATCAAACTGTAATACGCAAAATCATACACACCTTTTACAGTAACCTCTACACACCTGATAAAATTGACATTGAAGCTCAAAATATCCCCTTTGAAGGGCTACTGAAACTAAGTGAAACAGATCGTATTCCCCCAAAAAATATGAAAGCAAAAAATACAACTTTTAAACTAATCGAAAAATGTGCACTTTTATTAGTCAACCCGTGGATTCTGAATTTTAAAAAATAAACAAAATTGTTGGAAAAATAGCAAAAATAAATTTAAATCATTGAAAAAATATTATATTTTCATGCATTTAAAATCTAAACAAAATTAACTGGACTCATGAAAATTATATATAAGTATTTTTGTTATCTCAAATGCCCCTAGCACAGTTAAAAAGATGTATAAAAAAATCGTTGCAATAAATCAACTGCTATGTTCCACTGGATTCGGAGTGCTACGATAAGTGAACTTCAGTACGTTATATATTAAAGCTTGTATCTGACGAGGATGATTTTGTACTCATAACTTGAATATTTTGAATAGTTGTGTAGCCCTGTAATGACCTTTGTATGGTACAGCAAGACTAGTTTGTTACCGACACCATCCGAATCCATTAAGTGATGTTTTTATGGCGATTGCAAGGTCGATTAGAACAGCTCACTGTCTTGTGAATGTGACCGTTCAGATATGTGTCACTAGGTTTTGCCTTCTTTTCAATTTGCTTTCAATATATTAAACACCATTTTACCATTACCATTTTCATTAAAACTTCGAATTTGTGTAAACTGTAAATACCAAACGGTGCACGTTTAATTGTTTATATGATATACTGATATATATATCCCACAATTGATCTTGTCATGGCAAGTTCATCTTGACTGCTGCCGAATGTCTTGTTTATAAAAGTGTATGAATACAGTAGAATTTATTTTTGCTGCACTGGTGTCAACAAGGTGTGTAAAATACTCATTAGATGGGAGAGAATTTATCCATAAATTTGTTGCTTTAATTTAAAAAAAATACAATATATGCAAATGTTACGATCTATTTCCATAAATTGTTCACTTTAAACACTGAATTTATATTCTTTGGTTGAAAAATGGAAATAACATACCCAGCCATAGATTTTCTGAGAAATTCAAATAATATAAATGAGTGGGCACGTCCTTTCAAGTCATTTCATTTGCTTTAGTTTGCTTATTACCTCGTGCACTGTGAACAATATTTTTTTGCAATGTATGTTTATTATTCTCAGAAACCTTTGATTCTAAAGAATATTTATACACAAAATCCGGTGGCTGAAGATGAACCCGTTCAAAATGCATTTTAAAGGCATTTATTTATAATACAGTGACCCCGTTTAGATAAGTACTTGTGTCCTAGTTTGACCTCAATAAAATGACTGTCATTGGAGTCGCCTGATAAAATCACGGGAAAACAACTTTTCACGGGAAAACAACAGATTATAATCAGTGTTCATGCTGGTGAATGTTTTTCACACATATTATTAATTGGTGATAGTAAAAATAAGAGATATGTTAGAGATGTAGAGGCAGTTACACTGGAGTCACTAATGGGAGCCCGAGTCGAGAAAGCGAATCAAACTAAGCTATATCTGATTTTATCTAATAAATAACATAGATATTTAGTTTAACCAATTTAACGTACCTTGTTGTTCGTTGTGATCGGCAATGGTCAAGAGTCCCGTCGAGACAGTGCGAATATAAAGTAGCCGAACCCTAAACATGGGGAAAAAGCATATAGGTCGAACCAACCCGATCGGAGGTGAAACAAAAAGTGACCAACAATGGATCAATGCATAGAGTAAGGTAGTTTGACAGAATTATTCTGAATATTAATGTGTTGTACTACGTACGCACGACTTAGTCCGACTCATTCAGTTCAGTTTTCGAAATAGTCAACACAAGTACTCACTCAAGTATGACCTGACATCCCCTTTGTCTAAATAGAGGCATCCTAATCCTATGTTAATGATCCGTTGGTTGAAAGGTAGACTGGCAAAGTCGGAACTTCTTTTTTGTTTTACAAAAAGAAATAATTAATTGTTCTTTCAGTCCTTTTAGCGTGATCGCGAGAACTAGCCTGACCGCTAAGAAATCCCGACTGGACGCATCTGCGGACATTCGACTGCTTTCAACTATTCATGATGTCATTGATTATTCATGAGTGAAAGTAAACATGACTTTTTAATTGTTGATTCGATTCGATCGCAGAGATAGATACTTCAACTTTCTAAGTGCGAAGGCGATACTTTCATCCATGTTTACTGAACACAAGTCGATTTAAATGTTTAATGTATATAAATATTCTTTCAAAATCGCCGGGACCTCAGAAGTGGAAGGTCACGTACATGACTGTGATATAACGTACGAGTATATAGCTGCACACTGATTCGTTGTCAATGCTAGTCAACAACTTTTTATTAGCATATACTATATATACACAGTCAATCTACTAGTAGAGTGACTGTGGCATAATCACCGGAGTGAGTCCGCCCTGGTTTTCACTCCAACACAGGGGGTCGCCTGCAGATGCGTCAAGTCAGGATTTCTTTCGCAGTCACGCTAGTTTTTCCGATCACGTTAAAAAGGCAAAATTGACAATTAATTATATATTTTTTGTAAAACAAAAAAGAAGACCCGACTTTGCAAGTCTAGTTGAAAGGCGATGTAAATATAGAACCCATGCAATGATATATTTATATTCTGGCCGCACTAGCCCGATCATTTCATGTCGACGGTACTGGACACACTTATATGGTAACTGATCTTTAAAAAACAAACTCCTGCATTAATTCATATTCTGCATTTGATTTTTCCATTACCCATCCACATGTTGATAATGTAAATGGTGCCTCACATGAAATGCAACTTTAAGTATAAATCATGCCTGTCAAACATTGACAAGTATTTTTTCCCGTCAAAAATTTTGGTCTAGTATTTTGCCCGCCAACATTGTCCAATTCGTGTTACCTTATCTTACGAGGGACCTTGAGATTGGTATAATACATATACTATTATATGTACAACAGTTTATTACACAATGATTATTACATACTTACAACAACATTTATTCAATTTCTGTGTTATGAAAATAGCAAACCGTAGCATAATCACCAACCGGAATAAATGGAGAATACACCATCATGAAAATCTAAGACAAACACCTGACAAATTTGCGTAGTCGAGTTTTTGAAAATCAAGTCTACACTGTCTTCGTTGAAACGCACTCCTCATCATCGATTTTTAATTTATTCTTTTTGTATACCATAGAATATAGGAAACATGTTTATGGATATACTGTACATCACAAGGTCTTTCGTTGTTAGTGAGGTCACTGAGGTCATCTGTGACAATATTTCATTCTGTTTAAATGTTTCAATGTCGGCCATAAATTATACTATATGTCGGATGTGACGAGTCTAGTAAAGACCTACAAATAACCTCGCTCCCAGGAGCTGAGGAACAAGACGGTTTGCGAGATTCTCAGCTGTGATCACAGCGGCGGATCTAGGATTTTGGAATAGGGGGAGGGGGCGATAATTTGGCCGAAGGCCAAGTTCACGAGCGCCAATGGCGCAAAGCCCTGTTGGTTGTTAAAAATAGGGGGCCGCTGCTCCGTCGGCCCCATCTAAATTCGCCAATGAATCTTTAATTTTATTGGCTGACTGAGCTGTCAACGTAGGTGATTGCGGCTGCCCTTGAAATTCTATACATCAATGTCTGAGAGCTAAGTTTGTTTTGATTATAGCGTCCTGGTTGAAAAAAACAACAACAACATGCGTTTATTCGAGAAACGCTACACAAATGAATCGTTCACTCAGTATCGACGCTTTAGATCAGTACAAATGAGCGCGAAACCAATTCAAACATAGTTTAATAAAAATGTAGATGGCAATGTTTCATACAAAAAAATGTCATTATATTACTGTATACGAATAATTGACACATGGTTGAAATAATAATGTTCTTTTTAACAAACGATTAAATTGGAAGAGACATAGGACTCCTCGCTTTGTAAAAACACAGTCTATGAAGGAAAAACTTCGTTGGGGTATTTCCTCGCTTAATAATGGTACTATTGGTTGCGCATACGTAAAATACAGGAGTGGTTATACAAAGAGTTAGCGTAACCAGTGTTTCCATCAAGCGCGAATCAGTGCCTTCAACACATTTTCCAGACCTCTGCGATGCATTGGTGTATTCGGTGACGTTCAGCATTGTTTTAAAATGAGGCAGGGTGGAATCATATCAATTAATAAACCCGGGCTAAAAATTAATTAATTGTTTTAAAAAGTAATTTTGTTTTTGTTTTTAATGTCATATGTTTGTGTAATTATTTTATTGTTCTCAGGCATATACTTGGGTTATTTGTCTGTTGGCTGCAATTTAATAAAATTAACAAAATAAATTAAAAAAATAAATAAATATAATCACAAATTTTTCATACCGGATAGACTAAATGGACGTTATGAAATGTTTTCAAACTCGGAACACACCCGAACGCGTCGTCGCAGTTTGATTTGACCGCGAGTGTTTTAATTAATTAATTATTAATTAACTAATTACATAACTAACTAACCAACTAACAAATTAATTAATTATTTTTGTTATTTATGTGCAGTTGTTTATTTGAGAAAGATAACTAAACATTATAAAAATCGCGATATTTAATTTGATATGGTGATATTAAATCTAAGTATCACATTCATAAGGCAATATGAACATCAAATTAGTACATGGCATTCAACTCGTTTGCTCTGGCTACATTGTAACTTGTAGATGGCGATTGTTGAACACCCGAATCACACACTTTCACGCATGTTTGACATATGTATGCAGGTTCATATTACAAATATCACATTACAGCGATTGGCCATTGACTACTAATTGCCATCTTTAGCGGCAATTTTGAAACCTTTATATACCAAGTAGAAATCATCACACTATAAATACGTGTTGTGCCTAGATGAGCGGTTATTTATCACAGTTTTTCCGATTGTTAAACACCAGCGTTGATACACAAGATAATTATTCTAATGATGACTATTCGTATTAACCCTACGATGATAGCGTATATGATGAATCGCCCAAAACAAGCAGAGATGAATTTATCGACTTGTTTTCCGATGGGGACGACGAACGTATGGACATCACATCGTACAATGGTCGAGATAATACTGGTATGCACGAGGAACCAAGGTCACTTACAAACGTGGAATCTGACAGTTGCACAAACTCTACACCAGCTTATGAAAGCTTCATAGACATACAGTTCGACACACTCGACAGCAATACTAACCGTAGTGACATCTTGCATACTCGTCACATATATTATGTTCATCGATTATATCGTAGCGCTGTGACCGTGTCAGTTTGAAAACACGTAGATACATCAGTAGCACAGTGACTGTGACACGTCTGATTTAAATCGTAGCGTTGTGACCACACCAGTTTAAAAAAATTATTCAATAATATCGTAATAAGAATATTCGATAGTGAAAAATATATTCATTGTTTATGCTCAAGAAAGTGTGTATAAAATTCTGTTTCTGCCTCATACAGGGTGGTTTAATTCTGTCAATATTCTCAGATGGAGGGGCCATATGTAAGCGGCCAGCAAACTCTGTTTTGTGCTAATTTTGCTCATCTTCGCCTATCAGCATTAATCATATGACCGTGAGAAAAATGATGCACAGCGTTGATCGCCAAATTTAGCTCACCGTAAATCTGATAATTGAAACTTGTTCTATTTTTGCTTACTCTCAGCAAACATTTGTATCTTAACAGTTTATGAAAGTAAACGGTAATTTGGGAATAAAATGCAAAATGTGGGATACTGGTAAAGAGGTGACAAAATTGGATATATTCTGAATTGGTGAAGATGGTCCGCCTGTGATATATTTGGTATTCCAAATATTGTTGAAAAGACAAACACCATAAAAAGAGTTGGACGCAGCCACGAAGCACCACGAAGGCCCAAATCAAGGGTGGTATCCATATTGTCGGAAAGATGTTATTGCAAAGCTGGAATGTGTAAAGTACGGGAAATAGGGCATCTGAACTACAAACTTTCAGAGCGATTAAATATTATTGAATTCTCGGTAAACATATTTAATACTATTACGTTTCGGATTATTATTAGTCACGATATTATTTTTGACATAATTTTAGTCACGGTATTAATGCTAGTCATGGCGGAGATGTTCAGGGCAATGTTTGTAAGATTAATCATTTTCGTTCTTTTTAGATTCCAACCAAATAATTTGGTACATTGAGTAAAATGGTAGTGACCGTGAAGCCACAGTCGGCAACCGAACTTCCATCTACTTTATAGAAATGGATGTATTGACCCCGCAGTATGAGGTCAAATAACCAAGCTTATGCAAGTAATTATTCAGTTCAAATGAATATTTAAAACAAGCCTGCACATAGTGTGCGACATCGTTTAGGAAGCCTGACAAAAAAAGTTACCATCAGCCGTTAAAACATACTTCCAAACAATACCTCACTAAAAATATGTGTTCGTTTAAATACCTTGTATTTATTTATTTATTTATTTATTTGTTCGTTTATATATATATTGAATACAGCCTTTGTAGTTAACCTATCTGCGCGCGCGCGTTTGGGTGTGTGTGTAAATGTATAAGGAGGGGGGGTGCGTGTATGTACTTTGCATTATGATGTCAGTCTAACACACTTTCATCAAGCATGTGTGCATATAAAACATACATGAACACATTTTCAGGTGTAAAGTGAATTGCACACTTTATTTGTTCAACACATAAAATAGGTTTAACTGCACGGGTATTACACACAACTTTATGTAAAAATATGTGTTTCAATACACCACATGAGTTTATTGTAATCTATCTTTTTTATTTCTTTTTATTTATATCTATTTTTCGTCAGATTATTGGTAACCAGATGAAATCAAACATACGAATACCGGACAATGCAGTGCTAGTGTAATTAACAGTAATTATGACTTATTTTTTCAAATATAAGAATAAAGAATGTAAATTTATTTAATACACTTTTCCAATATGTGGGTGAATATGAAGACTGTCAGAAACGACATGTTGTTTTTCTCGTTTAATTATTATGTACACAGGTAAGCTTTTTGGCCAAAATGTATGACAGGAATGTTTTGTTTAGACGAAACAGCAAAAATATGGCAAAATGAAGGATTTGGGACCGAGAAACCGAATTCGCTTACATGCAAAGTAAAATGTCCACATTATCATTATGAAAATCATCTGTATGATCAGCTTACATATAAGCCATACTATTACCATATTGACAGTGAACAATGTGCAATGGTTTTAACACGCCGCTTACATGCAAGCCAACGATTGCCTATAGACACTGCCTATAGGCAGCCGACATGTAAGCCAGGATATTTCCATTTTACCAATGGATAAAATGAAATGGTTTTAACACGCAGCTTACATGCAAGCCAATTAACATTAACTATCGGCAGCCTAAATGTAAGCCAAGCCTAAATCTCCACGGTATCAGTGTATTGTGTGGATGGTTTTGTTTTTGTGAAACAGTCTGAGATAGTTTGCCATGAAAATCCAATGATTTGACACATTTTGCACTGTGTCGAAAGAAATGTCACTTCGTTTTACTTTAATAGAGTCACATCGATATGAATCCTTTGTTGTAGCTGTCCCAAAATCTAGCTATTACGTGTACTGCATTTTTCTTTGGCTAATTAATTACAATAAATATTTAGAGAAATATTTATTTAATATTTACGAATATTTAACCCGTGGTGTAGTGGATTATATGCATTGGAATTCACTGCAGGTGCGCGTTGTACTATTGATATAAGTGTATTTGCATATGAATAGTTGGGTATCGTATGTGAAGTCAATGACATTGCAGTACGTGCCTCAATTGTATGATTAGTAGAGCAGGTAAACCGAATGTTGCCTGTTGCTGGCGACCATGTATTGTTCATCATTTACTGTTCCATTTTGATATTTGATTGACTTAGCATTAAGAAAAGAAAATAACTATTTCAAATAAAACTACATTCAGTATGTATGTCAATCAGGTTAACCAAGTAAATTTGTTAATGTCAATTTTGCACAACCAAATAACAACACATGTTATAGGTCAGAAAATGTTCACCGAAAGAGCCCCTTTGTTGTTTATATCTTTCGATCCAATTTTCAGTCTGACTAACTTGAAGCGGCAATGAACATTTTTCTTTACCACATAAAGATGAACAATTCGTATTGAAATATTGTTTAGACACAATGATGGGGACAGTAGAAAATTATTACGCACGACACACACTATTAAGGAAAATGATACAAAACATTATCAGTGAGAGACCACCTGAGATACTGCTTAGCCTCTGAAGAAGGCGTTGAATTTGACATTTCACCAGGGCCCAAGTGTTATTACTTTGTCCTATAATCCCGGAGGTTTGGTTGACTAAATCGAATTGTTATAGAATGCGCCCTCTGGAGACTAGGATTCAACCACGCGACAACCCTTCGTCATTGGCAAGTGATAGATGGGTTCATACCACTAATTAGAACTTAACACACGAACATGTTAGCGTTTGGGTGAAGTTCTCCCCAAAACAGGTTACAAAGATCAAGATATGGTTTTAATGTTTGTAAAAGCACATGTATGTAATAGAATTCTGGCCAGGAAAAACACATATTTGCCAGTCTAATCTTATACAATATGAATGACAAAACACACAGATTTGTCAGGCATTTTACCTTCAATATACTCAGAAAAGCAGACAGTTTTGAAATGTCCAAAAAACAATTGACAGCTTACACATTATTGAAGTACGCCCTCACAAACCGCATGTTGGTTAAACGCAGTGAAAAACCTCATTGGCTTACAACAACCATATGAACGGTATATGGTAATAACCTAATCGATGGTGTGAAACCTTAAATTAAATGTACAACGTCTATATATTGCGTATATGCTTGTCTTTTAGTGTTTACATTTTGTCAATGGCCGTTACAAATTTGCACAAATGAAACAGGATGTGATTTATCAAAAAGAACAATCCGAGAGAAAAAGGATCGACAGTAACAATTATTGCCGCTTTAAAATTGGCGTGTTGAAAGATACAGAGAAAGAAAAATAATTAAATATTTCGCCACAGCATGTATTTTCTTCAATACATGGTCTGAATGTGATATTCATTTTGATGCTAGGATAGGGGTTGGTTTATTTATATAATGAAACATTAATGACGAAGGATATACAATATAATTATAAAATAATATAAACACAATAAATTAATAAAACATTAATGGTATAATAATTCCATAATAATGGTGAAAAAATAAAAACACAATAAGATAATGATACAATGAAGGTATAATACAATGCAAAATATTATAGTATGGTTGTATTTGAATTTTCGTCTTCTGTCACTATTAGGAGGACATTTTGTTTTCGTTTGAGCTTAACCCCAGCCCCCAAAACAGTCAGAAAGACACAGAATTTCAAGTTTAGATCTGTTTTATAAGTAATTCGCTGTATTACATTATGACGATACGGCGCACCACTGACACGCTAAGATTTGCTGTAATTAACGCAACAGAAAACCATACACTGATTCAGTGATCTTGAAAGACAACTTATTCCAGTTGCTGCCATTTGCAAAATAAAGTTGACGATTTACAAGCAAAATAGTAAATACAAAATAAACAGGGACCACAACATTTGAGGGGGTACTATAAGTCACCAAAATATACCTACAAATGTGTTTTTTGATGAAAATTCAGTTCATGAGCATTTTGAGGGTTCAATAGTTTGTTTTTGGTTATATAATGCTGAACCTTTGGTGAGGAATTTATGGAAATTACGATACGAGTTTAATAAATCTGATATCATGGGGCACGAATTTTTATATTCAATTGATCACGTGTAACCGACTCGCAACTATTTCCTCAATTATAAAGTAAAATATGACTTTCGCTATTTCTCGTCTGGCCTCATTTGCATGACGGAACGCCGCCCCTTGAACACATTGGCATTATAACAACACATTGACAATTTTTGCGCAATTTTGCAGTAATTCTATCAGTGCTATCTCACATTTCACGAGTGATCGGTGAACGGTAAATTGGAAAAACAATAGAGAAACAAATCACGTGACTTTCCGAGATGGGATTGTGAGGATTAGAAACGGCGATGTCCGCAAATTCGACATGAAATCGCAAAATGACCTTTATATTGTCCAAATATGTGAAGAACTTGAATTTTTGATATAGACTAATCTGCAATTGTTTAATTGATTTTTTAACAATAATGAACGACCCGCCAACACATTATGGGCGAAAGCCATTATGGGTTAGCGGAGAGTTCATTATTATCATTATTTTGTAGCATACGGCAAACTAATAAAGAAACTAGTTTTAATCCATCAAATATTATTGTATTTAATACATTTACATTGCGAGTAAACGAATGACTGATGTGTGGTGTGGAATAGCATTGTAGTGATCGCCCGAGCGAGCGGCATATCGTGACTGGTACTCCGTTTCGGTGTCCGCCGCGGCCTTGCACTACGTACGCTACGCTAGATCGCCGCTGTGGGCCGACTGAATCGACTGTGCCTAGAGGCGCATACCCGGGTGGCCGGTGGTTTGACGAATGCTTTGAAGCGAAACGAAACTTACAGGCGTAGCGAGCGAACGAACATGGCTGGAGGGCTAGTGGCTGTTAGCAATCATAGAAAGGGAACCAACAGTGATTTTAATCTGACTGTATAAATAAAAAAACACGTCTGGAATCACGGATACTTTCATTTGTTTATACATACCAGACCGTAATATTTACCGAGGAGTCGATGCTGAGCATATACAAGTCACGTCGGTCTTTCGTCGATCTCATTTTGGAAAAACTACAATAACAGAAACAAATCTCTGTACTCGTAGGCATACCATGACTTCGCTCCTCGCATTTGCTTCGATAAATCATCCCCGGTTAACCTTACGTCAGTCGCAGATTTTAGAAGCGGGTGTACTAGATGGAACGCTTCGACCGAGCACGCTTTAGTGTACTGGACAGAGGACGCTGTTCGCTGTTATTGGCAATGGACCATTTTATTTGCTGCCGATTTTAGTATTAAATACTTGTTATCTAACAATATTTTTTCTTTTTAAATGGTGTCTCCTTTATTCGTTTTCGAAAACAATATTGTATTCATATTCATGGTACAGGGCCTTGATGCTCAATAATCGGATACATTAGCGCGAATAATCTGCTGCAATGACGTTATAAAATCCAATGTAATTGATACTACTACAATATAATAAACATTTAATGTCACCATGCGATTATGAATAGGGAGATAAACATAAACTATGATTTAAATATCAGGGGGGAATTCTTCTCCATGGGGTTCTCCACACGTGTCAGGGGGAATCTCGTCTCGTCTCGTCTCTATATCTCGTCCCCTTGAGGTACGGGAACAGGAAAGTCACTTAAGCTTTACGGTCAAATAAGACACACACAGCGAAATACGTTTCAACTATCGTCTTAGTCAATCAGTCGAGCACTATATAATACACAGCGCCCTGGGGAAAAATCCCCAAGACTATCGCAAGGCTGACCCAAAACTCGCCCAAGACTCTCTAAGACTGGACTTAGACTCTCCAGGACTGCGTCTGTTCTGGTGTACTCGTCAAGACCAACTCAAACTCTCTTTATTCATTTTCAAAACTCTAACCAATTACAATGCAGTAAAAAGACTCTAAGGCATAACCTTCAATCATAAAGCCAATCACACTAAATACTGAATGCGTCATATCTTTTGATTAATCGTTCACTACATTAATAACTACGAATACCAACTGTCAGAATTAATAGTCCGAAGAGCGACGGTTATCTCGTAATTAGTTCCAAATCACTGAGCCAAGTTCCGTCCAGGACCTCGCCTGCCTAAACGATGACAGACATAACACAGCAATTCGCTAATAATCAGCTAATTAAGTCGGTCAACAGATACGCGTAAACTAATTCATGACATAAAACCCAAAATGAAAAGAAAAGTCTCAAGACCCAAAAAGATAAATGCTAAGAATCCTCAAAACAAAAAGAAATCTAAAAATATATAATATTCAAAACTAATTCCGAGAAAACAATCATTTTATGATCAAAAAATGATAACAAAAAATGAAGCAAATTCAATACTTAATCAAAAATGGTTAAAAATAAACAACTAATAATACTATTACAATTATCAATTTGGCACATATCTTGTCGCATACGATTTCCACATCCGAAATTAGATTTGATCATTTATTCTGAACTTTTTGGCAAATTTTTCGGGGTCTTGTCGGACTGCAATACGGCGATACCAATCTACATTATTGTATGTCAACTGTTGGCAAAATTGTGTATTATTTCTACTTTTATAGACAAGTCGTTTTAAAGTACTCCTTATAGTGCCATTTGTTTGAAACGTGGCGCATTGGTCGCTGTATTTCTTTAAAAGACCCCGAAAATGTGCCAATTCGACTTCAAAACTTGGTCCAAATTGTCGAATTTTTTCCCACAATGTACTGTTGAAATAATTGTAAAAGAGATAATCTGCATTTGACCACCTATATACGTTGTGTCGAAATGTGTCTGTGATGGTTTCACGTGTGGTACGTTGATTTTGTGCTAAATATATTATGTCTTCAAAACTCCATCACAGCAAATTTTTCAGCAGAATCAGAGATTCGTCGAAGTATTCAAGTATAAGAACTAGGTCGAATTCTTTGTCCAGTCTTATAATGGTTTCATTCACAATACTTTCATTGAGTGTTGATTGGAAGGATAATCCAAATTCTCTCAACTGAATATTTCTGCCCGTCGCATTTATAGAGATACGTGGGTTTTTAATGAATGATTGCATAGACGCCATTACTTGTTTTCTGTGCTTGAAAAAGTTCATATGTGACTCTACGTGCGTGGCTGGCTCTCTTAAAATAGTCACATAAATAGGGTTGTCCTCCATGAATGAGTTTATTGTTTCTCGCTTGTACGACACATGACTAGTAAGGATATTGTATTTGAATGATGAATTAACAGCGCCACCAAGCGGTGGCAGAATTACTGACTCATTGATATGTATCTTTCGTATATGTCCGTTCCCTCTATTAAGCGTGGAAAAAACGAATGATAGATTATTTGCATATCCGTAGCGACACAAGATACATTGAAGTGAAGTACTTCCTGTTTTATGAGTTTTTATAAAGACGATATTCTCTGCTAGTTGGCACGTTGATTGTGACGGTTTTGTGGTGTATCTTCCACTATCACGTGACACAAGTGGCATAAGGTTGCTCGTGAATCTGCTATACCATGTCACAATAGTTGCAATGAGTAGTAACGAGGAAAGAATCTATAAGAAAAAAAATCAGTTAAGTGTTATAATATACTTTTAAGTTACAAGAGTAAAAGAAAATGACTGGAGAGTACATTACCCTACACCATTACACTATAATTGTCAGCGCTACTATATTATATGCATCATGTACAGTTTTAAATAATACAATTGGTATTGATCTTATATCTAGGCTGTTCATGTGTCTTTTAACTGGAGTATATATAATACAAAATCTCTCTCTCTACCTTCATGCCAGTCACTAACGGAGAGCTCCTTATAACGACACGGAAGATGATGTTACAATAAGTAACAAACCTCAATCAATCTCATTTAAAGTACTAGATGAAATTATGTGCTGATAAAATCTTGTAAATGTGTTTTCCATACGAATATATCTCGTATTGCCTATCGTCCCAGTGTAATTTAGTTCATCGACACAGCAATTCTTCTGCAAGTACTTTCTTAATCAGGTCGCATATTTCATTGTAAGCATTCTTGATTGATTTCAACTTATTCAACTTCAACTGCCAGTGTCTTAGGTGTTAGTTTGAGGGTTTCGCTGCATTTAAAATAATGCCAACTTACCGTCAGGAGAAAGCATTTAATGTACGACGTGATTCCCATCTCATAACGCAGATTTGTATCCTATGTTAACTCAATAAACACCTAAAACAAGTGGATTATGATAATTATTAATGTAAATGTGTTCAACTTGTTACGAGCACATGGGCAATTTGCAAAAATTGTAATCAAGTTCAAGCATTGCTATATTATAGTACAAGTACATCAGGTCTCTAGTAAACTTAATCTTACTAGAACTGGTCAGGAGCTTTACTCGTGGAAGTGTGGCCGCAGGATACGCAGCATCACGAGTGTCCGTTTTGTGATGAAGTTGACACAGTTCAACACATATTAAATTGACGTGCATTAAGGGTCTATGGCGTAAATGAGAAAGCATAAATGCACGACTTGTATGTGTTTAAACACAAAAACAGCTTCCAATCGGCATTCTGTCATTGAATTATGAAACGAATGCTAGTGTATATGTATCTCAAGATGTATGACATAACTGATCAGTCCATACTGCTCCGAGATGTGGCACTATAATGCCATACAATAAAACAATGTTGACCAACGTAATGTGTATTAAGTTCCCCTAATATACAATGTATGCCCAAGTGTGAATGGAATCTTTCTAAGCACAACTGAGATATGGTTTTGAAATATCATAATTACTTGATTATTGAACAGATTTTCAAACGCTTTACTGTAAAAATAAGAAAGAATCCTCAAAATCAAATCACAGATTACCAGCTGGAATAAAACAGATTTAAAAATACTATTTTATCGTGTGTGACAAAAAATAGCTCACATGGTTTCGGAAAGATTCTGGTTCTAAATGGACCACATAACATATTTCAGGCAGAATTATTTTCGAGTTATATACAAATATTTAGGAACAATGCTGCCCAACATTCAAAGTTTCTTAGATATAACATTTGCATGTTTGAATTATACAAAATGTCAACCACAATATGCCACAAACGAGAATCATTTGAATCAATTATATAACGTATCCTTATTTTTCTAAATTGCACGACAAATTAATACTGTAAGATTAAAGGTGATTTAGGCTTATCTCACATATTTGCATTTCGGCTATGGGATGGCCAGTCCTTAGCACGGGCTAAGGGGCGCCATCAGACAATGAGCTTTGTTAAGCCGCTGTTTACGAAAAATCCTTTTAATTTTGCTTGCATATCCTAGTAAGCATTTTTTCTATACCCCAGCGAGGAGTCCAACTGTTTCAAAATTTCGCAGTCTTTCTATGTACTGTTAAAAACTCAAGACAGCAATGAAATCACTGACCAATAAAAATATTTCATTTTTATTTTCAATTTGACCGGGTAAAGCACTCATCAGAAAAAAATGCCAAATTGTTTGGCATTTTTTGTCCAAAAATTATAGATGACAGCCAAACCACGTGACTAATATATAGTTGGCTCCAGTCATACATCTTATATGCAAATATATCAAGATTCTTACTCAGAATGGTGTCTAAATTTTGAGACTGATCCAAATTCTGCCAAAATCAATTGATCAAGTCAGGCGCACCAGTTCACAATAGGACATTTTAGATTCATTCAGCAGTTTTTGAAACGAAATGATGAAAAAAACGCAAAAGGCTTGGATCATAAAGAAAAAAAAAGCCAGACTAATACGATACGAGCTGTTCAGACGTTGGTCCTTATTCACAATGCTAACAAAAGAGCTTCAAACCGTATAAACAGGTGCGGTCAACATAGCCGTTCATTTAAAAAGCTCTCTCAAAAGGCTTGCCATATAATTGGTCCTGTGTTATGCAATAATACACGCAATTCAATGTGATTATTCATTCAACTTAAAATAAACATGTTACTTGAAAGTATTGGCTGCTCTAGAGAGTTAGGCTTGCAGTAATGTATGCAGACAATTAGTAGACATGGATCGAAATTCGAAGCTGTGTGGGTGTGTCCTTGAACTTTATAACCAATGTAGTAGCACGACGTACCTCTTAACAACATCAAACAACCGAGACAAACTGTGTCCGACTTTTTAGTCATTACTGATACATTTGCTGACCTTAGATTTGTTTTCTTTAGATTAAAGGATTTTCTCGACACAGAAATAAGAAGTGATAAAAGGTGGATATTTCTCGCATCACACCATCAAAACCATAGCTAGTCGATAATATGTTTACTAAACTCTCAGCAAAGTGAAAGCCACAAAAAGAACAATTAGCTTGATCTTCTTTTTGTCGGGATTTGGAGCTCCAGGCCACGCGTAACTTCGATGCCAGCCATTTTCTCCTTTATCCAATTGCATATGTCATTGGAGTATGTATTTCTGGTGGACTTGTTATCCACTCGTACAACGAACATGTCGTCTGCTTTAGATTCATGTGTATTCTTCCCACCCTTTTGAACGAGAAATTTTGAAACCAATGTTTTTTCGTGCATTTAAGATGCAGGGAAAATAGGTCCATGGTAACCACAATAACTACTGAAAGTAGCAGACATTTGACTTTTTAAATTTTCCGAGAGTCGTTCTAATACAGTTTCCCCGTTGTCGCAATTGTGTCCTCGTTTGACTTCAATAAAATGGCTGTCACGGGACCACGAGTTACTTGACCAAAATCCCTAGAAAACAACTTCAAACAGATCATAATCGGTGTTCGTGCTTGTGAATGTTTATCAAACATACTAATAATTGGTGATAGTGAAAATACGAGATATGTCAGAAAGACGGGTGCACCGCAGGCAGTAATGAAAGCTCAAGTCGGGAAAGTGAATCAAACTAAGCTATATCTAAGTTATGTAATAAATGACATGAACATTTTAGTTTAACCAATTTACCTACCTTGCAGTTCGTTACGATCGGCAATGGTTAAGATTGGTAGCCCCGTTTAGACAATAGATTAGCTAATGGAATGTAGTCGAACTCATAGAACGAAACCATACAGGTCGAACTTGGACCAACCTGATTGGAGTGAAGAAGTGATCAATAATGGACCAATGCATAGAGTGAGGTAATTTGACAGAATTATACGCACGGCCGATTCACTCGGTGACATTTTAGAGATATTAAAACAGTTTTTTTTTCAGGTATGACCTGACATCCCCTTTATCTAAATAGAGGCATCGTAATCTTATGCTAATGATCCGTTGGTTGAAAGGCTATCTAAATATAGATGTAAAGCGTATTCTGCAGTAATAAATGCTACTAAAACCACGCAGTGACATATTTATATTCTGACCTCCCTTTCCCGATCATTTTATGTTGAGGGTACTGGACACACCTACATTGTAACTGACCTTCAAAAAAAAACACCCCCCCCCGAAAAAAAAACAGACTCCCGCTTTAATTCATATTGTGCATTTAATATTTCCAAGTCAAGTTTTTGAAAATCAAATCTACACTGTATCTTGGTTGAAACATACTCCTTAACGTCTTTAGTGATTAATTAATAATTTATTCTTTTGTTATACCATAGAATATAAGGAACATGTTTATGGTTATACTATGTGTTATAAGGTCTTACGTGAGGTCACTGAGGTCATCTCTATGGCAACATTCTGTTTAGATATTTATTAACTTTGCCTAAAGCAGTGAATGCCAAAATATATGTAGGACATACATTAAACGTCTAAAGAACTGGTCTATATCATATACTGTGATTACAAAACAACCTCAGTGATTGACTACCGACATTACGTGGACATTGCGTGGACATTGCTTGGTGACTCTTTTGGTGGATTTGCTCTCTCGTGCTCAACGCATCCATAAAGCATCATTTGGCGATTTGCATTTTTTCTTATTATTGTTAGACGCTTCTTACTTCTTACTCAAATCGCCAAATATATTGATCCGTTATTCGGTGAAATAAACACAATGCCAATATGTATCAACTGATCTATAACTTAATATTATTGTTGTATATTCTTATTTATGTCTATTTATTGCTGTATATTGAGTGGGTGTATATATACAAGTGTTTGGGATATCCTCAATTTTACATTTTTATAGAACGCTTCAGTGTTGTAAATTGTGTTTACTTTATTGCCTGTTATTTGTAATCTACGTCCCAAAGCGTGTCTCTCTCTCGCTGGCGTTCAATAGGTGTTGTAATATATCTGGATTTGTTGTGTCGAACTGTGGAGTACTTGTTGGTTACTATAATTATAATAATTATATAATTACTTTATATTTTTGTCAATGCTTGTGTTTCCTGGCAATTAATCTTACACGACGAGAAGGCGAACTTAAACCTGTACAGTAGAGAACACTGAAATACATGAAACTCCGAAATTAACTAATATTCCGGAAAATATCGATCAAATTGTCGTTCGTTCAATCAATCCATCAAAAAGTGGTAGAAGACTAGATCGAAGTAACAGATAGAATCGGAGAGAAACCAATTGAAAACCCAAGCAGAAGAAATATTTTAAATAGTTAGCGAATTCTTACAATCATTACTCTCATGCCATATTGTTCTGAAACTGGCGGCCTGGTTAACACTTTAGAATCTACTTGAAATGAGATCGAAAGTAATTACGATGGCTGCTTGTTAGTTGGAAATTTCAATATTGATATTGTACATGTTCTGTCGCCGACAGCTAAGCATTTTGTTGATACCCTCTCTTATTCATAGTTAGAACAAATTGTAAGTACGCCAACAACAAAACTTAGTAAGTCAACTATAGATCACATTTATACTATTTTTTACAATATGCAGATTTCCCACTTGTTGCAGATTTGTTTTTATTTTATTAAATGGCCACATGATCTGCAATCTCTTCTTCAAGACCTTTCCTGTGTCTATGATTCTGAGGCATGATTTGAAAGCTGAATCATAGGACAGTGTATTGTATTGTAAAGACGTTAATTTAACAGCTAATAATTCAGTCAAATATTTGTTTGATATCTGCAATGAGCCCTCTTCCCGTTTAACCCCAACAAATAGTAAACGTGTAAAAAAGATAAATCATGGATAATTGCAATCAGGAAATCAATTAAAACAAATTCTATTTTGGGGAATTTATCAAAAGAAGAAAATCACAAGAATGTCGTAGCAAAAATCACCGGAAGACTCTGACTCGTTTTAGAAAGGCACGTATAAAACAATATTTCAATATTATAAAAGTAAATTATCACTCAACAACTTTTATCAGGTTTTAAAAAACGAACATGAAACAAATATCAGCTTCAGCTGATTTTAATGTAGATTGAATATTAGGGGCATAGTGTCCATCGAGTATGGAGTGGAAATTGTTTACTCAGTAGTACTGTAACTACATATATAGTAGAACATTTGGTGATTAGTTATGTAATATTATCTATCAATAGCACGAATAGAAAGCATCACGTGACTGTTTGCGTTATAATCAGATGATTTTAATATTCTTCAGAAGCACTAATCCTCGTGTGTATCGTCTATATAAATTGTGTGCAGTTTGAAAGCGGCGACAGGCTACGTGGCTTGGAGGCAGCACAGAATTTAAAAAAAAACTTACCTTACTTTAATAGAGTCACATCGATGTGAATCTTTTGTTGAAGCTGTTTAAAATCATCTATTATGTGTATTGCATTTTTCTTTGACTAATTAATTACAATAAATATTTAGCAATATATTTATTTAATATATTGACGAATATTTAACCCGTGGTGTAGTGGATTATATGCATTGGAATTCACTGCAGGTGCGCGTTGTACTATTGATATAAGTGTATTTGCATATGAATAGTTAGGTATCGTATGTGAAGTTAACGACACTGCAATACGTGCCTCAATTGTGTGATTAGTAGAGCAGGTAAACCAGATATTACTTGTTGTTGACGACAATGTATTGTTCATCAGTTTCTGTACCATTTTGATATTTGATTGCATTAGCCTTTGGAATTTGGAAAATAAAAGCTTTCAGAATAACTATTCAAGTAAAACTACCCTCGTAATGTAATACAAACAGGCTATAACCACTGGACCACGGAGACTACACGTCTGGCCATTATGACCGGGGTTCAAATCTTGCATGAGGCTATTTGTAACTTTTCACTTCATAATACTGCTGCAATGACGTCATAAAATCTACTGTTATTGATACTACTATAATATAATAAACATTTAATGTCACCAGTAATCAAGTATAAGAACTAGGTCGAATTCTTTGTCCAGTCTTATAATGGTTTCATTCACAATAGTTTTATTTAGTGTTGATTGCAAGGATAATCCAAATTCTCTCAACTGAATATTTTTGCCCGTCGCATTTATAGAGATACGTGGGTTTTAATGAATGATTGCATAGACGCCATTACTTGTTTTCTGTGCTTGAAAAAGTTCATATGTTACTCTACGTGCGTGGCAGGCTCCCTTAAAATAGTCACATAAATTGGGTTGTCCTCCATAAATGAGTTTATTGTTTCTCGCTTGTACGACACATGACTAGTAAGGATATGGTATTTGAATGATGAATTAACAGCGCCACCAAGCGGTGGCAAAATTACTGACTCATTGATATGTATCTTTCGTATATGTCCGTTCCCTGTATTAAGCGTGGAAAAAACGAATGATAGATTATTTGCATATCCGTAGCGACACAAGATACAATGAAGTGAAGTACTTCCTGTTTTATGAGTTTTTATAAAGACGATATTCTCTGCTAGTTGGCATGTTGATGGTGACGGGTTTGTGGTGTACCTTCCACTATCACGTAACACACTAAATGGCATAAGGTTGCTCGCGAATCTGCTATACCATGTTACAATAGTTGCAATAAGTAGTAACGAGGTAGGTATCTATAGGAAAAAAATCAGTTAAGTGTTATATTATACTTTAAGGCCACAAGAGTAAAAGAAAATGACTGGAAAGTACATTACCCTACACTATTACATTATGATTGTCAGCGCTACTATATTATATGCATCATGTACAGTTTCAAATAATGCATTTGGTATTGACCTCATATCTAGGCTGTCCATGTGTCGTTTAACTGGAATCAATAGCCCCTCAATAGTATATATAATACAATCTTTTTCTCTCTTTCTCTCTACCATCAGGCCAGTCACTAACGCAGAGCTCCTTATAACGGCACTGAAGAAGGTGTAACAAACCTCAATCAATCTCATTTAAACAACTAGATGGAATTATGTGCTGATTAAACCTTGTAAATGTGTTTTTCATATTTAATTCTGTATAGGTTTGCGAATATATCTCGTATTGTCCATTGTTCCAGTGTAATTTAATTAATCGACACAGTAATTCTTGTGCAAGTACTGCCTTAATTAGGTCACATAATTCATTCTAAGTCCTCCGTCAGTTCACACATACTAAGCAGCCACACATAAAGCATTATTTATTGATTTCAATTGAGATTGTGTACATGACGTCAACTTATTCAACTTCAACTGCCAGTATCTTAAGTGTTAGTTTGTGAATTTCGCTAAATTCAAAATAATACCAACTTACCGTCAGGTGGAAAGCATTTAATGTACGACGTATTTCTCATCTTATAACACAGATTTGTATCCTATGTTGTCTCAATAAACACCTAAAACATTAGATTATGAGAATTATTAATGCAACTGTGTTCAGCTTGTTACGAGTATATTAGCAATTTGCAAATATTATAATGATGTTCTATTGTTCCTATGCCATATTATCGTATAATGTACATCATGATTTAGTAAATTCAGGTTTTCAGGGTCGGGCAAAAATCGTGACTCATCGTGATAAGCATATATAAGGTATGTACTTTTATCATTAATAAATATGGTGATCATAGTTTCAATAAATTAAAAAAGTTAAAAAGCTGAGTTATTACCTAAAACATATAACATATTGGTATATTTCCGGTAAAACAAAAATTTCTTTTTACAAGCACTTTGAGATTTGAGTTTCACCGTCTATTACAACTTGATTCTAAGGACGTTTAAGCATTTAATGCTAATGTTTAGATGTTTAATGCTAATGTTTAATTATAGTGCTATATTTATTTATTTGTGATATTGTTAGAACATATGTCAATGATGCTATAATAAAACTAGAAAGACGTGTCACATAACTTATAATGGATATGTTTTCACAGTCAAACAAAAACACTTACCATTTCATAAATAGTTTTACTTATATGGATACTATGGTAAGAACTATTCAGTTTGGATAAATTGTAATTGTAATATATTCCTAATCACAATCTAGAACCCATGTTTGGTCGTTTGATGGAACAGATAAAGATGCAACAGAAATGACTTTGTAATCCGCCACCCTCAGGTGTGAATTGGGTAGGGGAATATAACGAATTAAAGTATTACATGGAGGGGTTACCTACATTTGAATGTATGTTATACATCCCTGTTTTCTAAGGTCTTTACTAAAACCAGATGCAGCAGAACGCATTTTTATGTAATACAAATTGTTCATGGGAATTCTTATGATTATGCAATATCTTCGATGTTTTCCTTGGCTTTTTAAAACATATGGTAATTTTGAATAAATAACAGACAGAGAACTGTTAATCATCACAGCCTTTTTGTTGCAGTACATGCACAACTGGTAAGTAGTTTAGTCGTGTGTCCGATTTAATTCGTGTACCAAGAACAATGCCTGATATTCTGTTCCACACTAGTTTGATTTTTGTGCATTTTTTACCATAGTTATGAGTCCGTTATCATTAAATTGCTGTACGGCGTCAATGATGTATATTTAGAATGTTTTATTCAAATAAGAGCGAGCATCCCAAAAGACGGCTCCTGTCAACATATGGTAATACTTGTAATGTAGATTTCGTTTACATATTATTATTACTTTATATGTGCAAAATATTCAATATAATTAAAATCTCCATACATTTTTTACACAAAATGTCGGCCATCTTAATTGACTAGTAATGTGTCATATATAAGTGAAGTTTAAAACATCAATTCAGTCAATGCATGTCATTGTCAGAGATATGGCAAAGAACAACATTAGTTAAGAATATGTCCAGCAGTTAGTCATTTTGTTTCCAAGCACAGTTACGTACATAAAGGTCATATCGCGAGCATTACAGTGTACAAAATCAAAACAAAATATGTTCATATCTATAACTAAGATTCTATTTTAGTTGGACAAGTATGCTTGATTTGTATGCATATTTGACAGTAAAATGGTCACCAGTCGGCCTCCTTGAATTTGGTAATAAAACAGTTTTATGTGAATATGTGCGATATTGTGTGTATTAAATAATATGCAGTGTGAATTAAATCTTTCTAACATAACTAAGATATTGTGTTGAAATATCAGAATTACTTGATTGAATGAACACATTTTCAACCACTTCACTGTTTACATAAGAACGACTCATCATAATCAAATCACAGATGACCAGCTGGAATAAAACATTTTTAAAAAGACTATTTTATATCGTCATGTGACAACAATTAGCTCACATGCTTACGTAAAAGAATGTTGTTCTACATGGACCATATAACATGTTTGTCACAGAATTATTTGAGAATTATATACACAAATTTAGGAACAATGCTGCCAACGTTCAAACGCTCACAGTTTCTTATTTTTATGACATATTTACAAAAATCTCTGGCACACATTATTGAATCTTCAAAATGAACGCCATATCATTTGTGTGTTTGAATTATACACAATTGTAACAAATATGCAACAAACGTGATTGAAAACGATAATAATTTGAATAAATTATATAATGTATACTTATTTGGTAATTTTTACAAGACATTATTTCAGGGTACATAGCATATTTGTATGTAATTGTATTACGTTATTGTATTGTATCAACAAAACATGATTAATTGGCAGACATAAACTTTATGTCATTTAGACATTGGTCTGGGATTAGATTAATTAATTCAAAACTTCTTTCCAATACAATATTTGTTTCTGTTAGCTAATCAGAATCAGTTCTTTGTTGTTATAAAACCAAACTGTGTAAAACTTTCAGTCAATCAAATTATTAAACTACCGTGGTTGGATCACCTTCAATTTTATTTTTTTATTTGTTTGCGCCTACAAATAACTCGGTTGAACGAGTGCATCCTCGTTCTCAAAGCTGTGATTGTATAATACACTCGTACACCGAAAACTATAGCGATATTCTACATCTGTAGAATGTATAATATAGTTGTAGTCACAACCGAACATTGTGTCAAACGCGGCCAAAAATACTTATTCATCCTTGTTCACAGCTCTGCAACTTCTAGTTTTTTCCCCCATGATAAAAAAATCTCCTAGTTCAGACCCCTGAAATTGATCATTTCAAATAAGGATAGCCGCCGAAAAAAGTGACCAATCACAATTTTGAAAGTCTGCTAGCTCATATTATCTCCTATCATCATAGCAAAATTGAAGGCATTTTGTTTAGCAGCTCTCTCATAGGGGATAACGAAAATAAATATGGAAGAATTAAATGTAGATAGTATGCATTTTCATTACTCAATGATGGTGAAAAAGTTCTACAATGATAAATTAATGTAAACACAATAAAATTATAATTGTATAATATTTACTCAACGAAGGTGTAAACAATCCATATTAATGGTAAGAGAAAATATTACAGAATTATATATTGATCACATGAATTCACATAGTTTGCGTTTTTTGTAGTATAAATTGAGAACCCAGCTGGTCTATTTTCATGGAGCGCATTACGACCCTCTATAACCTCTATTTCTATTGAAATCACTACGCGTTGTTGAAATATATTGTGAATTCTAGCATGACCGTAAATGATGTGTTTGCTGCTGCTGTTTTGAACTTAATTTCACGTATCCGTGACATACACAAACAAAATAAGCCAGGAATTGCATTATCTTTGAGTCGTATCGATGTTTCGACGGGGATTTTACGGGTACTCACTAAAACGAAGGACCGCGAAGGACCGAAGGACCTAACCGAAGGACCGAAGGACTTAAACGGGTGTAATGACTATAAAACCTGATACAAATAACGTTGTTATACGTTGCATTTGTTCACAAATTATGCAGTAGCGAAAAATTTACAAAAATACCTTGATAAATACATTACATGAAAAATATAAAAGCGAAGGATCACAATTATATTATAAATATGAGCGAAGGACCACGTTTTTATTGTAAATATGAGCGAAGGACCTCGTTTTTATTATAAATATGAGCGAAGGACCTCGTTTTTATTATAAATATGAGCGAAGGACCACGTTTATATTATAAATATGAGCGAAGGACCTCGTTTTTATTATAAATATGAGCGAAGGACCTCGTTTTTATTATAAATATGAGCGAAGGACCACGTGTATATTATAAATATGAGCGAAGGACCTCGTTTTTATTATAAATATGAGCGAAGGACCTCGTTTTTATTATAAATATGAGCGAAGGACCACGTTTTTATTATAAATATGAGCGAAGGACCACGTTTATATTATAAATATGAGCGAAGAACCTCGTTTTTATTATAAATATGAGCGAAGGACCACGTTTATATTATAAATATGAGCGAAGGACCTCGTTTTTATTATAAATATGAGCGAAGGACCTCGTTTTTATTATAAATATGAGCGAAGGACCACGTTTATATCATAAATATGAGCGAAGGACATCGTTTTTATTATAAATATGAGCAAAGGACCTCGTTTTTATTATAAATATGAGCGAAGGACCACGTTTTTATTATAAATATGAGCGAAGGACCACGTTTATATTATAAATATGAGCGAAGGACCTCGTTTTTATTATAAATATGAGCGAAGGACCACGTTTATATTATAAATATGAGCGAAGGACCTCGTTTTTATTATAAATATGAGCGAAGGACCTCGTTTTTATTATAAATATGAGAGAATGACCGTGATTACGTGGCTAATATGAGCGAATGACCACGATTATATTATAAATATGAGCGAAGGACCGTGATTACGTGACAAATATGTGCGAAGGACCACGTTTATATTATACATATGAGCGAAGGACCCGTTTATATTATAAATATGAGCGAAGGACCATGATTACGTGATAAATATTAGCGAAGGACCATGAGTAGTGATAAATATGAGGGAAGGACCATAAGTACGTTATAAATATGAACGAAGGACCATGTTTATATTATAAATATGAGCGACGGGCCACGTTTGTATTATACATATTAGCGAAGGACCACGTTTATATTATAAATATGAGAGAAGGACCGTGATTACGTGACAAATATGAGCGAAGGACCACGTGTATAATATAAATAATAGCGAAGGACCACGTTTTTATTGTAAATATGAGCGAATGACCGTGATTACGTGGCTAAAATGAGCGAAGGACCACGATTATATTATAAATATGAGCGAAGGACCGTGATTACGTGACAAATATGAGCGAAGGACCACGTTTATATTATACATATGAGCGAAGGACCACGTTTATATTATAAATATGAGCGAAGGACCGTGATTTCGTAACAAATATGAGCGAAGGACCACGTTTATATTATACATTTGAGCGAATGACCACGTTTATATTATAAATATGAGCGAAGGACCACGTTAATATTATAAATATGAGCGAAGGACCACGTTTATATTATAAATCAGAGCGAAGGACCACGTTTATATTATAAATATGAGTGAAGCACCACGTTTATATTATAAATATGAGCGACGGGCCACGTTTGTATTGTAAATATGAGCGAAGGACCACGTTTATATTATAAATATGAGCGAAGGACCGTGATTACGTGACAAATATGAGCAAAGGACCACGTTTATAATATAAATAATAGCGACGGACCACGTTTTTATTGTAAATATGAGCGAATGACCGTGATTACGTGGCTAATATGAGCGAGGGACCATGATTATATTATAAATATGAGCGAAGGACCGTGATTACGTGACAAATATGAGCGAAGGACCACGTTTATATTATAAATATGAGCGAAGGACCACGTTAATATTATGAATATGACCGAAGGACCACGTTTATATTATAAATCAGAGCGAAGGACCACGTTTATATCATAAATATGAGTGAAGGACCACGTTTATATTATAAATATGAGCGACGGGCCACGTTTGTATTATAAATATGAGCGAAGGACCACGTTTATATTATAAATATGAGCGAAGGACTGTGATTACGTGACAAATATGAGCGAAGGACCACGTTCATAATATAAATAATAGCGAAGGACCACGTTTTTATTGTAAATATGAGCGAATGACCGTGATTACGTGGCTAATATGAGCGAAGGACCACGATTATATTATAAATATGAGCGAAGGGCCGTGATTACGTGACAAATATGAGCAAAGGACCACGTTTATATTATACATGTGAGCGAAGGACCACGTTTATATTATAAATATGAGCGAAGGACCGTGATTACGTGACAAATATGAGCGAAGGACCACGTTTATAATATAAATAAGAGCGAAGGACCACGTTTTTATTGTATATATGAGCGAATGACCGTGATTACGTGATAAATATTAGCGAAGGACCATGATTACGTTATAAATATGAACGAAGCACCATGTTTATATTATAAATATGAGCGACAGGCCACGTTTGTATTATAAATATGAGCGAAGGACCACGTTTATAATATAAATAAGAGCGAAGGACCACGTTTATATTATAAATATGAGCGAAGGACCACGTTTATAATATAAATAAGAGCGAAGAACCACGTTTTTATTGTAAATATGAGCGAAGGACCGTGATTACGTGATAAATATGAGCGAAGGACCACGTTTATAATATAAATAAGAGCGAAGGACCACGTTTTTATTGTAAATATGAGAGAATGACCGTGATTACGTGGCTAATATTAGCGAAGGACCACGATTACATTATAAATATGAGCGAAGGACCGTGATTACGTGACAAATATGAGCGAAGGACCACGTTTATATTATACATATGAGCGAAGGACCACGTTTATATTATAAATATGAGCGAAGGACCATGATTACGTGATAAATATTAGCGAATGACCATGAGTAGTGATAAATATGAGCGAAGGACCATGAATACGTTATAAATATGAACGAAGGACCATGTTTATATTATAAATATGAGCGACGGGCCACGTTTGTATTATAAATATGAGCGAAGGACCACGTTTATATTATAAATATGAGCGAAGGACCACGTTTATATTATAAATATGCGCAAAGGACCGTGATTATGTGATAAATATGAGCGAAGGACCACGTTTATAATATAAATAAGAGCGAAGGACCACGTTTATATTATAAATATGAGCGAAGGACCACGTTTATATTATAAATATGAGTGAAGGACCGTGATTACGTGACAAATATGAGCGAAGGACCACGTTTATATTATACATATGAGCGAAGGACCACGTTTATATTATAAATATGAGCGAAGGACCACGTTTATATTATAAATATGAGCGAAGGGCCGTGATTACGTGACAAACATGAGCGAAGGACCACGTTTATATTATACACATGAGCGAAGGACCACGTTTATATTATAAATATGAGCGAAGGACCACGTTAATATTATAAATATGAGCGAAGGACCACGTTTATATTATAAATAAGAGCGAAGGACCTTGATTACGTGATAAATATGAGCGAAGAATCACGTTTATCTTATAAATATTAGCGAAGGGCCACGTTTATATTATAAATATGAGCGAAGGACCTTGATTACGTGATAAATATGAGCGAAGGACCACGTTGATATTATAAATATGAGCGAGGACCACAATTACGTGATTAATATGAGCGAAGGACCACGTTGATTATATAAATATGAGCGAAGGACCACGTTCAAAATAACGTAGATTCACTCATTAAACTTAAATAACAACAATCACTTTAATGTATGCTATTCAATATCACGTATTGTCGGCTCCGCTCCGCTGTTAGCAATGCACATTTCAATTAAAGAACTGAATATTTCATTAGAAAATGAACAATACGTATAATATCAAAGTAATCGGACTTTGGTTTTCAACAAGAATTAAAAAATATTAATTTTTACCGAAAATATTCATCAAAATTTGAGAATTAAAGATATCGTCACGAAATGAATTAATCTATCTAAGAGAGGTATACATGTAGTACCTATATATATATAATATCAAAGCAATCAGACCTGCGGTTTTCAACAAGTCAAAAATATCACTTTTACCAAAAATGACAAAAATATTCATCAACATTGGAGAATTAAGGATGTCAACACGAAATAAAAAAATCTAAGAGAGGTCTGCTCAATATACACGACACCAAGAATCAAAGCAATAAGAATTGTAGTTTTCAAGAATAAGTTGAAAATAAAAGAGTTGACACGAACGATGACGGACAATCACTTATATGATAAGCACCGATCGACAAAGTCGTAAGCGGAGCTAAAAAAGAGAAATTATTATACAACAATTATCAAATTAATCATTTATTTTTTTCTATGCTAAACTGTCACGTGACTCTATTCGAATGACCGAGGCACTGACGAGTACATAACACTAAACGCGTAACAAGATTAATAAATGTACTGGCATTTCCTTTAAACCACATATACAAAATACACTGATGATGACTGTTTGTGTTTAAAATAATACAGCCGTAGTTTTGGCTAGTCCATTTACGAGATTTTCACTAAAACCTACACTTGCTCGTGGCGTTTCTAATACATATTATTATGAACACGCTTAGTTAGAGTACACTCAGCTTCTTGTATTGTAATATTTTGAAGAGTTGAAACCAGTACAGATACTGCTACATCCATCGGGAAACTTCCAGCAAAAATGAAAATACAACAGTATCACGTTATTTGAAGCGATGACAAGGAAGAATAATTTGGGATTTGATTTTTATATACATACATATATTTCGAACACAGATTAGTTTAATTATTTTGAGCGTTTGAGTAAAGCACCAGTTTCCGAGACAGTGGGCTCTGAAATTCCCACTCATGATAATACACGACTCACAAGATTATATTGATACTGTACAACTTGATATGGAGATTCGTACGGAGGAAGTGACAGCTGCAATAAAGAAATTAAAAATGAAAAAAAAAAATAACTCGGATTTGATGGCTTTAGAAATTAGTTATTCAAAATTGTAATCAAGATTTGATTACTGATTTGTCCAATTTTTAAGAAAGGTAGCATACACGACCTCGCTAATTACCGTGACATTTTCCTATTGAGTTGTTTTGGTAAGATTTTTACAATTATTATTAACTAAAGAATAGTCAAATGGCTTGATACAAATAATATTCTCAGTGATAATCAGGCAGGCGTCCGGGCAAATCACAGCACTGAGGATAATATTTTACCCTGTCAACGCTAAGGCTACACCGATTTAATTTTATGGATGACATCCGCGCGCATTAGTTTTCTCCTGTTCTCAAAAAAAAAAAAAAAAAAAACTCTCCGACGACGAGTCTCCACAGATCGGTTTTCTGTCCGGAACTTGCCGACTCATATTGTCGCAAAGCGCCGACTTGTCGTAAAACTCGTTTTGGACTACCTCAAAACCAAACTCCGCACAGTTAGATGCGCGTTACGTAAAGCGCAAAGACCTATGGGAAAGAGATTGCCTCAAAACATGCAAATTTTGCTATAAATGATCCAACATGGCGACCACACCACCAAAATACGTGACCATAAAAGTTCAGAGGTGAAACGGAGGGATTTTTGTAGACTGGTACGCAATTGACGTTGGCAAGGGAGACGTTTACACAGCTATACAGGAGGTCGGTAGCGGCAAGCGAGTTTCGCCCAGACAACTTTGAGAACATATTGTCCAGAGTGGCTGTCCCACGTTTCTTCTGCAATGATGAGAGAAATGGGAGAGGAGTGGAGGTGTATGGTGGCCTAAAAGTCGGTCAGGCGACAAATCAGTTCGGTTGCTTTGTCCGCATTGAAGTCGACAAAACTGCAACGAAAGCAGCAGAAGCTCCTTGGCCAAAGTCCCCTTACGGGGTGACGTTGGTGTTTTTTTTTTAATATCGAGCCTCTTATAATTTGTTACATAGTTGAAGTAGTTCTAGAGCATTTGTGTCTACACTTAGTCTATTCGAAGTGTCACATTAAAAGCTGTAGTTTGAATGTCAAAGAAGTTAATTTCCAGGTTGCTGTTGACAAACTTATTGTTCATTTTTAATTCTTTTTTTTCAATACAACACAGTAAGTTTTTCTTTATTATTGAGTTGATGTATATGCCTTTGGCAAAGGTATCATCTTTCTTATCCTCTTTTTCAAAATCAAAGGTGATGATACCTGTGACAGTAATACAGTACGAAATGTGTACATCAACATGTGCCTCCTACAAATAAAGACATGTTGTTTTGTGATACACTGTGGTTAAATTCGTAATAATAGCTCCATAATCCTGTGGGTTTAGCAGCATTTTTTTTTTGGCCGATTTTTTTTTCGCCCTCTCGCATTAGTTTTAGGGTCTTCAGAGGATGTCATCCACAAAATTAAATCAGTGTGGCCTAATTGAGAAATATAGAGTCGCTAGAAAGAGATTTTACGTTTGTTTTGTAAACTATAAAAAGCGTTTGACTATGTTGACCGAGCTAGTTTATTTTTAAAGCTTGTTAGAGTAAGCTTTAGTTGTAAAATAGTCAATCTTTTAAAGAGTGTGTACAGTGTGATTAAATATTATGTAAAATTACCGCATGGTTATACAAAAACGTATAAGTCTGAGATTGGGGTACAACAAAGGTCATATTAAGCCCAATTTGCACAATTTAATGGGGTTGAAATGGATGATTATCCACTAACATGTCTTATGTATGCCGACGACACCGTTATTGTATCTAATAGTGCTTCGGGTTTACAGTTGTTACTTGCCAGATTTCAATTTTATTGTTATACGTGGAAAATGTTTGTAAACACCACTAAAACTGAAATTATTATCTCCAATAGTATATTCGTGACTGTGATGACGATAACTTGGATTTGAAACTATTTGGAAATCAAATTGATATTGTTGTAAATTATACATATCTAGGTGTTGTCTTTGCCGAAAATGGTTCATTTAAGTTGGCATGTGCAATTTTGGCCGGAAAAGCTTCAAAGGCAGCGTACGCGGTCAGGAAAGGAATTGGTAACGAGATTTCTTCAAAATTACTTCAACAAATATTTAACTCTAAAATTAAACGAATTTTAAACTATGGAGCGGCAGTTATAGGAAATCGGTATTGTAAACTAATTGAAGATGTTCAGTTAAAGTGGTGTAAATATATATTAGGTGTGGGGCAAAATACAACCAGCAATGCAGTTATGGGGGAACTCGTACGATCTCCACAGAAATATAATCCGTATTAAATTTTGGAAACGTAATATAGAAATGTCATCTAATCCACTCGTTTACAAAGCCTATAGAGAGTCCGAAAAATTGGCACTAGTAGGAAAGCCATATTTTGCTTTAGCTATTAATAAATTATTAATTAAACAAAATATGCATACTATTTGGGAGAATAGGTTTATTGATGAGATGAAATAACGTTGTTAATTGGAAAGAAAGGAAGAGATTATTATTTCGAAAGTTGGAAAGTGCTTTATTTGACGATGTTCGTAAATCCTCGAACAGTAGAAATAAGTTACGAACGTTTCGCCAATTTAAAACAAATATTTTTTATGAGAATTATTTGGATATCGTTCGTGTTCCCTTGTACAGACACGCTTAACTAACTTTCAGTGCTCTATCATAAGTTACACATTGAGATCGGTAGATATTATGGAACTCCAGTGGAAAATAGAACCTGCCAAATATGTACAGATGCTGTTGAAGATGAGACTCATTTTCTGGTAGTTTTTCCAGCATATAACCATATTCTAAAACCAATTTTTGATTGAATTAACTGCATTGAACCACAATTTGAGCTCCTTTCGCCTATCAGTAAACTTATATATATATATATTTTCCCAGGATAACCATGAAATCATCCAAAATCTTGCAAGATTTGTATACACAGCTTTTCAGATTAGATATAATTTGTTAGTGTGAGTTCTCTAATAGATGAGTTATAATATTTTATTTTATTTAGGCGATTAAAGTCACGCTTGTAACTTTATTTTTTATATGCAGTGTAACCTGTTCCTCCAGGTTAATGGGGTATATTTCTTTAGAGAAATGGAAATAATAATGATAATATATAGTGTTTCCTTGACCTTTGACAGTTCAAATGTATGTACTGTTGACGATTTTTGAATATGTTGAATTAACCGTTTTGTCTTTGATAAACTTTTAACAACAATACAAAATAAATATGGATTTATTAATAATATATTTAACTCAACATTTTTTTCATATCACTCATTATTTCAGAGTGAAGATATTTAGAGTCACTCTAATAAGCAATGCCAACAGAATTTAATATACGGTACATTCTTAACTGAGTTCATTTTGTATACAATAAATAAAATAATGCACTATGAAGGCAATAGGTCCAAACTAGTAATTTATGTGTTAATATCGTCATATTGACATGTTGATAATACACCAGTAGCTCACATATCAAGAATCAAGAATAGGATGCCCTTATATATCACCACTATAAATCACGCACGTGCATATGTAAATTATTTGATTTTGTCAAAATCATATCAGTATGCTACCCAACTTTATATCCCTGTGTAAGTATTTACACAATTATTTAACATGATTGGATTGATTATTTAACTGTTTTAACTGTTGATAACCTACACTAAAGCGAAGAGTTTCCTGTAAAATGCAGCTCTTGAGATACTGAAATAAATAACAATTAATAATTAGTTTATGTATGTAATCTTCCCGTGTGCTATAATATGGTAATACATAATCCAACAATTATTAGTAATTTGACACAGTGCACAAGTTTGATCTATTCGAAATCCGTTTAACCGAATATGCCTGACTTAATTAAATTTCACGGGGACTGGCTGTAATTACGCATTGAAGCGATGTATGTTCAACATGAAGGAATGGTTAAGGATCGGATGGAACTCATATATCTCACTTATGTGATGCGAGCCCACTATCCCCTAAACAACGGCAATACATCCCGGCCTGCATGGTTAGAAAAATGTGCCAAAATGCCCAATCATTGCACATTTTGGTAATCAAAATAAAAACAAAAAAACGACATCGTAACTTGGTGAACATTAAATACAAAACTTTAACACGCCACAGTCGGTGTCATTATTTTGACGAGTTATACCCTGCTTGTAAGAATAGCAAATATAAACTATCAATTATTAAACAAATAACATTAATTATTTCCAATAAAAATCGTGAAGAAATAGAAAATGTGGTTTAATTCCGGATTAATATCATATCAAGTGTCAAGGGGAAATGAACCGGAGTCATTTCATTTGGTTTTCTTTAGGCATTGACATCATTGATTATATAATAGACTAGTAAATCGTTCTTGGCGTGAGCGGACCTTATTTACGACTCGGTCAGCGCATGAGAGTTTCCATGAGAATGAACTGAAGTCATAGAGACATCCAATCAGTGATGACACAGAATTCTGTGCCGTTTACGTATTATCGTTGCAATTCAGCTGATCATTCTCGGATGCACTGAGAAGGGCAATCTAAATGACTGGAGTCAAGGCTACATTATAATGGAATTAAAACAAAACAAAACAGGGACTTCTTCTGCGTGATAACATAGTTTGAAATAATTGCTAAAATAATTGGCTTGACATTAACCACACTCCAATCTTGGTACTTATATCATGTAATAATAGTCGTACTCTATATTGTGAATATTAAAGTGTATTGGGCTAATGTGAATATTTTGGACTGGAATGGTCATTGCCACCACATGTGTTCATCCCATACCCAATATACAACAACATCGGATTGCTTTATGTTGAGATGTAAGCAACTAAATGGTTTGCCAGACACGGGCGGTCATTTGGTTGTAGCCTGGTTTTACCAGACTGACAGTTCCACGGATTCTCTACGCGTAACAGTGACATTTGAAATGACATCTTAGTCCGTTAGTGCTTATTGACTGATTATTACCTACAAGCAATAGCAATGAACAAATTTCGACCAACAGTTGACTTTTCGGGTTACTTGTTGTGTTCGCACATACGTATTTTGCGCAAACCAAAACATTCAGTGGTAAATTAAATTGCTTGCTAAGATAAAAACGAGTTAGTGGATTGTGATAATTTTTTTTAGTGGACGTGGGAATAAAGATGAAGAATAAAAACACATTTTATACAAAAATAATGCGTACAAATAAAACAGAACTAAATAATAGTTTTAGAGCTTTTTGAAACTCACTTTATATACTCTTCCCCTGACGGGTATTATGAACAGTTAGACAGTGGTTTTATGGGTCGTATATTTTTATCACTCATTTATCAACATGTAGTACCTGAACTTATTCAACCTCGTACATTTTGTTGCAATATTGCCTATATAGGCGTAGAAAAAATAGATATGTGAGCCAACAATCTATCACCCACGCGTGGAAAAACACCTGCTTCCATTAGAAATTGTAGTAATAATCATATTGTCACAAAATACAGATGAAAGTAATATCGAAACCACGCACAAACCACAATACCCAATACACGTAGAAACTCCATTTAAAAATATTCTGAAATATAATTTGCTACGACTATATTATAATTTGTATTCAAAGTTACCAAAGTTTTGTATGAATAGTCTTTTATAATATTAATAATGTTTCCCCATTTTCAAACAAAAACACATTATTAATATTAAAGTTACATTACTTCTTAAGATGATATATTATAATATATTTTCAACATACCCGGAGCTAAACATTTGCCAACATCATATAATAATAGTAATTTTCTTATACAAGAAATTGTGTATGAATTAAAAACAATTGAGTGACATGGATATTTTAAAATCCTGAGCGAAAAACGTACGGCTAGTATCCAATGTAATGTTAATTAATGAATTGTAAAGCTAAGTATAAACAAATTGATAGATTATTAATTATTATTATTGCCTATCGTCCCTCTTGGGACATCAACAAGATTTCTCCAACCAGGCCGGTCCTGTGCCACTGTGCCACTCCACCTCCAGGTATAGCCCAACCTCTGGACATCAGCCTCTAGGTCCCGTCGCCGGGTATTTCTTGGACGGCCCCTTTTCCTTTTGCCCTGTGGGTTCCAGCTGAGTGCCGACCTTGTGATGTTTTATGAACGTGGTCTTTCGCTCATATTTATAATATGAACGTGGTTCTTTGCTCATAATTATAATATAAACGTGGTCCTTCGCTCATACTTATCATATAATCGTGGTCTTTGGCTCATATTTATAAAATAACCATGATCCTTCGCTCATATTCATAACGTACTCATGGTTCTTCGCTCATATTTATAATATAAACGTGGTCCTTCGCTCATATTTATCACGTAATCATGGTCCTTCGCTCATATTTATCACGTAATCGTGGTCCTTCGCTCATATTTATCACGTAATCGTGGTCCTTCGCTCATATTTATCACGTAATCGTGGTCCTTCGCTCTTATTTATAATATAAACGTGGTCCTTCGCTCATTTTTATAACATACTCATAGTCCTTCGGTCATATTAATCACGTAATCACGGTCCTTCGCTCATATTTATCACGTAATCGTGGTCCTTCGCTCTTATTTATAATATAATAGTGGTCCTTCGCTCATATTTTTAATAAAAACGTGGTCCTTTGCTCATATTTATAATATAAACGTGGTCCTTTGCTCATATTTATAATATAAACGTGGTCCTTCGCTCATATTTATAATATTAACGTGGTCCTTCGCTCATATTTATAATATAAACGTGGTCCTTCGCTCTTATTTATATTATAAACGTGGTCCTTCGCTCATATTTATCACATAATCACGGTCCTTCGCTCATATTTATAATATAAACGTGGTCCTTCGCTCATATTTATAATATAAACGTGGTCCTTCGCTCATATTTATAATACAAACGTGGTCCTTCGTTCATATTTATAACGTACTCATGGTCCTTGGCTCATATTTATCACTACTCATGGTCCTTCGCTAATATTTATCACGTAATCATGGTCCTTCGCTCATATTTATAATATAAACGTGGCCCTTCACTCATATTTATAATATAATCGTGGTCCTTCGCTCATACTAGCCACGTAATCACGGTCATTCGCTCATATTTACAATAAAAACGTGGTCTTTCGCTCTTATTTATATATATTATAAACGTGGTCCTTCGCTCATATTTATAATATAAACGTGGTCCTTTGCTCATATGTATAATATAAACTTGGTCCTTCGCTCATATTTGTCACGTAATCATGGTCCTTCGCTCATATTTGTCACGTAATCACGGTCCTTCGCTCTTATTTATAATATAAACGTGGTCCTTCACTCATTTTTATCACGTAATCATGGTACTTAGCTCTTATTTATAATATAATCGTGGTCCTTCGCTTATACTAGCCACGTAATCACGGTCATTCGCTCATATTTACAATACAAACGTGGTCCTTCGCTCTTGTTTATATTATAAACGTGGTCCTTCGCTCATATTTGTCATACAAACGTGGTCCTTTGCTCATATTTATAATATAAACGTGGTCCTTCGCTCATATTTATAATATAAACGTGGTCCTTCGCTCATATGTATAATATAAACATGGTCCTTCGTTCATATTTATAACGTACTCATGGTTCTTCGCTCATATTTATCACTACTCATGGTCCTTCGCTAATATTTATCACGTAATCATGGTCCTTCGCTCATATTTATAATATAAACGTGGTCCTTTGCTCATATTTATAATATAAACGTGGTCCTTCGCTCATATTTATAATATAAACGTGGTCCTTCACTCATATATATAATATAAACGGGTCCTTCGCTCATATTTATCATATAAACGTGGTCCTTCGCTTATATTTATAATATAATCGTGGTCCTTCGCTCATATTTATCACGTAATCGTGGTCCTTTGCTCTTATTTATAATATAAACGTGGTCCTTCGCTTATATTTATAATATAAACGTGGTCCTTCGCTCATATTTATAATATAAACGTCGTCCTTCGCTCATATGTATAATATAAACTTGGTCCTTCGCTCATATTTGTCTCGTAATCATGGTCCTTCGCTCATATGTGTCACGTAATCACGGTCCTTCGCTCTTATTTATAATATAAACGTGGTCCTTCGCTCATATTTGTCACGTAATCATGGTCCTTCGCTCATATTTGTCACCTAATCACGGTCCTTCGCTCTTATTTATAATATTATCGTGGTCCTTCACTCATTTTTATAATATAAACGTCGACCTTCGCTCATTGTTGTTACGTAATCATGGTCCTTCGCTCATATTTATAATATAATCGTGGTCCTTCGCCCATTTCGATAATATAAACGTCGTCCTTCGCTCATTTTTATCACGTAATCATGGTCCTTCGCTCATATTTATAATATAATCGTGGTCCTTCGCTCATATTTATAATATAAACGTGGTCCTTTGGTCATATTTATATTATAAACGTGGTCCTTCGCTCATATTTATAATATAATCGTGGTCCTTCGCTCATACTAGCCACGTAATCACGGTCATTCGCTCATATTTACAATAAAAACGTGGTCCTTCGCTCTTATTTATATTATAAACGTGGTCATTCGCTCATATTTGTCACGTAATCACGGTCCTACGCTCATATTTATAATATAAACGTGGTCCTTCGTTCATATTTATAATACAAACGTGGCCCGTCGCTCATATTTATAATATAAACATGTAATAATATAATGTAATCATGGTCCTTCGCTCATATTTATAATATTATCGTGGTCCTTCGATCATTTCTATAATATAAACGTCGTCCTTCGCTCATTTTTATCACGTAATCATGGTCCTTCGCTCATATTTATAATATAATCGTGGTCCTTCTCTCATATTTATAATATGATCGTTGTCCTTCGCTCATATTTATAATATAAACGTGGTCCTTCGCTCATATTTATATTATAAACGTGGTCCTTCGCTCATATCTACAATATAAACGTGGTCCTTCGCTCATATAAACGTGGTCCTTCGCTCATATTTATCACGTAATCATGGCCCTTCGCTGATATTTGTAATATAAACGTGGCCCTTCACTCATATTTATAATATAATCGTGGTCCTTCGCTCATATTTATAATATAAACGTGGTCCTTCGCTCATATGTATAATATAAACTTGGTCCTTCGCTCATATTTGTCACGTAATCATGGTCCTTCGCTCATATTTGTCACCTAATCACGGTCCTTCGCTCGTATTTATAATATTATCGTGGTCCTTCGCTCATTTTTATAATATAAACGTCGACCTTCGCTCATTGTTATCCCGTAATCATGGTCCTTCGCTCATATTTATAATATAATCGTGGTCCTTCGCCCATTTCTATAATATAAACGTCATCCTTCGCTCATTTTTTGTCACGTAATCATGGTCCTTCGCTCATATTTATAATATAATCGTGGTCCTTCGCTCATATTTATAATATAATCGTGGTCCTTCCCTCATATTTATAATATAAACGTGGTCCTTTGCTCATATTTATATTATAAACGTGGTCCTTCGCTCATATTTATAATTTAAACGTGGTCCTTCGCTCATATTTATCACGTAATCATGACCCTTCGCTCATATTTATAATATAACGTGACCATTCACTCATATTTATAATATAATCGTGGTTCTTCGCTCATACTTGCCACGTAATCACGGTCATTCGCTCATATTTACAATAAAAACGTGGTCCTTCGCTCTTATTTATATTATAAACGTGGTCCTTCGCTCATATTTGTCACGTAATCACGGTCCTTCGCTCATATTTATAATATAAACGTGGTCCTTCGCTCATATTTATAATATAAACATGGTCCTTTGGTCATATTTATATTATAAACGTGGTCCTTCGCTCATATTTATAATATAATCGTGGTCCTTCGCTCATACTAGCCACGTAATCACGGTCATTCGCTCATATTTACAATAAAAACGTGGTCCTTCGCTCTTATTTATATTATAAACGTGGTCATTCGCTCATATTTGTCACGTAATCACGGTCCTACGCTCATATTTATAATATAAACGTGGTCCTTCGTTCATATTTATAATACAAACGTGGCCCGTCGCTCATATTTATAATATAAACATGTAATAATATAATGTAATCATGGTCCTTCGCTCATATTTATAATATTATCGTGGTCCTTCGATCATTTCTATAATATAAACGTCGTCCTTCGCTCATTTTTATCACGTAATCATGGTCCTTCGCTCATATTTATAATATAATCGTGGTCCTTCTCTCATATTTATAATATGATCGTGGTCCTTCGCTCATATTTATAATATAAACGTGGTCCTTCGCTCATATTTATATTATAAACGTGGTCCTTCGCTCATATCTACAATATAAACGTGGTCCTTCGCTCATATAAACGTGGTCCTTCGCTCATATTTATCACGTAATCATGGCCCTTCGCTGATATTTATAATATAAACGTGGCCCTTCACTCATATTTATAATATAATCGTGGTCCTTCGCTCATATTTATAATATAAACGTGGTCCTTCGCTCATATGTATAATATAAACTTGGTCCTTCGCTCATATTTGTCACGTAATCATGGTCCTTCGCTCATATTTGTCACCTAATCACGGTCCTTCGCTCGTATTTATAATATAATCGTGGTCCTTCGCCCATTTCTATAATATAAACGTCATCCTTCGCTCATTTTTATCACGTAATCATGGTCCTTCGCTCATATTTATAATATAATCGTGGTCCTTCGCTCATATTTATGATATAATCGTGGTCCTTCCCTCATATTTATAATATAAACGTGGTCCTTTGCTCATATTTATATTATAAACGTGGTCCTTCGCTCATATTTATAATTTAAACGTGGTCCTTCGCTCATATTTATCACGTAATAATAATAATAATAATAATGTTTATTTGCCATAGATTACATAAAAAATAACAATACAGCAATAAATAATAACTAATAAATATTGATAAATAATAATAATATTAATCTATGGCTGGGAAACAGAAATTAGCTCATGCAGAGCTAGTCTAGTCTATTTCCCATCAAAATATATTTGTAAATAGCTATTTATTAAAAAGGGCAATCAAGTAGACAGAAAAAACTTATTTACAATGGTTTGCTTACACACCGATACATGTTTGTATGCATCTATATATACATATTGGAATATAACTATGAATGATTACAGTGGATTAAATAGTCTTTCACTTCTTTTTTAAAATTTGCTCGAATACGAATCAATTGGATATCCAGGGGTAAGCTATTCCAAATTTTAGTTCCCTGGTAATCGACTGAAAACTGACCCAAATTTGTCTTTTTCATTGGTAGAAGAAAGTTTGAATTATCCCTTGACCTAGTATGATAATGGTGAGTATGGAAATTGAAATAGTAATTAAGGTCACGTGGCAATCTGTGAAATTGTAGGTCATGTATAAATGTACATAGCTGATACTTAAATTGGTCATATATATTGAGAATACGTAGTGACTGAAAAAGAGGTTTACTATGTGCACAGTAGTCTTTAAATAGCATGATACGAACAAGCTTTTTTTGTTGTTTATATATAGGGTCCAGAAATGTGCGATACGTACTACCCCATACTTCTAAACCATAGGAGATATGAGGAAGAATTAGAGAATTATACAGAAGGATATGAACGTATTTGGGAAGTGTATGTCTGAGTTTAGCAATTAAGCCAATTAAAGGAGTTATCTTTGCTAAAACTCTATTAATATGCGGCTTCCATGTGAGATGTTTATCTATCACCACACCAAGATAAGTAGTAGTATCGACTTCCTGGAGAACTGCATTGTTTAAATGTATGTTTTGTTTGTTTACCAGCTGTTTCTTAGAGGAAAACAGCGTGTAATTAGTTTTGTTGGTATTAATTGTAAGTTTATTAGTGTTGCACCATGTGTTCACCATATCTAAATGTAAATCAACTTCAGCGCTGGGTATATTGTTACTGGAAAATGAATGAAAAAGATTTGAGTCATCAGCAAATAATTTAATTTGGAAGTAAGTTGATGATGCAGGAATATCGTTTATATAAATTAGAAAAAGTAACGGTCCAAGGATGGAACCTTGTGGCACACCATAATTAATTGGAAGAGTGGAGGAGGTATGGCCATCAGCTTGAACAAACTGTTTTCGATTCAATAGATAGTTTTCAAGCCACTTTAAAGGTTTTCCACGAATACCATAGGAACTTAATTTGGAAAGAAGAATGTTGTGATTTATCGTGTCGAAGGCCTTAGTAAAATCCAGGAATACCCCCATCACGATATTACCATCATCAATTTTATTAATTAATTCATAGAAAAGATCTATTAACGCAAGCTTGGTACTGTATTTTCTGCGAAATCCATATTGGTGCTTATTGATAATATTAAATTTGTTAAGAAAGGAAGATAATTGTTTGTGCAGAGTTTTTTCAATAATTTTACTGATAACGGGTAAGATTGAGATGGGTCTGTAATTACCAGGCAAATAGGGTGAACCTTTTTTAAAAATAGGAGTAATTTTGGCTATTTTTAGTTGGTCGGGGAACACACCAGACATAAAGGATTGATTTATAATGTGACAAAGAGGTATTTTAATGAAAGGGGCTGCATCTCTTAGAAGACGGGAATAATTATAGTCATGGCCACAAGATTTACGCGGGTCTAATAATTTTAGATCAGATTCTATTTCATGGATGGTAACTGGTTGGAGAAAGAAGGAATTCAAATTGGTAGTTGTAAAGTAGTCCAAGGGATCGGCAGATGTGTTAATATTCATAGCAAGTTCCTCCCCAATGTTAGCAAAAAATCTATTAAAATAGTTAGTTATTTTTATTGGGTCATGAATATTCATGGTTTGAGAAAGCGGGTTGTCTATGGTAAGTAGTTTAGGCAGTCTACCACCATTCCCAGTGGCCCTACCTGTTAAATCATTTATCGTTTTCCAGAGTTTAGTCGGGTTGTTTTTATTTAGATTAATTAAATTGGAGTAATATTTTTTTTTAGATTTTCTAAGAATAGTTGTTAAAATATTTCTGTAGGTTTTGTAAGCAGACAGGCGATTTTGATTGTAATTACTCTTAACCACTTTCTCGTATAGTTTATTTTTATGTCTGATTGACTTTGTAATGCCCCTCGTTATCCATGGCTTCTTGGGTAGTTTTGATCTTTTTTTCATCTTGACTAAGAGGGCCACTTTGTCACAAATAGTGCTAAAAATAGACGAAAAAGTATTATACGCATTATTTACATCCAAGCTGTTTAGGACATCAGACCAGTTGACACTGTTTAATTTCAGATGAAAATTTTCAATATTATACCGGGAAAAGTCTCGAGTATAATATACACTCTGCTTTTGGTACATTTTGTCAAGATTTTCAATGAATGCAAAAATGGGAAAATGGTCTGTTATATCTGTCAGAATAGTGCCACAGTGCACAAAATAATCATAAAAGTTTGAATATATGTGGTCAATTATTGTTGATGAGCTATTTGTTGAACGTGTGGGTTTATTGATTAGTTGTTTGTAATTGATACTGGCCATAGAATTGATGTAATTCTGATTTACGGTAGCTGATTGATTATTATAATCAATATTAAAATCACCAATTAAGATACACTTTGATTTAGTAACACTTATATTCATAAGGTGGTTTTCTAGGCCAGTACTGAAGTCAACCACATTTGTTCCTGGTTTCCTATATATAATGCCTATGTTAAAATAACCAGAGTTCAAGTGTAATTCTAGCCACAAGGTTTCAGAGTGGGGAATAATGTTAGAGTTCAATACACGGTAATCAACCAAGTGCACCAGTACGACATTTCTTGATAAGAGTATAATTTTGGATATTAAAATAAGATGAATCATTGATTTGCCAGGTTTCAGATAAAGCGATGACATGGAATTTTGGGGATAATGTATTTTCGCATAATAATTTTAGTTGGTCAATATTTTTGTTTAATGATCGAATATTCATGTGTAAAATGGACAAAGCACCTGGTGGGGAGTTTGGAAATTGTGTATTGAAGTATTGTACAGAGTAACTATTACATTGAAATTTATGTAATGAAGATGAGTCTAAGACTGTCATAAAAATAGAAATTAATTCACATTGCTATTTCACTACCACAATTTAGATGTATTAAACAATGCGGGGTATATCATGTTCACCCGAGATAAGCATACCTCTTGAATTAACATTCTTCTTAATATAAATCTTTCCATTATTTGTCCATAAAAATCTATACCCAGCTCTCTTTCTTGCAATATTTACCTTAAACAGAAGTTGACGTGTTGCTAATACTAAATTTTCATTAATAAAGATTCTCCCGGTGCTGTTAAATCCAAAATTCCTCGCTGTAATGTCTTTCAAGTTCTTTCTATTTTCGTAAATGGAATTTCTAGAACTTCGTGTGGTAAACTTAACGATAATTGGTCGTGGTTTGGTGTGTTCATTTTCACTGTTGTTTTCTTTTGTAGGAAGACGATGAGCAATGTCGATATCACTTGCCTGTATCCCTGGATTGACTTTCTTACATACTGACAATACGATTGCTGTTGTATCTTCATTTTCACTCACAGGCACGCCACTAATTTCCAGGTTAATTCTCCGTTGATACTGATTAAGATCTGTAACTTCTCTTTCCAGCGCTGTCACTCGTTGACTCAAGTCTTTGTTTACTTGTTTGAGTTCTTTGTTACATTGAAACACCTGGTCCAGACGAGCGGACAGAGCTTCATATTTCTCATTAAAAAAATCAAATGAGCTGACTAAGTCCGCTTGCTTTTTTTTCACCTCCATTAAGTCATTTCCGATTTTCAGTAGTTGTGCACTGATGGGTTGCAGCATGGCATGTAGTTGGTCAGCCGGTGGCATACCAATGGACATGGACGTCGCCATCTTGTCTCTTTCACTTTCACTTTCGGTTGATGTTGATGTTGACCTTTTTGCATTACAACTTGCGCATAGCATCAGGTCGCCTTGGCACAACTTTACACCCTTTCTGGCATTACAATCGTGGCATTTCATGATGAGGTAGATAGATCTATACGCTTGAACGAGTAAAAACTTAAAATATAGCTCGGAGCATCTGCAATTGCATGTGTTCTACCGGAAAGCGCCCTCAATGATCATGACCCTTCGCTCATATTTATAATATAACGTGGCCATTCACTCATATTTATAATATAATCGTGGTCCTTCGCTCATACTTGCCACGTAATCACGGTCATTCGCTCATATTTACAATAAAAACGTGGTCCTTCGCTCTTATTTATATTATAAACGTGGTCCTTCGCTCATATTTGTCACGTAATCACGGTCCTTCGCTCATATTTATAATATAAACGTGGTCCTTCCCTCATATTTATAATATAAACATGGTCCTTTGTTCATATTTATAACGTACTCATGGTCCTTCGCTCATATTTATCACTTCTCATGGTCCTTCGCTAATATTTATCACGTAATCATGGTCCTTCGCTCATATTTATAATATAAACATGGTCCTTCACTCATATGTATAATATAAACGTGGTCCTTCGCTCATATTTGTCACGTAATCACGGTCCTTCGCTCATTTTTATAATATAAACGTGGCCCTTCACTCATATTTATAATATAATCGTGGTCCTTCGCTCATATTTATAATATAAACGTGGTCCTTCGCTCATATGTATAATATAAACTTGGTCCTTCGCTCATATTTGTCACGTAATCATGGTCCTTCGCTCATATTTGTCACCTAATCACGGTCCTTCGCTCGTATTTATAATATTATCGTGGTCCTTCGCTCATTTTTATAATATAAACGTCGACCTTCGCTCATTGTTATCCCGTAATAATGGTCATTCGCTCATATTTATAATATAATCGTGGTCCTTCGCCCATTTCTATAATATAAACGTCGTCCTTCGCTCATTTTTATCACGTAATCATGGTCCTTCGCTCATATTTATAATATAATCGTGGTCCTTCGCTCATATTTATAATATAATCGTGGTCCTTCGCTCATATTTATAATATAAACGTGGTCCTTTGCTCATATTTATAATTTAAACGTGGTCCTTCGCTCATATTTATCACGTAATCATGGCCCTTCGCTCATATTTATAATATAACGTGGCCCTTCACTCATATTTATAATATAATCGTGGTCCTTCGCTCATACTTGCCACGTAATCACGGTCATTCGCTCATATTTACAATAAAAACGTGGTCCTTCGCTCTTATTTATATTATAAACGTGGTCCTTCGCTCATATTTGTCACGTAATCACGGTCCTTCGCTCATATTTATAATATAAACGTGGTCCTTCGCTCATATTTATAATATAAACATGGTCCTTTGTTCATATTTATAACGTACTCATGGTCCTTCGCTCATATTTATCACTACTCATGGTCCTTCGCTAATATTTATCACGTAATCATGGTCCTTCGCTCATATTTATAATATAAACGTGGTCCTTCGCTCATATTTGTCACGTAATCACGGTCCTTCGCTCATATTTATAATATAATCATATTCCTTCGCTCATATTAGCCACGTAATCACGGTCATTCGCTCATATTTACAATAAAAACGAGGTCCTTCGCTCACTTAATATAAACATGGTCCTTTGTTCATATTTATAACGTACTCATGGTCCTTCGCTCATATTTATCACTACTCATGGTCCTTCGCTAATATTTATCACGTAATCATGGTCCTTCGCTCATATTTATAATATAAACGTGGTCCTTCACTCATATGTATAATATAAACGTGGTCCTTCGCTCATATTTGTCACGTAATCACGGTCCTTCGCTCATATTTATAATATAATCATATTCCTTCGCTCATATTAGCCACGTAATCACGGTCATTCGCTCATATTTACAATAAAAACGAGGTCCTTCGCTCATATTTATAATATAATTGTGGTCCTTCGCTTTTATATTTTTCATGTAATGTATTTATCAAGGTATTTTTGTAAATTTAATCGCTACTGCATAATTTGTGAACAAATGCAACGTATAACAACGTTATTTGTATCAGGTTTTATAGTCATTACACCCGTTTAAGTCCTTCGGTCCTTCGGTTAGGTCCTTTGGTCCTTCGCGGTCCTTCGTTTTAGTGAGTACCATTTTACGCTCAAAACAGCAAAAAAAAAATCCTAGAATGTTAAGTTTATTTACTGCTGTGGAAGGTGGTGTGGGTCACGACGTCACTTCCGGTTTACTTCCTACTGTGCGTGTATAATGGCGGCCTCGAGCAGAGTTTTGTCACGAGAGCAGTAAGTCCGTTTATGTGGTGCTACTGTTAAGGTAAACCTTTTCATCATCTTTTTTCGTATAATTTCTGGAAGAATATATAGTTAGCTTTCGCATGCCGATGTGAAACTAGTTTAATACTTTCATAACTGTGTTTTTTGTCAATGGCATTTTAGAAATGTAAATAGTAATTTTACGCGAATGGCAGTATTTACCAAATCACTACCGTTCGTTTAATAGCCGTTTACGTAAAAAATAACCGCTTTTCATGTTATTTTTTGACATTTCTGCTGTCTTTAGTATACTTGCTGTCCAAAAATGCGAAGGCCCCCCAAGGCGCCCCTTTTTAATTTGGTGTTTACGCTCATTCTTTGAGGCCTATTTTTGGAGGACATTGCAACTTTGACCTGCACGCAAAATAAGAGATAGCTCCGACAAATTAATTATAAATGTTCATTTTTTTTATAGAATCATGTCGAGACCGCGTGAGTCTAACACGCCGACGCCGAGGCAGGTGAATAGAAGTAAGGTGTCTGTACACCTATCTTGTAAAATGTGACAACTTGTTGAAAACAGTCTGGTTGTTTGGATAGTATATATATATAGCGGTACTACATGTGGACCTCTCTCATATTTGTTCATTTCGTGATATCTTTGATTCTCTAATTTTGATGAATAGTTTTGTCATTTTTGGTAAAAAGTTGTATTTTCCATTTTTTGTTGAAAACCGCAAGTGTGATTGCTTTGATACTGTGCATATTGGTACATCAGAGTGATATCTTCAATTATCTCATTTTGATGAATTCTTGTTGAAAACAGCAATTCTGATTGATATCTTTAATTGAAATGTGCATTGCTAACAGTCGACAGGCTGCTTGTTGTATTTTTAAAACATTTCTACCTGCGGCCCTGGAAAATTGGGGCATATTCATGAAAACATGTAGTTGTATTTTTTTTGTAAAGTCTATTTATGTATACAGGAGACATTAAACATAATGTATCAGTTCATTGAAAAAATTTGCACGAGTGATATTTTAATTAAATATTCATTAATCCTTTCACCACCACTCAAACAATAGTCAGCAAGTTGGGTACACTTCCTGGAATATTATGAAGTGTTCAAGGTGTAACTTTCCCCCGAAGTTTCGTTTTCGCAACTGAACTGCACAACCAGAAAATTTGATATACAGTACAATTGACAACCTGTTGTATTCATCACAAATCAGGCGAAGTATGGGGAAATAGTTTCATTTTGTCAACACATGAAACTTGCAAAACCAGGCTTTTGAATAAGACACCACTGGTTCTGTAATTAGTGCATTGACAAAATAAAATTCATAGTCTAGAACTAGGTTTTTCATTCATCTGTGAAAAGTCAACAACTATCAACACAAACTATGTTAGCAAAATTTGTTTAATAAAAAATATAAAAGCAAATTATTGCTAAAAGATTTATTTATACAATATATATAGGACAGATATCTGTCCGACTTTTCCCAAAGTACCTCTGCCTCCTACTGACTGCCAGTTCGTGTTACACTTATTTTGGCATAAAAACCAATAATTAGCCAGGTAGTTCGAAACTTTATATTATCTACAACAACATCAGTTATAATTATTGGCTTTTAAAAGAGGGTGTACATATGTTGTCAATTCTCGGTCTAAATAACCCAGTTCTGCAAAATCAAAATCTACAGACTTGAGCATCAAACAAGTTGTTCGGATCTGGTCTTAACCGTACTGGTATTGTGTCGCCAGTATCAATTTTCCTATAACCCAGGAATACTCTGAAACCATGACTTTAAATAACAGTGCATGTATTGTTGGGCCCTGGTTATCATCTGATGATGTCAAATCAGAAAAGTCGCTAAATAGAGACTCTCGAGTGATTGTAATCTGAAGATACATTGCTAAGAAAACGACTCCAGGTCAGAAACTTCACCTGTGAAGTCGCACTTTCAAAAAAGTACATATTCTTTATTGTCAATAAAAACTAGACAGTGTTCAAAGCAGGTTATCTTCATGTCATTTGACAATAACAATCTGTGATCTGACGTTTGTATCACTCAGTCTTCACGGTTTGCATAATTATCGTTATCTGTTGTTAATACTCTCATCGACTTCCAGAATTGTTACGGCAAATTCTGTAAATTCCTATAATAATAATTAAAAAAATCACTGTTAATTTATTCAAAGATGGGGTGTTAATTGTTGGGTTGGGAGGGCATCCATTTTCAAAGTCAATCTATAAAATTGCCCTAGCATATCTGGGAGGGATAATTTCCTTTGTTTTTGATGCTAGATGTACATTTTATAAAAAATTATTGAAGTAGGTCAACACCCCTTAATTGTGTCTAATACCCGGTAGTAAATCCTGTTTTACTGTCAAGGTCTGAATGATTCACACAATACAAATTACTGACCAAGATATGTATTTACAATTCCTTACCTTGTTGTACATAGCAGGTGGTTTATAAGCATTTATTGTCAATAAAGTTCTTGTTGATAGGTTGCCCAGAGTCAGATTAAATGCTGCATTTTGAGGTAACACTATGTATTGAGTTAAGAAATCAATATACTGGTAAATTATTTTGTACCTTAACAACTATGAAGAACACAGTGCTATCGATACTTTGACAACATTTTGGATTGTGGATTGTGCCCAGAGTTTGAGTATTGATTAACGTAAAACGACTGTACTGTCCCCCCCCCCCACACCTTGAAGTATGCACATACCGTAATAAACTTGTAATACATCATCCAGAGTCTGCGATGCTCAGAATCAAATAAATTGGCAATATTTATTGTTTTCAGGTTACAACCTTTATTTTTACATATTTAAACATGGTGGGCTATAGTTTACCTGTGCAACACTGCAAAATTGCAGCTAAACAGTTACTTATGGTGATACAATGACAGATTTATAATAATAGAATCTAAGCGTATTGTTCTTTATGTCAAGTCATTATTAAACTAAAAGGAAATTCTCCAGCATAATGCATGTCATGGTGAGAGGAATCATTATCATATGGATTTAAGATGTTCCTGGTCTTTATATCAAACACTAGATGATATTTGAATGTGTTCACAGTTTTCCTAAAATCAGCAATGTAAATGTCGAGATAGCCACATTTCAATTCAGATAGAACCCTATCATTGGAATAGCCTAGAAAATAAATAGAAGATGTTAAATTAAAACATAACAGTTAATTTTCAACTGTTTAGTTCAAAACTGCAACAATTTCATCAACTGATACAACTATGATCATACAGCTTTCAGTTATAGCTTGTCACAACACATGCATCTGCCTTATAAACTCTGTAGTTGGTCTATGCCAAAATGCATTCTATTTCACTAGGTATAAAAATTAATTCAATACATTACCCAGCTCAACCTAAAACATTTAGTTTTTTACATTTTGCCTTATAAATGTCCTCATCTTTAATTCTAATTCAATCGCTCGTTTTATGCTAGTCCCAGGAATTGATGGTTGACAATATACAGATGTTTACAAACTTGGTAAATTGAAAGATTGAAACATTTCTGTAAATTTTCAGATGCCACGAAACGAGCTGTTTAAAACTATAGAGGAATTCTTATCTAAAAAGTACCTTAATTGGACAGAACACATAGAACAAATTTGTGAAACTATATAACCTAAAATTGGTATTTTGTATAAAATTCATCATTTTGTCCCACGATCTATTCTAATCCTGCTTTACGATTCTCTTTTTACAACATATTACTTACTGTATGGAAATATGGGGTAACACATACAAAACCTTTTTCGACAAAATTCTACTACTCCAGATAACGTTTTACGATTTTCGTGCTCCCACTGCCCTCCTGTTTAAAAAACTAAATATTTTAGATATCTACCGGTATAAACTCAGTAAGTTCCACACCTGTCTGTTATTTATCTTAATAAGAATTTGTTTGCCCATAATGTTGACCACTACTTGAAACCTTTTTCACTATGCAACTTGTCAAGCTACTAGTTCCAATTATTATATTCCAAGAATGAATCTTACTACTAATCAACACAGTATCACCTATATAGCAGCAAACAACTGAAACTCACTTCCTGATTCCATAAAAATTATCAAAAGCAGATACATATTAAAAATACGTTAAAACTGTATCTCATGAATGTGTCATGTCATTTTTAAAAGTCAGTATATAAGTATTTTTTATTTATCTTTAATTAAGTCAAATGTGCTAGGAATTTAATTCATAACATCAGTATTATGGGGCCACAGACTAGACTAGTTTGTATAAACTATATCTGTGGTTCTCACTAGAATTACTATTATTATTATTATTGTGTATATTATTTATTGTATATTTTCTGGTGAAATAAAAAACAACAATCATGCATAATATTTACCTATCTGTTGGTATGTCAATCACTATCTCTGTGGCACAACCACAACATCCTTTATGTAGAATAACGTATGCATCTAGTGAAAGTTTTTTTTCTTGCAGTCTAACTGGCCTAGCAGCGCCAAGTAATTCACCAAATAGATTTTTAATTCCCATAACTGATCTGAAAACAATATATTTGATATCATGTTCAAAGCAGACTGTTACCGATATCCAGCCACATCAACCTTCTAAATCAGTGAGCAAATGTAAATGATGATCGGTGGCATTGGTAAAAACAACGATATTATACTACATATAAATACAAACGTCACTAAATATGGAAAAACGAAAACTTACCATTAACAAAAAGGGAGGATGCAGTCAAAATTGGACGAAAATGAGAAGAACGCACCTGAACAAGCAAAGCGAAGTCAACGAAGCGATGTGTACACAATGGCTGCCGCGAGTGAAATGAACCGATCACGCTTTTTGTTCCCATGATGCTTTGCGACGTGACTCACACCACCTTCTCCTGTGGGCTCCTGTTTCAACCATATTGTTGTCTTGTGTAAGGATTGTGGTCGCAAGATCTAAGGACAGCATCGTTCATCATATCTAGTGGCGCTGAGTTGCATAGATGAATGACACATTGATCACTGTTCTTCTGACACGACAAAATTGGTGCGTATGACCGTGGCTGCTGACTATTAGTGTGCCTGGAATCATGGTAAGAAACGGTGTGTATTGTGACAACTGTCATAAAAGTGCTTGACAGGTCATACTTGTTTTCAACTTTGGAAGGACAGTGGGTTCTACCAGGTGTGTTTGTAATTTACATAACAAAGGGTGTTTACAACTTTTGAAGGAGAATTGGAATCTACCAGGTGTGCTGTTATTTGACTAACAAAGGATGTTTATGATCTACTGAGTTGCCTACGTGACAAAGCTGCTAGCAAGATTACATTCTGATTGGCTCATGTTGAAACCCAGGTGGTGTCACTGCCTCTTAATTGGACAGACTAAAGACAGTTTGGGTCGATCAATTTCAACTTGGTGTCCGTCTTTTCAACTTGCTTTCCTGTGTGGTCTGCTACGATTCGATATTACAGGCAGTAACCATCATTCTGTGGGACTTGTATGAACTGCTCTGCGATCTCCTGCTTTCAGCTGGGGCCCTCCAAAATACCAGCGTTCCTCTGCAAGCAAGACTCCTGTATTTCTCCATTGTTGTGTTTGCAGAAGACCATTGACTGTCATCCAATAATACACCCTGGAACTGTGAGTTATCACCAATGCACACTTCCCTAAGCAATCCCCTATTTTAGTAACTTTATTCATTGTATTTTCTGTGCTTTATTTCTTGTAATTATTTTGAGAGGTATTAAAGCCAGGAGCTTTAACTCGATATTTTGGTGTATGTGTATTTCATTTCCAGTATTGTCTTGTCAACCCCATACTAGCAGTGAAAGAACCCTCTGTCCAGTGTGAGTTCTGTGGGTGGCCCTCTCAATTGCGATAAGCAGGCCTTAGACTGTGACACTCGCGGATGAAAAAAAGGTAGAAATGTGGTTAAATAAAAAAGATTCCCAGTTACTTTGCCCTTCAACTGGCATATCAATGAGACTGACTTCGTGAAAATTCGTGCTTCAACACACAATCTTGTAATTCTCAGGTCTAAGCAAGACAGCTAAAATAATTGTATAACATTAAACTTTGGTTATGTCAGATGAGATCTTTCACATTGTATTGCAGATAAAATCCAGTGAAAAAAACCGTTGCCTAACACCAACCGTATGATTTTAACTCTACAATGCTGATAGTTCATTTTGTGGTATGAAACTTTAATGTAGAACGTCGGTATATAGGGTGTATGTTATACTTTAAATGTTCACATTTCAGGGAAAGTTTTTATTAAAAATGGAAATCAGAGATTAAAGATTGACAGTTATTATCACTTTAAAATCGATGTGTTATAAGTTGCATAGAATGATAAAATAAATAAAATAGTTCGTCATTTTAAGTGTTTCATCCAACGAATGTTCTAAATCTGATATTCCTTTTGATGCTAGGATAGCGGGCTGTTTTTATTTTAATAATAATAACACAATAATATAATAATTAAACAATAATGGTATCATAATTACACAATAATGTTGCACAAATGAGTATATATAATTCCACGATAGTTTCTCGTAGTTTGAAGTCATCAGACACGAGTGATTACTGTCAGAATTTTGTGTCAATCAGCGTCGCAGGCGAGGATTGATACTACTCGCGATATTCATAAAAGTAATATAAGGTTATTACGAAGATACCTCAAAGTATGCACGAAGACAGTACAGCGGCAGTATCGACCGACGCGCAGAAGAGGTCGATGTGACAGCGTACTGTCTGAGTGCATACTTTGAGGTATCTTCGTAATAACCCTATTATTATACATCTTTTCCTTCCAAGGATACATCATGGGAATGCCGAAATCCAAAAAGTTTAGAACGGAATCAGCGAACTTCTTTGTATGGAGTCCGGTCAAATCCTGGTGGCAGCCATGTTTGTTTTTATTATTATAGGACGCTTACGCGCGTAATTATTCCATATTTGGAATTCGCATTTCCTAATATGGTAGTATGAAAATACCTCGTAAAATACCGCAAAATTACGGCACGCTGTAACTTATGGTGTTACGGTGACAGATGTATAATAATACGACATAATAATAAACTACTAAAAAAATAATGGTATAATATATCACTCAACGATCAAATTCCATAATAATGATAAGATTGATAAGAGCGACTGATGACTTCAAACTAAGAAAAAAATCGTAGTATAAATTGAGAACGAACTTCACTTTCAGCTGGTCTATTTTCATTGAACGCGATATGACCCACCATGAACTCTATTTCTATTGAAATCACTCCGCCAATTCAGGCTTTCGGAAACGTGCGTTGTTGGTGAATATATGGTGAATGCATGCATGCATAACCGTGATGATGTGTTTTGCTGCTTCTGTTTTAAACTTTATTTCACATGATCGTGACATACACAATAAAGAAACCAGGAATTGCTGTAAGCATTAACTCGTATCGATGTTTCGACGGTGATTTTACGCTCAAAACAGCTAACAAATTCCCAGAATGTTAAGTATATTTACTCTCATGGAAAAGGTTATTGTCGTCCACTCAGTGTGGTGATCAACAGATATATGGAGAACATCGTTCATCATATCAAGTGGCACCAGGTTGCGTAGTAAGCACGAACGGGGCACCGTTCACGGTTTTCCCGTCAAACAGGTGAATATGGCCGGACACGGCTGCTAACTTAACTGAAACGAGTTGTGTTATTTCTCTTGTTAAATTCGATGTATTTGACAGACTCATTGATAATCACCTTTCGTATATGTTCGTTCCTTGTGTTTATGCTTAGAAAACACGAATAAGATATTATTAGCATATCCATAGCAACAGTTTTATGAGCATTTGATAAAGATATTCTCTGTTGGTTGGCACGCTGATGGTGGGTTGGTGCCGGTTGGCGAAAATCTGCTTTACCATGTTAGAATACATGCATTAGGAATTAACAAAATCAGTATCTGTAAGGACAAAAGCAGAACAGTCTATATGATGATGTACTGTTTTGAAAATGTAATTTAACTTGAAATGCCTTGGCGCCCGATTATTAAATGAAAACGTGCAATACATATGTAAAACCCTGCACTTTTGAAGTCAGTATCACAATTATATTCCACATTGTAGTACACAAAATGTTGGCAGTTGTCACGGGGTTTTCTGAAGCTTAAAAATACGAAAAAGTGGACTATAAGTCATTGGAGAAACTTGTTATCATTGCTCAATGTTATTATATTCTATTTTTGCTGTAAAATAAATGTATTTTGATAATGCCCAATTAGCTAGTGAGGCTTGCCCAGCTGCGGAATTAGAATAGACAGCATGTATTGTCATTGCTAATTAATATTCTTTTGTTCGTGCTTGTGCAAGACGAACGGGAACACGAGTTAGTCAGTTGTCACCCAGCTCCCGACCAGTTCAGTGCAGTTCCGGTGCAGTGTCAACGTGGCAGCCAACGTAGGTCTCAAGATAATGCCTGACCAATTCGGCATGTGGGACTGATAGATGCAAAACAGCCTGCTGTGGTTCCAACTTTAAGCTGTAAAACCAACTTTATTCAAAGACCTGTGTTTCACCAGAACGCGTGGTTCGCTGATCTTGGTCTTTTCTCTACACGGACGGTATGGAAGTCGCGTAACATTACGGTCAGTGTCGTGTAATTTGCATTCCCCGAGACCTCGTAGTTTGGAGCTGTAGAACTGATATAGCCGTCGATGTTGCTGTGATTAACTGTACTATCGCTGAAGCTACGCAGTACGAGTTCTGCACTTACGTAGGGTAGACAATTCCGAGCTGGGCTATTATCATTAATGTTATATTTATTGTGATGTATATTGTTGACCGGTTTGTGATTTATATCACTCCTGTTACTGGTTTATGCTTATTGTATTATTAAATTAGTATTATTGGACATATCCTGACTGTGTGCCTTTGTTTGACCTTTAGTGTTGCGTTCTGGAGTGCTAGATATTGGCGGCCAGGTTCGCGGGAGACTATCTCGTATTCCCGTTCGTAACATCAATAATACACGAACGCATATCACAAACTTTTGTAAAAGAGTAATTTGAATAAATTATTATTTAATGATTTAACAGATGTCCAGCTAACGACACATATTATTTCATACAAAGAATTGCTTATTAGATTAGTGACTGATTGCCTCCAATTACTATGAAAATATTATGGAAAAGTAGTATTATTTGTTGTGATGTATTGATAGCCAAACTGCATTATGCTTTATCGAAATTAAAAATGTTATTTTTGAAGCACACTGTTTAGTATTTGTTCGATGAAAAATAAGAAAAACAAAACAAATACATATGTATGGTGATTGTTATTATGCGTTCCAAGACAATGAATGCACATGCATTTTACGCACTTTCATAGTTTGAGTCAACTAACGATTTTTTAGTTTGCAATAATACATAATTGAATCTACCCATCGACAGGCTGTATCGAACAGCAATGCAATAATCTCATACATATTGCATTATAAGGATTTGGTCTTCAAAACAATCTCGGCTTAATGTCTGTCCAGGTTGGATCAAGTGGGAGTGCGTGACAGTGAAAATATTAGTTGTTATTCGGGTAAATTTGACCAACAGCATATGTTAAAGCCGAAAACCGTTCATTTGCCAAAAATTACTATAGGATTGTGAAATTATGTACAACGCATTTGTTACGTTACGCTGCAGTGAGAAAATCAACTAACAAAGCGACTGAAGATAATGATTTGTTGGTTTTTAAAAGCACTGCACCGATTAACGATTCGATCTAGACCTGATAATTTATCCATTTTCATTTCTTACCATAAACCATATACTTGTATTCACATAGTCTGTATAAATACAACTATGTGAATAGAAATTTCTACATAAATAAATGTGCGTAATTTATAATCAACATAAGAATACATGTAGTTGTAGGAAGGCAGTATATAAACTAAGGCAATGATTGGTCAAAAAAAAGCAGAGATAGTGATAGGCCAACATATCTAAAGCTTGATACCTTGAAATAGGCCTTAATCCTGAATCTGCAGCAAGCTCTTTGTACAGTGGCAAGAACTGGAACGAGTCTGAGTAAACTGGTCACGTCAAACTTCCAATACATCTTCATACATACAGCCTAGGCTGTATAACAACCCAGGTAAAGTGTACAGTACTAAATTTGGTTCGCATTTAAGGCTTTCGGCTTAAATATCGCAAAATATCCAAACCAAACTTATTCACAAAATTACAATATACAACACCTACTTAAAAGTTTTGTACATCCATTTCAAAAAAAATGTATACAGTCAGTTTGCAACTGTTTTTGTTCAATCGAGATTTGGCAGCGCCGTTTCACTGACACGCGAACAGCTCAGAACGTTTCATTATCATACATTATGAAGGCAAAGTACATACTTATCAGAAGGAATTGCATGGCATATAATTGCCTGAGAAAATCGTCTAATTTGCATAAATTAATACTCATGAACAATTTAAATCTTTTAAGTAAAACTGTGTCAAAATGATTTCCAATAGCCAGTACGGTAGTTCTAGATAAACTGATAATACAGTTACAAGCTGAAGAAATATTTTTATCAGCAAACTATTGCAAGTAACCACAGGTTTATTCGCGTTGATATTTCGCTTTAGTATTGCTCAAAATCACGCATGTTTGCAATAACTTTATCACTGACAAGTTACCTAATTAGTATACATTTTGAGAAATCGCTGTGTGTGCATGCGCATTTTGAAATGTAACACAGTAAACTCGCGCGTAAAACTCATTTCTGTAAAGTAACTCGCCATTACCAATTTAAAAGAAACAAATAACAACACATGGCATTTTGTTATGGGTCAGAAAATGTTCACCGAAAGACAGGGGGAAGGTTTTAGCGAGAAAAAAAATGAATGATGAAAATTGCCAGTTTTAAAACTATATGACGAACTGTGCCTTCGGGTGTGTGAAGAATACAGGGTATCCTGTCCAGTTTTTTTTTCTCATTTCGTCTCCGATGATGCTGGCGAAATCTGACAAATGAAACACGCCACACTTTGCAAGTCACATGCATTTCACCCAAAATACAAGCATCGCTAATTATATTTGCACTTGAACCCGAGTGAACCTCGCTCCCCCACCCGACGCCGTTTTTGCGTAAAGCCCCTTTGCTGTTTACATCTTTCATTCCAACTTTCAGCCTGACTAATTTGAAGCAGCAATAACTGCTATCATGAACATTTTTTTGTTTAAATATAACCACATAAAGATGACCATATCTTACCGAAATATTGTTTAGAACTAACGATGTGATGGGACAGTGGAAAATTATGACAAACGACACACACTATTAAGGGAAATGACATATAAAATCATTAATGAGAGACCACCAGAGAGACTGCGTCGCCTCTCAAGAAGGCGAAGAATTTGACATTTCCCCCAAGGCCTAAGTTGTTATTTTGCATCGTAATCTCAGAGGTTTGGTTGACAAAATTAGATTTTTTTTAGATGGCGCTCTCTAGGGACCTGGACGCAACCACGTGGCCATATTTCGTCACTTGCAAGTGATAGAATGGTTCATACTACTAATTAAAACTCCATAAACCAACATGTTAGCGTTTGGGTGAATTTCTCCAACAAAACAGGTTGCAATGATCAAAATATTGTTTTAATTATTTGCAAGCACATATGTAATAGAATTCTGGCCAAAATGTTTGCACATGTTTGCCAGCCCAATCTCCTTCAATACGGATGATAAAACACACAGATTTGTCAGGCATTCTACCTTCAATATACTCAGAAAAGAGGACAGTTTTGAAATGTCTAATAGAGAGTTGTCCAAATCCACAGGTCAACAGTATTTGCCAAAGAGCAATCTCCAGACACGAGACTGACAGGTTACGTATTCGTAAGTACGTCTTCAGACGCGTTTCAGATATAATGCGGTGAAAAAAACAATTGACTTACAACAACCATATGAACGGTATAATGCTATTAAATTTGTTGGTGTGAAACCTTAATGTGCAACGTCGATATATAGCGTATATGCCAGGCTTTCCATGTTCTCATTTTGTCGATGGCCTTTACAAATTTGCACTAATGAAACAGATTATGTTTTATCAAAAATAACAATCAGAAAAATAGATCGATAGCAACAGCTATTGCCGCTTTAAAATTGGCGTGTTGAAAGTAACAGAGAAAGGGAAATGAATGAATATTTTGCTCAGCACATGGTATGAAGGTGGTTCTGTTTTTAGTGCTAGGATAGGGGGTTTGTTCATTTATGTAATAAAAGAAAATAACGAAGGATATACAAAATAATGTAAACACAATAAAATAATGGAAAAAAATGTATAATATTGTAAATACAATAAAATAAACCAATAATGGAAAAAATGTAAACAGATTAAAATATTAAAACAATAATGATATTATAATTACACAATGTTGGGTATAATATAATATATAATTTGGGATATAATAATGTAAACACAATAAAATAACGAAACAGTAATATTAATTAGAATAATCACACAATAATGATACAATAATGAAACATTTATTTATTGGTATAATACAATGCAAAATATTATAGTTTTGGGTGTATTTAAATTTAAGTTTTCTGTCGCTATTGAAAGGGCATTTTGTCAAAGAGACACAGAATTTCAGATTTTGTTATTGATGTAACTCGTTGTTTTACAAATAATGGACCACAACATTTTTGGGGGTTCCTTAAGTTACCAATATATACTTAAAATTTTGACTTGATTCTGTGGGATTCCGCATTGACTCAGGATTTCCACAATATTAGTCCCATTTGTCTACAGCACCATGGACATAAACATTTTACTTTGCCCGTACATGTATACAATGTTGTTTTCCTTGATGGGAACTCAGTAGGGGAATTGCGATCCATCGATTTTGATGTTTTATTGATCGCGTCTATCAATAACTATTTCCTTGATATAAAGGATCATGACTTTCATTATCTCTGTGTGCGCGTCTGATCTCATTTGCATGACAGAACTTCAATATATTTCTGGTTATAACATATTGGCAACATTTTGCGCAATTTTGCTGTAATTATATCAGTGCTATTCCATAAATATCACGAGTGATCGGCAAACGGTACAGTTGGAAAAAACATAGAAAAACAAATCACGTGAGTTGCTTAGATGAGGATGAGAGAATTAGAAACGTCGATGTTCACAAATGCGACATTAAAGTGCAACGTTATCGGTATGCGGAAACATGTGAAGAACCTTTCGATATAGACTTATCTGAATGACATGTACTGTACAATATTAAACGTTTAATGGTACTGTGCGATCACGACTAGGGAGATAAGCATAAATTATGATGATAATCTAAAACCTAGAATAAACAGAAAATGCTCAAATCCAAAGAGATAAATTCTATGAATCATTTTATGAATAAAAAATGATAACAAAAATGGAACAACTCAATACGTAAGCAAAACATGTCTAAAAATAACTAATATTACTTAATACGATTTCCACATCCAAAATTAGATTTGCTGATTAATTTTGAACTTTTTCGAGAATTTGTTAGGGTCTTGTCGGACTGCAATACGGCGATACCAATCTACGTTACTGTATGTCAACTGTTGACAAAGTTGTGTATTATTTCTACTTTGATAGACAAGTCGTTTCAAATTACTCCTTATAGTGCTATTTGATTGGAACAAGGCGCATTGGTTGTTATGTTCTTTCAAAAGACCCCGAAAGTGTGCCAATTCAACTTCAAAACGTGGTCCAAATTGTCGAATTTTTCCCCACAATGTTCTGTTAAAATAATTGTAAAAGAGATAATCTGCATTTGACCACTTATATACGTTGTGTCGAAATGTGTCTGTGATGGTTTCGCGTGTGGTACGTTGATTTTGTGCTAAATATACTATGTCTTCAAAACTCCAACACAGCAAATTTTTCAACAGAATCAGAGATTCGTCGAAGTATTCAAGTATAAGAACTAGGTCGAATTCTTTGTCCAGTCTCATAATGGTTTCATTCACAATAGTTTCATTGAGTGTGGATTCAAATGACAATCCAAATTCTCTCAACTGATTATTTCTACCCGTCGCATTTTTTGAGGTACGTGGTTTTTTAAGGAATGCTTGCATGGACGCCATTACTTGTTTTCTATGACTGAAAAAAATTCATATGTGACTCTACGTGCGTGGCTGGCTCTCTTAAAATAGTCACATAAATAGGGTTGTCCTCCATGAATGAGTTTATTGTTTTCCTCTTGTACGACACATGACCAGTAAGTATATTGTATTTTGAAGATGAATTAACAACGCCGCCAATCGGTGGCAGTATTATCGACTGACTGAGATGCACTTTTCGTATATGTCCGTTTTTTGTGTTACGAGTGGAAAACACGAATGAGAGTTTATTTGCATATCCGTAGCGACAAAAAATGCAATGAAGTGAAGTGCTTCCTGTTTTATGAGTTTTTATAAAGACCATATTCTCTGCTGGTTGGCACGTTGGTGGTGTGGTTGGTGCCGGTTGTGTGGTGAACCATCTACTATCACGTGACACGTTAAATGGCAGTGGTTCGGGTGTGAATATACTGTACCATGTCAAAATAGTTGCTATAAGTAGTATCGACATCAGTATCTGTAAGAAGAAATACATTTAGTGTTATAACGAACTTTATGGCCACGAGAACAAAACAATTAACTTGCAAGTACATCACCCACAAAAAATATATTAAAGGGCAGTGGTCGTCGCTCAACGTATACGCGAGATATGGGTCTCATATAAATAAAAATGGCGGCTGAGACTGTTGTGCAAATCAATGAGACGTTACTAGGCGTTAATTATATAGACGATTGGGATGCAATAAGTCGACGGCGGTAACTATCACTAGTCGCGCCCAGGGTGAAACTCATACTTTCCATTAGAAGATCACATCGGATTGTGGGAAAACCATTGTTTATCATCGCAAATGTTGCACATGCGCAGCGCGACGACCACCGCTCTTTAATAATGTAAGCATCATTATATTATATGCATATATGTACAATTGTTTGTGACCCTTGTGTCCACGCTGTACACGTGTCAAAGAATGTGAGTGTACAGATCACAGTATTCAAAATAGTCGGCCTGAACAAGTGCAAGACAAATTAGATCGTAGTCACATGACATAACATTTCAAAAAAAACTTGCCTAGATGTAATCAGGTTAATTCTGGCATGTCAGTAATCACTTTTTCTGGCGGTGATTGATACCAATCAGACAAATGTGACAAATAAGGAATTTATATAAATTGCCAATCACATTGAAATGAAGTTAATCTACATGAATGTACTCACATTCTATCTCTCTCTTTCTTCCTCTCCCTCTCCTTCTCCCACTCCTACCTCTCCGCTCTACCTCTCCCTCCAGTGATTATTGTGTAACTACTTTCTTAATTAGGTCACCTAATTCATTCTAAGTCCTCCGTCAGTACATACTAAGCAGCCACACATAAAGCATTTTTGATTGATTTCAAATGGGATTGCGTTCGGTCACTTCAACTTATTCAACTTCAACTGACTGTGTCTTAAGAACTAGTTTGAGGGTTTCGCTGTATGTAAAATAATACCAACTTACCGTCAGTTGAAAGCATTTAATGTACGACGTATTTCCCATCTCATAATACCAATGTATATCCTGTGTTATCTCAATTAATTTCTAAAAAAAAGTAGATTTTGTCAATTACTATAAATGTAAACATGTTAGCCTTTTAAAGGCGACAGTTAGTCGTACGGGCAGTGTAAATGCCAAAGTCAGACGATTATCCCTCTGTCTAGTCAATAGTTACCTATAGACCAAGGTGAAACTCTAATGATTTCGTCTCCGATCGATTTATTTGTTCTATTGCAAGATTTTGATTTTGACATCAACTCTGCTGGTAACAATTAAGGAACAGAATAAACTTGTAAAGTTTGAACTTCTCTGAGGTGTTCAAGGTGATTGCATTGATGCACAATGATTTGTCTTTTAATATTAACTATATAATTCCCTCTAATCGCAAGAAATATTCAACCTGTGACTATAACCAAAACAGACATTAGACTTGAATTATTTCTACCCACTAAATCAAGTTGTTAGTGTTGATAGTGATGGTTAGAGTAATAACAAATTGTGTGTTAGAGGTTGTTACTTTCGTTATAATGTCATGCTACTGACTCTGTGAAAGTTCACACCGGGGCAAGGTATTCTGCTTATCATGTCATCGGAACTGTGAATTAAAAATGTGATAAGGTGAACTAACAATGATAATCTAATGTTGTCATTGGTGATAATCACGTTACTGACACGTGATCAATTATTGTAGTTTTATCTTAAAAAACTCGTCTGCCATTTATCGGTTGGTGAGTGGAAATAAAAAACTTTGTTTAGTCGACAAGTTATTGCAATGCCATTTTGTTAATACTTTATATGTAACTACACATCTGCGGGGAATGTGGTGTTTAAACGTAGTTAAATTTTGGAGATCAAAAAGTCAAAGGTTGGGTTATGTAGGCTTTGTGGATTATGTATGTAATGTAGGGTTGGGCTCATAACATAATAGTTTGGTTACAGCTGCTTCAGTATATTCCATAGTGCAGTACAGTGTGTTGAATGTTCAGTAATTAAAAAAGTTGAATGATCAAAGACTAAAAGTAGTGAAATGTAAATCAGGTGCAAATAAACACCTGTCTTGCCTAGGCTTCCTACGTCCTACACAATTCACCATGTTCGTTGTTAATATTATTACAAATTTTAAAATGATCTGACAAGAACTCCAACATTCGTGTCTTGGTACCGAATTACTGAGAACAGTAATAAGGAAATAAACATAGCGATGCCAAAGACTACTTGCATGGATAATATCTCCCCATATAGAGAGGATATCATCTCCTGACATAGCAAAATAACAGCGACCACAAAGAGGGGATAACATCTGCCTACATAGATATTATAAAATCTTCCAGCATAGATATGATAACATCTCTCTACATAGAAAGAATAACAATTCCCCCACATAGATAGGATATCATCTCCTAACATAGAGAGAATAACAACTCCTCACATATAGTGGATAACATCTCCCCCACATAGAGAGGATATCATCTCCTAACATAGACAGGATAACATCTCCTCACATATAGCAGATAACATCTCCCCCACATAGAGAGGATATCATCTCCTAACATAGACAGGATAACATCTCCTCACATAGACAGGATAACATCTCTCCACATAGATAGGATATCATATCCTAACATAGAGAGGATAACAACTCCTCACATATAGCAGATAACATCTCCCCGCATAGAGAGAATATCATCTCCTAATATAGACAGGATAACATCTCCTCACATATAGCGGATAACATCTCCCCCACATAGATAGGATATCATCTCCTAACATAGAGAGGATAACAACTCCTCACATATAGCGGATAACATCTTCCCACATAGATAGGATATTATCTCCTAACATAGAGAGGATAACAACTCCTCACAAATAGCGGATAACATTTCCCCACATAGATAGGATATCATCTCGTAACATAGACAGGATAACATCTCCTCACATATAGCGGATAACATCTCCCCACATAGATAGGATATCATCTCCTAACATATAGCGGATAACATTTCCCCCACATAGATAGGATATCATCTCCTAACATAGAGAGGATAACAACTCCTCACATATAGCGGATAACATCTCCCCACATAGATAGGATATCATCCTGTAACATAGAGAAGATAACAACTCCTCACATATAGCGGATAACATCTCCCCACATAGATAGGATATCATCTCCTAACATAGAGAAGATAACAACTCCTCACATATAGCGGATAACATCTCCCCACATAGATAGGATATCATCTCCTAACATAGAGAGGATAACAACTCCTCACATATAGCGGATAACATCTCCCCGCATAGAGAGGATATCATCTCCTAACATAGACAGGATAACATCTCCTCACATATAGCGCAGATAACATTTCCCCAAATAGATAGGATAACATCTCTTATAGAGAGGATAACATCTCCCCACATAGATAAATAACATCTTCTCGCATACATATGGTAACATCTCACATACAGAGGATACTACCTCCTCAAATAGATAGCATAACATCTCATATAAAAAACATAACATCTTACATACAGAGGATACCACCTCCTCAAATAGATAGAATAACATCTGCAAAGAGACGATAACATCTCCTCAAATAGATAGGATAACATCTCCTCACATAGAGAGGAAAACATCTCACATAAAAGGAGTAACCTCTCACATAGTGAGGTTACCATCTGGCAACATAGATAGGATAAAATCTCACATAGAGAGGATAAAATCTCCTCACATACAGAGAATAATATTTTCCCACATAGAGAGGATAATATCTTCACACTTATATAGGATAACCTCTACTCACATAGAGAGGATAGCATCTCCTCGTATATAGAGGATAACATCTCCTCACATAAAGAGGATAACATCTCCCTCACATAGAGAGGATAACATATCCTCACATACAAACGATAACATCTTCTCACATACAGAGGATAATATCTTCCTACATTAATATGATAATATTTTCCCACAAAGATAGGATAATATCTTCCCACATAGAGGATAACATCTCCTCACATAGAGAGGATAACATCTTTTCTGACATAGATAGGATATCTTCCCACATAGGTAAGATAACATCTGCCCACATCGAGAAGATAACATCTCCTCACATAGTGGGGATAACATCTCCTCACATAGAGAGGATAATATAATCTCACATAAAGAGGATATCATAAGGATAATGATTTCCAAAATAGATGGGATAATATCTCTTTACATAGACAGGATAATGTAATCTCACATAAAGTGGATAACAGAGGGATAATATCTTCCCGCATGGATAGGATAATATCTTCCCACCTAGTTAAGATAGGATAACATCTCCTTACATAGATAGGAAACCATCTCCTCACATAAGACGATAACATCTCCTCACATGGAGAGGTTAACATATTTTCATGAAGAGAGAATGCCATCTCTTCACATATAGGATACCATATACCCACATCGATAGAATAACATATGCCTACAAAGATAGGATAACATCTTCTCGCATAGAGCAGATATCCATCCATATGGGGAAAACAACGTACTGGGCAATTTCTAGTTGACATTTGTTTGGCAAATTTCAACCGAATTCGTGCATTTATTGCGGACTTCTAGTGTTTGAAAGATTAAATTTCATGGTTTCTACAGTGACCTCTATTTTTATTGAGATCTAAATATATACAGTGATCATATGGTCTCAATACATTATAACAGTGTATATGATTAGTTATTACTTAATACATATTGGCAAATTCTGCATAACAAAATACTGCAGTAGAATAGATACAATGTTCATGCTTTCAGTACTCACTTGCCTACATAAAGTTAGTTTTTTTTTTACTTCTCTTGTTTTGTAATATGTGAAGATGTCAATATTATGAGCTTGTTACGAGAATACCTCAAAGTACCTCAAAGCGGGAGTATCGACCAACGCGCAGTGGAAGTCGATGAGACGACGTACTGTTTGAGTTCATACTTTGAGTTATCCTCGTAATAACCTTATTATTATTATTTTTTTTCCTTTCAAGGACACATCATGGGAATGCCGAAATCCAAAAAGTTTAGAACAGAATCAGCGAAATGCTTTGTGTGAAGTCCGGTCAATCACATAGACAGGATAACATCTCCTCACATATAGCACGGATAACATTTCCCCAAATAGATAGGATAACATCTCTTATAGAGAGGATAACATCTCCCCACATAGATAAATAACATCTTCTCGCATACATATGGTAACATCTCACATACAGAGGATACTACCTCCTCAAATAGATAGCATAACATCTCATATAAAAAACATAACATCTTACATACGGAGGATACCACCTCCTCAAATAGATAGCATAACATCTGCAAAGAGACGATAACATCTCCTCAAATAGATAGGATAACATCTCCTCACATAGAGAGGAAAACATCTCACATAAAAGGAGTAACCTCTCACATAGAGAGGTTACCATCTGGCAACATAGATAGGATAAAATCTCACATAGAGAGGATAAAATCTCCTCACATACAGAGAATAATATTTTCCCACATAGAGAGGATAATATCTTCCCACTTATATAGGATAACCTCTACTCACATAGAGAGGATAGCATCTCCTCGTATATATAGGATAACATCTCCCTCACATAGAGAGGATAACATATCCTCACATACAAACGATAACATCTTCTCACATACAGAGGATAATATCTTCCTACATTAATATGATAATATTTTCCCACAAAGATAGGATAATATCTTCCCACATAGAGGATAACATCTCCTCACATAGAGAGGATAACATCTTTTCTGACATAGATAGGATATCTTCCCACATAGGTAGGATAACATCTGCCCACATCGAGAAGATAACATCTCCTCACATAGTGGGGATAACATCTCCTCACATAGAGAGGATAATATAATCTCACATAAAGAGGATATCATAAGGATAATGATTTCCAAAATAGATGGGATAATATCTCCTTACATAGACAGGAAACCATTCCCTTACATAGATAGGATAATGTAATCTCACATAAAGTGGATAACAGAGGGATAATATCTTCCCGCATGGATAGGATAATATCTTCCCACCTAGTTAAGATAGGATAACATCTCCTTACATATATAGGAAACCATCTCCTCACATAAGACGATAACATCTCCTCACATGGAGAGGTTAACATATTTTCATGTAGAGAGAATGCCATCTCTTCACATATAGGATACCATATACCCACATCGATAGAATAACATATGCCTACAAAGATAGGATAACATCTTCTCGCATAGAGCAGATATCCATCCATATGGGGAAAACAACGTACTGGGCAATTTCTAGTTGACATTTTTTTGGCAAATTTCAACCGAATTCGTGCATTTATTGCGGACTTCTAGTGTTTGAAAGATTAAATTTCATGGTTTCTACAGTGACCTCTATTTTTATTGAGATCTAAATATATACAGTGATCATATGGTCTCAATACATTATAACAGTGTATATGATTAGTTATTACTTAATACATATTGGCAAATTCTGCATAACAAAATACTGCAGTAGAATAGATACAATGTTCATGCTTTCAGTACTCACTTGCCTACATAAAGTTAGTTTTTTTTTACTTCTCTTGTTTTGTAATATGTGAAGATGTCAATAATATGAGCTTGTTACGAGAATACCACAAAGTACCTCAAAGCGGGAGTATCGACCAACGCGCAGTGGAAGTCGATGAGACGACGTACTGTTTGAGTTCATACTTTGAGTTATCCTCGTAATAACCTTATTATTATATATCTTTTCCTTTCAAGGACACATCATGGGAATGCCGAAATCCAAAAAGTTTAGAACAGAATCAGCGAAATGCTTTGTGTGAAGTCCGGTCAATCACGGGTGGCAGCCATGTTTGTTTTTATTATTAGAGGACTCTTACGCGCGTAAAAATTCCATATTTGGAATTCGCATTTCCTTATATCATAAGATGAAAATGTCCAGTAAAATACTGCAAAGTTACGGCACGCTGAAACTTATGGCGTTATGGTGACAGATGTATAATAATTCCTAATATGCTAGTTACTGGCATCACGTGACTTTATGCATCCTCTCTCCATAACTAGTTCCCATGGCACTTCGCGTTCCTATATTTGTTTAATTGACTCTTAACAGAGGGAAAACAATATGCATTTAACGAAGACAGAATTGTGATAACTATGAAAAACTAATATGTGCCAACATTAAATTGTTATACCGCGTAGAGGCGAGAAACGCTATTTAATGTAATTCAATGTCTGCACCGTCACAAATAACAAAAGTTTTCTTCTAAATTGCATGTTGATTACTGCCATACTTCAGTGTGGTAAATTTTCACCTTGGCAAGCGTTAAATCACAAAGCTGAAATCGCAGTGCACGTCCAGGCAAAGATGACAGCGTTACAGTGGTTATAAATTAAGATACAAAATTAAATGAACAATCGTAGGTCAGTGGTACACCTGTAATACCTACTGAACTACTGAACAAGACCACTGATAACAAAGTTGTTGCAGTGCGAACATTTTGCCTCCCCTCATATGAAGTGGACAAAACAGGCATTACAAATTCGTCGTTGAATCTAGAAATCGATTTTAGCTTTACTTATAAGTTTTATTTTCTCTATTCCAACGATATGCTACTTGGTTCGACATCGGTTATCTGCAGGCACACGGAGAAATGACAAATGATGTAGTAAATCTAATTTACTCATATGCTTTAATTATCGTGTTGCCCAATGTCTGAGATGCTGAATTGTTCGAGTTACGGATATCCAGTGAGGAAAACATCGCCCAATTTTGCAAAACCACGCCCAAATTGTAACTCGATGTCCAACAGAAATGTCAACGTTTGACGTTGATATAAGTACAGGCTTTTATAATGGCGGCAACAACTTTGGCTATACTTGGATTACGTACCAGGACTCAGAACGTCCGAAAATCACGAAGGTTACTAGTTTTCTTATTGATGACAGAATTACGAAGAAATAGTACGACCCAAAAAACATTCGGATATAACTCCAAGGTCGTTAGTTCAAGTGTACTTTAAGCTGGAGGGTCGTCACCTGCGCACGCGCGAGAATTGAGTCCCAAGCGACGATAACAACACACGCTAAAAGCGCAAAGGCTCATGGGTAGACGCTTGTTTGTAAACAATGACACGCTATGGCCATCTAACACATGGACAGGTGACGACTCCCTTGCTTTAAAGTATTTTAAAGGACTTCCAATAAGATAACTTCTGAAAATTTTCCAGTTTTGTTTTAAACACTAAAACATCGCTAATGACAGGGATTTCATAAAAACGAGTACAGAGAGTTTTAAATCCCTATGCAAAAACGTGGATTCGTAAATGTTTACAAATATGGCGATACAAGAGGGTCGGCAAAGATATTTTCGTAAGCTGTAATCAATTTTCGCAATAAGGTAATTTAAATAAATAAAAAAATCGTAGACATGGACAAGATGTAAAATATAAACAGTCATTTTATTCGTCTGTAATTTGTATAATTATCTTATTTTTTGTAAGCGTATGAAATATTTTCCGCATTAAATGTCGTAATTCGTACGCAATTCTCAATTTACTAAATATATTATAAAAATGTGAAATGTGATTAGAAATTTGCTTTATCTGTAAAGTGTAAAAATCAATTTGTTACTGTAAATGTAACTTTCATTTTATTTCCTGTGAAAACCTAAAATGTCTTTTTTATTTTTGGTAATCTGTAACAACTATCCCCCATTGCCCCCTTCATACAATGAGCTACCAACATGAACTTTGTTACGAAAACTTATACTTTGATCGGCAAAACAACGGTATAACTGCAAAACAGCAGTATAAACATTAAAGATTTATTTAAAAAAATTAACAGCAAAGTGTTTTTACATGCATGTTCATTTCTATTCGAGTAGAAAGTCCAAACAGAATCACTTATAATTCAACATAGGTTACCGTGACTATGCTACGGCAGCGCGCGCCCTCTCACAAGTGACCGTGACTGTGCACAACCAGCGGGTGAAGAATACCGAAATTACCGAGACGTCCAGTCCTCTATTGAAGCCACGAGGCCCGGCAAATGAGTCAATTGATCCATATCTAACTTTGTTTTAGTAAAAACACGTGACGTTTCAGGCTATTCTGTCGCTGGAAGGATGTTGAGGTGAAGTACTGTGCTGTCTGGATTGCCAAAAAGTAATTTCTGTGTGTGAAAAAACGTTGTACCCATGTACGACGTTAATAATAATAATAATAATAATAATAATAATAATAATAATAATAATAATAATAATAATAATAATAATAATAATAATATTGTTATTAGCCTTTGAAACGGCGTAAAAAGTAACATACGCGTCAATAATGTTGTGTTTGGTGTCTTTCTTGTATGTCGATATCAACAATAGATCTCCGTACCGAGGTAGTAATGAATACAGCTGAACTCCATTAAGTCACAACAGTCGAACTTGGTCAGAAGTAATCGCCGTGGTGTGAGATCAATAATTATCATCTTCTTTCGTGTTTGTTTGTCTCGTGTATTTTTATACAGTATAGACACTGACACCGCTTCACTGATATGTTGTTCATTTCAATAACTCGTATGGTTGTTATGTTGTCGATTTCAGCGAATAAAAGCATTGCTTACCAGCGCTTCTACGTCACTAAAATCAACACTCTCTGTTTGTGTATCAAACAGTATTTTATATTACCGTGATATGACTCGTTACTGTCTGTAGTAAAACATCGACTACAGATAAAATGATCTTAATACCCATTAATACCCAACCCAACCCACTCACTCACTCACTCACTCACCGAAACATTAACACCCAATCCACTGGCCAAATTCAACCACTGACTGAGATCAAATCTGACCGAGCTCGGTCGTCGCCGTACTAATGAGAACCCGCGCCTGGCGCGCCTCCCCCTAAATCCGCGCCTGATATCTGAAATGTGTGTTCACATTGTTCACGAAAAATAATAAATGACATAGACATGAATTTTAGTTTAACCAACTTTAACCTACCTTGTTTTTTGCTGTGATCGACAATAACCGATGTTAGTAGTCCCGTATCTAAAGGAATGTAGCCGAAACGTAAACATAGGACAAAAGCACGCGTACACAATACGTCAAACTTTGCAACCAACAAGATTGAAGGTGGTCAAAAAGTGATAGTGCACGCGAGACCGATAGTGAAACAATGCAAAGAGTACTGTAAATTTGACAATTATAAAGTTTATAAAACTAGTTCAGTCCCGGGCGTACTACAATGTACGTACATCATAGTCCGGTTCACTCAGTGATTCGATATTAACACAAGTACACACTCAAACATGACCCTATCTCCCTGTTAAAATATGAGTGTCCCAACTTTACTTAAGAGGCAGCTCTTTCTTATGCTAACGATGTATTGGTTGAAAGGCTTGCATGAAGTATATATTTTTGACTCACGTTTGTGCGTCTGTGTACGAGCGTGTCCACTGATTTCTCAAGAGCCAATTATCCGATTTTTATGAAACTTGGTACATACGCCCTTTTTTCAGAAACCATGCCCACTTTTGCAAAACCACGCCCAAATTGCATCTCGATATCCAACAGGAACTTCAACGTTTGACGTTGATGGAAGTACAGGTTTTTATAATGGCGGCAACAACTTTGGCTTTAGAGTGAGCATTCCAAAGAACAGTTCCTGTCAACATATGGTAATACTTGTAATGTAGATTTCGTTTACATATTATTGTTAATTTATATGTGAAAACATTTCAATATAATTATTTCACTTTCAGGATCTCCATACATTTTTAACCCAAAATGTCGGCCATCTTAATTGACTTGTGATGTGTCATGTATAAGTGAAGTTTGAAACATCAATTCAGTCAATGCATGTCATTCTCGGAGATATGACGATAAACAGCATTAGTTAAGAATATGTCCAGCAGTTAGTAATTTTGTTTTCAAGCACAGTTACGCACATAAAGGTCATATCGCGAGCATTACAGTGTACAAAATCAAAACAAAATATGTTTATATCTAGAACTAAGATTCTATTTTAGTTCGACAATATGCTTGATTTTTATGCATAGTAAAATGGTCATTTATGTGAATATGTGCGATATTGTGTGTATTAACTAATATGTAATGCATGACCAAGTGTGAATGAAATCTTTCTAAGCACAACTAAGATATTGTGTTGAAATATCAGAATTACTTGATTGAATGAACACATTTTCCACTTTCCTGTTTACATAAGAACGAATCATCATAATAAAATCACAGATGACCAGCTGGGAAAAAGCATATTTAAAAAGAAAAAAATCAGATTCTATATAGACCACACAACATGTTTGTCACAGAATTATTTGAGAATTATATACAAATATTTAGGAACAATGCTGCCAACGTTCAAACGTTCACAGTTTCTTATTTCTATAACATATTTACAAAAATTCTCGGCACACATCCTTGAATAAGTTGAAAATATCTTCAAAATGGTCGCTATATCATTTTTGCGTTTGAATTATACACAATTTTAACAAATATGCAACAAATGTGATTGAAAACGAGAATCATTTGAATAACATATACTTATTTGGTAAGTTTTGCGAAAAATTATTTCATGCTACATAGCATATTTGTATGTGACTGTATTTCGCAATAGGTGCACTTATGTGAATAGTGCAAAATATCCAAAATTTCATTAAAGAATTATTAATTTGCAGACATTATTTTTTTGACATTTAGACATGATCTGGAATTAGGTTAATTAATTAATTCAAAACTACCTTTCCAATAAATTATTTGTTTCTGTTAGGTAATCTGAATCAGTTCTGTGTTGTTATAAAATCAAACGCGGTGCAAAACTTTCAAACAAAGTATTATACTACAGTGGTTGGATCAACTGCAATTTTATTTGTTTAACTCCGTTTGCGTCTAAAAATAACTCGGTTGAACGAGTGCATCCTCGTTCTCAATGCTGAGATTGTATATTACACTCGTACACCGAAAACTATACCGATTTTCTACATCTGCAAAATGTCTAATAGCGCTGTAGTCACAGCCGAACATTGTGTCAAACGCGGGCATCAAATACTTAGCCATCCTTGTTCACAGCTCTGCAACTTCTAGTTTTTTCTCCGATGATAAACAAAATCTCCTAGTTCAGACCCCTGAAATTGATCACTTCAAATAACGATAGTCGTCGAACGATGTGAGCAATCACAATTTTGAAAGTCCGCTAGCTCATATTATTCCCTGTCACAATAGCAAAATTGAAGGCATTTTGTTCAGTAGGTCTCTCATAGGGTATAACGAAAATAAATATGGAAAAATTAAATGTGGATAGTATGCATTCAAGTTCAAGTGACAAATTGTTGTCTGTTGTGCAGCGTCATCCATAAGCATAACTGCATATAGTCATTGTGAAGTTATTACATTAAAGTAAACACAATAAATTTCGGTCATTTTGCAAAAAATCCAAAAAGTCAGCAAAACAAGGTGACTGCTCTTTTCGTGTAAAGTGTCTTTCACATACGCGCACATGAAGTTGGTCAGTTATATCGCTATCTAGAAACAACGGCCACAAATATGCGCCGTTTTTGTCCGAAATCCAAGACATCGATGCAATCATTAACATCGCCAGAAATGGATGGTCAAGATGGCCGCCAATACCTAATTTGCATATCGTTTTCATTGAACTTGAGTTGGTATTGTTCGCCTATACAATTGCACTGGAGTGCCAGGAATAAAACGAAAAACCGGCAAAATGTGTACTTGCTTTGTTTAATTCCACTTATGTTCACTCTGAAATAGACACTTAATGACTTTGTCATTCACACTCAAGAGAGACTGCACTAAAATCATGCAACGTTGATTGCCATATTTACCGTAAAAAATCCAATAGGATTCACAATTTTTCACAACAGTGTACATAGCGTATATGCTGTTACAGTCAAATAGTGCAGTTTTGACAACGATAAAATCAGTTGACAGCGAGCGAAAGTTGATCGTGTGCGCTCGGTTTAAGAAAGTTAAAAACAAAAAGGTCACACAATTGATGACCTTTCAGATCATGAACGCATTATTAGCAGCCAAAATAACGCCAACATTTGGAAGGTTTTTACCTGATCGCCAGCAGCGCTGCTCTCCAGTTTAATCCAATTAATGACAGGAAGTAAACTAAGTGCGGTAATTTACCGCTATTTTTCCGTTATAGCCAGATAAACATTATTGAAAAAAATATCGAATGTTTTGGCTACTACCGCCATATTGCTTGTCTCATAGTCGATGTCAAAGGTCATATTTGTCGTGTTAAATAGCCGTAGTCTGTGTCCTTTGAAATTACGTGAATGTTTCGTCTTCACTTCGAATCCTTTCATTGAGTTGATGGGGGTCTATTGTGTCGCCTATTGTCCTCCTAATGAGAGTGCCATCCCGTAATTTGAATATCCAAAGTATTATTCCACTGACTCGTGTTGTTGGATGGCTTGTTGGGATCAGCCAACAGAAACAACTCTACATTGCCTACTTTCCTTGTGGCTGCAATATGGTACATGTTGTCAGGACCTAGTAAACTGGTATACTGGGAGATTCCTTGGTTATATGCACAATGTTATGCAGCTGAACAAAGAAAACAATTAGGAAAAACAGCTTGGGTTACGAAAACAAAGAACCACACATAATAACAAAGGACTGGGCTGGACCCTTGAAAACAATGGATTAAGATCTTAATTCACACCTTCTTGGCTCTTGCATCTAATTAAAGGCAGAACCCCCTGAGTCAACAGGAAATCATTAGAATACACCCCAAGCTGACAGGAAATGACTTTTGACCAGCTTCTATTGTTCATTTCTGGCAATGCTGATCAAACTGTTCTCATAAGACGCTTTGGCCACACATTTGATATACAAAATAACGAGTCTTTTGGTTAAATCAAGTCAGGTGCACCAGTACACATTAGAAGCCTTTAGATCTATTCAGCACTTTTCTGAAGCGAGATGATGAAAACAATCGCGAAAGGCTTGGATCCTAAAGGATAGAAGAATTAAAGAAAAACGCAAGACTAATAGGTCACGAGCCCTCCAGGCTTTGGCCCTTAATCCCAATGCTAACAAAGGGGCCTCAATCTTCTACAGGTTTTGCAAAAGCCATTTCAAAAGAGTGGCCATAAAATCCTTTGTTATGCACTATTCACTACACGCATTCAATTTAAAATAAACATGTTACTTGAAAAATATGGGCTGTTATATAGAGTAAAGTTTACCGTAATGTATACGAAAAATCAGCCGTGGATCCAAATTCGTAGCTGTGTGTGTGTGTGTGTTATTGCACGTTATAACCAATGTTGTACCAGGAAGTCCCCTCTAAGGGCTTTAAAGAGGAAGAACAGGTAAACGCTAAAAATGTAAAAATTGTCTCCCTCAAGCACCAAAATGATCGTTGATAAAAACAACCGCACGTAACTTAGCTGTGTATCCATAGCTCTTCTTGTGTTCATCTTTAGCTTTTGTGATGGCATTTTAGTCACTTTTGATCCATTTGCTGACTTTAGATACAAGGATTTTATCGACACAGAAAGGTTATAGACGTGTGACACCAAACGCTATTGCAAATAAAAAGTGAAAAAGAAGAATATTTCTTGCATCACACCATCGAAAATACCGCCAATCGATACGTTTATTAAACTCTCAGTAAAGCGAAAGCCACGAAAAGAACGATTACTTGGATGTTCTTTTTGCTGTGATTTCGTGCTCCAGACCACACGTAACCCAGATGGCAGCCATTTTCATCGTGTCGAACGAGGACTAAATGAAGAGTAATAATAGAGTAACCTCATTCAGCCAAATAATTGTGTCCTCCTTTTACCTGAATAAGGTGACCAGTGGCGGATCCAGAGGGGCGGGGGGGGCATGCCCCGCCCCAAAAAAACGCATGACGATTCATATCATCTGGATTACGCATAGCTTCTCTGCGATTTTCGTTCCGTATATCTTAAGCGAAGCTCCCCCCCCCCAATCCGCCACTGAAGGTGACTGTCACTGGAGTTACGTGACAAAAATGTTTTGAAAACAACTTCAAACAGATCATAGTCGGTGTTCATGATAGTGAGTGTTCAATAAACATACTATTGATTGGTAATAGTAAATATACGAGATATGTCAGAATTGTAGAAGCAGGTACACGGTAGGTACTATTGAGATCCCGGGTCGGGAAAGCGAATCAAACTAAGCTATATCTGATCTATCTACATGACATAGAGGTGAACAAACAGTGCAGGCTTGACCAACAGCAGATCAATGCATAAAGTAAGATAATTTGACAGAACTATTCGTACAATTGTTGTACAACGTACGCACGGCTTAGTCTGATTCACTCATTGACGTTTTCGAGATAAGTACTTAATGCTCAGGTATGACCTGACATTACCTTGACCCAAATAGAGGCGTCTTAATATTATGCTAATGATCCGTTGGTTGAAAGGCTATCTAAATATGGATGTAAAGCGTATGCTGCAGTAATGTTTGAAACCACGCAGTGACATATTTATATTATACGTTCCCGATCATTTTATGTCGAAGGTACTGGTCACAACTATAATAAAACTTTCAAAGTCAATAAGTGTCTAATTTTAAACGCCCGCTTCATATTCTGCATTTAATATTACCAGTCTAAAAATGTAAATGGTGCCTCACATATTTTCAAAGTAGAAATACAACTTTAAATAGTATAAATCATTTCCCTCATCGACATTTATGGCTTAGTAACATGCCCGCCAACATTGTCCAATTCGTGTTATTATGAAGGACCTTAAAATTAGTATAACACAAATCTGTGGTAAGTAAAGTTGACATTTGAGGGCGCTATTTAATTTGTATTATTTTTGGTGATTTCTACTGATCTGTTTTGTAGATATGTGCACAATGAATAACAATGAAATTCATTTGCATATTTCCCATGACACATAGCACTGAGCAAGCCAGTCAAGCTTCTTGTAGTGTTTGGGAGTCAGCATGTCAAGTCGGTATTCATGATGTCCAAGAAACCGTCTGCCAGTTTCAACGTCAAACCATTATTCAAAACTCCTGGGAACTGGTCAAAACTACCACATACTACTATCATAATGCAGCCATAGTGCTTTTCTACCGAAATTACGTGCTTGGTGATTCTCTTGTTAGATTTGCCCTCTCGTGCATACGTACTCAACGCATCATTGAAACATCATTTGGCGATTTGCATTTCGTCTTATTAATGTTAGGCGCTTCTTACTCAAATTGCCAATACATTATCTGGGCATACGGACCAACTCTTCTATCATTCATCCATCTTTCAATATAATGCTAATAGGTATAAATTGATTTAAAACCTAATATTTATTGCTGTATATTCGTTTTTATGTATGTTTTTAGTGGTGTATTTATACAAGTGTTTGGGATATCATAAATTTTACATTTTATAGAACGCTCCAGTATTGTAAGTTGTGTTTACTTTATTGCCTATCATTTGTAATGTACGATCCATGGTGTGTCTCCCTCTCACTGGCGTTTGACTGTGGTAGATGTTGTAATATATCTGGCTTTGTCGTGTCGAGATATGCAGTACTTGTGTGTTACTATAATTGTTTTGTATTAAATGCATATTTATGTCAATGCTTGTGTTTCCTGGTAATTAATCTTACTCGAGGAGAAGGCGAACTTAAAATAATATGCAAAAAAAACTGTACAATAGAGAACATTGAAATACACGAAACTACAGATCAAATTGTCGATCGTTCAATCAATCCGTCCAGAAGTGACAGAATATTAGATCGAAGTAACACATAGCATCGGCGAGAAATTGAAAACCCAAGGAGAACAAGTGTCGTCCACTTCTTAAGCAGACACAAATTATCTGGTACTGTACCTACTGAAACTGGCAAATGAGAAAGCACAAACCATGAACTATAGATCTTTGTGGTAATGAATTTTAAAGAATCGCTTAATATTAAGTAAATGTCGTTTTAATTTATAATTGATTTTTATCATATGCCAAACTATTCACTCGAAACATTAAATGGCCACATGATCTGCGTTTTTTTTTTAATCAATACCTTTTCTGTGTCCATGATTCCTTCTTTTAGGCATGATTTAAAAACTGAATCATATGACAGCGTATTGTATTGTCGACACGTTAATTTGACAACTATTTACTACCTTATACTAAAATTCACACTTACAGTCCGGTTAGACTTAAAATACACCACAAATATTCACTTTTGAGATATCATTTTTGGTATGTGTTGGTTGTTGGATATTTCAGCTCCGTCGTCTCGTACTTAGTAATTCGAACTTCCCAGTTTGCGTAAAAAGGGAGAGTTACGCGATTTCGACATAGAAAATGCCTTTGCTTCATTATTTGCTGAGGGACAGCCGCTTAGGTATGTGCTCTGTAACTTGCAGCACATGAACCTAAAAACGTTAGGCCATCAAACAAAAATGATGTTGTAATAAAGTCCAAAAATTACGTTCGAGGTTTTGATTTCCATTCCTCTCAAGAGTCAAAATGGTATATGCCTCCATTTTACGCCAAGACTCGAAAAAGTCTTTTTTTGCTTGACGTGTTCATTCGCCTTCAATTACGTTTCAGTGGCCGTCACTGTCGCATTCTGAGTCTTGCTGATAACATTTTGGTTCAAATTCACGTAGTTATCGCCGAGGAAATTCAAGAAATCTTCCATTTCATTGTCAACTAACGTGTATGAAATCAAATTAGCATAACAAGGCGTTTGAATGTTGTCGCCATTTTATTACGTTTCAAAATGATTAAAAATGTGGGTGTGGTTTTCTTTCATAGTCTTGTTGATAATACGGACAAATATGCTTCTGTGACCGAGGTCGTGCTCCGATCATGTGACTTTCAGCCAATCAATGATGTTGTAACAAAGCATATTTGAAGCTAATTGAAGGGTCGTCGTACCATCCAATCTCCGGCGTCGATTCACATAGTTTTTTTGTGCTGTGACAGGCTTCAAAATTATTCACTGAAAAACATCAGTATATTTTGACAAACGGATGTGATTTGACCTCAGTTCAAAAAGAAAAAAAACTAGGCTGAGATACATTAGAGTCCACGGCGAATCAGTTTTCTTTGCAAGTTGTGAAATAAAGTAAACCAGAGTAGGGTCGATGATTTTCAACCCTGAAGGACTTCCGAGTGAATCCTGATTTTCGAATTGTTCATCGACTGGCCACCAAATATTTATTGCTATAACTTAATTTTACACGTTTTTTTTTTTTTTTTTTTTTTTTTTTTTTTTTTTTTGAAGCCCAATAAATTATTCATACATGTCAAGCTCTGGGTTTTTTTCAGGGCATGTGGCCGTCTTTAGTTGAAAATATAATTTTGTGGGAATACTTTTACGGTGTGTATAGACCGAGCTCATTCACTGATCGTGACTTATTTTTTAAAATTGAATTTTACCAGACCGACCGCATGGGGACCGACGTAGTTTTGGTATAGTTATTTTTGGAATTAATCATTAACATTTCCTCGTTTCTCAGCTCTGTCAAAAGGAGTTACCTTTGCCTTTTTCACGTAACTGTCTCATTAAAATTAAAATAAATATTACATCTAGAACAAGCTATGAAGTACTTGTGGGTTACTATAATTGTTAAATATTATTGATGTCAGAACTTGCGTTTCCTGGCAATTAATCTTACACGACGAGAAGGTGAACTTAAAATAAAGTGCAAAAAACAAAACCGGTACAGTAGAGAACATTAAATACACGGAACTCCAAAATCAACTAATAATCCGGAAAATAGCGATCAAATTGTCGTACGTTCAATCAGTCCATCTAGAAGTGGTAGAAGACAAGATCGAAGTAACACATTGAATCGGTGAGAAACCAATTGAAACCCAAAACAACAAATATCCACTTTTTAAGCAGAATAACTGGCGACAATGGCCAATGAGAAACCACTAGCCATGAATTATAGATCTTTGTGTTCATGGATTTTAAAGAATTGCTTAATATCAGTTACATGTCTTTAATTTATAATTGACTTTTATTATATGCCAAACTATTTACTCCAAACAAGGTGTAGACGAGGGCGTGGTTGGTATCTATCCACACAATTCTTTTGAAAATATATTGTAAATAGTTAGCGAATTCTTACAATCATTACTCTCATGCCACATAGTGCTGAAATTGGCAGCCTGGGAAACACTTTAGAATCTACTTAAAATAAGATCGAAAGTAATTATGATGGCTTCTTGTTAGTTGGAAATTTCAATATTAATATTGTACATGTTCTGACTCCGACAGCTAAGCATTTTGTTGATACCCTCTCTTATTCATAGTTAGAACAAATTGTAAGTACGTCAACTAGACTAACAAAACATAGTAAGTTAACTATAGATCACATTTACACTAATTTCTACAATATGCAGATTTCCCACTTGTTGCAGATTTGTTTTTATTTTATTAAATGGCCACATGATCTGCGATTTTTTCGTCAAGACCATTCCTATGACAGTTTATTGTATTGTAAGGACGTTAATTTGACAACTAATAATTTCAGTCAAATATTTTTTTTGATATCTGCAATAAGCACGCTTCCCATTTAACCCCAACCGATAGTAAACGTGTAAAAAAAGATAAATCATGGATAATTGCAATCAGAAAATCAATTCAAACAAATTATACGTTATTGGGAGTGTTATCAAAAGTATAAAATCACAAGAAAGTCATAGCAAAAAACACCAGAAGACTCTGATTTCCGTTTTTAGAAAGCCGCGTATAAAACAATATTATAAAAGTAAATTATCACTCAACAACTTTTATCAGGTTTTAAAAAACGAACATGAAACAAATATCAGCTTCAGCTGATTTTAATGTAGATTGAATATTAGGGGCATAGTGTCCATCGAGTATGGAGTGGAAATTGTTGACTCAGTAGTACTGTAACTACATATATAGTAGAACATTTGGTGATTAGTTATGTAATATTATCTATCAATATCACGAATAGAAAGCATCACGTGACTGTTTGCGTTATAATCAGATGATTTTAATATTCTTCAGAACCAATAATCATCGTGAGTGTCGTCTATATAAATTGTGTATTGCAGTTTGAAAACAGCGACAGATTACGTGGCTTGGAGGCAGTACAGAATTTAAAAAAAAAAAACTTACCTTACTTTAATAGAGTCACATCGATGTGAATCTTTTGTTGAAGCTGTTTAAAATCAGCTATTATGTGTATTGCATTTTTCTTTGACTAATTAATTACAATAAATATTTAGCGAAATATTTATTTAATATTTACGAATATTTAACCCGTGCTGTGGTGGGTTATATGCATTGGAATACACTGCTGGTGCGCGCTGTACTAATGATATAAGTGTATTTGCATATGAATAGTTGGGTATCGTATGTGAAGTCAATGACTTTCGTACTGCAGTACGTGCCTCAATTGTGTGATTAGTGGAGCAGGTAAACCAGATGTTATTTGCTGTTGGCGACCATGTATTTTCATCAGTTACTGTTCCATTTTGATATTTGAAATAAGGAAATGAAAAGCTGTCAGAATAACTATTCAAGTAAAACTACCTTCAGAATGTGAGTCAAACAGACTGACCACTAGACCACGGAGACTACACGTCTGGCTATGAAGCAAGCATTGATGTTGGCGCTCGGGGTTTCCATTATGTTTCGTGGGTTCGAATTTTGCATGAGGCTATTTGTAACTTTTCACATGGTCTTATATCTAATTCAATAAATATTGAATTGCAATACATATTGCGTGGAAATATTTGTTGTATTCCAAATAGCGTTGAATGTTCTTGTTCTTTTACTCAAAACTCTGCTTTCACAAATAAAGCGTCTGAATAATCCTAAACGACGTATATTATTACAATATACTGTAGTGTATGACCAGGGGTGTATTGATGGTTGGCACAAGGTACAATGCCTAGCCTGTCGGACCATGCTTTTAACAAGCATGCTGTAAACAAGGCAATTTGCTAATATTTCGACCAGCCTGCCTTCTTCCTCGTCCGTACGAAATTCCACCATCATGAAGTATACATCACGTGACTAAATACTGTCTTCTCATTGGATAAAGCTTGCACAGCAAAGTGGGGGAATGGGTGACTACGTAAAAGATTACAACCCCGACTCAAAACGTTTTATTAAACATGTGGAATTGTTCAAAGTGAACAAATCTGACTTCGTCTCGACTGAAGACTGTGTACTTATGGGGCACCGGGTTACAGATGTTGTAAGGCATCTTTTTTAGTCCATTGGTAGGGCTATTTCGTCAAAACATCAAAATCATAGTTTATTAGATCAAACTATTGAGTATACCTATTATAAATAGAACTATTGATCAAAAATGATAAACTGGAACAGGATGGTATGGTAATCGCTGCTCTAAATGTCTTACTAATGTGTCAATGTGTTTTTCATTGATTTGCTCTTTCAAGTATTTTTTATCATCGTGCTGTTTACATTTTCAACATCAACTGCTTTCATCTGTTGTACAGTAGAAATGGGCGCACCATAAGTTTTAGTAAACTGTATTCGAATTCAGGTGTCTGTGGCGCTTTGGAATGTTGACTGCCATGAGACATCAAAACACACAATAGCAACATTAACAGTAACTCGTCAAAAGGTGAAAAAAGACAGCTTAATCGTCACAACGTGACTCTCACTCTGAATCAACCAGGATACTGATGTAAATATCGTTCACCCTAGCTACCGAAATCTCGATGCCGACGAGTTGAAGACGGTTGAATGGGCTTCAGAACTTTTTTCTGCATGTAGACTGGGCATACATACTGTAATTGTTGTCATAAAAGTCGTATAACTGCCATAAACTTGTGCTGATTTACTTGAAAAATAGAACCGTGTTGGCTGCTTGACACGATATGAGTTGAAGACAATAAACAGTGCAATGAATTAATATAGCAGTAGTATAGAGATCTTTCTTCACAACGCCGTGAACGAGCTGATCAGCTGTTTGTCTTCAATGCACTCTGCTACATTTCCGGCGATCGTTGATGCATTGAGAATGACGGTACATAACGGTTGTATGATATCACTTGATTTCAACAACTCCATCATTTTAAGAAATCTGACACACAATTCCCCAGATTCATTCAACAAAAATGGCAGTTTAGAGTTTATTGTTCCATAACATGACAAAATACTTCGGTTGCTGAATGGTGCTTTTTTTAATTGTGGATGGTGATATTGCTAACATTCCTGGATGGATTTGCCCCTGCAATACATTGCATTCTCGTAGATTGTCCTTTAATGGTAAACCGAGCTATATAATTAGATCCAGTACTGGGTCAAAGTTCATTATGGAGGTTGTTCTGCCAGGGAATATAGAACGGTGAAGTCTAATGTGATGGCGTCTCTGTTTACTTTAGATTGAATGATGTCTACAATTTTAGATTAGCAGTGACTGTCAACCCCAGTTTCATGGCATCTCAATGACCCGGTGTTGCTCTTTGAAAGTAAACTAATACGTCCGGGTGGAGTTTTATTCCATTATATCTACAGAATTAAAGCTAGTCGCGACCTCTGATCCACTCGTTTTCACAACCTGAGGTTTAATTAAGCCTAGTAGAAGTCACAGATTTTTCATCTGACGTTGACTTTGGACTTCTTCTTTTCTGAGTCTTTGTTGTCGTTTCGGTCGGCGTTCTTGCGTTTACTGGAGGTTATACATTTCAGCATGGATATGTTGTACTCTCGTACTAGACAGTAGGATTTTCGACAGTGCTAAATATATAACCACGATTTGGCTGTTTAATATTAGCCGTACTTTGCATAATAATTAAGTATAATCAAATTACTACGTAATCGTACATATATAAGTTCTGTGAAATTTGCAGTGGTATAGTGGTATGGGACTGACTTGTAACTCGTTTACCTACAAAGCTTGCCTACACATGCAACACTAATGCAAATTCATACTAAATGCTGTATCGGTTCAAAACCCTGGCCTACGTTGGGTCAAGTAAGCAGGTTGCTTTCCTTCTTTTAATTTAGCAAACAGGTGTGTTGAAGCACACAATCTGGTAATTACCAGGTCTAGGCAAGGCAGCTAAAATAATTGGGTCAAATTCTCAAAAGTTGGTTATACATGATGATGTCTTTCATATCGCATTTCAGATAAAACGCAGTGAAATAACCTATTAGCTTACAATAACCATATCATTTTAACTCTACGAACGCTGATAGTCCATTTTGTGGTATGAGACCTAAATGTACAACGTCGGTATATAGCGTGTGTGCTATGTTACAACTGACATGGGAAATATTTTAATACAAATATAAATCGAAGATAAATCATTGATAGTTACAGCTATTGTCTCTTCAAAATCGCTGTATGGAAAGTTGCAAGAGAAAATAAATAAATTGTAAATAATATTGCAGAAATAATTTTATCTAATTCCACGATACCGCCAGAGTTTTGTGTCAATCCTCACCTGCTTCTCGGATTGATGCTACTCTGGCAATAAATACGATGGTAAGACGAAATAATGATAAGATAATAAACAATAATAGTACAATAATTACCCAATGATGGTGAAAGAATTCCACAATTATGGTAAAATAATGAAAACATAATGAAATGTTAATAGTATAATATTAATGGTAAGATTGGTTAGAGTGTCTTCTGACTTCAAACTAAGAGAAAATATTATGGGATTATATAACACATGTATACATATCCTTCTCATTTGTTGTAGTATAAATTGAGGACGTTAACTCGTCTATTCTTATGGAACGTGATATGAACACCATCACCTCTATTTCTATAGAAATAACTACGCGTTGTTGAAATATATGGTGAATGCTAGCATAGCCGTGAATGATGTGTTTGCTGCTGCTGTTTTGGACTTTATTTCACGTATCCGTGACATACACAAGAAACAAGCCAGGATTATCTATTAGTCGTATCGATATTTCGACTGGGATTTTACGCTCAAAAAACAGCAAAAACTGAATGTTAAGAATGTTAAGTTTATTAACTCTCATTGGCTGTCATTTGAACCATATGTTTGTCTTGTGTCAGATTTTGATTGTGATCAGATATCTTGACTCTTTAAATCTCGAAGGGACTTTTTAAACTGTTTGTCCAATTGTTGGTGTACATTGCTAATTACGGTGACAAAGCTGCCTTCTGCTGATCAGGGACTGTGTGCTGATTGAGTTCGACTTTCTCGTTCACGATTCTTTATTGATATTTCTGGATATGGCTCATTATCAAGCTCAGCATAATTTCTGCCAAGTCACCAAATGTGGAATTGCTATTTACTTTCAGATGCTAAATAAGTGCCATGGTACAAACAAATTAGACGGGCACAGTCTTGGCGATTTATTTTTTTTTTAATTTAAAATTTACTGGACGTTTTTGCCGCGCCTCCTGTGGTGAAAGCAAGAACTAGTGTGTTTTTCATAATAGTTTTTATGTTAATGAGCAGAATGACAGGCAAGAACGTTATCCAATCAGAGTGATTTGACCTTTTAAACTATATCTAGTTAACCTTAGTACCTGAAGACTTCACTTTTCTGCAAGTTTCTCGATCGTCAATTATAACAAACGAATTACTATTTATAACGTTCCATACAAATCATTCTAATGGAGAGAAGTAGCCTGCGTGTAGCTTTATCTCGCATGGGTTACAGTGAAGGCGATCTGGACAGAAGACCCACAATGTTTACCTCATTATGCAGCGCGCACACCCCCACTCCTTTTCTGTATCCGTTCAGTGATGTCACTGCATATCATGAATAAATAATAGCAACAGATTAGATGCAAATAAGACCATTCTGTGCTGGTTTCGCGTTCACCCCACCTTTCGCAAAACTATTTTTCCCTTTTTTTAACTGAAAAAAAATCACCACAGATGGGCCAGTCTAAACTAAATGTATCATCAGTGATATAAATAAAACGTAGTTTGCAACAAATGTTGGTAAATATCTTAAAGTTTTGATAAAAAACAATACTTTTATCATAATGGAATGTTAATTCGTGAACTTTTTCGTTCAAAACACATATAATTTAATCGATTTCACAAATATTCTATCACAAAAGAAACCAGCTATAGGCTAATTAGGTTGTACAGGCTTGGTCTCCTGGAGGTCTCTTGGAGGTCACCGCAATAACTGTTTTCGAGCACATCAACAAATTATTGTATTTCATAGCATAGAGGTGCAAATAAACACAATGAAGTTAGTTTGTAGGCCGGGTACAATGGGAGTGCCTATTATGTGGAATCAGACCTTCGCTTAAATAGAAAATATAGAAAACCGGAAGAGACTATTTCGCGATCAACAAAACTACGACATGCGAAGAAAATCGAATTTGTTGTGGCAGAGACAATCGATCTACATCTTGTCAGTTCGTATGCGTGTAGAAAATGTGGACTGAGAGCGTCGACTCTGCCAAAAAACAGGGATGAGTTCAGGAAAAAATTTCAACAAACTAAGCGAGAGTTATTGGAAAGGTCGCAGTCATTTTCCTCTAAGAGAATGGCAACTGCAAGTGGGGGATCCCTGGTTTCGTCGAAACGAGTTCTCTTTGAAAAGACGAATGTCAACACGGCACGCTGACGAACACATCTCTCCCCTCTGTGTAGTTTGCGATAGTGTCTCGCTGGTATTCTTTGCAAGAAATATCATGGTAGTCTAAACGTTCCAGCACTTTTATAATGCATTCGTCAAGATTTGTTTGTATCATGATATCAACAAGTACAGTCAAAACAAACTTCGCGTTAGTCGTAGTAGGCAGCAATACCTGACCCTTTTCACGATTGGCCACGATAAAATGATAAACATCTGCGCGACTATCATTTGCATATGAAAGTACCCGAACCTGGTAAGAAATCTTACCAGTGAATTGCAGAACCGGACAGTTGGTCGTGTCTAACGCCACTCCATACTTCCTGTCCCGGCGCTCGCAATTTATTCAATCTTATTACTTTTATACACAATATTTATTAATAATAACAGATGAATATTAGGTACGACCGACTGTCGACAGTCTAGTTGTGTATTAAGTTCGTTGCTAGAACCATCTTATTTTCGGACACCGGAGTAAAAACTACTAAGATAGTCATCAAGTACATCTAGGGTCATTTGTGTATCTGCCGAACTTCAGTAGAATGTGTACTTTTCAACCATTTCATGAACGAGTTAACGAGTATTTTTTGTGGTGGTGGTGGTGGATCAGTTCGAACTTGTCGATGTCTGAGAACGTTGCATATCGCTAGGAAACTTGGTTTTCCCGTCTTTGTTACCTTCAATTTGACTTTCATTCGCATTATTCTGAGCGAGCTGGTCTGCCAGTTCTTACAGTTCTGCAACTTAGCTATTTCCTAGGAGATCAAAATTCACATCCGCCATATGACAAAGAATATATATATTTCGCGCTAAATCTACATGAGCATTTTAAAATAGAATGCCACATTTTTCGTTCAAATCATTGGTTTTATTAGTTCATTAGCATACACATTTATTTATTCTATAATTAAAGTAGTCACTTGTTTCAAAATCATATTTTGTTTACTGAAAATAGTTCCATCAAGTGATGACGTCACACTGTGATACGCATGTGATATTTAATTTTGGGCAATAATTTCACCACATTTAAAATTATAATGTACATATTAAACATTTATTACCAAAATACAGCTAAAGGCATAAAGCAGGAGATGTTATTAAACGACATTTTGCAGAAGAATAGTAAGTAATAACCATGCGCCAGAGAATAATATGGCTGTCCAAATAGTTGGCGACCCGAAAGAGCTCATTTGGATCCTAGCTTAAAAGCTTTTGTGAATGTTTGAAAAACATGTACAGTACTATATTAAACAATAAATGACAACATGCGATCATGTCTGGGTAGTTATATACATAAAATTTAATTATGATGATGAGCTAAAACATTCTAACCAGCAAATGCTCAAAGCAAAAAATATAAAAGACCAGAAAATGCTCAAAGCAATAAATGAAACAGAAATTGGTCAAAACAAATCAAAAAAACGTCGAAAAACGATCATATAATAGTCGAAACATTTTCTTATTTTCTTAGATTTGCTCATCTATTTTGAACTTTTTGGCGAATTTGTTAGGGTCTTGTCGGACTGCAATATGGCGATACCAATCTCCGCTTCTGTATGTCAACTGTTGGCAAAGTTGTGTATTATTTCTAGTTTTATAGACAAGTCGTGTCAAATTACTAATTATAGAGCTAGTTGTTTGGAACATGGCGCATTGGTTGTTATGCACTTTTAAAAGACCCCGAAAGTGTGCCAATTCGACTTCAAAACGTGGTCCAAATTGTCGAATTTTTCTCCACAATGTTCTGTTAAAATAATTGTAAAAGAGATAATCTGCATTTGACCACTTATATACGTTGTGTCGAAATGTGTCTGTGATGGTTTCGCGTGTGGTACGTTGATTTTGTGCTAAATATACTATGTCTTCAAAACTCCAACACAGCAAATTTTTCAACAGAATCAGAGATTCGTCGAAGTATTCAAGTATAAGAACTAGGTCGAATTCTTTGTCCAGTCTCATAATGGTTTCATTCACAATAGTTTCATTGAGTGTGGATTCAAATGACAAACCAAATTCCCTTAACTGATTATTTCTGCCCGCCGATTTTTTTGAGCTCTGTGGTTTTTCAAGGAATGCTTGCATAGACGCCATTACTTCTTTTATATGACTGAAAAAAATCATATGTGACTCTACGTGCGTGGCTGGCTCTCTTAAAATGGTCACATAAATAGGGTTGTCTTCCATGAATGAGTTTATTGTTTTTCTCTGGTACGACACATGACCAGTAAGGATATTGTATTTTGAAGATGAATTAACAACGCCACCAATCGGTGGCAGTATTATCGACTGACTGAGATGCACTTTTCGTATATGTCCGTTTTTTGTGTTACGAGTGGAAAACACGAATGAGAGTTTATTTGCATATCCGTAGCGGCAAAAGATGCAATGGAGTGAAGTACTTCCTGTTTTATGAGTTTTTATGAAGACAATAATACCTGCTGGTTGGCACGTTGATGGTGTGGTTGGTGTCGGTGTCTTTGATGTACCATCTACTACACGTGACACACTAAGTGGCAGCGAGTTGCTTGAGAATCGGCTGTACCATGTCCCAATAGTTCCGATAAGTAGTAACGAGGTCAATATCTGTGAAAATAATCAGTTCAGTGTTATAATGAACTTTATGGCAACGAGAGTAAAACAATTAACTGGGAAGTACATTACCCTGCATAGTTTAGTTAGGAATATAAACGTTACAGTGCACAATGAAGAGTTTTAAAGAATACATTTGTTTTGGACCTTTGTCTATGTATCAGACGATTCGAGTCTAGATTCTAAAATATAAGTAAGCCCATCACATACAAAATCGGCATGAACAAGTACAGAACTTAACATAATCACATGACATAACATCAGAAGTAATGAACGTGCAGAAGATGACAGCAGTCATTTTGTCATGTTATTACACACGTAGGAAGTGATATGCTGTAACACAGATATATTAGACAGCTATAATTTTCTTATGTAAGTTGCGTTTTGTAATGTAATTAAATGATCTACAAAATATTTTTCTGAACATGATAAATGTGTATTTAAAATACATTTTAATCTTTGCGCCAGGCCCTGCACGGCAAGTCACTGTTATATGGTTCTAATCAAACGCAAAGCCAATGATTATGATAATGGTGCTACAATTTTAATTTGTCATATATATTTGTAACATGTACGCATGCTAAAACAGAAAAACGCTTAATATGGCTGGTTTTCAGATAGCTGGTCACGAATGTGTGGTGTTTATGATTAAAAAATCGAAAAACAAAACAAATAAAGGTATTTTCTCGGAAATGATGAGATAAACACAAAGGTTTATTTTTCAATCTCAATGTGTTGATTATTTTGTGAATTTCTCAGGTGAATCTGCCATCTGCACCATACATGACGTTCAGAATTCCCGGTAATGTCATCGCAATTGGGTTTGCTTGTGATATTTATTTCTTGAAATTTATCTATTTATGAAAAATAACAAACCATCAATCGCATTTAAAAAAACTATATACAAATTATATGAAATGATATAGAGTGCTGATTGAAATTTGAAAATGTGTTGCACATAATTAAATTAAAAAAGAGAAACAAGTTACGAATGTCATTCCGTATGGAGTTGCGAAAATATCTCGTATTGTCCATCGTCCCAGTTTCATTGAATTAATCGACACAGTAAGTCTTGTTCAAGTACTTTCCTAATTATGTCACATACTTCATTGCAAGTCCTTCATCAGTTCACACATACTAAGCAGCCATGAATAAAACATTGTTGATTAATTCAGTTGAGATTGTGTACCGTCGCTTCAACTTATTCAACTTTAACTGCCTGTGTCTTAAGTGTTAGTTTGAGGCTTTCAATGCATTTAAAATAATACCAACTTACCGTCAGGACAAAGCATTTAATGTACGACATATTTCCCATCTTATAACACAGATATTTATGTTATGTTATCTCAATAAACACCTAAAAACGTAATTGTTGAGAATTATTATTAATGTTAATGTGTTCAGCTTATTACGAGCATACGGGCAATATGCAAAAATTGTAATAAAGTACTAGCATTGCTATGTTATATAATATAGTACAAGTACATCAGGTTTTTAGTACATTTAATTTTATTAGAACTGAAAAGTGTGGCCGCAGGATACGCAGAATCACGAGCGTTCCTTTTGTGATGAAGTCGACACAGTTCAACACATATTAAATTGACCTGCATTAAGCGTCCATGGCGTAAATGAGAAAGCATAAATGCATGAACTGTTTGTGTTTTAAACACAAAAAACAGCTTGCAATCGGCATTATTTTGTTGAATTATGAAACGAATGCTAGTGTATATGTATCTCAAGATGTATGACATAACTGATCAGTCCATACTGATCCGAGATGTGGCACTATAATGCCATACAATAAAACAATGTTGGCGAAAGTAATGTGCATTAGGTTCCCCTATGCCCAAGTGTGAATGGAATCTTTCTAAGCACAACTGAGATATGGTTTTGAAATATCAGATTTACTTGATTAATGAACACATTTTCAAACACTTTACAGTTAGAATAAGAACGAATCCTCATAATCAAATCAAATCACAGATGGCCAGCTGGAATAAAACAGTTTTGAAAACACTATTTTACCGTGGTGTGACAACAATTAGCTCACATGGTTTTGCAAAGAATCCTGGTTCTAAATGGATCACATAACATATTTGTGGCAGAATTATTTGCAAATTATATACAAATATTTAGGAACAATGCTGCCCAACGTTCAAAGTTTCTTATATATAACATATTTACACGAATTCCTGGCACACATAAAGATCTCATGAAATATTTGTATCATGACAAAAAATGTCATTTCTATCCTCCAAATATTCGCCATATCATACAAAATTTAAACCACATCATGCCACAAACGTGATTGAAAACGAGAATCATTTGAATAAATTATATAACGTATCCTTATTCTGTAAATTGTACGACAAATTAGTTGTGTTCACGCTACACGAAATAAGATTAAAGGTGATTTAGGCTTATCTCACATATTTGCATTTCGGCTATTGGATGGCCAGTCCTTAGCACGGGCTAAGGGGCGCCATCAGACGATGACTTTTGTTAAGCCGCTGTTTACGAAAAATCCTTTTAATTTAGCTTGCATATCCTAGTAAGCATTTTTTTCTATACCCCAGCGAGGAGTCCAACTGTTTCAAAATTTCGCAGTCTTTCTATGTACTGTTAAAAACTCAAGACAGCAATGAAATCACTGACCGATCAAAAATATTTCGGGTAAAGCACTCATCAGTAAAAAATACCAAATTGTTTGGCAATTTTTGTCCAAAAATTGAAGATAACAGCCAAACCACATGACTAATATATAGTTGGCTCCAGTCATACATTTTATATGCAAAAATATCAAGTTTCATACTGATCCAAATTCTGCCAAATCAATTGATTAAGTGAAGTGCACTAGTTCACAATAGGAACTTTTAGATTCATTCAGCAGTTTTTGAAACGAAATGATGAAAAAATCGCGAAAGGCTTGGATCCTAAAGAAGAAGAAAAATCAAGGAAAAACAACTAATACGACACGAGCCCTTCAACCTTTGGCTCTTAATTACAATGGTAACCAAAAAGCTCCCCATAGGCTATGAAACCATATAAACAGGTACAGTCAATATAGCCGTTCATCTATAATGCTGCTTCAAAAGGCATGCCGTAAAATTGGTCCTTTGTTATGCACCAATACACGCAATACAATGTTACTATTCAATCGACTTAAAAAACATGTTAGTTGAAAAATATGGGCTATTGTGAAAGAGTAAAGCTTGCAGTAATGCATACAAACAATTAGTAGACAATGATCTGAATTCGAAGCTGTGTGGGTGTGTCCTTGAACTTTATAACCAATGTAGTAACAGGACGTACCTCTTAACAAAATCAAGCAACCGCGACAAAATTTGCTGTGCGTTCATATCTTTTCCCGTGTCCGTCTTTTTAGTCATTTCTGATACATTTCCTGACCTTAGATGTTCCCAACGCAGAAATAGAAAGTGATAAAAGCTGGATATTTCTCGCATCACACCATCAAAACCATAGCTAGTCGATAATATGTTTACTAAACTCTCAGCAAAGTGAAAGCCACGAAAAGAACGATTAGTTTGATCTTCTTTTTGTCGGTAGTTAGGGCTCCAGACTACGCGTAACTCCGATGGCAGCCATCTTATTCTTTCTGGTATTTATGGTGGACTTGTTGGATACACCCGTACAACGAACATGTCGTCTGCTTTAGATTCTTGTGTATTCTTCCCACACTTTTGAACAAGAAATGTTCAAACCAATGTCTTTTCGTGCATGTAAGATGTAGGGGTAATACCATGAGGTCCATAGTAAACTACTGATAGTAGCAGACGTTTGACTTTTTCAATTTCCCGAGAGTCGTTCTAAAACAGTTTCCCCGTTTTCGTTATTGTGTTCCCGTTTGACTTCATTAAAATGGCTGTTACGGGAAAACAACTTCAAACAGATTACAATCGGTGTTCGTGCTTGTGAATGTTTATCAAACATATTAATAATTGGTGATAGTGAAAATACGAGATATGTCAGAAAGGCAGGTCGGGAAAGTGAATCAAACTAAGCTATATCTAAGTTATGTAATAAATGACATGGACATTTTAGTTTAACCAATTTAACCTACCTTGCAGTTCGTTATGATCGGCAATGGTTAAGATTGGTAGTCCCGTTTAGACAATACATTAGCTAATGGAATGTAGTCGAACTCATAGAACGAAACCATTCAGGTCGAATTTGGACCAACCTTATTGGAATGAAGAGGTGATCAATAATGGACCAATGCATAGAGTGAGGTAATTTGACAGAGCTATACGCACGGCCGATTCACTCAGTGACATTTTCGAGATAGTTAAAATAAGTTCGTTCTCAGGTATGACCTGACATCCCCTTAACCTAAATAGAAGCAACTTAATCTTATGCTAATGATCCGTTGGTTGAAAGGCTATCTAAATATAGACGTAAAGCGTATGCTGCAGTAATAAATGCTACTAAAACCACGCAGTGACATATTTATATTCTGACCTCACTTTCCCGATCATGTGTGTGCGCCCGTGCGTGCGTCCGGAACTGTATCTTAGAAATGCCTGGACCAATCACAATCAAACTTCACACATATATCGTACATGATATTATACATATGCACGTCAATTTGTTTCACGATCTGAATCTAGATGGTCGAATGGCTGCCATTTTTGTGCTAAAAATCATCAAAATCAAGCTTTTCTCGACTGTTTATACATTAGTCATCATGGGACCTTGATGCAAATAATTTTGTTTTTCAGATAAGATTCAAAATGGCCGACTGGCGGCCATTTTGTTTTAATGAATGTGGTTCTCGTGCCACATCTCTGACTTGCTATCAATGATTAGGTTCAAATTTTAAATATTGATTATACATACATCATTTTTGTGCTAAAAAATCATCAAATATCAAGCATTTATGGATGGATTTCGTTCAAACTTGGTACATATATTAGATATTACAGGTTCCTGATGCACATCATTTATTTTTTAGATCGGATTCAAAATAGCTGTCTAGCGGCCATTTTGTTTTAATGAATCGGCTTCTAGACCCATATCTCCGACATGTTTTGACTGATTATATTCTAATTTTAAATATTCATTGTACATCATGTCATAGATAAACAGATATATTGGTTTGACGATCCTATTCAAAATGGCCGAATAGTGGTCATTTTTGTGGTAAAAAATAATCAAATATCAAGCATTTCTGGCATATATGAATGGATTTCTTTCAAACTTGGTACATACATCAGACATTACGGTTTCCTGCTGCACGTCATTTTATTTTTCAGATTGGATTCAAAATGGCTGACTGGTGGCCATTTTGTTTTAATGATTGGGCTCCTTGTAAGTACTCCAACTAGAGTAACAAAACATAGTAAGTCAACTATAAATCACATTTATACTAATTTCTACAATATGCAGATTCCCCACTTGTTGCGGATTTGTTTTTATTTTTTTAATGGCCACATGATCTGTGATCTCTTCGTCAAGACCTTTTCTGTGTCTATGATTCTCAGGCATGATTTGAAAGCTGAATCATAGGACAGTTTATTGTATTTTCAAGACGTTAATTTGACAACTAATAATTTCCGTATTTTTTGATATATGCCCGCTTCCCGTTTAACCCCAAAAAATAGTAAACGTGTAAAAAAGATAAATCATGGATAATTGCAATCAGGAAATCAATAAAAACAAATTATACGTTATTGGGGAAGTTATCAAAAGTAAAAAAATCACAAAAATGTCGTAGGAAACACCAGAAGACTCTGATTTCCGTTTTTAGAAAGCCGCGTATAAAACAATATTTTAATATATGTAAGAGTGACTTATCACTCAACAACTTTTATCGGTTTTAAAAAACAAACATGAAACAAATATCAGCTTCAGCTGATTTTAATGTAGATTGAATATTAGGGGCATAGTGTCCATCGAGTATGGAGTGGAAATTGTTGACTCAGTAGTACTGTAACTACATATATAGTAGAACATTTGGTGATTAGTTATGTAATATCATCTATCAATATCACGAATAAAAAGCATCACGTGACTGTTTGCGTTATAATCAGATGATTTTAATATTCTTCAGAACCACTAATCCTCGTGTGTATCGTCTATATAAATTGTGTGCAGTTTGAAAGCGGCGACAGGCTACGTGGCTGGGCGGCAGCACAGAATTTAACAAAAAACTTACCTTACTTTAATAGAGTCACATCAATGTGAATCTTTTGTTGAAGCTGTTTAAAATCAGCTATTATGTGTATTGCATTTTTTTTGGCTAATTAATTACAATAAATATTTAGCGAAATATTTATTTAATATTTACGAATATTTAACCAGTAGTGTGGTGGGTTATATGCATTGGAATACACTGCAGGTGCGCGCTGTCCTAATGATATAAGCGTATTTGCATATGAATAGTTGGGTATCGTATGTGAAGTCAATGACTCTCGTACTGCAGTACGTGCCTCAATTGTGTGATTAGTGGAGCAGGTAAACCAGATGTTATTTGCTGTTGGCGACCATGTATTTTCATCAGTTACTGTTCCATTTTGATATTTGAAATAAGGAAATGAAAAGCTGTCAGAATAACTATTCAAGTAAAACTACCTTCAGAATGTGAGTCAAACAGACTGACCACTAGACCACGGAGACTACACGTCTGGCTATGAAGCAAGCATTGATGTTGGCGCTCGGGGTTTCCATTATGTTTCGTGGGTTCGAATTTTGCATGAGGCTATTTGTAACTTTTCGCATGGTCTTATGTCTAATTCAATAAATATTGAATTGCAGTACACATTGCGTGGAAATATTTGTTTTATTCCAAATAGCGTTGAATGTTCTTGTTCTTTTACTCAAAACTCTACTTTCACAAATAAAGCGTCTGAATAATCCTAAACGACGTATATTATTACAATATACTGTAGTGTATGACCAGGGGTGTATTGATGGTTGGCACAAGGTACAATGTCTAGCCTGTCGGACCATGCTTTTAACAAGCATGCTGTAAACAAGGCAGTTTGCTAATATTTCGACCAGCCTGCCTTCTTCCTCGTCCGTACGAAATTCCACCATCATGAAGTATGCATCACGAGACTAAATACTGTCTTCTCATTGGATAAAGGTTGCACAGCAAAGTGGGGGAATGGGTGACTACGTAAACGATTACAACCCCGACTCAAAACGTTTTATTAAACATGTGGAATTGTTCAAAGTGAACAAATCTGACTTCGTCTCGACTGAAGACTGTGTACTTATGGGGCACCGGGTTACAGATGTTGTAAGGCATCTTTTTTAGTCCATTGGTAGGGCTATTTCGTCAAAACATCAAAATCATAGTTTATTAGATCAAACTATTGAGTATACCTATTATAAATAGAACTATTGATCAAAAATGATAAACTGGAACAGGATGGTATGGTAATCGCTGCTCTAAATGTCTTACTAATGTGTCAATGTGTTTTTCATTGATTTGCTCTTTCAAGTATTTTTCATCATCGTGCTGTTTACATTTTCAACATCAACTGCTTTCATCTGTTGTACATTAGAAATGGGCGCACCATAAGATTTAGTAAACTGTATTCGAATTCAGGTGTCTGTGGCGCTTTGGAATGTTGACTGCCATGAGACATTAAAACACACAATAGCAACATTAATAGTAACTCGTCAATAGGTGAAAAAATGACAGCTTATATTAATCGCCACAACGTGACTCTAACTCCGAATCAACCAGGTTACTGATGTAACTATCGTTCATCCTAGCTACCGAAATCTCGATGCCGGCGAGTTGAAGACGGTTGAATGGGCTTCCGAACTTTTTTATGCATGTAGACTGGGCATACATACTGTAATTGTTGTCATAAAAGTCGTATAACTGTCATAAACTTGTGCTGAATTACTTGAAAAATAGAACCGCGTTGGCTGCTTGACACGATATGAGTTGAAGACAATAAACAGTGCAATGAATTAATATATCAGTAGTATAGAGATCTTTCTTCACAACGCCGTGAACGAGCTGATCAGCTGTTTGTCTTCAATGCACTCTGCTACATTTCCGGCGATCGTTGATGCAATGAGAGCGACGGTACATAACGGTTGTATGATATCACTTGATTTCAACGACTCCATCATTTTAAGAAATCTGACACACAATTCCCCAGATTCATTCAACAAAAATGGCAGTTTAGAGTTTATTGTTCCATAACATGACAAAATACTTCGGTTGCTGAATGGTGCTTTCTTTAATTGTGGATGGCGATGTTGCTAACATTCCTGGATGGATTTGCCCCTGCAATACATTGCATTCTCGTAGATTGTCCTTTAATGGTAGACCGAGCTGTAAAATTAGATCCAGTACTGGGTCAAAGTTCATTATGTAGGTTGTTCTGCCAGGGAATATAGAACGGTGAAGTCTAATGTGATGGCGTTCCTGTTTACTTTAGATTGAATGATGTCTACAATATTAGATTAGCAGCGAATGTCAACCCCAGTTTCATGGCATCTCAATGACCCGGTGTTGCTCTTTGAAAGTGAACTAATACGTCTGAGTGGAGTATTATTCCATTATCTCTACAGAATTAAAGCTAGTCGCGACCTCTGATCCACTCGTTTTCACAACCTGAGGCTTAATTAAGCCTAGTAGAAGTCACAGATTTTTCATCTGACGTTGACTTTGGACTTCTTCTGTACTGAGTCTTTGTTGTCGTTTCGGTCGGCGTTCTTGCGTTTACTGGAGGTTATACATTTCAGCATGGATATGTTGTACTCTCGTACTAGACAGTAGGCTTTTCGACAGTGCTAAATATATAACCACGATTTGGCTGTTTAATATTAGCCGTACTTTGCATAATAATTAAGTATAATCAAATTGCTACGTAATCGTACATATATAAGTTCTGTGAAATTTGCGGTGGTATAGTGGTATGGGACTGACTTGTAACTCGTTTACCTACAAAGCTTGCCTACACATGCAACACTAATGCAAATTCATACAAAACGCCGTATCGGTTCAAAACCCTGGCCTACGTTGGGTCAAGTAAGCAGGTTGCTTTCCTTCTTTTAATTCAGCAAACAGGTGTGTTGAAGCACACAATCTGGTAATTACCAGGTCTAGGCAAGGCGGCTAAAATAATTGGGTCAAATTCTCAAAAGTTGGTTATATAAGATGAGGTCTTTCACATCGCATTTCAGATAAAACGCAGTGAAATAACCCATTAGCTTACAATAACCATATCATTTTAACTCTACGAACGCTGATAGTTCATTTCGTGGTGTGAGACCTAAATGTACAACGTCGGTATATAGCGTGTATGCTATGTTACAACTGACATGGGAAATGTTTTAATAAAAATATAAATCGAAGATAAATCATTGATAGTTACAGCTATTGTCTCTTCAAAATCGGTGCATGGAAAGTTGCAAGAGAAAATAAATAAATTGTAAATAATATTGCAGAAATAATTTTATCTAATTCCACGATACCGCCAGAGTTTTGTGTCAATCCTCACCTGCGACTCGGATTGATGCTACTCTGGCAATAATTACGATGGTAAGACGAAATAATGATAAAATAATAAACAATAATAGTACAATAATTACCCAATGATGGTGAAAAAATTCCACAATTATGGTAAAATAATGAAAACATAATGAAATATTAATAGTATAATATTAATGGTAAGATTGGTTAGAGTGTCTTCTGACTTCAAACTAAGAGAAAATATTATGGGATTATATATCACATGTATACATATCCTTTAACTCGTCTATTCATATGGAACGCGATATGACCACCATCACCTCTATTTCTATGGAAATCACTACGCGTTGTTGAAATATATGGTGAATGCTAGCATAGCCATGAATAATGTGTTTGCTGCTGCTGTTTTGGACTTTATTTCACGTATCCGTGACATACACAAGAAACATGCAAGGATTATCTATTAGTCGTATCGATATTTCGACTGGGATTTTACGCTCAAAAAACAGCAAAAACTGAATGTTAAGAATGTTAAGTTTATTAACTCTCATTGGCTGTCATTTGAATCATATGTTTGTCTTGTGTCAGATTGTGATTGTGATCAGATATCTTGACTCTTTAAATCTCGAAGGGACTTTTTAAACTGTTTGTCCAATTGTTGGTGTGCATTGCTAATTACGGTGACATAGCTGCCTTCTGTTGATCAGGGACTGTGTGCTGGTTGAGTTCGACTTTCTCGTTCAGGATTCTTTATTGATATTTCTGGATATGGCTCATTATCAAGCTCAGCATAATTTCTGCCAAGTCACCAAATGTGAAATTGCTATTTACTTTCAGATGCTAAATAGGTGCCATGGTACAAACAAATTAGACTGGCACAGTCTGGGCGATTTATTTTTTTTGAATTTAAAATTAAATTTAAAAAATAGTGCAATAGAGGTGTTAACGCGAAATCCCCTGTAACCGCGAAATCAACCAGACTGGACGTTTTTGCCGCGCCTCCTGTGGTGAAAGCAAGAACTAGTGTGTTTTTCATAATAGTTTTTATGTTAATGAGCAGAATGACAGGCAAGAATGTTATCCAATCAGAGTGATTTGACCTTTTAAACTATATCTAGTTAACCTTGGTACATGAATACTTCACTTTTCTTTTATAACAAACGAACTACTATTTATAATGTTTCGTACAAAGTATTCTAATGGAGAGAAGTAGCCTGCGTGTAGCTTTATCTCGCATGGGTTACAGTGAAGCGCGATCTGGACAGAAGACCCACAATGTTTACCTCATTATGCAGCGCGCACGCCCCCACTCCTTTTCTGTATCCGTTCAGTGATGTCACTGCATATCATGAATAAATAATAGCAACAGATTAGATGCAAATAAGACCAGTCTCTGCTGGTTTCGCGTTCACCCCACCTTTCGCAAAACTATTTTTCCTTTTTTTAACTGAAAAAAAATCACTACAGATGGGCCAGTCTAAAACAAATGTATATGTACAGTGATACAAATAAAACGTGGTTTGCAACAAATGTTGGTAAATATCTTAAAGTTTTGATAAAAAACAATACTTTTATCATAAGGGAATGTTAGTTCGTGAACTTTTTCGTTCAAAAACATATATTTAGTCGCTTTCTCAAATATTCTATCACAAAAGAAACCAGCTATATTAGGTTGTACAGGTTTGGTCTCCTGGAGGTCTCTTGGAGGTCACCGCAATAACTGTTTTCGAGCACATCAATAATATATTGTATTTCCTAGCATAGAGGTGCAAATAAACACAATGAACTTAGTTTGTAGGCCGGGTACAATGGGAGTGCCTATTATGTGGAATCAGACCTTCGCTTAAATAGAAAATATAGAAAACCGGAAGAGACTATTTCGCGATCAACAAAACTACGACATGCGAAGAAAATCGAATTTGTTGTGGCACAGACGATCGATCTTCATCTTGTCAGTTCGTATGCATGCAGAAAATGTGGACTGAGAGCGTCGACTCTGCCAAAAAACAGGGATGAGTTCAGGAAAAAAATTCAACAAACTAAGCGAGAGTTATTGGAAAGATCGCAGTCATTTTCCTCTAAGAGAATGGCAACTGGTTTCGTCAAAACTAGTTCTCTTTGAAAAGACGAATGTCAACACGGCACGCTGACGAACACATCTCTCCCCTCTGTGTAGTTTGCGATAGTGTCTCGCTGGTATTCTTTGCAAGAAATATCATGGTAGTCTAAACGTTCCAGCACTTTTATAATGCATTCGTCAAGATTTGTTTGTATCATGATATCAACAAGTACAGTCAAAACAAACTTCGCGTAAGTCGTGGGAGATCGTAGTAGGCAGCAATACCTGACCCTTTTCACGATTGGCCACGATAAAATGATAGACATCTGCGCGACTATCATTTGCATATGAAAGTACCCGAATCTGGTAAGAAATCTTACCAGTGAATTGCAGAACCGGACAGTCGGTCGTGTCTAACGGCACTCCATACTTCCTTTCCCGATGCTCGCAATTTATTCACTCTTATTACTTTTATACACAATATTTATTAATAATAACAGATTAATATTAGGTACGACAGACTGTCGACAGTCTAGTTGTGTATTAAGTTCGTTGCTAGAACCATCTTATTTTCGGACACCGGAGTAAAAACTACTAAGATAGTCATCAAGTACATCTAGGGTCATTTGTGTATCTGCCGAACTTCAGTTGAATGTGTACTTTTCAACCATTTCTTGAACTAGTTAACTGTATTTTTTGTGGTGGTGGTGGTGGATCAGTTCAAACTTGTCGATGTCTAAGAACGTCGCATATCGCTAGGAAACTTGGTTTTCCCGTCTTTGTTACCTTGAATTTGACCTTCATTCGCATTATTCTGAGCGAGCTGGTCTGCCAGTTCTTACAGTTCTGCAACTTAGCTATTTCCTAGGAGATCAAAATTCACATCCGCCGTATGACAAAGAATATATATATTTCGCGCTAAATCTACATGAGCATTTTAAAATAGAATGCCACACTTTCCCTTCAAATCATTGGTTTCATTAGTTCATTAGCATACACATTTATTTATTCTATAATTAAAGTAGTCACTTGTTTCAAAATCATATTTTGTTTACTGAAAATAGTTCCATCAAGTGATGACGTCACACTGTGGGGATACGCATGTGATATTTAATTTTGGGCAATAATTTCACCACATTTAAAATTATAATGTACATATTAAACATTTATTACCAAAATACAGCTAAAGGCATAAAGCAGGAGATGTTATTAAACGACATTTTGCAGAAGAATAGTAAGTAATAACCATGCGCCAGAGAATAATATGGCTGTCCAAATAGTTGGCGACACGGAAGAGCTCATTTGGATCCTAGCATAAAAACTTTTGTGAATGTTTGAAAAACATGTACAGTACTATATTAAACAATAAATGACAACATGCGATAATGTCTGGGTAGTTATATACATAAAATTTAATTATGATGATGAGCTAAAACATTCTAACCAGCAAATGCTCAAAGCAAAAAATATAAAAGACCAGAAAATGCTCAAAGCAATCAATGAAACAGAAATTGATCAAAACAAATCAAAAAAACGTCGAAAAACGATCATATAATAGTCGAAACATTTTCTTATTTTCTTAGATTTGCTCATCTATTTTGAACTTGTTGGCGAATTTGTTAGGGTCTTGTCGGACTGCAATATGGCGATACCAATCTCCGCTTCTGTATGTCAACTGTTGGCAAAGTTGTGTATTATTTCTAGTTTTATAGACAAGTCGTGTCAAATTACTATTAATTATAGAGCTAGTTGTTTGGAACGGTCTGCATTGGTTGTTATGCACTTTTAAAAGACCCCGAAAGTGTGCCAATTCGACTTCAAAACGTGGTCCAAATTGTCGAATTTTTCTCCACAATGTTCTGTTAAAATAATTGTAAAAGAGATAATCTGCATTTGACCACTTATATACGTTGTGTCGAAATGTGTCTGTGATGGTTTCGCGTGTGGTACGTTGATTTTGTGCTAAATATACTATGTCTTCAAAACTCCAACACAGCAAATTTTTCAACAGAATCAGAGATTCGTCGAAGTATTCAAGTATAAGAACTAGGTCGAATTCTTTGTCCAGTCTCATAATGGTTTCATTCACAATAGTTTCATTGAGTGTGGATTCAAATGACAAACCAAATTCCCTTAACTGATTATTTCTGCCCGCCGATTTTTTTGAGCTCTGTGGTTTTTCAAGGAATGCTTGCATAGACGCCATTACTTCTTTTCTATGACTGAAAAAATTCATATGTGACTCTACGTGCGTGGCTGGCTCTCTTAAAATGTCACATAAATAGGGTTGTCTTCCATGAATGAGTTTATTGTTTTTCTCTGGTACGACACATGACCAGTAAGGATATTGTATTTTGAAGATGAATTAACAACGCCACCAATCGGTGGCAGTATTATCGACTGACTGAGATGCACTTTTCGTATATGTCCGTTTTTTGTGTTACGAGTGGAAAACACGAATGAGAGTTTATTTGCATATCCGTAGCGGCAAAAGATGCAATGGAGTGAAGTACTTCCTGTTTTATGAGTTTTTATAAAGACAATAATCCCTGCTGGTTGGCACGTTGATGGTGTGGTTGGTGCCGGTGTCTTTGATGTACCATCTACTACACGTGACACACTAAGTGGCAGCGAGTTGCTTAAGAATCGGCTGTACCATGTCCCAATAGTTCCGATAAGTAGTAACGAGGTCAATATCTGTGAAAATAATCAGTTCAGTGTTATAATGAACTTTATGGCAACGAGAGTAAAACAATTAACTGGGAAGTACATTACCCTGCATAGTTTAGTTAGGAATATAAACGTTACAGTGCACAATGAAGAGTTTTAAAGAATACATTTGTTTTGGATCTATGTCTATGTATCAGACGATTCGAGTCTAGATTCTAAAATATAAGTAAGCCCATCACATACAAAATCGGCATGAACAAGTACAGAACTTAACATAATCACATGACATAACATCAGAAGTAATGAACGTGCAGAAGATGACAGCAGTCATTTTGTCATGTTATTACACACGTAGGAAGTGATATGCTGTAACACAGATATATTAGACAGCTATAATTTTCTTATGTAAGTTGCGTTTTGTAATGTAATTAAATGATCTACAACATATTTTTCTGAACATGATAAATGTGTATTTAAAATACATTTTAATCTTTGCGCCAGGCCCTGCACGGCAAGTCACTGTTATATGGTTCTAATCAAACGCAAAGCCAATGATTATGATAATGGTGCTACAATTTTAATTTGTCATATATATTTGTAACATGTACGCATGCTACAACAGAAAAACGCTTAATATGGCTGGTTTTCAGATAGCTGGTCACGAATGTGTGGTGTTTATGATTAAAAAATCGAAAAACAAAACAAATAAAGGTATTTTCTCGGAAATGATGAGATAAACACAAAGAAGGTTTATTTTTCAATCACAATGTGTTGATTATTTTGTGAATTTCTCAGGTGAATCTGCCATATGCACCATACATGACATTCAGAATTTACGGTAATGTCATCGCAATTGGGTTTGCTTGTGATATTTATTTCTTGAAATTTATCTATTTATGAAAAATAACAAGCCATCAATCGCATTTAAAAAAACTATATACAAATTATATGAAATGATACAGAGTGCTGATTGAAATTTGAAAATGTGTTGCACATAATTAAATTAAAAAAGAGAAACAAGTTACGAATGTCATTCCGTATGGAGTTGCGAAAATATCTCGTATTGTCCATCGTTCCAGTTTCATTGAATTAATCGACACAGTAAGTCTTGTTCAAGTACTTTCCTAATTATGTCACATACTTCATTGCAAGTCCTTCATCAGTTCACACATACTAAGCATCCATGAATAAAACATTTTTGTTGATTGATTCAGTTGAGATTGTGTACCGTCGCTTCAACTTATTCAACTTTAACTGCCTGTGTCTTAAGTGTTAGTTTGAGGCTTTCAATGCATTTAAAATAATACCAACTTACCGTCAGGACAAAGCATTTAATGTACGACATATTTCCCATCTTCTAACACAGATATTTATGTTATGTTATCTCAATAAACACTACAAAAAGTAAATGTTGAGAATTATTATTAATGTTAATGTGTTCAGCTTATTACGAGCATACGGGCAATATGCAAAAATTGTAATAAAGTACTAGCATTGCTATGTTATATAATATAGTACAAGTACATCAGGTTTTTAGTACATTTAATCTTATTAGAACTGGAAAGTGTGGCCGCAGGATACGCAGAATCACGAGCGTTCCTTTTGTGATGAAGTCGACACAGTTCAACACATATTAAATTGACCTGCATTAAGCGTCCATGGCGTAAATGAGAAAGCATAAATGCATGAACTGTTTGTGTTTTAAACACAAAAACAGCTTGCAATCGGCATTATTTTGTTGAATTATGAAACGAATGCTAGTGTATATGTATCTCAAGATGTATGACATAACTGATCAGTCCATACTGATCCGAGATGTGGCACTATAATGCCATACAATAAAACAATGTTGACCAAAGTAATGTGCATTAGGTTCCCCTATGCCCAAGTGTGAATGGAATCTTTCTAAGCACAACTGAGATATGGTTTTGAAATATCAGATTTACTTGATTAATGAACACATTTTCAAACACTTTACAGTTAGAATAAGAACGAATCCTCATAATCAAATCAAATCACAGATGGCCAGCTGGAATAAAACAGATTTGAAAACACTATTTTATCGTGGTGTGACAACAATTAGTTCACATGGTTTTGCAAAGAATCCTGGTTCTAAATGGATCACATAACATATTTGTGGCAGAATTATTTGCAAATTATATACAAATATTTAGGAACAATGCTGCCCAAGGTTCAAAGTTTCTTATATATAACATATTTACACGAATTCCTGGCACACATAGAGATCTCATGAAATATTTGTATCATGACAAAAAATGTCATTTCTGTCTTCCAAATATTCGCCATATCATACAAAATTTAAACCACATCATGCCACAAACGTGATTGAAAACGAGAATCATTTGAATAAATTATATAACGTATCCTTATTCTGTAAATTGTACGACAAATTAGTTGTGTTCACGCTACACGAAATAAGATTAAAGGTGATTTAGGCTTATCTCACATATTTGCATTTCGGCTATTGGATGGCCAGTCCTTAGCACGGGCTAAGGAGCGCCATCAGACGATGACTTTTGTTAAGCCGCTGTTTACGAAAAATCCTTTTAATTTAGCTTGCATATCCTAGTAAGCATTTTTTTCTATACCCCAGCGAGGAGTCCAACTGTTTCAAAATTTCGCAGTCTTTCTATGTACTGTTAAAAACTCAAGACAGCAATGAAATCACTGACCGATCAAAAATATTTTATTTTTATTTTCAATTTGACCGGGTAAAGCACTCATCAGTAAAAAATACCAAATTGTTTGGCAATTTTTGTCCAAAAATTGAAGATAACAGCCAAACCACATGACTAATATATAGTTGGCTCCAGTCATACATTTTATATGCAAAAATATCAAGTTTCATACTGATCCAAATTCTGCCAAATCAATTGATTAAGTGAAGTGCACTAGTTCACAATAGGAACTTTTAGATTCATTCAGCAGTTTTTGAAACGAAATGATGAAAAAATCGCGAAAGGCTTGGATCCTAAAGAAGAAGAAAAATCAAGAAAAAAACAGACTAATACGACACGAGCCCTTCAACCTTTGGCTCTTAATTACAATGATAACCAAAAACTCCCCTTAGGCTATGAAACCATATAAACAGGTACAGTCAATATAACCGTTCATCTATAGTGCTGCTTCAAAAGGCATGCCATAAAATTGGTCCTTTGTTATGCACCAATACACGCAATACAATGTTACTATTCAATCGACTTAAAAAACATGTTACTTGAAAAATATGGGCTATTGTGAAAGAGTAAAGTTTGCAGTAATGCATACAAACAAGGATCCGAATTCGAAGCTGTGTGGGTATGTCCTTGAACTTTTTAACCAATGTAGTAACAGGACATACCTCTTAACAAAATCAAGCAACCGCGACAAAATTTGCTGTGCGTTCATATCTTTTCCCACGTCCGTCTTTTTAGTCATTTCTGATACATTTCCTGACCTTAGATTTCCCCAACGCATAAATAGAAAGTGATAAAAGCTGGATATTTCTCGCATCACATCATCAAAACCATAGCTAGTCGATAATATGTTTACTAAACTCTCAGCAAAGTGAAAGCCGCGAAAAGAACGATTAGTTTGATCTTCTTTTTGTCGGGAGTTAGGGCTCCAGACCACGCGTAACTCCGATGGCAGCCATCTTATTCTTTCTGGTATTTCTGGTGGACTTGTTGGATACACCCGTACAACGAACATGTCGTCTGCTTTAGATTCTTGTGTATTCTTCCCACACTTTTGAACGAGAAATGTTCAAACCAATGTCTTTTCGTGCATGTAAGATGTAGGGGTAATACCATGAGGTCCATAGTAAACTACTGATAGTAGCAGACGTTTGACTTTTTCAATTTCTCGAGAGTCGTTCTAAAACAGTTTCCCCGTTTAGTAATTGTGTTCCCGTTTGACTTCAATAAAATGGCTGTTACGGAACAACAACTTCAAACAGATTACAATCGGTGTTCGTGCTTGTGAATGTTTATCAAACATATTAATAATTGGTGATAGTGAAAATACGAGATATGTCAGAAAGACAGGTGCACCGCAGGCAGTAATGAAAGCCCAAGTCGGGAAAGTGAATCAAACTAAGCTATATCTAAGTTATGGACATTTTAGTTTAACCAATTAACCTACCTTGCAGTTCATTATGATCGGCAATGGTTAAGATTGATAGTCTCGTTTAGACAATAGATTAGCTAATGGAATGTAGTCGAACTCATAGGACGAAACCATACAGGTCGAACTTGGACCAACCTTATTGGAATGAAGAGGTGATCAATAATGGACCAATGCATAGAGTGAGGTAATTTGACAGAGCTATACACACGGCCGATTCACTCAGTGACATTTTCGAGATAGTTAAAATAAGTTCGTTCTCAGGTATGACCTGACATCCCCTTAACCTAAATAGAAGCATCTTAATCTTATGCTAATGATCCGTTGGTTGAAAGGCTATCTAAATATAAATGTAAAGCGTATGCTGTAGTAATAAATGCTACTAAAACCACACAGTGACATATTTATATTCTGACCTCACTTTCCCGCTCATGTTATGTCGAGGGTACTGGGCACACCTACATTGTAGCTGACCTTCAAAAACAAAAACGAACCCCCCCCCCGCTTTAATTCATATTCTGTATTTGATTTTTCCATTACCCATACACATGTTGATAATGTAAATGGTGCCTCACATATTTCCAAAGTAGAAATGCAACTTTAAGTATAAATCATGCCTGTCAAACATTGACAAGTATTTTTCCCGCCAACATTGCCCAAATCGTGTTACTTTATGTTATGAATTTCGAGATTAATATAATATATATATTATTAAAGGTACAACAGCTTATTAAGCAATCATTATTACATACCATACGACAACATTTATTTAATTTTTGTGTTATGAAAATAGCAAACCACAACATAAACATCAATAGGAATAAATGAAGAATACACTATGAAGGAAATTTAACACAAACGTCAGACAAATTCGTGTGGAAGTCAAGTCTCTTTGTCGAAACACACTCCTTAACGTTTATCATTAATTTTTTTTTTGTTATACCATAGAATATAGGGAACATGTTTATGGTTATACTATGTGTCATAAGGTCTTACGTTGTCAGTGAAGTCACTGAGATCATTTCCATGGCAACATTCTATATAAATTAACTTTGCCTAAAGTAGTGAATGCCAAAATCAATGTAGGACATACATTAAACCATTATCGATGGAGTTTTCAGGGTAATATAACCGACTCAAAAAGTGCGATGTGAACTCAAAGCAACCAACCGCGATTTTGAATTGCACCCAGGTGCCTTTCAAGTGAACGCTTACATGGGTAATATTAAGAGGAACAGAATGCACGAACACGTATAGTCATCGTAACTTGTGTCTACTTTATTGCCTATTATTTGTAATGTACGATCCATGGTGTGTGTCTCTCTCGCTGGCGTTTGACTGTGATAGGTGTTGTAATATATCTGGATTTGTCGTGTCGAGCTATGAAGTATTTGTGAGTTACTATAATTGTTTAGTATTAAATGTAAATTTATGTCAATACTTGCGTTTCCTGGTAATTAATCTTACACGACGAGAAGTCGAACTTAAAATAATGTGCGAAGAACAAAACCGGTACAGTAGAGAACATTGAAAAACATGGAACTCCAAAATCAACTAATATTCCGGAAAATACCGATCAAATTGTCGTTCGTTCAATCAATCCATCCAGAAGTGGTAGAAGACTAGATTGAAGTAGCACATAGAACCGGAGAGAAATGAAAACCCAAGGAGAACATGTATCGACCACTTCTTAAGCAGACAAGAATTATCTGGGCACGGTACCTACTGAAACTGGCAAATGAAAACCACAAGCCATGAACTATAGATCTTTGTGGTCATGAATTTTAAAGATCGCTTAATATTATTTACATGTTTTAATTTATAATTGACTCTTATCATATGCCAAACTATTCACTCCAAACAAGGTGTAGGTGTGGGCGTGATTGGTATCTATCCACATAATTTTTTAAAGCAAATATTTTAAATAGTTAGCAAATTTTTACAATTATTACTCTCATGCCATATTGTTCTGAAATTGGCGGCCTGGTTAACACTTAAGAATCTATACTTAAAAGAAGATCGAAAGTAATTACGATGGCTGCTTGTTAGTTGGAAATTTCAATACTGATATTGGAAATGTTCTGACTCGGACAGCCAAGTAGACTTACAAAACATAGTAAGTCAACTATAGATCACATTTACACTAATTTCTACAATATGCAGATTTCCCACTTGCTGCAGATTTGTTTTTATTTTATTAAATGGCCACATGATCTGCAATCTTTTCAATCTTGGTGATTAGCTATGTTATAGCATGTATCAATATAACGAATAAAAAGCATCACGTGACTGTTTGCGTTATAATCAGATGATTTTGATATTCTTCAGAACCACTAATCCTCGTATACGTCGTCTTTATAAATTGTATTGTAGCTTGCAAACTTAGCGACGACAGGCTACATGGCTTGGAGGCAGTACAGAATTTAAAAAACCTCACCTGACATATCGATGTGAATCTTTTGTTGAAGCTGTTTAAAATCAGCTAATATGTGTATTGCATTTTTCTTTGGCTAATTAATTACAATAAATGTTTAGCGAAATATTTATTTAATATTTACGGATATTTAACCCGTGCTGTGGTGGGTTATATGCATTGGAATTCACTGCAGGTGCGCGCTGTACTAATGATATAAGTGTATTTGCATATGAATAGTTGGGTATCGTACGTGAAATCAATGAACCTGCAATACGTGCCTCAATTACATGATTAGTGGAGCAGGTAAACCAGATATTACTACAGATTGGTCTTCACTATGAAGTAAACATTGTTGTTGTTGATAGGGGTTATTTGTAATTTTTAATTTCATAATACATGATATGAGCATATAATTATATTCATATTTCTAATGTATAATTCAATAAATATTGAATGTAAAGTAATTTAAATTATTCTTGACGAGATATACGTCATTGGTTATTGCAGTACACATTGCATGGAAATATTTGTTTATTTCTAATAGCGTTGAATGTTCTTGTTTCTTTACTCAAAACTCTAATTTCACAAATAAAGCGTCTGAATAATTCCAAACGACGTATAGTATTACAATGAACGGTGTATTGGTGGTTGCCACAAGGTTTTGTTTTTATTAACAACTTGCTAAATCTCTAGTCTGTCGGACTATGCTTTTACTATAAACAAGGCAGTTAGCTAACATTTCGACTAGCCTGACTTCTTTATCGTCCATTCAAAATCCCACCATCTTTAATATAGAATTATGTGACTGAATCCTGCCTTTTCATTGGATAAAAGTTTCACAGCAAGATCGAGAGAGTGGGTGACTCCCGTGCACGTAAAAGATCACAACCCCGACTCAAAACGTTTTGAACATGAGGAATCTTTCAAAGTGAACAAATCTGACTTCGTCTCGACTGAAAACTGTGTACTCATGGGGCACGGGGTTACAGATATGGTAGGGCATCTTTTTAGTTCCATTGGTAGGGCTGTTTTGTCAAAACTTCGAAATTCAGACCCAATCATAGACCATTAAATCAATCTACAATTGAGTATACCGCATTTTAGAAGCACTTATTTTCGCATAGGACTCAATGGCGGATCCAGAGGGGGCCAAGGGGGCCATGCGACCCCCCCCCCACCCCATGCATGACGATTCATATGATCTGGATTACGTATAGCTTCTCTACGATTTACGCTCCATATATCTTAAGCGATATGTGTCAATGTATGTTTCATGTATCTGCTCTTTCATGTATTTTTAATCATCGGCGCGCTGTTTTACTACAATGTCTGACTTCTTGAGATTTGCGATAAATTTTGGCAATTACTTTTGAATGTTCCACATCGACTACATTCAAATGTTATACAGTATACATTGATGTAAAAGCGGTTTTAGTAGACTATATTCGAATTCACGTGATGAGCACAATGAATACAGATAGCAGTAGTTGAGAGATCTTACTTCACACAACACCGTGAACGAGCTTGTCAGCTGTTTGCCTTCAATGCATTCTGCTACATTTCCGGTCATCGTTGATGTATTGAGAGTAACGGTACATGACAGCTCTACCGTTTTAAGAAAGTTGACACAGTTGCCTAGAATCATTCAACAAATTTGACGTTTAAAGTTTATTGTTCACTAACGCTGACGTCCGTTGTTTCGTCCGACATGACAAAATACTTCGACTACTTCGGTTACTGAATGGTGCTTTTTTAAATGTGGATGATAATATTGCTAGCATTCTGTAGGGCGAGGGTTACCTCACAAACTTACGCTGTTGGGCACAATTTTCAGGTATCGGAATAATTGTTAAGTAGGGGACCGTTTTTATATATTTAACCCTATATCACCATTCAACCAAAATATGCGAGATTAACCGCAATAGCGAAACGCATAGCAAAATGTCATTAACTGTTTAAAAAAAGGGATAAACCTGGTAAAATAAAAAGATTTACAGTTACTTTGCTCTTCACCTGCCATATCAATGGGACTGTCTTCGTAAAAATCTGTGCTTCAAAACATAATCTCGTAATTATCAGGTCTAAATAAGGCAGCTAAACTGATTGTATCAAATTAAACTTCGGTTATGTAAGGAGAGATCTTTCACATTGTATTTCAGATAAAATCCAGTGAAAAAACCCATTGCCTAATACCAACCATATGATTTTAACTCTACGAACGCTGATAGTTCATTTCGTGGTATGAAACCTTAATGTACAACGTCGGTATATAGGGTGTATGCAATGCTTTAAATGTTCACATTTCAGTAGCCCTTACAGATGGATACTAATGAAAGGGAGAGGTTTTATTAGAAATGAGAATCAGAGATAAAAGATTGATAGTTACAGCTCTTATCACTTTAAAATCGGTGTGTGGTAAGTTACATAGAAAGATAAAAAGTTCATCTTTTTAAGTGTTTCGGAGTTAATCGGAGTCGCAGACGAGAACTGATGCTACTCTGGCGTAATCACAAAGGTAATAATATAATGAAACAATAATGGCATAATAATCACATTATGATTCCGCAATAATGAAAAAGTAATGTAAACACAATAAAATAATAATGGTATAATAATTACTGAATGACAGTGAAAGAATTCCACAATAATGATAAAACAATGTAAACACAATAAAACAATAAAGGTATAATAATTACTCAATGATGGTGAAAGAATTCAACAATAATGATAAAAATGTTATTTTCTAGGAGATCAAATCATCCGCCATATGACAGAAAATATATATAACGCGCTAAAATCTACATGAACTTTTTAAATAAAACGCCCCACTTTTATATCAAATTATTGGTTTTCTTAGTTCATTAACATACACATTTATTAATTCTATAATTAAAGTAGTCACTTGTTTCAAAATCATATTTTGGTTACTTTGAAAATAGTTCCATCAACTGACGTCACACTGTGGGGTTACGCATGTGATAACAATAAAATATTTAAAAGACCAATGCTAAAGAAAATGATCAAAACAGAAAATGTTCAGAACAGAAAATATAATCAAAAAACGTCGAAAAGACAATTATACAGTGGTCGAATGATTTTGGAATAGGATTACCATTTCCTAAATTAGATTTGCTCATTAATTTTGAACTTTTTGGCGAATTTGGTCGGGTCTTGTCGCACTGCAATACGGCGATACCAATCCATGTGACTGTATGTCAACTGTTGGCAAAGTTGTGTATTATTTCTACTTTTATAGACAACTCGTGTCAAATTACTAATTATAGAGCTAGTTGTTTGGAACATGGCGCATTGGTTGTTATGTTCTTTCAAAAGATCCCGAAAGTGTGCCAATTCGACTTCAAAACGTGGTCCAAATTGTCGAATATTTTCCCACAATGTTCTGTTGAAATAATTTTAAAAGAGATAATCTGCATTTGACCATCTATATACGTTGCGTCGAAATGTGTCTGTGATGGTTTCACGTGTGGTACGTTGATTTTGTGCTAAATATATTATGTCTTCAAAACTCCAACACAGCAAATTTTTCAACAGAATCAGAGATTCGTCGAAGTATTCAAGTATAAGAACTAGGTCGAATTCTTTGTCCAGTCTCATAATGGTTTCATTCACAATAGTTTCATTGAGTGTGGATTCAAATGACAATCCAAATTCTCTCAACTGATTATTTCTACCCGTCGCATTTTTTGAGGTACGTGGTTTTTTAAGGAATGCTTGCATGGACGCCATTACTTGTTTTCTATGACTGAAAAAATTCATATGTGACTCTACGTGCGTGGCTGGCTCTCTTAAAATAGTCACATAAATAGGGTTGTCCTCCATGAATGAGTTTATTGTTTTCCTCTTGTACGACACATGACCAGTAAGTATATTGTATTTTGAAGATGAATTAACAACGCCGCCAATCGGTGGCAGTATTATCGACTGATTGAGATGCTCTTTTCGTATATGTCCGTTTTTTGTGTTACGAGTGGAAAACACGAATGAGAGTTTATTTGCATATCCATAGCGGCAAAAGATGCAATGGAGTGAAGTACTTCCTGTTTTATGAGTTTTTATAAAGACCATATTCTCTGCTGGTTGGCACGTTGGTGGTGTGGTTGGTGTCGGTTGTGTGGTGAACCATCTACTATCACGTGACACGTTAAATGGCAGTGGTTCGGGTGTGAATATACTGTACCATGTCAAAATAGTTGCTATAAGTAGTATCGACATCAGTATCTGTAAGAAGAAATACATTTAGTGTTATAACGAACTTTATGGCCACGAGAACAAAACAATTAACTTGCAAGTACATCACCCACAAAAAATATATTAAAGGGCAGTGGTCGTCGCGCAACGTATACGCGAGATATGGGTCTCATATAAATAAAAATGGCGGCTGAGACTGTTGTGCAAATCAATGAGACGTTACTAGGCGTTAATTATATAGACGATTGGGATGCAATAAGTCGACGGCGGTAACTATCACTAGTCGCGCCCAGGGTGAAACTCATACTTTCCATTAGAAGATCACATCGGATTGTGGGAAAACCATTGTTTATCATCGCAAATGTTGCACATGCGCAGCGCGACAACCACCGCTAATTTAATAATGTAAGCGTCATTATATTATATGCATATATGTACAATTGTTTGTGACCCTTGTGTCCACGCTGTACACGTGTCAAGGAATTTGAGTGTACAGATCACAGTATTCAAAATAGTCGGCCTGAACAAGTGCAAGACAAATTAGATCGTAGTCACATGACATAACATTTCAAAATAAACTTGCCTAGATGTAATCAGGTTAATTCTGGCATGTCAGTAATCACTTTTTCTGGCAGTGATTGATACCAATCAGACAAATGTGACAAATAAGGAATTTATATCCATTGCCAATCACATTGAAATGAAGTTAATCTACATGAATGTACTCACATTCTATCTCTCTCTTTCTTCCTCTCCCTCTCCTTCCCCCACTCCTACTTGTCCGCTCTACCTCTCCCTCCAGTAATTATTGTGTAACTACTTTCTTAATTAGGTCACCTAATTCATTCTAAGTCCTCCGTCAGTACATACTAAGCAGCCACACGTAAAGTATTTTTGATTGATTTCAAATGGGATTGCGTTCGGTCACTTCAACTTATTCAACTTCAACTGACTGTGACTTAAGAGCTAGTTTGAGGGTTTCGCTGTATGTAAAATAATACCAACTTACCGTCAGTTGAAAGCATTTAATGTACGACGTATTTCCCATCTCATAATACCAATGTATATCCTATGTTATCTCAATTAATTTCTAAAAAAAAGTAGATTTTGTCAATTACTATAAATGTAAACATGTTAGCCTTTTAAGGGCGACAGTTAGTCGTACGGGCAGTGTAAATGCCAAAGTCAGACGATTATCCCTCTGTCTAGTCAATAGTTACCTATAGACCAAGGTGAAACTCAAATGATTTTGTCTCCGATCGATTTATTTGTTCTATTGCAAGATTTTGATTTTGACATCAACTCTGCTGGTAAAAATTTAGAAACAGAATAAACTTGTAAAGTTTGAACTTCTCTGAGGTGTTCAAGGTGATTGCCTTGATGCACAATGATTTGTCTTTTAATATTAACTGTTATATAATTCCCTCTAATCGCAAGAAATATTCAACCTGTGACTATAACCAAAACAAACATTAGACTTGAATTATTTCTACCCACTGAATCAAGTTGTTAGTGTTGATAGTGATGGTTAGAGTAATAACAAATTGTGTGTTAGAGGTTGTTACTTTCGTTATGTCATGCTACTGACTTTGTGAAAGTTCCCACCGGGGCAAGGTATTCTGCTTATCATGTCATCGGAACTGTGAATTAAAAATGTGATAAGGTGAACTAACAATGAGAATCTAATGTTGTCATTGGTGATAAACACGTTACTGACACGTGATCAATTATTGTAGTTTTATCTTAAAAAACTCGTCTGCCATTTATCGGTTGGTGAGTGAAAATAAAAAACTTTGTTTAGTCGACAAGTTATTGCCATGCCATTTTTTAATACTTTATATGTAACTACACATCTGCGGGGAATGTGGTGTTTAAACGTAGTTAAATTTTGGAGATCAAAAAGTCAAAGGTTGGGTTATGTAGGCTTTGTGGATTATGTATGTAATGTAGGGTTGGGCTCATAACATAATAGTTTGGTTACAGCTGCTTCAGTATATTCCATAGTGCAGTACAGTGTGTTGAATGTTCAGTAATTAAAAAAAGTTGAATGATCAAAGACTAAAAGTAGTGAAATGTAAATCAGGTGCAAATAAACACCTGTCTTGCCTAGGCTTCCTACGTCCTACACAATTCACCATGTTCGTTGTTAATATTATTACAAATTTTAAAATGATCTGACAAGAACTCCAACATTCGTGTCTTGGTACCGAATTACTGAGAACAGTAATAAGAAAATAAATGCATGGATAATATCTCCCCATATAGAGAGGATATCATCTCCTGACATAGCAAAATAACATCGACCACAAAGAGGGGATAACATCTGCCTACATAGATATTATAAAATCTTCCAGCATAGATATGATAACATCTCTCTACATAGAAAGAATAACAATTCCCCCACATAGATAGGATATCATCTCCTAACATAGAGAGGATAACAACTCCTCACATATAGTGGATAATATCTCCCCACATAGAGAGGATATCATCTCCTAACATAGACAGGATAACATCTCCTCACATATAGCAGATAACATCTCCCCACATAGAGAGGATATCATCTCCTAACATAGACAGGATAACATCTCCTCACATATAGCAGATAACATCTCCCCGCATAGAAAGAATATCATCTCCTAACATAGACAGGATAACATCTCCTCACATATAGCGGATAACATCTCCCCCACATAGATAGGATATCATCTCCTAACATAGAGAGGATAACAACTCCTCACATATAGCGGATAACATCTTCCCACATAGATAGGATATCATCTCCTAACATAGAGAGGATAACAACTCCTCACAAATAGCGGATAACATTTCCTCACATAGATAGGATATCATCTCGTAACATGGAGAGGATAACAACTCCTCACATATAGCGGATAACATCTCCTCACATAGATAGGATATCATCTCCTAACATAGAGAAGATAACAACTTCTCACATATAGCGGATAACATTTCCCCCACATAGATAGGATATCATCCCGTAACATAGAGAAGATAACAACTCCTCACATATAGCGGATAACATCTCCCCACATAGATAGGATATCATCTCCTAACATAGAGAGGATAACAACTCCTCAAATATAGCGGATAACATCTCCCCGCATAGAGAGGATATCATCTCCTAACATAGACAGGATAACATCTCCTCACATATAGCGCAGATAACATTTCCCCAAATAGATAGGATAACATCTCTTATAGAGAGGATAACATCTCCCCACATAGATAAATAACATCTTCTCGCATACATATGGTAACATCTCACATACAGAGGATACTACCTCCTCAAATAGATAGCATAACATCTCATATAAAAAACATAATATCTTACATACAGAGGATACCACCTCCTCAAATAGATAGCATAACATCTGCAAAGCGACGATAACATCTCCTCAAATAGATAGGATAACATCTCCTCACATAGAGAGGAAAACATCTCACATAAAAGGAGTAACCTCTCACATAGAGAGGATAAAATCTCCTCACATACAGAGAATAATATTTTCCCACATAGAGAGGATATCTGCCCACTTATATAGGATAACCTCTACTCACATAGAGAGGATAGCATCTCCTCGTATATAGAGGATAACATCTCCTCACATAAAAAGGATAACATCTTCTCACATACAGAGGATAATATCTTCCTACATTAATATGATAATATTTTCCCACAAAGATGGGATAATATCTTCCCACATAGAGGATAACATCTCCTCACATAGAGAGGATAACATCTTTTCTGACATAGATAGGATATCTGCCCACATAGGTAGGATAACATCTGCCCACATCGAGAAGATAACATAGTGGGGATAACATCTCCTCACATAGAGAGGATAATATAATCTCACATAAAGAGGATATCATAAGGATAATGATTTCCAAAATAGATGGGATAATATCTCCTTACATAGACAGGAAACCATCTCCTTACATAGATAGGATAATGTAATCTCACATAAAGTGGATAACAGAGGGATAATATCTTCCCGCATGGATAGGATAATATCTTCCCACCTAGTTAAGATAGGATAACATCTCCTTACATATATAGGAAACCATCTCCTCACATAAGGCGATAACATCTCCTCACATGGAGAGGTTAACATATTTTCATGTAGAGAGAATGCCATCTCTTCACATATAGGATACCATATACCCACATCGATAGAATAACATATGCCTACAAAGATAGGATAACATCTTCTCGCATAGAGCAGATATCCATCCATATGGGGAAAACAACGTGCTGGGCAATTTCTAGTTGACATTTTTTGGCAAATTTCAACCGAATTCGTGCATTTATTGCGGACTTTGTGTTTGAAAGATTAAATTTCATGGTTTCTACAGTGACCTCTATTTTTATTGAGATCCAAATATATACAGTGATCATATGGTCTCAATACATTATAACAGTGTATATGATTAGTTATTACTTAATACATATTGGCAAATTCTGCATTACAAAATACTGCAGTAGAATAGATACAATGTTCATGCTTTCAGTACTCACTTGCCTCATAAAGTTAGTTTTTTTTTACTTCTCTTGTTTTGTAATATGTGAAGATGTCAATACTATGAGCTTATTACGAGAATACCTCAAAGTATGCACGAAGACAGCACAGCGGGAGTATCGACCAACGCGCAGTGGAAGTCGATGAGACCACGTACTGTTTGAGTTCATACTTTGAGTTATCCTCGTAATAACCGTATTATTATATATCTTTTCCTTTCAAGGACACATTATGGGAATGCCGAAATCCAAAAAGTTTAGAACAGAATCAGCGAATTGCTTTGCGTGAAGTCCGGTCAATCACGGGTGGCAGCCATGTTTGTTTTTATTATTAGAGGACTCTTACGCGCGTAAAAATTCCATATTTGGAATTCGCATTTCCTTATATCATAAGATGAAAATGTCCAGTAAAATACTGCAAAGTTACGGCACGCTGTAACTTATGGCGTTACGGTGACAGATGTATAATAATTCCTAATATGCTAGTTACTGGCATCACGTGACTTTATGCATCCTCTCTCCATAACTAGTTCCCATGGCACTTCGCGTTCCTATATTTGTTTAATTGACTCTTAACAGAGGGAAAACAATATGCATTTAACGAAGAGAGGATTGTGATAAATATGAAAAACTTATATTTGCCAACATTAAATTGTTATACCGCGTAGAGGCGAGAAACGCTATTTAATGTAATTCAATGTCTGCACCGTCACAAATAACAAAAGTTTCTTCTAAATTGCATGCTGATTACTGCCATACTTCACTGTGGTAAATTTTCACCTTGGCAAGCGTTAAATCACAAGCTGAAATCGCAGTGCACGTCCAGGCAAAGATGACAGCGTTACAGTGGTTATAAATTAAGATACAACATTAAATGAACAATCGTAGGTCAGTGGTACACCTGTAATACCTACTGAACTACTGAACAAGACCACTGATAACAAAGTTGTTGCAGCGCGAACATTTTGCCTCCCCTCATATGAAGTGGACAAAACAGGCATTAAAAATTCGTCGTTGAATCTAGAAATCGCTTTTAGTATTACTTATAAGTTTTATTTTCTCTATTCCAACGATATGCTACTTGGTTCGACATCGGTTATCTGCAGGCACACGGAGAAATGACAAATGATGTAGTAAATATAATTTACTCATATGCTTTAATTAAGCGCAATGTCTGAGATGCAGAATTGTTCGAGTTACGGACATCGAGTTACGAACATTCAGTTTTTCAGAAACCACGCCCACTTTTGCAAAACCACGCCCAAATTGTAACTCGATGTCCAACAGAAATGTCAACGTTTGACGTTGATGGAAGTACATGCTTTTATAATGGCGGCAACAACTTTGGCCATACTTGGATTACGTACCAGGACTCAGAACGTCTGAAAATCACGAAAGTTATTAGTTTTCTTATTGATGACAGAATTACGAAGAAATAGTACGACCCAAAAACATTCGGATATAACTCCAAGGTCGTTAGTTCAAGCGTACTTTAAGCTGGAGGGTCGTCACCTGTGCACGCGCGAGAATTGAGTCCCAAGCGACGATAACAACACACGCTAAAAGCGCAAAGGCTCATGGGTAGACGCTTGTTTGTAAACAATGACACGCTATGGCCATCTAACACATGGACAGGTGACGACTCCCTTGCTTTAAAGTATTTTATAGACGACTTCCAATAAGATAACTTCTGAGAATTTTCCAGTTTTGTTTAAACACTAAAACATCGCTAATGACAGGGATTTTATGAAAACGAGTACAGAGAGTATTAAATCCCCATGCAAAAACGTGGATTCGTAAATGTTTACAAATATGGCGATACAAGAGGGTCGGAAATGTTATTTTCGTAAGCTGTAATCAATTTTCGCAATAAGGTAATTTAAATAAATAAAGAAATCGTAGACTTGGACAAGATGTAAATATAAACAGTCATTTTATTCGTCCGTAATTTGTACAAATATCTTATTTTTTGTAAGCGTATAAAACATTTTCCGCATTAAATGTCGTAATTCGTATGCAATTCCCAATTTACTAAATATATTACTAAAATGTAAAGTGTAATTAGAAATTTGCTTTATCTGTAAAGTGTCAAAAACTATTTTTTACTGTAAAGGTAACTTACATTTTATTTCCTGTAAAAACATAAAATGCCTTTTTTTATTATCTGTAATCTGTACCAGTTACCCCCCCCCCCCTTGCCCCCCCCCCTCATACAGTGAGCTACAAATATATAACATGAACTTTGATACGAAAACTGGTACCTTGATCGGCAAAACAACGGTATAACTGCAAAACAGCAGTATAAACATAAAAAATTTGTTTTAAAGAAATTAACAGCAAAAAATGAATAATAACCACAAAGTGTCAAGTGCTTTTACATGCATGTTTATTTCTAATCGAGTAGAAAGTCCAAACAGATGCACTAATAGTTCAACATAGGTTACCGTGACTATGCTACGGCAGCGCGCGCCTTCTCACAAGTGACCGTAACTGTCCACAACAAGCGGGTGAAGAATATTGATCCTCTCGAAAATACCTTTAAAATTACCGAGGTCTGTTGAACCCACGAGGCCCGGCAAACGAGTCAATTGATCCATATCTGACTTTGTTTTAGTGCAAACACGTGACGTTTCAGGCCATTCTGACGCTGGAAGGGTGTTGAGGTGAAGTACTGTGCTGTCTGGATTGCCTAAATATAATTTTTGTGTGAAACAACGCAAAAACGTTGTACCCATGTACGACGTTAATAATAATAATAATAATATTTTTATTAGCCTTTGAAACGGCGTAAAAGGTAACATACAAGTCAACGACGTTTCATTCGGGCGTCAATAATTTTGTGTTTGGTGTCTTTCTTGTATGTCGATATCAACAATAGATCACCATACCGAAGTAGTAATGAATACAGCTGAACTCCATTAAGTCACAACAGTCGAACTTGGTCAGAAGTAATCGCCGTGGTGTGAGATCAATAATCTTCTTTCGTGTTTGTTTGTTTCGTGTATTTTTATACAGTATAGACACTGACACCGCTTCACTGATATGTTGTTGATTTCAATAACTCGTATGATTGCTATGTTGTCGATTTCAGCGAATAAAAGCATTGCTTACCAGCGCTTCTACGTCACTAAAATCAAGACTGTGTTTGTGTATCAAACAGTAATTTATTTTACCGTGATATTACTCGTTACTGTCTGTAGTAAAACATTGACTACAGATAAATTAAAAATGATCTGTTAGAAAATGTTACATTAATACCCAACCCAACCCACTCACTCACCGATACATTAACACCCAATCCACTGGCCAAATTCAACCACTGACTGAGTTCAAATCTGGCCGAGTTCGGTCGTCGCCGTACTAATGAGAGCCCGCGCCTGGCGCGCCTCCCCCCAAATCTGCGCCTGATATCTGAAATATTTGTTCACATTGTTCACGAAAAATAATAAATGACATAGACATGAATTTTAGTTTAACCAACTTTAACCTACCTTGTTTTCGCTGTGATCGACAATGGCCAAGGTTAGTAGTCCCGTTTCTAAAGGAATGTAGTCGAACCATAACAATAGGACAAAAGCACACATACACAATACGTCAAACTATACAACCAACTGAATTGCAGGTGGACAAAACGTGATAGTGCACGCAAGACCGATAGTGGAACAATGCATAGAGTACGGTAAATTTGACAATTATACAGTTTATAAAACTAGTTCAGTCCCGGGCGAACTACAATGTACGTACATCTTAGTCAGGTTCACTCAGTGATGCGATATTAACACAAGTATACACTCAAACATGACCCTATCTCCCTGTACCAGCTATCCCCCTTGCCCCCCCCCCTTCATACAATGAGCTACCAACATGAACTTTGGTACGAAAACTGATACCTTGATCGGCAAAACAGTATAACTGCAAAACAGCAGTATAAACATAAAAGATTTGTTTTAAAAAAATTAACAGCAAAAAAACGCATAATAACCGCAAAGTATCAAGTGCTTTTACATGCATGTTTATTTCTATTCGAGTAGAAAGTCCAAACAGAATTACTAATAGTTCAACATAGGTTACCGTGACTATGCTACGGCAGCGCGCGCCTTCTCACAAGTGACCGTGACAGTCCACAACAAGCGGGTGAAGAATACCGAAATTACCGAGACGTCCAGTCCTCTGTTGAAGCCACGAGGCCCGGCAAATGAGTCAATTGATCCATATAAATAACATTCAAGTCAACGACGATTCAACGATATCAAGTTATTCGGGCGTCAATAATTTTGTGTTTGGTGTCTTTCTTGTATGTTGATATCAACAATAGATCTCCGTACCGAGGTAGTAATGAATACAGCTGAACTCCATTAAGTCACAACAGTCGAACTTGGTCAGAAGTAATCGCCGTGGTGTGAGATCAATAATTATCATCTTCTTTCGTGTTTGTTTGTCTCGTGTATTTTTATACAGTATAGACACTGACACCGCTTCACTGATATGTTGTTGATTTCAATAACTCGGATGGTTGTTATGTTGTCGATTTCAGCGAATAAAAGCATTGCTTACCAGCGCTTCTACGTCACTAAAATCAACACTCTCTGTTTGTTGTATCAAACAGTATTTTATATTACCGTGATATGACTCGATACTGTCTGTAGTAAAACATCGACTACAGATAAAATGATCTTAATACCCATTAATACCCAACCCAACCCACTCACTCACTCACCGATACATTAACACCCAATCCACTGGCCAAATTCAACCACTGACTGAGATCAAATCTGACCGAGCTCGGTCGTCGCCGTACTAATGAGAGCCCGCGCCTGGCGCGCCTCCCCCTAAATCCGCGCCTGATATCTGAAATGTGTGTTCACATTGTTCACGAAAAATAATAAATGACATAGACATGAATTTTAGTTTAACCAACTTTAACCTACCTTGTTTTTCGCTGTGATCGACAATAACCGATGTTAGTAGTCCCGTATCTAAAGGAATGTAGCCGAAACGTAAACATAGGACAAAAGCACGCGTACACAATACGTCAAACTTTGCAACCAACAAGATTGGAGGTGGTCAAAAAGTGATAGTGCACGCGAGACCGATAGTGAAACAATGCAAAGAGTACGGTAAATTTGACAATTATAAAGTTTATAAAACTAGTTCAGTCCCGGGCGTACTACAATGTACGTACATCATAGTCATAGTGATTCGATATTAACACAAGTACACACTCAAACATGACCCTATCTCCCTGTTAAAATATGAGTGTCCCAACTTTACTTAAGAGGCAGCTCTTTCTTATGCTAACGATGAATTGGTTGAAAGACTTGCATGAAGTATATATTTTTGACTCACGTTTGTGCGTCTGTGTACGAGCGTGTCCACTGATTTCTCTAGAGCCAATTATCCGATTTTTATGAAACTTGGTACATACGCCCTTTTTTCAGAAACCATACCCACTTTTGCCAAACCACGCCCAAATTGCATCTCGATATCCAACAGGAACTTCAACGTTTGACGTTGATGGAAGTACAGGTTTTTTTAATGGCGGCAACAACTTTGGCTTTAGATTGAGCATTCCAAAGAACAGTTCCTGTCAACATATGGTAATACTTGTAATGTAGATTTCGTTTACATATTATTGTTAATTTATATGTGAAAACATTTCAATATAATTATTTCACTTTCAGGATCTCCATACATTTTTAACCCAAAATGTCGGCCATCTTAATTGACTCGTGATGTGTCATGTATAAGTGAAGTTTGAAACATCAATTCAGTCAATGCATGTCATTCTCGGAGATATGACGATAAACAGCATTAGTTAAGAATGTGTCCAGCAGTTAGTAATTTTGTTTTCAAGCACAGTTACGCACATAAAGGTCATATCGCGAGCATTACAGTGTACAAAATCAAAACAAAATATGTTTATATCTAGAACTAAGATTCTATTTTAGTTCGACAATATGCTTGATTTTTATGCATAGTAAAATGGTCATTTATGTGAATATGTGCGATATTGTGTGTATTAACTAATATGTAATGCATGACCAAGTGTGAATGAAATCTTTCTAAGCACAACTAAGATATTGTGTTGAAATATCAGAATTACTTGATTGAATGAACACATTTTCCACTTTCCTGTTTACATAAGAACGAATCATCATAATAAAATCACAGATGACCAGCTGGGAAAAAGCATATTTAAAAAGAAAAAAATCAGATTCTATATAGACCACACAACATGTTTGTCACAGAATTATTTGAGAATTATATACAAATATTTAGGAACAATGCTGCCAACGTTCAAACGTTCACAGTTTCTTATTTCTATAACATATTTACAAAAATTCCCGGCACACATCCTTGAATAAGTTGAAAATATCTCAAGAATGTCATTCTATCTTCAAAATGGTCGCTATATCATTTTTGCGTTTGAATTATACACAATTTTAACAAATATGCAACAAATGTGATTGAACACGAGAATCATTTGAATAACATATACTTATTTGGTAAGTTTTGCGAAAAATTATTTCATGCTACATAGCATATTTGTATGTGATTGTATTTCGCAATAGGTGCACTTATGTGAATAGTGCAAAATATCCAAAATATCATCAAAAAATTATTAATTTGCAGACATTATTTTTTGTCATTTAGACATGATCTGGAATTAGGTTAATTAATTAATTCAAAACTACCTTTCCAATAAATTATTTGTTTCCGTTAGCTAATCTGAATCAGTTCTGTGTTGTTATAAAATCAAACGCGGTGCAAAACTTTCAAACAAAGTATTATACTACAGTGGTTGGATCAACTGCAATTTTATTTGTTTAACTCCGTTTGCGTCTAAAAATAACTCGGTTGAACGAGTGCATCCTCGTTCTCAATGCTGTGATTGTATATTACACTCGTACACCGAAAACTATACCGATTTTCTACATCTGCAAAATGTCTAATAGCGCTGTAGTCACAGCCGAACATTGTGTCAAACGCGGGCATCAAATACTTAGCCATCCTTGTTCACAGCTCTGCAACTTCTAGTTTTTTCTCCGATGATAAACAAAATCTCCTAGTTCAGACCCCTGAAATTGATCACTTCAAATAACGATAGTCGTCGAACGATGTGACCAATCACAATTTTGAAAGTCCGCTAGCTCATATTATTCCCTGTCACAATAGCAAAATTGAAGGCATTTTGTTCAGTAGGTCTCTCATAGGGTATAACGAAAATAAATATGGAAAAATTAAATGTGGATAGCATGCATTCAAGTTCAAGTGACAAATTGTTGTCTGTTGTGCAGCGTCATCCATAAGCATAACTGCATATAGTCATTGTGAAGTTATTACATTAAAGTAAACACAATAAATTTCGGTCATTTTGCAAAAAATCCAAAAAGTCAGCAAAACAAGGTGACTGCTCTTTTCGTGTAAAGTGTCTTTCACATACGCGCACATGAAGTTGGTCAGTTAAATCGCTATCTAGAAACAACGGCCACAAATATGCGCCGTTTTTGTCCGAAATCCAAGACATCGATGCAATCATTAACTGATCAAACTGTTCTCATAAGACGCTTTGGCCACACATTTGATATACAAAATAACGAGTCTTTTGGTTAAATCAAGTCAGGTGCACCAGTACACATTAGAAGCCTTTAGATCTATTCAGCACTTTTCTGAAGCGAGATGATGAAAACAATCGCGAAATGCTTGGATCCTAAAGGATAGAAGAATTAAAGAAAAACGCAAGACTAATAGAACACGAGCCCTCCAGGCTTTGGCCCTTAACCCCAATGCTAACAAAGGGGCCTCAATCTTCTACAGGTTTTGCAAAAGCAATTTCAAAAGAGTGGCCATAAAATCCTTTGATATGCACTATTCACTACACGCATTCAATTTAAAATAAACATGTTACTTGAAAAATATGGGCTGTTATATAGAGTAAAGTTTACCGTAATGTATACGAAAAATCAGCCGTGGATCCAAATTCGTAGCTGTGTGTGTGTGTGTGTGTGTGTGTGTTATTGCACGTTATAACCAATGTTGTACCCGGAAGTCCCCCTCTAAGGGCTTTAAAGAGGAAGAACAGGTAAACGCTAAAAATGTAAAAATTGTCTCCCTCAAACACCAAAATGATCGTTGATAAAAACAATCGCACGTAACTTAGCTCTTCTTGTGTTCATCTTTAGCTTTTGTGATGGCATTTTAGTCACTTTTGATCCATTTGCTGACTTTAGATACAAGGATTTTATCGACACAGAAAGGTTATAGACGTGTGACACCAAACGCTATTGCAAATAAAAAGTGAAAAAGAAGAATATTTCTTGCATCACACCATCGAAAATACCGCCAATCGATACGTTTATTATACTCTCAGTAAAGCGAAAGCCACGAAAAGAACGATTACTTGGATGTTCTTTTTGGTGTGATTTCGTGCTCCAGACCACACGTAACCCAGATGGCAGCCATTTTCATCGTGTCGAACGAGGACTAAATGAAGAGTAATAATAGAGTAACCTCATTCAGCCAAATAATTGTGTCCTCCTTTTACCTGAATAAGGTGACCAGTGGCGGATCCAGAGGGGCGGGGGACATGCCCCGCCCCAAAAAACGCATGACGATTCATATCATCTGGATTACGCATAGCTTCTCTGCGATTTTCGTTCCGTATATCTTAAGCGAAGCTCCCCCCCCCCAATACATTTTGCTGGATCCGCCACTGAAGGTGACTGTCACTGGAGTTACGTGACAAAAATGTTTTGAAAACAACTTCAAACAGATCATTGTCGGTGTTCATGATAGTGAATGTTCAATAAACATACTATTGATTGGTAATAGTAAATATACGAGATATTGTAGAAGCAGGTACACGGTAGGTACTAATGAGATCCCGGGTCGGGAAAGCGAATCAAACTAAGCTATATCTGATTTATCTACATGACATAGAGGTGAACAAACAGTGCAGGCTTGACCAACAGCAGATCAATGCATAAAGTAAGATAATTTGACAGAACTATTTGTACAATTGTTGTACAACGTACGCACGGCTTAGTCCGATTCACTCATTGACGTTTTCGAGATAAGTACTTAATGCTCAGGTATGACCTGACATTACCTTGACCCAAATAGAGGCATCTTAATCTTATGCTAATGATCCGTTGGTTGAAAGGCTGTCTGTATATAGATGTAAAGCGTATGCTGCAGTAATGTTTGAAACCACGCAGTGACATATTTATATTGTACGTTCCCGATCATTTTATGTCGAGGGTACTGGTCACAACTATAATAAAACTTTCAAAGTCAATAAGTGTCTAATTTTAAACGCCCGCTTCATATTCTGCATTTAATATTACCAGTCTAAAAATGTAAATGGTGCCTCACATATTTTCAAAGTAGAAATACAACTTTAAATAGTATAAATCATTTCCCTCATCAACATTTATGGCCTAGTAACATGCCCGCCAACATTGTCCAATTCGTGGTTATTATGAAGGACCTTAAAATTAGTATAACACAAATCTGTGGTAAGTAAAGTTGACATTTGAGGGCGCTATTTAATTTGTGTTATTTTTGGTGATTTCTACTGATCTGTTTTGTAGATATGTGCACAATGAATAACAATGAAATTCATTTGCATATTTCCCATGACACATAGCACTGAGCAAGCCAGTCAAGCTTCTTGTAGTGTTTGGGAGTCAGCATGTCAAGTCGGTATTCATGATGTCCAAGAAACCGTCTGCCAGTTTCAACGTCAAACCATTATTCAAAACTTCTGGGAACTGGTCAAAACTACCACATACTACTATCACAATACAGCCATAATGCTTTTCTACCGAAATTACGTGCTTGGTGATTCTCTTGTTAGATTTGCCCTCTCGTGCATACGTACTCAACGCATCATTGAAGCATCATTTGGCGATTTGCATTTCTTATTATTCTTAGACGCATCTTACTTCTTACTCAAATTGCCAATACATTATCTGGGCATACGGACCAACTCTCCTATCATTCATCCATTTTTCAATACAATGCTAGTAGGTATAAATTGATTTAAAACTTAATATTTATTGCTGTATATTCGTTTTTATGTATATTTGTAGTGGTGTTTGGGATATCCTAAATTTTATATTTTATAGAACGCTCCAGTATTGTAAGTTGTGTTTACTTTATTGCCTATTATTTGTAATGTACGATCCATGGTGTGTCTCCCTCTCACTGGCGTTTGACTGTGGTAGATGTTGTAATATATCTGGCTTTGTCGTGTCGAGATATGCAGTACTTGTGGGTTACTATAATTGTTTTGTATTAAATGCATATTTATGTCAATGCTTGTGTTTCCTGGTAACTAATCTTACTCGAGGAGAAGGCGAACTTAAAATAATATGCAAAAAAAAAACTGTACAGTAGAGAACATTGAAATACACGAAACTACAGATCCATTTTACGTCAAGACTCGAAAAAGTCTTTTTTGCTTGACGTGTTCATTCGCCTTCAATTACGTTTCAGTGGCTGTCACTGTCGCATTCTGAGTCTTGCTGATAACATTTTGGTTCAAATTCACGTAGTTATCGCCGAGGAAATTCAAGAAATCTTCCATTTCATTGTCAACTAACATGTATGAAATCAAATTAGCATAACAAGGCGTTTGAATGTTGTCGCCATTTTATTACGTTTCAAAATGATTAAAAATGTGGGTGTGGTTTTCTTTCATAGTCTTGTTGATAATACGGGCAAATATGGTTCTGTGACCGAGGTCGTGCTCCGATCATGTGACTTTCAGCCAATCAATGATGTTGTAACAAAGCATATTTGACGCTAATTGAAGGGTCGTCGTACCATCCAATCTTCGGCGCCGATTCACATAGTTTTTTTTGTGCTGTGACAGGCTTAAAAATTATTCACTGAAAAACATCAGTATATTTTGACAAACGGATGTGATTTGACCTCAGTTAAAAAAGAAAAAAAACTAGGCTGAGATACATTAGAGTCCACGGCGAATCAGTTTTCTCTGCAAGTTGTGAAATAAAAGTAAACCAGAGTAGGGTCGATGATTTTCAGCCCTGAAGGACTTCCGAGTGAATCCTGATTTTCGAATTGTTCATTGACTGGACACCAGATATTTATTGCTATAACTTAATTTTACACGTTTTTTTTTTTTTTTTTTTTTTTTGAAGCCCAATAAATTATTCATACATGTCAAGCTCTGTTTTTTTCAGGGCATGTGGCCGTCTTTAGTTGAAAATATAATTTTGTGGGAATACTTTTACGGTGTGTATAGACCGAGCTCATTCACTGATCGTGACTTAATTTTTAAAATTGAATTTTACCAGACCGACCGCATGGGGACCGACGTAGTTTTGGTATAGTTATTTTTGGAATTAATCACTAACATTTCCTCGTTTCTCAGCTCTGTCAAAAGGAGTTACCTTTGCCTTTTTTCACGTAACTATCTCATTAAAATTAAAATAAATATTACATCTAGAACAAGCTGTGAAGTACTTGTGGGTTACTATAATTTTTAAATATTATTGATGTCAGAACTTGCGTTTCCTGGCAATTAATCTTACACAACGAGAAGGTGAACTTAAAATAAAGTGCAAAAAACAAAACCGGTACAGTAGAGAACATTTAAAAACACGGAACTCCAAAATCAACTAATAATACGGAGAAGTGGTAGAAGACAAGATCGAAGTAACACATTGAATCGGTGAGAAACCAATTGAAACCCAAAACAACAAATATCCACTTTTTAAGCAGAATAACTGGCGACAATTGCCAATGAGAAACCACTAGCCATGAATTATAGATCTTTGTGGTCATGGATTTTAAAGAATTGCTTAATATCAGTTACATGTCTTTAATTTATAATTGACTTTTATTATATGCCAAACTATTTACTCCAAACAAGGTGTAGACGAGGGCGTGGTTGGTATCTATCCACACAATTCTTTTGAAAAAATATTGTAAATAGTTAGCGAATTCTTACAATCATTACTCTCATGCCACATTGTGCTGAAATTGGCAGCCTGGGAAACACTTTAGAATAGAATCTACTTAAAATAAGATCGAAAGTAATTACGATGGCTTCTTGTTAGTTGGAAATTTCAATATTAATATTGTACATGTTCTGACTCCGACAGCTAAGCATTTTGTTGATACCCTCTCTTATTCATAGTTAGAACAAATTGTAAGTACGTCAACTAGACTAACAAAACATAGTAAGTTAACTATAGATTACATTTACACTAATTTCTACAATATGCAGATTTCCCACTTGTTGCAGATTTGTTTTTATTTTATTAAATGGCCACATGATCTGCGATTTTTTCGTCAAGACCATTCCTATGACAGTTTATTGTATTGTAAAGACGTTAATTTGACAACTAATAATTTCAGTCAAATATTTTTTTTGATATCTGCAATAAGCACGCTTCCCATTCAACCCCAACCGATAGTAAACGTGTAAAAAAGATAAATCATGGATAATTGCAATCAGAAAATCAATTAAAACAAATTATACGTTATTGGGAGTGTTATCAAAAGTATAAAATCACAAGAAAGTCATAGCAAAAAACACCAGAAGACTGATTTCCGTTTTTAGAAAGCCGCGTATAAAACAATATTATAAAAGTAAATTATCACTCAACAACTTTTATCAGGTTTTAAAAAACGAACATGAAACAAATATCAGCTTCAGCTGATTTTAATGTAGATTGAATATTAGGGGCATAGTGTCCATCGAGTATGGAGAGGAAATTGTTGACTCAGTAGTACTGTAACTACATATATAGCAGAATATTTGGTGATTAGTTATGTTATATCATGTATCAATATCACGAATAAAAAGCATCACGTGACTGTTTGCGTTATAATCAGATGATTTTAATATTCTTCAGAACCAATAATCATCGTGAGTGTCGTCTATGTAAATTGTGTATTGCAGTTTGAAAACAGCGACAGATTACGTGGCTTGGAGGCAGTACAGAATATAAAAAAAAACTTACCTTACTTTAATAGAGTCACATCGATGTGAATCTTTTGTTGAAGCTGTTTAAAATCAGCTATTATGTGTATTGCATTTTTCTTTGGCTAATTAATTACAATAAATATTTAGCGAAATATTTATTTAATATTTACGGATATTTAACCCGTGGTGTGGTGGGTTATATGCATTGGAATACACTGCTGGTGCGCGCTGTACTAATGATATAAGTGTATTTGCATATGAATAGTTGAGTATCGTATGTGAAGTCAATGACTCTCGTACTGCAGTACGTGCCTCAATTGTGTGATTAGTGGAGCAGGTAAACCAGATGTTATTTGCTGTTGGCGACCATGTATTTTCATCAGTTACTGTTCCATTTTGATATTTGAAATAAGGAAATGAAAAGCTGTCAGAATAACTATTCAAGTAAAACTACCTTCAGAATGACAGACTGACCACTAGACCACGGAGACTACACGTCTGGCTATGAAGCAAGCATTGATGTTGGCGCTCGGGGTTTCCATTATGTTTCGTGGGTTCGAATTTTGCATGAGGCTATTTGTAACTTTTCACATGGTCTTATATCTAATTCAATAAATATTGAATTGCAATACATATTGCGTGGACATATTTGTTTTATTCCAAATAGCGTTGAATGTTCTTGTTCTTTTACTCAAAACTCTGCTTTCACAAATAAAGCGTCTGAATAATCCTAAACGACGTATATTATTACAATATACTGTAGTGTATGACCAGGGGTGTATTGATGGTTGGCACAAGGTACAATGTCTAGCCTGTCGGACCATGCTTTTAACAAGCATGCTGTAAACAAGGCAGTTTGCTAATATTTCGACCAGCCTGCCTTCTTCCTCGTCCGTACGAAATTCCACCATCATGAAGTATGCATCACGAGACTAAATACTGCCTTCTCATTGGATAAAGGTTGCACAGCAAAGTGGGGGAATGGGTGACTACGTAAACGATTACAACCCCGACTCAAAACGTTTTATTAAACATGTGGAATTGTTCAAAGTGAACAAATCTGACTTCGTCTCGACTGAAGACTGTGTACTTATGGGGCACCGGGTTACAGATGTTGTAAGGCATCTTTTTTATTCCATTGGTAGGGCTATTTCGTCAAAACATCAAAATCATAGTTTATTAGATCAAACTATTGAGTATACCTATTATAAATAGAACTATTGATCAAAAATGATAAACTGGAACAGGATGGTATGGTAATCGCTGCTCTAAATGTCTTACTAATGTGTCAATGTGTTTTTCATTGATTTGCTCTTTCAAGTATTTTTCATCATCGTGCTGTTTACATTTCCAACATCAACTGCTTTCATCTGTTGTACAGTAGAAATGGGCGCACCATAAGTTTTAGTAAACTGTATTCGAATTCAGGTGTCTGTGGCGCTTTGGAATGTTGACTGCCATGAGACATTAAAACACACAATAGCAACATTAATAGTAACTCGTCAATAGGTGAAAAAATGACAGCTTAATCGTCACAACGTGACTCTAACTCTGAAACAACCAGGTTACTGATGTAACTATCGTTCATCCTAGCTACCGAAATCTCGATGCCGGCGAGTTGAAGACGGTTGAATGGGCTTCCGACCTTTTTTATGCATGTAGACTGGGCATACATACTGTAATTGTTGTCATAAAAGTCGTATAACTGTCATAAACTTGTGCTGAATTACTTGAAAAATAGAACCGCGTTGGCTGCTTGACACGATATGAGTTGAAGACAATAAACAGTGCAATGAATTAATATAGCAGTAGTATAGAGATCTTTCTTCACAACGCCGTGAACGAGCTGATCAGCTGTTTGTCTTCAATGCACTCTGCTACATTTCCGGCGATCGTTGATGCATTGAGAGCGACGGTACATAACGGTTGTATGATATCACTTGATTTCAACGGCTCCATCATTTTAAGAAATCTGACACACAATTCCCCAGATTCATTCAACAACAATGGCAGTTTAGAGTTTATTGTTCCATAACATGACAAAATACTTTGGTTGCTGAATGGTGCTTTTTTTAATTGTGGATGGTGATATTGCTAACATTCCTTGATGGATTTGCCCCTGCAATACATTGCATTCTCGTAGATTGTCCTTTAATGGTAAACCGAGCTGTACAATTAGATCCAGTACTGGGTCAAAGTTCATTATGGAGGTTGTTCTGCCAGGGAATATAGAACGGTGAAGTCTAATGTGATGGCGTCTCTGTTTACTTTAGATTGAATGATGTCTACAATTTTAGATTAGCAGTGACTGTCAACCCCAGTTTCATGGCATCTCAATGACCCGGTGTTGCTCTTTGAAAGTGAACTAATACGTCTGGGTGGAGTATTATTCCATTATCTCTACAGAACTAAAGCTAGTCACGACCTCTGATTTACTCGTTTTCACAACCTGAGGCTTAATTAAGCCTATTAGAAGTCACAGATTGTTCATCTGACGTTGACTTTGGACTTCTTCTGTACTGAGTCTTTGTTGTCGTTTCGGTCGGCGTTCTTGCGTTTACTGGAGGTTATACATTTCAGCATGGATAGGTTGTACTCTCGTACTAGACAGTAGGCTTTTCGACAGTGCTAAATATATAACCACGATTTGGCTGTTTAATATTAGCCGTACTTTGCATAATAATTAAGTATAATCAAATTACTACGTAATCGTACATATATAAGTTCTGTGAAATTTGCGGTGGTATAGTGGTATGGGACTGACTTGTAAATCGTTTACCTACAAAGCTTGCCTACACATGCAACACTAATGCAAATTCATACAAAATGCTGTATCGGTTCAAAACCCTGTCCTACGTTGGGTCAAGTAAGCAGGTTACTTTCCTTCTTTTAATTCAGCAAACAGGTGTGTTGAAGCACACAATCTGGTAATTACCAGGTCTAGGCAAAGCAGCTAAAATAATTGGGTCAAATTCTCTAAAGTTGGTTATACATGATGATGTCTTTCATATCGCATTTCAGATAAAACGCAGTGAAATAACCTATTAGCTTACAATAACCATATCATTTTAACTCTACGAACGCTGATAGTTCATTTCGTGGTGTGAGACCTTAATGTACAACGTCGGTATATAGCGTGTGTGCTATGTTACTACTGACATGGGAAATGTTTTAATAAAAATATAAATCGAAGATAAATCATTGATAGTTACAGCTATTGTCTCTTCAAAATCGCTGTATGGAAAGTTGCAAGAGAAAATAAATAAATTGTAAATAATATTGCAGAAATAATTATATCTAATTCCACGATACCGCCAGAGTTTTGTGTCAATCCTCACCTGCGACTCGGATTGATGCTACTCTGGCAATAATTACGATGGTAAGACGAAATAATGATAAAATAATAAACAATAATAGTACAATAATTACTCAATGATGGTGAAAGAATTCCACAATTATGGTAAAATAATTAAAACATAATGAAATATTAATAGTATAATATTAATGGTAAGGTTGGTTAGAGTGTCTTCTGACTTCAAACTAAGAGAAAATATTATGGGATTATATATCACATGTATACATATCCTTCTCATTTGTTGTAGTATAAATTGAGGACGTTAACTCGTCTATTCTTATGGAACGCGATATGAACACCATCACCTCTATTTCTATAGAAATCACTACGCGTTGTTGAAATATATGGTGAATGCTAGCATAGCCGTGAATGATGTGTTTGCTGCTGCTGTTTTGGACTTTATTTCACGTATCCGTGACATACACAAGAAACAAGCCAGGATTATCTATTAGTCGTATCGATATTTCGACTGGGATTTTACGCTCAAAAAACAGCAAAAACTGAATGTTAAGAATGTTAAGTTTATTAACTCTCATTGGCTGTCATTTGAACCATATGTTTGTCTTGTGTCAGATTTTGATTGTGATCAGATATCTTGACTCTTTAAATCTCGAAAGGACTTTTTAAACTGTTTGTCCAATTGTTGGTGTGCATTGCTAATTACGGTGACAAAGCTGCCTTCTGCTGATCAGGAACTGTGTGCTGATTGAGTTCGACTTTCTCGTTCAGGATTCTTTATTGATATTTCTGGATATGGCTCATTATCAGGCTCAGCATAATTTCTGCCAAGTCACCAAATGTGAAATTGCTATTTACTTTCAGATGCTAAATAAGTGCCATGGTACAAACAAATTAGACGGGCACAGTCTGGGCGATTTTTTTTTTAAATTTAAAATTAAATAAAAAAAATAGCGCAATAGAGGTGTTAACGCGAAATCCCCTGTAACCGCGAAATCACCCAGACTGGACGTTTTTGCCGCGCCTCCTGTGGTGAAAGCAAGAACTAGTGTTTTTTCATAATAGTTTGTATGTCAATGAGCAGAATGACAGGCAAGAACGTTATCCAATCAGAGTGATTTGACCTTAGTACCTGAAGACTTCACTTTTCTGCAAGTTTCTCGATCGTCAATTATAACAAACGTTTCGTACAATATATTCTAATGGAGAGAAGTAGCCTGCGTGTAGCTTTATCTCGCATGGGTTACAGTGAAGCGCGATCTGGACAGAAGACCCACAATGTTTACCTCATTATACAGCGCGCACGCCCTCACTCTTTTTCTGTATCCGTTCAGTGATGTCACTGCATATCATGAATAAATATTAGCAACAGATTAGATGCAAATAAGACCAGTCTGTGCAGGTTTCGCGTTCACCCCACCTTTTGCAAAACTATTTTTCCTTTTTTTTAACTGAAAAATATTCACCACAGATGGGCCAGTCTAAAACAAATGTATCATCAGTGATATAAATAAAACGTGGTTTGCAACAAATGTTGGTAAATATCTTAAAGTTTTGATAAAAAACAATACTTTTATCATAATGGAATGTTAGTTCGTGAACTTTTTCGTTCACAAAAACATATATTTAGTCGCTTTCACAAATATTCTATCACAAAAGAAACCAGCTATATTAGGTTGTACAGGCTTGGTCTCCTGGAGGTCTCTTGGAGGTCACCGCAATAACTGTTTTCAAGCACATCAACAAATTATTGTATTTCATAGCATAGAGGTGCAAATAAACACATTGAACTTAGTTTGTACGCCGGGTACAATGGGAGTGCCTATTATGTGGAATCAGACCTTCGTTTAAATAGAAAATATAGAAAACCGGAAGAGACTATTTCGCGGGATCAACAAAACTACGACATGCGATGAAAATCGAATTTGTTGTGGCAGAGACGATCGATCTACATCTTGTCAGTTCGTATGCGTGCAGAAAATGTGGACTGAGAGCGTCGACTCTGCCAAAAAACAGGGATACGCATGTAATATTTAATTTTGGGCAATAATTTCACCACATTTAAAATTATAATGTACATATTCAAACATTTATTACCAAAATACAGCTAAAGGCATAAATCAGGAGATGTTATTAAACGACATTTTGCAGAAAAATAGTAAGTAATAACCATGCGCCAGAGAATAATATGGCTGTCCAAATAGTTGGCGACCCGAAAGAGGTCATTTGGATCCTAGCTTAAAAACTTTTGTGAATGTTTGAAAAATATGTACAGTACTATATTAAACATTAAATGACAACATGCGATCATGTCTGGGTAGTTATATGCATAAATTATGATGATGAGCTAAAACAGAAATTATTCTGACCAGCAAATGCTCAAAGCAAAAAATATAAAAGACCAGAAAATGCTCAAAGCAAAAAGTGAAACAGAAATTGATCAAAACTTAAAAAGACCAAATCTAAAGAAAATGATCAAAACAAAAAATGTACAGAACAGAAAATATAATCAAAAAACGTCGAAAAACGATCATATAATTGTCGAAACATTTTCTTATTTTCTTAGATTTGCTCATCTATTTTGAACTTTTTGGCGAATTTGTTAGGGTCTTGTCGGACTGCAATACGGCGATACCAATCTTCGTTACTGTATGTCAACTGTTGGCAAAGTTGTGTATTATTTCTACTTTTATAGACAACTCGTGTCAAATTACTAATTATAGAGCTAGTTGTTTGGAACGGTCTGCATTGGTTGTTATGCACTTTTAAAAGACCCCGAAAGTGTGCCAATTCGACTTCAAAACGTGGTCCAAATTGTCGAATTTTTCTCCACAATGATCTGTTAAAATAATTGTAAAAGAGATAATCTGCATTTGACCACCTATATACGTTGTGTCGAAATGTATCTGTGATGGTTTCACGTGTGGTACGTTGATTTTGTGCTAAATACTGTATGTTTTCAAAACCCCAACACAGCAAATTTTTCAACAGAATCAGAGATTCGTCAAAGTATTCAAGTATAAGAACTAGGTCGAATTCTTGATCCAGTCTCATAATGGTTTCATTCACAGTAGTTTCATTGAGTGTTGATTCAAATGACAATCCAAATTCTCTCAACTGATTATTTCTGCTCTCCGCATCTCCAGGGGTACGCGGATTTTTAAGGAATGCTTGCATAGACGCCATTACTTGTTTTCTATGCCTGAAAAAGTTCATATGCGACTCTACTTGTGCGGCTGGCTCTCGTAAAATAGTTACATAAATAGGGTTTGCCTCCATGAATGAGTTTATTGTTTCCCTCTTGTACGACACATGACCAGTAAGTATATTGTATTTTGAAGATGAATTAACAATGCCACCAATCGGTGGCAGTATTATCGACTGATTGAGATTCTCTTTTCGTATATGTCCGTTTATTGTGTTACGAGTGGAAAACACGAATGAGAGTTTATTTGCATATCCGTAGCGACAAAAGATGCAATGGAGTGAAGTACTTCCTGTTTTATGAGTTTTTATAAAGACCATATTCTCCGCTCGTTGGCACGTTGATGCCGGTTGTGTTGTGAACCATCTACTATCACGTGACACGTTAACTGGCAGTGGTTTGGGTGTGAATAGACTGTACCATGTAAAAATAGTTGCTATAAGTAGTAACGACATCAGTATCTGTAAGAAGAAATCCATTTAGTGTTATAAAGAACTTTATGGCCACGAGAACAAAACAATTAACTTGCAAGTACATCACCCACAAAAACTATATTAAAGGGCGGTGGCGTCGCGCAACGTATGCGCGAAATCTGGTTCTCGTATAAACAAAAATGGTGAATGTGACTGTTGTGCAGATCAACGAGACGTTACTAGGCGTTAATTATGTAGACGATTAGCATGGAATAAGTCGACGGCAATAATTATTAATAGTCGCGCCCAGGGTGAAACTCGTACTTTCCATTAAAAGATCGCATCGGATTGTGGGAAAATCATTGTTGATCTACGCAAATGTTGCACATGCGCGGCGCGATGACCCTCGCTCTTTAATAATGTAAGCGTCATTTTATTATATGCATATATGTACAATTGTTTGTGACCCTTGTGTCCACGCTGTACACGTGTCAAAGAATTGGAGTGTATAGATGGCAATATTCAAAATAATCTGTCGTAGTCACATGACATAACATTTTATAATAAACTTGCCTAGATGTCAGCAGGTTAATTCTGATATGTCAGTAATCACTTATCTGGCAGTGATTGATAATTCACCTAATTCAAGTCATCCGTCAGTTCACACATACTAAGCAGCCACGAATAAAGTATTTTTGATTGATATTAATTGAGATTGTGTTTTAAGTGCTAGTTTGAGGGTTTCGCTGTATTTAAAATAATACCTACTTACCGTCAGTTGAAAGCATTTATTGTACCACGTATTTCCCATCTTATAATACCAATGTTTATCCTATGTTTTCTCAATCAATTTCTAAAAAAAATAAGTAGAGTTTGACAATTACTATAAATGTAAACATGTTTAGCTTTTAAAGGGCGACAGTTAGTCGTACGGGCAGTGTAAATGCCAAAGTCAGACGATTATCCCTTTGTCTAGTCAATAGTTACCTATAGACCAAGGTGAAACTGTAGTGATGTTGTCTCCGATCGATTTATTTATTCTATTGCAAGATTTCGGAACAGAATAAAATTGTAGAGCTTGAACTTCTGTAAGGTGTTGAAGGTGACAGCCTTGATGCACAATAATTTGCCTTTAATATTCTCCGTTATATAATTGCCTCTAATCGCAAAAAATACTCAGCCTGTGCATATAACCAAAACAGACAATTAACTTGAATTTAATTCTACCCTCTGAACCAAGTTGTTAGTGTTGATAATTAAGGTTAGGGTGATAACAAATTGTGTGTTAGAGGTTGTTACTGTCGTTACTTTCACTATAATATCATACTACATGCTACTGTTTTTGAAAGGTCACGGACAAAGTATTCTGCTTCTCATGTCATCGGAACTGTGAAATAAAAATGTGATAAGTTGAACTAACAATGAGAATCTAATGATGCCATTGGTGGGTGATGACCACGTAACTGACACCTGATCAATTATTGTATTTTGACCTTAAAAAACTCGTCCACCATTTATCGGTTGGTGAGTGGAAATAAGAAACTTTATTTAGTCTAAATGTTATTGCCATGCCATTTTTTAATACTTTATATATAACTACACATCTGCGGGGAATGTGGTGTTTAAACGTAGTTAAATTTTGGAGATCAAAATGTCGAAGGTTGGGTCATGTAGGCTTTGTGGATTATTTAGGTAATGTTGGGTTAGGGTTCATAACATAATAGTTTGGTTATAGCTGCAACTACATAATCCATACTGCAGTACAGTTTGTTAAAAGTTAGTAATTAAAAAAGTTGAATGACCAATGACTAAAAGTAGTAACATGTACATCAGGTGCAAATAAACACCTGTCTTGCCTAGGCTTCCTACTTCCTACACAATTCACAATGTTTGTTGTTCATATTATTACAAATTTTAAAATGATCTGACAAGAATTCCAACATTCGTGTCTTGTTACCGAATTACTGAGAACAGTAAGAAGAAAAATAAACATAGCGATGCCAAAGACTCCTTGCATGGATAGTATCTCCCCATAGAAAGAGGATATCATCTCCTCACATAGCAAAATAGCATTCCCCACATAGATAGGATATCATCTCCTAATATATAGCAGATAACATCTCCCCACATAGAGAGGATATCATCACCTAACATAGAAAGGATAATATCTCCTCACATATAGCGGATACCATCTCCCCCACATAGAGAGGATATCATCTCCTAACATAGAGAGGATAACATCTCCTCACATATAGCGGATAACGTTTCCCCCACATACATTAGGATAACATCTCTTATAGAGATGATAACATTTCCCCCACATAGATACATAACATCTTCTCGCATACATATGGTAAAATCTCACATACAGAGGATACTACCTACTCAAATAGATAGGATAACATCTCCTCAAATAGATAGGATAACATCCCCTCAAATAGATAGGACAACATCTACTCAAATAGATAGGACAACAACTCCTCGCATAAAAGGGGTAACCTCTCACATAGAGAGGTTACCATCTCGCAACATAGATAGGATAACATCTCACATAGAGAAGATAACATCTCCCCACTTAGAGAGGATAATATCTTCTCTCATACAGAGAATAATAGCTCATCACATAGAGAGGATGATATCTTCCCACATATATAGGGTAACCTCTGCTCACATAGAGAGGATATCATCTCCTCGTATAGAGAGAATACCATCTCTTCACATATTACATAGAGGGGATAACATCTCCTCACATAAATAGGATAACATCTCCCTCACATAGAGAGGATAATATTTTCCCGCATAGAGAGGATAACCTCTTCTCACATAGAGAGGATAACATCTATTCTCACATAGATAGGATAATATCTTCCCACATAGGTAGGATAACATCTGCCCACATAGAGAAGATAACATCTCCTCACAATGTGGGGATAACATCTCACATAGAGAGGATAATATAATCTCACATAAAGAGGATAGCATAAGGATAATATTTTCTTACATAGACAGGATAACATCTCCTTACATAGATAGGATAATATCTCCTTACATACATAGGAAACCATCTCCTCACATAAGACGATAACATCTCCTCACATGGAGAGGTTAACATATTTTCATGTAGAGAGAATGCCATCTCTTCACATATAGGATACCATATACCCACATCGATAGAATAACATATGCCTACAAAGATAGGATAACATCTTCTCGCATAGAGCAGATATCCATCCATATGGGGAAAACAACGTGCTGGGCAATTTCTAGTTGACATTTTTTGGCAAATTTCAACCGAATTCGTGCATTTATTGCGGACTTCTAGTGTTTGAAAGATTAAATTTCTTGGTTTCTACAGTGACCTCTATCTTTATTGAGATCTTCATGATCCAAGCAAAAACCATGACTAATCGTGACAGGCGCACATATTGCATGCGTGTTTTTTTATAAATATATACAGTGATAATTTGGTCTCAATACATTATAAAAGTGTATGTGATTAGTTATTACTTAATACATATTAGCAAATTATGCATAACAAAATACTGCAGTAGAATAGATACAATATTAATGCTTTCAGTACAAACTTTTTTTTTACTTCTCTTGTTTTGTAATATGTAACGATGTCAATACTATGAGCTTATTACGAGAATACCTCAAAGTATGCGTGAAGACAGCACAGCGGGAGTATCGACCAACGCGCAGTGGAAGTCGATGAGACGACGTACTGTTTCAGTGCACACTTTGAGTTACCCTCGTAATAACATTATTATATATCTTTTCCTTTCAAGGACACATCATGGGAATGCCAAAATCCAAAAAGTTTAGAACAGAATCAGCGAAATTCTTTGTGTGGAGTCCGGTCAATCCCGGGCGGCAGCCATGTTTGTTTTTATTATTAGAGGACTCTTACGCGCGTAAAAATTCCATATTTGGAATTCGCATTTCCTTATATCGTAGGATGATTACTGCAAAGTTACGGCACGCTGAAACTTATGGCGTTACGGTGACAGATGTATAATAATTCCTAATATGCTATAGTTACAGGCATCACGTGACTTTATGCATCCTCTCTCCATAAATAGTTCCCATGGCACTTCGCGTTTCTATATTTGTTTAATTGACTCTTAACAGAGGGAAAACTATATTCATTTAACGAAGACAGGATTGTGATAAATATTGAAAACTTACATTTGCCAACATTAAATTGGTATACCGCGTAGAGGCGTGAAACGATATTTAATGGTAATTCAATGTCTGCACTGTCACAAAGGACAAAGTTTCTTCTACATTGCATGCTGGTTACTTCCATACCTCACTGTGGTAAATTTTCAACTTGGCAAGCGTTAAGTCACAAAGCTAAAATCGCAGTGCGCGTCCAGGCAAAGAGGACAGCGTTACAGTGGTTATTAATTAAGATACAACATTAAATGAACAATCGTAGGTCAGTGGTACACCTGTAATACTTACTGAACTACTGAACAAGACCACTGATAACAAAGTTGTTGCAGCGCGGACATTTTGCCTCCCCTCGTATGAAGTGGACAAAACAGGCATTACAAATTCGTCGTTGAATCTAGAAATCGTTTTTAGTTTTACTTATAAGTTTTATTTTCTCTATTCCAACGATATGCTACTTGGTTCGACATCGGTTATCTGCAGGCACACGGAGAAATGACAAATGATGTAGTAAATATAATTTACTCATATGCTTTAATTATGCGCAATGTCTGAGATGCTGAATTGTTCGAGTTACGGACATCGAGTTACGAACATCCAGTTAGGAAAACATCGAGTTAAAAAAATGACCACGCCCGTTTTTCAGAAACCACGCCCACTTTTGCAAAACCGAGCCCAAATTGTAACTCTATGTCCAGCAGAAATGTCAACGTTTGACGTTGATGGAAGTACAGGCTTTTATAATGGCGGCAACAACTTTGGCTTTACTCTGATTACGTGCCAGGATTCAGAACGTCCGAAAATCACGAAAGTTATTAGTTTTCTTATTGATGACAGAATTACGAAGAAATAGTACGACCCAAAAACATTCGGATATAACTCCAGGGTCGTTAGTTCAAGTGTACTTTAAGCTGGAGGGTCGTCACCTGCGCACGCGCGAGAATTGAGTCCCAAGCGACGATAACAACACACGCTAAAAGCGCAAAGGCTCAGTGGTAGATGCTTCTTTGTAAACAATTGCACGCTATGGCCATCTAACGCATGCGCAGGTGACGACTCCCTTGCTTTAAAGTATTTTATAGACGACTTCCAATAAGATAACTTCTGAGAATTTTCCAGTTTTGTTTAAACACTAAAACATCGCTAATGACAGGGATTTCATGAAAACGAGTACAGAGAGTATTAAATCCCCATGCAAAAACGTGGATTCGTAAATGTTTACAAATATGGCGATACAAGAGGGTCGGAAATGTTATTTTCGTAAGCTGTAATCAATTTTCGCAATAAGGTAATTTAAATAAATAAAAAAATCGTAGACTTGGACAAGATGTAAATATAAACAGTCATTTTATTCGTCCGTAATTTGTACAAATATCTTATTTTTTGTAAGCGTATAAAACATTTTCCGCATTAAATGTCGTAATTCGTATGCAATTCTCAATTTACTAAATATATTACTAAAATGTAAAGTGTAATTAGAAATTTGCTTTATCTGTAAAGTGTCAAAAACTATTTTTTACTGTAAAGGTAACTTGCATTTTATTTCCTGTAAAAACATAAAATGCCTTTTTTTATTATCTGTAATCTGTACCAGCTACCCCCCCCCCTTGCCCCCCCCCCTCATACAGTGAGCTACAAATATATAACATGAACTTTGATACGAAAACTGGTACCTTGATCGGCAAAACAACGGTATAACTGCAAAACAGCAGTATAAACATAAAAAAATTGTTTTAAAGAAATTAACAGCAAAAAACGAATAATAACCACAAAGTATCAAGTGCTTTTACATGCATGTTTATTTCTAATCGAGTAGAAAGGCCAAACAGATGCACTAATAGTTCAACATAGGTTACCGTGACTATGCTACGGCAGCGCGCGCCTTCTCACAAGTGACCGTAACTGTCCACAACAAGCGGGTGAAGAATATTGATCCTCTCGAAAATACCTTTAAAATTACCGAGGTCTGTTGAACCCACGAGGCCCGGCAAATGAGTCAATTGATCCATATCTGACTTTGTTTTAGTGCAAACACGTGACGTTTCAGGCCATTCTGACGCTGGAAGGGTGTTGAGGTGAAGTACTGTGCTGTCTGGATTGCCTAAATATAATTTTTGTGTGAAACAACGCAAAAACGTTGTACCCATGTACGACGTTAATAATAATAATAATAATATTTTTATTAGCCTTTGAAACGGCGTAAAAAGTAACATACAAGTCAACGACGTTTCATTCGGGCGTCAATAATTTTGTGTTTGGTGTCTTTCTTGTATGTCGATATCAACAATAGATCACCATACCGAAGTAGTAATGAATACAGCTGAACTCCATTAAGTCACAACAGTCGAACTTGGTCAGAAGTAATCGCCGTGGTGTGAGATCAATAATTATCATCTTCTTTCGTGTTTGTTTCGTGTATTTTTATACAGTATAGACACTGACACCGCTTCACTGATATGTTGTTGATTTCAATAACTCGTATGATTGCTATGTTGTCGATTTCAGCGAATAAAAGCATTGCTTACCAGCGCTTCTACGTCACTAAAATCAAGACTGTGTTTGTGTATCAAACAGTAATTTATTTTACCGTGATATTACTCGTTACTGTCTGTAGTAAAACATTGACTACAGATAATTTAAAAATGATCTGTTAGAAAATGTTACATTAATACCCAACCCAACCCACTCACTCACCGATACATTAACACCCAATCCACTGGCCAAATTCAACCACTGACTGAGTTCAAATCTGGCCGAGTTCGGTCGTCGCCGTACTAATGAGAGCCCGCGCCTGGCGCGCCTCCCCCCAAATCTGCGCCTGATATCTGAAATATTTGTTCACATTGTTCACGAAAAATAATAAATGACATAGACATGAATTTTAGTTTAACCAACTTTAACCTACCTTGTTTTCGCTGTGATCGACAATGGCCAAGGTTAGTAGTCCCGTTTCTAAAGGAATGTAGTCGAACCATAACAATAGGACAAAAGCACACATACACAATACGTCAAACTATACAACCAACTGAATTGCAGGTGCACAAAACGTGATAGTGCACGCAAGACCGATAGTGGAACAATGCATAGAGTACGGTAAATTTGACAATTATACAGTTTATAAAACTAGTTCAGTCCCGGGCGAACTACAATGTCCGTACATCTTAGTCAGGTTCACTCAGTGATGCGATATTAACACAAGTATACACTCAAACATGACCCTATCTCCCTGTACCAGCTATCCCCCTTGCCCCCCCCCCCTCATACAATGAGCTACCAACATGAACTTTGGTACGAAAACTGATACCTTGATCGGCAAAACAGTATAACTGCAAAACAGCAGTATAAACATAAAAGATTTGTTTTTAAAAAATTAACAGCAAAAAAACGCATAATAACCGCAAAGTATCAAGTGCTTTTACATGCATGTTTATTTCTATTCGAGTAGAAAGTCCAAACAGAATTACTAATAGTTCAACATAGGTTACCGTGACTATGCTACGGCAGCGCGCGCCTTCTCACAAGTGACCGTGACAGTCCACAACAAGCTGGTGAAGAATACCGAAATTACCGAGACGTCCAGTCCTCTGTTGAAGCCACGAGGCCCGGCAAATGAGTCAATTGATCCATATCTAACTTTGTTTTAGTGCAAAAAACGTTGTACCAATGTACGACGTTAATAATAATAATAATAATAATAATAATAATATATTTTTATTAGCCTTTGAAACGGCGTAAAAAATAACATTCAAGTCAACGACGATTCAACGATATCAAGTTATTCGGGCGTCAATAATTTTGTGTTTGGTGTCTTTCTTGTATGTCGATATCAACAATAGATCTCCGTACCGAGGTAGTAATGAATACAGCTGAACTCCATTAAGTCACAACAGTCGAACTTGGTCAGAAGTAATCGCCGTGGTGTGAGATCAATAATTATCATCTTCTTTCGTGTTTGTTTGTCTCGTGTATTTTTATACAGTATAGACACTGACACCGCTTCACTGATATGTTGTTGATTTCAATAACTCGGATGGTTGTTATGTTGTCGATTTCAGCGAATAAAAGCATTGCTTACCAGCGCTTCTACGTCACTAAAATCAACACTCTCTGTTTGTTGTATCAAACAGTATTTTATATTACCGTGATATGACTCGATACTGTCTGTAGTAAAACATCGACTACAGATAAAATGATCTTATTAATACCCATTAATACCCAACCCAACCCACTCACTCACTCACTCACTCACCGATACATTAACACCCAATCCACTGGCCAAATTCAACCACTGACTGAGATCAAATCTGACCGAGCTCGGTCGTCGCCGTACTAATGAGAGCCCGCGCCTGGCGCGCCTCCCCCTAAATCCGCGCCTGATATCTGAAATGTGTGTTCACATTGTTCACGAAAAATAATAAATGACATAGACATGAATTTTAGTTTAACCAACTTTAACCTAGTACCTTGTTTTTCGCTGTGATCGACAATAACCGATGTTAGTAGTCCCATATCTAAAGGAATGTAGCCGAAACGTAAACATAGGACAAAAGCACGCGTACACAATACGTCAAACTTTGCAACCAACAAGATTGGAGGTGGTCAAAAAGTGATAGTGCACGCGAGACCGATAGTGAAACAATGCAAAGAGTACGGTAAATTTGACAATTATAAAGTTTATAAAACTAGTTCAGTCCCGGGCGTACTACAATGTACGTACATCATAGTCCGGTTCACTCAGTGATTCAATATTAACACAAGTACACACTCAAACATGACCCTATCTCCCTGTTAAAATATGAGTGTCCCAACTTTACTTAAGAGGCAGCTCTTTCTTATGCTAACGATGAATTGGTTGAAAGACTTGCATGAAGTATATATTTTTGACTCACGTTTGTGCGTCTGTGTACGAGCGTGTCCGCTGATTTCTCTAGAGCCAATTATCCGATTTTTATGAAACTTGGTACATACGCCCTTTTTTCAGATACCATACCCACTTTTGCCAAACCACGCCCAAATTGCATCTCGATATCCAACAGGAACTTCAACGTTTGACGTTGATGGAAGTACAAGTTTTTTTAATGGCGGCAACAACTTTGGCTTTAGATTGAGCATTCCAAAGAACAGTTCCTGTGAACATATGGTAATACTTGTAATGTAGATTTCGTTTACATATTATTGTTAATTTATATGTGAAAACATTTCAATATAATTATTTCACTTTCAGGATCTTCATACATTTTTAACCCAAAATGTCGGCCATCTTAATTGACTTGTGATGTGTCATGTATAAGTGAAGTTTGAAACATCAATTCAGTCAATGCATGTCATTCTCGGAGATATGACGATAAACAGCATTAGTTAAGAATATGTCCAGCAGTTAGTAATTTTGTTTTCAAGCACAGTTACGCACATAAAGGTCATATCGCGAGCATTACAGTGTACAAAATCAAAACAAAATATGTTTATATCTAGAACTAAGATTCTATTTTAGTTCGACAATATGCTTGATTTTTATGCATAGTAAAATGGTCATTTATGTGAATATGTGCGATATTGTGTGTATTAACTAATATGTAATGCATGACCAAGTGTGAATGAAATCTTTCTAAGCACAACTAAGATATTGTGTTGAAATATCAGAATTACTTGATTGAATGAACACATTTTCCACTTTCCTGTTTACATAAGAACGAATCATCATAATAAAATCACAGATGACCAGCTGGGAAAAAGCATATTTAAAAAGAAAAAAATCAGATTCTATATAGACCACACAACATGTTTGTCACAGAATTATTTGAGAATTATATACAAATATTTAGGAACAATGCTGCCAACGTTCAAACGTTCACAGTTTCTTATTTCTATAACATATTTACAAAAATTCTCGGAACACATCCTTGAATAAGTTGAAAATATCCCAAGAATGTCATTCTATCTTCAAAATGGTCGCTATATCATTTTTGCGTTTGAATTATATACAATTTTAACAAATATGCAACAAATGTGATTGAACACGAGAATCATTTGAATAACATATACTTATTTGGTAAGTTTTGCGAAAAATTATTTCATGCCACATAGCATATTTGTATGTGATTGTATTTCGCAATAGGTGCACTTATGTGAATAGTGCAAAACATCCAAAATATCAGTAAAAAATTATTAATTTGCAGACATTATTTGTTTGTCATTTAGACATGATCTGGAATTAGGTTAATTAATTAATTCAAAACTACCTTTCCAATAAATTATTTGTTTCTGTTAGGTAATCTGAATCAGTTCTGTGTTGTTATAAAATCAAACGCGGTGCAAAACTTTCAAACAAAGTATTATACTACAGTGATTGGATCACCTGCAATTTTATTTGTTTAACTCCGTTTGCGTCTAAAAATAACTCAGTTGAACGAGTGCATATTACAATCATACACCGAAAACTATACCGATTTTCTACATCTGCAAAATGTCTAATATCGTTGTAGTCACAGCCGAACATTGTGTCAAACGCGGGCATCAAATACTTAGCCATCCTTGTTCACAGCTCTGCAACTTCTAGTTTTTTCTTCGATGATGAACAAAATCTCCTTGTTCAGACCCCTGAAATTGATCACTTCAAATAACGATATTCGTCGAACGATGTGACCAATCACAATTTTGAAAGTCCGCTAGCTCATATTATTCCCTGTCACAATAGCAAAATTGAAGGCATTTTGTTCAGTAGGTCTCTCATAGGGTATAAAGAAAATAAATATGAAAGAATTAAATGTGGATAGTATGCATTCAAGTTCAAGTGACAAATTGTTGTCTGTTGTGCAGCGTCATCCATAAGCATCACTGCATATAGTCATTGTGAAGTTATTACATTAAAGTAAACACAATAAATTTCGGTCATTTTGCAAAAAATCCAAAATGTCAGCAAAACAAGGTGACTGCTCTTTTCGTGTAAAGTGTCTTTTACATACGTGCACATGAAGTTGGTCAGTTAAATCGCTATCTAGAAACAACGGCCACAAATATGCGCCGTTTTTGTCCGAAATCCAAGACATCGATGCAATCATTAACTGATCAAACTGTTCTCATAAGACGCTTTGGCCACACATTTGATATACAAAATAACGAGTATTTTGGTTAAATCAAGTCAGGTGCACCGGTAAACATTAGAACCCTTTAGATCCATTCAGCACTTTTCTGAAGCGAGATGATGAAAACAATCCCGAAAGCCTTGGATCCTAAAAGAGAGAAGAATTAAAGAAAAACGCAAGACTAATAGGACACGAGCCCTCCAGGCTTTGGCCCTTAATCCCAATGCTAACAAAGGAGCCTCAATCTTTTACAGGTTTTGAATAAGCGATTTCAAAAGAATGGCCATAAAATCCATTGTTATGCACTAATACACGCAATACAATGTTTCTAATCATTCAATTTAAAATAAACATGTTACTTGAAAAATATGGGCTGTTATATAGAATAAAGTGTACCGTTATGTATACGAAAAATCAGCCGTGGATCCAAATTCGTAGCTGTGTGGGTGTGTTATTGCACGTTATAACCAATGTTGTAACAGGAAGTCCCCTCTAAAGGCTTTAAAGTGGAAGAACAGGTAAACGCTAAAAATGTAAAAATTGTCGCCCCCAAACACCAAAATGATTGTTTATAAAAACAACTGCGCGTAACTTAGCTGTGTATCCATAGCTCTTCTTGTGCTCATCTTTAGCCTTTGTGATGGCATTTTAGTCACTTTTGATCCATTTGCTTACTTTAGATACAAGGATTTTATCGACACAGAAAGGTTATAGACGTGCGACACCAAACGCTATTGCAAATAAAAAGTGAAAAAGAAGAGTATTTCTTGCATCACACCATCGAAAATACCGCCAATCAATACGTTTATTAAACGCTCAGTAAAGCGAAAGCCACGAAAAGAACGATTACTTGGATGTTCTTTTTGCTGTGATTTCGTGCTCCAGACCACACGTAGCCCAGATGGCAGCCATTTTTATTGTGTCGAACGAGCACTAAATGAAGAGTAATAATAGAGAAACCTCATTCAGCCGAATAATTGTGTTCTCCTTTTACCTGAATAAGGTGATCAGTGGCGGATCCAGAGGGGGGGCCATACCCCGCCCCAAAAAACGCATGACGATTCATATCATTTGGATTACGCATAGCTTCTCTGCGATTTTCGCTTCGTATATGCCCCCCCCCAATACATTTTGCTGGATCCGCCACTGAAGGTGACTGTCACTGGAGTTACGTGACAAAAATGTTTTGAAAACAACTTCAAACAGATCATAGTTGGTGTTCATGATAGTGAATGTTCAATAAAGATACTATTGATTGGTAATAGTAAATATACGAGATATGTCAGAATTGTAGAAGCAGGTACACGAAAGGCACTAATGAGATCCCGGGTCTGGAAAGCGAATCAAACTAAGCTATATCTGATTTATCTACATGACATAGAGGTGAACAAACATTGCTGGCTTGACCAACAGCAGATCAATGCATAAAGTAAGATAATTTGACAGAACTATTCGTACAATTAGTCCGATTCACTCATTGACGTTTTCGAGATAAGTACTTGCTCGGGTATGACCTGACATTACCTTGACCCAAATAGAGGCGTCTTAATCTTATGCAATCCGTTGGTTGAAAGGCTATCTGTATATAGATGTAAAGCGTATGCTGCAGTAATGTTTGAAACCACGCAGTGACATATTTATATTATACGTTCCCGATCATTTTATGTCGAGGGTACTGGACACACCTATATTGTAACTGACCTTCAAAAACAAAAACAAAACTGTCATAGTCAATAAGTGTCTAATTTAAGACGCCCGCTTTATATTTTGCATTTAATTACGCTATTACATAACAGTCTAAAAATGTAAAGGGTGCCTCACATGTTTTCAAAGTAGAAATGCAACTTTAAATAGTATAAATATGCCTGTCAAACATTGACAAGTATTCCTCCATCAAAATGTGTGGCCTAGTATCTTGCCCGCCAACAATGTTCAACTCGTGTTACCTTATTTTATGAAGGACCTTGAGGATAGTATAATACATAGGTGAGTAAAGTTGACCTTTGAGGGCGCTATTTAATCTTATTAATTTTGGTGATTTTTACTGATCTGTTTTGTAGATATGTAATTTAAACAATTTATTTAGGATATGTGATTTATGTATTTTCAGTAATTTAATTTATTAATTATTATGAAATTAACCCGAAAGGGTGCACAATGAGTAACAATGAATGTCATTTGCATATTTCCCATGACACTTAGCACTGATAGTCAGTTTTGACTGAGAGTCAGACAGCCAGACTGTGTTGTATTTGCTAGGTTTGATGAATTGACGGATATGTACATTTTTGCTATTGTTCTAGCCATGTGTTTAAAATGTCCATGCAATCTATTGTTCCTGACACGTGCTTTGTAATTCATTCTTTGTTCACTTTCATTGAAATGTCAACTCTAGTATAATTAGTGTGAATTATGTTTTCGATTTGAATTCTCGTTGTTTTTTCCAATATAATTGATAGTATTTTTATATCGTGTCAGGTCTTAAGTTCCTGTAATTTGTAGTGAGCCTTGCAGCGTCACTCTTCTATGTAAGAGCATGATGCTATGCAATGTCCTTGATTAATAAACTCAATACGGGTATTCGTTATTATTATTATTATTATTATTATTATTATACATGAGTTATAAAGTTTGCAGTGTAATATGGACAACTTAAAAGGATAATGTGAACTCAAAGCAACCCGTCATGATCTTGAATTGGACTGAGTACACGGGCACGTCTAGTCACCCCTACAACACTGAGTGGAATCTCCCATCCACAACGCAAATTAGAACAACCAGGCGGAAGCACATGGATTGAACAATTACTGCACACTAGGTTCCTGAGCAAGGCAGTCAAGCTTCTTGTAGTGTTTGGGAGTCAGCATGTCAAGTCGATATTCATGATGTCCTAGAAACCGTCTGCCAGTTTCAACGTCAAACCATTATTCAAAACACCTTGGAACTGGTTAAAACTACCACATACTACTATCACAATGCAGCCATAGTGCTTTTCTACCGAAATTACGTGCTTGGTGATTCTCTTGTTAGATTTGCCCTCTCGTGCATACGTACTCAACGCATCATTGAAGCATCATTTGGCGATTTGCATTTCTTATTATTCTTAGACGCATCTTAATTCTTACTCAAATTGCCAATACATTATCTGGGCATACGGACCAACTCTCCTATCATTCATCCATTTTTCAATATAATGCTAGTAGGTATAAATTGATTTAAAACCTAATATTTATTGCTGTATATTCGTTTTTATGTATATTTTTAGTGGTGTATTTATACAAGTGTTTGGGATATCCTAAATTTTACATTTTATAGAACGCTCCAGTAGTGTAAGTTGTGTTTACTTTATTGCCTATTATTTGTAATGTACGATCCTTGGTGTGTCTACCTCTCACTGGCGTTTGACTGTGGTAGATGTTGTAATATATCTGGCTTTGTCGTGTCGAGATATGCAGTACTTGTGGGTTACTATAATTGTTTTGTATTAAATGCATATTTATGTCAATGCTTGTGTCTCCAGGTAATTAATCTTACTCGAGGAGAAGGCGAACTTAAAATAATATGCAAAAAAACCTGTACAGTAGAGAACATTGAAATACACGAAACTACAAATCAAATTGTCGATCGTTCAATCAATCCGTCCAGAAGTGACAGAATATTAGATCGAAGTAACACATAGCATCGGCGAGAAATTGAAAAACCCAAGGAGAACAAGTGTCGTCCACTTCTTAAGCAGACAAAAATTATCTGGTACTGTACCTACTGAAACTGGCAAATGAGAAAGTACAAACCATGAACTATAGATCTTTGTGGTAATGAATGTTAAAGAATCGCTTAATATTAAGTAAATGTCGTTTTAATTTATAATTGATTTTTATCATATGCCAAACTATTCACTCGAAACATTAAATGGCCACATGATCTGCGTTCTTTTCATCAATACCTTTTCTGTGTCCATGATTCCTTCCTTGTTTTAGGCATGATTTATAAACTGAATCATATGACAGCGTATTGTATTGTCGACACGTTAATTTGACAACTATTTACTACCTTATACTAAAATTCACACTTACAGTCCGGTTAGACTTAAAATACACCACAAATATTCACTTTTGAGATATCATTTTTGGTATGTGTTGGTTGTTGGATATTTCAGCTCCGTCGTCTCGTACTTAGTAATTCGAACATCCCAGTTTGCGTAAAAAGGGAAAGTTACGCGATTTCGACATAGAAAATGCCTTTGCTTCATCTTTTGCTGAGGGACAGCCGCTTAGGTATGTGCTCTGTAAGTTGCAGCACATGAACCTAAAAACGTTAGGTAATCAAACAAAAATGATGTTGTAATAAAGTCCAAAAAAATACGTTCGAGGTTTTTATTTTTTCGTAGCATAAAAACGATTTTCTCCCTAGCTTACCGTATTTACACACTCAAATTAACTGATTTCCATTCCCCTCAAGAGTCAAAATGGTATATGCCTCCATTTTACGCCAAGACTCGAAAAAGTCTTTTTTGCTTGACGTGTTCATTCGCCTTCAATTACGTTTCAGTGGCTGTCACTGTCGCATTCTGAGTCTTTCTGATAACATTTTGGTTCAAATTCACGTAGTTATCGCCGAGGAAATTCAAGAAATCTTCCATTTCCTTGTCAACTAACGTGTATGAAATCAAATTAGCATAACAAGGCGTTTGAATGTTGTCGCCATTTTATTACGTTTCAAAATGATTAAAAATGTGGGTGGGGTTTTCTTTTATAGTCTTGTTGATAATACGGACAAATATGGTTCTGTGACCGAGGTCGTGCTCCGATCATGTGACTTTCAGCCAATCAATGATGTTGTAACAAAGCATATTTGACGCTAATTGAAGGGTCGTCGTACCATCCAATCTCCGGCGTCGATTCACATAGTTGTTTGTGCTGTGACAGGCTTCAAAATTATTCAGAACTTGCGTTTCCTGGCAATTAATCTTACACGACGAGAAGGTGAACTTAAATTAAAGTGCAAAAAACAAAACCGGTACAGTAGAGAACATTAAATACACGGAACTCCAAAATCAACTAATAATCCGGAATCAAATTGTCGTACGTTCAATCAGTCCGTCTAGAAGTGGTAGAAGACAAGATCGAAGTAACACATTGAATCGGTGAGAAACCAATTGAAACCCAAAACAACAAATATCCACTTTTTAAGCAGAATAACTGGCGACAATGGCCAATGAGAAACCACTAGCCATGAATTATAGATCTTTGTGGTCATGGATTTTAAAGAATTGCTTAATATCAGTTACATGTCTTTAATTTATAATTGACTTTTATTATATGCCAAACTATTTACTCCAAACAAGGTGTAGACGAGGGCGTGGTTGGTATCTATCCACACAATTCTTTTGAAAATATATTGTAAATAGTTAGCGAATTCTTACAATCATTACTCTCATGCCATATTGTGCTGAAATTGGCAGCCTGGGTAACACTTTAGAATCTACTTAAAATAAGATCGAAAGTAATTACGATGGCTTCTTGTTAGTTGGAAATTTCAATATTAACATTGTACATGTTCTGACACCGACAGCTAAGCATTTTGTTGATACCCTCTCGTATTCATAGTTAGAACAAATTTTAAGTACGTCAACTAGAGTAACAAAATATAGTAAGTCAACTATAGATCACATTTACACTAATTTCTACAATATGCAGAATTCCCACAGATTTGTTTTTATTTTATTAAATGGCCATATGATCTGCGATTTTTTCGTCAAGACCATTCCTATGACAGTTTATTGTATTGTAAAGACGTTAATTTGACAACTAATAATTTCAGTCAAATATTTTTTTGATATCTGCAATAAGCAAGCTTCCCATTTAATCCCAAAAGATAGTAAACGTGTAAAAAAAGATAAATCATGGATAATTGCAATCAGGAAATCAATTAAAACAAATTCTATTTTGGGGAAGTTATCAAAAGAAGAAAATCACAAGAATGTCGTAGCAAAAAACACCGGAAGACTCTGACTCGTTTTTAGAAAGCACGTATAAAACAATATTTCAATATTTTCAAGAGTAACTTATGACTCAACAACTTTTATCAGGTTCTAAAAAAACAAACATGAAACAAATATCAGCTTCAGCTGATTTTAATGTAGATTGAATATTAGGGGCATAGTGTCCATCGAGTGTGGAGTGGAAAATGTTGACTCAGTAGTACTGTAACTACATATATAGTAGAACATTTGGTGATTAGTTATGTAATATCATCTATCAATATCACGAATAAAAAGCATCACGTGACTGTTTGCGTTATAATCAGATGATTTTAATATTCGACAGGCTACGTGGCTTGGAGGCAGTACAGAATTTAACAAAAAACTTACCTTACTTTAATAGAGTCACATCGATGTGAATCTTTTGTTGAAGCTGTTTAAAATCAGCTATTATGTGTATTGCATTTTTCTTTGACTAATTAATTACAATAAATATTTAGCGAAATATTTATTTAATATTTACGAATATTTAACCCGTGGTGTGGTGGGTTATATGCACTGGAATACACTGCAGATGCGCGCTGTACTAATGATATAAGTGTATTTGCATATGAATAGTTGGGTATCGTATGTGAAGTCAATGACTCTCGTACTGCAGTACGTGCCTCAATTGTGTGATAAGTGGAGCAGGTAAACCAGATGTTATTTGCTGTTGACGACCATGTATTTTCATCAGTTACTGCTCCAATTTGATATTTGAAATAAGGAAAGGAAAAGCTGTCAGAATAACTATTCAAGTAAAACTACCTTCAGAATGTGAGTCAAACAGACTGACCACTAGACCACGGAGACTACACGTCTGGCTATGAAGCAAGCATTGATGTTGGCGCTCGGGGTTTCCATTATGTTTCGTGGGTTCGAATTTTGCATGAGGCTATTTGTAACTTTTCACATGGTCTTATATCTAATTCAATAAATATTGAATTGCAATACATATTGCGTGGACATATTTGTTTTATTCCAAATAGCGTTGAATGTTCTTGTTCTTTTACTCAAAACTCTGCTTTCACAAATAAAGCGTCTGAATAATCCTAAACGACGTATATTATTACAATATACTGTAGTGTATGACCAGGGGTGTATTGATGGTTGGCACAAGGTACAATGTCTAGCCTGTCGGACCATGCTTTTAACAAGCATGCTGTAAACAAGGCAGTTTGCTAATATTTCGACCAGCCTGCCTTCTTCCTCGTCCGTACGAAATTCCACCATCATGAAGTATGCATCACGAGACTAAATACTGCCTTCTCATTGGATAAAGGTTGCACAGCAAAGTGGGGGAATGGGTGACTACGTAAACGATTACAACCCCGACTCAAAACGTTTTATTAAACATGTGGAATTGTTCAAAGTGAACAAATCTGACTTCGTCTCGACTGAAGACTGTGTACTTATGGGGCACCGGGTTACAGATGTTGTAAGGCATCTTTTTTATTCCATTGGTAGGGCTATTTCGTCAAAACATCAAAATCATAGTTTATTAGATCAAACTATTGAGTATACCTATTATAAATAGAACTATTGATCAAAAATGATAAACTGGAACAGGATGGTATGGTAATCGCTGCTCTAAATGTCTTACTAATGTGTCAATGTGTTTTTCATTGATTTGCTCTTTCATGTATTTTTCATCATCGTGCTGTTTACATTTCCAACATCAACTGCTTTCATCTGTTGTACAGTAGAAATGGGCGCACCATAAGTTTTAGTAAACTGTATTCGAATTCAGGTGTCTGTGGCGCTTTGGAATGTTGACTGCCATGAGACATTAAAACACACAATAGCAACATTAATAGTAACTCGTCAATAGGTGAAAAAATGACAGCTTAATCGTCACAACGTGACTCTAACTCTGAAACAACCAGGTTACTGATGTAACTATCGTTCATCCTAGCTACCGAAATCTCGATGCCGGCGAGTTGAAGACGGTTGAATGGGCTTCCGAACTTTGTTATGCATGTAGACTGGGCATACATACTGTAATTGTTGTCATAAAAGTCGTATAACTGTCATAAACTTGTGCTGAATTACTTGAAAAATAGAACCGCGTTGGCTGCTTGACACGATATGAGTTGAAGACAATAAACAGTGCAATGAATTAATATAGCAGTAGTATAGAGATCTTTCTTCACAACGCCGTGAACGAGCTGATCATCTGTTTGTCTTCAATGCACTCTGCTACATTTCCGGCGATCGTTGATGCATTGAGAGCGACGGTACATAACGGTTGTATGATATCACTTGATTTCAACGGCTCCATCATTTTAAGAAATCTGACACACAATTCCCCAGATTCATTCAACAAAAATGGCAGTTTAGAGTTTATTGTTCCATAACATGACAAAATATTTTGGTTGCTGAATGGTGCTTTCTTTAATTGTGAATGGTGATATTGCTAACATTCCTGGATGGATTTGCCCCTGCAATACATTGCATTCTCGTAGATTGTCCTTTAATGGTAAACCGAGCTATATAATTAGATCCAGTACTGGGTCAAAGTTCATTATGTAGGTTGTTCTGCCAGGGAATATAGAACGGTGAAGTCTAATGTGATGGCGTCTCTGTTTACTTTAGATTGAATGATGTCTACAATTTTAGATTAGCAGTGACTGTCAACCCCAGTTTCATGGCATCTCAATGACCCGGAGTTGCTCTTTGAAAGTGAACTAATACGTCTGGGTGGAGTTTTATTCCATTATCTCTACAGAATTAAAGCTAGTCGCGACCTCTGATCCACTCGTTTTCACAACCTGAGGCTTAATTAAGCCTAGTAGAAGTCACAGATTTTTCATCTGACGTTGACTTTGAACTTCTTCTGTACTGAGTCTTTGTTGTCGTTTCGGTCGGCGTTCTTGCGTTTACTGGAGGTTATACATTTCAGCATGGATAGGTTGTACTCTCGCACTAGACAGTAGGCTTTTCGACAGTGCTAAATATATAACCACGATTTGGCTGTTTAATATTAGCCGTACTTTGCATAATAATTAAGTATAATCAAATTACTACGTAATCGTACATATATAAGTTCTGTGAAATTTGCGGTGGTATAGTGGTATGGGACTGACTTGTAACTCGTTTACCTACAAAGCTTGCCTACACATGCAACACTAATACAAATTCATACTAAATGCTGTATAGGTTCAAAACCCTGGCCTACGTTGGGTCAAGTAAGCAGGTTGCTTTCCTTCTTTTAATTTAGCAAACAGGTGTGTTGAAGCACACAATCTGTTAATTACCAGGTCTATGCAAGGCAGCTAAAATAATTGGGTCAAATTCTCAAAAGTTGGTTATATATGTTTAGGTCTTTCACAACGCATTTCAGATAAAACGCAGTGAAATAACCTATTAGCTTACAATAACCATATCATTTTAACTCTACGAACGCTGATAGTTCATTTCGTGGTGTGAGACTTTAATGTACAACGTCGGTATATAGCGTGTGTGCTATGTTACTAGTGACATGGGAAATGTTTTAATAAAAATATAAATCGAAGATAAATCATTGATAGTTACAGCTATTGTCTCTTCAAAATCGCTGTATGGAAAGTTGCAAGAGAAAATAAATAAATTGTAAATAATATTGCAGAAATAATTTTATCTAATTCCACGATACCGCCAGAGTTTTGTGTCAATCCTCACCTGCGACTCGGATTGATGCTACTCTGGCAATAATTACGATGGTAAGACGAAATAATGATAAAATAATAAACAATAATAGTACAATAATTACCCAATGATGGTGAAAAAATTCCACAATTATGGTAAAATAATGAAATATTAATAGTATAATATTAATGGTAAGATTGGTTAGAGTGTTTTCTGACTTCAAACTAAGAGAAAATATTATGGGATTATATATCACATGTATACATATCCGTTAACTCGTCTATTCATATGGAACGCGATATGAACACCATCACCTCTATTTCTATAGAAATCACTACGCGTTGTTGAAATATATGGAGAATGCTAGCATAGCTGTGAATGATGTGTTTGCTGCTGCTGTTTTGGACTTTATTTCACGTATCCGTGACATACACAAGAAACAAGCCAGGATTATCTATTAGTCGTATCGATATTTTGACTGGGATTTTACGCTCAAAAAACAGCAAAAACTGAATGTTAAGAATGTTAAGTTTATTAACTCTCATTGGCTGTCATTTGAACCATATGTTTGTCTTGTGTCAGATTGTGATTGTGATCAGATATATTGACTCTTTAAATCTCGAAGGGACTTTTTAAACTGTTTGTCCAATTGTTGGTGTGCATTGCTAATTACGGTGACATAGCTGCCTTCTGTTGATCAGGGACTATGTGCTGATTGAGTTCGACTTTCTCATTCAGGATTCTTTATTGATATTTCTGGATATGGCTCATTATCAAGCTCAGCATAATTTCTGCCAAGTCACCAAATGTGAAATTGTTATTTACTTTCAGATGCTAAATAAGTGCCATGGTACAAACAAATTAGACTGGCACAGTCTGGGCGATTTATTTTTTTTGAATTTAAAATTAAATTTAAAAAATAGCGCAATAGAGGTGTTAACGCGAAATCCCCTGTAACCGCGAAATCACCCAGACTGGACGTTTTTGCCGCGCCTCCTGTGGTGAAAGCAAGAACTAGTGTGTTTTTCATAATAGTTTTTATGTTAATGAGCAGAATGACAGGCAAGAACGTTATCCAATCAGAGTGATTTGACCTTTTAAACTATATCTAGTTAACTTTGGTACATGAAGACTTCACTTTTCTTTTATTATAACAAACGAACTACTATTTATAATGTTTCGTCCAAATTATTCTAGTGGAGAGAAGTAGCCTGCGTGTAGCTTTATCTCGCATGGGTTACAGTGAAGCGCGATCTGGACAGAAGACCCACAATGTTTACCTCATTATGCAGCGCGCACGCTACCACTCCTTTTCTGTATCCGTTCAGTGATGTCACTGCATATCATGAATAAATAATAGCAACAGATTAGATGCAAATAAGACCAGTCTCTGGTCACCCCACCTTTCGCAAAACTATTTTCCCTTTTTTTAACTGAAAAAAATCACTACAGATGGGTCAGTCTAAAACAAATGTATATGTACAGTGATATAAATAAAACGTGGTTTGCAACAAATGTTGGTAAATATCTTAAAGTTTTGATAAAAAACAATACTTTTATCATAATGGAATGTTAGTTCGTGAACTTTTTCGTTCAAAAAACATATATTTAATCGCTTTCACAAATATTCTATCACAAAAGAAACCAGCTATATTAGGTTGTACAGGTTTGGTCTCCTGGAGGTCTCTTTGGAGGTCACCGCAATAACTGTTTTCGAGCACATCAACAAATTATTGTATTTCCTAGCATAGAGGTGCAAATAAACACAATGAACTTAGTTTGTAGGCCGGGTACAATGGGAGTGCCTATTATGTGGAATCAGACCTTCGCTTAAATAGAAAATATAGAAAACCGGAAAAGACTATTTCGCGATCAACAAAACTACGACATAAGAAGAAAATCGAATTTGTTGTGGCAGAGACGATGGATCTACATCTTGTCAGTTCGTATGCGTGCAGAAAATGTGGACTGAGAGCGTCGACTCTGCCAAAAAACAGGGACTATCATTTGCATATGAAAGTACCCGAACCTGGTAAGAAATCTTACCAGTGAATTGCAGAACCGGACAGTCGGTCGTGTCTAACGGCACTCCATACTTCCTTTCCCGATGCTCGCAATTTATTCACTCTTATTACTTTTATACACAATATTTATTAATAATAACAGATTAATATTAGGTACGACCGACTGTCGACAGTCTAGTTGTGTATTAAGTTCGTTGCTAGAACCATCTTATTTTCGGACACCGGAGTAAAATCTACTAAGATAGTCATCAAGTACATCTAGGGTCATTTGTGTATCTGCCGAACTTCAGTTGAATGTGTACTTTTCAACCATTTCATGAACTAGTTAACTGTATTTTTTGTGGTGGTGGATCAGTTCAAACTTGTCGATGTCTAAGAATGTCGCATATCGCTAGGAAACTTGGTTTTCCCGTCTTTGTTACCTTGAATTTGACCTTCATTCGCATTATTCTGAGCGAGCTGGTCTGCCAGTTCTTACAGTTCTGCAACTTAGCTATTTCCTAGGAGATCAAAATTCACATCCGCCATATGACAAAGAATATATATATTTCGCGCTAAATCTACATGAGCATTTTAAAATAGAATGCCACACTTTTCCTTCAAATCATTGGTTTTATTAGTTCATTAGCATACACATTTATTTATTCTATAATTAAAGTAGTCACTTGTTTCAAAATCATATTTTGTTTACTGAAAATAGTTCCATCAAGTGATGACGTCACACTGCGGGGATACGCGTGTGATATTTATTTTTGGGCAATAATTTCACCACATTTAAAATTATAATGTACATATTCAAACATTTATTACCAAAATACAGCTAAAGGCATGAAGCAGGAGATGTTATTAAACGACATTTTGCAGAAGAATAGTAAGTAATAACCATGCGCCAGAGAATAATATGGCTGTCCAAATAGTTGGCGACCTGAAAGAGCTCATTTGGATCCTAGCTTAAAAACTTTTGTGAATGTTTGAAAAAACATGTACAGTACTATATTAAACAATAAATGACAACATGCGATCATGTCTGGGTAGTTATATACATAAAATTTAATTATGATGATGAGCTAAAACATTCTAACCAGCAAATGCTCAAAGCAAAAAATATAAAAGACCAGAAAATGCTCAAAGCAATCAATGAAACAGAAATTGATCAAAACAAATCAAAAAAACGTCGAAAAACGATCATATAATAGTCGAAACATTTTCTTATTTTCTTAGATTTGCTCATCTATTTTGAACTTTTTGGCGAATTTGTTAGGGTCTTGTCGGACTGCAATATGGCGATACCAATCTCCGCTTCTGTATGTCAACTGTTGGCAAAGTTGTGTATTATTTCTACTTTTATAGACCAGTCGTGTCAAATTACTACTAATTATAGAGCTAGTTGTTTGGAACGGTCTGCATTGGTTGTTATGCACTTTTAAAAGACCCCGAAAGTGTGCCAATTCGACTTCAAAACGTGGTCCAAATTGTCGAATTTTTCTCCACAATGTTCTGTTAAAATAATTGTAAAAGAGATAATCTGCATTTGACCACTTATATACGTTGTGTCGAAATGTGTCTGTGATGGTTTCGCGTGTGGTACGTTGATTTTGTGCTAAATATACTATGTCTTCAAAACTCCAACACAGCAAATTTTTCAACAGAATCAGAGATTCGTCGAAGTATTCAAGTATAAGAACTAGGTCAAATTCTTTGTCCAGTCTCATAATGGCTTCATTCACAATAGTTTCATTGAGTGTGGATTCAAATGACAAACCAAATTCCCTTAACTGATTATTTCTACCCGCCGATTTTTTGGAGCTCTGTGGTTTTTCAAGGAATGCTTGCATAGACGCCATTACTTCTTTTCTATGACTGAAAAAATTCATATGTGACTCCGTACGTGCGTGGCTGGCTCTCTTAAAATGGTCACATAAATAGGGTTGTCTTCCATGAATGAGTTTATTGTTTTTCTCTTGTACGACACATGACCAGTAAGGATATTGTATTTTGAAGATGAATTAACAACGCCACCAATCGGTGGCAGTATTATCGACTGACTGAGATGCACTTTTCGTATATGTCCGTTTTTTGTATTACGAGTGGAAAACACGAATGAGAGTTTATTTGCATATCCGTAGCGGCAAAAAATGCAATGGAGTGAAGTACTTCCTGTTTTATGAGTTTTTATAAAGACAATAATCCCTGCTGGTTGGCACGTTGATGGTGTGGTTGGTGCCGGTGTCTTTGATGTACCATCTACTACACGTGACACACTAAGTGGCAGCGAGTTGCTTAAGAATCGGCTGTACCATGTCCCAATAGTTCCGATAAGTAGTAACGAGGTCAATATCTGTGAAAATAATCAGTTCAGTGTTATAATGAACTTTATGGCAACGAGAGTAAAACAATTAACTGGGAAGTACATTACCCTGCATAGTTTAGTTAGGAATATAAACGTTACAGTGCACAATGAAGAGTTTTAAAGAATACATTTGTTTTGGACCTATGTCTATGTATCAGACGATTCGAGTCTAGATTCTAAAATATAAGTAAGCCCATCACATACAAAATCGGCATGAACAAGTACAGAACTTAACATAATCACATGACATAACATCAGAAGTAATGAACGTGCAGAAGATGACAGCAGTCATTTTGTCATGTTATTACACACGTAGGAAGTGATATGCTGTAACACAGATATATTAGACAGCTATAATTTTCTTATGTAAGTTGCGTTTTGTAATGTAATTAAATGATCTACAAAATATTTTTCTGAACATGATAAATGTGTATTTAAAATACATTTTAATCTTTGCGCCAGGCCCTGCACGGCAAGTCACTGTTATATGGTTCTAATCAAACGCAAAGCCAATGATTATGATAATGGTGCTACAATTTTAATTTGTCATATATATTTGTAACATGTACGCATGCTACAACAGAAAAACGCTTAATATGGCTGGTTTTCAGATAGCTGGTCACGAATGTGTGGTGTTTATGATTAAAAAATCGAAAAACAAAACAAATAAAGGTATTTTCTCGGAAATGATGAGATAAACACAAAGAAGGTTTATTTTTCAATCACAATGTGTTGATTATTTTGCGAATTTCTCAGGTGAATCTGCCATATGCACCATACATGACATTCAGAATTCCCGGTAATGTCATCGCAATTGGGTTTGCTTGTGATATTTATTTCTTGAAATTTATCTATTTATGAAAAATAACAAACCATCAATCGCATTTAAAAAAACTATATACAAATTATATGAAATGATACAGAGTGCTGATTGAAATTTGAAAATGTGTTGCACATAATTAAATTAAAAAAGAGAAACAAGTTACGAATGTCATTCCGTATGGAGTTGCGAAAATATCTCGTATTGTCCATCGTTCCAGTTTCATTGAATTAATCGACACAGTAAGTCTTGTTCAAGTACTTTCCTAATTATGTCACATACTTCATTGCAAGTCCTTCATCAGTTCACACATACTAAGCATCCATGAATAAAACATTTTTGTTGATTGATTCAGTTGAGATTGTGTACCGTCGCTTCAACTTATTCAACTTTAACTGCCTGTGTCTTAAGTGTTAGTTTGAGGCTTTCAATGCATTTAAAATAATACCAACTTACCGTCAGGACAAAGCATTTAATGTACGACATATTTCCCATCTTATAACACAGATATTTATGTTATGTTATCTCAATAAACACTAAAAAAAGTAAATGTTGAGAATTATTATTAATGTTAATGTGTTCAGCTTATTACGAGCATACGGGCAATATGCAAAAATTGTAATAAAGTACTAGCATTGCTATGTTATATAATATAGTACAAGTACATCAGGTTTTTAGTACATTTAATCTTATTAGAACTGGAAAGTGTGGCCGCAGGATACGCAGAATCACGAGCGTTCTTTTTGTGATGAAGTCGACACAGTTCAACACATATTAAATTGACCTGCATTAAGCGTCCATGGCGTAAATGAGAAAGCATAAATGCATGAACTGTTTGTGTTTTAAACACAAAAACAGCTTGCAATCGGCATTATTTTGTTGAATTATGAAACGAATGCTAGTGTATATGTATCTCAAGATGTATGACATAACTGATCAGTCCATACTGATCCGAGATGTGGCACTATAATGCCATACAATAAAACAATGTTGACCAAAGTAATGTGCATTAGGTTCCCCTATGCCCAAGTGTGAATGGAATCTTTCTAAGCACAACTGAGATATGGTTTTGAAATATCAGATTTACTTGATTAATGAACACATTTTCAAACACTTTACAGTTAGAATAAGAACGAATCCTCATAATCAAATCAAATCACAGATGGCCAGCTGGAATAAAACAGATTTGAAAACACTATTTTATCGTGGTGTGACAACAATTAGTTCACATGGTTTTGCAAAGAATCCTGGTTCTAAATGGATCACATAACATATTTGTGGCAGAATTATTTGCAAATTATATACAAATATTTAGGAACAATGCTGCCCAAGGTTCAAAGTTTCTTATATATAACATATTTACACGAATTCCTGGCACACATAGAGATCTCATGAAATATTTGTATCATGACAAAAAATGTCATTTCTGTCTTCCAAATATTCGCCATATCATACAAAATTTAAACCACATCATGCCACAAACGTGATTGAAAACGAGAATCATTTGAATAAATTATATAACGTATCCTTATTCTGTAAATTGTACGACAAATTAGTTGTGTTCACGCTACACGAAATAAGATTAAAGGTGATTTAGGCTTATCTCACATATTTGCATTTCGGCTATTGGATGGCCAGTCCTTAGCACGGGCTAAGGAGCGCCATCAGACGATGACTTTTGTTAAGCCGCTGTTTACGAAAAATCCTTTTAATTTAGCTTGCATATCCTAGTAAGCATTTTTTTCTATACCCCAGCGAGGAGTCCAACTGTTTCAACATTTCGCAGTCTTTCTATGTACTGTTAAAAACTCAAGACAGCAATGAAATCACTGACCGATCAAAAATATTTTATTTTTATTTTCAATTTGACCGGGTAAAGCACTCATCAGTAAAAAATACCAAATTGTTTGGCAATTTTTGTCCAAAAATTGAAGATAACAGCCAAACCACATGACTAATATATAGTTGGCTCCAGTCATACATTTTATATGCAAAAATATCAAGTTTCATACTGATCCAAATTTTGCCAAATCAATTGATTAAGTGAAGTGCACTAGTTCACAATAGGAACTTTTAGATTCATTCAGCAGTTTTTGAAACGAAATGATGAAAAAATCGCGAAAGGCTTGGATCCTAAAGAAGAAGAAAAATCAAGAAAAAAAACAGACTAATACGACACGAGCCCTTCAACCTTTGGCTCTTAATTACAATGATAACCAAAAACTCCCCTTAGGCTATGAAACCATATAAACAGGTACAGTCAATATAACCGTTCATCTATAGTGGTGCTTCAAAAGGCATGCCATAAAATTGGTCCTTTGTTATGCACCAATACACGCAATACAATGTTACTATTCAATCGACTTAAAAAACATGTTACTTGAAAAATATGGGCTATTATGAAAGAGTAAAGTTTGCAGTAATGCATACAAACAAGGATCCGAATTCGAAGCTGTGTGGGTATGTCCTTGAACTTTTTAACCAATGTAGTAACAGGACGTACCTCTTAACAAAATCAAGCAACCGCGACAAAATTTGCTGTGCGTTCATATCTTTTCCCACGTCCGTCTTTTTAGTCATTTCTGATACATTTCCTGACCTTAGATTTCCCCAACGCATAAATAGAAAGTGATAAAAGCTGGATATTTCTCGCATCACATCATCAAAACCATAGCTAGTCGATAATATGTTTACTAAACTCTCAGCAAAGTGAAAGCCGCGAAAAGAACGATTAGTTTGATCTTCTTTTTGTCGGGAGTTAGGGCTCCAGACCACGCGTAACTCCGATGGCAGCCATCTTATTCTTTCTGGTATTTCTGGTGGACTTGTTGGATACACCCGTACAACGAACATGTCGTCTGCTTTAGATTCTTGTGTATTCTTCCCACACTTTTGAACGAGAAATGTTCAAACCAATGTCTTTTCGTGCATGTAAGATGTAGGGGTAATACCATGAGGTCCATAGTAAACTACTGATAGTAGCAGACGTTTGACTTTTTCAATTTCTCGAGAGTCGTTCTAAAACAGTTTCCCCGTTTAGTAATTGTGTTCCCGTTTGACTTCAATAAAATGGCTGTTACGGAAAAACAACTTCAAACAGATTACAATCGGTGTTCGTGCTTGTGAATGTTTATCAAACATATTAATAATTGGTGATAGTGAAAATACGAGATATGTCAGAAAGACAGGTGCACCGCAGGCAGTAATGAAAGCCCAAGTCGGGAAAGTGAATCAAACTAAGCTATATCTAAGTTATGGACATTTTAGTTTAACCAATTAACCTACCTTGCAGTTCATTATGATCGGCAATGGTTAATATTGATAGTCTCGTTTAGACAATAGATTAGCTAATGGAATGTAGTCGAACTCATAGGACGAAACCATACAGGTCGAACTTGGACCAACCTTATTGGAATGAAGAGGTGATCAATAATGGACCAATGCATAGAGTGAGGTAATTTGACAGAGCTATACACACGGCCGATTCACTCAGTGACATTTTCGAGATAGTTAAAATAAGTTCGTTGTCAGGTATGACCTGACATCCCCTTAACCTAAATAGAAGCATCTTAATCTTATGCTAATGATCCGTTGGTTGAAAGGCTATCTAAATATAAATGTAAAGCGTATGCTGTAGTAATAAATGCTACTAAAACCACACAGTGACATATTTATATTCTGACCTCACTTTCCCGATCATGTTATGTCGAGGGTACTGGGCACACCTACATTGTAGCTGACCTTCAAAAACAAAAACGAACCCCTCCCCCGCTTTAATTCATATTCTGTATTTGATTTTTCCATTACCCATACACATGTTGATAATGTAAATGGTGCCTCACATATTTCCAAAGTAGAAATGCAACTTTAAGTATAAATCATGCCTGTCAAACATTGACAAGTATTTTTCCCGCCAACATTGCCCAAATCGTGTTACTTTATGTTATGAATTTCGAGATTAATATAATATATATATTATTAAAGGTACAACAGCTTATTAAGCAATCATTATTACATACCATACGACAACATTTATTTAATTTTTGTGTTATGAAAATAGCAAACCACAACATAAACATCAATAGGAATAAATGAAGAATACACTATGAAGGAAATTTAACACAAACGTCCGACAAATTCGTGTGGAAGTCAAGTCTCTTTGTCGAAACACACTCCTTAACGTTTATCATTAATTTTTTTTTTTGTTATACCATAGAATATAGGGAACATGTTTATGGTTATACTATGTGTCATAAGGTCTTACGTTGTCAGTGAAGTCACTGAGATCATTTCCATGGCAACATTCTATATAAATTAACTTTGCCTAAAGTAGTGAATGCCAAAATCAATGTAGGACATACATTAAACCATTATCGATGGAGTTTTCAGGGTAATATAACCGACTCAAAAAGTGCGATGTGAACTCAAAGCAACCAACCGCGATTTTGAATTGCACCCAGGTGCCTTTCAAGTGAACGCTTACATGGGTAATATTGAGAGGAACAGAATGCACGAACACGTCTAGTCATCGTAACTTGTGTCTACTTTATTGCCTATTATTTGTAATGTACGATCCATGGTGTGTGTCTCTCTCGCTGGCGTTTGACTGTGATAGGTGTTGTAATATATCTGGATTTGTCGTGTCGAGCTATGAAGTATTTGTGAGTTACTATAATTGTTTAGTATTAAATGTAAATTTATGTCAATACTTGCGTTTCCTGGTAATTAATCTTACACGACGAGAAGTCGAACTTAAAATAATGTGCGAAGAACAAAGCCGGTACAGTAGAGAACATTGAAAAACATGGAACTCCAAAATCAACTAATATTCCGGAAAATACCGATCAAATTGTCGTTCGTTCAATCAATCCATCCAGAAGTGGTAGAAGACTAGATTGAAGTAGCACATAGAACCGGAGAGAAATGAAAACCCAAGGAGAACATGTATCGACCACTTCTTAAGCAGACAAGAATTATCTGGGCACGGTACCTACTGAAACTGGCAAATGAAAACCACAAGCCATGAACTATAGATCTTTGTGGTCATGAATTTTAAAGATCGCTTAATATTATTTACATGTTTTAATTTATAATTGACTCTTATCATATGCCAAACTATTCACTCCAAACAAGGTGTAGGTGTGGGCGTGATTGGTATCTATCCACACAATTCTTTTAAAGCAAATATTTTAAATAGTTAGCAAATTTTTACACTTATTACTCTCATGCCATATTGTTCTGAAATTGGCGGCCTGGTTAACACTTAAGAATCTATACTTAAAAGAAGATCGAAAGTAATTACGATGGCTGCTTGTTAGTTGGAAATTTCAATACTGATATTGGAAATGTTCTGACTCGGACAGCCAAGTAGACTTACAAAACATAGTAAGTCAACTATAGATCACATTTACACTAATTTCTACAATATGCAGATTTCCCACTTGCTGCAGATTTGTTTTTATTTTATTAAATGGCCACATGATCTGCAATCTTTTCAATCTTGGTGATTAGCTATGTTATAGCATGTATCAATATAACGAATAAAAAGCATCACGTGACTGTTTGCGTTATAATCAGATGATTTTGATATTCTTCAGAACCACTAATCCTCGTATACGTCGTCTTTATAAATTGTATTGTAGCTTGCAAACTTAGCGACGACAGGCTACATGGCTTGGAGGCAGTACAGAATTTAAAAAACCTCACCTGACATATCGATGTGAATCTTTTGTTGAAGCTGTTTAAAATCAGCTAATATGTGTATTGCATTTTTCTTTGGCTAATTAATTACAATAAATATTTAGCGAAATATTTATTTAATATTTACGAATATTTAACCCGTGGTGTGGTGGGTTATATGTATTGGAATTCACTGCAGGTGCGCGCTGTACTAATGATATAAGTGTATTTGCATATGAATAGTTGGGTATCGTACGTGAAATCAATGAACCTGCAATACGTGCCTCAATTGCATGATTAGTGGAGCAGGTAAACCAGATATTACTACAGATTGGTCTTCACTATGAAGTAAACATTGTTGTTGTTGATAGGGGTTATTTGTAATTTGTAATTTCATAATACATGATATGAGCATATAATTATATTCATATTTCTAATGTATAATTCAATAAATATTGAATGTAAAGTAATTTAAATTATTCTTGACGAGATATACGTCATTGGTTATTGCAGTACACATTGCATGGAAATATTTGTTTATTTCTAATAGCGTTGAATGTTCTTGTTTCTTTACTCAAAACTCTAATTTCACAAATAAAGCGTCTGAATAATTCCAAACGACGTATAGTATTACAATGAACGGTGTATTGGTGGTTGCCACAAGGTTTTGTTTTTATTAACAACTTGCTAAATCTCTAGTCTGTCGGACTATGCTTTTACTATAAACAAGGCAGTTAGCTAACATTTCGACTAGCCTGACTTCTTTATCGTCCATTCAAAATCCCACCATCTTTAATATAGAATTATGTGACTGAATCCTGCCTTTTCATTGGATAAATGTTTCACAGCAAGATCGAGAGAGTGGGTGACTCCCGTGCACGTAAAAGATCACAACCCCGACTCAAAACGTTTTGAACATGAGGAATCTTTCAAAGTGAACAAATCTGACTTCGTCTCGACTGAAAACTGTGTACTCATGGGGCACGGGGTTACAGATATGGTAGGGCATCTTTTTAGTTCCATTGGTAGGGCTGTTTTGTCAAAACTTCGAAATTCAGACCCAATCATAGACCATTAAATCAATCTACAATTGAGTATACCGCATTTTAGAAGCACTTATTTTCGCATAGGACTCAATGGCGGATCCAGAGGGGGCCAAGGGGGCCATGCGCCCCCCCCACCCCATGCATGACGATTCATATGATCTGGATTACGTATAGCTTCTCTGCGATTTACGCTCCATATATCTTAAGCGAAGCTTGGACCTCACCCCCCCCCCCCCACCCACCCCCCACCCCCACCCCCAGCCATACATTTTGCTGGATCCGCCACTGCTGATGGGCTTTATACTGAGACTTTACTAGGGGTTTATCGCTTTCTTTTATTTTTAGAAATCCTTAGTGTACATACTGAAGTATGATCAATGATTCACTGCGTCAGAAGATAAATCGCGTTGATTGGGTTTCAGTATAATGTGTATTGTCAGGGTTTTCACTGCATCGCTTCCTTAATCGGTGATTGTTCAGTTTGAAGATGGTGAACATCAAAAATGATATCTGGGACAGGATACTAAAATGACGTCGTACGGCAATTGCTGCTTCATTTTGTTTCACTAATGTGTCAATGTATGTTTCATGTATCTGCTCTTTCATGTATTTTTAATCATCGGCGCGCTGTTTTACTACAATGTCTGACTTCTTGAGATTTGCGATAAATTTTGGCAATTACTTTTGAATGTTCCACATCGACTACATTCAGATGTTATACAGTATACATTGATGTAAAAGCGGTTTTAGTAGACTATATTCGAATTCACGTGATGAGCACAATGAATACAGATAGCAGTAGTTGAGAGATCTTACTTCACACAACACCGTGAACGAGCTTGTCAGCTGTTTGCCTTCAATGCATTCTGCTACATTTCCGGTCATCGTTGATGTATTGAGAGTAACGGTACATAACAGCTCTACCGTTTTAAGAAAGTTGACACAGTTGCCTAGAATCATTCAACAAATTTGACGTTTAAAGTTTATTGTTCACTAACGCTGACGTCCGTTGTTTCGTCCGACATGACAAAATACTTCGACTACTTCGGTTACTGAATGGTGCTTTTTTAAATGTGGATGATAATATTGCTAGCATTCTGTAGGGCGAGGGTTACCTCACAAACTTACGCTGTTGGGCACAATTTTCAGGTATCGGAATAATTGTTAAGTAGGGGACCGTTTTTATATATTTAACCCTATATCACCATTCAACCAAAATATGCGAGATTAACCGCAATAGCGAAACGCATAGCAAAATGTCATTAACTGTTTAAAAAAAGGGATAAACCTGGTAAAATAAAAAGATTTACAGTTACTTTGCTCTTCACCTGCCATATCAATGGGACTGTCTTCGTAAAAATCTGTGCTTCAAAACATAATCTCGTAATTATCAGGTCTAAATAAGGCAGCTAAACTGATTGTATCAAATTAAACTTCGGTTATGTAAGGAGAGATCTTTCACATTGTATTTTAGATAAAATCCAGTGAAAAAACCCATTGCCTAATACCAACCATATGATTTTAACGCTGATAGTTCATTTCGTGGTATGAAACCGTAATGTACAACGTCGGTATATAGGGTGTATGCAATGCTTTAATTGTTCACATTTCAGCAATAGCCCTTACAGATGGATACTAATGAAAGGGAAAGGTTTTATTGGAAATGAGAATCAGAGATAAAAGATTGATAGTTACAGCTCTTATCACTTTAATATCGGTGTGTGGTAAGTTACATAGAAAGATAAAAAGTTCATCTTTTTAAGTGTTTCGGAGTTAATCGGAGTCGCAGACAAGGACTGATGCTACTCTGGCGTAATCACAAAGGTAATAATATAATGAAACAATAATGGCATAATAATCACATTATGATTCCACAATAATGAAAAAGTAATGTAAACACAATAAAATAATAATGGTATAATAATTACTGAATGACAGTGAAAGAATTCCACAATAATGATAAAATAATGTAAACACAATAAAATAATAATGGTATAATAATTACTCAATGATGGTGAAAGAATTCCACAATAATTATAAAATAATGTAAACACAATAAAATAAAAATGGTATCATGATTACTCAATGATGGTGAAAGAATTCCACGATAATGATAAAACAATGTAAAAACAATAATGGTATAATTATTCAACGATAGTGAAAGAATTCCACAATAATGATGAAATAATGTAAACACAATAAAATAATAATGGTATGATAATTACTGAATGATAGTGAAAGAATTCCACAATAATGATAAAATAATGTAAACACAATAAAATAATAATGGTATAATAATTACTCAATGATGGTGAAAGAATTCCACAATAATTATAAAATAATGTAAACACAATAAAACAAAAATGCTATCATAATTACTCAATGATGGTGAAAGAATTCCACGATAATGATAAAACAATGTAAAAACAATAATGGTATAATTATTCAATGATAGTGAAAGAATTCCACAATAATGATGAAATAATGTAAACACAATAAAATAATAATGGTATAATAATTACTGAATGATAGTGAAAGAATTCCACGATAATGATAAAACAATGTAAACACAATAAAACAATAATGGTATGATAATTAATCAATGATGGTGAAAGTATTCCCATTGATAAAATATTGTAAACATAATAAAATAATAATGGTATAATATTCACTCGACGAAGGTGTAAACAATCCATATTAATAATAAGACTGATAAGAGTGTTTGCTGACTTTGAACTGAGAGAAAATATCACAGGATTTTATATTGATCACATGCATACACATAGTTTTCGTTTTTCGTAGTATAAATCGAGAACGAACTTCGCTTTCAGCTGGTCTATTTTTATGGAACGCGATATGACCCACTATGAACTCTATTTCTATTGAAATTACTACCCGTTGTTGAAATATATGTCGAATGCTTGCATAACCGTGAATGATGTGTTTGCTGCTGGTGTTTTAACTTAATTTCACGTATCCGTGACATACAAACAAAAGAAGCCAGGAATTGCATTATCTAATATTCGTATCGATGTTTAGACGGGGATCTTACGCTCAAAACAGCAAACTGATTCTAGAATGTTAAGTTTATTTACTCTCGCGGGCTCTTGTTTGAACCATGTTGTCTTGTGTCGTATGCTGATATGACCCCATTGAACTGACGACTTTCCTGAGAAACCCGAAACTCAAATAATTTTGTGTTGCTGAATAATACGAGATGTTCTGATTGTTTCGCCCGAAATCACGCGAGATAGAAAGTCGATTTCACGCTGGTGTGTTGTCAGTGTATTAAATTCGTTGTTAAACCATCAGTCCTTACAGTTCTGCAACTTAGCTATTTCCTAGGAGATCAAAATTCACATCCGCCATATGACAGAAAATATATATAACGCGCTAAAACTACATGAACTTTTTAAATAAATCGTCCCACTTTTCCTTCAAATTATTGGTTTTCTTAGTTCATTAACATTTATTCTATAATTAAAGTAGTCACTTGTTTCAAAATCATATTTTGTTTACTGAAAATAGTTTCATCAAGTGATGACGTCACACTGTGGGGATACGCATGTGATAACAATAAAATATTTAATTCTGGGCAATAATTTCATCGCATTGAAAATTATAATGTAATGCTGAAAACTTAAAAAGACCAATGCTAAAGAAAATGATCAAAATAGAAAATGTTCAGAACAGAAAATATAATCACAAAACGTCGAAGAAACAATTATACAGTGGTCGAAGGATTTTCGAATAGGATTACCATTTCCTAAATTAGATTTGCTCATTAAATTTGAACTTTTTGGCGAATTTGTTAGGGTCTTGTCGCACTGCAATACGGCGATACCAATCCATGTTACTGGATGTCAACTGTTGGCAAAGTTGTGTATTATTTCTACTTTTATGAACAATTCGTTTCAAATTACTCCTTATAGTGCCATTTGTTTGCTATGTTCTTTCAAAAGATCCCGAAAGTGTGCCAATTCGATTTCAAAACGTGGTCCAAATTGTCGAATTTTTTCCCACAATGTTCTGTTGAAATAATTGTAAAAGAGATAATCTGCATTTGACCACCTATATACGTTGTGTCGAAATGTGTCTGTGATGGTTTCACGTGTGGTACGTTGATTTTGTGCTAAATATATTATGTCTTCAAAACTCCAGCACAGCAAATGTTTCAACAGAATCAGAGATTCGTCGAAGTATTCAAGTATAAGAACTAGGTCGAATTCTTTGTCCAGTGTCATAATGGTTTCATTTACAATCCTTTCATTGAGTGTTGATTCAAATGACAATCCAAATTCTCTCAACTGATTATTTCTACCCGCCTCATTTTTTGAGGTACGTGGCTTTTTAAGGAATGCTTGCATGGACGCCATTACTTGTTTTCTTTGACTGAAAAAATTCATATGTGACTCTACGTGCGTGGCTGGCTCTCTTAAAATAGTCACATAAATAGGGTTGTCCTCCATGAATGAGTTTATTGTTTTCCTCTTGTACGACACATGACCAGTAAGTATATTGTATTTTGAAGATGAATTAACAAAGCCACCAATCGGTGGCAGTATTATCGACTGATTGAGATGCTCTTTTCGTATATGTCCGTCTTTTGTATTGCGCGTGGAAAACACGAATGAGAGTTTATTTGCATATCCGTAGCGACAAAAGATGCAATGAAGTGAAGTGCTTCCTGTTTTATGAGTTTTTATAAAGACCATATTCTCTGCTGGTTGGCACGTTGATGGTGTGATTGGTGATGGTTGTGTGGTGAACCATCTACTATCACGTGACACGTTAAATGGCAGTGGCCCGGGTGTGAATCTACTGTATAGTGTCAAAATAGTTGCTATAAGTAGTAACGACATCAGTATCTGTAAGAAGAAATTCATTTAGTTTTATAAAGAACTTTATGGCCACGAGAACAAAACAATTAACTTGCATCACCCACAAGTACATCACCCACAATAATTATATTAAAGGGCGGTGGTCGTCGCGCAACGTATGCGCGAGATATGGGTCTCATATAAACAAAAATGGCGACTGAGACTGTTGTGCAAATCAACGAGACGTTACTAGGCATTAATTATGTAGACGATTGGCATGCAATAAGTCGACGGCGGTAATTATCACTCGTCGTGCCAAGGGTGAAACTCGTAATTTCCATTAGAAGATCACATCGGATTGTGGGAAAATCATTGTTTATCATCGCAAATGTTGCACATGCGCAGCGCGACGACCACCGCTCTTTAATAATGTAAGCGTCATTATATTATATGCATATATGTACAATTGTTTGTGACCCTTGTGTCCACGCTGTACACGTGTCAAAGAATGTGAGTGTACAGATCACAGTATTCAAAATAGTCGGCCTGAACAAGTGCAAGACAAATTAGGTCATAGTCACATGACATAACATTTCATAATAAACTTGCCTAGATGTCATCAGGTTAATTCTGGCATGTCAGTAATCACTTTTTCTGGCAGTGATTGATACCAATCAGACAAATGTGACAAATAAGGAATTTATATAAATTGCCAATCACATTGAAATGTAGTTAATCTACATGAATGTACTCACATTCTCTCTCTCTCTTTCTTCCGCCCCTCTCCTTCTCCCACTCCTACCTCTCCGTTCTTCCTCTCCCTCCAGTGATTATTGTGTAACTACTTTCTTAATTAGGTCACTTAATTGATTCTAAGTCCTCCGTCAGTACATACTAAGCAGCCACACATAAAGCATTTTTGATTAATTTCGATTGGGATTGTCTACCGTCACTTCAACTTATTCAACTTCAACTGCCTGTGTCTTAAAGCGAACCTAAATGCGGCCTTATTTATAGTTGTGTATATTCTAAACTGTATTCGAAATAATATTGCAGTGGTATAATAATTATAACTGTAGCTTGGATAGGCATTTGAAGTGCTTGCAATTAAACACTATGGAGGCCATTCATGGAGGGGAATAAATAACGAACGAACATATTTAACATCCGTGTACTTTTCAAAGCTATGACGATTTAGTATCTGATCGCATTCGTATACGCCATTGTACATAGCCGTTCCTGCTGCCAAGCATTGTGTACTACTAGTATAAACTCAACTTTTATATGCACAATGTGCTTTTTATAACTTGGGTTAGAGCCTTATGCGTTTGAACCACAGTATTCTGAGAGTGAAAGCCCAATTACGTCAAAGTACCGTACTTCCCTATATTTTACTTGGTATTTATCGAGTTGAGAGCATTCACGATTATAAGAGTGTTTTTACTGGGCGTCGACGATATTCGACGAGTGCATGGCGAACGTACACAACGTGGTTCGCATCTTTTCTATTCTGTCATTTACTCAGGATGAACCCCGATGTTGCAATTCTGGAGTAATCCGTATTTCTTCGAGTAGTAGCTTTCGAAAAGCCAAAAATGTGATCGTTAAGTAGTGTACCTTGTTATTGGGCATGGTTTACTTTGAGAATACCATGAAAGGCCTAAGGTTTGAACGATGAGACATGTTGGCGACCGCGAAAGGTGTTTAAATTCTTCCTCCACACTCAGTTTACCCACGGTTACTATTAACCGTCGTTTATATTTCGGAAATTGCGAATCGTCAGTTTTTAGGGAAAAAATCATCGTTTTTTTCGTTGCAATCAGTGCTACAGGTCGCATTTTAACATTGCGGTAATTCACTTCCGCATTGCGTTAAAAATCATCGTCAATAATCGGAAAAATTCATCATTACGACACATCATTTTGATTGGTTAAAGAAAGACATGACCTGTTATGTCAAAGGAAGTTGTTCCAGGTCAAATCGTGCTGAAAAACCTCATGGTGGAAAATTGCTTGCCGTACGATCGAAAACATACCGAAACGAAGATAATGATAAATGCCTTCGTTCACTGTTTCCTCACAGACCCTACCCATTATTTCACCGTAAATTCAGACGGTATATAAATCGTATTGTAATAAAATGTGTGTGTTTTTTATGAACATGTTTGTTTCTTCATTGTAAGAGTCGTTCAAATCAATGACGCATTTTTTTTCAAAAATAAGTATTATTTTCCCCGAGCCCGGCGTGGTGAACGAATAATTTGTTTGGATAATAATTCCTTGTTTGCAAGATGGTTTCAGTGTTTAACCCCAAAACAAAATCATTTTTTCTGAGTTGGTCCTCGAGTACAAGCTCATCCCTTACTTTTCCCTTACGTGTTCATGCCTCCGGGCTTATGATCATTGAAGTACGGTATACTGTGAAGATTCAGATCAGCCCAGTGTGAGTGATGAGAGTATATCGTCGACGATGCCCCTTGTTCGGATGATAGTTTTATTTCAAATTACACGGAAGTCTGTGAACAATCTGCTTGGTGTATTGTTGGTTATATAAGATGAAGTCTTTCACATCGCATTAACAGTAACTCGTCAATAGGTGAAAAAATGACAGCTTAATCGTCACAACGTGACTCTAACTCTGAGTCAACCAGGATACTGATGTAACTATCGTTCACCCTAGCTACCGAAATCTCGATGCCGGCGAGTTGAAGACGGTTGAGTGGGCTTCAGAACTTTTTTATGCATGTAGACTGGGCATACATACTGTAATTGTTGTCATAAAAATCGTATAACTGCCATAAACTTGTGCTGAATTACTTGAAAAATAGAACCGCGTTGGCTGCTTGACACGATATGAGTTGAAGACAATAAACAGTGCAATGAATTAATATAGCAGTAGTATAGAGATCTTTCTTCACAACGCCGTGAACGAGCTGATCAGCTGTTTGTCTTCAATGCACTCTGCTACATTTCCGGCGATCGTTGATGCATTGAGAGCGACGGTACATAACGGATGTATGATATCACTTGATTTCAACGGCTCCATCGTTTTAAGAAATCTGACACACAATTCCCCAGATTCATTCAACAAAAATGGCAGTTTAGAGTTTATTGTTCCATAACATGACAAAATACTTCGGTTGCTGAATGGTGCTTTTTTTAATTGTGGATGGTGATATTGCTAACATTCCTGGATGGATTTGCCCCTGCAATACATTGCATTCTCGTAGATTGTCCTTTAATGGTAAACCGAGCTATATAATTAGATCCAGTACTGGGTCAAAGTTCATTATGTAGGTTGTTCTGCCAGGGAATATAGAAGGGTGAAGTCTAATGTGATGGCGTCCCTGTTTACTTTAGATTGAATGATGTCTACAATTTTAGATTAGCAGCGACTGTCAACCCCAGTTTCATGGCATCTCAATGACCCGGTGTTGCTCTTTGAAAGTGAACTAATACGTCTGGGTGGAGTATTATTCCATTATCTCTACAGAATTAAAGCTAGTCGCGACCTCTGATCCACTCGTTTTCACAACCTGAGGCTTAATTAAGCCTAGTAGAAGTCACAGATTTTTCATCTGACGTTGACTTTGAACTTCTTCTGTACTGAGTCTTTGTTGTCGTTTCGGTCGGCGTTCTTGCGTTTACTGGAGGTTATACATTTCAGCATGGATAGGTTGTACTCTCGTACTAGACAGTAGGCTTTTCGACAGTGCTAAATATATAACCACGATTTGGCTGTTTAATATTAGCCGTACTTTGCATAATAATTAAGTATAATCAAATTACTACGTAATCGTACATATATAAGTTCTGTGAAATTTGCGGTGGTATAGTGGTATGGGACTGACTTGTAACTCGTTTACCTACAAAGCTTGCCTACACATGCAACACTAATACAAATTCATACTAAATGCTGTATCGGTTCAAAACCCTGGCCTACGTTGGGTCAAGTAAGCAGGTTGCTTTCCTTCTTTTAATTTAGCAAACAGGTGTGTTGAAGCACACAATCTGTTAATTACCAGGTCTAGGCAAGGCAGCTAAAATAATTGGGTCAAATTCTCAAAAGTTGGTTATATATGTTTAGGTCTTTCACAACGCATTTCAGATAAAACGCAGTGAAATAACCTATTAGCTTACAATAACCATATCATTTTAACTCTACGAACGCTGATAGTTCATTTCGTGGTGTGAGACCTTAATGTACAACGTCGGTATATAGCGTGTGTGCTATGTTACTAGTGACATGGGAAATGTTTTAATAAAAATATAAATCGAAGATAAATCATTGATAGTTACAGCTATTGTCTCTTCAAAATCGCTGTATGGAAAGTTGCAAGAGAAAATAAATAAATTGTAAATAATATTGCAGAAATAATTTTATCTAATTCCACGATACCGCCAGAGTTTTGTGTCAATCCTCACCTGCGACTCGGATTGATGCTACTCTGGCAATAATTACGATGGTAAGACGAAATAATGATAAAATAATAAACAATAATAGTACAATAATTACCCAATGATGGTGAAAGAATTCCACAATTATGGTAAAATAATGAAATATTAATAGTATAATATTAATAGTAAGATTGGTTAGAGTGTCTTCTGACTTCAAACTAAGAGAAAATATTATGGGATTATATATCACATGTATACATACCCGTTAACTTGTCTATTCATATGGAACGCGATATGAACACCATCACCTCTATTTCTATAGAAATCACTACGCGTTGTTGAAATATATGGTGAATGCTAGCATAGCCGTGAATGATGTGTTTGCTGCTGCTGTTTTGGACTTTATTTCACGTATCCGTGACATACACAAGAAACAAGCCAGGATTATCTATTAGTCGTATCGATATTTTGCCTGGGATTTTACGCTCAAAAAACAGCAAAAACTGAATGTTAAGAATGTTAAGTTTATTAACTCTCATTGGCTGTCATTTGAACCATATGTTTGTCTTGTGTCAGATTGTGATTGTGATCAGATATATTGACTCTTTAAATCTCGAAGGGACTTTTTAAACTGTTTGTCCAATTGTTGGTGTGCATTGCTAATTACGGTGACAAAGCTGCCTTCTGTTGATCAGGGACTGTGTGCTGATTGAGTTCGACTTTCTCATTCAGGATTCTTTATTGATATTTCTGGATATGGCTCATTATCAAGCTCAGCATAATTTCTGTCAAGTCACCAAATGTGGAATTGCTATTTACTTTCAGATGCTAAATAGGTGCCATGGTACAAACAAATTAGACTGGCACAGTCTGGGCGATTTATTTTTTTTGAATTTAAAATTAAATTTAAAAAATAGCGCAATAGAGGTGTTAACGCGAAATCCCCTGTAACCGCGAAATCACCCAGACTGGACGTTTTTGCCGCGCCTCCTGTGGTGAAAGCAAGAACTAGTGTGTTTTTCATAATAGTTTTTATGTTAATGAGCAGAATGACAGGCAAGAACGTTATCCAATCAGAGTGATTTGACCTTTTAAACTATATCTAGTTAACTTTGGTTATGTCTGGTTTAATCAAGGGGTGGGGGACTCTGATATGTTCTTGTATAAAGTTTGTGAAAGGGTCAAAGATACTGGAATTACAGATTGGTATATAGACGTTTGTTCTGTCGAAAAAACGCAGTATTATAGGCAATACAAAACAAATTTTGGGATTGAAAACTATGTGTCATTGCCACAATTAAAATTGCGCAGAGCAATAGCAAGATTAAGATGTGCGTGCCATCCCTTAGAAATAGAAAGAGGCAGACATAATAATATCCCTAGGGAGAGCCGTATTTGTAATTTGTGCCTGCAAGAAATTGATGATGAATATCATTTTTTACTAAAATGCACTGCATGGGACACAATCAGGAAAAAGTATCTTCCAAATGAGACACAACCCCCAAATTTGAATACTCTAGTACAACTATTAATTATTAAGTTCCTCTAAAAGCCAAATCATTAACTCTTTGGCTCTATTTATTTATAAGTGTTTTTTAATCAAAGATCAAATGAGAATAACCTAATAAGCTTGTATGTATATATATATTAATATCCCCATCACATTATTATATAGGGCTTATATTATGTATTGACACACTCTTCATCTATATTTTCATACATATTTTGTAATGTAAATTTATTTCTTGTCAATAATTAATTTGCATGATTGTAATGGGCCGGAGGCCATTATACAATTAATAAAATTATTATTATTATAGTTAACTTTGGTACATGAAGACTTCACTTTTCTTTTATAACAAACGAACTACTATTTATAATGTTTCGTCCAAATTATTCTAGTGGAGAGAAGTAGCCTGCGTGTAGCTTTATCTCGCATGGGTTACAGTGAAGCGCGATCTGGACAGAAGACCCACAATGTTTACCTCATTATGCAGCGCGCACGCTCCCACTTCTTTTCTGTATCCGTTCAGTGATGTCACTGCATATCATGAATAAATAATAGCAACAGATTAGATGCAAATAAGACCAGTCTCTGCTGGTTTCGCGTTCACCCCACCTTTCGCAAAACTATTTTCCCTTTTTTTAACTGAAAAAAATCACTACAGATGGGTCAGTCTAAAACAAATGTATATGTACAGTGATATAAATAAAACGTGGTTTGCAACAAATGTTGGTAAATATCTTAAAGTTTTGATAAAAAACAATACTTTTATCATAATGGAATGTTAGTTCGTGAACTTTTTCGTTCAAAAAACATATATTTAATCGCTTTCACAAATATTCTATCACAAAAGAAACCAGCTATATTAGGTTGTACAGGTTTGGTCTCCTGGAGGTCTCTTGGAGGTCACCGCAATAACTGTTTTCGAGCACATCAACAAATTATTGTATTTCCTAGCATAGAGGTGCAAATAAACACAATGAACTTAGTTTGTAGGCCGGGTACAATGGGAGTGCCTATTATGTGGAATCAGACCTTCGCTTAAATAGAAAATATAGAAAACCGGAAGAGACTATTTCGCGATCAACAAAACTACGACATAAGAAGAAAATCGAATTTGTTGTGGCAGAGACGATCGATCTACATCTTGTCAGTTCGTATGCGTGCAGAAAATGTGGACTGAGAGCGTCGACTCTGCCAAAAAACAGGGACTATCATTTGCATATGAAAGTACCCGAACCTGGTAAGAAATCTTACCAGTGAATTGCAGAACCGGACAGTCGGTCGTGTCTAACGGCACTCCATACTTCCTTTCCCGATGCTCGCAATTTATTCACTCTTATTACTTTTATACACAATATTTATTAATAATAACAGATTAATATTAGGTACGACCGACTGTCGACAGTCTAGTTGTGTATTAAGTTCGTTGCTAGAACCATCTTATTTTCGGACACCGGAGTAAAATCTACTAAGATAGTCATCAAGTACATCTAGGGTCATTTGTGTATCTGCCGAACTTCAGTTGAATGTGTACTTTTCAACCATTTCATGAACTAGTTAACTGTATTTTTTGTGGTGGTGGTGGTGGATCAGTTCAAACTTGTCGATGTCTAAGAATGTCGCATATCGCTAGGAAACTTGGTTTTCCCGTCTTTGTTACCTTGAATTTGACCTTCATTCGCATTATTCTGAGCGAGCTGGTCTGCCAGTTCTTACAGTTCTGCAACTTAGCTATTTCCTAGGAGATCAAAATTCACATCCGCCATATGACAAAGAATATATATATTTCGCGCTAAATCTACATGAGCATTTTAAAATAGAATGCCACACTTTTCCTTCAAATCATTGGTTTTATTAGTTCATTAGCATACACATTTATTTATTCTATAATTAAAGTAGTCACTTGTTTCAAAATCATATTTTGTTTACTGAAAATAGTTCCATCAAGTGATGACGTCACACTGTGGGGATACGTGTGTGATATTTATTTTTGGGCAATAATTTCACCACATTTAAAATTATAATGTACATATTCAAACATTTATTACCAAAATACAGCTAAAGGCATAAAGCAGGAGATGTTATTAAACGACATTTTGCAGAAGTATAGTAAGTAATAACCATGCGCCAGAAAATAATATGGCTGTCCAAATAGTTGGCGACCTGAAAGAGCTCATTTGGATCCTAGCTTAAAAACTTTTGTGAATGTTTGAAAAAACATGTACAGTACTATATTAAACAATAAACGACAACATGCGATAATGTCTGGGTAGTTATATGCATAAATTATGCAAATGCTCAAAGCAAAAAATATAAAAGACCAGAAAATGCTCAAAGCAAAAAATGAAACAGAAATTGATCAAAACTTAAAAAGACCAAATCTAAAGAAAATGATCAAAACAAAAAATGTTCAGAACAGAAAATATAATCAAAAAACGTCGAAAATCGATCATATAATTGTCGAAACATTTTCTTATTTTCTTAGATTTGCTCATCTATTTTAAACTTGTTGGCGAATTTGTTAGGGTCTTGTCGGACTGCAATACGGCGATACCAATCTCCGTTACTGTATGTCAACTGTTGGCAAAGTTGTGTATTATTTCTAGTTTTATAGACAAGTCGTGTCAAATTATTACTAATTATAAAGCTAGTTGTTTGGAACGGTCTGCATTGGTTGTTATGCACTTTTAAAAGACCCCGAAAGTGTGCCAATTCGACTTCAAAACGTGGTCCAAATTGTCGAATTTTTCTCCACAATGTTCTGTTAAAATAATTGTAAAAGAGATAATCTGCATTTGACCACCTATATACGTTGTGTCGAAATGTATCTGTGATGGTTTCACGTGTGGTACGTTGATTTTGTGCTAAATACAGTATGTTTTGAAAACCCCAACACAGCAAATTTTTCAACAGAATCAGAGATTCGTCAAAGTATTCAAGTATAAGAACTAGTTCGAATTCTTTGTCCAGTCTCATAATGGTTTCATTCACAATAGTTTCATTGAGTGTTGATTCAAATGACAATCCAAATTCTCTCAACTGATTATTTCTGCTCTCCGCATCTCCAGAGGTACGCGGATTTTTAAGGAATGCTTGCATAGACGCCATTACTTGTTTTCTATGCCTGAAAAAGTTCATATGCGACTCTACTTGTGCGGCTGGCTCTCGTAAAATAGTTACATAAATAGGGTTGACCTCCATGAATGAGTTTATTGTTTCCCTCTTGTACGACACATGACCAGTAAGTATATTGTATTTTGAAGATGAATTAACAATGCCACCAATCGGTGGCAGTATTATCGACTGATTGAGATGCACTTTTCGTATATGTCCGTTTTTTGTATTACGCGTGGAAAACACGAATGAGAGTTTATTTGCATATCCGTAGCGACAAAAGATGCAATGGAGTGAAGTGCTTCCTGTTTTATGAGTTTTTATAAAGACCATATTCTCTGCTGGTTGGCACGTTGATGCCGATTGTGTGGTGAACCATCTACTATCACGTGATACGTTAACTGGCAGTGGTTTGGGTGTAAATAGACTGTACCATGTAAAAATAGTTGCTATAAGTAGTAACGACATCAGTATCTGTAAGAAGAAATCCATTTAGTGTTATAAAGAACTTTATGGCCACGAGAACAAAACAATTAACTTGCAAGCACATCACCCACAAAAACTATATTAAAGGGCGGTGGTCGTCGCGCAACGTATGCGCGAGATGTGGTTTTCGTATAAACAAAAATGGCGACTGTGACTGTTGTGCAGATCAACGATACGTTACTAGGCGTTAATTATGTAGACGATTGGCATGCAATAAATCGACGGCAATAATTATTACTAGTCGCGCCCAGGGTGAAACTCGTACTTTCCATTAGAAGATCGCATCGGATTGTGGGAAAATCATTGTTGATCTACGCAAATGTTGCACATGCGCGGCGCGACAACTATTGCTCTTTAATAATGTAAGCGTCATTTTATTATACGCATATATGTACAATTGTTTGTGATCCTTGTGTCCACGCTGTACACGTGTCAAATAATTTGAGTGTATAGAAGGCAATATTCAAAATAATCGGCCTGAACAAGTGCAAGACAAATTAGGTCGTAGTCACATGACATAACATTTTATAATAAACTTGCCTAGATGTCAGCAGGTTAATTCTGGCATGTCAGTAATCACTTATCTGGCAGTGATTGATACCAATCAGACATATGTGTCAAATAATGAATTTAGATCCTTTGCCAATCACATCGGAATGAAGTTAATCTACCTGAAGGTACTCTCCCACACCTCCGGCGATTCTTGTGTAACTACTTTCTTAATTAGGTCACCTAATTCAAGTCCTCCGTCAGTTCACACATACTAAGCAGCCACGAATGAAGTATTCTTAATTGATATTAATTGAGATTGTGTTTTAAGTGCTAGTTTGAGCGTTTCGCTGTATTTAAAATAATACCTACTTACCGTCAGTTGAAAGCATTTATTGTACCACGTATTTCCCATCTTATAATACCAATGTGTATCCTATGTTTTCTCAATCAATTTCTAAAAAAATAAGTAGAATTCGACAATTACTATAAATGTAAACATGTTTAGCTTATAAAGGGCGACAGTTAGTCGTACGGGCAGTGTAAATGCCAAAGTCAGACGATTATCCCTTTGTCTAGTCAATAGTTACCTATAGACCAAGGGGAAACTGTAATGATGTTGTCTCCGATCGATTTATTTATTCTATTGCAAGATTTTGGAACAGAATAAACTTGAACTTCTCTAAGGTGTTGAAGGTGACAGCCTTGATGCACAATAATTTGCCTTTAATATTCTCCGTTATATAATTCCCTCTAATCGGGTGATAACAAATTGTGTGTTAGAGGTTGTTACTGTAGTTACTTTCACTATAATATCATACTACATGCTACTGTTTTTGAAAGGTCACGGACAAAGTATTCTGCTTCTCATGTCATCGGAACTGTGAAATAAAAATGTGATAAGTTGAACTAACAATGAGAATCTAATGATGCCATTGGTGGGTGATGACCACGTAACTGACACCTGATCAATTATTGTATTTTGACCTTAAAAAACTCGTCCACCATTTATCGGTTGGTGAGTGGAAATAAGAAACTTTATTTAGTCTACATGTTATTGCCATGCCATTTTTTAATACTTTATATATAACTACACATCCGCGGGGATTGTGGTGTTTAAACGTAGTTAAATTTTGGAGATCAAAATGTCGAAGGTTGGGTCATGTAGGCTTTGTGGATTATGTAGGTAATGTTGGGTTAGGGTTCATAACATAATAGTTTGGTTATAGCTGCAACTACATAATCCATACTGCAGTACAGTTTGTTAAATGTTAGTAATTAAAAAAGTTGAATGACCAATGACTAAAAGTAGTAACATGTACATCAGGTGCAAATAAACACCTGTCTTGCCTAGGCTTCCTACTTCCTACATAATTCACCATGTTTGTTGTTCATATTATTACAAATTTTAAAATGATCTGACAAGAATTCCAACATTCGTGTCTTGTTACCGAATTACTGAGAACAGTAAGAAGAAAAATAAACATAGCGATGCCAAAGACTCCTTGCATGGATAGTATCTCCCCATAGAAAGAGGATATCATCTCCTCACATAGCAAAATAACATCCCCCACATAGATAGGATATCATCTCCTCACATATAGCAGATAACATCTCCCCACAAAGAGAGGATATCATCTCCTAGCATAGAAAGGATAACATCTCCTCACATATAGCGGATACCATCTCCCCCACATAGAGAGGATATCATCTCCTAACATAGAGAGGATAACATCTCCTCACATATAGCGGATAACGTTTCCCCACATACATAGGATAACATCTCTTATAGAGATGATAACATTTCCCCACATAGATAAATAACATCTTCTCGCATACATATGGTAACATCTCACATACAGAGGATACTACCTACTCAAATAGATAGGATAACATCTCCTCAAATAGATAGGATAACATATCCTCAAATAGATAGGACAACATCTCCTCAAATAGATAGGACAACAACTCCTCGCATAAAAGGGGTAACATCTCACATAGAGAAGATAATATCTCCCCACTTAGAGAGATAATATCTTCTCTCATACAGAGAATAATAGCTTCTCACATAGAGAGGATGATATCTTCCCACATATATAGGGTAACCTCTGCTCACATAGAGAGGATAGCATCTCCTCGTATAGAGAGGATACCATCTCTTCACATATTACATAGAGGGGATAACATCTCCTCACATAAATAGGATAACATCTCCCTCACATAGAGAGGATAATATTTTCCCGCATAGAGAGGATAACATCTCCTCACAATGTGGGGATAACATCTCACATAAAGAGGGTAATATAATCTCACATAAAGAGGATAGCATAAGGATAATATTTTCCCACATAGATAGGATAACATCTCCTTACATAGGTAGGAAACCATCTCCTTACGTAGATAAAATAATATAATCTCACATAAAGAGGATAAAATAAGGATAATATTTTCCAACATAGACAGGATAACATCTCCTTACATAGATAGGATAATATAATCTCACATAAAGAAGATAACATAATGATAATATCTTCCCGCATGAATAGGATAATATATTCCCGCCTAGTTAAGATAACATCTTCTCGCATAGAGGATAACATCTTCTCACATAGATAGGATAACATCTCACATAGAGCAGATAACATCTCACATAAAGAGGAAACCATCTGTCTGCATCCTTTATTTCATGTTTTTGTCATATTATCTCAAACCCTGCAAATTGAAGTGTACATGGAGCCATGGGAAGAAACGGTGTGCATTGTGATAACTGTCAAAGGTTTTCAACTCTGGAAGGACAGTGAGTTCTACCAGGTGTGCTTGTAATTAACAACAAAGGGTGAGTAGCCTGCGAGATCCAGCTGCTAGCGAGATTACATTCTGATTGGCTTAAGTGGAAAGCCAGGAGGTGACACTGAATCATGCTTATAAATTGGATAGACTCAGGACAGTTTTGGGTCGATCATTTCAACTTGGTGTCCGTCACTTCAACTTGCTTTCCTGCGTGTTCTGCTACGATATTGTTTGACAAGTGATACAGGCTACAACCATCATTATGTGAGACTTGTATGAACTGCTCTGCGATCTCCTGCTTTCAGCGGTGCCCTCCAGAATGCCAGCGTTCCACTGCAAGCAAGACTCCTGTATTTATTCGTTGTTGTGTTGCAGAAGCCATTGACTGTCGTCCATTAATACATCCTGGAACTGTGAGTTATCATCAATGCACACTTCTATAAGCAATCCCCTATTTTAGTGACTTTATTCATTATATTTTTCTGTGCTTTATTTCTTGTAATTATTTTGAGAGGTATTAAAGCCAGGAGCTTTAACTCGATATTTTGGTGTATGTGTACTTCATTTCCAGTACTATTGTCATGTCTACCTCATACTAGCAGTGAAAGAACCCCCTGTTTAGTGTGAGTTCTGTGGGTGGCCGTCTCAATTGCAATAAGCAGGCCTTACACTGTGACACCATCTCCTCACATGGATAGGATAATACAATCTCACATAAAGAGGATAATATTTCCTGGGATAGAGGATACCATCTCCTAACATAGAGAGGATAACATCTCCTCACATATCAATTCATATAGATAGAATGTCATCTCTTCATATATAGGATACCATATACCCACATCGATAGAGTAACATATCCCCACATTGATAGTATAGCATATTCTCACATAGAGAGGATGCCATCTCGCAACATAGATAGGATAACATCTCACATAGAGCGGATAACATCTCACATAGAAAGAATACCATCTCCTTACATAGATAGGAAACCATCTCCTCACATAAGACAATAACATCTCCTCACATGAAGAGGTTAACATATTTTCATATAGATAGAATGTCATCCCACTTATATAGGATAACCTCTGCTCACATAGAGAAGATAGCATCTCCTCGTATCGAAAGGATACCATCGCCTCACATATTACATAGATAGGATAATATCTCCTTACATAGATAGGAAACCATCTCCTCACATAAGACGATAACATCTCCTCACATGAAGAGGTTAACATATTTTCATGTAGAGAGAATGCCATCTCTTCACATATAGGATACCATATACCCACATTGATAGAATAACATATGCCTACAAAGATAGGATAACATCTCCTCGCATAGAGCAGATATCCATCCACATGGGGAAAACAACGTACTGGGCAATTTCTAGTTGACATTTTTTGGCAAATTTTAACCGAATTTGTGCATTTATTGCGGACTTCTAGTGTTTGAAAGATTAAATTTCATGGTTTCTACAGTGACCTCTATCTTTATTGAGATCTTCATGATCCAAGCAAAAACCATGACTAATCGTGACAGGCGCACATATTGCATGCGTGTTTTTTTATAAATATATACAGTGATAATTTGGTCTCAATACATTATAAAAGTGTATGTGATTAGTTATTACTTAATACATATTAGCAAATTATGCATAACAAAATACTGCAGTAGAATAGATACAATATTCATGCTTTCAGTACAAACTTTTTTTTTACTTCTCTTGTTTTGTAATATGTAACGATGTCAATACTATGATAATAAACGAGAATACCTCAAAGTATGCGCGAAGACAGCACATCGGGAGTATTGACCAACGTGCAGTGGAAGTCGATGAGACGACGTACTGTTTGAATGCATACTTTGAGTTATCCTCGTAATAACCTGATTATTATATATCTTTTCCTTTCAAGGACACATCATGGGAATGCCGAAATCCAAAAAGTTTAGAACAGAATCAGCGAAATTCTTTGTGTGGAGTCCGGTCAATCCCGGGTGGCAGCCATGTTTGTTTTTATTATTAGAGGACTCTTACGCGCGTAAAAATTCCATATTTGCAATTCGCATTTCCTTATATCGTAGGATGATTACTGCAAAGTTACGGCACGCTGAAACTTATGGCGTTACGGTGACAGATGTATAATAATTCCTAATATGCTATAGTTACAGGCATCACGTGACTTTATGCATCCTCTCTCCATAAATAGTTCCCATGGCACTTCGCGTTTCTATATTTGTTTAATTGACTCTTAACAGAGGGAAAACTATATTCATTTAACGAAGACAGGATTGTGTTAAATATGGAAAACTTATATTTGCCAACAATAAATTGGTATACCGCGTAGAGGCGTGAAACGATATTTAATGTACTTCAATGTCTGCACCGTCACAAATGACAAAGTTTCTTCTACATTGCATGCTGGTTACTTCCATACTTCACTGTGGTAAATTTTCAACTTGGCAAGCGTTAAATCACAAAGCTGAAATCGCAGTGCGCGTCCAGGCAAAGATGACAGTGTTACAGTGGTTATTAATTAAGATACAACATTAAATGAACAATCGTAGGTCAGTGGTACACCTGTAATACCTACTGAACTACTGAACAAGACCACTGATAACAAAGTTGTTGCAGTGCGAACATTTTGCTTCCCCTCATATGAAGTGGACAAAACAGACATTTCAAATTCGTCGTTGAATCTAGAAATCGCTTTTAGTATTACTTCTAAGTTTTATTTTCTCTATTCCAACGATATGCTACTTGGTTCGACATCGGCTATCTGCAGACACACGGAGAAATGACAAATGCTGTAGTAAATCTAATTTACTCATATGCTTTAATTATGCGCAATGTCTGATATGCAGAATTGTTCGAGTTACGGACATAGAGTTACGAACATCGAGTTAGGAAAACATCGAGTTAAAAAAATGACCACGCCCGTTTTTCAGAAACCACGCCCACTTTTGCAAAACCACGCCCAAATTGTAACTCGATGTCCAACAGAAATTTCAACGTTTGACGTTGATGGAAGTACAGGCTTTTATAATGGCGGCAACAACTTTGGCTATACTTGGATTACGTACGTATTCAGAATGTCCGAAAATCACGAAGGTTATTAGTTTTGTTATTGATGACAGAATTACGAAGAAATAGTACAACCCAAACACATTCGGATATAACTCCAAGGTCGTTAGTTCAAGTGTACTATAAGCTGGAGGATCGTCACCTGCGCACGCGCGAGAATTGAGTTCCAAGCGACGATAAAAACACACGCTAAAAGCGCAAAGGCTCATGGGTATACGCTTGTTTAAACAATGACACGCTATGGCCATCTAACACATGCGCAGGTGACGACTCCCTTGCTTTAAAGTATTTTAAAGGACTTCCAATAAGATAACTTCTGAGAATTTTCCAGTTTTTTTTTAAACACTAAAACATCGCTAATGACAGGGATTTCATAAAAACTAGTACAGAGAGTATTAAATCCCTATGCAAAAACGTGGATTCGTAAATGTTTACAAATATGGCGATACAAGAGGGTCGGCAATGATATTTTCGTAAGCTGTAATCAATTTTCGCAATAAGGTAATTTAAATAAATAAAAAATTCGTAGACATGGACAAGATGTAAAATATAAACAGTCATTTTATTCGTCCGTAATTTGTACAAATATCTTATATTTTGTAAGCGTATGAAATATTTTCCGCATTAAATGTCGTAATTCGTACGCAATTCTCAATTTACTAAATATATTATAAAAATGTGAAATGTGATTAGAAATTTGCTTTATCTGTAAAGTGTAAAAATCAATTTGTTACTGTAAATGTAACTTTCATTTTATTTCCTGTGAAAACCTAAAATGTCTTTTTTATTTTTCGTAATCTGTAACAGCTATCCCCCCCCCGTTGCCCCCTTCATACAATGAGCTACCAACATGAACTTTGTTACGAAAACTTATACCTTGATCGGCAAAACAACGGTATAACTGCAAAACAGCAGTATAAACATAAAAGATTTGTTTAAAAAAATTAACAGCAAAGTGTTTTACATGCATGTTCATTACTATTCGAGTAGAAAGTCCAAACAGAATCACTAATAATTCAACATAGGTTACCGTGACTATGCTACGGCAGCGCGTGCCTTCTCACAAGTGACCGTGACTGTCCACAATAAGCGGGTGAAGAATACCAAAATTACCGAGACGTCCAGTCCTCTATTGAAGCCACGAGGCCCGGCAAATGAGTCAATTGATCCATATCTAACTTTGTTTTAGTGCAAACACGTGACGTTTCAGGCTATTCTGACGCTGGAAGCATGTTGAGGTGAAGTACTGTGCTGTCTGGATTGCCAAAAAGTAATTTCTGTGTGAAAAAACGTTGTACCCATGTACGACGTTAATAATAATAATAATAATAATAATATTGTTATTAGCCTTTGAAACGGCGTAAAAAGTAACATACGCGTCAATAATTTTGTGTTTGGTGTCTTTCTTGTATGTCGATATCAACAATAGATCTCCGTACCGAGGTAGTAATGAATACAGCTGAACTCCATTAAGTCACAACAGTCGAACTTGGTCAGAAGTAATCGCCGTGGTGTGAGATCAATAATTATCATCTTCTTTCGTGTTTGTTTGTCTCGTGTATTTTTATACAGTATAGACACTGACACCGCTTCACTGATATGTTGTTGATTTCAATAACTCGTATGGTTGTTATGTTGTCGATTTCAGCGAATAAAAGCATTGCTTACCAGCGCTTCTACGTCACTAAAATCAACACTCTCTGTTTGTTGTATCAAACAGTATTTTATATTACCGTGATATGACTCGTTACTGTCTGTAGTAAAACATCGACTACAGATAAAATTATCTTAATACCCATTAATACCCAACCCAACCCACTCACTCACTCACTCACCCACCGAAACATTAACACCCAATCCACTGGCCAAATTCAACCACTGACTGAGATCAAATCTGACCGAGCTCGGTCGTCGCCGTACTAATGAGAGCCCGCGCCTGGCGCGCCTCCCCCTAAATCCGCGCCTGATATCTGAAATGTGTGTTCACATTGTTCTCGAAAAATAATAAATGACATAGACATGAATTTTAGTTTAACCAACTTTAACCTACCTTGTTTTTCGCTGTGATCGACAATAACCGATGTTAGTAGTCCCGTATCTAAAGGAATGTAGCCGAAACGTAAACATAGGACAAAAGCACGCGTACACAATACGTCAAACTTTGTAACCAACAAGATTGGAGGTGGTCAAAAAGTGATAGTGCACGCGAGACCGATAGTGAAACAATGCAAAGAGTACGGTAAATTTGACAATTATAAAGTTTATAAAACTAGTTCAGTCCCGGGCGTACTACAATGTACGTACATCATAGTCCGGTTCACTCAGTGATTCGATATTAACACAAGTACACACTCAAACATGACCCTATCTCCCTGTTAAAATATGAGTGTCCCAACTTTACTTAAGAGGCAGCTCTTTCTTATGCTAACGATGAATTGGTTGAAAGGCTTGCATGAAGTATATATTTTTGACTCACGTTTGTGCGTCTGTGTACGAGCGTGTCCACTGATTTCTCAAGAGCCAATTATCCGATTTTTATGAAACTTGGTACATACGCCCTTTTTTCAGAAACCATACCCACTTTTGCCAAACCACGCCCAAATTGCATCTCGATATCCAACAGGAACTTCAACGTTTGACGTTGATGGAAGTACAGGTTTTTTTAATGGCGGCAACAACTTTGGCTTTAGATTGAGCATTCCAAAGAACAGTTCCTGTCAACATATGGTAATACTTGTAATGTAGATTTCGTTTACATATTATTGTTAATTTATATGTGAAAACATTTCAATATAATTATTTCACTTTCAGGATCTCCATACATTTTTAACCCAAAATGTCGGCCATCTTAATTGACTTGTGATGTGTCATGTATAAGTGAAGTTTGAAACATCAATTCAGTCAATGCATGTCATTCTCGGAGATATGACGATAAACAGCATTAGTTAAGAATATGTCCAGCAGTTAGTAATTTTGTTTTCAAGCACAGTTACGCACATAAAGGTCATATCGCGAGCATTACAGTGTACAAAATCAAAATAAAATATGTTTATATCTAGAACTAAGATTCTATTTTAGTTCGACAATATGCTTGATTTTTATGCATAGTAAAATGGTCATTTATGTGAATATGTGAATATGTGCGATATTGTGTGTATTAACTAATATGTAATGCATGACCAAGTGTGAATGAAATCTTTCTAAGCACAACTAAGATATTGTGTTGAAATATCAGAATTACTTGATTGAATGAACACATTTTCCACTTTCCTGTTTACATAAGAACGAATCATCATAATAAAATCACAGATGACCAGCTGGGAAAAAGCATATTTAAAAAGAAAAAAATCAGATTCTATATAGACCACACAACATGTTTGTCACAGAATTATTTGAGAATTATATACAAATATTTAGGAACAATGCTGCCAACGTTCAAACGTTCACAGTTTCTTATTTCTATAACATATTTACAAAAATTCTCGGAACACATCCTTGAATAAGTTGAAAATATCCCAAGAATGTCATTCTATCTTCAAAATGGTCGCTATATCATTTTTGCGTTTGAATTATACACAATTTTAACAAATATGCAACAAATGTGATTGAACACGAGAATCATTTGAATAACATATACTTATTTGGTAAGTTTTGCGAAAAATTATTTCATGCCACATAGCATATTTGTATGTGATTGTATTTCGCAATAGGTGCACTTATGTGAATAGTGCAAAACATCCATAATATCAGTAAAAAATTATTAATTTGCAGACATTATTTTTTTGTCATTTAGACATGATCTGGAATTAGGTTAATTAATTAATTCAAAACTACCTTTCCAATAAATTATTTGTTTCTGTTAGGTAATCTGAATCAGTTCTGTGTTGTTATAAAATCAAACGCGGTGCAAAACTTTCAAACAAAGTATTATACTACAGTGATTGGATCACCTGCAATTTTATTTGTTTAACTCCGTTTGCGTCTAAAAATAACTCAGTTGAACGAGTGCATATTACAATCATACACCGAAAACTATACCGATTTTCTACATCTGCAAAATGTCTAATATCGTTGTAGTCACAGCCGAACATTGTGTCAAACGCGGGCATCAAATACTTAGCCATCCTTGTTCACAGCTCTGCAACTTCTAGTTTTTTCTTCGATGATGAACAAAATCTCCTTGTTCAGACCCCTGAAATTGATCACTTCAAATAACGATATTCGTCGAACGATGTGACCAATCACAATTTTGAAAGTCCGCTAGCTCATATTATTCCCTGTCACAATAGCAAAATTGAAGGCATTTTGTTCAGTAGGTCTCTCATAGGGTATAACGAAAATAAATATGAAAGAATTAAATGTGGATAGTATGCATTCAAGTTCAAGTGACAAATTGTTGTCTGTTGTGCAGCGTCATCCATAAGCATAACTGCATATAGTCATTGTGAAGTTATTACATTAAAGTAAACACAATAAATTTCGGTCATTTTGCAAAAAATCCAAAATGTCAGCAAAACAAGGTGACTGCTCTTTTCGTGTAAAGTGTCTTTCACATACGTGCACATGAAGTTGGTCAGTTAAATCGCTATCTAGAAACAACAGCCACAAATATGCGCCGTTTTTGTCCGAAATCCAAGACATCGATGCAATCATTAACTGATCAAACTGTTCTCATAAGACGCTTTGGCCACACATTTGATATACAAAATAACGAGTATTTTGGTTAAATCAAGTCAGGTGCACCAGTAAACATTAGAACCCTTTAGATCCATTCAGCACTTTTCTGAAGCGAGATGATGAAAACAATCCCGAAAGCCTTGGATCCTAAAGGAGAGAAGAATTGAAGAAAAACGCAAGACTAATAGGACACGAGCCCTCCAGGCTTTGGCCCTTAATCCCAATGCTAACAAAGGAGCCTCAATCTTTTACAGGTTTTGAATAAGCGATTTCAAAAGAATGGCCATAAAATCCATTGTTATGCACTAATACACCAATACAATGTTTCTAATCATTCAATTTAAAATAAACATGTTACTTGAAAAATATGGGCTGTTATATAGAATAAAGTGTACCGTTATGTATACGAAAAATCAGCCGTGGATCCAAATTCGTAGCTGTGTGGGTGTGTTATTGCACGTTATAACCAATGTTGTAACAGGAAGTCCCCTCTAAAGGCTTTAAAGTGGAAGAACAGGTAAACGCTAAAAATGTAAAAATTGTCGCCCCCAAACACCAAAATGATTGTTTATAAAAACAACTGCGCGTAACTTAGCTGTGTATCCATAGCTCTTCTTGTGTTCATCTTTAGCCTTTGTGATGGCATTTTAGTCACTTTTGATCCATTTGCTTACTTTAGATACAAGGATTTTATCGACACAGAAAGGTTATAGACGTGCGACACCAAACGCTATTGCAAATAAAAAGTGAAAAAGAAGAATATTTCTTGCATCACACCATCGAAAATACCGCCAATCAATACGTTTATTAAACGCTCAGTAAAGCGAAAGCCACGAAAAGAACGATTACTTGGATGTTCTTTTTGCTGTGATTTCGTGCTCCAGACCACACGTAGCCCAGATGGCAGCCATTTTTATCGTGTCGAACGAGCACTAAATGAAGAGTAATAATAGAGAAACCTCATTCAGCCGAATAATTGTGTTCTCCTTTTACCTGAATAAGGTGATCAGTGGCGGATCCAGAGGGGGGGCCATACCCCGCCCCAAAAAACGCATGACGATTCATATCATTTGGATTACGCATAGCTTCTCTGCGATTTTCGCTTCGTATATGCCCCCCCCCCCAATACATTTTGCTGGATCCGCCACTGAAGGTGACTGTCACTGGAGTTACGTGACAAAAATGTTTTGAAAACAACTTCAAACAGATCATAGTTGGTGTTCATGATAGTGAATGTTCAATAAAGATACTATTGATTGGTAATAGTAAATATACGAGATATGTCAGAATTGTAGAAGCAGGTACACGAAAGGCACTAATGAGATCCCGGGTCTGGAAAGCGAATCAAACTAAGCTATATCTGATTTATCTACATGACATAGAGGTGAACAAACAGTGCTGGCTTGACCAACAGCAGATCAATGCATAAAGTAAGATAATTTGACAGAACTATTCGTACAATTGTTGTACTACGTACGCACGGCTTAGTCCGATTCACTCATTGACGTTTTCGAGATAAGTACTTGCTCAGGTATGACCTGACATTACCTTGACCCAAATAGAGGCGTCTTAATCTTATGCTAATGATCCGTTGGTTGAAAGGCTGTCTGTATATAGATGTAAAGCGTATGCTGCAGTAATGTTTGAAACCACGCAGTGACATATTTATATTATACGTTCCCGATCATTTTATGTCGAGGGTACTGGACACACCTATATTGTAACTGACCTTCAAAAACAAAAACAAAACTTTCATAGCCAATAAGTTTGCTGCAGTTTAGCAGCTCTTATTGGCCGCTTAAGCTATTTTGATATTACGTTGCGGCCATAGAGCTGCAGATCGCGTCCATTGAGAACCGCACAGTTCGCCGCCCCGGGATCCCGGGGCGCACGCTATTTTTGATGTTATCGAACGATTTCAATGAAATTTAAAACGAATAAAAGTTATCCTTGCAAACACAAACATCTTAGGTATCTACTGACCGAAAATGAAGGACTATTTCTTCTTGAAAAGTATATATTTCTGTGTATAATTAGACCGAACGTAATTTAATCGATTGAACGACGGATTTCAAGATGACCTCTGTCATGTGTCCTGATCACATGACAATGACGAAGCATGCGCAGTTGACATTTTAGCTGAAAATTGAGAATGGCAGGTTTTTGCATTCATTGTGGAGATGAGTTTCAGAAAAAAGTTAAAGGGTATCGCAGGCAATCCATTGCATCTAGACTTAAAACCTCAGAAACTGTTGACAATGCATTAGTGAATGTTCTAAAACTGAAACCCATTACCCCGTTGGCTTGTTGTCTCTTTCCGCATAATATTGAGGAGCATTGGTGGTAAAATATACATCATACTTTTGCCATACCCTGTTGGTAATATGGCCAATGTGTGTATATTATTTAAAATACAAGTAGTACCTTCTACTTGTTGAGCTGTTAGGTCAAATTTAAAAATATCTTTCAGATTCTGGTCAAAAGACTCAACAATTGTGTCCTTTGTGAATTCCATGCTGTCTGCTGTCTGCTCCTGTCACTTGTAACACTATTTGGCAAGTTACAAGATTATTTTTAGATTTTTCACAATATATAAATAAAACTGCTTGAAAAAATATTTTTAATAATACATGTACTTTATTTGATTTTTTTCAAAAAAAGATGAGTCACTTAATGGTGAAATGAAATTAAAATTATAAAAAGCCGTCTGCCGTTGTTTCGTCACATGAAGCGCTGTCCCAGACAGGCGCCGATGGTCGTTTGCTGTAGTCACGTGATTACACTCGTCACTAAAAGAGCCAAGTCACGTGATAGAGGTCGGCTTCAAAATGGCGGCGTTCAATCGGAGGTTTCACTTCGGCACAGTTTTAACGTGAAATAGTCTCATTTACACGGGCAAATTTGCTTAAAGCTTGCTGTAATCAGTAACAGATATATTTCTGAGAACATATTTGTCTATTTTTTCCTACAAGTCGAGGTAATTTTATTACAATCACAATTTTAATGATACATAACTGGCATATTTAAAAATCTGTGCATTTCTTTAGGGAAGGGAACTGCAGCTCTCTGGTCGCCCGCAACGTATACCACGACCAAGAGAGCTGCATAAACTGCAGCAATCAATAAGTGCATAATTTAAGACGCCCGCTTTATATTTTGCATTTAATTATGCTATTAAATAACAGTCTAAACATGTAAAGGGTGCCTCACATATTTGCAAAGTAGAAATGCAACTTTAAATAGTATAAATATGCCTGTCAAACATTGAAGTGTTCCTCCATCAAAATGTGTGGCCTAGTATCTTGTCCGCCAACAATGTTCAACTCGTGTTACCTTATTTTATGAAGGACCTTGAGGATAGTATAATACATAGGTGAGTAAAGTTGACCTTTGAGGGCGCTATTTAATCTTATTAATTTTGGTGATTTTTACTGATCTGTTTTGTAGATATGTAATTTAAACAATTTATTTAGGATATGTGATTGATGTATTTTCAGTAATTTAATGTATTAATTATTATGAAATTAACCCGAAAGGGTGCACAATGAGTAACAATGAAAGTCATTTGCACATTTCCCATGACACTTAGCACTGATAGTCAGTTTTGACTGAGAGTCAGACAGCCAGACTGTGTTGTATTTGCTAGGTTTGATCAACTGACGGATATGTACATTTTGCTATTGTTCTAGCCATGTGCTTAAAATGTCCATGCAATCTATTGTTCCTGACACGTGCTTTGTAATTCATTCTTTGTTCACTTTCATTGAAATGTCAACTCTAGTATAATTAGTGTAAATTATGTTTCGATTTGAATTCTCGTTGTTTTTTTTCAATATAATTGATCGTATTTTTATATCGTGTCAGGTCTTAAGTTCCTGTAATTTGTAGTGAGCCTTGCAGCGTCACTCTTCTATGTAAGAGCATGATGCTATGCAATATCCTTGATTAATAAACTCAATACGGGGATTTGTTATTATTATTATTATTATTATTATTATTATTATTATTATTATTATTATTATTATTATACATGAGTTATAAAGTTTGCAGTGTAATATGGACAACTTAAAAGGATAATGTGAACTCAAAGCAACCCATCACGATCTTGAATTGGACTGAGTACACGGGCACGTCTAGTCACCCCTACAACACTGAGTGGAATCTCCCATCCACAACGCAAATTAAAACAACCAGGCGAAAGCACATGGATTGGACAATTACTGCACACTAGGTTCCGGAGCAAGGCAGTCAAGTCGGTATTCATGATGTCCTAGAAACCGTCTGCCAGTTTCAACGTCAAACCATTATTCAAAACACTTTGGAACTGGTCAAAACTACCACATACTACTATCACAATGCAGCCATAGTGCTTTTGTACCGAAATTACGTGCTTGGTGATTCTCTTGTTAGATTTGCCCTCTCGTGCATACGTACTCAACGCATCATTGAAGCATCATTTGGCGATTTGCATTTCTTATTATTCTTAGACGCTTCTTACTCAAATTGCCAATACATTATCTGGGCATACGTACCAACTCTCCTATCATTCATCCATTTTTCAATACAATGCTAGTAGGTATAAATTGATTTAAAACTTAATATTTAATGCTGTATTTTCGTTTTTATGTATATTTTTAGTGGTGTTTGGGATATCCTAAATTTTACATTTTATAGAACGCTTCAGTATTGTAAGTTGTGTTTACTTTATTGCCTATCATTTGTAATGTACGATCCATGGTGTGTCTCCCTCTCACTGGCGTTTGACTGTGGTAGATGTTGTAATATATCTGGCTTTGTCGTGTCGAGATATGCAGTACTTGTGGGTTACTATAATTGTTTTGTATTAAATGCATATTTATGTCAATGCTTGTGTTTCCTGGTAATTAATCTTACTCGAGGAGAAGGCGAACTTAAAATAATATGCAAAAAAAACCTGTACAGTAGAGAACATTGAAATACACGAAACTACAGATCAAATTGTCGATCGTTCAATCAATCCGTCCAGAAGTGACAGAATATTAGATCGAAGTAACACATAGCATCGGCGAGAAATTGAAAACCCAAGGAGAACAAGTGTCGTCCACTTCTTAAGCAGACACAAATTATCCGGTACTGTACCTACTGAAACTGGCAAATGAGAAAGCACAAACCATGAACTATAGATCTTTGTGGTAATGAATTTTAAAGAATCGCTTAATATTAAGTAAATGTCGTTTTAATTTATAATTGATTTTTATCATATGCCAAACTATTCGCTCGAAACATTAAATGGCCACATGATCTGCGTTTTTTTTTAATCAATACCTTTTCTGTGTCCATGATTCCTTCTTTTAGGCATGATTTAAAAACTGAATCATATGACAGCCTATTGTATTGTCGACACGTTAATTTGACAACTATTTACTACCTTATACTAAAATTCACACTTACAGTCCGGTTAGACTTAAAATACACCACAAATATTCACTTTTGAGATATCATTTTTGGTATGTGTTGGTTGTTGGATATTTCAGCTCCGTCGTCTCGTACTTAGTAATTCGAACTTCCCAGTTTGCGTAAAAAGGGAGAGTTACGCGATTTCGACATAGAAAATGCCTTTGCTTCATTATTTGCTGAGGGACAGCCGCTTAGGTATGTGCTCTGTAACTTGGAGCACATGAACCTAAAATCGTTAGGTAATCAAACAAAAATGATGTTGTAATAAAGTCCAAAAATTACGTTCGAGGTTTTTATTTTTTCGTAGCATAAACACGATTTTCTCCCTCGCTTATCGTATTTACACACTCAAATCAACTGATTTCCATTCCTCTCAAGAGTCAAAATGGTATATGCCTGATTATTTGCTTTATATTTGCTTGACGTGTTCATTCGCCTTCAATTACGTTTCAGTGGCTGTCACTGTCGCATTCTGAGTCTTGCTGATAACATTTTGGTTCAAATTCACGTAGTTATCGCCGAGGAAATTCAAGAAATCTTCCATTTCATTGTCAACTAACGTGTATGAAATCAAATTAGCAAAACAAGGCGTTTGAATGTTGTCGCCATTTTATTACGTTTCAAAATGATTAAAAATGTGGGTGTGGTTTTCTTTCATAGTCTTGTTGATAATACGGACAAATATGGTTCTGTGACCGAGGTCGTGCTCCGATCATGTGACTTTCAGCCAATCAATGATGTTGTAACAAAGCATATTTGACGCTAATTGAAGGGTCGTCGTACCATCCAATCTCCGGCGTCGATTCACATAGTTTTTTTGTGCTGTGACAGGCTTCAAAATTATTCACTGAAAAACATCAGTATATTTTGACAAACGGATGTGATTTGACCTCAGTTCAAAAGGAAAAAAACTAGGCTGAGATACATTAGAGTCCACGGCGAATCAGTTTTCTTTGCAAGTTGTGAAATAAAGTAAACCAGAGTAGGGTCGATGATTTTCAGCCCTGAAGGACTTCCGAGTGAATCCTGATTTTCGAATTGTTCATCGACTGGCCACCAAATATTTATTGCTATAACTTATTTTAACACGTTTTTTTTTTTTTTTTGAAGCCCAATAAATTATTCATACATGGCCGTCTTTAGTTGAAAATATAATTTTGTGGGAATACTTTTACGGTGTGTATAGACCGAGCTCATTCACTGATCGTGACTTGATTTTGAAAATTGAATTTTACCAGACCGACCGCATGGGGACCGACGTAGTTTTGGTATAGTTATTTTTGGAATTAATCATTAACATTTCCTCGTTTCTCAGCTCTGTCAAAAGGAGTTACCTTTGCCTTTTTTCACGTAACTATCTCATTAAAATTAAAATAAATATTACAAGCTATGAAGTACTTGTGGGTTACTATAATTGTTAAATATTATTGATGTCAGAACTTGCGTTTCCTGGCAATTAATCTTACACGACGAGAAGGTGAACTTAAAATAAAGTGCAAAAAACAAAACCGGTACAGTAGAGAGCATTTAAATACACGGAACTCCAAAATCAACTAATAATCCGGAAAATAGCGATCAAATTGTCGTACGTTCAATCAGTCCATCTAGAAGTGGTAGAAGACAAGATCGAAGTAACACATTGAATCGGTGAGAAACCAATTGAAACCCAAAACAACAAATATCCACTTTTTAAGCAGAATAACTGGCGACAATGGCCAATGAGAAACCACTAGCCATGAATTATAGATCTTTGTGGTCATGGATTTTAAAGAATTGCTTAATATCAGTTACATGTCTTTAATTTATAATTGACTTTTATTATATGCCAAACTATTTACTCCAAACAAGGTGTAGACGAGGGCGTGGTTGGTATCTATCCACACAATTCTTTTGAAAGAATATTGTAAATAGTTAGCGAATTCTTACAATCATTACTCTCATGCCACATTGTGCTGAAATTGGCAGCCTGGGAAACACTTTAGAATCTACTTAAAATAAGATCGAAAGTAATTACGATGGCTTCTTGTTAGTTGGAAATTTCAATATTAATATTGTACATGTTCTGACTCCGACAGCTAAGCATTTTGTTGATACCCTCTCTTATTCATATAGTTAGAACAAATTGTAAGTACGTCAACTAGACTAACAAAACATAGTAAGTTAACTATAGATCACATTTACACTAATTTCTACAATATGCAGATTTCCCACTTGTTGCAGATTTGTTTTTATTTTATTAAATGGCCACATGATCTGCGATTTTTTCGTCAAGACCATTCCTATAACAGTTTATTGTATTGTAAAGACGTTAATTTGACAACTAATAATTTCAGTCAAATATTTTTATTGATATCTGCAATAAGCACGCTTCCCATTTAACCCCAACCGATAGTAAACGTGTAAAAAAGATAAATCATGGATAATTGCAATCAGAAAATCAATTAAAACAAATTATACGTTATTGGGAGTGTTATCAAAAGTATAAAATCACAAGAAAGTCATAGCAAAAAACACCAGAAGACTCTGATTTCCGTTTTTAGAAAGCCGCGCATAAAACAATATTATAAAAGTAAATTATCACTCAACAACTTTTATCAGGTTTTAAAAAACGAACATGAAACAAATATCAGCTTCAGCTGATTTTAATGTAGATTGAATATTAGGGGCATAGTGTCCATCGAGTATGGAGTGGAAATTGTTGACTCAGTAGTACTGTAACTACATATATAGCAGAATATTTGGTGATTAGTTATGTTATATCATCTATCAATATCACGAATAAAAAGCATCACGTGACTGTTTGCATTATAATCAGATGATTTTAATATTCGACAGGCTACGTGGCTTGGAGGCAGTACAGTATTTAACAAAAAACTTACCTTACTTTAATAGAGTCACATCGATGTGAATCTTTTGTTGAAGCTGTTTAAAATCAGCTATTATGTGTATTGCATTTTTCTTTGGCTAATTAATTACAATAAATATTTAGCGAAATATTTATTTAATATTTACGGATATTTAACCCGTGCTGTGGTGGGTTATATGCACTGGAATACACTGCAGATGCGCGCTGTACTAATGATATAAGTGTATTTGCATATGAATAGTTGGGTATCGTATGTGAAGTCAATGACTCTCGTACTGCAGTACGTGCCTCAATTGTGTGATTAGTGGAGCAGGTAAACCAGATGTTATTTGCTGTTGACGACCATGTATTTTCATCAGTTACTGCTCCAATTTGATATTTGAAATAAGGAAAGGAAAAGCTGTCAGAATAACTATTCAAGTAAAACTACCTTCAGAATGACAGACTGACCACTAGACCACGGAGACTACACGTCTGGCTATGAAGCAAGCATTGATGTTGGCGCTCGGGGTTTCCATTATGTTTCGTGGGTTCGAATTTTGCATGAGGCTATTTGTAACTTTTCACATGGTCTTATATCTAATTCAATAAATATTGAATTGCAATACATATTGCGTGGACATATTTGTTTTATTCCAAATAGCGTTGAATGTTCTTGTTCTTTTACTCAAAACTCTGCTTTCACAAATAAAGCGTCTGAATAATCCTAAACGACGTATATTATTACAATATACTGTAGTGTATGACCAGGGGTGTATTGATGGTTGGCACAAGGTACAATGTCTAGCCTGTCGGACCATGCTTTTAACAAGCATGCTGTAAACAAGGCAGTTTGCTAATATTTCGACCAGCCTGCCTTCTTCCTCGTCCGTACGAAATTCCACCATCATGAAGTATGCATCACGAGACTAAATACTGCCTTCTCATTGGATAAAGGTTGCACAGCAAAGTGGGGGAATGGGTGACTACGTAAACGATTACAACCCCGACTCAAAACGTTTTATTAAACATGTGGAATTGTTCAAAGTGAACAAATCTGACTTCGTCTCGACTGAAGACTGTGTACTTATGGGGCACCGGGTTACAGATGTTGTAAGGCATCTTTTTTATTCCATTGGTAGGGCTATTTCGTCAAAACATCAAAATCATAGTTTATTAGATCAAACTATTGAGTATACCTATTATAAATAGAACTATTGATCAAAAATGATAAACTGGAACAGGATGGTATGGTAATCGCTGCTCTAAATGTCTTACTAATGTGTCAATGTGTTTTTCATTGATTTGCTCTTTCAAGTATTTTTCATCATCGTGCTGTTTACATTTCCAACATCAACTGCTTTCATCTGTTGTACAGTAGAAATGGGCGCACCATAAGTTTTAGTAAACTGTATTCGAATTCAGGTGTCTGTGGCGCTTTGGAATGTTGACTGCCATGAGACATTAAAACACACAATAGCAACATTAATAGTAACTCGTCAATAGGTGAAAAATGACAGCTTAATCGTCACAACGTGACTCTAACTCTGAAACAACCAGGTTACTGATGTAACTATCGTTCATCCTAGCTACCGAAATCTCGATGCCGGCGAGTTGAAGACGGTTGAATGGGCTTCCGACCTTTTTTATGCATGTAGACTGGGCATACATACTGTAATTGTTGTCATAAAAGTCGTATAACTGTCATAAACTTGTGCTGAATTACTTGAAAAATAGAACCGCGTTGGCTGCTTGACACGATATGAGTTGAAGACAATAAACAGTGCAATGAATTAATATAGCAGTAGTATAGAGATCTTTCTTCACAACGCCGTGAACGAGCTGATCAGCTGTTTGTCTTCAATGCACTCTGCTACATTTCCGGCGATCGTTGATGCATTGAGAGCGACGGTACATAACGGTTGTATGATATCACTTGATTTCAACGGCTCCATCATTTTAAGAAATCTGACACACAATTCCCCAGATTCATTCAACAACAATGGCAGTTTAGAGTTTATTGTTCCATAACATGACAAAATACTTTGGTTGCTGAATGGTGCTTTTTTTAATTGTGGATGGTGATATTGCTAACATTCCTGGATGGATTTGCCCCTGCAATACATTGCATTCTCGTAGATTGTCCTTTAATGGTAAACCGAGCTGTACAATTAGATCCAGTACTGGGTCAAAGTTCATTATGGAGGTTGTTCTGCCAGGGAATATAGAACGGTGAAGTCTAATGTGATGGCGTCTCTGTTTACTTTAGATTGAATGATGTCTACAATTTTAGATTAGCAGTGACTGTCAACCCCAGTTTCATGGCATCTCAATGACCCGGTGTTGCTCTTTGAAAGTGAACTAATACGTCTGGGTGGAGTATTATTCCATTATCTCTACAGAACTAAAGCTAGTCACGACCTCTGATTTACTCGTTTTCACAACCTGAGGCTTAATTAAGCCTATTAGAAGTCACAGATTGTTCATCTGACGTTGACTTTGGACTTCTTCTGTACTGAGTCTTTGTTGTCGTTTCGGTCGGCGTTCTTGCGTTTACTGGAGGTTATACATTTCAGCATGGATAGGTTGTACTCTCGTACTAGACAGTAGGCTTTTCGACAGTGCTAAATATATAACCACGATTTGGCTGTTTAATATTAGCCGTACTTTGCATAATAATTAAGTATAATCAAATTACTACGTAATCGTACATATATAAGTTCTGTGAAATTTGCGGTGGTATAGTGGTATGGGACTGACTTGTAACTCGTTTACCTACAAAGCTTGCCTACACATGCAACACTAATGCAAATTCATACAAAATGCTGTATCGGTTCAAAACCCTGGACTACGTTGGGGCAAGTTGGGATTTCCTTCTTTTAATTTAGCAAACAGGTGTGTTGAAGCACACAATCTGGTAATTACCAGGTCTAGGCAAGGCGGCTAAAATAATTGGGTCAAATTCTCAAAAGTTGGTTATATAAGATGAGGTCTTTCACATCGCATTTCAGATAAAACGCAGTGAAATAACCCATTAGCTTACAATAACCATATCATTTTAACTCTACGAACGCTGATAGTTCATTTCGTGGTGTGAGACCTTAATGTACAACGTCGGTATATAGCGTGTGTGCTATGTTACTACTGACATGGGAAATGTTTTAATACAAATATAAATCGAAGATAAATCATTGATAGTTACAGCTATTGTCTCTTCAAAATCGGTGCATGGAAAGTTGCAAGAGAAAATAAATAAATTGTAAATAATATTGCAGAAATAATTTTATCTAATTCCACGATACCGCCAGAGTTTTGTGTCAATCCTCACCTGCTTCTCGGATTGATGCTACTCTGGCAATAAATACGATGGTAAGACGAAATAATGATAAGATAATAAACAATAATAGTACAATAATTACCCAATGATGGTGAAAGAATTCCACAATTATGGTAAAATAATGAAAACATAATGAAATGTTAATAGTATAATATTAATGGTAAGATTGGTTAGAGTGTCTTCTGACTTCAAACTAAGAGAAAATATTATGGGATTATATATCACATGTATACATATCCTTCTCATTTGTTGTAGTATAAATTGAGGACGTTAACTCGTCTATTCTTATGGAACGCGATATGAACACCATCACCTCTATTTCTATAGAAATAACTACGCGTTGTTGAAATATATGGTGAATGCTAGCATAGCCGTGAATGATGTGTTTGCTGCTGCTGTTTTGGACTTTATTTCACGTATCCGTGACATACACAAGAAACAAGCCAGGATTATCTATTAGTCGTATCGATATTTCGACTGGGATTTTACGCTCAAGAAACAGCAAAAACTGAATGTTAAGAATGTTAAGTTTATTAACTCTCATTGGCTGTCATTTGAACCATATGTTTGTCTTGTGTCAGATTTTGATTGTGATCAGATATCTTGACTGTTTAAATCTCGAAGGGACTTTTTAAACTGTTTGTCCAATTGTTGGTGTACATTGCTAATTACGGTGACAAAGCTGCCTTCTGCTGATCAGGGACTGTGTGCTGATTGAGTTCGACTTTCTCGTTCAGGATTCTTTATTGATATTTCTGGATATGGCTCATTATCAAGCTCAGCATAATTTCTGCCAAGTCACCAAATGTGGAATTGCTATTTACTTTCAGATGCTAAATAAGTGCCATGGTACAAACAAATTAGACGGGCACAGTCTTGGCGATTTATTTTTTTTTTTAATTTAAAATTTACTGGACGTTTTGCCGCGCCTCCTGTGGTGAAAGCAAGAACTAGTGTGTTTTTCATAATAGTTTTTATGTTAATGAGCAGAATGACAGGCAAGAACGTTATCCAATCAGAGTGATTTGACCTTTTAAACTATATCTAGTTAACCTTAGTACCTGAAGACTTCACTTTTCTGCAAGTTTCTCGATCGTCAATTATAACAAACGAATTACTATTTATAACGTTCCATACAAATTATTCTAATGGAGAGAAGTAGCCTGCGTGTAGCTTTATCTCGCATGGGTTACAGTGAAGGCGATCTGGACAGAAGACCCACAATGTTTACCTCATTATGCAGCGCGCACACCCCCACTCCTTTTCTGTATCCGTTCAGTGATGTCACTGCATATCATGAATAAATAATAGCAACAGATTGGATGCAAATAAGACCAGTCTGTGCTGGTTTCGCGTTCACCCCACCTTTCGCAAAACTATTTTTCCCTTTTTTAACTGAAAAGAATCACCACAGATGGGCCAGTCTAAACTAAATGTATCATCAGTGATATAAATAAAACGTAGTTTGCAACAAATGTTGGTAAATATCTTAAAGCTTTGATAAAAAACAATACTTTTATCATAATGGAATGTTAATTCGTGAACTTTTTCGTTCAAAACACATATATTTAATCGATTTCACAAATATTCTATCACAAAAGAAACCAGCTATATTAGTAATTAGGTAGTACAGGCTTGGTCTCCTGGTGGTCTCTTGGAGGTCACCGCAATAACTGTTTTCGAGCACATCAACAAATTATTGTATTTCATAGCATAGAGGTGCAAATAAACACAACGAAGTTAGTTTGTAGGCCGGGTACAATGGGAGTGCCTATTATGTGGAATCAGACCTTCGCTTAAATAGAAAATATAGAAAACCGGAAGAGACTATTTCGCGATCAACAAAACTACGACATGCGAAGAAAATCGAATTTGTTGTGGCAGAGACAATCGATCTACATCTTGTCAGTTCGTATGCGTGTAGAAAATGTGGACTGAGAGCGTCGACTCTGCCAAAAAACAGGGATGAGTTCAGGAAAAAAATTCAACAAACTAAGCGAGAGTTATTGGAAAGGTCGCAGTCATTTTCCTCTAAGAGAATGGCAACTGCAAGTGGGGGATCCCTGGTTTCGTCGAAACGAGTTCTCTTTGAAAAGACGAATGTCAACACGGCACGCTGACGAACACATCTCTCCCCTCTGTGTAGTTTGCGATAGTGTCTCGCTGGTATTCTTTGCAAGAAATATCATGGTAGTCTAAACGTTCCAGCACTTTTATAATGCATTCGTCAAGATTTGTTTGTATCATGATATCAACAAGTACAGTCAAAACAAACTTCGCGTTAGTCGTGGGAGATCGTAGTAGGCAGCAATACCTGACCCTTTTCACGATTGGCCACGACAAAATGATAGACATCTGCGCGACTATCATTTGCATATGAAAGTACCCGAACCTGGTAAGAAATCTTACCAGTGAATTGCAGAACCGGACAGTCGGTCGTGTCTAACGCCACTCCATACTTCCTGTCCCGGCGCTCGCAATTTATTCAATCTTATTACTTTTATACACAATATTTATTAATAATAACAGATGAATATTAGGTACGACCGACTGTCGACAGTCTAGTTGTGTATTAAGTTCGTTGCTAGAACCATCTTATTTTCGGACACCGGAGTAAAAACTACTAAGATAGTCATCAAGTACATCTAGGGTCATTTGTGTATCTGCCGAACTTCAGTAGAATGTGTACTTTTCAACCATTTCATGAACGAGTTAACGAGTATTTTTTGTGGTGGTGGTGGTGGATCAGTTCGAACTTGTCGATGTCTGAGAACGTTGCATATCGCTAGGAAACTTGGTTTTCCCGTCTTTGTTACCTTCAATTTGACTTTCATTCGCATTATTCTGAGCGAGCTGGTCTGCCAGTTCTTACAGTTCTGCAACTTAGCTATTTCCTAGGAGATCAAAATTTACATCCGCCATATGACAAAGAATATATATATTTCGCGCTAAATCTACATGAGCATTTTAAAATAGAATGCCACATTTTTCCTTCAAATCATTGGTTTTATTAGTTCATTAGCATACACATTTATTTATTCTATAATTAAAGTAGTCACTTGTTTCAAAATCATATTTTGTTTACTGAAAATAGTTCCATCAAGTGATGACGTCACACTGTGATACGCATGTGATATTTAATTTTGGGCAATAATTTCACCACATTTAAAATTATAATGTACATATTAAACATTTATTACCAAAATACAGCTAAAGGCATAAAGCAGGAGATGTTATTAAACGACATTTTGCAGAAGAATAGTAAGTAATAACCATGCGCCAGAGAATAATATGGCTGTCCAAATAGTTGGCGACCCGAAAGAGCTCATTTGGATCCTAGCTTAAAAGCTTTTGTGAATGTTTGAAAAACATGTACAGTACTATATTAAACAATAAATGACAACATGCGATCATGTCTGGGTAGTTATATACATAAAATTTAATTATGATGATGAGCTAAAACATTCTAACCAGCAAATGCTCAAAGCAAAAAATATAAAAGACCAGAAAATGCTCAAAGCAATAAATGAAACAGAAATTGATCAAAACAAATCAAAAAAACGTCGAAAAACGATCATATAATAGTCGAAACATTTTCTTATTTTCTTAGATTTGCTCATCTATTTTGAACTTTTTGGCGAATTTGTTAGGGTCTTGTCGGACTGCAATATGGCGATACCAATCTCCGCTTCTGTATGTCAACTGTTGGCAAAGTTGTGTATTATTTCTAGTTTTATAAACAAGTCGTGTCAAATTACTATTAATTATAGAGCTAGTTGTTTGGAACGGTCTGCATTGGTTGTTATGCACTTTTAAAAGACCCCGAAAGTGTGCCAATTCGACTTCAAAACGTGGTCCAAATTGTCGAATTTTTCTCCACAATGTTCTGTTAAAATAATTGTAAAAGAGATAATCTGCATTTGACCACTTATATACGTTGTGTCGAAATGTGTCTGTGATGGTTTCGCGTGTGGTACGTTGATTTTGTGCTAAATATACTATGTCTTCAAAACTCCAACACAGCAAATTTTTCAACAGAATCAGAGACTCGTCGAAGTATTCAAGTATAAGAACTAGGTCGAATTCTTTGTCCAGTCTCATAATGGTTTCATTCACAATAGTTTCATTGAGTGTGGATTCAAATGACAAACCAAATTCCCTTAACTGATTATTTCTGCCCGCCGATTTTTTTGAGCTCTGTGGTTTTTCAAGGAATGCTTGCATAGACGCCATTACTTCTTTTCTATGACTGAAAAAATTCATATGTGACTCTACGTGCGTGGCTGGCTCTCTTAAAATGGTCACATAAATAGGGTTGTCTTCCATGAATGAGTTTATTGTTTTTCTCTGGTACGACACATGACCAGTAAGGATATTGTATTTTGAAGATGAATTAACAACGCCACCAATCGGTGGCAGTATTATCGACTGACTGAGATGCACTTTTCGTATATGTCCGTTTATTGTGTTACGAGTGGAAAACACGAATGAGAGTTTATTTGCATATCCGTAGCGGCAAAAGATGCAATGGAGTGAAGTAATTCCTGTTTTATGAGTTTTTATGAAGACAATAATCCCTGCTGGTTGGCACGTTGATGGTGTGGTTGGTGCCGGTGTCTTTGATGTACCATCTACTACACGTGACACACTAAGTGGCAGCGAGTTGCTTGAGAATCGGCTGTACCATGTCCCAATAGTTCCGATAAGTAGTAACGAGGTCAATATCTGTGAAAATAATCAGTTCAGTGTTATAATGAACTTTATGGCAACGAGAGTAAAACAATTAACTGGGAAGTACATTACCCTGCATAGTTTAGTTAGGAATATAAACGTTACAGTGCACAATGAAGAGTTTTAAAGAATACATTTGTTTTGGACCTATGTCTATGTATCAGACGATTCGAGTCTAGATTCTAAAATATAAGTAAGCCCATCACATACAAAATCGGCATGAACAAGTACAGAACTTAACATAATCACATGACATAACATCAGAAGTAATGAACGTGCAGAAGATGACAGCAGTCATTTTGTCATGTTATTACACACGTAGGAAGTGATATGCTGTAACACAGATATATTAGACAGCTATAATTTTCTTATGTAAGTTGCGTTTTGTAATGTAATTAAATGATCTACAAAATATTATTCTGAACATGATAAATGTGTATTTAAAATACATTGTAATCTTTGCGCCAGGCCCTGCACGGCAAGTCACTGTTATATGGTTCTAATCAAACGCAAAGCCAATGATTATGATAATGGAGCTACAATTTTAATTTGTCATATATATTTGTAACATGTACGCATGCTACAACAGAAAAACGCTTAATATGGCTGGTTTTCAGATAGATGGTCACGAATGTGTGGTGTTTATGATTAAAAAATCGAAAAACAAAACAAATAAAGGTATTTTCTCGGAAATGATGAGATAAACACAAAGAAGGTTTATTTTTCAATCTCAATGTGTTGATTATTTTGTGAATTTCTCAGGTGAATCTGCCATCTGCACCATACATGACGTTCAGAATTCCCGGTAATGTCATCGCAATTGGGTTTGCTTGTGATATTTATTTCTTGAAATTTATCTATTTATGAAAAATAACAAACCATCAATCGCATTTAAAAAAAACTATATACAAATTATATGAAATGATACAGAGTGCTGATTGAAATTTGAAAATGTGTTGCACATAATTAAATTAAAAAAAGAGAAACAAGTTACGAATGTCATTCCGTATGGAGTTGCGAAAATATCTCGTATTGTCCATCGTTCCAGTTTCATTGAATTAATCGACACAGTAATTCTTGTTCAAGTACTTTCCTAATTATGTCACATACTTCATTGCAAGTCCTTCATCAGTTCACACATACTAAGCAGCCATGAATAAAACATTGTTGATTGATTCAGTTGAGATTGTGTACCGTCGCTTCAACTTATTCAACTTTAACTGCCTGTGTCTTAAGTGTTAGTTTGCGGCTTTCAATGCATTTAAAATAATACCAACTTACCGTCAGGACAAAGCATTTAATGTACGACATATTTCCCATCTTATAATACAGATATTTATGTTATGTTATCTCAATAAACACCTAAAAAAGTAAATGTTGAGAATTATTATTAATGTTAATGTGTTCAGCTTATTACGAGCATACGGGCAATATGCAAAAATTGTAATAAAGTACTAGCATTGCTATGTTATATAATATAGTACAAGTACATCAGGTTTTTAGTACATTTAATCTTAAAGTTATTAGAACTGGAAAGTGTGACCGCAGGATACGCAGAATCACGAGCGTTCCTTTTGTGATGAAGTCGACACAGTTCAACACATATTAAATTGACCTGCATTAAGCGTCCATGGCGTAAATGAGAAAGCATAAATGCATGAACTGTTTGTGTTTTAAACACAAAAACAGCTTCCAATCGGCATTATTTTGTTGAATTATGAAACGAATGCTAGTGTATATGTATCTCAAGATGTATGACATAACTGATCAGTCCATACTGATCCGAGATGTGGCATTATAATGCCATACAATAAAACAATGTTGACCAAAGTAATGTGCATTAGGTTCCCCTATGCCCAAGTGTGAATGGAATCTTTCTAAGCACAACTGAGATATGGTTTTGAAATATCAGATTTACTTGATTAATGAACACATTTTCAAACACTTTACAGTTAGAATAAGAACGAATCCTCATAATCAAATCAAATCACAGATGGCCAGCTGGAATAAAACAGATTTGAAAACACTATGTTATCGTGGTGTGACAACAATTAGCTCACATGGTTTTGCAAAGAATCCTGGTTCTAAATGGATCACATAACATATTTGTGGCAGAATTATTTGCAAATTATATACAAATATTTAGGAACAATGCTGCCTAACGTTCAAAGTTTCTTATATATAACATATTTACACGAATTCCTGGCACACATAGAGATCTCATGAAATATTTGTATCATGACAAAAAATGTCATTTCTGTCTTCCAAATATTCGCCATATCATACAAAATTTAAACCACATCATGCCACAAACGTGATTGAAAACGAGAATCATTTGAATAAATTATATAACGTATCCTTATTCTGTAAATTGTACGACAAATTAGTTGTGTTCACGCTACACGAAATAAGATTAAAGGTGATTTAGGCTTATCTCACATATGTGCATTTCGGCTATTGGATGGCCAGTCCTTAGCACGGGCTAAGGGGCGCCATCAGACGATGACTTTTGTTAAGCCGCTGTTTACGAAAAATCCTTTTAATTTAGCTTGCATATCCTAGTAAGCATTTTTTTCTATACCCCAGCGAGGAGTCCAACTGTTTCAAAATTTCGCAGTCTTTCTATGTACTGTTAAAAACTCAAGACAGCAATGAAATCACTGACCGATCAAAAATATTTCATTTTTATTTTCAATTTGACCGGGTAAAGCACTCATCAGTAAAAAATACCAAATTGTTTGGCAATTTTTGTCCAAAAATTGAAGATAACAGCCAAACCACATGACTAATATATAGTTGGCTCCAGTCATACATTTTATATGCAAAAATATCAAGTTTCATACTGATCCAAATTCTGCCAAATCAATTGATTAAGTGAAGTGCACTAGTTCACAATAGGAACTTTTAGATTCATTCAGCAGTTTTTGAAACGAAATGATGAAAAAGTCGCGAAAGGCTTGGATCCTAAAGAAGAAGAAAAATCAAGAAAAAAAACAGACTAATACGACACGAGCCCTTCAACCTTTGGCTCTTAATTACAATGATAACCAAAAAGCTCCCCTTAGGCTATGAAACCATATAAACAGGTACAGTCAATATAGCCGTTCATCTATAATGCTGCTTCAAAAGGCATGCCATAAAATTGGTCCTTTGTTATGCACCAATACACGCAATACAATGTGACTATTCAATCGACTTAAAAAACATGTTACTTGAAAAATATGGGCTATTGTGAAAGAGTAAAGTTTGCAGTAATGCATACAAACAATTAGTAGACAAGGATCCGAATTCGAAGCTGTGTGGGTATGTCCTTGAACTTTTTAACCAATGTAGTAACAGGACGTACCTCTTAACAAAATCAAGCAACCGCGACAAAATTTGCTGTGCGTTCATATCTTTTCCCACGTCCGTCTTTTTAGTCATTTCTGATACATTTCCTGACCTTAGATTTTCCCAACGCAGAAATAGAAAGTGATAAAAGCTGGATATTTCTCGCATCACACCATCAAAACCATAACTAGTCGATAATATGTTTACTAAACTCTTAGCAAAGTGAAAGCCGCGAAAAGAACGATTAGTTTGATCTCCTTTTTGTCGGGAGTTAGGGCTCCAGACCACGCGTAACTCCGATGGCAGCCATCTTATTCTTTCTGGTATTTCTGGTGGACTTGTTGGATACACCCGTACAACGAACATGTCGTCTGCTTTAGATTCTTGTGTATTCTTCCCACACTTTTGAACGAGAAATGTTCAAACCAATGTCTTTTCGTGCATGTAAGATGTAGGGGTAATACCATGAGGTCCATAGTAAACTACTGATAGTAGCAGACGTTTGACTTTTTCAATTTCCCGAGAGTCGTTCTAAAACAGTTTCCCCGTTTTCGTTATTGTGTTCCCGTTTGACTTCATTAAAATGGCTGTTACGGGAAAACAACTTCAAACAGATTACAATCGGTGTTCGTGCTTGTGAATGTTTATCAAACATATTAATAATTGGTGATAGTGAAAATACGAGATATGTCAGAAAGGCAGGTGTACCGCAGGCAGTAATGAAAGCCCAAGTCGGGAAAGTGAATCAAACTAAGCTATATCTAAGTTATGTAATAAATGACATGGACATTTTAGTTTAACCAATTTAACCTACCTTGCAGTTCGTTACGATCGGCAATGGTTAAGATTGGTAGTCCCGTTTAGACAATAGATTAGCTAATGGAATGTAGTCGAACTCATAGAACGAAACCATACAGGTCGAATTTGGACCAACCTTATTGGAATGAAGAGGTGATCAATAATGGACCAATGCATAGAGTGAGGTAATTTGACAGAGCTATACGCACGGCCGATTCACTCAGTGACATTTTCGAGATAGTTAAAATAAGTTCGTTCTCAGGTATGACCTGACATCCCCTTAACCTAAATAGAAGCAACTTAATCTTATGCTAATGATCCGTTGGTTGAAAGGCTATCTAAATATAGACGTAAAGCGTATGCTGCAGTAATAAATGCTACTATAATAATAATAATAATAATATTATTATTAAATGCTACTAAAACCACGCAGTGACATATTTATATTCTGACCTCACTTTCCCGATCATGTGTGTGCGCCCGTGCGTGCGTCCGTAACTGTATCTTAGAAATGCCTGGACCAATCACAATCAAACTTCACACATATATCGTACATGATATTATACATATGCACGTCAATTTGTTTCACGATCTGAATCTAGATGGTCGAATGGCTGCCATTTTTGTGCTAAAAATCATCAAAATCAAGCTTTTCTCGACTGTTTATACATTAGTCATCATGGGACCTTGATGCAAATAATTTTGTTTTTCAGATAAGATTCAAAATGGCCGACTGGCGGCCATTTTGTTTTAATGAATGTGGTTCTCGTGCCACATCTCTGACTTGCTATCAATGACTAGGTTCAAATTTTAAATATTGATTATACATACATCATTTTTGTGCTAAAAAATCATCAAATATCAAGCATTTATGGATGGATTTCGTTCAAACTTGGTACATATATTAGATATTACAGGTTCCTGATGCACATCATTTATTTTTTAGATCGGATTCAAAATAGCTGTCTAGCGGCCATTTTGTTTTAATGAATCGGCTTCTAGACCTATATCTCCGACATGTTTTGACTGATTATATTCTAATTTTAAATATTCATTGTACATCATGTCATAGATAAACAGATATATTGGTTTGACGATCCTATTCAAAATGGCCGAATGGTGGTCATTTTTGTGGTAAAAAATAATCAAATATCAAGCATTTCTGGCATATATGAATGGATTTCTTTCAAACTTGGTACATACATCAGACATTACGGTTTCCTGCTGCACGTCATTTTATTTTTCAGATTGGATTCAAAATGGCTGACTGGTGGCCATTTTGTTTTAATGATTGGGCTCCTTGTAAGTACTCCAACTAGAGTAACAAAACATAGTAAGTCAACTATAAATCACATTTATACTAATTTCTACAATATGCAGATTCCCCACTTGTTGCGGATTTGTTTTTATTTTTTTAATGGCCACATGATCTGTGATCTCTTCGTCAAGACCTTTTCTGTGTCTATGATTCTCAGGCATGATTTGAAAGCTGAATCATAGGACAGTGTATTGTATTTTCAAGACGTTAATTTGACGACTAATAATTTCCGTATTTTTTGATGTATGCCCGCTTCCCGTTTAACCCCCAAAAATAGTAAACGTGTAAAAAAGATAAATCATGGATAATTGCAATCAGGAAATCAATAAAAACAAATTATACGTTATTGGGGAAGTTATCAAAAGTAAAAAAATCACAAAAATGTCGTAGGAAACACCAGAAGACTCTGATTTCCGTTTTTAGAAAGCCGCGTATAAAACAATATTTTAATATATGTAAGAGTGACTTATCACTCAACAACTTTTATCGGTTTTAAAAAACAAACATGAAACAAATATCAGCTTCAGCTGATTTTAATGTAGATTGAATATTAGGGGCATAGTGTCCATCGAGTATGGAGTGGAAATTGTTGACTCAGTAGTACTGTAACTACATATATAGTAGAACATTTGGTGATTAGTTATGTAATATCATCTATCAATATCACGAATAAAAAGCATCACGTGACTGTTTGCGTTATAATCAGATGATTTTAATATTCTTCAGAACCACTAATCCTCGTGTGTATCGTCTATATAAATTGTGTGCAGTTTGAAAGCGGCGACAGGCTACGTGGCTGGGCGGCAGCACAGAATATAAAAAAAAAACTTACCTTACTTTAATAGAGTCACATCAATGTGAATCTTTTGTTGAAGCTGTTTAAAATCAGCTATTATGTGTATTGCATTTTTCTTTGGCTAATTAATTACAATAAATATTTAGCGAAATATTTATTTAATATTTACGAATATTTAACCAGTAGTGTGGTGGGTTATATGCATTGGAATACACTGCTGGTGCGCGCTGTACTAATGATATAAGTGTAATTGCATATGAATAGTTGGGTATCGTATGTGAAGTCAATGACTCTCGTACTGCAGTACGTGCCTCAATTGCATGATTAGTTGAGCAGTTAAACCAGATGTTACTACAGATTGGTCTACACTTCTAGCTATGAAGTAAACATTGGTGTTCATGTTGGTGATAGGTGTTGTCATTATTACCGTGGGTTCGAATCTTGCATGAGGCTATTTGTAATTTTTCATTTCATAGTACATGGTATGAGCGTATAATTATATTCATATTTCTAATGTATAATTCAATAAATATTGAATGTAATAATTTACATTATTCTTGACGAGATATACGTCATTGGTTATTGCAGTACATATTGCATAGAAATATTTGATTATTCCAAATAGCGTTGAATGTTCTTGTTTATTTACTCAAAACTCTAATTTCACAAATAAAGCGTCTGAATAATCCCAAACGACATATAGTATTACAATATACTGCAGTGTATGACCAGGGGTGTATTGGTGGTTGCCACAAGGTTGCTCAATCTCTAGTCTGTCGGATTGTGCTTTTACTATAAACAAGGCAGTTAGCTAACCTTTCGACTAGCCTGACTTCTTTATCGTCCATTCAAAATCCCACCATCTTTAATATAGAATTATGTGACTGAATCCTGCCTTTTCATTGGATAAAAGTTTCACAGCAAGATCGAGAGAGTGGGTGACTCCCGCGTACGTAAAAGATCACAACCCCGACTCAAAACGTTTTGAACATGAGGAATCTTTCAAAGTGAATAAATCTGACTTCGTCTCGACTGAAAACTCTGTACTCATGGGGCACGGGATTACTGATATTGTAGGGCATCTTTTTAGTTCCATTGGTAGGGCTGTTTTGTCAAAATTTCAAAATTCAGACCCAATCATAGACCATTAAATCAATCTACAATTGAGTATACCGCATTATAGAAGCACTTATATTCGCATAGGACTCAATGGCGGATCCAGAGGGGGCCAAGGGGGCCATGCGCCCCCCAAATGCATGACGATTTATACGATTCGGATTACGCATAGCTTCTCTGCGATTTACGCTCCGTATATCTTAAGCGAAGCTTGGACCTCACCCACCACGCCCCCCCCCCACCCCCACCCCCACCCCCAGCCATACATTTTGCTGGATCCGCCACTGCTGATGGGCTTTATACTGAGACTTTACTAGGGGTTTATCGCTTTCTTTTATTTTTAGAAATCCATAGTGTACATACTGAAGTGTGATCAATGATTCACTGCGTCAGAAGATAAATCGCGTTGATTGGGTTTCAGTATAATGTGTGTTGTCAGGGTTTTAACTGCATCGCTTCCTTAATCGGTGATTGTTCAGTTTGAAGATGGTGAACATCAAAAATGATATCTGGGACAGGATACTAAAATGACGTCGTACGGCAATTGCTGCTTCATTTTGTTTCACTAATGTGTCAATGTATGTTTCATGTATCTGTTCTTTCATGTATTTTTAATCATCGGCGCGCTGTTTTACTACAATGTCTGACTTCTTGAGATTTGCGATAAATTTTGGCAATTACTTTTGAATGTTCCACATCGACTACATTCAGATGTTATACAGTATACATTGGTGTAAAAGCGGTTTTAGTAGACTATATTCGAATTCACGTGATGAGCACAATGAATACAGATAGCAGTAGTTGAGAGATCTTACTTCACCACACCGTGAACGAGCTTGTCAGCTGTTTGCCTTCAATGCATTCTGCTACATTTCCCGTCATCGTTGATGTATTGAGAGTAACGGTACATAACAGCTCTACCATTTTAAGAAATTTGACACAGTTGCCTAGAATCATTCAACAAATTTGACTGTTTAAAGTTTATTGTTCACTAACGCTGACGTCTGTTGTTTCGTCCGACATGACAAAATACTTCGACTACTTCGGTTACTGAATGGTGCTTTTTTAAATGTGGATGATAATATTGCTAACTTTGTGTAGGGCGAGGGTTACCTCACAAACTTACGCCGTTGAGCACAGTTTTCTGGTATCGGACAAAATTGTTAAGTAGGGGACCGTTTTTATATATTGAACCCTATATCACCATTCAACCAAAATACGCGAGATTAACTGCAATGGCGAAACGCATAGCAAAATGACATTAACTGTTTAAAAAAAGGGAGAAACCTGGTAAAATAAAAAGATTTACAGTTACTCTGCTCCTCACCTGCCATATCAATGGGACTGACTTCGTGAAAATCTGTGCTTCAACACATAATCTCGTAATTATCAGGTCTAAATAAGGCAGCTAAACTAATTGTATCAAATTTAACTTCGGTTATGTAAGGAGAGATCTTTCACATTGTATTTCAGATAAAATCCAGTGAAAAAACCCATTGCCTAATACCAACCATACGATTTTAACTCTACGAACGCTGATAGTTCATTTCGTGGTATGAAACCTTAATGTACAACGTCGGTATATAGGGTGTATGCAATGCTTTAAATGTTCACATTTCAGTAGCCCTTACAGATGGATACTAATGAAAGGGAAAGGTTTTATTAGAAATGGGAATCAGAGATAAAAGATTGATAGTTACAGCTCTTATCACTTTAAAATCGGTGTGTGGTAAGTTACATAGAAAGATAAAAAGTTCATCTTTTTAAGTGTTTCGGAGTTAATCGGAGTCGCAGACGAGAACTGATGCTACTCTGGCGTAATCACAAAGGTAATAATATAATGAAACAATAATGGCATAATAATCACATTATGATTCCGCAATAATGAAAAAGTAATGTAAACACAATAAAATAATAATGGTATAATAATTACTGAATGACAGTGAAAGAATTCCACAATAATGATAAAACAATGTAAACACAATAAAACAATAAAGGTATAATAATTACTCAATGATGGTGAAAGAATTCAACAATAATGATAAAAATGTTATTTTCTAGGAGATCAAATCATCCGCCATATGACAGAAAATATATATAACGCGCTAAAATCTACATGAACTTTTTAAATAAAACGCCCCACTTTTATATCAAATTATTGGTTTTCTTAGTTCATTAACATACACATTTATTAATTCTATAATTAAAGTAGTCACTTGTTTCAAAATCATATTTTGGTTACTTTGAAAATAGTTCCATCAACTGACGTCACACTGTGGGGTTACGCATGTGATAACAATAAAATATTTAAAAGACCAATGCTAAAGAAAATGATCAAAACAGAAAATGTTCAGAACAGAAAATATAATCAAAAAACGTCGAAAAGACAATTATACAGTGGTCGAATGATTTTGGAATAGGATTACCATTTCCTAAATTAGATTTGCTCATTAATTTTGAACTTTTTGGCGAATTTGGTCGGGTCTTGTCGCACTGCAATACGGCGATACCAATCCATGTGACTGTATGTCAACTGTTGGCAAAGTTGTGTATTATTTCTACTTTTATAGACAACTCGTGTCAAATTACTAATTATAGAGCTAGTTGTTTGGAACATGGCGCATTGGTTGTTATGTTCTTTCAAAAGATCCCGAAAGTGTGCCAATTCGACTTCAAAACGTGGTCCAAATTGTCGAATATTTTCCCACAATGTTCTGTTGAAATAATTGTAAAAGAGATAATCTGCATTTGACCATCTATATACGTTGCGTCGAAATGTGTCTGTGATGGTTTCACGTGTGGTACGTTGATTTTGTGCTAAATATATTATGTCTTCAAAACTCCAACACAGCAAATTTTTCAACAGAATCAGAGATTCGTCGAAGTATTCAAGTATAAGAACTAGGTCGAATTCTTTGTCCAGTCTCATAATGGTTTCATTCACAATAGTTTCATTGAGTGTGGATTCAAATGACAATCCAAATTCTCTCAACTGATTATTTCTACCCGTCGCATTTTTTGAGGTACGTGGTTTTTTAAGGAATGCTTGCATGGACGCCATTACTTGTTTTCTATGACTGAAAAAATTCATATGTGACTCTACGTGCGTGGCTGGCTCTCTTAAAATAGTCACATAAATAGGGTTGTCCTCCATGAATGAGTTTATTGTTTTCCTCTTGTACGACACATGACCAGTAAGTATATTGTATTTTGAAGATGAATTAACAACGCCGCCAATCGGTGGCAGTATTATCGACTGATTGAGATGCTCTTTTCGTATATGTCCGTTTTTTGTGTTACGAGTGGAAAACACGAATGAGAGTTTATTTGCATATCCATAGCGGCAAAAGATGCAATGGAGTGAAGTACTTCCTGTTTTATGAGTTTTTATAAAGACCATATTCTCTGCTGGTTGGCACGTTGGTGGTGTGGTTGGTGCCGGTTGTGTGGTGAACCATCTACTATCACGTGACACGTTAAATGGCAGTGGTTCGGGTGTGAATATACTGTACCATGTCAAAATAGTTGCTATAAGTAGTATCGACATCAGTATTTGTAAGAAGAAATACATTTAGTGTTATAACGAACTTTATGGCCACGAGAACAAAACAATTAACTTGCAAGTACATCACCCACAAAAAATATATTAAAGGGCAGTGGTCGTCGCGCAACGTATACGCGAGATATGGGTCTCATATAAATAAAAATGGCGGCTGAGACTGTTGTGCAAATCAATGAGACGTTACTAGGCGTTAATTATATAGACGATTGGGATGCAATAAGTCGACGGCGGTAACTATCACTAGTCGCGCCCAGGGTGAAACTCATACTTTCCATTAGAAGATCACATCGGATTGTGGGAAAACCATTGTTTATCATCGCAAATGTTGCACATGCGCAGCGCGACAACCACCGCTAATTTAATAATGTAAGCGTCATTATATTATATGCATATATGTACAATTGTTTGTGACCCTTGTGTCCACGCTGTACACGTGTCAAGGAATTTGAGTGTACAGATCACAGTATTCAAAATAGTCGGCCTGAACAAGTGCAAGACAAATTAGATCGTAGTCACATGACATAACATTTCATAATAAACTTGCCTAGATGTAATCAGGTTAATTCTGGCATGTCAGTAATCACTTTTTCTGGCAGTGATTGATACCAATCAGACAAATGTGACAAATAAGGAATTTATATCCATTGCCAATCACATTGAAATGAAGTTAATCTACATGAATGTACTCACATTCTATCTCTCTCTTTCTTCCTCTCCCTCTCCTTCCCCCACTCCTACTTGTCCGCTCTACCTCTCCCTCCAGTAATTATTGTGTAACTACTTTCTTAATTAGGTCACCTAATTCATTCTAAGTCCTCCGTCAGTACATACTAAGCAGCCACACATAAAGTATTTTTGATTGATTTCAAATGGGATTGCGTTCGGTCACTTCAACTTATTCAACTTCAACTGACTGTGACTTAAGAACTAGTTTGAGGGTTTCGCTGTATGTAAAATAATACCAACTTACCGTCAGTTGAAAGCATTTAATGTACGACGTATTTCCCATCTCATAATACCAATGTATATCCTATGTTATCTCAATTAATTTCTAAAAAAAAGTAGATTTTGTCAATTACTATAAATGTAAACATGTTAGCCTTTTAAGGGCGACAGTTAGTCGTACGGGCAGTGTAAATGCCAAAGTCAGACGATTATCCCTCTGTCTAGTCAATAGTTACCTATAGACCAAGGTGAAACTCAAATGATTTTGTCTCCGATCGATTTATTTGTTCTATTGCAAGATTTTGATTTTGACATCAACTCTGCTGGTAAAAATTTAGAAACAGAATAAACTTGTAAAGTTTGAACTTCTCTGAGGTGTTCAAGGTGATTGCCTTGATGCACAATGATTTGTCTTTTAATATTAACTGTTATATAATTCCCTCTAATCGCAAGAAATATTCAACCTGTGACTATAACCAAAACAAACATTAGACTTGAATTATTTCTACCCACTGAATCAAGTTGTTAGTGTTGATAGTGATGGTTAGAGTAATAACAAATTGTGTGTTAGAGGTTGTTACTTTCGTTATGTCATGCTACTGACTTTGTGAAAGTTCCCACCGGGGCAAGGTATTCTGCTTATCATGTCATCGGAACTGTGAATTAAAAATGTGATAAGGTGAACTAACAATGAGAATCTAATGTTGTCATTGGTGATAAACACGTTACTGACACGTGATCAATTATTGTAGTTTTATCTTAAAAAACTCGTCTGCCATTTATCGGTTGGTGAGTGAAAATAAAAAACTTTGTTTAGTCGACAAGTTATTGCCATGCCATTTTTTAATACTTTATATGTAACTACACATCTGCGGGGAATGTGGTGTTTAAACGTAGTTAAATTTTGGAGATCAAAAAGTCAAAGGTTGGGTTATGTAGGCTTTGTGGATTATGTATGTAATGTAGGGTTGGGCTCATAACATAATAGTTTGGTTACAGCTGCTTCAGTATATTCCATAGTGCAGTACAGTGTGTTGAATGTTCAGTAATTAAAAAAAGTTGAATGATCAAAGACTAAAAGTAGTGAAATGTAAATCAGGTGCAAATAAACACCTGTCTTGCCTAGGCTTCCTACGTCCTACACAATTCACCATGTTCGTTGTTAATATTATTACAAATTTTAAAATGATCTGACAAGAACTCCAACATTCGTGTCTTGGTACCGAATTACTGAGAACAGTAATAAGAAAATAAATGCATGGATAATATCTCCCCATATAGAGAGGATATCATCTCCTGACATAGCAAAATAACATCGACCACAAAGAGGGGATAACATCTGCCTACATAGATATTATAAAATCTTCCAGCATAGATATGATAACATCTCTCTACATAGAAAGAATAACAATTCCCCCACATAGATAGGATATCATCTCCTAACATAGAGAGGACAACAACTCCTCACATACAGTGGATAATATCTCCCCACATAGAGAGGATATCATCTCCTAACATAGACAGGATAACATCTCCTCACATATAGCAGATAACATCTCCCCACATAGAGAGGATATCATCTCCTAACATAGACAGGATAACATCTCCTCACATATAGCAGATAACATCTCCCCGCATAGAAAGAATATCATCTCCTAACATAGACAGGATAACATCTCCTCACATATAGCGGATAACATCTCCCCCACATAGATAGGATATCATCTCCTAACATAGAGAGGATAACAACTCCTCACATATAGCGGATAACATCTTCCCACATAGATAGGATATCATCTCCTAACATAGAGAGGATAACAACTCCTCACAAATAGCGGATAACATTTCCTCACATAGATAGGATATCATCTCGTAACATGGAGAGGATAACAACTCCTCACATATAGCGGATAACATCTCCTCACATAGATAGGATATCATCTCCTAACATAGAGAAGATAACAACTTCTCACATATAGCGGATAACATTTCCCCCACATAGATAGGATATCATTCCGTAACATAGAGAAGATAACAACTCCTCACATATAGCGGATAACATCTCCCCACATAGATAGGATATCATCTCCTAACATAGAGAGGATAACAACTCCTCAAATATAGCGGATAACATCTCCCCGCATAGAGAGGATATCATCTCCTAACATAGACAGGATAACATCTCCTCACATATAGCGCAGATAACATTTCCCCAAATAGATAGGATAACATCTCTTATAGAGAGGATAACATCTCCCCACATAGATAAATAACATCTTCTCGCATACATATGGTAACATCTCACATACAGAGGATACTACCTCCTCAAATAGATAGCATAACATCTCATATAAAAAACATAATATCTTACATACAGAGGATACCACCTCCTCAAATAGATAGCATAACATCTGCAAAGCGACGATAACATCTCCTCAAATAGATAGGATAACATCTCCTCACATAGAGAGGAAAACATCTCACATAAAAGGAGTAACCTCTCACATAGAGAGGATAAAATCTCCTCACATACAGAGAATAATATTTTCCCACATAGAGAGGATATCTGCCCACTTATATAGGATAACCTCTACTCACATAGAGAGGATAGCATCTCCTCGTATATAGAGGATAACATCTCCTCACATAAAAAGGATAACATCTTCTCACATACAGAGGATAATATCTTCCTACATTAATATGATAATATTTTCCCACAAAGATGGGATAATATCTTCCCACATAGAGGATAACATCTCCTCACATAGAGAGGATAACATCTTTTCTGACATAGATAGGATATCTGCCCACATAGGTAGGATAACATCTGCCCACATCGAGAAGATAACATAGTGGGGATAACATCTCCTCACATAGAGAGGATAATATAATCTCACATAAAGAGGATATCATAAGGATAATGATTTCCAAAATAGATGGGATAATATCTCCTTACATAGACAGGAAACCATCTCCTTACATAGATAGGATAATGTAATCTCACATAAAGTGGATAACAGAGGGATAATATCTTCCCGCATGGATAGGATAATATCTTCCCACCTAGTTAAGATAGGATAACATCTCCTTACATAGATAGGAAACCATCTCCTCACATAAGGCGATAACATCTCCTCACATGGAGAGGTTAACATATTTTCATGTAGAGAGAATGCCATCTCTTCACATATAGGATACCATATACCCACATCGATAGAATAACATATGCCTACAAAGATAGGATAACATCTTCTCGCATAGAGCAGATATCCATCCATATGGGGAAAACAACGTGCTGGGCAATTTCTAGTTGACATTTTTTGGCAAATTTCAACCGAATTCGTGCATTTATTGCGGACTTTGTGTTTGAAAGATTAAATTTCATGGTTTCTACAGTGACCTCTATTTTTATTGAGATCCAAATATATACAGTGATCATATGGTCTCAATACATTATAACAGTGTATATGATTAGTTATTACTTAATACATATTGGCAAATTCTGCATTACAAAATACTGCAGTAGAATAGATACAATGTTCATGCTTTCAGTACTCACTTGCCTCATAAAGTTAGTTTTTTTTTACTTCTCTTGTTTTGTAATATGTGAAGATGTCAATACTATGAGCTTATTACGAGAATACCTCAAAGTATGCACGAAGACAGCACAGCGGGAGTATCGACCAACGTGCAGTGGAAGTCGATGAGACCACGTACTGTTTGAGTTCATACTTTGAGTTATCCTCGTAATAACCGTATTATTATATATCTTTTCCTTTCAAGGACACATTATGGGAATGCCGAAATCCAAAAAGTTTAGAACAGAATCAGCGAATTGCTTTGCGTGAAGTCCGGTCAATCACGGGTGGCAGCCATGTTTGTTTTTATTATTAGAGGACTCTTACGCGCGTAAAAATTCCATATTTGGAATTCGCATTTCCTTATATCATAAGATGAAAATGTCCAGTAAAATACTGCAAAGTTACGGCACGCTGTAACTTATGGCGTTACGGTGACAGATGTATAATAATTCCTAATATGCTAGTTACTGGCATCACGTGACTTTATGCATCCTCTCTCCATAACTAATTCCCATGGCACTTCGCGTTTCTATATTTGTTTAATTGACTCTTAACAGAGGGAAAACAATATGCATTTAACGAAGAGAGGATTGTGATAAATATGAAAAACTTATATTTGCCAACATTAAATTGTTATACCGCGTAGAGGCGATAAACGCTATTTAATGTAATTCAATGTCTGCACCGTCACAAATAACAAAAGTTTCTTCTAAATTGCATGCTGATTACTGCCATACTTCACTGTGGTAAATTTTCACCTTGGCAAGCGTTAAATCACAAGCTGAAATCGCAGTGCACGTCCAGGCAAAGATGACAGCGTTACAGTGGTTATAAATTAAGATACACCATTAAATGAACAATCGTAGGTCAGTGGTACACCTGTAATACCTACTGAACTACTGAACAAGACCGTGATAACAAAGTTGTTGCAGCGCGAACATTTTGCCTCCCCTCATATGAAGTGGACAAAACAGGCATTAAAAATTCGTCGTTGAATCTAGAAATCGCTTTTAGTATTACTTATAAGTTTTATTTTCTCTTTTCCAACGATATGCTACTTGGTTCGACATCGGTTATCTGCAGGCACACGGAGAAATGACAAATGATGTAGTAAATATAATTTACTCATATGCTTTAATTAAGCGCAATGTCTGAGATGCTGAATTGTTCGAGTTACGGACATCGAGTTACGAACATTCAGTTTTTCAGAAACCACGCCCACTTTTGCAAAACCACGCCCAAATTGTAACTCGATGTCCAACAGAAATGTCAACGTTTGACGTTGATGGAAGTACAGGCTTATTTAATAGCGGCAACAACTTTGGCTATACTTGGATTACGTACCAGGACTCAGAACGTCCGAAAATCACGAAAGTTATTAGTTTTCTTATTGATGACAGAATTACGAAGAAATAGTACGACCCAAAAACATTCGGATATAACTCCAAGGTCGTTAGTTCAAGTGTACTTTAAGCTGGAGGGTCGTCACCTGCGCACGCGCGAGAATTGAGTCCCAAGCGACGATAACAACACACGCTAAAAGCGCAAAGGCTCATGGGTAGACGCTTGTTTGTAAACAATGACACGCTATGGCCATCTAACACATGGACAGGTGACGACTCCCTTGCTTTAAAGTATTTTAAAGGACTTCCAATAAGATAACTTCTGAAAATTTTCCAGTTTTGTTTTAAACACTAAAACATCGCTAATGACAGGGATTTCATAAAAACGAGTACAGAGAGTTTTAAATTCCTATGCAAAAACGTGGATTCGTAAATGTTTACAAATATGGCGATACAAGAGGGTCGGCAATGATATTTTCGTAAGCTGTAATCAATTTTCGCAATAAGGTAATTTAAATAAATAAAAAAATCGTAGACATGGACAAGATGTAATATATAAACAGTCATTTTATTCGTCCGTAATTTGTATAAATATCTTATTTTTTGTAAGCTTATGAAATATTTTCCGCATTAAATGTCGTAATTCGTACGCAATTCTCAATTTACTAAATATATTATAAAAATGTGAAATGTGATTAGAAATTTGCTTTATCTGTAAAGTGTAAAAATCAATTTGTTACTGTAAATGTAACTTTCATTTTATTTCCTGTGAAAACCTAAAATGTCTTTTTTATTTTTGGTAATCTGTAACAGCTATCCCCCATTGCCCCCTTCATACAATGAGCTACTAACATGAACTTTGTTACGAAAACTTACACTTTGATCGGCAAAACAACGGTATAACTGCAAAACAGCAGTATAAACATTAAAGATTTATTTAAAAAAATTAACAGCAAAGTGTTTTTACATGCATGTTCATTTCTATTCGAGTAGAAAGTCCAAACAGAATCACTAATAATTCAACATAGGTTACCGTGACTATGCTACGGCAGCGCGCGCCCTCTCACAAGTGACCGTGACTGTGCACAACCAGCGCGTGAAGAATACCGACATTACCGTGACGTCCAGTCATCTGTTGAAGCCACGAGGCCCGGTAAATGAGTCAATTGATCCATATCTAACTTGGTTTTAGTGCAAACACGTGACGTTTCAGGCTATTCTGACGCTGGAAGGATGTTGAGGTGAAGTACTGTGCTGTCTGGATTGCCAAAAAGTAAATTCTGTGTCAAAAAACGTTTTACCCATGTACGACGTTAATAATAATAATAATATAATAATAATAATAATAATAATAATAATAATAATAATAATAATAATAATAATAATAATAATATAATAATAATATTGTTATTAGCCTTTGAGACGGCGTAAAAAGTAACATACGCGTCAATAATTTTGTGTTTGTTGTCTTTCTTGTATGTCGATATCAACAATAGATCTCCGTACCGAGGTAGTAATGAATACAGCTGAACTCCATTAAGTCACAACAGTCGAACTTGGTCAGAAGTAATCACCGTGGTGTGAGATCAATAATTATCATCTTCTTTCGTGTTTGTTTGTTTCGTGTATTTTTATACAGTATAGACACTGACACCGCTTCACTGATATGTTGTTGATTTCAATAACTCGTATAGTTGTTATGTTGTCGATTTCAGCGAATAAAAGCATTGCTTACCAGCGCTTCTACGTCACTAAAATCAACACTCTCTGTTTGTTGTATCAAACAGTATTTTATATTACCGTGATATGACTCGATACTGTCTGTAGTAAAACATCGACTACAGATAAAATGATCTTAATACCCATTAATACCCAACCCAACCCACTCACTCACTCACTCACTCACTCACTCACTCACTCACTCACTCACCGATACATTAACACCCAATCCACTGGCCAAATTCAACCACTGACTGAGATCAAATCTGACCGAGCTCGGTCGTCGCCGTACTAATGAGAGCCCGCGCCTGGCGCGCCTCCCCCTAAATCCGCGCCTGATATCTGAAATGTGTGTTCACATTGTTCACGAAAAATAATAAATGACATAGACATGAATTTTAGTTTAACCAACTTTAACCTACCTTGTTTTTCGCTGTGATCGACAATAACCGATGTTAGTAGTCCCGTATCTAAAGGAATGTAGCCGAAACGTAAACATAGGACAAAAGCACGCGTACACAATACGTCAAACTTTGCAACCAACAAGATTGGAGGTGGTCAAAAAGTGATAGTGCACCCGAGACCGATAGTGAAACAATGCAAAGAGTACGGTAAATTTGACAATTATAAAGTTTATAAAACTAGTTCAGTCCCGGGCGTACTACAATGTACGTACATCATAGTCCGGTTCACTCAGTGATTCGATATTAACACAAGTACACACTCAAACATGACCCTGTCTCCCTGTTAAAATATGAGTGTCCCAACTTTACTTAAGAGGCAGCTCTTTCTTATGCTAACGATGAATTGGTTGAAAGGCTTGCATGAAGTATATATTTTTGACTCACGTTTGTGCGTCTGTGTACGAGCGTGTCCACTGATTTCTCAAGAGCCAATTATCCGATTTTTATGAAACTTGGTACATACGCCCTTTTTTCAGAAACCATACCCACTTTTGCCAAACCACGCCCAAATTGCATCTCGATATCCAACAGGAACTTCAACGTTTGACGTTGATGGAAGTACAGGTTTTTTTAATGGCGGCAACAACTTTGGCTTTAGATTGAGCATTCCAAAGAACATTTCCTGTCAACATATGGTAATACTTGTAATGTAGATTTCGTTTACATATTATTGTTAATTTATATGTGAAAACATTTCAATATAATTATTTCACTTTCAGGATCTCCATACATTTTTAACCCAAAATGTCGGCCATTCTAATTGACTTGTGATGTGTCATGTATAAGTGAAGTTTGAAACATCAATTCAGTCAGTGCATGTCATTCTCGGAGATATGACGATAAACAGCATTAGTTAAGAATATGTCCAGCAGTTAGTAATTTTGTTTTCAAGCACAGTTACGCACATAAAGGTCATATCGCGAGCATTACAGTGTACAAAATCAAAACAAAATATGTTTATATCTAGAACTAAGATTCTATTTTAGTTCGACAATATGCTTGATTTTTATGCATAGTAAAATAGTCATTTATGTGAATATGTGCGATATTGTGTGTATTAACTAATATGTAATGCATGACCAAGTGTGAATGAAATCTTTCTAAGCACAACTAAGATATTGTGTTGAAATATCAGAATTACTTGATTGAATGAACACATTTTCCACTTTCCTGTTTACATAAGAACGAATCATCATAATAAAATCACAGATGACCAGCTGGGAAAAAGCATATTTAAAAAGAAAAAAATCAGATTCTATATAGACCACACAACATGTTTGTCACAGAATTATTTGAGAATTATATACAAATATTTAGGAACAATGCTGCCAACGTTCAAACGTTCACAGTTTCTTATTTCTATAACATATTTACAAAAATTCCCGGCACACATCCTTGAATAAGTTGAAAATATCTCAAGAATGTCATTCTATCTTCAAAATGGTCGCTATATCATTTTTGCGTTTGAATTATACACAATTTTAACAAATATGCAACAAATGTGATTGAAAACGAGAATCATTTGAATAACATATACTTATTTGGTAAGTTTTGCGAAAAATTATTTCATGCTACATAGCATATTTGTATGTGATTGTATTTCGCAATAGGTGCACTTATGTGAATAGTGCAAAATATCCAAAATATCATCAAAAAATTATTAATTTGCAGACATTATTTTTTTGTCATTTAGACATGATCTGGAATTAGGTTAATTAATTAATTCAAAACTACCTTTTCAATAAATTATTTGTTTCCGTTAGCTAATCTGAATCAGTTCTGTGTTGTTATAAAATCAAACGCGGTGCAAAACTTTCAAACAAAGTATTATACTACAGTGGTTGGATCAACTGCAATTTTATTTGTTTAACTCCGTTTGCGTCTAAAAATAACTCGGTTGAACGAGTGCATCCTCGTTCTCAATGCTGTGATTGTATATTACACTCGTACACCGAAAACTATACCGATTTTCTACATCTGCAAAATGTCTAATAGCGCTGTAGTCACAGCCGAACATTGTGTCAAACGCGGGCATCAAATACTTAGCCATCCTTGTTCACAGCTCTGCAACTTCTAGTTTTTTCTCCGATGATAAACAAAATCTCCTAGTTCAGACCCCTGAAATTGATCACTTCAAATAACGATAGTCGTCGAACGATGTGACCAATCACAATTTTGAAAGTCCGCTAGCTCATATTATTCCCTGTCACAATAGCAAAATTGAAGGCATTTTGTTCAGTAGGTCTCTCATAGGGTATAACGAAAATAAATATGGAAAAATTAAATGTGGATAGTATGCATTCAAGTTCAAGTGACAAATTGTTGTCTGTTGTGCAGCGTCATCCATAAGCATAACTGCATATAGTCATTGTGAAGTTATTACATTAAAGTAAACACAATAAATTTCGGTCATTTTGCAAAAAATCCAAAAAGTCAGCAAAACAAGGTGACTGCTCTTTTCGTGTAAAGTGTCTTTCACATACGCGCACATGAAGTTGGTCAGTTAAATCGCTATCTAGAAACAACGGCCACAAATATGCGCCGTTTTTGTCCGAAATCCAAGACATCGATGCAATCATTAACTGATCAAACTGTTCTCATAAGACGCTTTGGCCACACATTTGATATACAAAATAACGAGTCTTTTGGTTAAATCAAGTCAGGTGCACCAGTACACATTAGAAGCCTTTAGATCTATTCAGCACTTTTCTGAAGCGAGATGATGAAAACAATCGCGAAATGCTTGGATCCTAAAGGATAGAAGAATTAAAGAAAAACGCAAGACTAATAGAACACGAGCCCTCCAGGCTTTGGCCCTTAACCCCAATGCTAACAAAGGGGCCTCAATCTTCTACAGGTTTTGCAAAAGCAATTTCAAAAGAGTGGCCATAAAATCCTTTGATATGCACTATTCACTACACGCATTCAATTTAAAATAAACATGTTACTTGAAAAATATGGGCTGTTATATAGAGTAAAGTTTACCGTAATGTATACGAAAAATCAGCCGTGGATCCAAATTCGTAGCTGTGTGTGTGTGTGTGTGTGTGTGTGTTATTGCACGTTATAACCAATGTTGTACCAGGAAGTCCCCCTCTAAGGGCTTTAAAGAGGAAGAACAGGTAAACGCTAAAAATGTAAAAATTGTCTCCCTCAAACACCAAAATGATCGTTGATAAAAACAATCGCACGTAACTTAGCTGTGTATCCATAGCTCTTCTTGTGTTCATCTTTAGCTTTTGTGATGGCATTTTAGTCACTTTTGATCCATTTGCTGACTTTAGATACAAGGATTTTATCGACACAGAAAGGTTATAGACGTGTGACACCAAACGCTATTGCAAATAAAAAGTGAAAAAGAAGAATATTTCTTGCATCACACCATCGAAAATACCGCCAATCGATACGTTTATTATACTCTCAGTAAAGCGAAAGCCACGAAAAGAACGATTACTTGGATGTTCTTTTTGTTGTGATTTCGTGCTCCAGACCACACGTAACCCAGATGGCAGCCATTTTCATCGTGTCGAACGAGGACTAAATGAAGAGTAATAATAGAGTAACCTCATTCAGCCAAATAATTGTGTCCTCCTTTTACCTGAATAAGGTGACCAGTGGCGGATCCAGAGGGGCGGGGGGGCATGCCCCGCCCCAAAAAAACGCATGACGATTCATATCATCTGGATTACGCATAGCTTCTCTGCGATTTTCGTTCCGTATATCTTAAGCGAAGCTCCCCCCCCCCCAATCCGCCACTGAAGGTGACTGTCACTGGAGTTACGTGACAAAAATCTTTTGAAAACAACTTCAAACAGATCATAGTCGGTGTTCATGATAGTGAATGTTCAATAAACATACTATTGATTGGTAATAGTAAATATACGAGATATGCCAGAATTACTCAAATTACCAATACATTATCTGGGCATACGGACCAACCAACTCTCCTATCATTCATCCATCTTTCAATATAATGCTAGTAGGTATAAATTGATTTAAAACCTAATATTTATTGCTGTATATTCGTTTTTATGTATGTTTTTAGTGGTGTATTTATACAAGTGTTTGGGATATCATAAATTTTACATTTTATAGAACGCTCCAGTATTGTAAGTTGTGTTTACTTTATTGCCTATCATTTGTAATGTACGATCCATGGTGTGTCTCCCTCTCACTGGCGTTTGACTGTGGTAGATGTTGTAATATATCTGGCTTTGTCGTGTCGAGATATGCAGTACTTGTGTGTTACTATAATTGTTTTGTATTAAATGCATATTTATGTCAATGCTTGTGTTTCCTGGTAATTAATCTTACTCGAGGAGAAGGCGAACTTAAAATAATATGCAAAAAAACTGTACAATAGAGAACATTGAAATACACGAAACTACAGATCAAATTGTCGATCGTTCAATCAATCCGTCCAGAAGTGACAGAATATTAGATCGAAGTAACACATAGCATCGGCGAGAAATTGAAAACCCAAGGAGAACAAGTGTCGTCCACTTCTTAAGCAGACACAAATTATCTGGTACTGTACCTACTGAAACTGGCAAATGAGAAAGCACAAACCATGAACTATAGATCTTTGTGGTAATGAATTTTAAAGAATCGCTTAATATTAAGTAAATGTCGTTTTAATTTATAATTGATTTTTATCATATGCCAAACTATTCACTCGAAACATTAAATGGCCACATGATCTGCGTTTTTTTTTTTAATCAATACCTTTTCTGTGTCCATGATTCCTTCTTTTAGGCATGATTTAAAAACTGAATCATATGACAGCGTATTGTATTGTCGACACGTTAATTTGACAACTATTTACTACCTTATACTAAAATTCACACTTACAGTCCGGTTAGACTTAAAATACACCACAAATATTCACTTTTGAGATATCATTTTTGGTATGTGTTGGTTGTTGGATATTTCAGCTCCGTCGTCTCGTACTTAGTAATTCGAACTTCCCAGTTTGCGTAAAAAGGGAGAGTTACGCGATTTCGACATAGAAAATGCCTTTGCTTCATTATTTGCTGAGGGACAGCCGCTTAGGTATGTGCTCTGTAACTTGCAGCACATGAACCTAAAAACGTTAGGTAATCAAACAAAAATGATGTTGTAATAAAGTCCAAAAATTACGTTCGAGGTTTTGATTTCCATTCCTCTCAAGAGTCAAAATGGTATATGCCTCCATTTTACGCCAAGACTCGAAAAAGTCTTTTTTTGCTTGACGTGTTCATTCGCCTTCAATTACGTTTCAGTGGCTGTCACTGTCGCATTCTGAGTCTTGCTGATAACATTTTGGTTCAAATTCACGTAGTTATCGCCGAGGAAATTCAAGAAATCTTCCATTTCATTGTCAACTAACGTGTATGAAATCAAATTAGCATAACAAGGCGTTTGAATGTTGTCGCCATTTTATTACGTTTCAAAATGATTAAAAATGTGGGTGTGGTTTTCTTTCATAGTCTTGTTGATAATACGGACAAATATGCTTCTGTGACCGAGGTCGTGCTCCGATCATGTGACTTTCAGCCAATCAATGATGTTGTAACAAAGCATATTTGAAGCTAATTGAAGGGTCGTCGTACCATCCAATCTCCGGCGTCGATTCACATAGTTTTTTTGTGCTGTGACAGGCTTCAAAATTATTCACTGAAAAACATCAGTATATTTTGACAAACGGATGTGATTTGACCTCAGTTCAAAAAGAAAAAAAACTAGGCTGAGATACATTAGAGTCCACGGCGAATCAGTTTTCTTTGCAAGTTGTGAAATAAAGTAAACCAGAGTAGGGTCGATGATTTTCAGCCCTGAAGGACTTCCGAGTGAATCCTGATTTTCGAATTGTTCATCGACTGGCCACCAAATATTTATTGCTATAACTTAATTTTACACGTTTTTTTTTTTTTTTTTTTTTTTTTTTTTTTTTTTTTTTTTTGAAGCCCAACAATAAATTATTCATACATGTCAAGCTCTGGGTTTTTTTCAGGGCATGTGGCCGTCTTTAGTTGAAAATATAATTTTGTGGGAATACTTTTACGGTGTGTATAGACCGAGCTCATTCACTGATCGTGACTTATTTTTTAAAATTGAATTTTACCAGACCGACCGCATGGGGACCGACGTAGTTTTGGTATAGTTATTTTTGGAATTAATCATTAACATTTCCTCGTTTCTCAGCTCTGTCAAAAGGAGTTACCTTTGCCTTTTTCACGTAACTGTCTCATTAAAATTAAAATAAATATTACATCTAGAACAAGCTATGAAGTACTTGTGGGTTACTATAATTGTTAAATATTATTGATGTCAGAACTTGCGTTTCCTGGCAATTAATCTTACACGACGAGAAGGTGAACTTAAAATAAAGTGCAAAAAACAAAACCGGTACAGTAGAGAACATTAAATACACGGAACTCCAAAATCAACTAATAATCCGGAAAATAGCGATCAAATTGTCGTACGTTCAATCAGTCCATCTAGAAGTGGTAGAAGACAAGATCGAAGTAACACATTGAATCGGTGAGAAACCAATTGAAACCCAAAACAACAAATATCCACTTTTTAAGCAGAATAACTGGCGACAATGGCCAATGAGAAACCACTAGCCATGAATTATAGATCTTTGTGGTCATGGATTTTAAAGAATTGCTTAATATCAGTTACATGTCTTTAATTTATAATTGACTTTTATTATATGCCAAACTATTTACTCCAAACAAGGTGTAGACGAGGGCGTGGTTGGTATCTATCCACACAATTCTTTTGAAAATATATTGTAAATAGTTAGCGAATTCTTACAATCATTACTCTCATGCCACATAGTGCTGAAATTGGCAGCCTGGGAAACACTTTAGAATCTACTTAAAATAAGATCGAAAGTAATTATGATGGCTTCTTGTTAGTTGGAAATTTCAATATTAATATTGTACATGTTCTGACTCCGACAGCTAAGCATTTTGTTGATACCCTCTCTTATTCATAGTTAGAACAAATTGTAAGTACGTCAACTAGACTAACAAAACATAGTAAGTTAACTATAGATCACATTTACACTAATTTCTACAATATGCAGATTTCCCACTTGTTGCAGATTTGTTTTTATTTTATTAAATGGCCACATGATCTGCGATTTTTTCGTCAAGACCATTCCTATGACAGTTTATTGTATTGTAAGGACGTTAATTTGACAACTAATAATTTCAGTCAAATATTTTTTTTGATATCTGCAATAAGCACGCTTCCCATTTAACCCCAACCGATAGTAAACGTGTAAAAAAAGATAAATCATGGATAATTGCAATCAGAAAATCAATTCAAACAAATTATACGTTATTGGGAGTGTTATCAAAAGTATAAAATCACAAGAAAGTCATAGCAAAAAACACCAGAAGACTCTGATTTCCGTTTTTAGAAAGCCGCGTATAAAACAATATTATAAAAGTAAATTATCACTCAACAACTTTTATCAGGTTTTAAAAAACGAACATGAAACAAATATCAGCTTCAGCTGATTTTAATGTAGATTGAATATTAGGGGCATAGTGTCCATCGAGTATGGAGAGGAAATTGTTGACTCAGTAGTACTGTAACTACATATATAGCAGAATATTTGGTGATTAGTTATGTTATATCATCTATCAATATCACGAATAGAAAGCATCACGTGACTGTTTGCGTTATAATCAGATGATTTTAATATTCTTCAGAACCAATAATCATCGTGAGTGTCGTCTATGTAAATTGTGTATTGCAGTTTGAAAACAGCGACAGATTACGTGGCTTGGAGGCAGTACAGAATTTAAAAAAAAACTTACCTTACTTTAATAGAGTCACATCGATGTGAATCTTTTGTTGAAGCTGTTTAAAATCAGCTATTATGTGTATTGCATTTTTCTTTGGCTAATTAATTACAATAAATATTTAGCGAAATATTTATTTAATATTTACGGATATTTAACCCGTGGTGTGGTGGGTTATATGCATTGGAATTAATAATAATAATAATAATAATAACTTTATTTAATTAAGCGCAACAATTCCAACATATGAAGATCAAAGGCGCTGATACAATAAACAATCAGTCAAATATTAAAAGCACATTTAAATAAGTGCGTTTTCAGTCTGGATTTAAAAATGTCTACTGAAGGACTAGAACGAACAGACAGAGGTAATTCATTAAAAAGTTTAGGACCTAAATTTTCAAAAGCACGGTCTTTGTATAACACCTTGGACTTTTTACTACACACCTGACGAGTTTTAATAAGAAACTTTGATTCAGATCTTAAACTACGACTAGGTACATAAAATTCGATTAATTCACATAGATAATTTGGGGCAAAACCATACAAAGATTTATACACTAGTAAAAGTAATTTGAAATTGATTCTTTGTACAACTGGTAACCAATGAAGTTTAATAAAAATGTCTGTAATGTGGTCATATTTTCGAGCACGAGTGACAAGGCGGGCTGCTGCATTTTGTACACGAATAAGAGGTTTTATCTTAGTTACAGGGAGACCAGACAATAATGAATTACAGCTGTCTAAGCGAGAAGATATGAATGCATGTACCAACTTTTCAGTATCAGATTGGGATAATGATTTACGAATACGATTAATATTTCTTAGATGGGAATATCCAGATCTACAAATAGTAGAAATGTGTGTTTCCATAGATAGCTGCGAATCAAACAAGACACCTAAGTTTCTAGCACTTGACGAAGCACTAACCAATTCTTCACCAATTGCGATACTAGACAAAGGACACGAGTCTTGTGAGAATCTCCGAGACGACATGCACACAAATTCAGTTTTCGACACATTCAAAAGTAGGAAATTACAAGACATCCAATCGCTAACGTCTTGAATACATGTCTGAAGTATCACCCGGGCGCGAATTTGATCATCTTCAGAAACCGATAAATAAATCTGTGTGTCATCGGCGTAAAAATGATATTTTACGCCGTGACGTCGCAATAACTCGCCCAATGGACGCATGTACATTGAGAACAATAATGGCCCTAAGACGGAGCCCTGTGGAACACCGGTTTCTAATATAGACGTCATATCAGAAAATACATTTCCAATTTTCACTTTTTGAATGCGGTTACTCAAATACGACTCAAACCATTTGATGATGAGACCATTTAAACCAAAATTTGATCTCAACCTATCGATGAGAATCCTGTGATTCACAGTATCAAAAGCGGCTGAAAGATCCAAAAGTACGAGAGCAACTGAATTCTTAGAATTATCAATACTGCATAGTACATCGTTAGCGACCCGCAAAAGAGCCGTTTCAGTGCTATGTGCGGTCCGATACGCTGATTGAAACTCTTCATACAACGAATAATTCTCTAAATGTTGTTTCACTCTGGATGCAACGACACGTTCAAGGACTTTAGATATAAAAGACAAATTAGAAATCGGTCGATAATTTTTCAGCATGTTTGAATCCAACGATGCTTTCTTGAGCAGAGGTTTAATCAGCGCACATTTCAATTTCTCAGGAACACTTCCAGTGCGAAGTGATTCATTTATGATATCTGTTATAGGTGAAAGCAGGATAGAAAGGATCTTTTCATCTTTTAATATATTAGTGGGTAAACAGTCCAAATCGCACGAAACCGACGACGATTTTTTTATAATTTTAATTATTTCATCCTCCGTGGCTGGTTCAAAACATTTCAATTCATCACCAGAGAACTTGTGCAGTTCGTTAAAACGGTTTCCATTCAATAAATTTAGATTTAGTCCTTGATTGATTTTCTTAATCTTATCCACGAAAAACATGCTAAAACGATTCGCTAAATTTATTTTGTTATCGTGAATCGGCAACGCATTCAAATTATTTGTCGAGCCTAGAAGACCATTTACGATGGAAAACAGTTTTCTTTGGTCACCATTACAATCCGCGATCTTATCAGCGAAATAACTCCTACGTGATACATCAATAAGATCATTAACTTTATTTCGTTTAGATTTGTAGATTTGGCGATGGACAGTTAAACCAGTTCGCCGCCACGTCCGTTCAGCTTTACGGCGTTCAGTGCGGGCGTGGTAAATATCAACATTTATCCACGGCTCGGCCACACGAACGTGAACAGTCTTCTCACTGCTGGTGCGCGCTGTACTAATGATATAAGTGTATTTGCATATGAATAGTTGGGTATCGTATGTGAAGTCAATGACTCTCGTACTGCAGTACGTGCCTCAATTGTGTGATTAGTGGAGCAGGTAAACCAGATGTTATTTGCTGTTGGCGACCATGTATTTTCATCAGTTACTGTTCCATTTTGATATTTGAAATAAGGAAATGAAAAGCTGTCAGAATAACTATTCAAGTAAAACTACCTTCAGAATGTGAGTCAAACAGACTGACCACTAGACCACGGAGACTACACGTCTGGCTATGAAGCAAGCATTGATGTTGGCGCTCGGGGTTTCCATTATGTTTCGTGGGTTCGAATTTTGCATGAGGCTATTTGTAACTTTTCACATGGTCTTATATCTAATTCAATAAATATTGAATTGCAGTACACATTGCGTGGAAATATTTGTTTTATTCCAAATAGCGTTGAATGTTCTTGTTCTTTTACTCAAAACTCTGCTTTCACAAATAAAGCGTCTGAATAATCCTAAACGACGTATATTATTACAATATACTGTAGTGTATGACCAGGGGTGTATTGATGGTTGGCACAAGGTACAATGTCTAGCCTGTCGGACCATGCTTTTAACAAGCATGCTGTAAACAAGGCAGTTTGCTAATATTTCGACCAGCCTGCCTTCTTCCTCGTCCGTACGAAATTCCACCATCATGAAGTATGCATCACGAGACTAAATACTGCCTTCTCATTGGATAAAGGTTGCACAGCAAAGTGGGGGAATGGGTGACTACGTAAACGATTACAACCCCGACTCAAAACGTTTTATTAAACATGTGGAATTGTTCAAAGTGAACAAATCTGACTTCGTCTCGACTGAAGACTGTGTACTTATGGGGCACCGGGTTACAGATGTTGTAAGGCATCTTTTTTATTCCATTGGTAGGGCTATTTCGTCAAAACATCAAAATCATAGTTTATTAGATCAAACTATTGAGTATACCTATTATAAATAGAACTATTGATCAAAAATGATAAACTGGAACAGGATGGTATGGTAATCGCTGCTCTAAATGTCTTACTAATGTGTCAATGTGTTTTTCATTGATTTGCTCTTTCAAGTATTTTTCATCATCGTGCTGTTTACATTTCCAACATCAACTGCTTTCATCTGTTGTACAGTAGAAATGGGCGCACCATAAGTTTTAGTAAACTGTATTCGAATTCAGGTGTCTGTGGCGCTTTGGAATGTTGACTGCCATGAGACATTAAAACACACAATAGCAACATTAATAGTAACTCGTCAATAGGTGAAAAAATGACAGCTTAATCGTCACAACGTGACTCTAACTCTGAAACAACCAGGTTACTGATGTAACTATCGTTCATCCTAGCTACCGAAATCTCGATGCCGGCGAGTTGAAGACGGTTGAATGGGCTTCCGACCTTTTTTATGCATGTAGACTGGGCATACATACTGTAATTGTTGTCATAAAAGTCGTATAACTGTCATAAACTTGTGCTGAATTACTTGAAAAATAGAACCGCGTTGGCTGCTTGACACGATATGAGTTGAAGACAATAAACAGTGCAATGAATTAATATAGCAGTAGTATAGAGATCTTTCTTCACAACGCCGTGAACGAGCTGATCAGCTGTTTGTCTTCAATGCACTCTGCTACATTTCCGGCGATCGTTGATGCATTGAGGGCGACGGTACATAACGGTTGTATGATATCACTTGATTTCAACGGCTCCATCATTTTAAGAAATCTGACACACAATTCCCCAGATTCATTCAACAACAATGGCAGTTTAGAGTTTATTGTTCCATAACATGACAAAATACTTTGGTTGCTGAATGGTGCTTTTTTTAATTGTGGATGGTGATATTGCTAACATTCCTGGATGGATTTGCCCCTGCAATACATTGCATTCTCGTAGATTGTCCTTTAATGGTAAACCGAGCTGTACAATTAGATCCAGTACTGGGTCAAAGTTCATTATGGAGGTTGTTCTGCCAGGGAATATAGAACGGTGAAGTCTAATGTGATGGCGTCTCTGTTTACTTTAGATTGAATGATGTCTACAATTTTAGATTAGCAGTGACTGTCAACCCCAGTTTCATGGCATCTCAATGACCCGGTGTTGCTCTTTGAAAGTGAACTAATACGTCTGGGTGGAGTATTATTCCATTATCTCTACAGAACTAAAGCTAGTCACGACCTCTGATTTACTCGTTTTCACAACCTGAGGCTTAATTAAGCCTATTAGAAGTCACAGATTGTTCATCTGACGTTGACTTTGGACTTCTTCTGTACTGAGTCTTTGTTGTCGTTTCGGTCGGCGTTCTTGCGTTTACTGGAGGTTATACATTTCAGCATGGATAGGTTGTACTCTCGTACTAGACAGTAGGCTTTTCGACAGTGCTAAATATATAACCACGATTTGGCTGTTTAATATTAGCCGTACTTTGCATAATAATTAAGTATAATCAAATTACTACGTAATCGTACATATATAAGTTCTGTGAAATTTGCGGTGGTATAGTGGTATGGGACTGACTTGTAACTCGTTTACCTACAAAGCTTGCCTACACATGCAACACTAATGCAAATTCATACAAAATGCTGTATCGGTTCAAAACCCTGGACTACGTTGGGGCAAGTTGGGATTTCCTTCTTTTAATTTAGCAAACAGGTGTGTTGAAGCACACAATCTGGTAATTACCAGGTCTAGGCAAGGCGGCTAAAATAATTGGGTCAAATTCTCAAAAGTTGGTTATATAAGATGAGGTCTTTCACATCGCATTTCAGATAAAACGCAGTGAAATAACCCATTAGCTTACAATAACCATATCATTTTAACTCTACGAACGCTGATAGTTCATTTCGTGGTGTGAGACCTTAATGTACAACGTCGGTATATAGCGTGTGTGCTATGTTACTACTGACATGGGAAATGTTTTAATAAAAATATAAATCGAAGATAAATCATTGATAGTTACAGCTATTGTCTCTTCAAAATCGGTGCATGGAAAGTTGCAAGAGAAAATAAATAAATTGTAAATAATATTGCAGAAATAATTTTATCTAATTCCACGATACCGCCAGAGTTTTGTGTCAATCCTCACCTGCGACTCGGATTGATGCTACTCTGGCAATAATTACGATGGTAAGACGAAATAATGATAAAATAATAAACAATAATAGTACAATAATTACTCAATGATGGTGAAAGAATTCCACAATTATGGTAAAATAATTAAAACATAATGAAATATTAATAGTATAATATTAATGGTAAGGTTGGTTAGAGTGTCTTCTGACTTCAAACTAAGAGAAAATATTATGGGATTATATAACACATGTATACATATCCTTCTCATTTGTTGTAGTATAAATTGAGGACGTTAACTCGTCTATTCTTATGGAACGCGATATGAACACCATCACCTCTATTTCTATAGAAATCACTACGCGTTGTTGAAATATATGGTGAATGCTAGCATAGCCGTGAATGATGTGTTTGCTGCTGCTGTTTTGGACTTTATTTCACGTATCCGTGACATACACAAGAAATAAGCCAGGATTATCTATTAGTCGTATCGATATTTCGACTGGGATTTTACGCTCAAAAAACAGCAAAAACTGAATGTTAAGAATGTTAAGTTTATTAACTCTCATTGGCTGTCATTTGAACCATATGTTTGTCTTGTGTCAGATTTTGATTGTGATCAGATATCTCGACTCTTTAAATCTCGAAGGGACTTTTTAAACTGTTTGTCCAATTGTTGGTGTGCATTGCTAATTACGGTGACAAAGCTGCCTTCTGCTGATCAGGAACTGTGTGCTGATTGAGTTCGACTTTCTCGTTCAGGATTCTTTATTGATATTTCTGGATATGGCTCATTATCAAGCTCAGCATAATTTCTGCCAAGTCACCAAATGTGAAATTGCTATTTACTTTCAGATGCTAAATAAGTGCCATGGTACAAACAAATTAGACGGGCACAGTCTGGGCGATTTTTTTTTTTTTAAATTTAAAATTAAATAAAAAAAATAGCGCAATAGAGGTGTTAACGCGAAATCCCCTGTAACCGCGAAATCACCCAGACTGGACGTTTTTGCCGCGCCTCCTGTGGTGAAAGCAAGAACTAGTGTGTTTTTCATAATAGTTTGTATGTTAATGAGCAGAATGACAGGTAAGAACGTTATCCAATCAGAGTGATTTGACCTTAGTACCTGAAGACTTCACTTTTCTGCAAGTTTCTCGATCGTCAATTATAACAAACGTTTCGTACAATATATTCTAATGGAGAGAAGTAGCCTGCGTGTAGCTTTATCTCGCATGGGTTACAGTGAAGCGCGATCTGGACAGAAGACCCACAATGTTTACCTCATTATACAGCGCGCACGCCCTCACTCTTTTTCTGTATCCGTTCAGTGATGTCACTGCATATCATGAATAAATATTAGCAACAGATTAGATGCAAATAAGACCAGTCTGTGCTGGTTTCGCGTTCACCCCACCTTTTGCAAAACTATTTTTCCTTTTTTTTAACTGAAAAATATTCACCACAGATGGGCCAGTCTAAAACAAATGTATCATCAGTGATATAAATAAAACGTGGTTTGCAACAAATGTTGGTAAATATCTTAAAGTTTTGATAAAAAACAATACTTTTATCATAATGGAATGTTAGTTCGTGAACTTTTTCGTTCACAAAAACATATATTTAGTCGCTTTCACAAATATTCTATCACAAAAGAAACCAGCTATATTAGGTTGTACAGGCTTGGTCTCCTGGAGGTCTCTTGGAGGTCACCGCAATAACTGTTTTCAAGCACATCAACAAATTATTGTATTTCATAGCATAGAGGTGCAAATAAACACATTGAACTTAGTTTGTACGCCGGGTACAATGGGAGTGCCTATTATGTGGAATCAGACCTTCGTTTAAATAGAAAATATAGAAAACCGGAAGAGACTATTTCGCGGGATCAACAAAACTACGACATGCGATGAAAATCGAATTTGTTGTGGCAGAGACGATCGATCTACATCTTGTCAGTTCGTATGCGTGCAGAAAATGTGGACTGAGAGCGTCGACTCTGCCAAAAAACAGGGATACGCATGTGATATTTAATTTTGGGCAATAATTTCACCACATTTAAAATTATAATGTACATATTCAAACATTTATTACCAAAATACAGCTAAAGGCATAAAGCAGGAGATGTTATTAAACGACATTTTGCAGAAAAATAGTAAGTAATAACCATGCGCCAGAGAATAATATGGCTGTCCAAATAGTTGGCGACCCGAAAGAGGTCATTTGGATCCTAGCTTAAAAACTTTTGTGAATGTTTGAAAAATATGTACAGTACTATATTAAACATTAAATGACAACATGCGATAATGTCTGGGTAGTTATATGCATAAATTATGATGATGAGCTAAAACAGAAATTATTCTGACCAGCAAATGCTCAAAGCAAAAAATATAAAAGACCAGAAAATGCTCAAAGCAAAAAATGAAACAGAAATTGATCAAAACTTAAAAAGACCAAATCTAAAGAAAATGATCAAAACAAAAAATGTACAGAACAGAAAATATAATCAAAAAACGTCGAAAAACGATCATATAATTGTCGAAACATTTTCTTATTTTCTTAGATTTGCTCATCTATTTTGAACTTTTTGGCGAATTTGTTAGGGTCTTGTCGGACTGCAATACGGCGATACCAATCTTCGTTACTGTATGTCAACTGTTGGCAAAGTTGTGTATTATTTCTACTTTTATAGACAACTCGTGTCAAATTACTAATTATAGAGCTAGTTGTTTGGAACGGTCTGCATTGGTTGTTATGCACTTTTAAAAGACCCCGAAAGTGTGCCAATTCGACTTCAAAACGTGGTCCAAATTGTCGAATTTTTCTCCACAATGATCTGTTAAAATAATTGTAAAAGAGATAATCTGCATTTGACCACCTATATACGTTGTGTCGAAATGTATCTGTGATGGTTTCACGTGTGGTACGTTGATTTTGTGCTAAATACAGTATGTTTTCAAAACCCCAACACAGCAAATTTTTCAACAGAATCAGAGATTCGTCAAAGTATTCAAGTATAAGAACTAGGTCGAATTCTTGATCCAGTCTCATAATGGTTTCATTCACAGTAGTTTCATTGAGTGTTGATTCAAATGACAATCCAAATTCTCCCAACTGATTATTTCTGCTCTCCGCATCTCCAGGGGTACGCGGATTTTTAAGGAATGCTTGCATAGACGCCATTACTTGTTTTCTATGCCTGAAAAAGTTCATATGCGACTCTACTTGTGCGGCTGGCTCTCGTAAAATAGTTACATAAATAGGGTTTGCCTCCATGAATGAGTTTATTGTTTCCCTCTTGTACGACACATGACCAGTAAGTATATTGTATTTTGAAGATGAATTAACAATGCCACCAATCGGTGGCAGTATTATCGACTGATTGAGATGCTCTTTTCGTATATGTCCGTTTATTGTGTTACGCGTGGAAAACACGAATGAGAGTTTATTTGCATATCCGTAGCGACAAAAGATGCAATGGAGTGAAGTGCTTCCTGTTTTATGAGTTTTTATAAAGACCATATTATCCGCTCGTTGGCACGTTGATGCCGGTTGTGTTGTGAACCATCTACTATCACGTGACACGTTAACTGGCAGTGGTTTGGGTGTGAATAGACTGTACCATGTAAAAATAGTTGCTATAAGTAGTAACGACATCAGTATCTGTAAGAAGAAATCCATTTAGTGTTATAAAGAACTTTATGGCCACGAGAACAAAACAATTAACTTGCAAGTACATCACCCACAAAAACTATATTAAAGGGCGGTGGCGTCGCGCAACGTATGCGCGAAATCTGGTTCTCGTATAAACAAAAATGGTGAATGTGACTGTTGTGCAGATCAACGAGACGTTACTAGGCGTTAATTATGTAGACGATTGGCATGGAATAAGTCGACGGCAATAATTATTACTAGTCGCGCCCAGGGTGAAACTCGTACTTTCCATTAAAAGATCGCATCAGATTGTGGGAAGATCATTGTTGATCTACGCAAATGTTGCACATGCGCGGCGCGACGACCATCGCTCTTTAATAATGTAAGCGTCATTTTATTATATGCATATATGTACAATTGTTTGTGACCCTTGTGTCCACGCTGTACACGTGTCAAAGAATTGGAGTGTATAGATGGCAATATTCAAAATAATCGGTCGTAGTCACATGACAAAACATTTTATAATAAACTTGCCTAGATGTCAGCAGGTTAATTCTGGCATGTCAGTGATCACTTATCTGGCAGTGATTGATACCAATCAGACATATGTGTCAAATAATGAATTTAGATCCTTTGCCAATCACATTGGAATGAAGTTAATCTACCTGAAGGTACTCTCCCACACCTCCGGCGATTCTTGTGTAACTACTTTCTTAATTAGGTCACCTAATTCAAATCCTCCGTCAGTTCACACATACTAAGCAGCCACGAATGAAGTATTTTTGACTGATATTAATTGAGATTGTGTCTTAAGTGCTAGTTTGAGGGTTTCGCTGTATTTAAAATAATACAAAATGTACCTACTTACCGTCAGTTGAAAACATTTATTGTACCACGTATTTCCCATCTTATAATACCAATGTTTATCCTATGCTTTCTCAATCAATTTCTAAAAAAAATAAGTAGAATTTGACAATTACTATAAATGTAAACATGTTTAGCTTTTAAAGGGCGACAGTTAGTCGTACGGGCAGTGTAAATGCCAAAGTCAGACGATTATCCCTTTGTCTAGTCAATAGTTACCTATAGACCAAGGTGAAACTGTAGTGATGTTGTCTCCGATCGATTTATTTATTCTATTGCAAGATTTTGGAACAGAATAAAATTGTAGAGCTTGAACTTCGGTAAGGTGTTGAAGGTGACAGCCTTGATGCACAATAATTTGCCTTTAATATTCTCCGTTATATAATTCCCTCTAATCGCAAAAAATACTCAGCCTGTGCATATAACCAAAACAGACAGTTAACTTGAATTTATTTCTACCCTCTGAACCAAGTTGTTAGTGTTGATAATTAAGGTTAGGGTGATAACAAATTGTGTGTTAGAGGTTGTTACTGTCGTTACTTTCACTATAATATCATACTACATGCTACTGTTTTTGAAAGGTCACGGACAAAGTATTCTGCTTCTCATGTCATCGGAACTGTGAAATAAAAATGTGATAAGTTGAACTAACAATGATAATCTAATGATGCCATTGGTGGGTGATGACCACGTAACTGACACCTGATCAATTATTGTATTTTGACCTTAAAAAACTCGTCCACCATTTATCGGTTGGTGAGTGGAAATAAGAAACTTTATTTAGTCTACATGTTATTGCCATGCCATTATTTAATACTTTATATATAACTACACATCTGCGGGGAATGTGGTGTTTAAACGTAGTTAAATTTTGGAGATCAAAATGTCGAAGGTTGGGTCATGTAGGCTTTGTGGATTATGTAGGTAATGTTGGGTTAGGGTTCATAACATAATAGTTTGGTTATAGCTGCAACTACATATTCCATACTGCAGTACAGTTTGTTCAATGATAGTAATTAAAAAAGTTGAATGACCAATGACTAAAAGTAGTAACATGTACATCAGGTGCAAATAAACTCCTATCTTGCCTAGGCTTCCTAATTCCTACACAATTCACCATGTTTGTTGTTCATATTATTACAAATTTTAAAATGATCTGACAAGAATTCCAACATTCGTGTCTTGTTACCGAATTACTGAGAACAGTAAGAAGACAAATAAACATAGCGATGCCAAAGACTCCTTGCATGGATAGTATCTCATCATAGAAAGAGGATATCATCTCCTCACATAGCAAAATAACATCCCCCACATAGATAGGATATCATCTCCTCACATATAGCAGATAACATCTCCCCACAAAGAGAGGATATCATCTCCTAACATAGAAAGGATAACATCTCCTCACATATAGCGGATACCATCTCACCCACATAGAGAGGATATCATCTCATAACATAGAAAGGATAACATCTCCTCACATATAGCGGATAACATCTCCCCCGCATAGAGAGGATATCATCTCCTAACATAGAGAGGATAACATCTCCTCACATATAGCGGATAACGTTTCCCCACATACATAGGATAACATCTCTTATAGAGATGATAACATTTCCCCACATAGATAAATAACATCTTCTCGCATACATATGGTAACATCTCACATACAGAGGATACTACCTACTCAAATAGATAGGACAACAACTCCTCGCATAAAAAGGGTAACATCTCACATAGAGAAGATAACATCTCCCCACTTAGAGAGGATAATATCTTCTCTCATACAGAGAATAATAGCTTCTCACATAGAGAGGATGATATCTTCCCACATATATAGGGTAACCTCTGCTCACATAGAGAGGATAGCATCTCCTCGTATAGAGAGGATGCTATCTCTTCACATATTACATAGAGGGGATAACATCTCCTCACATAAATAGGATAACATCTCCCTCACATAGAGAGGATAATATTTTCCCGCATAGAGAGGATAACATCTTCTCACATAGAGAGGATAACATCTTTTCTCACATAGATAGGATAACATCTGCCCACATAGAGAAGATAACATCTCCTCACAATGTGGGGATAACATCTTCTCACATAGAGAGGATAATATAATCTCTCATAAAGAGGATAGCATAAGGATAATATTTTCCCACATAGATAGGATAACATCTCCTTACATAGGTAGGAAACCATCTCCTTACATAGATAGAATAATATAATCTCACATAAAGAGGATAAAATAAGGATAATATTTTCCAACATAGACAGGATAACATCTCCTTACATAGATAGGATAATATAATCTCACATAGAGCAGATAACATCTCACATAAAGAGGAAACCATCTGTCAGCATCCTTTATTTCATGTTTTTGTCATATTATCTCAAACCCTGCAAATTGAAGTGTACATGGAGCCATGGGAAGAAACGGTGTGCATTGTGATAACTGTCAAAGGTTTTCAACTCTGGAAGGACAGTGGGTTCTACCAGGTGTACTTGTAATTAACAACAAAGGGTGAGTAGCCTGCGAGATCCAGCTGCTAGCGAGATTCTGATTGGCTTAAGTGGAAAGCCAGGAGGTGACACTGAATCATGCTTATAAATTGGATAGACTCAGGACAGTTTTGGGTCGATCATTTCAACTTGGTGTCCGTCACTTCAACTTGCTTTCCTGCGTGTTCTGCTACGATATTGGTTGACAAGTGATACAGGCTACAACCATCATTATGTGAGACTTGTATGAACTGCTCTGCGATCTCCTGCTTTCAGCGGTGCCCTCCAGAATGCCAGCGTTCCACTGCAAGCAAGACTCCTGTATTTATTCGTTGTTGTGTTGCAGAAGCCATTGACTGTCGTCCATTAATACATCCTGGAACTGTGAGTTATCACCAATGCACACTTCTATAAGCAATCTCCTATTTTAGTGACTTTATTCATTATATTTTTCTGTGCTTTATTTCTTGTAATTATTTTGAGAGGTATTAAAGCCAGGAGCTTTAACTCGATATTTTGGTGTATGTGTACTTCATTTCCAGTACTATTGTCTTGTCTATCGCATACTAGCAGTGAAAGAACCCCCTGTTTAGTGTGAGTTCTGTGGGTGGCCCTCTCAATTGCAATAAGCAGGCCTTACACTGTGACACCATCTCCTCACATGGATAAGATAATACAATCTCACATAAAGAGGATAACATTTCCTGGGATAGAGGATAACATCTTCTCACATAGACACGATAACATATCCTCACATATCAATTCATATAGATAGAATGTCATCTCTTCACATATAGGATACCATATACCCACATCGATAGAATAACATATCCCCACATTGATAGTATAGCATATCCTCACATAGAGAGGATGCCATCTCGCAACATAAATAGGATAACATCTCACATAGAGCGGATAACATCTCACATAGAAAGAATACCATCTCCTTACATAGATAGGAAACCATCTCCTCACATAAGACAATAACATCTCCTCACATGAAGAGGTTAACATATTTTCATATAGATAGAATGTCATCCCACTTACATACGATAACCTCTGCTCACATAGAGAAGATAGCATCTCCTCGTATCGAAAGGATACCATCGCCTCACATATTACTTAGATAGGATAATATCTCCTTACATAGATAGGAAACCATCTCCTCACATAAGACGATAACATCTCCTCACATGGAGAGGTTAACATATTTTCATGTAGAGAGAATGCCATCTCTTCACATATAGGATACCATATACCCACATCGATAGAATAACATATGCCTACAAAGATAGGATAACATCTTCTCGCATAGAGTAGATATCCATCCATATGGGGGAAAACAACGTACTGGGCAATTTTTAGTTGACATTTTTTGGCAAATTTCAACCGAATTTGTGTTTGAAAGATTAAATTTCATGGTTTCTACAGTGACCTCTATTTTTATTGAGATCTTCATGATCCAAGCAAAAACCATGACTAATCGTGACAGGCGCACATATTGCATGTGTGTTTTTTTTTATAAATATATACAGTGATCATATGGTCTCAATACATTATAACAGTGTATATGATTAGTTATTACTTAATACATATTGGCAAATTCTGCATAACAAAATACTGCAATAGAATAGATACAATATTCATGCTTTCAGTACAAACTTTTTTTTTACTTCTCTTGTTTTGTAATATGTTACGATGTCAATACTATGAGCTTATTACGAGAATACCTCAAAGTATGCGCGAAGACAGCACATCGGGAGTATTGACCAACGCGCAGTGGAAGTCGATGAGACGACGTACTGTTTCAGTGCACACTTTGAGTTACCCTCGTAATAACCTTATTATTATATATCTTTTCCTTTCAAGGACACATCATGGGAATGCCAAAATCCAAAAAGTTTAGAACAGAATCAGCGAAATTCTTTGTGTGGAGTCCGGTCAATCCCGGGTGGCAGCCATGTTTGTTTTTATTATTAGAGGACTCTTACGCGCGTAAAAATTCCACATTTGGAATTCGCATTTCCTTATATCGTAGGATGATTACTGCAAAGTTACGGCACGCTGAAACTTACGGCGTTACGGTGACAGATGTATAATAATTCCTAATATGCTATAGTTACAGGCATCACGTGACTTTATGCATCCTCTCTCCATAAATAGTTCCCATGGCACTTCGCGTTTCTATATTTGTTTAATTGACTCTTAACAGAGGGAAAACTATATTCATTTAACGAAGACAGGATTGTGATAAATATTGAAAACTTACATTTGCCAACATTAAATTGGTATACGGCGTAGAGGCGTGAAACGATATTTAATGGTAATTCAATGTCTGCACTGTCACAAAGGACAAAGTTTCTTCTACATTGCATGCTGGTTACTTCCATACCTCACTGTGGTAAATTTTCAACTTGGCAAGCGTTAAGTCACAAAGCTAAAATCGCAGTGCGCGTCCAGGCAAAGAGGACAGCGTTACAGTGGTTATTAATTAAGATACAACATTAAATGAACAATCGTAGGTCAGTGGTACACCTGTAATACTTACTGAACTACTGAACAAGACCACTGATAACAAAGTTGTTGCAGCGCGGACATTTTGCCTCCCCTCGTATGAAGTGGACAAAACAGGCATTACAAATTCGTCGTTGAATCTAGAAATCGTTTTTAGTTTTACTTATAAGTTTTATTTTCTCTATTCCAACGATATGCTACTTGGTTCGACATCGGTTATCTGCAGGCACACGGAGAAATGACAAATGATGTAGTAAATATAATTTACTCATATGCTTTAATTAAGCGCAATGTCTGAGATGCTGAATTATTCGAGTTACGGACATCGAGTTACGAACATCCAGTTAGGAAAACATCGAGTTAAAAAAATGACCACGCCCGTTTTTCAGAAACCACGCCCACTTTTGCAAAACCACGCCCAAATTGTAACTCGATGTCCAGCAGAAATGTCAACGTTTGACGTTGATGGAAGTACAGGCTTTTATAATGGCGGCAACAACTTTGGCTTTACTCTGATTACGTGCCAGGATTCAGAACGTCCGAAAATCACGAAAGTTATTAGTTTTCTTATTGATGACAGAATTACGAAGAAATAGTACGACCCAAAAACATTCGGATATAACTCCAGGGTCGTTAGTTCAAGTGTACTTTAAGCTGGAGGGTCGTCACCTGCGCACGCGCGAGAATTGAGTCCCAAGCGACGATAACAACACACGCTAAAAGCGCAAAGGCTCAGGGGTAGATGCTTCTTTGTAAACAATTGCACGCTATGGCCATCTAACGCATGCGCAGGTGACGACTCCCTTGCTTTAAAGTATTTTATAGACGACTTCCAATAAGATAACTTCTGAGAATTTTCCAGTTTTGTTTAAACACTAAAACATCGCTAATGACAGGGATTTCATGAAAACGAGTACAGAGAGTATTAAATCCCCATGCAAAAACGTGGATTCGTAAATGTTTACAAATATGGCGATACAAGAGGGTCGGAAATGTTATTTTCGTAAGCTGTAATCAATTTTCGCAATAAGGTAATTTAAATAAATAAAAAAATCGTAGACGTGGACAAGATGTAAATATAAACAGTCATTTTATTCGTCCGTAATTTGTACAAATATCTTATTTTTTGTAAGCGTATAAAACATTTTCCGCATTAAATGTCGTAATTCGTATGCAATTCCCAATTTACTAAATATATTACTAAAATGTAAAGTGTAATTAGAAATTTGCTTTATCTGTAAAGTGTCAAAAACTATTTTTTACTGTAAAGGTAACTTACATTTTATTTCCTGTAAAAACATAAAATGCCTTTTTTTATTATCTGTAATCTGTACCAGCTACCCCCCCCCCTTGCCCCCCCCCCCCCCATACAGTGAGCTACAAATATATAACATGAACTTTGATACGAAAACTGGTACCTTGATCGGCAAAACAACGGTATAACTGCAAAACAGCAGTATAAACATAAAAAATTTGTTTTAAAGAAATTAACAGCAAAAAACGAATAATAACCACAAAGTATCAAGTGCTTTTACATGCATGTTTATTTCTAATCGAGTAGAAAGTCCAAACAGAATCACTAATAATTCAACATAGGTTACCGTGACTATGCTACGGCAGCGCGCGCCTTCTCACAAGTGACCGTAACTGTCCACAACAAGCGGGTGAAGAATATTGATCCTCTCGAAAATACCTTTAAAATTACCGAGGTCTGTTGAACCCACGAGGCCCGGCAAATGAGTCAATTGATCCATATCTGACTTTGTTTTAGTGCAAACACGTGACGTTTCAGGCCATTCTGACGCTGGAAGGGTGTTGAGGTGAAGTACTGTGCTGTCTGGATTGCCTAAATATAATTTTTGTGTGAAACAACGCAAAAACGTTGTACCCATGTACGACGTTAATAATAATAATAATAATAATATTTTTATTAGCCTTTGAAACGGCGTAAAAAGTAACATACAAGTCATTCGGGCGTCAATAATTTTGTGTTTGGTGTCTTTCTTGTATGTCGATATCAACAATAGATCACCATACCGAAGTAGTAATGAATACAGCTGAACTCCATTAAGTCACAACAGTCAAACTTGGTCAGAAGTAATCGCCGTGGTGTGAGATCAATAATTATCATCTTCTTTCGTGTTTGTTTGTTTCGTGTATTTTTATACAGTATAGACACTGACACCGCTTCACTGATATGTTGTTGATTTCAATAACTCGTATGATTGCTATGTTGTCGATTTCAGCGAATAAAAGCATTGCTTACCAGCGCTTCTACGTCACTAAAATCAACACTGTGTTTGTGTATCAAACAGTAATTTATTTTACCGTGATATTACTCGTTACTGTCTGTAGTAAAACATTGACTACAGATAATTTAAAAATGATCTGTTAGAAAATGTTACATTAATACCCAACCCAACCCAACCCACTCACTCACCGATACATTAACACCCAATCCACTGGCCAAATTCAACCACTGACTAAGTTCAAATCTGGCCGAGTTCGGTCGTCGCCGTACTAATGAGAGCCCGCGCCTGGCGCGCCTCCCCCCAAATCTGCGCCTGATATCTGAAATATTTGTTCACATTGTTCACGAAAAATAATAAATGACATAGACATGAATTTTAGTTTAACCAACTTTAACCTACCTTGTTTTCGCTGTGATCGACAATGGCCAAGGTTAGTAGTCCCGTTTCTAAAGGAATGTAGTCGAACCATAACAATAGGACAAAAGCACACATACGCAATACGTCAAACTTTCCAACAAACTAGATTGGAGGTGGACAAAAAGTGATAGTACACGCGAGACCGATAGTGAAACAATGCAAAGAGTACGGTAAATTTGACAATTATAAAGTTTATCAAACGAGTTCAGTCCCGGGCGTACTACAATGTACGTCCATCTTAGTCCGGTTCACTTACTGATGCGATATTAACACAAGTACACACTCAAACATGACCCTATCTCCCTGTTAAAATACGAGTGTCCCAACTTTACTTAAGAGGCAACTCTTTCTTATGCTAACGATGCATTGGTTGAAAGGCTTGCATACTTTGATTCACGTTTGTGCGTCTGTGTACAAACGTTTCTGAGTGTGTGGCTATTCCACTGATTTCTCAAGAACCAATTATCCGATTTTTATGAAACTTGGTACATAGATGCTCTGGGATAATGGCAGGCCTGATTAGGTTTTAATTGAAATCTGTGGAAATTGTACGTATTTTCACTTGTTTCTCATAAACTATTAAAGATGCAATATGGACGAGAATTGACATTTATTTCACTCTTTAATAAAGTGAATTAACCTCACATAATCGTAGCAATCATGACAGCGCTGTTTAGAGTTTGTTTGTAAACATAGTTTGAATCCGCCGCCATTGCTGGAGATACCGGCCACGTGATTCCGAACGCAGAAAATGATGTTGTCATAGCGGTAATAGGTCATCGCAACAATGGCGGGTTCCGCCGCTTCAAGAACTGCAGCGCATTCCCTTTCGGACTATTCGTGGCAACATGTGAAATGAAATGAAAACTGTGAAATGGACACTAAAAAGTTAGTTTCACAAAGAAATGCTGACACCGCTAACATCGGCAAACACGTCTGGCGTACACAGGTGGCGCGTCGGTGTTGATTCATTGTTGACAGTTCTTCCCGGCGTGAAATGTATAAAGGGACACTAAAATTAAATGGACAACAGGCGTGGATGACAGCCAGTTGGTTAGTGCTGGGTTCTTTTGTCACCGTCCGGAATACCGGTAAGTAATTTCTATCCAAACTTTGCATGCAACTGTATGGTTTTTAAAGAAAATACCTCTACGGTAGATCATTTAGTAGAAGACATTGTTTTCGTTACCGTGGGGCAAAGTTGATTAGCGTCCAGGGACGGGGGTGGTGGTGGTGGTGGGGGGGGGTTCTCTGAATAAAATATGGTACGCATGCTGAAGTTACTAGTATTTTTCACGTATACGCATGTACAGTAATAAAGTGTGAAAAAGGAATCTCATGAATTCATGATACCTCAACAATTTTAGTATGTATACAGGGTGTCTATTTTAAGTTTCTGCACTTGAAAAGGGGTATAATTTCACAAAAATAAGTATGTGTTTAGAGAGGCTTTTTGAAAAGCTATACTTCAGTGTGGGTACCAGGTTGGACTTTGAGTACCCCCCCCCCCCCTGGATTTAGCATTGTGGGAAACATCGTGGGAAGGAGGAAAATGCATTTCGGTTCTTGAAGATCGTGGCTAGGTCTGAGAATTGAACTTACTCATTGGGTCACCCCAGTTTACAGACATTTCGAGAACGCAGTAAATTGAATTAATATTTTGTTGTACAAGATTGTGTATTTTTATTGTACGGGCAGTTTGTTCGTTTTATGATGTCCGACAAGCATCGGATTTATTGCTGCCCTGGAGTTGAATTAAACAAAATGTTGCTATGTACGTTTGTTTCTGTAACTGGATATGTGCAAGTACACATATATCAATTCTAAAGTGTTTCTTAATGTTTGATTTCTATTTCTCTTGATGACATGCTTTTAAATGACCATTTTCACAGAATTCATAGTTCAAAACTAATTTGCCATTGGTGACTGGCAAAGGATTATGAGGAACTTCCGAAGTCAAAAGAAAATCATGTAAAGAGAGAGAGAGAGAGAGAGAGAATGAAGGGAACATTGAGCAATAGTGAGTAATGCAATCATTTCTAATTTATTTCAAATATACAAAAAAAATTGTATAAAATTATAGGTCTCTGACAAATGACCAGAATAGCGCAAGTTGTTAAAGAAACATAAAACTTTAATTCTCAACAACGATGAAAGGACCAGTTACTGCACAAATCCCTACTCCCCGCGAGACCCACCCAATACAAAACAGACTTACCGCGAAAGCCACTTACCGTGAAGCTACTAGTAACAAATGAAAATATATGTAAATATTAAAATTTGTGTTATTTTTTACAATGGTAGATGACCTGTGAAGCCATGACAAGAGAGCAGCTATTGACTTTAGTGAAGTGATTATTTATTAGTCATTAACCAAGCATGAAATCGACAGATGCAAACACTGCCAGAATATATCTGTTGTGGATGGCACAAACAAGAGTAAGTTCAAATTCTTATTTAACACTGTCAGGGATTGATCATTAGAAACTTGGGGTGACAGAATTGAAAACAGAAAATTTGAACAAGAAAACAGAAAACAAAAATCTGCACACCAAGAAAAAAAAAATTAAACAAAGTGGAAATTCAAAATAATTACAGCGAATTAATCGCGTAAAAAAACTATCACAAAACTAAGTGATAGAAAAATAGTGCATAGTTTTTTTCCACCACTGCCCCACCCAGAATTTCTAATGATCTATCCCTAATCATTTAAGAATAAATTGTAGAAATAAAACCTTTCAGAAACACCGGTACTGTATTGCATGTAGTAGTGTGTAACATTACAGGTATGACTGTCATATAAAAGTTGTATTTTTTATGATCAGAATACAATAAATTCAATTTTTGGTTCAAACTTGATTCTACAATAGAGTAATTACATATCTACAAATGTGTACCCTAGTATTTTTTTGTTAGCTAACTATTGGTTTTCTTGGCAACAATATATCTGAATGTTAACTTCTTTAAGAACAGAATAAATTATGAGAGTGTGGTGTAATTTGAATACTACAGGTTGAAGGTAAATATTGCTGTTCATATGATTTATGCAGGATAATTTTACTGTTGCATTTCTGTTCTGGAGTGTAAGCTTCCTTATTATAGTATGATGACCTTTTAAAATAACATTAGTGTAGCTAAATGTAGTACATTCATCTTTTCTAGGGGTATCAAATACAAAGATCTTTTTTTTATTTTTTATTGCAGGAATTTAGAGAGATACACAAGGGTATCCTAGCCATTGCAAGGGCATTCAGAAATGACCTTTTCGTCATGGATGAAGACTAAGATATAAGCAAAACTAACCACCATGATGTGTAGTCATGTGTATACATGTAGGCAATTCATTTTATGGCAGCATGGTCATTTAGAAGCTGGCTTCAGTTTCCTAATCCTTATGACCAATACAACAGTTTCTGTTTTATTTCCATCTGGGATAAGGTGTATTACAACTACAAACTACAACAACTGAACAATTTGCATGAAAATGTATGATTTGTGTGTATAATGCCCTAGGATGTTTCTGTTTTACATAACATTTGCTCCTCTACCAATGTATCTATTGCAGGTGGTGGTATAAGAGCAATGTCAGCAGAAATGTGTCTCTGGTCATCAGATTCATGTACCATTGGTCTATACATCCTCTATCTGTCAGCCATTCTGAGATCCAGACTGTTGGTTTTTAATTGTGCAATATGAGAATAGATTCTTGTCAGTTTTGAATGGTGCCATCGATTACTTTTCTTTAATAGATTCTTTTGTACCTAGATATAATAAAAATTCATTAAATATCTGGCACTGTAACCACATCAGACTGGTCAACATACATACTTTGTAATATTAAATTTTGGGTTCAAATCATATTATTTACATCCGTACAAGATTTATGCATTAAGATACAACATCCTTAGATAATAAAGCTAATTTTGTACTCACCATTCTCTTTTTTCCTCATTTCTCTATTACCGATATAATGTACATTGCGGTCTATTGCTGCAAGACGGTTCCTTGCTCTATGAACTGGGGGGTGTATACATGCAAACCATTTACTCGCATATTGCAATATCTGCTGTTGAAATGTTTCAAGCTCACTTATCTCCCTGTAAATGTAGTAAAAAAAATGATTTTCCAGCTTCACACTTTCATCAATAACAATTCCTTCTAATAATATAGAGACTATAGAATATCTTGATTGTTACTAAGCTCACCTAGCATTCAATTAGTAAGATGTCTTCTTCAGAAAGTGTTTATCAAACACAATATGAACGCAATGCATCAAGTGCCTTGGTTTCTCTCTGCAATCACTCACCATCACAACTAGCTTCTTCTGTTAAAAGGACATGCTGGCACTGGCCAGTTCCAGCCTTGTCCACAATCAAGGTTCACTCATGTTCATTGACAACATGGCATAATAAGCTACTTGAAATTATCAAAAACTCCACACCCTGGTAGGGAGAACCCTATCTCCCCCACTTGGTGGTGCCGCTGAATTGCAGTGCTTCCTCTTGCTGTTTTTTTCTAGAAATAAACCCTGTTAAACTATTTACTGAACAAAAGCCATTGTCAATGACATAGTCCCAGTTTGTACTAGCCTTTTAGGATGGACAGGTCACAGTACAAGATGTGAGGATGGAGATTACAGCGATCATAGCATAGGGTAAAGGAGATCATCTATGTATATAGATATATCTGTAAAATTTTAATAGTAATCACCTAATTAGAATGTAGCAATGACTCTTTAAAGCAACAATTTAAAGGAATTCAAAAGCAGGTGTAATGTAAGTGTGTAATATGCACAGAAACAAGAGTTGAAGTTATCCATGCTGTTTATTTAAATTGAATTATCTGGCCCTTTTATTCACATTTTAATATTTACATTTTTTTTTAATTGTCAAAATTATTTTGAATTTGTTTATCATAAACTACAACAAATTTTCCTAATCAATCTGATGAGATTACTAGAAATTATGACTGCCCATTCCTCCTCAGTTTGCTGAATTATTTAGCTCTAATTAATACCAGCACTGTCCCTTTAATATGGTAAAACAAGCAAACATTTCTAATATATATTTGTTATTAAATTCATATGCCAGCTGCTGATAAAGGTGCCAGTGAAAACTATTCTACTCAAACAAAGAAAAGTGTTTTATCTATTTTACCAACACAACAATCTCAAAATAAATAGATTAATTGTAAATTGATGCACCGGTACTATGACTTTGGAAATGAAAACTCAAAATAAAACAAAAATACAACACCAGCAAATGCCTAAATGATTCTGTGGCATTTAAATCGCCTACACAATCATGGACTGGCAGACAGACATTTGTACAACACAACCTATTTTGATAATTTTCTTGATAAGAATCTTAGCAGTATGTCGTATATCCATGGAATGTTTCATTTCTGAATATATATTTTTATTTAATTTAATATTTAAAAGCATTGTGCCTTAAAAGCACTACTATATTTTTCATAATAATGTCACCAGGTAACAACATCATACATACTATGGCTTGCCAGTTCATTTATTCAGCTTTGATTAGATTGCTTTGAATCTGGACAGAATTTAAACTTACTCATCTCAGCTCCAATTTGTGGATGAGCATCAGTCACAATCAAGTAGATGCAAGCCACCTAAAACTGACAACTGACGTCGCCAACCCATGTAAAGGTACATAGATACTGTAAACAAACGGTACCCGTGATGGGAGACAATACAAATAATACTCCGATCAACAATCAGTTACTGAAGTTGACAATACAAAAATATTCAGAAATATTCACATCTCAAACATCGAAATTACCACATGCTTTAAACTTCAAAAGCATGTCAGTCTACGTTCAATAGACAGCTACTGGTCTGTCCTGTCGGTGTGCATATTTCAGTGACGATTGACAACTGACTGACGACTAACTGTTGCCACTGAATTGTCATCAGTAACGATAAATGTAAAGCAGGGATTATTAAAGTGAATGTGAAATATCAATGGTCTGCAACCACCAAGAGTCCTAGTCCAAATTAAACAAAACAAATGTGTAGTCTGCGTATCAGTCAACTTACCGATCTATAAAAAACTTTTCCACTACCATATTGGTTTGCAAATTCACTTCTGACTTATTCGCGGTCCACTGGTCTATGTCCTCAAAAATATTCATTTTCCTGGCATTTCTTCTCACGATGGTACGTTCTTTAACGGATTTGTAACGTAAGGTCATACTTTACTTTTCTGCAACGCGGCCATATTTGCTTCGAATTTGTACTGACGCATGCTCAATATCAACCTATGACGTTGCAATTTCGGTGTTTTTATTGATTTTGCCTGTACGTACAATAACAAACTTTAGAAGCGTGTTTTGTTGTTTCGCCGAACGAATACTATTTAGTGCGTTACAAAAGTTATGCTTTTAGATTCGGATAAATTGCATTACATTCTCTAATATAATGACTGTGATTAAAATTTCAATTTCTCATCCATATTGCATCTTTAAAAAGATTTCAATGAGACTTGGTATATGTTCAAGGATAATATGCAATATTGTTGGTTTTGGTTGAAATCCCGTCCATATTAATGACCTAATTAGTATATTAATTAGACAATTTTGAGCATTTCCACTTTTTCTCATATACCATTAAACAGATTTCAATGAAACTTGGTATATAGATGCTCTGGAATAATACTCACATCTGATTAGTTTTTAGTTAAAACTGCATTTTAATTAACCAATTTTTAGCAATTTCACTTGTTTCTCATGTACTATTAAACATATTTCAATGAAACTTGGTACATAGTTGCTCTGGGATGATGCGCAGACCTGAATAGCTTTTAATTGAAATCTGTGCATATTAATTACCTAGGTTGCATAATAATTAGCCAATTTTAAGCATTTTTCACTTGTTTCCCAAGTACCATTCAACAGATTTTAATGAAACACGGTACATATGTGTTATTGGATAATGCGCAAACCTTATTAGTTGTATTCCGTGCATATAAATGACATAATTTGCATAACATGTAGCCAATATTTAACTTTTCATCATTATCTCAGCCACTAAACAGATTGAATAAAGTTTGGTACATACACATGTAAATGCGTAGGGATAAGCTCAAAACCTGACAATCGTAAAGTTAGCAGCTAGTTGTTTGCAAAAATGTTGCAGCCCAAATGACATACAACCTATAGTGTTGACATAAACAAAAGCAAAAATTGCCGACGCTAGATCTCGTGAGACTCTGTGAGATTGTGTGAGCTAATTGAAAAAGGTTGTACAATATAAGATTATTAAAAATATGATTTATACCACAAGAATAAATTTAAATGACAAAACAAGTAATTGCATAATAAAACTAGATGTCCGAACAGCGCCCTCACATTCTTCCCTGCTTAGAATTGATGTCTCAGCATATTCCCAAAATACTACAGTCTAACTAGAAGAAACAATACAGGAAACACAACTAGTTCAACTGTAATAAGATAAGATAATATAACTCTAAATAGGCTCTACAGATAATCAATAGTGATAGGATCCATGACTGGATCTCACTTCTGATCTCTCAAACTCACTATACCATAAGTACATTAAATAACTGCAAAATCGGTTTAGCAATTTGTATATACGTGAAAGTGAATAACACCTATTATTGCAAAATATAATTTTTTTTAACACAAAATCAACACCAGTTAAGTTCCTAGTCTGTACTATTAAAATACAACAATTAAAAGTACTCTTAATAATAAAAGTATATTAGTCATGTTGTTGGTAAGTTTCGGCCTGTACCTCACTTTTCATCCAACCTTGTACAAGCATCTGCCCCAACTCTGTAATGGCTTTGCTAAAATCTGAAAATGATCTGTGATTTATATTATTAATCATGGATCATGAATTGCACTTGTAATGTCAGACTGTAACACTGACCTAGGTAAGTGATTAGGATTTGAGTATGTCTTAAGGTATCTACATGGTCATTTTGTTGATAGTCAAGATCATTATTAGTATATACTGGCTTTGTAGGTTCAGGGCACTTCCCTGCTTTGTCTAAAGGTACTCCTAAAGTATTGCTTGCACCTAGAGTTACTATCGAATCTATCATTTCTCGTCTTGCAAGACTTGTGGTCCCGTTAACAGAATGGTTCGTCACTGGAAGTTCAATCCTGTACTCATCTTCACTGGAACCCTCATCACTTTTGTCAGATTCATTGATGTTTTCTGAAAGACTACTATCAGGGATGATCTGTACTGGCCCCTCATCAACAAACTGTTTAGCATCTAATAATTCATTACGATGGACTGTCTTTTGTTGCCCTAGACCATGCACTGCCATCTACAACTCGGTAGGGGACTGGCTTCCAGAAGTCTTGAATTTTATTTCTGTCATGTACAGAACGATTTCTATGATATACCTTTCCATTTATTAGTATTGGTGCTTCAGTGGCAGTTCTATTGTGACGATTCTGTCTTGCCCGCTTTTCCACTGTTCGCTGCTGCTTTTTGAAAAGCATTCTGTAGTCTTGTCTGATGTCCTGCAACCCACTCGTCAACTCCCATCCCCTCACTACTACGTGTATCATGACGTTCTAGTCCTAATAGATGATCAACTGGAAGTCTTGGTTCATGTCCAAACATTAGAAAGTATGGAGAATAGTTAGTAGATGAATGTGGGGTAACATTGTATGCATATATCAGTTCGGGTAGATGTTCTGGCCATTTTCTCTTCTTATCTGATACTAAAGTGCGTAAACGGTCATGCATTGTGCGATTGAAATGTTCGCACTGTCCATTTCCTTCTGGGTGGTAAGGAGTCGTGCGAGACTTTTCAATGTCATAGGTTTTACACAATTCTTTGATCACTTCACTCTCAAAATTTCGACCTTGGTCGCTATGCAGTCGTCTTGGAACACCATACCTTACAAACCATTCTTTGACCAATACCTTAGCTACTGTGCGTGCACGTTGATTTCTGGTAGGTATCGCCTGGGTAAATGTTGTAAAGATGTCCGTCATCACCAATACATTTTCCATACCATCTAAAGCTTGGTCCAATAAAGTATAGTCCATAGCTAACACATCTAGTGGTCTGAAGGCTTGTAGTGTGCCCATTAACGGTTTCACCTTTGGTTGTACATTCTTGGCTATCATACAACACTCACACTTTTTACACCAAGACTTTATGTCTTTGTTCATGGTTGGCCAGTAACACCGTAATCTTGCAAGTGCAAGAATTCGTTCTATACCTTGGTGACCAACCTGGTCGTGCAATGACTGTAACAACTGGTGTTGCATGAAATCAGAGAGAACTAGCTGAACCACCTCTTCACCGTTTTCATGTATAATTCTGTGAAGTACGTTATCAGTCAATTGCAGTCTTCTCCGACCATGAAGCAGTTTACGTGTACCCTTAGATTCTTGCATTAACTGTCGTTTTGTTGGCTTATGCTGTTTATTCCAATAATGTAAGACTCTCAAAATGACAGGATCTTCCACCTGGAGTTTCGCGATTTATTGACTTGTCATGGTCGGTAGTGTGGTTAATTATGTGGTTACCTGTGTGGTTACCTGTTCCACCCTAGCAACGACAATTTTTCTCTCCATTTCTGTACTCAGGTCAGTGGGTATCCTAGTACTACAAACTGCCTCACCTACCATGTCTCTATCTTGGCCATGCTAATTCCTGACTGACCCTTGCGGCTCAAGCCATCTGCATTCTTATTGTGTCTTCCTGGACGATACTTGGTACTGAAATTGAACTGTGACAGCTGGGAAACCCATCTCATCTCTGTGGCACCCAGCTTTGACGTTTCAAGATAACATAATGGGTTGCTATCTGTGTATACTACAAAGTCGGCTCCAATCAGATATTCACGAAACTTTTCCGTCACTGCCCATTTTAGAGCTAGTAATTCCAGCTTCATTGAGCTGTAGTTATTCATGTTGCGTTCTGCTTCAAAATTGGATATCATCAATCGGTGGGAAGACCTGTCCACGTTTAATTGTGGTACGATTCGTTATATCACTTTCAAAACAAGTAACATACTTAGCTCAAACACATGATATATTAAAAGTAGATATTCTAGCACCACGTTCATGATCATTTCATGTCGAGGGTACTAGAGGCTGTTACCTGTTAGACTAACAAACCTACAATGTAATTTGTCTTCAAAATGTAATGGTTATATTTGTCAGTAGGCAGTGTCTCATATATTTGCACATTAGAAATACAATTTTATTTATTTATTCATTGATTTGTTGCAACCTTATCATGTCCATTAGAAAATCGCTAGAGACTGCTCATAAACTTATAAATAACGAGATAGAATTTAGACACAACTCGCTTAATATTAGTTACGTGTCGATTAAATTTCATTCATTGATCAGCAGTGCATGCAGGTTACGATACTAACTGTGACACTATGCTCCATAGACACTGTCTAGTTACTATAATCACCCAGTAAAAATTATGACGAACTTTTGAAAGTTGCATAAAACATGTATTTAAATTCATTGTTCTGTCCTGGTAGGTAAACAATTACTTTTATATTATGCTAAACTATTCATTGGAGACGAGATGTAGAGATGTCAGTCGAGGGGCGGGATTGATATTTACGTAAACAATACTCCTAAATATCGTACATTAGGGAATATTAAATTTGTCAATGCAGAATCAATTTCGTTGGAAATAGTTACTGGTAAAAGCGGGTTCTTACTGTTTTTATTGACAGGCCACCTAGTTATGGCCTGGTTAACAGTTGTGGAATCTATTTTAAATAAGATCAAAAGTAATTAAGATGGTTGTTTTTTGTTAGTTTGAGATCTCAATATTGATATTGGAACTGTTCTGACTACGAAAACTGAACATTTTGTTAATAACCTTTATTGTTTTCAGTTAGAACAAACCACACCGAGGTCACGACTCTGTTAGCCTCGCTCAACTGGTTCGTAACCAGTCTTATAATTGGTTGTTGACACATTCTCAATAGGCAACGCCTAACTGTGCCGTGCTTTCCGGGAAACAGTTAATTATTCATAAATGGGGCCAATTTGTATCGTTTTCTTGATTTATTCTGCAGATATTGATGAAATATAGGTATGGCTGGCTGGAGCCTTCATTCCTTGTCTATTTCGTACACTGGATATCAGCCGATACCCTCCCGCTCATTGGGACTGCGTACAGTTAATTATAGTTCCTGGGCTCCCTGTGGCCATACCCTGGTTTCGAATCAACGTATTCATTCATAAAAGTGCAAGGAATATACTTTGTTGCATAGCTTTCAAAATATGTTATCTTTATTTTTTCAAGAACTGGGAGTCGGTCTAAACAATTTTCAATCTTCATGTAAAACATCTTCGTCATTTGACTGCCATAAACATATACTCACTTCAAAAAATGCGTGATCGATTTGACCGAGTGAAATGCATAGATCTCACCTGACGGGCATCTAAATCATCCGCCCAATACAAGTACCAAAGAGGGCGCACTTTAAAACACACTAGCTGAACAGGATCTGCAAATTTATTCATGATTGTATAAGAACAAAGCCACGTCTACGAGACAGTTTGTTTTCTAGTTAAACTGCTGATAACAAAATACTATTTTTTAGTTTGAGTATTTTTATTCAAAAAGATAAAATGTAAAAAAAAATACATTTTCAAGAAAACAAAAATATGCTTTTAATATTCTGAAAATTTGAATTTAGAGCTAATGACAATTTTCAAAAAATTATTAGCTTTCCAAATTAGCACCCTAGCTATATTTACATCAGCTCATTATATAAGCTCCCTGGGTATACATACAAATTAACCCCCTAACTATACATCATTTCATAACATTAACCACCTAGCTATACACAAGTTCACATTAACCCCCTAGCTATACATAAGTTCACATTAACCACCTAGCTATACATAAGTTCACATTAACCCCTTAGCTATACATAAGTTCACATTAACCACCTAGCTATACATAAGTTCACATTAACCCCCTAGCTATACATAAGTTCACATTAACCCCCTAGCTATACATAAGTTCACATTAACCCCCTAGCTATACATAAGTTCACATTAACCACCTAGCTATACATAAGTTCACATTAACCACCTAGCTATACATAAGTTCACATTAACCCCCTAGCTATACATAAGTTCACATTAACCCCCTAGCTATACATAAGTTCACATTAACCCCCTAGCTATACATAAGTTCACATTAACCCCCTAGCTATACATAAGTTCACATTAACTCCCTAGCTATACATAAGTTCACATTAACCCCCTAGCTATACATAAGTTCACATTAACCACCTAGCTATACATAAGTTCACATTAACCACCTAGCTATACATCAGTTCATGACATTCCTGGCTGTACATCAATTCAAAAATGAGCTCCCTAGCTATACACGAATTCAAAACATGACACAGTACTCTCAATTTGAGTAGGTTCATGTCACAACACATTTGCTATTCCACTAATCATAGTTCATATGTAGTTACACAGGAAAAGTATCCTCGGGGCGGACATCCGGGCATTTTCACCGCCTGGCAACCCTCGCGGTGAAAACAAAGGCCAAAAACATGCAGAAAACTGTACTTTGGGATGGTTGTTGAGACTCCCCTGAACAGTGTAACAAGATTAGCCCTACGTGTGTAACATATATAAATTCGGTTGTTCGGCATTATTTCAAAGTTGAGTTTGTGTTGTTTTCTAAAATTCTCACCGACTCGACCAGTGTTCAAAAGCAGCGCACACAGAGCCCTTACAAATGCATGTACAGTGGTGTGCGTCTTAGCAAACGTGGAACGTCTGGTGACATAGCTCCGCCCCCGAGGATAACATTCAAATACTAATAAATTGCATGGAATATTAAAACCTTTTTATGATATGCTCAATCCCATGGATTGCACCAAAGAATCATGGGACACTATTGTTTATGTTGTTTACAAAGTTAATCTATCTTTTGTTATCCATTGTTATTTTAATCCAGAAAGTAAATTTGTTTAACTGGAAGTGCCCCTTTAACCCTATTGCAAAATATGACTCGATAATTGATGACTCGCCAACAATTATATTTACTGTGCAGCCTGAACTTATTTCTTTATTATCACTGTGCTAAACTTTGCTATGTGTTGTCAGTTGACAGTTATTTTGTTTTGAGACAAAATTCAACATTTTCGAAAATGTTTACTAAAATAATTTTCTTATTGCCAAAAGCAGTCATGGTCAATAATTACTAGTTTTAAATTGAGTGTATGTAATATCACAGTTGCCTCGGTCAACTATGGTGTGCGGGTGTGTCAATCACAGTATGTTTTAGTTCTCAGATCTAGCATGGCAGCTAGTTCAGAACGAAATCTGCCCCAAAATCATTGTCTCACAGCACATACAGTGTTTAATAAGAGTACACGATATGACATATTAGTGTTTTGATTCCTTGCTTCGTTACCCATCTAAATACCAGAATTATAGCGTGATATAAGGATTGCTGTACATATCATCTAAGTGAAAGTGCAGTAATTGCCTCTAGTTGCATGCTGATTGGTCCACTGTGTTCACAAGCATATAAAAGTCTCTGCTTACAACCCTTCCATTGGATTATAACGCGATCTAAATCCTATTTTAAGTCAATAAACCTTCCTTCATGTTTAGTTTAGAGCTCCTTTGTGAAGTTCAACAGTAAATATTCTGTCCAGAGAGAGAAAGTCAACATGCCTTAACAAGTAAATCATGAAAACATAATGAACTATTTACGGTAATTCATGGTTTTAAGGGCTGCCTATTCAAAAAGTACACTAAATAAACCCAACATCCCATGGGAGACACACCTATGCAGAGAATTTTATTTGCTATTACTTTATCCATTGTTAACACCTTGGCCACTATATTGACATAGGCTGTTTATTCTATAGATTTAGTAAAAATACATTTAAAGCATGCACAGTTACTACGTTCACGTTACGGGATCTCGGCACGTGCCGAAATTTTTAATCCGTTGTGTTTGCAGAGGGATTACAGCGGTTGCGTTCACGTTATTCGGGGCCCACTTAGGACTGAGTCGGCTCGTGCCGAAATCACGCCTTCATTCGTCGATCTGTTGGCCCAAACATGGAAAACGATACGCATATGATAATAATAATAATAATTGTTATAGTGAAATTTTATCCATTTATTACTATGGTGTTTATTACGAGCCATCATGTACATGAACGGCAAAGAAGATTCGATACACAATTATTTGTTTCATGTCAATTTAGTATTGCAAGAAAATAGCGGTTGCAGCAGCACATAAATAAGCGTCGCTGACGACGGTTTGCATTCTTTCATTCATTCCTACAGCATCCGATCATATACTAGTAGTATATCTGAATTTCCTATCATCGTCATTTCATACTAGTATGAATCAGCTTATGTTTTCTTAGATTTACCACCGAGGGCGTGATTTCGGCACGTGCCGAGATCTCTAACGTGAACGCCACTAGTATGACCAGAACACGCATGTTTTACACAGATTTAAAAAAAAAGTTGTGAGCTGAATTTTTCCTATGGGTACTAATACCACATGATTTGATCACAGTAAAATACTGTAAAATGGCTAATTTTCACTGGGGGTATATATTTGGCTGATTTACTAATTTAGGCATATTCAGTAAGATTTAAATTCACGGTTTTATCATTCAGATAATGTGTTCTATGCTAAATTTTACATATTCACTGGGTTTTAATTTAGCGCATTTTCCAGTCAGCGAAATGAGCAAAATTAAGCCCCAGTGAATAATTAACCCCTTTACAGTAGTGGTTTTGTAATAAACACACAATAATATTAACATTTGGTTTCAAATTTTGAAATATACGTGTCATTTGATATATATTACGATGACCTCATGGGAATATATAATTCAACTATAGAGGTGAATGAACAACACAGTAAACATCCCAGTGGGAAAACGACCACTTCATCTACAGAGCATTATTAATGTCACTATATAGCTTCCATTTAGGTACATTTACCATGACAGGAACCATATGCGGAAGTCTCTTCAAAGTTTGGAAGGGAACTTTCAGTTTTGCAGCAACATGTTCCACATCTGTTGACACAGGATCGTAAACAATAACACAATCGCTATTCTCTTGAAAGATCAACAACTTGTCGCTACACCGCACGATGATGGAGTAGGAATCACTTAAATGCGATATGACTTTCGGAAGGTAGCGCCACTCATTATCAATTGGACAGTAGCAAAGCAACTTACGGTGGTCAGCAAGATATACCTCGCCATGAAAACTAACCACAGTCATTGTATGAAAATATTTGGGTCGGTATGGTAAGGGTGCTGTTAATTCCCAGGTATTTGTTTCGGGATTATATCGCTGCACGGTTTGGACAAATGTCTGACCGTCATAGCCGCTGATTACGTAAATATGAACTCCACATGCTACAACAGCGCCACCACCGACAACTTCTAGCAATGGCTTCAGATTCGTGTTCCATGTTTTACTTCTTGGGTCGAAACATGCGAACGTGACAGTGAATGTCGGTTGTAGGGAACCAATGCGAAGTCCACACGCAACATACACCTTATTATCAAACACAGCTGTCCCCAAACCTAACACTCGCTTCCCGAATGGTGGAGGGGGTACCCTACAACCTGGATGACCTGATCCAGGGGTATACATCCAAGTTTCAGCACTCATCGTACAAAACCAAAAATTATCTGCAACCCACTCCACAGCGAGGAATCCAGTGTGTGCTTTCCATGGCAGAATCGATATACTTGACCATTGCTGGTGACGTAAATCATAAATGTCAACAACCTCTCTCTTGCGAAACAACAACACGAAATCGTCATACTTCCTTACAGGGAGAGTGTCAGTACATGATGTCATAGCAACAGGAATATGCTCAGCAAGTTGTCGATCTTTCATCATTTTTTTAAGAAATGATGAAGGCAGATGTTTGAAGTCTACGTATGCGAGAAGCTCCGGAATGAAGATTTTTCTTTCTCGTTTCCTGTACTTGGCCCACAATAATAGGACATTAACTAAAGTCTCTTCAGCATCAATGTACAGGGAAGATCCACCAAATAGTAACAATAACAGCAAGTCTTTATCAAGTGACATAAGTGCTGACTCTTGGGTCACTCCCACAATATGATCCTGCACATACATGTGAATGAACTTTTTAACTGGCAACGCTCCATACTTAATTGCTAACTCTAAAATCGTGGCTACGTTTTTATCGTTGACTGCTAATTTGCCTGTGTAGACAAAATTGACAATATCTCTCATTCTGTCGGCATCATCATCAATACCTATGATAAACTGTGTTCCAACTGATTTAATACCACATTCCATGCACTCTTTGAAGAAATGAATAGAGGCCGCTAGGACACAACTATGACAGTGTAGAGTTGTATTCTCAAACTGCATCATACAGTCTGTGAATTCCTGCGCTTCTTGCATTGATTTCAGTTTTGCCAGAACACTTGAAGCATTCACAGCTATTCTCTGCTTTTCAGAATAAATTCTACCGAGCCGAGTATTGTCCTGCAAATGCTCAAGTTCTGTAATCAGAGATACAACTTCAAATTTCTTTGCACCATCTAGAACTGCATGCAATTGTCTATGCTGTACATTGATTTCTTTTCCGTATAGATAATCCACAATAGTTTCTAGTATGTGTATATCGCACATGTCAATATCAATAACTTTATTGCCGTCTTCATCTTGATTTGCATTGTCTAAAGCTCTCCTGAGAGCCTCACTTTGTGAGATGAGGATAACAGAATGGCAGTAGATATGTTTTCCTTTGCATCTCAAAACAACATTTGTAAGGCAATTGTCTTTCTGTAGTTGCAGTATGCGTTGTAATGTGGCTTTAGCTGTTTTATTCTCAAATGTCTTCCTACGTTTTACCACATCAACAGAATTGTTGCCAAGTTCAATGGTGCTTCGAGTCCTTATTTGCGTTTGTCTCAATGTACGCTTAACAGTCTTTGTTTTGCTGTTTGAATTCTTTCTTTCTGCCACTTTCGATAGCCTGGGCGAGTCTTTATTCGGAGAACTTGCATTGCATCGATCATTTCTGGCTTGACCCCGCCCACTTTGACAAACGCCCGGAGTTTCATGGGGTTTGTTTGCAACAGTACTGTGCTCTGGGGTTTGATTGTGAAATGTAAATGAAACTGTATTAGTACCAGGCTTGTTTATTTCTCTCTCCATTCGCAGTAAACGACGGGTTGTCCAAGCATCGGGATACACTAACCCCTGGATGGGAAGGCTGCCACCACAGCGAGCAAGTCGACGTGAGGATATAAACTGTGGTGTTACATGATGGCGCCGCTTACGACCACATCTTCTAATCCCCGTTCTACTTGTACGGGTCATTGCAATGACAGAGTTGTTGTTGTCGTCTTCCTGCAACAATAACACATGTCTGTCCTTAATTATACTACAATTTATATATAGATACATGACTGTGAGAGATGTCGATGTGCTAATTTTGATAAGAGCACACAGTCCAAAACATTACACATAAACAACCAACAAACTACGCACCATACAGCGACAATCTCTCTAATAATAGTCACCCTACCTAATTTATTCACGACATATGAATGTCACATGTGTACCGTACCTGTCGATCAAACATTGGCGACAAAGGCACATCGACGAGAAAAGCTGGTCTACTTCATGATGTCCAACGTGTGACCTATGCGTTTATGGCAGCTGTTCAGTCACGTGTTTGCAAACATTGACCGGACTCGTCCATTATGAAGGAGTGAGTCAAACATGCCAGTAATCAACCACATGTTGGCCAGCTCAAACTCTTGTAAATCTCGGGTAAACAAGACACACCTACTGTATTTGGATTGCACATAGAGAAATCACTAGAAAAACACCAAGATTAGAACATACAAATACACACAGAATAAACCCACAGGTATACAGCCGCTAAGTAGTAAACAAATACCACATGTTAGTCTCACCCTTGACCCAGGTGACCACGCCCTCAAACAGAGAGCACCTGAGAAAAAAAAATATTTAAAAAATGTCATTGGTTCTTGCAAATGGAACGAACAGTGATTGGTTGATTAGTGGCATGAGACCTTAATAGATTCGAATACTATCTGCATATCTGATGAAAGGATTTAAACATGGTGATCTTATTTCTTGTTAAGAAATTATTTTTTGATACTCTGGAATATTTATACCTTCAAAGCATATGCCCCCCCCACTCCCTATATTTAGGGGGCCTATGCTTGTTCCCTCATTTTTTTTACCCCCCCCCCCCTATCTAGGGAAAAGAAGAAAATTTAACCCCCCTTTCATGGGCTTTTCCGATGAATTTCACCCCCTATCTAGGGAACTTTTCAGTCTAGAACTCTTTTTAAACCCCCCTTTTTTGTATATCTCGGGAAGTGTTTTGAAATACACCCCCTATTTTGAGAATCTCGGGAAAACAAGCAAAAAATACCCCCTTTTCTATGATTTTCTCGGGAAAATGTTCCCGAGACAGATCGTCAAAAAGTACCCCCTTTCCCGAGAAAATGTGAACGCGCATGCGGCCCCCTATGGATCCTGAGTGGGGGGGCCGGGAGCATATGAAAAAAACTTAGAAACTTGGAGCAGGCTCCATTGCACCAAGAACCAAATGATTTTCAAGACTTTTCCAGACCTTTTCCCAAACTTTCTTGCTTCCCCCTCCCCCCAAGACATGTTGACCCTTAATTGAGGCCAACAACATCACCAAAGCTCATCAAAGTTCTCTGAGGACAATATGGTAGTTTACTGGAGAAAACGTACCTTTCTAAAATGAACTATTAACTATGAAGAAATTTAAAGACTTTTCAAAGATTTTTTTTATTTTTCCTGTAATTTGAAGACAACTTAAGACCTTCCAGACCTCAATAAATCCAAAGACTTTCAAAGGATTTTCCCAACGCTATGGACCCTGTGGAAAAATTATAGGGTTTGTGTAACATTTTCTACAAATTAAATAAAGGGTCACCATTTAAATTTGAATAGTTACATAGGTACTAATGCTCCACACTAATGTGTAAAAGAATAGTTTCTCAGATGAAATCATTTCTGCCTCCACTTGTGAGGCAGAAATCTAATGACCAGACATATTTAAATGTTACCTGAAAACACAATTTTGTCAGAAACCCCAAAACAAGTTTTTAACTGCCTTTTTTGAACTATATGCCAGAAACAAATCATTTATTTTTTCGTCCTAATGAGGTGCTTCCAGTCGTTTTTCCACTTTTTTGCCAGGTATGTCTCGTTTTATTATTTTATTTTTTTACTTACCGGTATACACCCTTTAAAGTGTTTAAATTCAATATTTGTGATTTTCTGGTCATCAGGTTTCAGACATGTTAATCTGTCACATTATCTTGCAAAACAGTTGATAGGGCTTTGATAATGTAATATGGTTGAATAGTACACAACATAAGCTCCAATCTTGAAGAAAATGTTGTTTTTCAGTTGTTTCACAACCTAAAATCTTGAGCAAATGAAAACACAAAGTTTGTATTCCAGGCTACTAAAATACAACAATCATTTTCTCGAAAATTAGGCTGGTGACCCCCAACATCTTTTTGTGTATAACACATACACAATACAAACTTTAATAACAAGAGGCAGTTATACATTGGATATTCCGGTCATGTGGAAACATTTTATTTTCAAATAATTAACAAATTACTCATCGCTTTTCACTACAAAACTTCTTCAATACTAAAGCGTTTCATAAAACAGCTCATTCGATTGGCTATAATTACAGTCATAATGGCAAGTTTGTATTATCAGCCAATCAGATGGTGCATTACAAGAAATACATTTACAAGACAACGAAACTATATCCACTTATTATTATGTAGTTGTTCTTGAGACAAAATGACAGCAATTATTTGTTCTTTCAAGAAGCATTCAAACACACAGAGCTGCCATTGAAATTAGCATAAATAAATAAATAATTATTAATTATTGTAATTATCAAGATATAAAACTCAAATAAGTTACATCCAAAAAAGCGTGGGCAGAAGACCCATTGAACAGTAACTTATTTCCTGCCAATGTTTTTCACATTTTTGTGTAGTTTATAAGTTCACTCGCATTGACTACAGGTAGTCGTTAAACAAACGTTTTGAAAATAATAAAAACAATTACGGAGATTTATCTTGAGAAATGTAACGAACGCTGATTTTGGCATTCAAAGAGTTACTAAATGTACGACCAAAATAAAAACACTGCATGATTTCCAGAATAGATCTTGACAATCATTACAGAGTTTGAATTACCGGTATTGCATTTCAAAATCACGACTAAAAAACACAAGTACAACAACAAGCTTGAAACGCTACTCCGTCACCTATTGTTCTACAAGTAAAATGTTGTCAAATGTCTGCAGTGAAATCAAAGCAAGCCAGAACTACACACCTCGCCCACGTACAAACATTATACTAGTACGTATATGTTAAATGGGCGCACAACTACAGTACAAAATCATAAACAGTGTATTACTGTTACTGTTTGAATAAAAAAAATACACTACAAAATATCAATTGAAACATACAATTAGCAAAGCTATCACCCAAACGATTATACGACAATAGCGACAATGATTTTGAAAATTTGTTTGTTTAAATATATAACCACATAAAGATGACCAAATCTTACCAAAATATTGTTTTAAATAAAGTTGCATGGGCAACATGACCCTACACAAGGCTAATGAAGCATCAAATGCATTGTGAAAACGGTCCAGTTATAAGTGGACATTTTGTTGAAATAGGTCACATTATGGGGTCCGTGGAAAACTATGATGCACATTGCACACTATCATAGGAATTGACACGTAAAATCAGCAGTGGGAGACCTTCTGAGTGAGGCTAGTCTCTCAAGAAAGGAACACATTTGACATTTCGCCCAGGACCCTGTGGTTGATGTTTGCTTATAACAAAATTCAATTTCAATAGATGGCGCCCTCTGAAGACCTAGACACACCCCACTGCCATCTTTTTCTTTCACATGCAATTCATTTAATGTAAGACATCATTATATAGCATAAATGTTAACCTTTCGGTTTCCACATTTCATTACAAACTGGCACTTATGATAAGGAAATGTTTTTATTAAAAATGAAAATCAGAGAAAAAAAAAGCTATTGTCGCTTTAACAACACCATGTCTGACATGGGCATTTTGGCAGGAGAATATAGACACAAATGCATATTAATAATACTGTATTTGTTCTATTAGAAGTGCATCTTCAATAGAATTGCATATAAACCAAAAACTGTATTATTTTGGTTGTATATTGAATCATTATTCAGACCTCTGTAATTATCATGGCCCATACGCTACTAATAAAGCAAATACAGTAATAACACATACAATAATTATTGCAAATTAGTTATACGAAAATGTTCAATAATTGTTTATTTTGATACTAGCTTTGCAGCCCAAATAGTTTCACAAAAACATGTTGAATCCAAATTAAATCAGTAACCTCCGCTAAAACTTTGGAAATAAAATAATCCTGAAAACTGGAAGGCAACAATATTAAGTACACTATTTACTGTCAATTATTACATATTTGTTGCCAGAAATGCTATTTAAGTACATACATTATGAGCATATTAACAAACGTTGGTTTGACTCTCCTGTGTGAAAAAAACACGGTAGCATTTCATAATTATTAATTTAATCTACCCCCTCAAGTGGCAGCACTTTGGATTGTGTGGTTATCAATTCTCTATTTCCAAACATCCCTTGTGTATGGTTTTATGTGTATCATGTGTACAATACACGCAAGCTAACTTGCCATTACAGGGTAGAAAGGAGAGTATATACATATCAATAGTTCTCTCTAAGCATTATTTGTACATCACATCACTCAGTGACATCACCATGTTACTCAGTGACATCACCTAGTTGCTCAGTGACATCACCATGTTGTTCAGTGACATCACCATGTTACTCAGTGACATCACCTAGTTGCTCAGTGACATCACCTAGTTGCTCAGTGACATCACCTAGTTGCTCAATGACATCACCTAGTTGCTCAGTGACATCACCTAGTTGCTCAGTGACATCACCTAGTTACTCAATGGCATCACCTAGTTGCTCAATGACATCACCTAGTTGCTTAGTGACATCACCTAGTTGCTCAGTGTCATGACCTAGCTGCTCAGTGACATCACTTAGTTGCTCAGTGACATCACTTAGTTGCTCAGTGGCATCACCTAGTTGCTCAGTGGCATCACCTAGTTGCTCAGTGACATCACTTAGTTGCTCAGTGGCATCACCTAGTTGCTCAGTGGCATCACCTAGTTGCTCAGTGGCATCACCTAGTTGCTCAGTGGCATCACCTAGTTGCTCAGTGACATCACTTAGTTGCTCAGTGGCATCACCTAGTTGCTCAGTGGCATCACCTAGTTGCTCAGTGACAGCACCTAGTTGCTCAGTGACATCACCTAGTTGCTCAATGACATCACCTAGTTGCTCAATGACATCACCTAGTTGCTTAGTGACATCACCTAGTTGCTCAGTGGCATCACCTAGTTGCTCAGTGACAGCACCTAGTTGCTCAGTGACATCACCTAGTTGCTCAATGACATCACCTAGTTGCTCAATGACATCACCTAGTTGCTCAGTGACATCACCTAGTTGCTCGGTGACATCACCAAGTTACTCAGTTACAATACCAGTTACTCAGTGACATCATTATATCTCAGTGACAACAATAAATTGGAAATATTTTTTTTCAGTCTAATAATAATGTCCAATTTGTACATTTGTACCCATATTGTTTAATGGGTATTTGTATAAGTACTTCAATTGTCACTGAGGGAAATGATAACAATTTCAGGATGTTATGGCATTCGTAATTAAAAAATTTCCTGAAAGTCACTGATACTTCAAATCATAGGAGCCTAAAGAAATTGCCACAGCTACACAATTTAACGATTTTTACTTAATCACGAAAATGAAAGTGGTTTACAGTATCACGAAACCATCATTTTCTCATTTCCAAACATCTCATGTTTTGTTAACAAATTGGCTTAAAAAGATGTATATAATATGAGTGAAAACAGTTGTTGACATCATAGTTTAAAAGTCGCACTTTCACATAATATACACTGCATTAGGAACATAAATCAGCAACATAAATCTCAAATGTACTCGCTGCACTGAAAATTGAATGACCTTATTGCAAGGCCTTACGGTCACAATTTGGCTTAAAAAGATGTGTATAATATGAGTGAAAACAGTTGACATCATAGTTTAAAAGTCCCACTTTCACATAATATACACTGCATTAGGAACATAAATCAGCAACATAAATCTCAAATGTACTCGCTGCACTGAAAATTGAATGACCTTATTGCAAGGCCTTACGGTCACAATCCTGGTATCTTGGTATCAACCCATCAATCATGTTTAATACTAAAATGTACATCCACATTCGTCAACCATCTTAATACAAAGAAAAATTACTGATAACAATATTAATTCACTTTGATGGTTTCTTCTCCATCACGATATGGGAGATATTTTGGTTCCTACATGCTGGCAATGCTTATTATACATTCTTTGTTGGGAACGAACACTGATCGATTTGATTAAGAAATTCACAAAAAGTTTCCAATGTGAACCCTTTGGAGACAATGTATGCCTTGTGTCCAAACTCTCGCGCAGTGACAACATTGCGTTCGTCGTCGTCCAATAGTAGGACTTCTTCGGGTTCTATACTAGTCTTCAAGGTGTTTGACAGCTCGGCTACCACCGATGCTATATGTTGTAGTTTTCCTATAGATGGTACTCCTTCCACTCGGGGCCACGTAGGTGGGTACGAAGTGCCCCTAATTAGGATCTTTGACGTTTTACTGTAATGAAACAAAAAATATCTTATCATTATTAAACAAAATAGATTGAATATATACTCAACTATCTTTTCATAAAATTTGAGAATTTCCTTCAGGGAGAAATCAACAAAAAATTCAAATACATTTGCAAGCAAAAGCAAGTTCCATCAAATGCGCCACAAGAAAACAACACCAACTTTTGCTATGTGTTTTTTTTTCAGCCAAGTTGTTCCTAAGCGACACGAAGCTAGAGAGATTTTTAAAATTTTCGTCAGATTCTCATTTTCGTTCCTAAAATTACATAAAATGCAGCAATCTGTTTACATGCGTTAAAACTTCATGATTTAAACACCCAATCGAGACACAATAACTCAGTTAGTGCCGTTTTTAGACAAGCTGTTGTATATACTTAGTTTGTCTATGTAGGGCATAAAAAAGAAAGGCTCGTTGAAATTATTCTGCATGTCGCTTTATATGTACAGATATAATTCATGTGTTTTGTCAGAATATTTTATTTATTTTGTTTTCAAATCTCAAGTATGCAATTTAGCTACTGAAGCCATCATGTTTGGTACTACATAACAGATGACTAGGTGACCATCTTTCTATCATAATGACATCATTGTTTTTGCTCTATTAGAATTGCATCAATAGACACATGAGCCAAAAATTGCTTTTATTGTATGTTATTCGTTATTGAAATATGACTTATTTTACCACAGACACAACACTGTCAATTACTGTAAAATCCTTTATTTTAGCTGCAATTAATTTTTGCTAAAAACACATTTTGGCTGTTTTGTATTAAATTTATTTTCACTAATTTGTTGATGAGTTAAATGTTAAATGTAGGAAAGCGGGATTCATTCCTTCAGCAAAAATAGCGAAAAATCAATTCTGAATAAAAATAAAAAGTAACTTACAGTATTTATTAAACCATATACACTAATAATAGAGCAAATACAGCAAATAACATATTATACTGTAAAAGTATTAATTATTCACTGGGTTTTAATTTTGCTTATTTCGCTGACTGCAAAATGCACTAAATTTAAACCCAGTGAATATGTAAAATTTAGCATAGAACACATTATCTAAATGATAAAACCGTGAATTTAAAACCCACTGAATATGCCTGAAATGCTAAATCAGCCAAATTTAAACCCAGTGAAAATTAATCATTTTACAATAATACACTATCCAGGAGCCAACCAGATCTGGTGCAAAAACAAGGCATTACTTTGACAATCAGAGCAGTGGGTAGAAATCACATCGCCTCAGTGACCCCTCTTTCTTTGAGTCACTCACCCCCATCCCCACCCAGAGTAATATATTTACACTCATATAATTTTGCTAGAAGTATCTCTTGTTAATACTGTAACTATTTTATTTTATATACTGTGAATTTCATAAAGGCATGAATTTGTTTATATGGACATTTCTACAATATCTACGAAACATTCATCTCGAAGATTCTCACGCTTCGTTCAAATTCAAAGAAGATGCTTCCATTCACTATAGAAGCCATTTAGTATCAGTTATTACATATGAATCCTAGCAAATTTCTATCAATCGTTAGCTGACTTATGATCGTGCATTCTAAACAGCTCAAAGCCCGCTAATCGTTAAGTTACGCTTGGGCCACACTGTATTTCAGTGTAAAAAAACAGCATTTTCTAGAAATAAAAATACATGCGCGACAAAATGTTTTTCTCATGTGAAATAATTTCCTCATTAACTTCGAAGAGTTTGTGATATAGAAACTGTAATCAGTCAAGTAGAAACAGATTTTGAATGCTACTATCTCAATTCTTGCATGATATTTTCACACAGGACATCTGTCATTTACACTAAGGGATGATTTTATTTTTTACTGATGAATAAGGTGACCAAGGTTGATACAGTTCGGAGTAGAATTAGTATACACACTAACGACAACAACAACAACAGCTACAGACATTTTCCCTACCCTTTCCATCTCCTCTTTGATGAGATTGGCAAGGTGAAAATGAAAATGAGTTATTTTTCAAGTAATATGTCCTTTACAAAACAATGTGATAATCAATCTGTACACAGCAGTGAATGATATCAAAAATTACAAATTTAACATTGTTCGAACGATCATATAGTATATTTGCATAGAAATAAATAACGTGCAGCTCATTTGCATAAAATAAACTTATCAATTGCTCCATTGAAACATGCAAGTAGGAAATAAAGAGTTTATTTAATTTTTATCATTTTTGATCGATTGAATATAAGGTATATTTCTATCACTATTCAATTTTAACATACAAAAACACTTTCCTTTCATCAAAATAAATTTCTGAACAAAAAAAAAACACAGAAAACGGGCAATTCCAGGAATTCACAAAAACTGCACAAAACCATCACTATATATTTCCACATCATGACATTTGTGAAAGATATTTGATAATTAAAAACAAAAAGAAGCATTTTACATGTAACACAGGCAACACATACAGTATAGGAGAACACTGCATGGATTTGCTCGGTTGAAAACAATACACTGGTTACCAAGGTAACAGTCATGTTCTCTTTGAAAGATACAATGTGTGAAGTACACCAGCTGGGCACCTGTTAATCCCGTCTACGTTGTCAACGCTAGGGACTGCCCAACAGTTTTTTAATAAAGTACCAAAAGCTTTATAAAGCCAATAAAACATTGAGTGGTGTTGATATCCTGGGATTCTTATGTAGGGCCACCAGCAACTTAAAACTAGTTTAGCTCAATGTTGCGAAATTTCATGGTTCTCACCAGACAGGAGACTTCTTCCGGCCCCCATGGTTTATATTTTTGTCATACATTTTTTTACTCTCATGAGACAAATAGTCACATAAAAATGTAAGAAAATGACAATTTATGAATATGAAATGAACATCGAAACCTGTCTTCGTATATTCAAGTACACTACGTGTATATATCACTACTACGAGGTATACATGTATGGAGGACAAAATGCTTCACGTCTCTGTCTCAAGTTCCACAGGGATGGGTAAATTGTCTCAAACTTTCTAAACTGATGGAACAGTAATACCCACATATTTTCCGGTGACAATACAGAGAAATCATGCACTAGGAGTTGAACAGAAGTGATGCTATCACAGGATCCAGCTCAGTAGCACTCAAGCCCATCAACATTATAGTGGCCAAAAAAGTTACAAACACGATTACAAATTTTCAAGCCTGAGTTTTTTTCGGCTATGCTTGATATCATCAGTGTATGCATTAATTAAGCGGTGTTCCCAAATTGGTAAAGTTCGCCAAAAAACGAAAGGTGTCTTATGTCCCCCCTTCTCATATACAAAAGACTTGGATAATTTTTCCAATTTGTTATTCACTACAAAAATTAAAAACCAATGTTCACTACAAAGATGAAATAGCCCTTTGACAGTTTTTTTTTTTGGCGAACTTTAACAATTTGAGAACACCCCTTATAATGACAAATTTGGCTCAAATATGAGCACTGACCTGATCTTTGATGATATGATTATTTTACATGAAATAAAATTTGTTCAGTACAGATTGTTCCTCTGAACCAGGGAATTAAAAACTTGTGATGACCATCTTTGTAGGGATGGCCAGTTTAATATTTATTTTTTTATTTATTTTTTGCATAGGTATCCACAGGCTTGTGATGACAAATGTATTAACAAGACCCTAACATACAAGTTATTCATTCAAATTGGTGTCATATGTTTTTCACATCCTCTATAAAATGTGACCATGTTGTTGGCAGTTGCGACACACATGTCAAAATCCACTCTCACAAATGTTTTAATAGTATTGCGTTCAGTCAAACTATTCTATCATAAAGAATTATGGGTATTTTTTAACATTTATTTTACTGCTTGTATGACTTTGTCCTGAAAAATACCCATAATTGTTTACAATAGAACAGTTTGGCTGAAAGCTGGGCTATTCTTAAAAAAGACTATTACCTCACATTAACACATAGAATGTTCAACTCAGGGAGCTGTTAAATCTGTTAAATCAGACAAAAAAATCAGACAGGAGTGAATTGCAGATTAATTTACTGAAAGTGCTAAAAAGTTTCACTATTTCAAATTTTGATAATTATTTTTAGTATCTACAGATTTGAAACCTTCTATTAATATGTACAAATATGCGAAGAACTGAATTATTAAATACTATGAATTATAAACAATCACTGAATTGCTCACATACTACATTCTTACAAAGGATACTCTTGGCATGTGCTAGCATATTCCTAAAACCTCACCTAAAATCTCTGGCTGGCATCAGCCAAAAAATAAACCCCTTTGGGTCAGCTTTTTGGACCAAACCAAACCATCCATTCAACTTTAATTAATTTATTCGTTTTATAAACAATTATCTGAGAACAGATTATATTTTTGTATTTTTTCTCGAAATCAGCAACACATACAGTTCCATCAGTACAGATGAGTACTAATTATTTCTACAAATCACCTTGTATTTTTTGTACTTTTAATAATTGGATTCCATATACGTATGTCCCATTATGACAGATTCTTTTGATAAATTAATTCACCAATATTGACATTGAATCCCAAGAGTGCAAGTTATAATGATTTTTTTTTGTATTTCAAAATATTTTTCTAGGCAGTATATACAATTTGAGACATTTAATTTTAGAGAAATATGAAAAAACCATTGAGTGAGTGTTGAGCCGAGAGAGCTCAGTTACAATCTTGCATCGTGTTATAAGTATTCGAGTAGCATATAAAAAAAGAACTACCTATCCTATTTTTGAATAACTCGTTATCAGTACAACATATTTATTTGGGCTTAAGTTAATAAACGAAGTAAAATGTACATGATTTAGTGAAGGTCATTTGGTAGTTTCACAAAAACACTGAAATGCCATTTCAAATAAAAAAAACAATATTAACTCAAAACAAAATAATGTTTAAATTTTATTATTTTGCCCTGTGGGGAAAGCTAATAAAATATTCTCGCTTGTAATGATGATGTAGAAACTACAACAATCATCTATTTTAATTTAATTTTAATATTTGTAATTATAGTGAACCAACTCTTCTGTTTTTCATTAATTTGCCTGGGAAAGAAGAAGGTATTACAAATGAAGCATGGAACTGAATGTTGATGTGCTATATCAGTTTAGTAAAGAGTTATCAGTGTTCTTACCAGAAAAGAAAATATGTGGACAGAATAGGTGATTTTCCGTACACTGCGAGATCTTGCGTATTGTATGAAAGGTGCAAACAAAACGTCTGCCATAATAAATCAAATGATTCTTTTTTTATCTAGCTCAATGTCGAAATGCCAATCTTTCAGATGGGGAGTATGACATTGACATTTACTTCATCAAAATTGACCATCATAAAACGTGTACAGCACATCCGTAAAAATCAAATGATTTGATTTTGAACTTGAATTTACTTTTCTTTCAGTTTAATTTTGAAATTTCAGGAAGGAATATGACATTGAGTTATCTTTACTTTATCAAAATTGCCTATCATCAAATGTGTATTGTACATTATTAAGCGTGGAAATACACACCCAAATCAAAGAAAGCTTAGAAAGAACTCCCGTGTGCTGAGAGTATTGGAGACACATTAAAAATTAATTAAAAATTACTTGAACTTGAGATATTGATGGAAAAGCTTATATGCAAATAAGGTAACTAATATGAACAGATTTAAGTGTAAAACTAATAAGGTCTGCACAATGTAAAAGTAATAAGATTTTTGTAATATAATATCTATGTACCAAGTTTCATTGAAATGTGATTAGAACCAAAAAAATATTAATTATTATGCTAATTAGTGAATTAATATGAACAGATTTTAACCCAAAATTAATCAGGCTGCCTATTGTCCTAGAGCATTTATGTACCAAATTTTATTCAAATGTGATGATCAGTACTTGAGATACAAGTATTAATTAATTAATTATGTTAATTAATTAATTAATTTGTTAATTATGTTAATTAGGTGATTAAGAAGCATAAATATTTACCAAAAACTATTATGGTGTATAGTTTAGATTCATTGAAATATGATGATGAGTACTCTTTAAAAGTGTCATTAAAATCCAATGAGTAGTTCTTTAGACATCAGTGCAACAGCCATGGAACAGCAAAAAATTAACTAATTATGAAATTAGGTAATTAATATGCACAATTATTTACCCCAAAATTAATCAGGTCTCTGCATAGTCCTAGAAGATCTATGTTGCAAGTCTCATTGAAATGTGATGATTAGTACTTGAGATATCAGGTGAAAAGCTGAAAATTAACTAATTATGCTAATAAGGTAATTAATATGCACAAATATTTACCCCAAAACTAATTAGGTCTCTGCACAGTCCTCAAGTACCTATGTACCAGGTTTCATTGAAATGTGATCATTATTGCTTGAAATATCAAAAGCTGAAAATTAGTACTTGAGATATCAGTGGAAAAGCCGAAAATTGATTAATCATTATGTAAATTAGGTAATTAATATAAATCGATTTTTACCCAAAACTAATCAAATATGCGTATTAGTTCAGAGCATCCATGTGCCAAGTTTCATCAAAATCCAATGAGTAGTTCTTTAAATATAAGTGGAACAGTCATGGAACAGCTGAAAATCAATTAATTATTATGCAAATTAGGTAATTAATATTCATGGATTTTCACCAAAACCTAATCAACTCTGCGCATTATTACAGAGCATCTATGTACCAAGTTTCATCAAAATTTGATTAGTGGTTCTTGAGATAACGGTGGAACAAAAAAAGTGACATACATACATACATACATACATACAGACATACATGTACATACAGACATACAGACAGGGTAGCTGCAAAGACTCCCTTTTGTGCTTCGCACACGGGAGTCAAAAAATACTTTCGTATCTGTCAAATCCCACGTGATGATTTGACGCCACTACTATGCTGCGACCTTTGTTTGTCCCGATTGTACATTCAATTTCATAAAGCACAGTACAGGATCTCGCAGTGAATGGAAAATGGTTCATTGTTCCATCAGGAATAACGATAACGAGACACTAATGCATCCATGCGGGACTTGAGGCACAGACGCAAAGTATTATGTATTTTTACTATGAAGACGGGTTTATATATTCATTCGACATTGGAAATAGTGATTTCATTACAATTTGCTGAATCTATGTCTCACGAGAATAAAAAAACCTAAAAAAAAAAAATAGAAACCATGAGGCAAGTGTCTCATGTTTCCCGTCTGGTGAGAATACGGAATGATATATGCCGCGAATTATGTATTAAAAAATAATCCAAGACATACATACACGTATTACTATCATCCAGACGGCAAACCCTGACCTACACGTATGTCGTCAAACGATAAATTTAGTGAAATGAAAGTCTGAATAAACAAGTCTTCAGCAAAAATACAAACCCCACTTCTGCTTTCTTATCTGACAAGTGTTGAGTACTCTGGTACATATATTTTTGATTAACCAGCCACTTTGTGATTGGCAGCAGTGATATTCATAGAAATTGTTTGCAATTTTATAGATTTTGTTATAACTGGTTTTGAAATTCCCACCTGAAGTTAGATACGATGACACTGAATTTCGGCCCATTTTTAACAATTCAAAATTACTCAGGATACCTAATACTGTTTACGTTCTTTATTTGTATATGTACTATGTTTGTATCTGATGTTGCATAATTTGAATGGATGCTCAGATTTTATTATGAATACTGTAAAATCATTGACTTTCATTGGCATTTAATTTCATTATTTTGAGCATATTCACTGAGTTTTCAGGAATTACAAGAAAAACAATGAGTTCTATTGTTATTAAACATGCTCATGCGAGTTAAATTTACTGAAAAGTAAAAAAATCCAGCTAATATAGTTTTTTTTCCATATATTACATTCAGCTCATCAAAAATCAGTGAAACTAAATTCCATACAAAACATGCAAAAATTAATTTTTACTTACTGAGCATCAGTGAAAATAACAAAATTAACAATTGTGAATAATTAATGCATTCACAGTACACATGTAATCACAAAAAAGACACATCTAATGTTTGTAAGAGAATATTAAATAACCTAGACAAAAGAAAGCATTGTTTTCCTTTGCTAAAATTATTCATTTTCCTTATCCACGTAACTTTATGTAGGAATCCTAATAAATGAGATTTAAAGTTCACAACTAGCGATTTTGCAATATTATATATTGCAAAATATAGCGATTTTGCAATATTATATATGTCCTCAGGGGCTGCAGGATTATTATTTTATTTGTTTGGCAAATATTGTATTCACTGACATTTATTTTGTATTTTCATTTAAACTATTCAGTCCATATATCTTTGTCTCAATGATTAGACTATGTTGTGTAGTGTATTTGTTCTTGTAGATTGTTTTGTTGATTGATTACTTTCGTAAAAAATTTCTAAATATGCCTTTAGTAAAAAGATCAACAGTTGGGTATGGTATTTGGATTGTGCAAACATGGTGACTGGGATCATTGACTCAGTGAATTTTGTTGTATTTCTTAAATGAACCCACACTGTATCACAGGCACTTTCATAATTCTTGATATGCCATGTACTGATGTTGTCTTTATTTACACAAACACTCAGTTTGTCTCAATTCTCATCGCTTCATGCAAAACAAATCAACTTCTGTTGAGTCTGCTAATAACAGTTATTTCGTTTATTTTCCATTCTGTGCAAGTACCATTGGAGAGCCAAGGACTCTTTATACAGAAGTTGATCCAACAAGGAATTGTTAAAATCTTTCTATTGGTACATGTATACAAAAATATATTTACTATATTCACCAAAAGAAAACAAAGCTACGCTTCTAGATATCCAATGAACTTCAAGAAACAAAGGAAACCAACTGGACCTAACAGCCTTTGTACTTAAAAATAGAAAGTGTTAAGAACCAAAAGCGAAGATTTTTTGCCCAATCTCCTATGAATTTTTGCTGAGAACATGAATTCAGTCCAGCAGTTAGATTTAGGTTATTCATTGGTGACGCCCCAAAATCACTCTGGTGATGAAAAATCAACAGTAAGGCAAGGAGGTGAGGAACTGCATTTCAAAAAGATATTTTATATATGGTGTATATAAAAACAAAAAAAAATCATTCACCTATTATTGTGAAAACAAAGGTACCATCTCAGTGGCCAAGTTGAGAGGATGTTCATCCTCCAATGTAATTGAACTATGACATTGAACAACAAACTAGCAGAATCATGGTTATTATAATTCATTTTTTTTTTAAACTATAAAATATTAATACATATCATCAGGCAAAATGAATTAATAATTAGAATTCTATAAACAGTGTTTTTTGCTCAAACCAAATATCTGTTGTTTCACACTCATTAATATATTAGAATAAACGTATTGTCATGATATGTTAATTCTTACTATTATTATTTTATTTTCAGTTCTACTTTTTTGTTTATTATCAGGACATGTTAAATCAGAATCCATAATGACTGTAATAATTTATATTGATTAAAATATTTCCATGGCTACGCTGAATAGATTTATGTGAAAATTCCGGCCAGTGATAATTACTAATGTAGTTATTATTAATTTTGTTGTTATCTGCAGCTGGTCACAGTGATCGACTAATGTCACAATGTAACAGATGATCGGAGCACACTACACCTGCTATACAATGGCTGACATTAATTGATCCAAAGAAAAATAATTCTCCCGAATAAATGAAGTGTCCACATAGATGTGCACACATACGTGTTTAAGTGTACACGAATTGAGAGTGCGCGTGCAAAAGCAAAGCACGTGAGAGAACAGGCGGCGGACACCATATTACTTACCATTTCCTCGGTAAAGTCTGCTCCAATACTTCACGAATCAAGCTATCTTGGCTTGAGAATGTAACCACGCACACGTGGAGACCACATTCTTGGGCTTCGGCGATGAGCTTGATCATACTTGGGCGTACATGCTTCGCCAAGCGATCGCCACCTTCGCACCAGTAGCCACCGGTATGAATCGTCAATATCGTTTCGTCAAAATCGAAAGCAAGTACCTTAATCCCTTTTCGCAACATTCGACCGACCGCAACTTGTGATGTATTGCTCATAGCTTGTTTCTGTTCATATTCTGGCGATTATAAGTAGATAAATAAGTACACGATTCGCAGAAATGCATAAATAATTAAGGCGGAAATACGCCGACAATATTTTAAATGTTGATCATGGCTTATGGGGTCAAAGGTTTATTTAAATAGCGCCCTCGGTGTTTAGCATAGAAAGTTATTTCGTTTGGCAAGAAAATAGTGTTGTCAATATACTCTCATTCCATTGAATAAATTACATTACACTTCATTAATCCAATGATGGATGAGCCAGAGATGTGGCAGCATTTCCCGCGTTAAGACGGGTGTATAGAACAGGCACTCTCATGATATACGTGTGATCACACAACTTTCAAATTGGGCAGAGCTACTAAGGAGCCGCAGCTCCCGACGCGCCCGTCAACGACTCCAATACCACATAACGCTACGTATTCTAGAAGAATCAGACAAAAACTCCACTCTTCAAAGTTGCACTAGCCAATCACATGGTAATGAGTCATCATATTCGAACGTTTAACCAATCATATGCATTTCCGTTAACAATATCAATAGTACATGATGTCATTCTTACAGTTGAAGTTGTATCTATCAACGGTGACCTGGGAAGGAGGTCACTTTCCGAATTCTATATGTCAAGATTGCAGTTATTAATGGCACAAATATACCCCAGACCATTCGTCCCGGTGTTATCGCTATCGCCACACGAGACTCCAGCTTGTCTCCTATACAATTTGACTGCGCACATCCAGAAAGTAGATGTAGCTGTGATTGGTGGAATACTAATGAGTTGAGTGTCAATCAAACGCCCACGCTATCTTTAGTAAACAAAGTCACGTGACACGCGCCATTTTAGTTTTGATTAGTTCGTCGGATCGGAGTGTCGGTGCTCGCCATCCATAAATCAAATCAAAATGATTTCTAATTGGAAATGGCATATTTTCATCAAACTCCTTTTCAACATCATGGTTGTTAATGTCCGTCACGTCGCTAAGTACATTTGAACTGCGGTCATCATTGCAAATTGAATGTGAGAAAGTTATGGAACGTCGTTTTGAACTTGAACGTGGTCGGGCAGGCGATTTCAAGGCAGCACGCTTAACCCTTTCGTTCACAGGTTGGGAGATATTAGAATGACTGACAATTTCACGCCACTGTTTTACATTATTGGCGGATTTTTCTGCGCTATCAATCTTTCTCTTACAAACTAGACATAGATGAGACGACAGAGTCGCTCCTTTCACAACGTCGCACTGGATCAAATTGGAAAGACGATTTCCATAAGTTATCCCTCCTGCTTTTCCTGGCTTGAATAAATTCACACACGACTTTAACTGTCCACAAACTCGAAGACTACACGAACACAGTCTACAATAGTCGTCCGCAACAATATGTATGTATTTCTTCGGTGTACTGATGCACGAATGCACCGTGACACGGTGTTTCTCGGGTGTCGCCATCGCTGAGAATGCCGCCGGCGCAATTTTTCACCCAACTCGCGATTCTGTTTTGCAACATTTTATCAATATTCCCTTTGACAAAATCGCCGACAAAAGCACCGCTTTGTTGATCTTTTGTTCTATAATTCTTAATGCAAACACCGACCCTAGTAGTAATTAGTAACGTCGCCTAGTACATATGAACGGTCGTCATTGCAAATCGAACATCCTTTTGAAATTTGGACGTCGGGCAAGCGATTTCAAGGCACCGCACTTAAATATTAGCAACATATTTTTCTGAGCGGTTGTTTATTCTCTTTCAAACGAGACATAAATGTGACGACATAGTCGATCCCTTATCCACCGCTAAGAATGCCGCAATGTTTCGTTCGTTTTGCAACATGCCACAAATCGTCGAAAAAAACACCACTTCGACGGAAGCTTGCGTAATAAGGGGGTTAAAACAAGAAAACAAATGCCATGTTTAATACATATCGACCTGTTTTACTTGCGAAAGATAACGGAACATGAACTCGTCTCGTGCGACTTCGGAACCCGAAGGAACACACCAACAACGTTGAATTTACCCGCTATCTTCCAAATATGGTATATTAATTTATTCAGTTGTTTATTTAGAGTGACGTCCGCGGTCGAATGCGATTGGCTATCGATGTCAGTGCAAAGGTCATATGAATATTAAAATTAAGTGGGCGGAAGGAAAATTGTATAGGAGACAAGCTGGAGTCTCGTGTGGCGATAGCGATAACACCGGGACGAATGGTCTGGGGTAGCACAAATAGTAAGTTGGCGATTATAATAGTTTCGGGACTATTATGTTAAAGCGGGGGAGTCGTCACCTGCGCATGCGTCAGATGGCCTTAGCGTGTCATTGTTTACAAACAAGCGTCTACCCATGAGCCTTTGCGTTTTAACGTGTGAAAGATTCACCAAGCAGTTACATTGCGCTGTATATAACGTTAAATACGAAAAGTCTAAAATACGTTTTGTTATTTTATTATTTTGTAATCTTTTGCTTATGTTACTTTTAGGGGTTGGTTTGTATCTATCAACAGCGACCCCGGGAGGGGGTGGGGGAACCTTCCGAATTCTATATGTCAAGATTACAGTTAATAGCACAAATAGTTACACTTGGTTGGTTTCGCACGGGGTCAATTACTCGCTTTGAACTACAGTTTAGATTAAATTACTGTTTAGATATAATCTACCTAATCCCGCTAACAAAAGTATCGTCATTAACCATCAACATATTCTGTCACACTTGACCCAGATGCATGAATATCTTTACAGTCTGATCCCAAATATTGCCTAGTTCGCCGCAAACGTAGAAGTGCCAACTCTCCTAGATATAACGTTCTTCTCTCCAGATCATCGCCTTTGTACTCGCACGTCTTCGCTCTTTTATCTTCTGTACTGATCGATATTCTGCATTTTGTATTTAGTATTCCTCATCATCAGATGCTAAATCGTTAGAAGCATATTCCTCAACGGTTGTCCCTTCGTTTTTTTGACATATCTGTTAAATTCATCAGTTTTTAGCTACGTCTAACCATAGCAATACTGTTCATGATCTTCTTCTTTGGCTTTCCTGTTTTTCCCAGCTGATAGACGAGTCGGCATCGTCCATGTGCTACATGACTGTTCGTTATGTATTGTATTGCAGTTCGTTTTCTTTCTTTCGAAAGGTAGGTTTTTCAGACCATCTAATCGACTTTATTATTTCACTGGGCCGATGAAGTAGCACTCTGTGCCTCCTGCAGCTGATTAGTCATCGCTGTAACTCTTGATGTTACAAGTTGATCCAGATCCAGTTTCACAGAATCAGCTGTGTTCTTGTAAACCTGTTCTTCTGCCATAGTTGTCTGTTGGTTGCATTGCACCCCGTCTGTATGTCTGTAGTTTGCTTATGCGACTCCTTTTAAATATGTAAGGTCATTAAACTTGAACGTGTGTGAGCTGCTGGGTAACTGGCTGGACTGACTAACTTCCTACAGCTTCATATTCGGTTAAATCTCACTACGAACTCGGCTATAATAAAAAACGGCGACAACCAACCAACTGAAATTTCCCTGGCGCCCTCTCTGGCAACGGTAAAACAATGATACAGAGTGGTATTATCTTTCGTTTTTGATGTGTTCCTTTGTGTATTGTGTGTATTTTATTTCAGTATGTAAAGGGGTCCATTCATGGAGTTTATTTGGATCTTAATACTATTATGAGCAACATTTTTATGGTCTGAATTTGAGTGAATACAAGGCAGAATATCCTCTTTTTTTCCTTCAAATTCAGACCATCAAATATTACTGACTTATATCACAGCTGACTCTAGTCTAAGGCCTTCAAACAGCGGTTTTAAGAGGATCGAGCCACCCGAGCCTTTGGACTCGGATGAAATTGTGTCGTGTAAACGATGTAATTGATATTGTTATATGCGCTAAGTATGCACACGTGACAAAAAAGTAGCATTGTGACAATACTGTCAAAAGTCAACTGATTTGTTATTCACTTCACAAGACCCATACTGTACTGACAATAGGAAAGTAATGTTATATCGTACGCCTAATCTAATAGTTGTGTACGCTAATTTAGACATTACAGATATATTGTGCAATTTTTGAAAATTTAAGTAGGCTTCTCAATATCTATGGAAGTACGTTTTTTTTTCCAAAATATTCTACGAGCCCGGCTATATAATCAATTGTTTTTTTGAATTATGAACCTCAGTTCTCTTGGACGGACATAATCAATATATAATCTGACCATTTGAATAGCAACATCCGATGTTTTATAAAATACATTCCACAAATCAGACGTATTGATTCTTTTCAGATTAATCTGACGGCACCACATTGGAATTTATACGCAAATGGACGCCGAGATATCGTCACGGTTGTGGGCGAGAAAGCAACGACCCCCACCCCCCATGTTCTATTCTCTCTCGACAACACGTCCAACGTCAAAAATACCATGGTTACGTAGGTGAGAGACGCGTCATACAGTCAAATTTATAAACAATTTAATACTGACAAGTTAAAAAAATACTAGTAGATATTATATCAGATCGTAGCATCCATATGCGTGACTTGCCGTCGAATATCAATCCTTCAACCTTCCTGTTCTGCCCGGGTTTATTTACTTTCTTCAGTCAGACCAGAAATTTGGAATAACTCAAGCAATAATCAATGGCAGCCACCCCTCTACATCAACTTATGTGCCATTTTCTGATTCATGTGAAATTGTACACACCATTTTATGACAGGAATTATTATCTGAACTGAATGACATCATTTTGTTAACCTAAATTGCTCTCCAAAATATTCCTCACCATTTATCCGACTTTAAAGCGGGGGAGTCGTCACCTGCGCATGCTTCAGATGGCCATAACGTGTCATTGTTTCCAAACAAACGTCTACCCATGAGTCTTTGCGTTTTTAGCGTGCGTTGTTACCGTCGCTTGGGACTCAATTTCTGCGCGTGCGCGGGTGACGACCCTCCCGCTTTAATATTCTCCAAATTAGTATGCATTTAATTTACGTTTAGTTCGAAGAATAACACCAACGTATGTAGAGCGTGTTCTGATGTAAATCTACGAAAAGGCAACAATAATTAAGACTGACCAACATAACGTGTTCGCGATTCATTCAATTTCAATTGAGACTCGCGATGTGAATTTAAATTACAACAACGTTTCATTGAATACTTGTGTTTTATTATTATAAAAATGAACTTAAATCGAAAAACCTAAAATTATATATAAAATATATAAAAAAACACTGACAGATGTAATCTTTGGTATAGCGTTGTCACGTGGCATTGATCACGTGATGTGACTCATATTGTTGTAATCAAAGTTACAAATTGAAATGAAGTTAAATGGAATGAATTACCGATACAGCATTGTTGTACTTAAAAATCTTGTATTTTTTCGACATCATGCGATTGCTAACTATTTTTTTTAAAAAAATTCTCAGAAGTCACGATTTTTATTGTTTCGAGATAAAATGATTGGAACTACTTATATAGCGGATTCACCAAACTTACGCCCACTTCTACTATCAGACCATATTTGCCAGAACAACATCGCCCAGTGCAAGGAGTCACGTTTTTTTTTCTGCACAAATGATGTCCACCACTGTGTATTGACTCAGCCCAAGTGTTAGATCACTGTTGGTAGTATATTCTGTGGTGACGTATTACACAAAGTTATCCCGTCCTTAAAAGATTTTTTTTAATAGTAAATTACACATTTCCTTCCCTCAAATCCACTGAAATCGTTTTTGCTCAAATTACATTTACAGCGATTGTCGCTTGATCATGCTCGTAAGTGAGTACAGTTAGTGCCATCACGTCGATTGAATAATATTCATATTTTTTAATTCAGTTTCAGAATTGTAACTTTTTCTAATGTGTTGTGGTTTTCGGCAGTGTGATGTACACATAGCTATGGAAGGAAACGAAGACATTGAATACATTCGCTGGGAACCTTATTTTCAAAAACAAATTTAAAGTTGTACACGTGTACGGCTAGAATAATTGACTTGCTAGCAGACTCCACAATCGTTTAAAGCGCGGGGGGTTTCATCACATGCGCATGCGTCAGATGACCATAGCGTGTCATTGTTTACAAATAAGCGTCTACCAATGAGCTTTTGCGTTATAGCGTGTGTTCAATTCCCGCGCGTGCGCAGGTGACGACCCTCCCGCTTTAATATCGCCCTCTACACAAAAGGTTCAGATCCATACATGTTCATATATTGCACAGTCTAAATACATGAATTATGCTGTCGAATAGTAGGTAGCAGTACTGTCAAAATATCAATGTAAAAAACGTCGGATGAGTTCACGATTTGCTGACGGTCGCCAAAACGTTATAACTTCGGGTAATTAGCGCCCTCTGCCGATGGTGAGGTAAAAGTGGGGAGGGCACAACTTATGCTCACATTGATTAGACCTCAGGTTAGATATTACAGGCCGATGGTAAATCCGTCATTGACAAAAATAAAATTAGTCGGACTAGCGACAGGGTAGTTAAATTATGAGTGCATAGTTACACTACAGACGAAAAACAAAGTAAACACATGTTCAATAGGATGCAATATGGGGGCAGTGTTCACGGGTCCCATTCATATTCAGCATATTCTTTGCCTGACTTCCTACGTTTTCGCCTAACTTTGTGATGAGGGTTCATTTGTTTGAGACTTTCTTCCCATCTCATCCGGACCTCCTCCCTGAACAACTCGGAGACTGTTAAGTGTTCCGACGTCGCTTGCCACATCTCGGGCGGCAACGTCGAACAGAAATGCTTGGAACCTGCGTGGCGGTTAGTATACGTTTTCCAGCCGCCACCCTTTGCGCAAAAGACTCGACTCGGCCCGGTAACTTTTGGTGCCAATACTTGTTTGCATACTGTTCCCTTGGTTTGCAACTGTCTGTCGCGGGCTCGTTGTTCCGTTTTTTGCCGATCAGCAGCCCACATTTCGTAGGCTGGTTGGTCGTCCAACCGCAGAGGCCTTGACCTGCCTTGGGCTACGCGTAAGATTTCTAGTTCCTGAGATCGAGTCAACGACTCCATTGATGGCGGGATGACCTTACGTAAACTTCCTGGTCTCATTAGAGGGACGGGCGTGCACCTGGAGGGCGGGCGTAAATCAGCATGTTCATCAGTATACAGTCTCATTGCACATTGCTGATGAGTGAATTTCTCCAAATGGTCAATGAACGTCTGGTGGATAGAAATGTAAAAAACTGGTCAGTCACCATGGTTACGTAAAATACAAAAATTCGACTGAGAATAATCAACATCAGTGCTTCGATGAAATTAACATTCATGCGACCACGTAGTATAAACACACACAAACACTTGCAGAGTGCATGCTCATGGTGCAGGCAGGCGGTTAGAAGCAATGGGAAAGTATTTTGAATGTGTAAAATTGTGCAACATCTTACAAATGATATATAAAAGTAATGACGCAAAATGAAATTTCAAACAAGAAATCATTTCGGATCGGTTAAACTCACTCGGATAGAACAGTCACAATTCGTTACCATGGTTACCATTTCCTTGTTGGCATGTATCGGGTTGACAAGCTCATGTAAGCTTTTCCAGTGTTTGTATCAAACCACATCTGTAGGAACGATTTTCTAGTTACTGTTGGTTAACTTACCAGTGTCAACTAATAGTTCAAATTTATATTAACAACTATTTAGCAAACAATCGGTTAAAGCTTTTCTAAGCACATATATGTAGCGAAGCGACAATTACTTTTATCAGCATGCGTTTTAAATAACAAGTTACAACCAGTTCCCAACACTGTCACGATACACATCAAACCCGGATATATAAATACACGCGAAACTGTCACCTCTCAGTGTACCGTTTATATCCAGGTCTGTCACGGGCTATGTGAATTTGAAAATATCTTTACTGCTTTAAGGTTTTCATTTTTTTTTTAAATCCATCGGGAGTGTTTCACAATGTGGGGGATACGTTTAGTTTTAAGGTATTCAGTATTATTCATCTAAAAATACCCGGGCCCATCCATATAGGTTGACAACGCCGGGAATGACAGTGTTGGTGCAACTGGTTATCACAAACTTGATTCCTTCGTGGCGCACAGCCGGATCCACCTTCCGTTCCATAAGTTGTTTTATTTCTTAATTTATTTTTGTTTAAGTCCCGGTCTATCATAATCGCCGAGAGTTTATCTTATTTTTTGATTCCTGATTGAAATTATGTCTTCGAGCCGAATTTTGGAATAGTGAACACAGATAGATCCGAGCCGACACGTCCGAAAGTGTATATTCAAGTATCTATACCCAAATGACGGACAAACGCCGCGAACGAAAATAAATAGATAAGATGAACTTCTTGAGTTTATTACGTGTTGCGTGTAAATAAGAATTGTCCAGAATTAAAAAAATATTGTTTTTGTAGTATAATCAATAATATGCAAATGCGCATGCGCATTGAAGTAGTAGTCCGTACCAGTAATTCAAACACGTTTGCGCATTTGCCTACCACTAGTTCATTATATTGAATAAAGTAATATTTGAGCGTACGTGGCCGTACAATGTTTAAATTCTTGATTAATTAATATGTGTATTTTCAATATGCACTTCTGAGTAATAGCAAACAATACTCATATTGGCTCTATAAACTGTTACGCATTATCACCAAGAAAACACATCGACATCTCTAAACTAATCCTGTTTTGAGTTCGCCAACACGAACAGACAGATTATGTTTCCACAACGTTCTCGTGCTGCCCAATTGGTTGTTCATATTCCAATTTTATTATCTCCGACAAAATACGCTGTATTTTAGGCTTTCGTCGTCAATTGAATTTCTCTGATAACAATGACGTAACAGGTTTACAGACTACGCCTAGGACAGATACAACAAAAAATGACTAATGAAAAAAAAAACTTAATTATATATTAATGTTATTTAATAGATGTGTACAAGGTAGAAAGTTGATTAGGTTGTTAGTTACCCATGGCAACGACATGCAAGGAAACACCACACACACCCGCAAAACACCCCAGGGAGACAGACAGGCAGACAAAGGGAGCAACATGCGTGTGTATCGGTAGGCATGCATTAATGCGTTTATTGGAGGCCGTAACCACTCCGTGAAGTGAGACGATCTGTTTAATTTATAGTACCCCTTCACATATAGATGGAACGTGGCTATTCCAGGCTTGTCCTTTAACTCTTGGTGTCCTCGGTCCTCTGCTAGCAACATCACGGTTGTAGTGAACAGCTCCGGCAGACCAGGGCTTGTCTCTGACAGTTTTCTTGGATGTTGCAGATACAGATGTCTGCGGTCTGCGACAGACATGCGCACTCTGAGCCCTCGGTGTTTGTTGTACCTTTACTCCAACGGCGACTGGCAGGGGAGTTTGAGTCAACCTCGGCGTGTCTTCCATTCTCAAGTCACACAAGATGTCAGTCTGCGGCGAGAAATTACAGGAGGTGGCAATCTCGTTACTGCCGGGGGACGCGTGGGAGAAAGTCATCAGTGTGTGACGGTTCGTATTCTTTCTTTTTTATGTACTTGGTTCTTGGTTGGTTATACTCAAAGTGCCAAAACCAGTAAAGGCGGCCATATATCAAATCATGCAATACACAGACATCATGCATATCATTTGGAAAAGCGGTCAGAAACGAACCCAAACAATGCTAATTGTGAGTAAGAACACACTGATAAAATCGCATGTTAGAAACAAATAATAAACATGGTTACTGCCAAGCTCAGTTTTGGCTTCAAAGATGACATTGATATATAAGCTAAGAAGAGTTCAATGTCATTAAAATCGTGTTAGTTGTCTTCAGAAAAGTTATTTTCACACGATTGTTATTATTAGCCAAGAAAAGTGTTTAATAAATAGCCCATTATAAAATATGCTCGATAATAGAAACATACAGAAAACCATGCGCATGCGCATGCCCATATCCATGCAAAGTTTACTCTATTTAATCGCCCTTGTTTCTACCATGAACTTTGTAGGTATATGTTTCCACATTGCCGTAAATATGTTATATTTTATAAATATTTTAACAGCTTCAACGTTCTAATTGCAAGGCAAACTAGGCGGGGGTTCAAAACATATTGCGTCACTGGTGGCATGGAAATCTCGGTCGGGGAAGCACACGAGCGAGCGACTGTTCTTCGTTGACGTGACGTCAGGCGTGGACGGACGGACATCAGACGGACACTTACCTTCTTGTCTACCGTCATAATATTGTAACCAGTCGCAGTCATGTCTTTACTACTACCGCGACTATTTTCGGCATTCTCCAGCAATTTCTCAGTCAGTGTACGTCCAACAGTAGAAGTGAGTTTTCTGTAAGACGAACACAATACGGGTTATTTATGCATCATCAATATGAAAGAGCAACTTAAAGTAGTGCACAGGATGTCCTGCGCATTACGTCATTTTAGTAAATCCAAATATGGAAAATACAGCTATGGACGTCATACTATATTGGAACTCGGGTCGTAACGACGTAATAAGAACGGGGGTAATTTTAGGATAGGATTAAAGATGCAATAGGCATGAGAACATGTAATTAGAATTATTTGTTAAAACAATCAAACGGCATGCAAAATTTAGAATTGGGGGTATATAGATTAGGTTCGTTCGACTTCAGTGGCTAGAATGATACCTTTCTGTCAATCCGGAAAGATGTAGTTCTGGTGTGCATGAAACTAAACAGAAACAAAGTGTAATAACATTATCGTTGTGTATTGTAAACATGAATAATAGGAAAATCACAATTTTTAATACAAACGAATGAACGACTCGGAAGAATCTCGTACAGATCAGTATATTGGGGTGTGTAGATTCGTTATTGAGAGGAATACCGCCCTCTATAAAGTTATCTTTGTAGAGCGACTTTGGGGCTCTTGAAACGAATGGGGCAACATGCCCCGATTATTTGCACATACGCCAACGAAAAATTCAGTTCTATTGGGAGGCTTCAATACTAAAACGAAACTATATAACGGCTTCACACGTGTAACATTTTGTATCGCAGTTTGCAAAGAATTTTTTCCAAACTGTATGTGTAATTGTTTTTAGTGTGATCTTTGTTTGGGTGGTGGCGGGAGGGACTGTTTCATATTTCCCCCTTCCATTTAACCCAGGATATTTTCATGTCGTATATTTGGAATAATATTATTTATTGTTTGATTGGTCGGGGTATCACTTTTATATTTAGTGATGATTTTTTTGTTTCCGAGGATAAAAAAAGTAAATTGCTGCCCAGTATTATTAACACCGAGACAACCTTTCTTTAAAGTTGCAGTATGCAAGTGTAACTGGAATGGACATAATCTGAGACTGAGTGAGATTCCCGTTGCATTGTAACAGTCGTTGACTAGTAATACGTATGTAACTGTCAAATCAGCACACACCAAAGAAAAAAATTCAAATATTTTTGAACGTGAACAGTACAACAGTTGTTCTGAACGTCGGACGCATAAAACGAATCAGTATAGTTGAGACATGCACACAACATACTGGATAACACTAATTTGGCGGCACACCAAAACTTGCTGGATAACACTAATTTGTATAGGCACACCTATAATGGACGTTTTCGAGTACGTCGTGTTAGCACCAGTGTCGTCACAGTATGTGCATGTGGTGGGTCTCATTCAATGAGAGTATGATGTAAATAGCAACGATCCGCCATTGATAAGTTGGTAAAATACGTTTACGTATCTCGTACCATCTATATCCAATACAAACCTTGTCCCTTCAAAACTTAAAGCGCGGTGATCGTCGCGCTGCCCATATGCGACATTTGTGTTGATAAACATTGATTTTCCCACAATCCAATGCGCTATTCAAATGGAAAGTACTGTAAAATGACTAATTTTCACTGGGTTTAAATTTCACTGATTTACCATTTCAGGTTATTCAGTGGGTTTTAAATTCACGGTTTTATCATTTAGATAATGTGTTCTATGCTAAATTTTACATATTCACTGGGTTTTAATTTAGCGCATTTTCCAGTCAGCGAAATAAGCTAAATTAAAACCCAGTGAATAATTAACCCTTTTACAGTATGAGGTTAGACATGGGCGCAACTTGCACTGATTACCGCCGGTGATTCCTTCGATATTTTCCAATCAACTAAAATAACCTCATTAAAGCTTGGAAACGTCTCAGTTTGCACTTGTTGATCTGCGCAACAGTCAAAGTCGCCATCTTTGTTTATATAAGACCCATATATTACGCGCATGCGTGGCGCGACGACTACCGCCCTTTAATTCCAACAAAAATGAACTTGCCGTCAGACGGCCTCCATTTCATTTTCGCAAAGTTAGGGGGTATGCTATAAACAGTATACCTTTTCGTTGAAAGTGGAAGTGAGACTAACATCCTTTGTTAGGATTCACAATAAACTTTGTTTTGCCAATTTCCCGCTCCTGTACAACGTAGGTAGAAATGCCTAAAGTGCCATTGTATCGATCGACAGTACAAAACCAAAATGTGGTTACACGATCTATTCAGTTCCGTGCTCTCGTGGTGTGTTTTGCCCTACTGTTACTGCAGTCGCCACAACAATAACACTATAGCTTTCGTTCCGTGCGATCATCCAGGTGAGAACAGCTTACAGGTGAGAACAGAACATATCCTCGGGGGCGGAGCTACGTCACGGACGTTCTACGTTGCTAAGACGCGCACCACTGTACCACGTATTTCTATGGGCTCTGTGCGCGCTGCTGTGGAACGCCGGTGGAGCCGGTGAAAACTCGAGAAAACAACACAAACTCAACTTTGAAGTAATCCTGAACAACCAAATTCATATATGTTACACACGTAGGGCTAATCTTATTACACTGTTCAGGGGACTCTCAAACAACCATCGCAAAGTACCGTTTTCTGCGAGTTTTTGGTCTTTGTTTTCACCGCGGGGGTTGCCAGGCGGTAGAAAATGCCCGGATGTCCGTCCCGGGGATATACAAACACATCTCAGAAGCATAATTCTCCTACTCCTACTCCTAGAGTGGAAAAATTTGACTGATTTTTGATAATCGTCAAAAAAAACTTAGTACATTTATTTCATTCATTCATTTTAACCCAAAACAAATCCCTAATTTCATCATTAAAGACAGATAGAATAGGATATTGTTCATGATTTTCGTGAACAAATTTAAATTTTAGTCAATAGTTTTGATGAAAAAAAAACATATCGTAAACGGAATCCTTTTTAGATGTTGTGACGATAGTCTAAATGTACACTAATCTTGAATCGGTTTTAATCCAGGGAAAAAACGTTCATGAGTAAGGTCAACGGCACATGGCTGAGATGTTTCTTCAGAAACAAATCAAATAACAGAAACAAAATATACAAAGGTGGTTAAAAGTGCATATTGAATAAGAATAGAGAAGTAGGACATCTTATTTAAATCAATAATGTCAATATTCCAATATGAATCATAATTTTATGATACAGCTCCCTACTGTGATATCGCCACGATGGTAATAGCACATACAAAAAGTAACATGTGTTGGATTACATCGATATTATCATTTGTTGCGAGAATTGCAACTGAACAAAGTCGTGCTTTGTGATAATCATGATTGGCAAGAGGCGATCGATGAGGTTAACATTCATTGCAACGCGTTATCATTTGTTGATAACGTGATAAATGAACGGCCAGAATATAAGCCAGACATAAATCCGTTTATTATGTAACAATACAGTGTTCACGAATGCGTTACGCAACGCAGTGTTCACGAATCCGTTACGCAACGCAGTGTTCACGAATACGTTATGCAACGCAGTGTTCGAGCAAAAAAGACAGCCAGACATAAATTCGCTTATAATGTAACAATACAGTGTTCACGAATGCGTTACGCACTGCAGTGTTCACGAATGCGTTACGCACTGCAGTGTTCACGAATGCGTTACGCAACGCAGTGTTCACAAATGCGTTACGCACTGCAGTGCTCACGAATGCGTTTCGCAACGCTGTGTTCACGATTATATTACGCAACCCAGTGTTCACGATTGCATTACGCAACGCAGTGTTAACGAATGCGTTACGCAACGCTGTGTTCAGGAATACGTTACGTAACGCAATGTTAGCGAATGCGTCACGCAACGCAGTGTTCACGTATAAATTCGCTTATAATGTAACAATACAGTGTTCACGATTGCGTTACGCAACGCAGTGTTCACGAACCCGTTACGCAACGCAGTGTCCACGAATGCGTTGCGCAACGCAGTGTTCACGAATGCGTTACGCACTGCAGTGTTCACGAATGCGTTACGCACTGCAGTGTTCACGAATGCGTTACGCAACGCAGTGTTCACAAATGCGTTACGCACTGCAGTGTTCACGAATGCGTTACGCAACGCTGTGTTCACGATTATATTACGCAACCCAGTGTTCACGATTGCATTACGCAACGCAGTGTTAACGAATGCGTTACGCAACGCTGTGTTCAGGAATACGTTACGTAACGCAATGTTAGCGAATGTGTCACGCAACGCAGTGTTCACGTATACGTTATGCAACGCGGTGTTCACGAATGTGTTACGCAACACAGTGTTCACGTATACATTACGCAACGCAGTGTTCACGAATGCGTTACGCAACGCAGTGTTCACGAATGCGTTACTAAACGCAGTGTTAACGAATGCGTCAGTCTGCATCGATGCGTCGCGCATTGTTCGAACATGTGTCATGCCGTGTTCAAAACAATTTCGCGCAGTGTCCATGAACTATACGAATACGCCGTTGTGTTTCACAAACGTGTCGTACAGTGTGTTTACGAGTACGTCGCATAGTATTCCCGAATGTCCCAGTGTTCCGCACAGTGTTCACGAATGCGTTACGCAACGCAGTGTTCACAAATGCGTTACGCATTGCAGTGTTCACGAATGCGTTACGCAACGCTATGTTCACGATTATATTACGCAACCCAGTGTTCACGATTGCATTACGCAACGCAGTGTTAACGAATGCGTTACGCAACGCTGTGTTCAGGAATACGTTACGTAACGCAATGTTAGCGAATGCGTCACGCAACGCAGTGTTCACGTATAAATTCGCTTATAATGTAACAATACAGTGTTCACGATTGCGTTACGCAACGCAGTGTTCACAAACCCGTTACGCAACGCAGTGTCCACGAATGCGTTGCGCAACGCAGTGTTCACGAATGCGTTACGCACTGCAGTGTTCACGAATGCGTTACGCACTGCAGTGTTCACGAATGCGTTACGCAACGCAGTGTTCACAAATGCGTTACGCACTGCAGTGTTCACGAATGCGTTACGCAACGCTGTGTTCACGATTATATTACGCAACCCAGTGTTCACGATTGCATTACGCAACGCAGTGTTAACGAATGCGTTACGCAACGCTGTGTTCAGGAATACGTTACGTAACGCAATGTTAGCGAATGCGTCACACAACGCAGTGTTCACGTATACGTTATGCAACGCGGTGTTCACGAATGTGTTACGCAACACAGTGTTCACGTATACATTACGCAACGCAGTGTTCACGAATGCGTTACTAAACGCAGTGTTAACGAATGCGTCAGTCTGCATCGATGCGTCGCGCATTGTTCGAACATGTGTCATGCCGTGTTCAAAACAGTTTCGCGCAGTGTCCATGAACTATACGAATACGCCGTTGTGTTTCACAAACGTGTCGTACAGTGTGTTTACGAGTACGTCGCATAGTATTCCCGAATGTCCCAGTGTGCCGCACAGTGTTCACGTTTCACGATGTTTGTGGGCGAGTATAGGGATAGTTGGTACAAGATGATGCTTACAGTATGATGGTTAACACACAACTGGTTTATTCAGAAAGACACTAAGCTATTAAATATACAATACACAGGATGTAGTAATTAAAGTCAAACATGATCCAGATGTCAGGCGACAGTTTAGCTTTGTATTTGATCTAGCTATTAAACTTGGTATATGGGTTGTTACGTAATCGTAACGTAGACATCATGTCTGTTCCCGACATTCTCCGGGCGGCCGAAAGTAAACAAATTAATTTCGACAGTAAGGGTTGATATTGCGTTGTGTAAATTATTAAAATGATGACGAATAACAATCGGTAAATTATAACGATAGATAACGATAAAATAATATACTTAGTCTAGTAAACAATACTAAGTCGGGTAATAAGTCGGGTATGTTAACATACTAAAAGTTCACGAAATAACGAAATTATTTCTAACGAATCACGATAACAAAAATCTAAGCTAATTGTTCACGGCATTCTACGTTATATATCGAGTAAAAATTAAAAGTCTTAATTGTCACATAAATCACTATGAAAGGTGTCCTGAATCTTCAACTTCGCAATAGCGGCAGCGTTGCGTTGAGGATGTTGTAAAACGCGTGGTATTTGTTTTCCCCTAGTTTCGTTGTCGGCATTCCCGTCATCAGATGTATTTTCAACAGCACTAAGTTCAAGCGGATAAAGTTTACATATTGGACGGCTGGTTTTTCCCGTTTTCGTTCGAATGTCTGCCGCTCTCACAAGTCCATCATTTCCAACATGTAGTTTTTCAATTTTAGCGAGCGGCCAGAGTAACCGTTTTTGAGTGTCACTGTGGACTAACACGATATCTCCGATTTTAATTCTATTGCTTGTCACATTGTTTTTGTTACTCTGGTGACGTTCTCGTAGTGCTAGAATATATTCCGTTAACCATCTGCGATAGAATCTTTGGTGTAATTCGGCTAGATATTTTGCCCGTTTATTGGCTTCACTCGGTGTGGTGATCTCGAAGTCTGCGTCTGAGTTGTCAACGAGTGTATGTGGTAACGGTGTTAACAATCTACCGTTAATTAGATGTGATGGTGTCAATGGCTGAGGATCATTTATGTCGGTGGAAATGTGCGTAAGAGGACGATCATTTAGTACTGCCTCTATTTCACACACAAGTGTTACCAGTTCATCCATATTCACAAATGCACGTCCCAACACTTTACGAAGACAGTTCTTTGTCATCCCAATGAGTCTTTCATAAAACCCACCAAAGTTAGGCGCGCGTTTGGGTATAAAGTTCCATGTTATTCCCTTCCCGGCAAGGAAAGATTTAATCTCGTTCTTATTGAATAGATTATTGAGTTCGTTATTAGCGGCACAGAATGTACTTTGATTGTCCGATATTATGATACGGAATCGTAGCAGCATTTTGACTAGGTCATTATTGATTGACGGTCCAGTTTCCAGGCATTCATTTAAACTCGGTTGGTCGCGGTATTTCGCACTGCAGTTATATACTACTCTAATCGGTGTAGTAGACGATTGCTTTTCTACGGGATGATGTGGGATATAATGTCCACGTTTTGGGTCATCATCGACGATTTTTTCAATGAAGTCTCGATTTAATTGTTCTTGGATAATAGAGTTGTAAACTTCACGCATTTCTGGAGTTAAACGTTGAGCCATTGATCTGGTTCTGGATTTGGCAAGCGTGTAGTTTGTTGGAAGGGGTGCATGACTTTCTTTCCATGGTAATTCAGCGATGTACTTGTTGCCTTCTCGCTTGATTTTCGTGTCACGGTATTGTTCAAATGTTTGTTTAACATTTGTTTCCTCGTCGCCTTTGTTCGATATGCCGATGGACTCTAAGTCCCAATACTTGGTCACTAACTGTTCTTCCGATTCGGTATTGGTTAGAATTTTCATCACTGTTGTATTCATCACAGAAATAGTATCTAATTTAGATGGTCCGGACAACAAGTAACCCAGTTTAGAAGCGACGGCGGTAGGTCCATTTCCCCTGACGACGCGATCTTCTACTATGGACCAATAGTAATCGGCCCCTATTAACAGATCGATTTCCATCTCTTCCGATTTTACTTGTGGAGCAAGTCTTAGTCCGTGTAAGTAAACATGCTTCTGTACGGTTGCTTCGATGTAGTTATGTACCGGAGAACTAATTTTCGGTACAATAAGTGAACGTAAAGTAATGTTGCCAGAATTGGTCTTCAGCATTAGATCTACACATTTGATCGCACGCACTCCGGTGTTATCTTTGCCAAAAGTACCTAAGCTTAGGTGTTCGATTTCACAGTCCGCGTTTTCAATCCCTAAACGTCTAGCTGTCGACTCAGTAATGAATGTTCGCTGAGCGCCTTCGTCAAACATAATATTACATTCTGTAGTCACGCGTTTACGGGAGATATTTCCAATCGCTGTTTTCAATAATGTTGGTCCAGACGTTGGAGTTAATTTCACATGTGTAGTATTTGGTGTTTCCGTGGTAGTGCGGGTATTCTCTCCGTGTTTTTGACTGGCATCGCAGATCGATGTGTGATGTCTTTTTCCACACTTACGGCACGAGAATTTACTCCAACATTCAGTCGATCTGTGTTTTCCACCAAAGCAATTAAAACATATCTTGTTTTTCACCAGTATTTCCATACGGGTCTTACCGTCTGACACGACTTGACATCTTCCCGATAGGTGAGATCCCCGGCAGAACACACACGGTTTCGGTTTGGCTCTGGTCCCCACATGTAGAGTAGCGGCAGTAGGAATTGGATTATCGTATTGTTCATTTCCGATGTTGATTGCGGCCTGGTTTGCTTGTATCTCTTTATAAAGAGCATCCTTCAGTTCTGTTATGGTCCACGCCTTATCGCCATGTTCACGTGAAATCTGTATTTTCACACTTTGGGGCAGTTTATCGAGAACAATAGGAACTAGTAGTTCGCCGTAACTTTCTTCAGTTTTCCCCAGAGATTTAAGGCCTCTTATATGTGTTTCTAACGAATCATAAAAGGAGCGAATACTCACAATAGTAGTGTTCGGTTTTGGTAGTTGCCACAACGCTGTCATGTGACATGAAATCAGTTTGTGTGGCTGCCCATAGCGGTCTTTCAATAGTTGTAACGCTTCCTTGTAGTTTGCGCTGCTCAGTTGTAGTCCCTCTATTGTTTTTGCGGCTTCACCTTCTACTTGTGCCATTAGGTATTGATATTTCTGTATATCTTCTAAGGAACTATCTTGATCTACTGCTGCATTGAAAGTGTCAATGAATGCGTTCCATTTCATGAAATCACCATCGAATTTCGGCAATTCCAGTTTTGGTAGGTTGACTTTCCGACTTGACTGGTATAGTGACGATGACGAGCCGTTGGTTAAGGTGTCCGGTAAAGTAGGTATAGGTGTTACAGGAGACTTAGTTCTAAGATAGTGCTTGATAGTTGCAACACTCTCATTGTTGGAAATATGGTAGTCATCGATCTCTTCGAATAGCTTGCTGTACGCACCTTCATCAGTTGTATTTGCAAGGATTATATCATCCAGGCTTTCTATGGTCTGCATTCGTTGTTCGATGTTGACCACCGTTGTATCTAGCAGAACTAGGTCGGACTGACTTGGGTTTTCTTTGGCAAGGATCTGCTCAGCTTTCTTGAGTTGTTTAGTCATCTGACATCGATGACCGCGTCTTTTCATGGTGGTTTCTTGTACTACATCCCTTCTCACGGTCTGTTCGGGTTCTTCGTCGGACATGGTAATTTGTTATAAACTTGATCGGTCTCTGCAACGTTTTCTGTTTTCGACGACAATCCTGGTCTCGGCACCAAATGTGGGCGAGTATAGGGATAGTTGGTACAAGATGATGCTTACAGTATGATGGTTAACACACAACTGGTTTATTCAGAAAGACACTAAGCTATTAAATATACAATACACAGGATGTAGTAATTAAAGTCAAACATGATCCAGATGTCAGGCGACAGTTTAGCTTTGTATTTGATCTAGCTATTAAACTTGGTATATGGGTTGTTACGTAATCGTAACGTAGACATCATGTCTGTTCCCGACAATGTTTGACATTTTTACAGCATCCCTCTTGCATTCATATTTTCCAATGTCACCTGCAAAGGGCAGGTGGAATTCCTCGAGTACAAGAAGTCAACAGTTTGTCGTTCATGGTTCTATGGAAGGTGGTCAACCGGCGTTACGTTGTACGTGGCTCATTGGATTTTAACAACGTAAAAAACAATATATAGTCTTCTCAATAACCAGGCACTCTAGTCTGTAAATTTGTCTTGGATAAATATTAGGTAGACATATTCTATAAATAGCTTCAGTCAGGGACAAATACGCAACGTTATATTTGGTCGAGATCGGTGTATTTGCGGCCGCAAAAATACAACACGTAGTAGATTATTAGCGACGGTGAACGAGGATGCACTGTGGTAGCAGGTCAAGTGAACATTAAGTTTTCGAAGAAAATCGCTGACGGATGGCTCAACAGACATATGATATGAGGAAGCGCGTAGTAGACGGTGTCCGGACAGCTAAAGGCCGGTGATGAAGTAGAATTTGGAGAGGATAGTGTAGATAAGGTCACGGTAAAACTGGCTTATTATTGTTGGACTGCTGATTGGGGGGGGGGGGGCAGAAAGTGCCAAATAATAATTGCCGCTACTTATAAACATATACACGATGAACACTAAAACATCGAAAAGCTATAAAATAATTCAACAATGATATTATTATTATTATTATTATTATTACGAAAACAATTTGAAAAAGTCGATTATCGATTTGGGCTCAATTAGCAAAACCTAAGTGTCAACAAACTCATTAGGAAAACAGACTTTCTAAATTAGTTAAATATTAAATTATTGATAAACTGTGGTAGTTGAATAGGCTTCACGAATAAGCTGAAGATACTAGCTGAAAGGACATACTGCTTACAAGCCAGCTGAATCGTCCACGTGATTCGGGGGGGGGGGTCCAGCGTCAATATTTTAAGGTGTGTATCGGCGATGTTCATAGCAGACTTGAGGAATGAATGGGACACGCACTAATTCTAATAAAACAGGACAGTTGAAAACACATTGCTATTTGAATTAAATAAATATATGTTTGCTTTTTTATTACAGTAGAGTGGACAAAACATTCGAATTCGCAACTAGGTTCTGAGTAGTTTAATGATATTGTTCACAACCAGGTGTGGACGTAACCGCTTCAATAATAGGACCTTTGTATGAGGTTTGGGTAAAAGGGTGAATTTCTATAGATGACTGTAGAATAGATATGTCATAAAAACACTATAAAACGCGATGTTTGTGTTATTATTGTTATTTCCAACGCTTTCAATTTCGCGAACTCTGATATTTGTGTAGTTGTCCAATCGCTAGTCACACTAGAGTTCTCTGTTTGTAGTCACCGGGGTCTTTCAAGAACGATTTTATCCGTATTTCTTTTGTGAGCGTGATTTTGCAGTGTGTGTATGTGTATTTTTGTTGACTGGATGTCTGTCATTTTTACTATAAGTACATGTACATATTGACTCTACTAGATTCATTCCATTATGTCTTGTAGGCCTCCTTTCTGAACTCGGGAATTAATAATAATTGAAACCGTCAAAGTCAAGGCGGTGTATATCGTGTTCCACGTAGTCATAAGACCAAACGCCGACACCATGGCAACATTACATGGCCAATGTATATCACCAGCGCGGTTCTACGGAGCCAACACTCGTCACCATAGCGACACTGTAAGACAAGAGCGCGTATTCATAACGACGTTATAAGATCTTGACGTCAACATACATTAGGTAGTATTCGAGATATACAAAACTTTTATTAGATCCCACATGAACTAGTTTTTGAATTGAGACTTATACCTTCTACTATTATTGTATTTTATAAATTACTCTTTACTAGATTCCACCAAGAAAACAATAGTTTATCATTAAAAAGTTGTACAATGTATTTAAATTTCGTCTGTTTATGATTCTCCGAGGTTTAGGTTCATTCTGCATAACCTAGTCAAAACCTATCCGCCCAGAACGCCACGTTTCATAGCTTATAGCTTATGCGCACGTAAGTTTTGTATTTTGGAGGGCGTTGGGGAAGGTATAATAAATGTGAATGGGCGAGCCTGTGCAAATACGGATAACGGGATATAACAAAACTAAAAACTGAACAAAACAAATATCCGTTAAACCACTGGTACGTAATAGTTTTCTCGCTTTCGTCACGATTGGTGTGTCTAAATCAAAAATCCCATAAAAAATAGGTCGACCTGTGGGTAGGTCAATTCACTGGGCATTCGCTAATGGATGCGACTTACAGCCAGGACTGCGTGTGCATTTGTTCGACGGGTTCTGGTTGCCGACGGCATGACGTATTGAGCTGTCGTCACGTAAACCACTCGAGCTGAATACGGTAATTTTAACTCACAACAATGCACGCTTGGTATTATTATCCAGGTACACTTGAGAAAATGGAAGACATACACGACTAACGCGTCACCTATAGTAGACAAATACTCCAGTTGTAATGGCATGCCATACAGAGGTACACAGAGTGGAGCAGCGAATCTATGAACAAACATGGAGAATCCTCTCTTTTCATTCGTATATCCACGATTGAATTGAGACACAGAAAATATATTTCTGCAAAGCAACCAGAATATTGTGCATATTACTGGTCTGAGCAACCACACAAATGATACCATAAGGGGGAAGGAATGACTTCTGTTGGAGACAAGATACACACGGAAACACGTCTTTTGGAAAACATTTGCACTCAGACCGTTATATGAAACACTCTCAATTTATGCCTCGAAAGGTTAGTGTGGGTCAATTCGTGTCCGAATTGTTAAAATTGCAATCTGTAACCCAGTACATGGAGGTAGGTATTCACGCGATATTTGGCAATTACGTAGGCACTTATATCTCTGCTGTGCAAGTTATATTCGAGGTATTGGTTAGGAAACGAGACACGTGACTGGAGTGCAAGATCGGATTTGTACGCATATTTGCAAGAGGCGAGTAGCAAAAATAAATACGTGCGGTGGAGGCGTTGAACAACAATACACGATACTGATTCAGCATTGACATGTTTGTGGTCAATACACCTGAAGTTGACCCTTGTATTGATTACTTTTGATAACACTTTATGCGACTAATGCGGAGTTTTGTTTGCGACAATTGGGACTTAAACTAAGACGGTATATGCTGTATATTAAAATTGTGATATAATAGGTTTCTACAACAAACATATGTTATTGTTTATTCCGTTCCTCGAACTGTCCATTTCCCGTGACAATCGAAACATACGTCAAATATATCATCAATTTCTTACTTTTTCATTTAAAGTGGATATTGATGAATTCACGGCACGCAACCGATGCTCAGTCGACACCTTTAGCATACTCGTACTAGTATAGTGAACGATTTCCCAGGGTTACGAGCGCGAATCCACAAGTGTCTTCAGTTACATGCTGTATGCGATCGACTGAATGCAGCAACGATATTTTATTCTTAGGTCCATTGTAAGACTTAAATATATATGCACAATAAGCATATCTTATTAGAGTATCTCGAATGATATTCCGGTCTTTGTTTACAAATACTCGGCAAACGACCATAGCGTGTCGTTGTTTACAAACTCGCGTCTAACACAGGAGCTTTTGCGTTTTTAGCGTGCGTTGTTATCGTCGCTTGGGACTCAATTCCCGCGCGTGCGCAAATGACGACCCATCCGCTTTAACTGTAATTGCATTTAACTTTCGACTTTATCAAGTTTTTTTTCCAAGAGATATTATTTAAATGAATAAATTACGATAACTACATTTCTCTGATAGGATGTAGTTTAAACGTCGTTACAGCGATGACCGAGGTGATCTTAAATTGAATGTTTTACGCGTGCATTATCACGAACCACCCCTCCCTGCCATTCATCTGTTGGTTTTACTCCAAAATAGCGTAGCCAATTACAAAGAAAACTTACATCATGTGTACTCCGTCCATTCACCTCATAGCTAATTTATATTCCATGGGCGTGTGACCGGATGCTAACCACTGACTCAGAATGCCATTAAAATGTGACATTGTCCCTAACATTGTTGCTGGTGATTGGCTTCAGATTGTTAAATTAATCTTCATCAGTATCCTATATACAAGAAATACATGATTGGAATGGATAGGTCACGTTACCTCTACACTAAATAGTACATGGCATGAACCTACGATTACAAGAATGCACTTACTATGGTTGATCCAGAATATAATTACGAAGTGTGATGTCAGATTAATAAAACTATTCGTATATAGCTGGCTACCATTTAAACAGATGATCAGATAAGCTACCCGACTTTTGTCGTATATTGGTTTTAGTATAATATGGAGTCCTTTTCATCACACAAAACGTGGCGTCCATGAAAATAGACACGAAGAATTTTGAGTCATTTAATGCTCATGGTAGTTATTATTTTTTATGAAATTTTTCAGACAGAATTGTTCCAAGAAAAAAATACTTGTTTGTACGGGATAAAATTGAAAACGAAATGCTGATGACGTGTGTGTGTCAAAGGCGGCGGCACGAAATGTTGCATGAAGGGGCGAGATTTGAAATCTAACGCTCTGAAACGTTATTTTCTGCATTTTGAGGGGCAAATTTTGCTGACACAAAGGGCTTCAGCTAGATTTTGAGAGGGGCGACGCCCCGCAGAATTTTTCGGGTGTTCGACCGCCAAATCTGCCCCCCCCCCCTCATGTGCCGCCGCCACTGAAATCAATAATTATTTGACGCTTTTAAAACAAAAAATGCTCGTCCTCAGTTATTAGATTGAATACCCGCGAACGACTTTATAACGTCGCGCTGAGCTCGTTTCAATTTCCTGTAAAATAACTTACATGTCGATGCGTAATATAAGTCGCATGGAACCCGTTCGTAACAAGACGCAACACGGGGACTTTCGCTTTAATATTATTAGATTTATTATGTTGTGTTTGACTATTTTAATTCAATATGCACTCATAATAATTGGCGAGTTTCAATTCAATACGCGTTGGTGACGCCGCATCTACCGTGCACCGCGCCTAATTTGCAAACAACTTTGCGAACATTCGGAGTATCCCTGTACTTGTCATTTGAACTGTTTTGTATTCGCAAAGTGAGATCGACTCAAATGTCACTATGCGTCACTAACATGGTACTACGGTACATTCATATAAAATGTCGACAATGAGCACTCTTTCAGAATCCTTCAGAATTCCACGACACGAGGCACCTGGTATCAACGGGTGGTTCAAAAAGACAGAAAACCATTATTAACATGCCTCATAAACATAAACAACCTCCACGTCGTAAACGACACTAGAAAACCTATAACGGGGTAGCGTTATTGTACATGAAGTCGACCAGTCTATAAACCGACCGACCTTTAATACCCCGCTTTCATAGTCCTGGTGATATTTGCTTTGTGATATCAACCCAGGGAACAATACCAACCCAACGCTGTCTATTATTACTATAAGCAATGTCAAACGGCTAATGTAGCCTAAACTATGGCTTACGACGAGACCATCGAATTGACCACCATGACGTTGCCATGGAAACATGAAAGTGGTTTAAAGCCCTTATATGCATTTGTATATAGGCCGGATATCAACAGGTGTTTTTGTTAGCCCACACAAATGAAAATTTCGGCAGCTTGGAAAGGCTACTAGCGAGGGATTAATTGGAATATGTTATTTTGAAGGTACAATGCACTTACCCAATGTTTCTATCGAATGAAAATCCATTCGGTGGTGACTGTCGATGAGGCGATCGACCTAACCCGCCAGGGGGTGCACTTACGTTGATGCCCGAGGGAGATTTAGGTGCCACGTAAAGCCTGGGCTTAGGCAAAGAGAACACCGTACCGTTACTGTTAATATAGGCACACTTGCACGACGTTTCAGAAGAGCTGCTTCGACTGGTGCCGCTGTCACTGTTGTTGTTATTGTTGTTGCCTGTCCCAGTGTCAGCTTCATGTGGACTACTAGATTGAATATTGTACATAGGTTTGTACTGAGTCACAGACGGCTTGACTAGGCAGTCAAAGGGAGCTATATCCCTTGGAGTAGCAACATAGTTTAAAGGCGCCCTGTTCACGGTTGGGGTATGCGTCTTGTGACTGTGTTTATAACTGTTTGTGTTCCCATTTGTCTCGCGGTGTTGATCCAACGGCGTATAATATATCGAAGTGTCCTTTCCCTGTGTGTCCTGTGTTAGTTTCTCCAGAGGACCGCCACACGTATGTAGCCTCCTGTACTGTTCAATGTATCTTTTTGAGTCGCTGTGGTGAATAAACTGAAAATTCTCACGATTGCTCACCTGCCGTGGCTTTCTACAGGAGATCGGCCGTACTGTAGAGTTGTTTTTAAGTTTTTCCGGTCTTCTGAATTGCACGTTGGGGTCTGGAAGCCATCCACAGATGTCGTCGCAGAATTTCGACGGGTCAACTTTAGGCGGCTCGACAGGTTGATTCAACCCCTCAAAATGTACCTCCAATAATTGTTCCAGTATTTCAGTATCCTGTTCGACATGGTGGCATGTTTGTCTCCCCATAATCCCTGTAAGACTGGATGGTTTTCTGTCCCGGGTTGCAACGCCATCCATGTAGATACGGTAGAGGCGGATGTCTGCATTTATAACCTGTGCGACTCGATCGATTTTACGGCGGTGTGTCACACTCGTTCAGGCAAAATGCCAAATGCTTGCATGTCTACTAACCGACAAACGCAACGACATTGAGAAAAAACACGAAAAAAGAAACCGGAACAACAAAAATGTATAGCGTAGGTTTTGTTTTACAATAATATAACACTATATAGTTGATCCTAAACTCTTGCTAACCGCGTAGGTAAACGACTTCGTTATCTTCGTTTATACCCCATTGTGGTACAATCGATGTCATTAGCATCTATTAACAATAACCCCGGGAAGTGAAAACAGCACCTCTAGCTTGGAAGCAAATAATAAATAAAACGCACCCAAACAAAGGCGTGATCGCGACGCTCCCGCGAAGACAGAAGTCATGCAAAGAATCCACGCTGTAGAACAGTCCAAAGTTGAAATGCAATACACATTTATAAAACAAACTGTCCTGGGTGACCTATGCTGCTAGGACAACCAAAAGCGGTAGAAAAATGTTAGCCGGCTAGCCAGTATGATCCCGACCAAAGTGTGTTTGTACCACACCGACGGCAAATATTGGATTGAACTGGCAACAGCGATACTGTTACAATGCCAGGTGAAACTCAACATGCTACTCGTATTGACGACTACTCATGCGCAGTACTTAAGTGCTTCTTAGCTGCATGCACGTGACGTAGCATAATCAATCTCTAATTTGGGGTAAAAACAAAAAAACAGTCACATGAAGTCACAACTATTAGGAACACCGCCAATATTAGTGCCAATGCATGTCATGGCTAAAATTAAAGATGGACATAAGGACTTCGACCTATATTGATTTCATTGACAGTGAACCGTTTTTTTGTCGGCTCGATTCGATATTTCGCTGCCCACATTCATAATGAAACAACATTTGATGATATTTGCAGAGACATGTATGCAATAATGTATTTACAAGAAGCTAAACATCTTAATGGGGGTAATGACATGCAAACAATCACAATGTACTCAGAATTCTAAAATGTCGCGATGTGAATCGACGCCTGTCGCCTTCGTCAAACATCGGTATCGGCTCACAGGTGCGGCTTCTCACGTGACGCCAGAGGTTTATTCATAGACAGTTTATTTGCAAATTTGGTGAAATAAAACACTTTACCGTGAAGTCAATACAGTGTCGCTTCATGTCACGTGATACAAGTGTTGCTATAATTAGAAAATGTAAGAAACTACTCTCCTCTGCCCGGGTATTGAGTTGCGAGAGGGGTCGAATCTTCACTTGATTCTGGGTGGGTATGGATAGAGTGGTTGGTTTCTATGTAGCGAAGTCTACCTCGTCAGGACAGGAAGCACGCACAACGTTAACATGTCTTACCGGTAGTTGTGTCATTACTGCTTCAGGTCAGATCTACTGGACTGGAACTCGATCGATTTACGTTTCAATACATTTATATATTTGACGTATAAACACCGTTTTGACGTCGTCGTTTTGTAGTAAAGTGTAATATGAGGGCGCTACTCGTCGCGTCGCGGCGCGCAGTGTTCGATTTGATATGGGTTCCATGCGACTTATACAATACGTCGTAAAGTAAGCAAATAACACCGAATAAACGGCAAGGTAAAGACTATGTCTAATTATAGTAAATACGTACTGCGTGCGTGACTCGAACCGGCGCTCGCGTACGGCACCTAATCGCCTAGCTTCACGCCACTACACGTCTTCCCCTCGGCCACCGGGCATCCCCAAAAAAGGATGCTTAATAACCGAGCTTTTTACGTGCAGAGAACGTGAAACCCGTCCACGCGATACGCGCCACACAGCATGGCCAGAATGCGGCAAAGGCCTTCAGATCTGGCTGTAGTAGGATGGTGAAAGTAATGGTACAGCATTTTAACAGTGAATAAGTACTGAGAAATAATTTTTAAACTCATAGTTGCTGTCGACATAGGAAGTAAAGTAAGCAAATAACACCGAATAAAGTTAAATAAATAAAGTTCGAGTCACGCACGCAGTACGTATTTACTATAATTAGACATAGTCTTTACCTTGCCGTTTATTCGGTGTTATTTGCTTACTTTACTTCCTATGTCGACAGCAACTATGAGTTTAAAAATTATTTCTCAGTACTTATTCACTGTTAAAATGCTGTACCATTACTTTCACCATCCTACTACAGCCAGATCTGAAGGCCTTTGCCGCATTCTGGCCATGCTGTGTGGCGCGTATCGCGTGGACGGGTTTCACGTTCTCTGCACGTAAAAAGCTCGGTTATTAAGCATCCTTTTTTGGGGATGCCCGGTGGCCGAGGGGAAGACGTGTAGTGGCGTGAAGCTAGGCGATTAGGTGCCGTACGCGAGCGCCGGTTCGAGTCACGCACGCAGTACGTATTTACTATAATTAGACATAGTCTTTACCTTGCCGTTTATTCGGTGTTATTTGCTTACTTATACAATACGTGTAAGATAATTTTTTCGTTTACACGAAATTCGGACACGCGCTACGCCAAAGCGACGTAGACGTCGTTCCGCGTCGTATTCGACCCGACTTTTCAACGCGGGTAATTTGTTTCCACGATATTCGAATGCGCGCCATGTGGCGACAACGTCACTTCATAACAGATTGTAACATCTCTACTACTCTAGTATTAATCTACCTTTACAAAGAAGTGGATTGTGTTTCATAGATTTGGGGGTTTCTATTATGTTTCGCGACTCCAAGCGTCGTTTTATCATTTTCATGTATGAAGTACACGTAAGACAGGATATGAGTTATGTCTATATTATGCGTTTTCACCAGTTTTGTGCGTTTAAATAAGACCTCGTGTATCCAAGTACTAGGTGATATTGTCTAAAACACGTTGAATCAAAGTCTTACAGTCGATTAGGCGTTCCATGGAACCTGTGCCTCCTCACCCTAGGTACAGTGAATTAGGCCTTCCCATTTAGTCTGAAACCCTACCCCGGGTACAGTGGGTTAGGCCTTCCCATGGAGCCTGTACCCCTTCATTTTGGATGCAGTAGATTAGGCCTTCCCATTTAGTCTGTACCCCGTCACCCTGAGTAAAGTAAATTAAGCCTTCCCATGTAGTCTGAAACCCTACCCCGGGTACAGTGGATTAGGCCTTCCCATGGAGCCTGTGCCTCTTCACCCTGGGTAGGCCTTCCCATGTATTCTGTGCCTCCTCACCCTGGGTACAGTAAATTGGGCCTTCCTACAGTAGATTTGGCCATCTCACGGAGTCTGTACCCCCTCATCCTGGGTACAGTAGATTAAACTTTCCCATTGTGTCTGTGACACACTCACCCTGGGTAGCTTAGGCCTTCCCCCGGAGTCTGTAGCACATTCAACATAGGTACAGTGGATTTGACCTTCATATGAAGTCTGTAGCACACACACAATGGAAACAGTGGACTCTAATTGTGTTTAATTAAGGTAGATTATGAATATATCTACCCATTATGAGTCCGATGCAAGAACCACCGTGCAACTGGTATTCAGTTCAATAGTAATCTTTACTTCTTCATTAGACGATTTAGGTATGATATTTCCAAATTGGTTAAATCGAGATATATGCATATTTGAATTATCTGGACGCAGTAATACACATTTTGGTAAATGCATTCCATTTCGATCAACACACGTGTTTCTCACTTGTCTGTTCTTTGCATCACATTTTGAAGTGTACAAGAGTCTGACCAATAAACCAGATAACATTCCATGCCACACGTTTGCCAATATTTTCAACACTTATATTAATAAAGCATGTAAAATTAGCCCAAACCTGGTCAAGTCTACTTTTAATGTTTTTTGTACCAGGCGACAGTTCCGGACATAGAATGTCACTGTTGTCTCTCCTGACTTTTTTGTATGTGCAAATTGCAAGTGCTAGTGCTTACACGTTGTGCATGTTTGCCACAGAAGTCATACTCAAGTTTGGGAAAGGGCTGTGCGGCCATCTCCCTATCAAATGGCAATTTAAGGCGCTATTCTGGCGTCAATTAGACACGGTCGAACACAAGCACCTGTGGACCTTAACTAAGGTTCTCCCAAAATCGCATTCGTTAGTGAATGAATCTCAGTCAGTGGAATTGGCCTTCCCATTGAGTCTGTGACACACTCGATTCTTTTGATTTAAGCCTAAGGTACGATTTGATATTGGGTATACCGATCATGAGTCTGTTACGACAACCACTGATCAAGTCTGGATCAACTCATAAACTACACTTAGTGAAACTTTTGTAATGAAAAGAAAGTAAGTTCAATGCTCAAGTACAGGTGCGTGTATATAGACAATTTATCATGTTTATTTGATATGACAAAATCAACATTGATTCACCATGAAATCATCATATCACAAAGCATAATACATTTTAGATGTTTTGAACTTGTGTTGCTAATTCAACATTTCCTTGATGTTCAACAATAACAATGACCTGATGTCAACAAATCAGCGTTGATTCAATGCTGCAATTTGCTTGTTCGATGTCAAGACGTGATTTCAACCAATATCAAACGTGGATCCAACGTAATGTGCCCACTGGTTTTTTTCCTTCCTGCATAGTTAATAAAACAGTAGTAAACCCCTCTGTTGATGCAAATGACAGATTTTTTTTTTCAATCTGTACATTAGAAAACAACATTGTGAATGTGCCACACCCCACCGCCCACACTTGTAGTAATGACGCTGCGACAGCCGTCGTAGTTGAATAAATGAAAACAATACTATTCAAGGACATCGTGTGCTCTATTTTTAAATGTCATATATTATACTCATATATTAGACTGTCACTGTAAATGCTCAAATTGTAGCTGTCCCCCAAGTGCCCGTTGTCAGGATACACAGGATTCAAGGCGTTGCTACCATTCAAGTTATTCACTGTGGCAACCGTCTAACATTTTCAGATTTCTCTTCTATACACGTTTTGTTAAGAATTTAGTATTTTTGTCCGTAATTGTCATAGTAAAATTGTTTTTCTTCATTTTTTCTGTGCACATTTTTATTACAATTCACCATCTATTTGTACCAATATGTCACCATCACTGAACGGGAATGTTTCCACCACTGTTCTCGCACCTCACCCTTTACCGACATGTCGCCATCACTGAACGGGAATGTTTCCACCACTGTTCTCGCACCTCACCCTTTACCGACATGTCGCCATCACTGAACGGGAATGTCACCACCATTGCACTGTCACCTCATCCCTGTAACAACATGTCGCCATCACTGAAATGGAATGTCACCACCACTGTTCTCGCACCTCACCCCTGTAACAACATGTCGCCATCACTAAACGGGAATGTCACCACCACTGTACTGGCACCTCACCCCTGTACCAAATGTCACCACCACTGTACTGGCACTTTACCCCTGTACCAAATGTCACCACCACGTGCACTGTACTGGCACCTCACTCCTGTACCAACATGTCGCCATCACTGAACGGGAATGTCTCAGCCACTGTACTGGCAACTCACCATGCACCAACATGTCGCCATCACTGAACAGGAATGTCACCACCATTGCACTGGCAGCTCACCCCTGTACCAACATGTCGCCATCACCTAACGGGAACTTGAATGTCACCACCACTGCATTGGCAGCTCACCCCTGTACCAAATGTCACCATCACTGGACGGGAATGTGACCAACACCGTATTGGCACCTAACCACTGTACCAACTGTCGCATCACTGAACAGGAATGTCACCACCCCTGTACTGGCAGCTCACCCCTGTACCAACATGTCGCCATTACTGAACGGGAACTTGAATGTCACCACCACTGCATTGGCACCTCACCCCTGTACCAAATGAACGGAAACGTCACCACCACTGCACTGGCAGCTCACCCCTGTACCAAATGTCGCTATCACTGAACAGGAATGTCACCACCACTGCACTGGCAGCTCACCCCTGTACCAACATGTCGCCATTACTGAACGGGAACTTGAATGTCACCACCACTGCATTGGCACCTCACCCCTGTACCAAATGAACGGGAACGTCACCACCACTGCACTGGCAGCTCACCCCTGTACCAAATGTCGCTATCACTGAACAGGAATGTCACCACCCCTGCACTGGCAGCTCACCCTTGTACCAACATGTCGCCATTACTGAACGGGAACTTGAATGTCACCACCACTGCGTTGGCACCTCACCCCTGTACCAAATGAACGGGAACGTCACCACCACTGCACTGGCAGCTCACCCCTGTACCAAATGTCGCCATCACTGAACGGGAATGTGACCAACACCGTATTGGCACCTTACCACTGTACCAACTGTCGTATCACTGAACGGGAATGTCATCACCACTGCACTGGCAGCTCACCTCTGCACCAAATGTCGCCATCACTGAACGAGAAGGTCAACACCACTGTACTGGCACATCACCCCTGTACCAAATGTTGCATCACTGAACAGGAATTTCACCACCACTGCACTGGCAGCTCACCCCTGTACCAAATGTCGCCATCTCTGAACGGGGAAGTCACCAGCACTGTACTGGCATCTCCCACCTGTACCAAATCTCGCTATCACTGAACGGGGAAGTCACCATCGCTGTACTGGCATCTCACACCTGTACCAACATGTCGCCATCACTGAACGGGAATGTCACCACCATTGCACTGTCACCTCATCCCTGTAACAACATGTCGCCATCACTGAAATGGAATGTCACCACCACTGTTCTCGCACCTCACCCCTGTAACAACATGTCGCCATCACTAAACGGGAATGTCACCACCACTGTACTGGCACCTCACCCCTGTACCAAATGTCACCACCACTGTACTGGCACTTCACCCCTGTACCAAATGTCACCACCACGTGCACTGTACTGGCACCTCACTCCTGTACCAAATGTCACCACCACTGTACTGGCACCTCATCCCTGTACCAACATGTCGCCATCACTGAACGGGAATGTCTCAGCCACTGTACTGGCAACTCACCATGCACCAACATGTCGCCATCACTGAACAGGAATGTCACCACCATTGCACTGGCAGCTCACCCCTGTACCAACATGTCGCCATCACCTAACGGGAACTTGAATGTCACCACCACTGCATTGGCAGCTCACCCCTGTACCAAATGTCACCATCACTGGACGGGAATGTGACCAACACCGTATTGGCACCTAACCACTGTACCAACTGTCGCATCACTGAACAGGAATGTCACCACCCCTGCACTGGCAGCTCACCCCTGTACCAACATGTCGCCATTACTGAACGGGAACTTGAATGTCACCACCACTGCATTGGCACCTCACCCCTGTACCAAATGAACGGGAACGTCACCACCACTGCACTGGCAGCTCACCCCTGTACCAAATGTCGTTATCACTGAACAGGAATGTCACCACCACTGCACTGGCAGCTCACCTCTGTACCAAATGTCGCCATCACTGAACGGGAATGTGACCACCACTGTATTGGCAGTTCACCCCTGTACCAAATGTCGCCATCACTGAACGGGAATGTGACCAACACTGTATTGGCAGCTCACACCTGTATCAAATGTCGCCATCACTGAACGGGAATGTGACCTACACCGTATTGGCACCTCACCACTGTACCAATGTCGCATCACTGAACGAGAATGTCACCACCACTGCACTGGCAGCTCACCCCTGTACCAAATGTCGCCATCTCTGAACGGGGAAGTCACCAGCACTGTACTGGCATCTCCCACCTGTACCAAATCTCGCTATCACTGAACGGGGAAGTCACCATCGCTGTACTGGCATCTCACACCTGTACCAACATGTCGCCATCACTGAACGGGGATGTCACCACCACTGCACTGGCAGCTCACCCATGTACCAAATGTCGCCATCACTGAACGGGATTGTCACCACCACTGTACTGGCACCTCACCCCTGTACCAAATGTCGCCATCACTAAACGGAAATATCACCAACATTGTACTGGCACCTCGCCCTGTACCAAAATGTCGCCATACCTGTATGTGAACTTCACCATGACTGCACTGGCACCTCACCCCTGTAACAAATGTCCGCCATTACTGCACGTGGACGCCGCCACCACCATTGTACTGGCATCACAAAACTGTACCAAAACTCGCTCCTACAGGAACCGTGCCACAACTAAACAATGGGAATATCTCGTTTGTTTTAAAATATATGCCTAACATTTATTGTTCTGATGTTATTTAGGAGTTGATTCAAGTGAATATGAATCATGAATATTTGAAAATTGTGCTGCGAGAGTGAATGTCTATATTTAGGGATAGTAGAAAATCGTGTTAGATATTTATGAGACAGTGAATAAATAAGTTATTATTTATTTGATCAAAAGTGAAAAGGCTTATGTGAAGATTACAGAGCTTATGTATATTCAAATTGTCTAAATAAAGGGATTGAAGGTGCACTATAATCAGAAGACGTGATAAGGGAGACAAGTTCTCTATTGTAGTACGATAATTGAAGTGGTATAGACGTGACCCCATATTTCAATATATCACATAATTTGTGGTAAGATTAAAGAATTGTGTAACAAGAGGAGAATAGAATTATTTCCATTTTTGGGAGCAATGTTTTTGTGAACTTTTTAAATATGGGATTGGTTGTCAATGGTCACACCCAAATAGCACGCCCTCTATCACTCAGTTTTGACAGCTTTATTTGGTGAATTCATTATCATTAATTACTTTTGTCAACATTGATGGTTAGTTTATTGGCATTACACCAATCACAGACTTTCTGAAAATGGTCATCAGTCTGGGCTAAGTTGACGGTGTTATGTTTGAGGAATTTAAGTAAGTTTGTGTCATCTGCAAATAATCTGAAATGGAAGATGTCAGTTGGGTGGGCTAAGAATTGATCCCTGTGGGACCTCAGGTACGCACACAGGGAGTCCAGGAACTATGATCAACTGTACGCGCTCCCTATGAGCGCGGGGGGGGGGGGGGTATCGGCTGGTATCTAGTGTAAGAAATAGACAAGGGATCAAGGCTCCAGCCAGCTCATATTTTGTTAACAACCAATCACAAGACTGGTTACGAACCAGTTGAGCAAGGCTAACCGAGTCGTGACCTCGATGTGGTTCGTAACCTGTCTTGTGATTGGTTGTTGACAAAATGCTGAACAGGCCACGCCTCCAACTATGCCGTGCGTTGGGGCAAACCGTTAGAAATTCCTAAATGGAGTCAATTTGTGTAGTTTTCTTGATTTATTCCGCAGATATCGGTAAAGTGTAGGCAAAGCTTTGGCGAAATTTGAGGGAGCAACTAATATTCTTCAACCTGGTATTTTTTCGAGTTTAAAAAATGTGAGCTGGCTGGAGCCTTCATCCTTTGTCTAATTCTTGCACTAAATAACAGCCGATACCCCCCCCCCTCTCATAGAGACTGCGTACTACACTTGATTATAGTTTTCCCGGGCTCCCTGTGGTACGCACTGAATATTAGTATTTTGGTATCATCGTTGGAATCTCAGTTCGAATGCACACAAACTGATGACGTATCACTACACTACACATACATACATACATACATACATACATACATGTACATACATGTACATACATACATACATACATACATACATACACACACATGCGCAGTTTGTGATATCAGACTCTGGGTCACCTGAGCCCAGCTGTTTTGCTTACGAGTGCCGCTATTGTACACTGTCCCAGTACGTGATTGTGCGGCTCTGTTTTATAAAATGTGGATTTTTGGCCATGCATCCTTGATTTGGAATCCCGAGTTCGAATACGAAGACAGAGTGGCTGGATACGTTAAGGGATACACGAGGCGAATGTGGGGGAAATCAACGAGATTCAGAGGTACCCACGAGAATGTAGGTAGAACGTTGTGATCTTTGTGCCGTTGGGTCAAATTTTTGCCGAGTCTACACTGTTGTGATGTATACCGTAAAGTCCGTACAAATACCAATTAATGGTTTCGCAATAGTAAAAATAAAATAACACCGATGTAAAGAACGACGGGAACTGTTCAAACGCACTTTTCACTTTCTACGACTGTAGCTAGGTTGGGTCGTCGGATCAGGTTAGGCCCCTGGCAACAATCCGAATTGCTGTCTATTCCTTACGTAAGTGATATCCCACCCGTGTGATTGGTCAGTTATAACATTCACAAGGTTGGGTTTTTATTTTTAGTAATACTATCGTGGGAAAACCGGAAGTAGCATGCCGTAAACAAGAAGGCTGACAGAAGAGTTCGCGAGGGTATCGGTTATTCGGTGCCCGAGTCTGACATAATGTTCGGTCGTGACAACAACTCTATTAGCCGTTTTGCAGTTGTCAAAAATCGGCACAGTTTCGAGTACGAGTGTATTTTTCAGTTATACAGCAACGGCTTTGAGAAAACGGACGCCCTTGTCGTAGCGAATTATATATAGGCCAAACCACATTCCCTCAACTGTGGCCAAACGTATGGAAAAATCAGCTGACCGTGACCCCAGCCACACTAGCAAGTATTATAATCTGATTGGATTAGGTCACGGGCGTAAACAAAATCGTTCGAACGAGTACATCCTCGCTCTCATACATTATTCAGTGAGATACTAAAAAAGCTATGACCGTATACCTAAAGTGACACCAGGTGTTGGTATATCTAGACGTATACAAAAAATATTCTTGAAACCAGACGACAAAAGCTAGTCGTTAATCAAATTAAGCAGAATCTCGTTGGCACAAAAAAACAGTACGTGTTTTGCCGTGGGCCTCGATTGATCTAGGACAACGTTCCTGGATCTGAATCAGTTCTGTGTCCTTGTAAAATTAGGCGGCGAAAGAGAAGATGTCAGGAGGGAGGGAGTAGCGTTCATGGCATTTTCAAAACAGAAACATTAACTACACTGTTGTGTTTAACGCTTCATGCATTTATTTATTTATAATAATGTATCATGTTTACAATATTAATAATATCAAAATATTCAATAGTAAACACTCAAAATCCCTTCAAAAACATTTTCACATTTCGATATCTTTATGGCGTGATATTTAATGTCGATGTATTCCCGAGAAAGCATAGTAAACGGACGGAGCGATAAAAAAATAGTAAAAATAATTATTAAAATATGTTGATGAAATCAATAAAAAACACTGTACTAAAATATTAATAATATCAAAATAGTTTGATGAAATCAATACAAAATTTACACTAAACAAACAATTTTCAAGTTTAAAAATTTTACAATTTGAAAACAATCACACCATTTTCATATCCTCTATGACGTTTAATAATATAGAATAATTGCTGTGAACAAAAATAATAAATCAATGAAAAACATTGCAATTAAAAAATTACATCGTCTCCGTTATTTTCTGTGACGTGTTTAACGGTACGTTATTGCTAATATATCGATGCCAAAAAGGCCAAACGTGAAAGCGTAACTACGACAAAGACGGGTTTCATAAGTCAAAAATATAAATAATATAAACGTGCAAACTTGTGTACTACATTTTAGATGCATTTTTTATTTTTTTTTTATTTTATCAGTCCGCTTTTACCCAAATTAAATGATTAACTTGCATATTGCAAAATATGATTAGTGCAAATAAGCTGACAAGCAGATTGCAAACTTAACGAATTCACGTTTGATTTCAAATCCACCAAGTTTATTAATAAGTAAATTAATTAATTAAACACACAAATTGTCTATTTTACATTGTAATTATTAAAATTGTAAACCATGACATGGACGGAAAAATGCATAACTTGTTTCGTGCTCATTCTCATGATTCTTCATGATAAGTAAGACTGAGACAAGAAATTAGTCTTGCGAACAGTGCTCTCAAAAAACTTATCAAATGGCTGGTGCTTGATCCACAGCCGAAGTTTGGTTAGTGGATTAAAACTTATGGTATGTGATTGATTGGATTTGGGTCATTTGAGTCACAATTCGACTGTTCTTGGATCGATCTGGGCGTTTGTGGGTCGGTTGGGTCGTTTTAATATATGTAAGCGGTCATTATGAGAAAGGTCTCAGAAGATGCACGTATTTTTTGACCCAACTACACGAGCAAATTGTTATACCACGATTTAAATGTAATTTTTGCATATTGCTTTGTTCTATAATGACGCAAAATAGAACCTGGCCCAACTATATCTTCATTTGTAAACTGGTCGAGGTCGGTTTTGCATATCTGTTCATCTCTTTTCATGAATATGTGAAGCCAGTGAGTTGTAACATTATACCTTAAAAATTCAGGATTGTACAAATAAGCTACTACATACAGCCAGTGAAATACTCTCAGACCACGCTGGTCTAGTGTTGTCACAAAGATGACACGCACTACATAACATATCAAACTACTAAATTAAATGTAGTCTAAGGTAAGATCGGGAGTAAGGTGACAAGGACTTAGCAATTATCTGAAGATCTAACTGTTGCCTGAATTATTCCTCCTTCAAGGATGCTATGTATCTGTCGGAATTTGCTTTCATAAAAAAATCAAAATATGTAGAGAAGCTAACTAAAAGCTATTGACGATTTTGTTGCGATATGTTTGAGATACGATATATAAAAGAAAAACTTAATAACGGAAAGTAAAACCATAAAATTAGTATATTACATAAAATTAGTAAATATACATAAAAAATGAAAATAAAAAAAATTAAGTCTTATACCTATATATTGGATTTTGATCAGACTGTAATTTACTCAAATGCACACTTTGTGTATGATGGGTCTTTGTGTAGGCAAACAACAGAAATTTTTCTGGAAAGGTATTTTTGAATTAATTAACCCAATTGATTTGCCTATTTATTAGGCTAGTAAATACCACACTGGGCATTCCACATCAGAACTATATGGCATACATTTACTATTATTTGCATCATACTATTCACGATAGTGGACATATTGCGGAATATAATCCTACACAAATATGTTACAATATCTAATATTGAGTCAGAAATAATGTTTTATCATATTTAGAACCCATATATTGTGATAAATATAAATATTGGGTCACTATAACTAATCATACTACTGGCCTTAGGTCTATTAGGACCTAATCAAGCATAAAACAACGAAAAAGAAATTGTTTGCTGATGTTATTTCTACCTAAATCTAAGCCGGCTAAACTGTGGGCAAACACTTACGGAAAACGTTTACGCTCATGTCAGAGTAGCATGGAAACAAGAGTTGATGAGGATTACGTACTTGTTCTACAACTTAACGTTTTGTAGAAATGGCGTGGACGTGAAACGTCTGGTTATCAAGTGCTTAGAATTAGTCAAAATAGTTTTTTTGGAATAATATTTAAACTAAGACAATTAGTAAAACATTTATTGAAATTTCTGGCTCATATATTTAGAAAACACAAATGTTTTTATATAATAGCTCATATACTATTTATATTTATTTATTATTATTTCTTTTGTTTATATATTAATATATTTTATAGTGAGAATTCATTTTCAGTGACGAATGCACGAGGGGAAATTATTTAGCCTATCCAGTTTGTGAGTTTAATGTACTATTATTCTTTATGGACTGGATACGGCTTTTGCGACCCGAGGTCGTACGGCGGAAGCGCCCGAGCTTGCGAGGACTCGTAAGCCGTACGACCGAGGGCAGCAAAAGCCGTATCCAGTCCATAAAAGTTTTATCATATACCTTATATGAAAAAAGTGTCTTTAGTTATGTTATTTTTCGCTCGTCTGGCCCAAAAGAAAAGCAATTCGATACAGGCCTTTTTACCGGCACGGATTTATACGGAGGATTCTAAACGACGCAAACGCGTCAATAACTCTCACACAATACACAAACGAATGTCACCAAATATATCCACAAATTACGTTTTAATGAAACAGCAAATGAACGTAAATTTATAACAATATTTTAACGGTAATAAATACGAACTCATTATAAACTTTCTTTGAACACTACAGCTAAGTTAGTCATTTACTGACCGTCCGACAACGGGCGTTTTCTTAGAGCTGTTGTTGTAGCCGCAGGTAGGGACACGTTGATTTCATAGACAAACTGTAGTCGGTGAACGAGAAACAATTGCTTGACAAGAAGCAATTTGGTTTACAGTTTCAGATTCTGGCGTAGCTCAATTAAGAATATCTGAAATGCGCCGATTATCTTCCGTGAAGACAGTATCGTCACAGTCAGCTGGCATCGGCTGACTGAGTATCGTAGTGCTGTAAACTTGACACGTTTTTGTGACCAGTTATCTTTATGATTGGTTGTGGTGGAATGCCGGCTTTCGTCAGGGTAACAATGAGCCCAACTGGTCTTTCGGTATTTTTCCCATCCACTGAATAATATCGTCAGCCATTATCGGAGCGCAGACTCGAATTACCCGCTTTGTTTGTAAACAGAAAGTAGTTCCAGGAAATAGGCGCGTTTACCATATATGGTAAACGAGGCCCGGGCGTGATATGGACAATTATTGCACGGCTCGCGCCTCGGGATTCCCATAACGTTACGAGGCCGGGCAATACGAGGTATATGATAAGAAACAATTAATTCCGTATAATGAGATATGAACTTTGCAAAAAACAAAAAAAAAAGTTAAATGACTTTGATAAAAAACACTTGTTTGTCACATATGTAGACAATTGAAACAACAACGCTTTCAAATATTATATTATGTATTTCGAAAAATCACAATTTCATACCACCATAATCATAATGTGATATTTTCTTGAATTTCGCCCATCTCATATCAAGCTCTACATACTCAGACTAGGATATGTAAATGGAAAACTTAGATGTGAGAAACAATATCAATATAGATGCATCTTTCTTGCCTGATGACGTGTATCCAACTTCCAATCATTACTCCTGATTTGATGTACGTCATATGCAAAGAGAGTATACATATGACGTCTATATTTCATACATATGGCCACCTCAGAAACTCAAATGAACTTTATAAGGCACAGATTGTCTTTTCAATAGTTTTGGTACAATTACAATATAGATGACACGATAAATCGACAGAGGGTGTGCTTTCATGTGTGGCGTTTATGTTTCACATGCTAACGTTGTTGTTTAATTGTTATTTTCAGCCTGGCAGAGCAGCAGTTCTAATTGAAGACCCACAGGTAATACTGCAACGATATTTCTCGTATAAAGTCGTGTATTTTAGCAAAGAATTAATGAACATTTGAACACCAATTTATGGACTACTGAAAAAACAATATAAATGTCGAGTTTACCAGACAACAGGACAGGTAACTTTGAAAACTTGCCTGCCCTACTCAAAATTTACCAGCCCTGTTTATGTTTTTAATATCATATTTACTTTTAATAGTTTCACTATATTTCACTCAATCAGTTTCACTTCAATGACTTTCATTCAAGTAAGAAAAATCTGATTCATAATCAACTGGAACTCTCGCATATTGTGAGAGTTCATTGAAATCACGCATAGTATAGGATTACAAATCATGCATAGTGTGAAAGTTCGCCAGATCACGCATCGTTTATGGATTGTTGTTATTCATACTCATGTTACATGTTGCACGTGTCAAATCGGACACATCAGTCCTCTAGGTACATAATTTTGACAACAATCATACATCCGTAGACATTTGGGATGAGTAATATTTTACCTTATTTTTTTAAAAACATCTACCCGACCACAGAGCTAGTAACTTGAAATTTTCACCAACCCAACCGAATAATTACCCATGCTGGGCGTATGGGTGTGCAGTAATTTCAAACACTGCACTGCTTAATGTATTGGGAGTTCCGTGTCTCATGGTACGAAGTTACCCTCATGACCAGTCAATGGGTTTCTTACCATTAGATTTATTTTAACTTCACTTGGTTCATTTGTTGTTTGTCAATATCTTCGCAAAAGGGACGGCTTAGTGTTAACGTTGTTCGGCAAGGTTTACCTGACACTACTTTCTGTTTCCTTGCAGGGCATTACATGGGGTGTGGCATACGAAATAAAAGATGAGAATAAAGACAAAGTTTTTGAAAAGCTCCAGTCACGAGAACAGCGGCCGCCATTCCCTTTGACATTCTACCCCCACACAGAAAACAGCACGCCTATTGATGTGTTATCATACATTGTTATAAACGAAGCCAACAGACACATACATTCGTCTTATATCGGACCAGAGGATACGGAAACTACCGCCAAACTTATAGCAACTGCAATCGGACCGACGGGACTGCGCAATGATGACTACCTTTTCAAATTGGGAGATTTCTTACGAGAAGTTCCTTCTGCAGATGATCCTTACATCTTTGAACTGGAAACGTTGGTAAAAAAGTATCAATCTTGAGTTTTAATGTGCTAACATCGTCTGTACACCATTATCTGTATTGAAATAGAAATAGAAATCATACAAATCCAATATCTAAATCATAAGTCTAACGGGGGAAAGTACAAGTCCATGGACAAAACACGCTATACGAGAGACACAAACAGTGAAAGAATGACATGTGGATCCCAAGGCACACACACATGAAGTGATGTCATGTGTTTCGAAAAGAGTGAGCACAACCTGCTCCACATGCGACACTCTCCATATATCAATCTAAGTTGTATTCAGGTACATAGGACAAATGACATCAGAGACCATCTGTTTAACAGTACGATTATATTTTCACACAAGGTCCTGCCAAAAATGTGTTAAATGTCCTGGCAAGATGCTCTCCAGAGAAGCCCTGGCCTAATATCTTGAAATAGAAAAATCTATGGCGCGTTATAAGTTCAGTATATGTGTTACACGCCCTATCATAGCGAACAAGAGTTGAAATGTATACACCATAGGCTGGAGCATGTGGAATGTTACTGGTAATGCGTGGGAAATTAATGATGGCGAAATCGAAATCATCTCTTTTGTCTTATAGCCTGTTTTAAAGATGTGACCTTTAGAATCAAATTCTAGACAAATGATGCAGAAGTATTTGATTCTGTTTCTTTTATTTATAGTTCAGGTGGGTATATCCTCGGCAGATAATCAATGAAAGTAGGATTGTTGATGGATAGTACCTGAACGTGAACTTACAATAAATTTGGCTTGTTTGTATTTTTATCTTTTACCAATTTTATGCATGTTCTTCTGATCACTTTGATCACTGAATCTTTAGATATGTACTCTTATATTTAGTATTTTATTATGTGCATTTACACCGAAAATCCACAACTCTCCAAATATAACCTTACACATTTAAATTTGATTGAACAAATAAATTAATTGTAACCCCAATCCGGCCTTTTTTTGTTTTTTACATACAAACTAATTAACACGAAATACCTCCTTTTAAAAGCAATCGCGCAAGGAGATTATTTGTCTTCCTAGCGTCGGGCAAATGATCACCTGTGCTTGGGCACAAACGCCCATATTCGGGCAGTAATATATAACCATGCTAGTAATGTAATGCAAGAGATAACAGCTGTCATCAAGTTGCAGCAAATGCAATACTTAATTTACGTTAATTGCAGATGAACTAAAAAACTAACAGTGTTTTCTCAACTCGCATCTTTGGGTATGTTTATAATATATCCAAGCCTACAGGTTTGCGGACAAATCGGACTGTTAAGTATTTACCGTCATTCCGATGCCAGTCGCGATATGTTCGACAGTTTTCTGTTTCGATGGGATGAGTGTGTATTTGTTGGTTTGTTGATTCAAGTTATTCGATGTTACACACTATAAGGTGTGGCTAGTGTTACAAGTTTTCTGTATACTTATTTGATATTGGTATTGGTATTTATTGTAAATGTTCTGACCGTGCTTCCCCAACAATATTTCTGTTAAATATACCACCATAATACGAAAGGTAAACTCAAAGTAAAAAAATCCCTGATTATGTTTTCTAGGTCGCCTAAACTTTGAGCATGTAAATATGTTTTAACTTTCTTGCTACTTTATATTCAAACCACCAGTTCTATATAAAAAAAACACACAATGGAAATTAATTTCTTTAATCGAAACAGCAAAGTTTCGCACCCTAAATAATCTCAGCAAGTTTATCTTATACTTCATGAATGAATGGCATTTAATTCATTATTTTCCGCATTTCAACTAACTAATAATTTTATGACGTGTCATTCACTGAAAGGTTCGTGTAACGCTGATACAAACGCTACGTCCTCAATGATGTTCACACGAATATTATATGAATAATAGTACTATTACTTATTATGGTGTCTACGTGTAAGGGTATATTGAGAGAGTACGGGAGTGTCCAACCTTTAGCTTGTAAAATACAATGAACCGTTACTTTTTGTGAGACAATTCGGAAAGTGGCTTGAACAAATGACAAGTTGAGTGTACATGCATATTAATTAATAATTATTACAACAACATTTATGTCAACGTGACATGACCAAATCACGTGACATTTCATCAAACCGTATCGTATCAGCAGAATTATATTGTTTGTTCTTCTATTCATACAAATATATTAGTCTTCGAAATAATCCACCAGAAAACTTTTAACAGCCCCGATCCCATAAGTCATATACATAAGCGTTTAAACGAAATTCATTTTTAATTCCCATGGCCACGTACCATTATATAAGTATGTTTTTTTCTTGCCATTGATAAGAGTAAATCAAATGCAAAATTGTAAACTGTGCTTCAAATTACCAAGGTATGCGAGCAAACTACGTCATAAACTGAGACCATTTTGTATTACATGCTAATAGCGATATACAAGTGCGATAACGTATCTTATATTTTAGTTTCACAAATTTTAGTGAATGACTATATCCCATACAGGGCAACTTTGAAGACAAGACAAACAATATCAACCTCATTCCGAATAATATATAAATATTTTTAAAACTTAATGGATTAATACTTTTTGACCAACTTTTCCAGTTCAAAGATGTACGGATCATCCGCAGAAGGAACTTCTCTTAGGAAATCTGCCAGTTGGAAAAGGTAGTCATCATTTCGTAGTCCGTTCGTCCCAATAGCAGTTGCAATAGATTCAGCTGTAGTTTCCTTTTTCTCTGGTCTTATGAAATCAGTGTGCATGTGTTCGGTGGTTTCATTTAAAACAATGTATGCCAACACATCTATGGAGGAGGCGTTTTCTAAATGGGGATAGAATATCAAAGGAAATGGTGGTAATTCTTCACTCGTATATATAGCTTTTTCAGTATATTTTCTTTATTCTCGTCTTTTATTCTGTATGCTACGCCCCATTGTAATGCCCTATAGGAAAACAGGAATATTGTCAGATGGGCTGTTTGAATAACTTTAAAAATAACCACCAAATCGAGTATTTGATTACAACTATATACTGTGATACTGAATCAATATTTAGTATTTTAAACAGTGTGGATTTAACGATGTTAACCAAACATCGATTTCGATATTGCCGAGTGCTACACTTTATCAAATCGTATGGGAGTACGGACGTATAATGGGATTGCCAGTACCACTGATTAATGGATTATATTCAAGGCGTGAGTAAGTAGACGCTTGTTTGCAAACAATGACACGCTATGGCTACCTGACGTATGCGCAGGTGACGACCCCCCTTTAATAATAATCTTAGCTTGTATTTACATCAGTGAACATACACACGTTAGGGTTGTTTCAACTATATTCTCAGTTTATATTTAATTTGTCGTCGTTGTATATATACTGTATTCGGGATTGTGGTAAATCAAACTTCCCCGAACGTGAACGTTGGCATTTAAAGCGCGGTGGTCGTCGCGCAGCGCGTAAATAAACAATGCATTTTACACGCGCTGTATACGTCGTTGCGAGTCCCATATCAAACAGGACGCGGCACGACGACTGCCGCCCTGTAAGGGTTGCTTACTAGATTCACATTTATCAATGCTAAATATAAGAAACACCACGAGGAAACTACAAGAGGCCATACATTTGCAAGACTGTTCAATACGGAATTGTACCACAAAAAAAGTATACAATTATGCAAGTATTGCCCCGTGCTGCGCATAAATACAAAAGACGTACTGTGCGTTTTGTCATTTGCTCATGAATAATTCAATATAAACCACGTGACAATGAAATTACCATTGAAATTTCTTTACCGAGAATCTACAATCTTCAATAGTTTTGTACTCTTTCTGCTGTGGTTGATGTTGTGGGTTCGAGTTCCACTCTCATTTTCAATAGTTGCTTCTATGTATGCAGTGTCTGCTTCACTAACAATATTTGTTTCAGCCAGGTAGAACAAATACTATAATGGTAGGAGACCCACATATATTACCCAGATGATTACTTACCAGTGACTTTTATAATATAGTGATTAATAGAAAATTAGTGATTGGCTAAAATTAGCATTCATGCAAGCCCCTCCCCTAACAATCCATCAGCAGTAACGTCTATAACCGTGTCAATACCATGAAAACTAAATATTGTAAATGTTATGTCCATTTCTACAAATGCATAACAAAATGTATAAATCATAGGATGAATTTCGGGTCATTATGAATTTCATTTCATAATATTTCTATTGATAACAAGTTTGTATATCTCATTACGGGTCGTATTACTTATGAATGTACATGTGTAGTTTGGCACAAAACTAGGGTAATAACGATATGCGAGTAGATACGAAAACTACAGATAAATAATCGTGTGTTGATTGTAAATTTGTAATTAGTATGGATGCGATATTTATTTTTAAATCGTGCATTACGTTTGTGCGTGCATAATTACCCGATTTTTCCCAACAGTTTCTTTTTTGCATCTTCGCTACCCAAGGTCTAAGTTTATTAGGTAAAGCCTCTAAACAGACCATTGCCATAACGACCATCAAATATGCGTATTCTAACAGCGCCCACAGTAGTCAGTTGCGGCTAATCATTGTCCAATTAGTTTGCGTGTTATAAATTCCTCTTTGGAGTTTCATTTTTAACAAAATGGCGGCGCCCATGAATCGTGATATTTGTGATAAAATTGCGAAAGATTTCGGTGTTGGTGCCCTCAAGACTCATCAGATACAGGCAATCGACTCAGTTTTGTGCGAGAAGGATGTCTTCTGTTTTATAATTTGGTACGTCCAAGCTGATTGGGCGCCTTGTTTCGAGGCGCGTCCAATTAGATCTTACTGTTTACGATACGCAATTAGCCTATGCGATCCCGCACGGTATCGTGGAAAGGCATATAGGTCGAAGACACGGGACCGTGCGATTCGGACGATGCATCTACAGTTAGACAAACAAGTTGAAATGTATAAACACAGTTTTGACTGGATTTGATTGTGATTTGTCATAAACGACACGTACAATACTTGTGTGCAGTTGTAGTCATCGTTATTGGACAAAACCAACAAGTGAACATGTGCATTAGATGATCGCATTCTTTCGATGTCAAATACGATGCTAGTTCACTGCGTAAAATACAATGCTGATTTGTTTTTTATTGTATTAAAGTTTATTGTATTGAAGTATTGACGTTTCAGGCCATGACCTCTATCGTTCACTACTTGTAGACAATCCAATTTTGTTTGCATTTTTAAAACTATGCAATATATCTATTATATAACATCACGAAATTGTGGAATCTCTCAAAACTAAAAAAACAAAATGGACAAAACATGAAGCCGGTTTAGGTAGTCTCAAATCTGTCTCTTGGCACACTAAGTATGGGCAACAACGCGGGACAAAAGCTGTTGCGAGGGCGTAACCTGCTTACTTTTACACTGACTGCTTTAATTTAAAGCAGTGGGCAAGATCAACACAATTCTCATCCAATAATTCTTGAATCTTGACACGTATCACTCAGTAGCGAGGACAACACCCGATTTACGACTTCACTACGTAAAATAACTACCGACTCAAGACCGGGAAAGGGGGGGGGGTAATAAATATACACACACACACACCCACCCACACACACACACACACATTCGATAATATATTTTATACTATCAAAATGGTCTTTACAGTAATAAACTTTCTTTTTTCATAAAATGTAGGTATTAGTGTACAATTAGTTAAGACTTGTATTAAACCGCGTAGAAGGCAATCAACAATTTTATCGCAAACCCAAAACCCGCAAATGGTTAGCCAGACTACATAGAAATTGGAGTTCTGCACTTCTGTTTTCCCACAATAAAAAATACATTAATTACCAGATAACTGGGCATCCATCGAACGCAAATACACTGTACGTTAAAATGGTCAACACTTTAAACGCGAACTATTTGGTGCCCGAGATCTTCCGGTTTCCAAAAAAATATGAAATCACATGAAAAATCTAAAATACGCACGAATATATATAGGCATCAAGAAATGATGCTAATGATGAAAAAAGAAGAATAACTACAAACTGAAAAATACAAGTTAGAAAATTACAAGTTAGTTAGAAACTTAAATTGTTTAAATATTTACAATTTTGACAAAATATATACTAAATAAATTCCCATACTATTTAACGAACTGAAAGACTTTATATGTATTCGATTCACGTTTTTTCTGTAATTTTATATCGGGCTTCGCGAATAGCGAGCGGATTTTTTTTGTTCCTCGACGTAACTGTACACAAACTGTGACGCCCTTCGTATTGAATAGCGTCAACACACGATCGAGATTAATTCATCGATACGTTGAAGATTCAAATATTCACCAGGAATATTTGTAAATGGCCTGCATTTTCTTCACAAACTTTAAACGTTATTTTGTCATTGTAAACGAAACACTAATTGCACTAATTTAACATTAATTTAACACTAATTGCACTTGAAAGAACTATTAAGACCGCCTGATTTGCATAAAACTGAAGAACGATCAACTCTATCTGCAATATAATAAAGCTCATTTTTAGGGTAAATGATTTGTGTCCCCGTTATTGTAGTACGTTTTCATTATAGATTATACGTAATTTGAGAAATGTGTCCAGCACAAGTCTATATTTTACCTGGGTTTCTTTCCACATGATACAGCTATGAATGTGTGAATTTTATAAGCACATTATTATTATAACTCATTGGTCGTGTGCTTATGTTATTGTACTAGAACGATTGTTGCTTTTTTCCCTCTGACCAGCTTCACAATTCAGATGTTATGACGCCCATGGAATCCACTGATGTTGAAGGCGTGATTCGTTTAAAGGCACAGTCACAATCCGAACAGATGGTTCCCAGTGTTTCGGTGGACTTAAACCGTGGTATTCTTGAATTCTTTAGATTAGCGTAAATCTGACAAAAGAAATAGATCAGATGGTCCATTTGGTATATATATATATATATATATATATATATATATATATATCAAAAGAAAAACATTAATGTAATATTCTTTGTATTAACGTTCAAACTACAATTTTTTGTCAATGTCAATACCAGACGATGGAAATTTCCCGGAGTCAATATATAAAATATAATTCTCTATTGTTTTTTTTGTTTTTTTCATATACCTACATTGTCATATTTCAACATTTTCTATTAATACAGTCACAGTATCAACCCCAGGCCCAATATTTTACCTCATTTTCAGCGAATCCTACAGTGTTGGAATGAATGTGGCTGTGGTTGCGGTTCGAGTCCATCGGACTGACGCAAGCATTGTATTCGTATTCCCAGCAACTGTGTTTGAGTCGGGGATTCATCTTGTGACCGGATATGGTATATAGTGACGGTCTTCTATTAATCACTCGCTGTAATATATAAATAATTCAAATAGAACTGTTTCCATAGAAACGAGTTTTGAGTACTGGAAGGGGACAAATATTTGTTATTCGTTTTTTTTTTCACAAATTTAATATAATTCCCTACTATTTTTTTCAGAAGGTACAAAATATCACGATTAATAAACTCGTGCATGTAAAAAAAGCCACACACTTTATGTGACAGAAATTCATAGTGAGATCTCAGTCCACACTACATTAATATTTTCGCGCGTCAGTCAAGGTACGACTATCACTTCTTGGGTCGCATTCCAGTTTTAAAATGCAAGAAGACGTGTTTTTTTTTGTAACAGACTTGGAACTATACTTAGGAGACGTTAAAAAACTGGGTCAAGTGAAACAAATCAAAAATACAATTCGAAATATTGTGTATATTCACAATTATGCTTCAAATATGCACAGTTAACTGTCCTTGCAATTACATACACTCACCTCCAGGTTACTTTGCATTGGTGATATAACTGACAACCTGCGTAGAGTTTGGGGAGGATGCTGGGCAAACAATGTGCAAAACTTGAAGACGAATCCAAGGAATGAAGACGCCAATCCAATACATGTAGCCAATATACTAAGGTAGTGTACTGAAAAAGAAAAACGTGATTAAGTGAGAAATCGGGAGTATTCCTTCAAAATATGTCCATTCACTAATTAGAAAATAAAATGATGACGCATTGCTCATTACTGTGTGTCATATATCACCACTGTCAGAATTATTGATATTTATGACGTCATAGCTTAACATCAGATAACGTAAACCTCTATTCGCAAGTAATTTCATTTCAACAAAAGACCCCAAATTTAACTAAGTTCGTTTAATTCCTGCTCACCCAATAAGGCGATTATAAACATAACAGGAATTTGATAAATAGAGTGTTTACTTATTGTATTTAGTAGTGGCAACTTTGCAAGGCTTTAACCGCGAGACACATCGCTGGTAATCACGTGATCGTGCCAAACACTGCAGTGACTGGCTGTTTTCACTTTTAATATGGAGATTTTGTAACCATGGTAAAGGGAGAAGCTGGAGAAAACGTTACAGCGAGGGTTTACCTCAGCTGACTGCTTGTGTGAATAAAGCTGGACCATCTGTAATGAACTATTGTGTATTCATTTGGGTCGAATCTGGTATCTACGTGTAAGTGACATCAGCGAAGCGAGACGAAGTTTCCCGATCCCCGAACACAACGCTTGTGTTCATAACAATATGCCCAGTTGCACTAGATATGGTTAATGATTAATTCCATATTCAGCAATAGAACATGGGCGTACTGTGGTTTGATTATACGTACCAACGAAGTAGTTGTATTCTTCATCTTTGTCGTCACCGAGGTTTTTTTCAAAGTCTTTTTCGTTGTGATTGTCAGATACAGATTTATAGTCTGCATATTCGAGTAATATTATGTTGATGAAGCACATTAGTAGCACGATGCCGGAAGTGCTCAGCATAGCGGCTTGTTGGATAACCTGTAACAAAGAAGTTTCACAAAAAACGTCATGTGGTGGCGCTCATCGACGAAAAGCGCCACCACATGTCACTATACAATATACAAATTAGTGCAATGTTAACCTGCTTTCGATCTCGGTAGATTTAATATTTCTGTGGTAATACTTACCGTTGTGTGGCTTTCCTTTCTGGGAAAAATGCTCAATGCTATCATTGTGACGCCAGCAGCGAAAACCTAGTAATAAAGGGTTCGGTTATACGATCACCAGTATCAAAATTGTGTAAATTATTTCAATATCAAATTGACCATAAAGTTGATGTTGTATCTACTTGATAGGAGTTCTCATTTTGAAAGAAGCTCAACAGGTTCTAATTTTACCGAGGCATCAAGTCCGCAATGTTACTCACCACAACTCCGACCCAAACATTACATCCAACTTTGAAACTTGAAAGGTCGTTGAAGGAAGCAGTAATTCCGACTGCCGAAAGCATGGCGCCTGATATCATGTAGAGAATCGAAAATATGAGACTGGCAACAAGGCGGGCATGTACGTCTCTGCAAAAGGACATGGCTTGTTCCTAAAATTGAACACATTTTGTATAGTTTTGGTTACACGCGTAATAGAAATCAAGAGCGATTACTTATTTTCAACTAATATTAAAGGGCGATGGTTGTTGTGCCACGCATGTGTCTGGTATTGACATGGGTCTCGTATAAACAAAGATGACGATTTTGAGTGTTGCACACACAAACAGGTACAAACCGATAGTTTATCAAGCTTTAATTTGATATTTTTTGTGAATATTGAAGGAGTTGAATGTGGTAATTAGTGCAAGTAGCGCTCGGAGCAAAACTCCTACTTGTGATTTCATTAGAAAATCGCATTGGATTGTGGGAAAATCAATGTTCATCAACACAAATGCCACACGTGCGCGGCGCGACGACTACCGCCCTTTAACATGCAAGAAAATCCATAAATAAATGGAGATCGATGTAGAGAGAACAAAAAATGAACATTTGAAACTCATGCAATCAAGCTCACAACCTGAAACCCCCCTTTTGAACATGCATATTAATCAAACTTTCATTCGACTCACTGCCCACTAAAATTCACTATTCTATTCACGCTAGCCTTTGTTAACGCATAATACACCCGTCACCGGTGTCCATAAAATATGATGAGTTTTACCCAAGGCTTAGACTGTCACAACCCCTCCAGCCTATTTTTTTTTTTTTTTTTTTTTTTTAACTAAAACGATTTATATGTAATCAAATGCCGTAATGCGTTTGCGAAATGCCGTAAGGCTGTCACAGCCCTATAATTATGCATGCATCTGGATGACGTAGAAAAATTTGCATATAGTCGAAAGTCGTCTGCATGGCAACGTCAAATATGGATTTTAAATCTCACGTTTGTGTTTATTTGATCGTCTTGTGTCGACGGTTCCTATTCACTGTCTAATAATCCATCTCCAAGACTACAACTTGGGTCATTTTTGAATTCGAAGACAGTGCAGCCCAAACATCTTTAAAAAACATAGCACTCGCGCACTCGGCAAGTTGCATTCACTGTCGTCTGATGCTTCATCTGTTTTACTTCCCTGCGCGACTTGCGATTGGCTAGTAATTTCATGACGTCATTCGATCAATCACATTGACACATCATAAACGCATTTGATAAAATCACTTTAGTTGAACAAAAAACATCAGGCTAAAGGGAATGTCGAAAACCCAATGATATAAATATCGATACGAAACTAGTTTGCTGCAAACATTTGATTTTATAATTTTGTATTATGTCAATAAAACTAAGTAAAATGATAAACATTACCGAAAAAACAATAAGCATAACCAGGATAATAGTGTGCCGTCAGCACTAGGTTCGCTTGAGCAACCATCATTTCCGTTAACAGATTCGCCATGCCTGTGTGATGTAGCAGTCTGTTTTGTATGACGACAACAAATACAATTTGAAAACTAGTTACAACTGCAGCATGGTAGAATTTATGCAGCCACTCGTTGCATTTCAAATGGTCAAATGCTAGTTCCAGACCCATTATTATTTTACTCTACGTACGTCAATAGCGTGCCGTTGAAGTTCAATTTTGTTTCCACGATTTTTATACTCGATTCAAGTAAATTGTGGTCAGTCGTATTGTTAAAAGTAAAATTTATGTTGGCTACGATATCAAGAAGTTGTAACCTCAGACAACTAATAAATTGTTATTAGTTGTCCGAGATGTAATACATGATATATGATTGAACGCAAGATACATTTGACCTTCCCCTACACGACTACGTCAGAGGTGACTTTGTGCAGGTTTTTTTTTTCAAGCAAAATTGAGACGAAAAGATTACTTGCAGTATACCTGTTCCATTGAACCTCGGCTCATGCACCCAGGGCATTCGGTATCGCATACAAAGTGGAGAAATTGGCAGCACCGGCTCATGGCGACTTGGAAACGCGACTGGCTCGGCTGTGTGTCCTCGTGTTAAATGCGCTGTTTGTCTGTGTTCGAGAACGTACACTGCTAGCAATCACAAAGACAAGTAGCTGTGTGGTTATTAGAAGCAACTTAACCAATGGGAGCTGGTGATGGTAACCTGAGATTAAGGGAAATGTAACCTACTTTATTTTTGCTGCAGCAACTCAAGCAAACAAACAGTCAAGCTTGAACGGTGAATCGCCAGGTGTGATTCAGGTGATAGTAATTCGAGATCCCATTGGCTAACGCAGCCAACTATGTGTAATTAGACAAAGGGGATGAATGTGATTGGCAGTCACACATTTTCACGAGTACCATGGTGTCGATTGCGGGAGCCAATTCACACATTACATTGTGTGTAAATGTGTTATTTTTAACGTGTGTCTACAAATAGTCTCGACTACATACACTCCTTTTTTCGCACATATTATTAGAAGCATTGTGATCTGGTAAGGTAAGCCCAAGTTCATGGAAAAAAGTACTCACTTCTTTTTCTGCAGCAGCTCAGCAAGTTGTTAAAGATTCCAAGCAGACAGGCTTCAATGACCTATCACCAGGTGTGATTAATTCTAAATCCAATTGGCTATTTAAACGCGACCAACTTTGCATAATCAGTCAAAGTGGTAACTATTATTGGCTGCCTATTAGTGCACGTGTACCATGGTGTTGATTACGCGTACTAATTCACGCGTTACATTGTCGCATGAGAGTTCTTATTTTTAGCATTTGCCTGCAAATAGGATGACCCAAAAACAACTTTTCACATGAGGACATCCTATCGGACACCGGGGTTGGTTGGTTGGTGTCACACGCAACGTAATATTACCGTAATTGGTATAGTACAGGTGTGATGGTTCAAATACCAAAATGGCAACAGTAACAAAAAGACTTCCCTGGCGGCGATGATAAAATACGAACACGAAGCCAACAGATGAGGTTTCAACTGGTACTGCTATTATTATACTCTGCAAACATCAAGTACATAACGCGGTAAAACTCCACTACTCATATAACTAGATACTTAAACTCCAATACAATTCAACGAGATCTCCGATCTGATCTCAGTGCTGAACAACTCCCCTATATATACCCACTGTCTATAAATAGACCATTACATCAGCATACATAATGAGTCTGGAATTTACTACAAATTTCTAGAATGTTCCATTACCTTCTATTGCCTTCTACAGTGTCCTATTACCTGTTCAACCAGCTTCTAAAAATTCCACCCAGACACAGTACGGTTCTAGAACATTCTCAGTCACACGGAAGTGGTAAACAGGTCGTAAGCGACAGTTGGTTGATTGGAGGGATCTTATCTCTCAAGTTTTGTTTTCACTGACAAGTCAAACCCGCTAAATTAAAATTACGTGAACATGTAAAAATAACGATAGAACTCAGCAAATTTTCCCAACAAATTCGTGAACTTAAAAATCCAGTAATTATGCTTAGATTGTATAAAAAATAGTGAAATCAACTGCCAGTACAAAAAAATAGTTTAAGTATTCAAAACGTTATACAACTTGACTGCGTGTAATATATATTGAGTTTTAAAGAAGTTGGAGAAAGACAGTCAATGCGAAGTTACTTATAACATGGAGGTGCTTATAAGTTGCACGGTTGTGCCATCCAGAAACTTAGCAGTCTGACCAATAAGAGAGCGCCTATGCAGGTTTCTTCGACCAATCAAATTCTGTCTTGTACCTGCTATGATTACACTAATATTATTGAGCTATAATTATAGTATAGGTGATTCTGTGAATTTAAACTATTACAAGATGTGATTTATACCCGGTATTTCTTTTGATTTCAATTCGGGTGGTATACTACTTTTCAGGAATGTGACCCGGTGACATAGTCATCGTCATAGATAGTCGAACCTGTGTGGAAAGCATTCATATTGATAGGGGTCGAGTTTTGATGTTTGCTCTCAATGCACAGTTCTAATCCTTTCTTTCGTTTTTTTTTTCAAAATATATGTGAACAGACCAGAAACAGGTATATATTTTGGCTCCGTTAACGATATATTGGCTCATGTGTCGCTTTCACTGTAAAAGATTCTAGCCTCGTCAAATACAAACAATTGCTGAAATGTTTGATAGTGAAATGTTCTATGGTTATCTAACACACATTGTAATATATAAAAATGTCACCATTTTAAACCTTACTTACTATACCAAATCAGATTAATTGGCGCTGACGTTAAGGCACCACAGGCGTCGCGTCGTAACGTAGGTGACGGCAGTGGCCACTAGAGGTGGAAACGCGAACGATCTCCGGTTGAAATATCGAGTGTGGCTGTCTTCGAAAGAACACGTGTTCACGCACGAGAGGGCGCCGTCCGATCTGAATGGAACGTTTCGAAGTCAGTCGTCCGTAGTCACAGTCAGCTGGAGCACACGTGATAATAAAATAGATACGATATTTACTATATGGGGGCCGCCATCTTGAATGACGCATACAACTAAATAAGAGACAAGTTGTGAAACGCGTTTTTCAGATTCCTACAAATCAGGACAAAAATACCAATCTTTCACAAAAATACGGTCCGTTGGGGTTATATTAGGCCAACCGATAACAAAATTCGGCCTAATTCGTCGTTTTTGTGTGGAAAAATCCCTTGCATACGAACACCTAATTACGAGAAGAACCTAGAACACTAAGCCGGGGTATTTGAAACCGAAATTGTCATCTAATCGTTAGGCCGTCGCTGATTGGCTGCTGAGCTGGAATGCCAATTTTTAGTTTCAAATACCCCCAGGAAAGTGTTCTAGGTTAATGCAACTCTCACCTTTACGGGCGTATTCAATACTTGAAGGATGGATCATCAATGAGATGCCCAACAAGAACTTAAACTGATCTGATCAGTAAGAAGCGGGCTTATACTAAGTATCTGCCTCACACACCCAACATAAGCGCGCTATTGTAGAAAACAATCTACCCCGGATAATTGGCGCAACTTACACGTTATCACGAGAATGTGATCAATATCAATATGCACCCTTCCCGAAGTTCATGTGGCGTAAATGACGTAAAATCTTTGAGCACTTTGCAGTTTTGTTGTTGGTACAACTGGTCAGCCATGATTTCTCTAATTTATAGCTACATAGTGTTATCGTAAACCGCACCACATCGCAACAATCTTTATATTTTAGGTCACATTTTCTTATTCACACACGATTAAGACGTCAGTGTTGAGTATTGCGTGAATAAATTTATTTTTCGAATAATTCATACAAAATCAAAACGACTTTCAAACATAACATTCATTTTTGGGATGGGTTAGACATTGTGCGCAATAACCACGGGGTGGTAACTCTACGCGACGCAACGAATACCTATACGGGGCGGCCATTTTGGATTTATAACTAGAACTATTAAAGGGCGCCGCGTCCTGTTCGATATGGGCGTGTAAATTCCAACACGCGCTGCGCGACGACCACCGCGCTTTAAAGTAGAAGCCTACTCAAAAATTAAAATACCCAGAATTTATTCATTTTGCAATAAACTGCACTCTAAGGCAATACAAGGATATTGACTTAAAAAAAGTTGGGGGTCACCAGCCTTATTTTCGAGAAATAGATGGTTGTATTTTAGTGGAAAGTCGCCATTTTGGCACTATATTCGGGACTATATTATAATTCTTTTACCATAGATCTCAAAATCTAGCCTGGTGACATGAAAAAATCATATATGGTTAATGATGGAGTACTTTTTGTTGTTCTCAATTATTTAAAAAATCTGGGTTTTAAAAAGTGTCAAAAATGCATTTTTTCTATAACACTGCGTTTTTTGGAATTGTTCTAAAAATAGCGATTTTCAAGAAATGTTAGGAAACATTTCTCATAACACACAAAATAATGCGATTTCATTGCTCCATGATTGTACATAATAACTAATGTCAATAACTAGTGTAAAAAAATGCATTTTTTCTATAACACTGCGTTCTATGGAATTGTTCTAAAAATAGTGATTTTCAAGAATTGTTAGGAAACATTTCTCATAACACACAAAATAGTGCGATTTCATTGTACCATGGGACAATAGCTCCATGATTGTACATAACTAATGAACATTGTCATGCGATTTATGACCAATTTTGTCAAAAATTATGAGTACCGGTAGGTTCTACCCTATGGGAGACAAAGTGGAATTCTGACTCTGGGCTTCCTGGTACAACTGGTCTATCATCTATCAACCATAAACCTTGTATACATTGTGTCGCATTGTGTAGCATAAGAACCCCCATTCGGAAACTGGACTATATATGGTCACAGCTATGTTGTTTACAGTGGCACTGGTTTTATTTGATGTTTAAGGATTATACAGGAATTCTGTTATTAGTCCCAGTTTTTTGACTTCGTATTAATTTGGGTTCCGTCCGTCCGGAGCCATTTCTTGACACCTTTTGACCGATCTCGTTCAAACTTGGCATACAGACAATGTATGATGACCTAGAAATCCACACCACCGTGCAGACATGCGATGAATTTTGACTGGCTTATGAGGAATTGATATTACCCAGTGCAATGCTGCTAACCATTTTTTACTCACTTAAGGGGGTGGGGGGGTTAGTATTATTCACGGCAACGATGCTGCAAACCAAACATTGATTTTTCCCACAATCTAACGCCCTCTTTTAATAAAAATCACAAATACGAGTTTTGTTCTGAGTGCAACATGCAACAAGTCATTGAAAATGACACAGTTCCCATTAAATTTTTGAAAGTTCTCTTTATGCTTGTCATATTAAAGTGGAGGGGTTGTCATGAGCGTGTCCCTGAAACTTGAGTCCAAAGTTGCGTATACAACAGATTATTTATTTACATCAAATTGGAACTTGTGTTGCATGACGACCCCTCCGGTTTAAGACATAGATAAGAAAAACATAGATCACAAGTGAAAGCATGTCCAAGTTATCACATTTTAAACAAACCAGATGGTCGCCAATCGGGCATATTTGATCAAATTGCAAATTGAATTGACATGTACATGTATCCATTTATGACATGCTAAATATCAATGAAAATGATACATGGGTGACAGAGATATAGTAATATAACCAAAAATAATAACAGCCGTTATTCAGCCATCTTTGATCTGATTATGAAACAAAGTGACTTGTATAATGTATGTGTTGAATACGAATGAAAATGGTACATAAATCTTGGAAATATAGTAGTAAGGCCATCCTTGATCTGATTTTGGAACAAATTGTCATGGATATGTATCCTAACATGTATAAAGTATGTGCCAAATTTGAATAAAAACTGACAAAGCATGCCCAAGATACCACATTTAAGAAAACAAACAAGATGCCTGCCAGTCGGCCATCTTTGATCCAATTGCGAAAGAAATTGTCATGGACATGTATCCCAACATGTATAATCTATGTACCAAGTTTGAATAAAAATTGACAAAATATGTCCAAAATACAAAATTTTCAAAAAACAAGATGGCTGCCAATTGGCCATTTTAAATCGAATCGCTAAACCACTGCATGTGCACATGTCCCACATAAAGTACTAGGCACATGCAAAGAATGAACAGAATTGGTCCAAATGATTCTGAAATATGACTCTGGATGGACAAATGCACAGACAGACGGACGGACGGACGGACAGCTGCACAGACAGACGGACGGACGAACGGATGCACAGACAGACAGACGGACGGACGGATGCACAGACAGACAGACGGACGGACGGATGCACAGACAGACAGACGGACGGACGGACGGACGCACAGACAGACAGACGGACGGACGGACGCACAGACAGACAGACGGACGGACGAACGAATGCACGGACAATCAAAGGACATGTATCCTAACATGTATAATCCATGTACCAAATTTGAATGAAATTGACAAGCATGTCCAAAATACATTTTCAAAAAACAAGATGGTTGACAGTTGGTCATTTTGAATCAAATCACTAAACCACTGCATGTGCATATGTCCCACATGAAGTACTAGGCACATGCAAAGAATGAACGGGATCGGTCCGACGGATTCTGAAATATGACTTCGGATGCACGAAGACCGAATTATAAGTCCTGGTTTTCGAACTTCGTCCAAACAGGAACTAATAATTACTGCCGGTGTCTCCTTCAATACCCTCCAATCACCAAGGAAATTACCTAGTTAAAGCCTGGCAACATCTCAGTTTGTACTCGTTGGTGTGAGCAACAGCCAAAGTTGCCATCTTTGCTTATACGAGTTCACATCTCGCACATGCGTGGCATAACTGTCCTTTAAAGCAAGGTGTCGTCACCTGCAGATGAAGCAGATGGCCATAGCACGACGTTGTTTACAAACAAGCTTCTAAACCATGAGCTTTTGCGTTGTTATCATGGCTGAGGACTTGATTCATGCGTAGACAACAACCCTCCACTTTAAATTATAATAAATACTCCCACATTTTGTCTGCACCATTGAGACACCCATCTACAGCATCCCCAAAATTCTCAACTTTTTCAAACAAAGCACAGACTGAATGTAGAGATAAAAGTTTATTTCATGAAAAAAAAAAAATCAGTAAAGTTTTTAAAAATTTGCACAAATTACAATAAATATCAAAAACTTAAAATCAAATCTAGAGCTGAAATAAAGGCCACATTACAATTACACAAAGGCATTCAAGAAATGTAAAATAATCTTCAAGTTCAATGTTGATTACAAAGTCCTGAAACGCAAAGCAATATTTTCACAAAGTCTTTAAGTTACAAAATAATTCTTGACATGTCAAATTCACACAATGCAATATTTGACATCTCTCCAACCCACATGGTTTACAAAGTCTTCAAACAACAAAATAATTTTTGAAATGTCAAATCCATACAATGCTATATGTGACATTTGTCCATGACCACATAGTTTGAAGCCTTGGAACTAAAAGTTAATGATGTGTCACATTCACACAATGCAATGTTTGACATCTGTCCAATCACAGTAAAATAAAGGCAATATTTATTATATGGGAGCCACCATCTTGAATAAGGCATGAAACTAAACAACTTCAAGTTGTGAAAAGCTTTTTTCAGTTTCCTACAAATCAAAAAAAAAAGTACCAAACTATCAGTCAAAAGATCCATTGTTGTAATTAACCCAACCATTAACAAAATTCATCCAAATTCGTCGTTTTTATGTGGAAAAATCCCTTGCATACACCTAATTATAGAAAGAACACTTTCCTGGATTACTTGAAACCAAAATTGTCATCTAACAGTAAAGCCATTGCTGATTGGCTTCGGAGTTGAATGATGATTGTGGTTCTAACACTTGGGAAAGTGTTCTAGGTTCTAAGTGTAATTAGGTGTTTGTATGCAAGGGATTTTTCCGAAAAAAAACACAAAAAATTCAGCCAAATTTGATCAGCGATTGGCTTAATCTTACCCCAATGAATTGTTTAGCTGTGAAAGTTTGTTTTTTCCATACAAAACACCCAAAAGGTCTATTCAGCAAAAATTAATTCCAGCTAAAATTAAGTATTTTACAGTATTTGAAGGAAAGTGCAAGCTATAAACAGGACTATTTTGTGAATCTGTGGTGAAAAAGTTTAAGTACTACAATGTTGTAATATCCCTTCCATCTAAAGAGACATTTTCCAACACTTTGCAGCAAAAAAACTTGATGCATTCTTTAGCAGTCACGTTCATAAAATTAAGTCCTTGAGAGAATTTCTCCCCCCCACACACACACACACACAATGCACTATGACCTGGAATGTACGAGTGGAAAGAGGAAAAATCTGATTGGCATCTAATTCACATGATGTCGTACTCAATGAGCCAATCACCAATGAGCTTTGTGCGTACATTACATTTTACCAATTGGTCACTCTCCACATTTGAAGAAGGAAAAACAATACTTATTCCATATTGTTATCTTTTCTCAGTTTAAAATTTCACTCTGAAATCATGGATTTATTACAGTATGTGATATTTGCCTGTATGAAATTGTGTAAATTGCCGACAAATGTGCATTAAACATCTAGTTTTTCAATGGTTTGCAGTGCATCAGAATGTAAGCGATTGTTGAAATTTTATGTCTAGAAGCTTTTAAATAGATTGACAATGGCTTACAGTACTCGCAAACGCAGGCCAATTCATAAAATTCTCAAACATTTCTCTGAACTCGTACATGTTTTTGTCATTACGTATATCACACAACAGACCCCGCCCCCAAAAAAGAATGATCTCAGAGTGCAATATGGATATGTTTTCCAGAATTGTTGATATACACACATGATAATGGTTTATTCTTAACTTGCTTGCGACTTAGAACATAACCAAACATGTACTGCATTTCACGAACAGAAACCGTGTTTTGCATACATTACATGATAAATCATACACCCGAAAGCACACCAACCAACATAAAATACTTAAAATTATACATATTGCTTCAAGTTCAACGTCAAAGCAACAATACAAAGCATTTTAAACCACGTCAATGTTGACAGTAAAAAATTATTATTCATAAAACCTGAAAATCTTGAAAGGATACACCAACCCCGCGTATACCATGTTGAAAACTATAGACTATTAAAAAAATGTCTATGAAATCAAGTCAATTGTAGTATAAATAATTTATACTCCATGATGCATATCACGCATTTTAACTACAATTGGATACCTAAAAATGATGACAAATATTCATGAAGTTTTAAATCCTCACGAGACACCATCATCAGAACTACCCAAGCATGGACTATTGCATGCCTTCACTTTCACTCTATCTTGATACGCTTCAGAACAGGAACAAACACAACCAGGGTATTTAAGTGATCCAGTAAAGCCTGTATGACAATGCTGGTGACTCTTGCAAAAGCTCAGATGGATTTTATTATCCATTGATGTACCTCAGTAATTCATGTATATCATCTAAGAGACGTGTTACAAAAATCTCGCGCTTTGAATATGTGCTCTTGTGCAAGATCATTTGCCTTTCTAATGTTACATTTGGCAAAAACACCCATAATCATTCACAGCATATCATGCTGGTAATGATTGAAACGTCTCACAGCATATCTGGTAAGGTATCTTCACAATGAGCCATGCCATTATGACAAAAAATAAGCATCTGCATTTACCAGCCCATTAACAGTGGTTTCAGTGTTAACATTCAAGTTGAGCAGGACTTGCCACACTTACGTTATAATGACCACATCTTTACATGATAGAGGTCAAAAAAAAATTTAATTTCAAAATTTAAAAATAAAACAAATTAATTCCCAAATACTTAAACAATTTGTATGAAATAAAAATTATTTTATGCTTTAAAAATGAAATAACTTAATATTAAATTTAATATCATTATACAAGTAATGGGTGCAGTGTGTCTGCACCATCACAGCTGACATTGACAGGTGTAGTGTGTCTGCACCATCACAGCTGACATTGACAGGTGTAGTGTGTCTGCACCATCTCAGCTGACATTGACAGGTGTAGTGTGTCTGCACCATCACATCTGACATTGACAGGTGTAGTGTGTCTGCACCATCACAGCTGACATTGACAGGTGTAGTGTGTCTGCACCATCTCAGCTGACATTGACAGGTGTAGTGTGTCTGCACCATCTCAGCTGACATTGACAGGTGTAGTGTGTCTGCACCATCACAGCTGACATTGACAGGTGTAGTGTGTCTGCACCATCTCAGCTGACATTGACAGGTGTAGTGTGTCTGCACCATCTCAGCTGACATTGACAGGTGTAGTGTGTCTGCACCATCACAGCTGACATTGACAGGTGTAGTGTGTCTGCACCATCACAGCTGACATTGACAGGTATAGTGTGTCTGCACCATCACAGCTGACATTGACAGGTGTAGTGTGTCTGCACCATCACAGCTGACATTGACAGGTGTAGTGTGTCTGCACCATCACAGCTGACATTGACAGGTGTAGTGTGTCTGCATCATGGCAGCTGACACTGACAGGTGTAGTGTGTCTGCACCATCACAGCTGACATTGACAGGTGTAGTGTGTCTGCATCATGGCAGCTGACATTGACAGGTGTAGTGTGTCTGCACCATCACAGCTGACATTGACAGGTGTAGTATGTCTGCACCATCACAGCTGACATTGACAGGTGTGGTGTGTCTGCACCATCACAGCTGACATTGACAGGTGTAGTGTGTCTGCATCATCGCAGCTGACATTGACAGGTGTAGTGTGTCTGCATCATCGCAGCTGACATTGACAGGTGTAGTGTGTCTGCACCATTACAGCTGACACTGACAGGTGTAGTGTGTCTGCATCATCGCAGCTGACATTGACAGGTGTAGTGTGTCTGCACCATCACAGCTGACATTGACAGGTGTAGTGTGTCGGCACCATCACAGCTGACATTGACAGGTGTAGTGTGTCTGCACCATTACAGCTGACACTGACAGGTGTAGTGTGTCTGCATCATCGCAGCTGACATTGACAGGTGTAGTGTGTCTGCACCATCACAGCTGACATTGACAGGTGTATTGTCTGCACCATCACAGCTGACATTGACAGGTGTAGTGTGTCTGCACCATTACAGCTGACACTGACAGGTGTAGTGTGTCTGCATCATCGCAGCTGACATTGACAGGTGTAGTGTGTCTGCACCATCACAGCTGACATTGACAGGTGTAGTGTGTCTGCATCATCGCAGCTGACATTGACAGGTGTAGTGTGTCTGCACCATCACAGCCGACATTGACATTGAGTGTAGCAGCATATGCGGAAACTTTACATATGAATGTTACCCGTCACCTGTCTGAAAATTAAAAAAATAAATAATAGTGTCCGTTAACTAAAAAATGTGGTAACTCCAACCAATAACCTTAGTATTAACCCAGCAACACTCAAATAACATACTATGGTTTCTTAACTATTCTCTACATATCCCAGACTTGTCAATCTGTAAGCTTGCACCAAATCCAGTACCTTCCCTTCCCTTCACAAATAAACCCATATCCTATGTGCCCATCTTAGAATACTGTATCAGGGTCAATTCAAATACATATTTGCCCTCTAACCTCAGAATTTCCATTTACATGATAGATCACATTATTTTGCATGTTTAAAACATGGTCAGTGGTGTACATGTACAATGTCATAATATCTTGCTGATAAGAAAACATTTCATACTGACAGACATGCATGCGCAACACAGTCGCCATTAATACATCTCTCTGTATGTATTTGCAAAATATCCGTGGCCAGCCGCACTGAGTTTCTCAATTCCAAACAAACAGAAGTATAAATTCAAAGCTAATTAACGCTGCACAGGTACAGGTATGATCATAGTTCCATTATATGGAATCGGTCTTGGCTTCATTACAAGACACACTCCTAATAGCTCAGAAAATAACAACCGATGAAATCAGTCACACACCACCAAACAATCAAAACACTGTAATAACTGTTCCACGCATAGATTGCACACTGTTAGAGTTTCATTAAGTATTGCTCATTATATCAGATACCATCCTTCATTTCATTCTCAATAATCTCATTTTGATACATATCTCCATGGTAACCAGTCTAATAATTCATAATATTTACTGTAGCTTCCGCTGCCTTGCTCTGAAAGATAAACATTGAGACGAGGTAAACCTTGAGTTAGACCCGGTAGTGCAGTCTAGCAGCTCTTATCCTGGGAGCGAGATACAGCAGTGTAATCTAGGGCCTCTCATACCCCAAAAACAGGCAAAGCAGTGCAGTCTAGGGCCTCTCATACCCCAAAAACAGGCAAAGCAGTGCAGTCTAGGGCCTTTCGTACACTGAAAAAGAGACACAGCAGTGCAGTCTAGGGCCTCTCATACCCCAAAAACAGGCAAAGCAGTGCAGTCTAGGGCCTTTCGTACACTGAAAAAGAGACACAGCAGTGCAGTCTAGGGCCTCTCTTACCCGAGAATGGGACATGGTAGTGCAGTCTACAACCTTTGAGAATGAGACATTGTATAGCAGTCTAGGGCCTCTCTTACCCTGTGAATAAGACATGGTAGTGCAGTCTACAACCTTTGAGAATGAGACATGGTATAGCAGTCTAGGGCCTCTCTTACCCTAAAAATGGGACATGGTAGTGCAGTCTAGGGCCTTTCGTACACTGAAAAAGAGACACAGCAGCGCAGTCTGGGGCCTCTCTTACCCCTAGAATGAGACATGGTAGTGCAGTCTAGGGCCTCTCTTACCCTGAGAATGAGACATGGTAGTGCAGTCTACAACCTTTGAGAATGAGACATGGTATAGCAGTCTAGGGCCTCTCTTAATCTGTGAATAAGACATGGTAGTGCAGTCTACAACTTTTGAGAATGAGACATGTTATAGCAGTCTAGGGCCTCTCTTACCCTAAGAATGGGACATGATATAGCAGTCAAGGGCCTCTCTTACCCTGAGAATGGGACACGGTAGAGCAGTCTAGGGCCTTTTGTACCCTGAAAAAGAGACACGACAATGCTGTCTAGGGCCTTTCGTGTCCTAAAAAAGATACACTGCAGTGCTGTCTCAGGCCTCTCTTACCCTGAGAATGGGACATGGTAATGCAGTCTACAACTTCTGAGAATGAGACATGGTATAGCAGTCTAGGGCCTCTCTTACCCTAAGAATGGGACATGATATAGCAGTCAAGGGCCTCTCTTACCCTGAGAATGGGACACGGTAGAGCAGTCTAGGGCCTTTCGTACACTGAAAAAGAGACACAGCAGCGCAGTCTGGGGCCTCTCTTACCCCTAGAATGAGACATGGTAGTGCAGTCTAGGGCCTCTCTTACCCTGAGAATGAGACATGGTAGTGCAGTCTACAACCTTTGAGAATGAGACATGGTATAGCAGTCTAGGGCCTCTCTTAATCTGTGAATAAGACATGGTAGTGCAGTCTACAACTTTTGAGAATGAGACATGTTATAGCAGTCTAGGGCCTCTCTTACCCTAAGAATGGGACATGATATAGCAGTCAAGGGCCTCTCTTACCCTGAGAATGGGACACGGTAGAGCAGTCTAGGGCCTTTTGTACCCTGAAAAAGAGACACGACAATGCTGTCTAGGGCCTTTCGTGTCCTAAAAAAGATACACTGCAGTGCTGTCTCAGGCCTCTCTTACCCTGAGAATGGGACATGGTAATGCAGTCTACAACTTCTGAGAATGAGACATGGTATAGCAGTCTAGGGCCTCTCTTACCCTGAGAATAAGACATGGTAGTGCAGTCTACAACCTTTGAGAACGAGACATGGTCGTGTAGTCTAGGGCCTCTGAGAGCAAGCCACAGCAGTGCAGTCTAAAGCCTCTTAACTTGAGAGTGAGACACTGTCCAGGGCCTTTTGTACACTGAAAAAGAGACACTGCAGTGCTGTCTAGGGCCTTTTGTATGCTGAAAAAGAGACACTGCAATGCAGTCTAGGGCCTTTCGTACCCTGAAAAAGAGACACTGCAGTGCTGTCTAGGGCCTTTCGTATGCTGAAAAAGAGACACTGCAATGCAGTCTTGGGCCTTTCGTACCCTGACAAAGAGACACTGCTGTGCTGTCTAGGGCCTTTCGTACCCTGACAAAGAGACACTGCAGTGCTGTCTAGGGCCTTTCGTACCCTGAAAAAGAGACACTGCAATGCAGTCTAGGGGCTTTCGTACCCTGAAAAAGAGACACTGCAGTGCTGTCTAGGGCCTTTCGTGAAGAAGAGGTGCCATTCTGTCAACTGTCAAACTATGCAAATCATGTTCAAATCTCACAGAAACAGTAACCAATGAGAAATCGTGTTAGATGCCTCTTTCTGGGAAGACAATTTAATTGATTGTCAAATCCCATCAGAGAAAGGGTGCTTGAACATGACCTGCATAGTTATTAGGAGCCTTGACCTTGACTGAATCAGAGCATACAAGCATGACTTGTAGTGATAGTTATTCACAAACAAGGAAAGTTGTAGTTCAGAGTAGTTTGTCTGATACAACCATGAATATCAAACTGACTTTAGTGTACCACTGATTGGATAATTTTCTGACAGAAAAACACTTACTAGCTGTGAATAATATACATACACATGAAAAATCTAATCTCTTCATTTAAGTGGGAAGGAATTCAAGGAGATTATGCAAATACAACATATAATTTTTTTTAATGAGAATTTTTAAACATAGGAAAAGGAAGTTGATCGAAATAAAAACGACTCAATTATTACAATAGCACAAAAGCCTTAAGACATTCAATGTCACTAGTCAGATAACAGTTGTGGTTTTATCCACTAAATTCCCAGTATTTCAGTAAAATGATGGCTGATTGTTTAGAAAATGGTGTCCCAGCCTGGACCAAATCAAATTCACCACGAAAAGTCATTATTATTGAGGATGTCATATTTATAGTGACATGCTTATACTAGTTTCATCAGGTTCAGGGTTTGTGTATCGTTAGGACACATTGGCCATAGTGAAACATTATTCAAGTTGACAATAAAACATTGGCATCTTGTTTCCATATTGTATCATTGCAAAATTTCGCCTAAGGGGAAGGAAGAGAGATTGAAGATGAAATGTAGAGATCACATTTACTAATGCTTTAATAACCATTGCATCCTTATACAAATCCACAAAAAAAAAAGAATGCTCACTTCATGATTTGCATTCTTGATACATGGTAACCTGTAAGCTGAACACTCCACTCCACTCCACTCAACTCAACTCAACATACCTTGCTTCTGCTCTTGCTGATGCATACTCGAACCATAGAACATTGGGAATGAGTGTGGAATCTCTCAACATAAGTCTTTCTGACAGCGGCCATGATACAACCACTGGAAATAACGGTGTCAGCACCAACTGATAAAAGACAATATACCCAGTAATGTAATTATTGTAACATGCTTTGATTCTGTAAAAGAAAATTTGTTTGCTGTCCTAAGACACTGAAAGTCTGTTTTTAGAGAAATTTTCTATTCTTGAATGCAACAAAATTCAAAAAAATATCTAGCAGTCTACAGTAATGTGTAATACTTTATTTTCACTTGGAATTTTCGCTATTTTCGCTGAAGGAATGATTCAGTGAAAATAAAATCCAGCGAATATACCTTTTTTCCTATCTTTTACATTCAACTCGCCAAAAATCAATGAAAATAAATTCCATATAACCCACATAAAAAAAAAAAAATTAATTCCAACGAAAATAAAGTATTTTACAGTATACTAAGATGAAGGTGATTATTTCATGTAAAGGATATCAATAGGCACAAATTTATAAGATTATACCATTCTAGTACATTTATTTTCTGTAAATCCAAATACCGGTAGATGTACAACCTTTTGTGTTTATATAGATTGTAAACCGCTACGGTTGTATTCCAATGCGGAGTTTAAAAGTACATTTGAAACCAAGATAATATGTAATTTGTAAAACAGACCTTGCACCTTTGCTAAGGCTTAGCAGATTTAGTTAAAGTGCACTATCTGCAGTTGACAGTGAGATATATTTCTTTTCCAAATATTGAACAGATTAGGGACGACGTCAAAAGATCGATGTCGGATAAAAAAACTTATTTCCTTTAGTTTGGGGGTGGGGTTTTTGACCTCAAAAAGTTTCCATCCTACAAAAACGATTTTATTTTTTAATGAAGTCAAAAAAATCTTGGAGTATTTGTAGTTCGTTTTTTTTCTATCCAATCATGGACAGAAATAACCGAAAAGGGAAAAAAAAACACAGAAAAATGGGTTGGTTCGGGTGTAAATCTGTGCGTCAAATGAGGTGCATTTGTAAAATCTTGTTACACCCACCCGACAACCAACTGCTATGCAATACTACTGTCCGATTATCAATTTGTATTTAATGGTGAATGTAGTCTGACGCCATGACCAATATTTATCAATAGACCTTTTGCGCAATACACCGGAAGACATTTCTGAGCATGCGCAGTGGTACGCAAGTCCCCCGGTTGACCCAGTTGAGAGGCGGAAGTAAACAAGACCGATGTTTATATTCAGTACGCTATGGCTAACGTTCAAGACATCTCGTCTATCGACATTCTAAGGAAAAAAACGGTGAAACAGTTAAAGGAACTACTAAAATCCAATGGTCTTAAAGTTGGTGCCAACAAAAACTAGCTTTTAGCTAGAGCAGTAGCCGTATACTCTATCGACGAGTCGCACACCGATTCTATCGCAGACGACAACGCAAGGCTTCGAGTACAACGTCACGAGACCATCGAAAAGAAAATGAATATGCCTGGTGTCATGAATTCTTATTATTTATTCTTACATTAATTTGCATAAGTGGTTTTACGAGGTGCGCCCTCTGTGGCAGGAGGAAAACACTCAGGCGGTGGCTAAGATGGCGGAGTAGCTAGCGAGGACTGATGGTGAGTGATCTGTCGTGCTGGTTTTGTTATAGCGTTCTGTGACATATGGGGGCTCGTCCGGGAGCTTGTTTTCTTGTGTTATAGGGATCCTGTGGTATTTTATTTATGTTTCTTGAATTTCAAGTGCTGAAGTTAAGCCAGAAAATTTTGAGAAAATTCGCGAACATGTGCTTGCCCCCCCCCCCCCCCCCCGAGGTATAGATAGCAAAAAAAAATTATCATGTTTTTCAGGCGATAATTTGATCATTGTAGATCACTTGCTGTGACAGTGCTGGTTGGTATCTCTTGGACACCGTACATCTTGCGGGGTAGTGGACTCACGCGTGAAGGTGCTTAGCACTGTGTGTGAAACTATCGAGATATCAGCTGATGTGTCCGCCTTTTCGAGACTAATTTTTAATTGCTACGGGCATTAGTAGATTTAATGTAATATAATAGTTTTGGCGAGTTTATTGATGGTAATTTAATGATTGTCATAAAGGAGTAAATTTGGTAACAGTAATCATAATTGTATAGCACTAGGACGCATTGTACGGCATAGGGTTAGTCATATTATAATTGTGTTTATTATATTTGGTGGTATATAGCCTAAGGTGTGTCTTGGTCGGTGAGTTTTTGGTGTGTACAATTCCATTTAAAAAACAAAACGGTGAACGTACGTGTCCGGCCACTAGTTGTATTATTGATATTTGAGATTGTGTATCTGTTATTATTATTTTGATTATCTTGGTGTAACTTCGATATGGAGAAATTAATAGAGTCGGGTTCTAAGCTTGGGTTGGAAGGTAAAAATTTGTTAGATTTTGTAACTCAACAGCAGAATATAGAGCGCGAAGAAAGACAGAGAGAACGTGAGTTCAAAAGGGTAGAGATTGAGAGAGGGCTTGAAGAGAAAAAGAAGGCTATGCAGCTTGAAGCTGATAGAAAAAGACAGCAGGCTGAGTTTGAAGAAAATGAAGCTCAGCGAAAACATGAGTTAGAAATGAAACAACTTGAGTTAAAAGGTGCTCTAAGTAGAAGCCCTGATAGTAGGTACACTGATTTAGCAAAATCACCTAAGCTTCCTGCTTTTGTTGATGGGAAGGATGAGTTGGATAGCTATTTGTTGCGTTTTGAGCGTTTTGCCGCAAGCAATGAGTGGGATAAATCCAAATGGGCTACGTCATTAAGTGCGTTGTTAACTGGTAAAGCTTTAGATGTATATTCTAGGCTTTCAGATATGGCAGCATCCGATTATGGGTTGGTTAAAGAAGCTTTGCTAAAAAGATATGAATTGACGGAGGAGGGCTATAGATTGAGGTTTATGAATTTCAAGCCCGAGAATGGTGAGAGTTGTGATCAATGTATAGTCAGGCTGAAAAATTACTTTCTTAAGTGGGTTGAGTTGTCTGGTACGGATAGGTCATTTAATGGTGTATGTGACTTGATGATTAAGCAACGGTTTATTGATTCTTGTCCCAGGGATGTATCCATACGCATGCGCGAGAAGCAGCCTAGAACTCTTGATGAGTTGGCTAAGTATGCTGACCGTTACTTAATTGCTCATGACAGGAAGTTGACCTCCCCTTGCGACTTCCCATGTATAAAATCTCAGATGCCGGGTGGTCAGGAAATCAATTCTGATGTTCAGTGTTATAAATGCAAAGAGTATGGTCATATGTCTCGAGAGTGCAAAGTGAGGCCTTCACAGGGTTACGGGGTCAGATGTTATAATTGTGGCCGTTTGGGACACAGATCTGTTACATGTCGATTTTCAACAAGGTTTGGTGATAGGCCTAATGTGAGAAAAGTCGGTGCTGCTGTGGTTGATTTAGGTGGTGATGCAGAACAGGAAGGTGAAATTAGTGCAGTATGTTTAGTGCAACCCAAGTTCACAACCAAGGCTGATATTGAATCTTGTATTGATGGTGGCGAGCTTTTGTTGGCTGGCGGAAAGAGAATACCACTAGTCCATAATGCCTGTTTCCAACAATCTGTTAAATCTAAAACCAAAATGCCTGTGGTAAAAGGAAGGATTGGAGAGAAAGTAGTTACCACATTGAGGGACACTGGCTGTAGTGGTGTGGTAGTAAAAAGAGATTTTGTTAGTGACAACCAGTACACTGGAAAGTTTTGTTGTATGCTCATGATAGATAATACTGCACGTACTGTACCTATAGCTAAGCTTTATGTAGACACCCCGTATTTCACTGGTGAGGTGGAGGCACAGTGTTTGCCTGATGCTATTTATGATCTAGTCATTGGTAATGTTGAAGGAGCCAGGGCACCAGATGATCCTGACCCACAATGGCAAGAAATGTGTGCAGTGGCTACTCGTGCTATGGCTAAGAAAGGTAACAAAATAGTCCCTCTGTGTGTACCTGATGGGGGTAAGTCATTAGATGTAAGTAAGGCTCAGCTAGTAAAATTGCAGCATGACGATCCATCTCTCAGTAAATATTGGTCCTTGAAGGAACCTAAGTTTAAAGGTAACCAGGAAGTTATGTTTCTGGAGAAAGGCGGTATACTATACAGACAGTTTACTCATCCTCATGTGAATCAGGGTAGGCCTGTTAAGCAGATGGTTGTACCTATGCCATTGCGTAACCAGGTCATGATGGTGGCGCATGATTCGATAACGGGAGGGCATATGGGCGTAAAGAAAACTAGTGATAGAGTCCTGAGCAATTTCTACTGGCCAGGAATACATGGTGACATAACAAGATTCTGTAGATCTTGTGATATTTGCAAGAGAACGGTACCTAAAGGTAAAATTGCAAAAGTCCCCCTTCAGAAGATGCCACTGATAGATGTGCCGTTCAAAAGGGTTGCTATTGATTTAGTTGGTCCTATTCACCCTCCTAGTGAAAAAGGTCATAAGTACATCTTGACATTAGTAGACTATGCTACCAGGTATCCAGAGGCAATACCCCTGAAACATATCAGTACAGAGGATGTAGCTGAAGCACTGGTTGATATGTACAGTCGCCTAGGTATACCAGAGGAGATTCTACATGACATGGGAACTCAGTTCGTGTCAGAGTGTATGTGTGAAGTTTCTCGTCTGTTGAGTATTAGACAACTGTCAACCACCCCTTATCATCCAATGTGTAATGGCCTGGTTGAAAAGTTTAATGGTACGTTAAAAGCAATGTTGAAGCGTTTGTGCAGTGAGCAGCCAAAGCAGTGGCACCGCTACATCAATGCATTGTTATTCGCCTATAGAGAAGTGCCCCAAGAATCAACAGGTTTTGCTCCATTTGAGCTGATGTATGGGAGGACTATCAGAGGTCCTATGCATATTTTGAAGCAACTCTGGACGACAGAGACTGAGGAACCAGAAATTAGAAACAGTTATCAGTATGTGTTTGAGTTAAGAGAGCGCTTGGACGAAACACTGAAAATTGCACAGGTAGAGATGCAGAAATCCCAGCAACGGTACAAGCACTACTATGATAGGAAGGTGAAAGTCAGAAGGTTTCAACCTGGACAAACGGTTCTTATTCTACTACCAACTGATAGTAACAAGTTATTAATGCAGTGGAAGGGGCCATATGAAATTGATAGTGTGATTGGTGTAAATGACTATAGAGTAAAGGTACGTGGAAAGTACAAAACTTATCATGCTAACTTGCTGAAGAAGTATATTCAACGAAATGAGCAGAGTAGTGAAGCTGATGACAATCTGCCTGTCTTGGGCATTGCTAGTGCAGCTGTCATAGAGTATGAAGAGTCTTTAGATGAAGACGCTGTACAGGATGATGACTTGTTGGTGCTGAATTCTTGCATGTCAAAGGAGTCAGTAGCTGACGTGAAGTATGGCATGAACCTGACTCATGATCAGGAGCAATCAGTTCGCTGTCTAGTGCACGAGTATAAGCACATATTTACAGACCTACCTGGCACTACCAACCTTATCCAGCATCGTATTCAACTGAGAACCGATGAACCTATAAGATCGAGGCCTTACCCGGTGCCATATAGTGTACGAGAGTCTTTGAAAGAGGACATTCAAAGTATGTTGAAGATGGGAGTTATAAGAGAAACCGAATCTCCATACGCATCACCTGTCGTGATAGTACGCAAAAAAGATGGATCGAATCGTATATGTATTGACTACCGAAAACTAAACAAGGTAACAGTGTTTGATCCAGAGCCAATGGTGACGCCAGATGATATGTTCCAAGATCTCAGTAAAGACAAGTACTTTACTAAGGTGGATCTTAGTAAGGGGTTTTGGCAGGTTCCTGTGGCGGGGGAGGACATACACAAAACAGCTTTTGTTACCCCAGATGGTACCTACGAGTTTTTGAAAATGCCATTCGGAATGATGAATTCTGGTGCAACCCTGGTCCGTGGTGTCAGAAAGATGTTGAGTGGGATGTGTAAGGTGGTTAGTTATGTTGACGATATTTTGGTTCACACCATCACTTGGTGTGAGCATATAACTACACTCAAAGAGTTGTTCAGCAGGATGGCTGATGCTCAGCTTACTGCTAGACCATCCAAGTGCATAATAGCTTCTGATGTTATTGATTTCGTCGGTCATCGAGTTGGTCAGGGTTTTCTGAGTCCACACGAGGATAATGTAAAAAAGGTTAGAAATGTTCCTCGGCCCATGACTAAGAAGGAAGTCAGGTCGTTTCTTGGTCTAACTGGATTTTACAGGGAGTATATACCTAACTATGCAGCTATTGCAGTACCATTAACTGATTTAACAAAGAATGGCCAACCCATCAAAGTTGTGTGGGGAGAAGCACAAGAGAAGGCTTACCGAACTCTTATCCATGTAATAACCAGTAAACCTATATTGAGGTTGCATGATTCACACAAGCGTTACGTGTTACGTACAGATGCTTCTGATGTTGGGATTGCAGCAGTCCTGTTACAAGGTCATGATGGAAAGTTATTCCCTGTGAGTTATGCTAGCAAGAAGTTGTCACAAAGAGAAAAGGCATATTCGACTATCGAAAAGGAATGCTTGGCGATCGTGTGGTCTGTAAAGAAGTATATGATGTATTTGTATGGAACCCAGTTCATTCTCCAGACAGACCATCAGCCGTTATTGTATGTTGACAAGGCTAAATTCATCAATGACAAAGTAATGCGATGGGCAATGTTTCTGCAGAACTACCGATTTACCGTTGAATGTATTAAGGGCTCAGATAACCATGGAGCTGATTTTCTAAGTAGAGCAGTTTAAGGACTATGTAACAGAATTCATGTGCTGTGCAGAAACTTTATAAGTTTCCTCTTGAAAGGGGAGTGATGTCATGAATTCTTATTATTTATTCTTACATTAATTTGCATAAGTGGTTTTACGAGGTGCGCCCTCTGTGGCAGGAGGAAAACACTCAGGCGGTGGCTAAGATGGCGGAGTAGCTAGCGAGGACTGATGGTGAGTGATCTGTCGTGCTGGTTTTGTTATAGCGTTCTGTGACACCTGGTCTGTAGATGGTCTACTTTCTGTGACTAATGGCAAGACATGGTCAACAGATTTGCTGAATTAAATCAATCTTTTTCCCATTAGCAAAGTGTTTGCTGCATATTCTGGAATATGGTGAGGGCTTCCACTTATCTTCCCGCCCCACGGCATACAAAAATGATTTGTATCTGGAGTAGGGTTTCTTTGGGATGGTATAAAATGAAACGCCTTGTTCTCCCCCTTTGCGTTTTTTGGTGTCATTATTACACCCAGGCACACAGCAAAATCCCATCTCTGTAAATAACAAATATGTAGATGCTGAAATTTATGAACAACATAACAACACATTAGTCCAAGTTCAGACAGTTCCTGAATTTTCAATGGCAGTCTTAAACAGGAAACGAACCATGACAGTACCGCCACAGTCCAGGTGATAGCACAGGCATACACTGTCAAAAGTGCCATGGCAAGAGTACATAATGAAAAATACTTAGTAGAAACAGTATTTCGAATATTATTATAAAAGCAACGAATAAAATAAGTGACAGTGACTTCGCGAGACAGGGTTTAAACAAAAGAAAAAATCTGCCCGCAAAACTTTACAAAGGCAGGTTGAAAAGTTGAATTTTTAAGATTTTAATAGGTTTTGCGATTTAAAAATGCTTTTGGAATATCAACTAGTAAATCTGCAATATAGAGACACGTCCAGTGTTAACAAATTCTCACAGAAATCATTAAAAAACAGTCTAAAATTAAATGCTATACATACCGGCTCAACAAATCGGTCTTCCGCCTCTCAACTGGGTCAACCGGGGGACTTGCGTACCACTGCGCATGCTCAGAAATGTCTTCCGGTGTATTGCGCAAAAGGTCTATTAAGTTTCAGTGGGGGGTAGGGGGATTTGGAAAAAAACTAAAGGAATTAAGTTTTTTATCCGACATCGATCTTTTGACGTCGTCCCTTACATATTGTCACATGGTATGGTATGAAATGATTTATTAATGAATTATTAATGGAAAAGGACAGAGTGTACAATGGACATTTTGAATTTATGTAAAATTAACCGCAGTAGCTCTTTTTTACTGTTTTCATCGAGGAGTGCAAAAATACTCTAAAAACTTGTGCGTGCTCTAAAAATTCGACCGCCTTTATGAGTTTTGATGAGCATGCTAGAGGATCTATAATGACAGTCAACATCTTCGGACCTACCTGTGTGAAAATGAACCATAACACGGCAACCAATGAGCCAACTACAGCACCACTGTACACCTGTCTGTTTGTGTGATAATGAAGATATACTCTGAAAAGAACAATGTTATTGCATGCTTTATTGGTAATTTAACAAAATCATTGGCACGTATTATTGGAGTAAAATAATTAACGATATTCCTGTAATCTCACAATTCTTGTTTGTGCCTTGGTACTGTTAGTTCTGGATCAATCCAGTGTATTTCTACATGTGGAATGCACATAAAGGTGGTAACAAGTATTAGTAACCACCAAAGTCAAGTCTCAATGAAATCTGTGAAGGGGGTCTTGAGATATCAGTGGAACAGCTGAAGATTAGCTTTTTAATAGACAAATTATGTAATAATATCCATTAATTAACTAAAATTAATCAGATGCGCACATTTTCCCAGACCATCTATGTACCTCGTTTATTTGAAATTTGATGAGTGGTTTTGAAGATAGAATCATTGGATCAGACACATGTATAGGTTGAAAGAAGTAGGGTATACTTACCTACTATAGGTGACAATAGCAGCAACCAAAAGAGCACCGACTGCCACCACATGTATAGGTTGAAAGAAGTAGGGTATACTTACCTACTATAGGTGACAATAGCAGCAACCAAAAGAGCACCGACTGCCACCACATGTTTCCATGCTAAATCCACTAGACTGCATGTACTAGAAGTGCTGTACTGTATCCTACACAAAGAATCAAACTAAGTTACAGTGTAGTACAGTGGAACTCCTACTGCATCTCACTGAATACCCATGAATGAACTGAACATCTGACTATACTGAATATCCCTAAACTGAACACCTCTTCAAATTGAAATTTTTTTAACTGAATACCTCAGTAAACTGAATATACCTTTACCTGAACACTTCTGTAAACTGAATACTTCTTAACTGAACACTTCTGTAAACTGAACACTTCTTAACTGAACACTTCTGTAAAATGAATACCCCTGAACTGAACACTTCTGTAAACTGAAAACATTCTAACTGAACACTTCTGTAAAATGAAAACCCCTGAACTGAACACTTCTGTAAAATGAAAACCCCTGAACTGAACACTTCTGTAAACTGAAAACCCCTGAACTGAACACTTCTGTAAACTGAATACTTCTTAACTGAACACTTCTGTAAAATGAATACCCCTGAACTGAACACTTCTGTAAACTGAAAACATTCTAACTGAACACTTCTGTAAAATGAAAACCCCTGAACTGAACACTTCTGTAAACTGAAAACCCCTGAACTGAACACTTCTGTAAACTGAATACTTCTTAACTGAACACTTCTGTAAAATGAATACCCCTGAACTGAACACTTCTGTAAACTGAAAACATTCTAACTGAACACTTCTGTAAACTGAAAACCCCTGAACTGAACACTTCTGTAAACTGAATCCCCCTGAACTGAACACTTCTGTAAACTGAAAACCCCTGAACTGAACACTTCTGTAAACTGAATCACCCTGAACTGAACACTTCTGTAAACTGAATCCCCCTGAACTGAACACTTCTGTAAACTGAAAACCCCTGAACTGAACACTTCTGTAAACTGAATACCCCTGAACTGAACACTTCTGTAAACTGAATCCCCCTGAACTGAACACTTCTGTAAACTGAATCCCCCTGAACTGAACACTTCTGTAAACTGAATACCCCTGAACTGAACACTTCTGTAAACTGAATACCCCTGAACTGAACACTTCTGTAAACTGAAAACCCCTGAACTGAACACTTCTGTAAACTGAAAACACCTTAACTGAACACTTCTGTAAACTGAATACCCCTGAACTGAACACTTCTGTAAACTGAATACCCCTGAACTGAACACTTCTGTAAACTGAAAACCCCTGAACTGAACACTTCTGTAAACTGAATCCCCCTGAACTGAACACTTCTGTAAACTGAAAACCCCTGAACTGAACACTTCTGTAAACTGAAAACCCCTGAACTGAACACTTCTGTAAACTGCAAACCCCTGAACTGAACACTTCTGTAAACTGAAAACCCCTGAACTGAACACTTCTGTAAACTGAAAACCCCTGAACTGAACACTTCTGTAAACTGAATACCCCTGAACTGAACACTTCTGTAAACTGAATACCCCTGAACTGAACACTTCTGTAAACTGAATACCCCTCAACTGAACACTTCTGTAAACTGAATACTTCTTAACTGAACACTTCTGTAAACTGAATACTTCTTAACTGAACACTTCTGTAAACTGAAAACCCCTGAACTGAACACTTCTGAAAACTGAATACCCCTTAACTGAACACTTCTGTAAACTGAAAACCCCTGAACTGAACACTTCTGTAAACTGAATACCCCTTAACTGAACACTTCTGTAAACTGAATCCCCCTGAACTGAACACTTCTGTAAACTGAAAACCACTGAACTGAACACTTCTGTAAACTGCAAACCCCTGAACTGAACACTTCTGTAAACTGCAAACCCCTGAACTGAACACTTCTGTAAACTGAAAACCCCTGAACTGAACACTTCTGTAAACTGAAAACCCCTGAACTGAACACTTCTGAAAACTGAATACCCCTGAACTGAATACTTCTGTAAACTGAATACCCCTGAACTGAACACTTCTGTAAACTGAATACCCCTGAACTGAACACTTCTGTAAACTGAATACCCCTGAACTGAACACTTCTGTAAACTGAATACTTCTTAACTGAACACTTCTGTAAACTGAATACTTCTTAACTGAACATTTCTGTAAACTGAAAACCCCTGAACTGAACACTTCTGAAAACTGAAAACCCCTGAACTGAACACTTCTGTAAACTGAAAACCCCTGAACTGAACACTTCTGTAAACTGAATACCCCTTAACTGAACACTTCTGAAAACTGAAAACCCCTGAACTGAACACTTCTGTAAACTGAAAACCCCTGAACTGAACACTTCTGTAAACTGAATACCCCTTAACTGAACACTTCTGTAAACTGAAAATCCCCTGAACTGAACACTTCTGTAAACTGAAAACCCCTGCACTGAACACTTCTGAAAACTGAATACCCCTTAACTGAATACTTATGTAAACTGAAAACCCCTGAACTGAACACTTCTGTAAACTGAAAACCCCTGAACTGAACACTTCTGTAAACTGAATACCCCTGAACTGAACACTTCTGTAAACTGAATACCCCTGAACTGAACACTTCTGTAAACTGAATACTTCTTAACTGAACACTTCTGTAAACTGAATACTTCTTAACTGAACATTTCTGTAAACTGAAAACCCCTGAACTGAACACTTCTGTAAACTGAAAACCCCTGAACTGAACACTTCTGTAAACTGAATACTTCTTAACTGAACACTTCTGTAAAATGAATACCCCTGAACTGAACACTTCTGTAAACTGAAAACATTCTAACTGAACACTTCTGTAAAATGAAAACCCCTGAACTGAACACTTCTGTAAACTGAAAACCCCTGAACTGAACACTTCTGTAAACTGAATCCCCCTGAACTGAACACTTCTGTAAACTGAAAACCCCTGAACTGAACACTTCTGTAAACTGAAAACCCCTGAACTGAACACTTCTGTAAACTGAAAACCCCTGAACTGAACACTTCTGTAAACTGAATCCCCCTGAACTGAACACTTCTGTAAACTGAAAACCCCTGAACTGAACACTTCTGTAAACTGAAAACCCCTGAACTAAACACTTCTGTAAACTGAAAACCCCTGAACTAAACACTTCTGTAAACTGAAAACCCCTGAACTGAACACTTCTGTAAACTGAAAACCCCTGAACTGAACACTTCTGTAAACTGAAAACCCCTGAACTGAACACTTCTGTAAACTGAATACCCCTGTAAACTGAATACCCCTGAACTGAACACTTCTGTAAACTGAATACCCCTGAACTGAACACTTCTGTAAACTGAATACCCCTTAACTGAACACTTCTGTAAACTGAATACTTCTTAACTGAACACTTCTGTAAACTGAAAACCCCTGAACTGAACACTTCTGAAAACTGAATACCCCTTAACTGAACACTTCTGTAAACTGAAAACCCCTGAACTGAACACTTCTGTAAACTGAATACCCCTTAACTGAACACTTCTGTTAACTGAAAACCCCTGAACTGAACACTTCTGTAAACTGAAAACCCCTGAACTGAACACTTCTGAAAACTGAATACCCCTGAACTGAATACTTCTGTAAACTGAAAACCCCTGAACTGAACACTTCTGTAAACTGAATACCCCTGAACTGAACACTTCTGTAAACTGAATACCCCTGAACTGAACACTTCTGTAAACTGAATACCCCTGAACTGAACACTTCTGTAAACTGAATACCCCTGAACTGAACACTTCTGTAAACTGAATACCCCTGAACTGAACACTTCTGTAAACTGAATACTTCTTAACTGAACACTTCTGTAAACTGAATACTTCTTAACTGAACATTTCTGTAAACTGAAAACCCCTGAACTGAACACTTCTGTAAACTGAATACCCCTGAACTGAACACTTCTGTAAACTGAATACCCCTGAACTGAACACTTCTGTAAACTGAATACTTCTTAACTGAACACTTCTGTAAACTGAATACTTCTTAACTGAACATTTCTGTAAACTGAAAACCCCTGAACTGAACACTTCTGTAAACTGAAAACCCCTGAACTGAACACTTCTGTAAACTGAATACTTCTTAACTGAACACTTCTGTAAAATGAATACCCCTGAACTGAACACTTCTGTAAACTGAAAACATTCTAACTGAACACTTCTGTAAAATGAAAACCCCTGAACTGAACACTTCTGTAAACTGAAAACCCCTGAACTGAACACTTCTGTAAACTGAATCCCCCTGAACTGAACACTTCTGTAAACTGAAAACCCCTGAACTGAACACTTCTGTAAACTGAAAACCCCTGAACTGAACACTTCTGTAAACTGAAAACCCCTGAACTGAACACTTCTGTAAACTGAATCCCCCTGAACTGAACACTTCTGTAAACTGAAAACCCCTGAACTGAACACTTCTGTAAACTGAAAACCCCTGAACTAAACACTTCTGTAAACTGAAAACCCCTGAACTGAACACTTCTGTAAACTGAAAACCCCTGAACTGAACACTTCTGTAAACTGAAAACCCCTGAACTGAACACTTCTGTAAACTGAATACCCCTGTAAACTGAATACCCCTGAACTGAACACTTCTGTAAACTGAATACCCCTGAACTGAACACTTCTGTAAACTGAATACCCCTTAACTGAACACTTCTGTAAACTGAATACTTCTTAACTGAACACTTCTGTAAACTGAAAACCCCTGAACTGAACACTTCTGAAAACTGAATACCCCTTAACTGAACACTTCTGTAAACTGAAAACCCCTGAACTGAACACTTCTGTAAACTGAATACCCCTTAACTGAACACTTCTGTTAACTGAAAACCCCTGAACTGAACACTTCTGTAAACTGAAAACCCCTGAACTGAACACTTCTGAAAACTGAATACCCCTGAACTGAATACTTCTGTAAACTGAAAACCCCTGAACTGAACACTTCTGTAAACTGAATACCCCTGAACTGAACACTTCTGTAAACTGAATACCCCTGAACTGAACACTTCTGTAAACTGAATACCCCTGAACTGAACACTTCTGTAAACTGAATACCCCTGAACTGAACACTTCTGTAAACTGAATACCCCTGAACTGAACACTTCTGTAAACTGAATACTTCTTAACTGAACACTTCTGTAAACTGAATACTTCTTAACTGAACATTTCTGTAAACTGAAAACCCCTGAACTGAACACTTCTGAAAACTGAAAACCCCTGAACTGAACACTTCTGTAAACTGAAAACCCCTGAACTGAACACTTCTGTAAACTGAATACCCCTTAACTGAACACTTCTGTAAACTGAAAACCCCTGAACTGAACACTTCTGAAAACTGAAAACCCCTGAACTGAACACTTCTGTAAACTGAATACCCCTAACTGAACACTTCTGTAAACTGAAAACCCCTGAACTGAACACTTCTGTAAACTGAAAACCCCTGCACTGAACACTTCTGAAAACTGAATACCCCTTAACTGAATACTTCTGTAAACTGAATACCCCTAACTGAACACTTCTGTAAACTGAAAACCCCTGAACTGAACACTTCTGTAAACTGAAAACCCCTGCACTGAACACTTCTGTAAACTGAATACCCCTAACTGAAAACCCCTGAACTGAACACTTCTGTAAACTGAAAACCCCTGCACTGAACACTTCTGAAAACCCCTGAACTGAACACTTCTGTAAACTGAATACCCCTAACTGAACACTTCTGTAAACTGAAAACCCCTGAACTGAACACTTCTGTAAACTGAAAACCCCTGCACTGAACACTTCTGTAAACTGAAAACCCCTGAACTGAACACTTCTGTAAACTGAATACCCCTGAACTGAACACTTCTGTAAACTGAATACTTCTTAACTGAACACTTCTGTAAACTGAATACTTCTTAACTGAACATTTCTGTAAACTGAAAACCCCTGAACTGAACACTTCTGTAAACTGAAAACCCCTGAACTGAACACTTCTGTAAACTGAATACTTCTTAACTGAACACTTCTGTAAAATGAATACCCCTGAACTGAACACTTCTGTAAACTGAAAACATTCTAACTGAACACTTCTGTAAAATGAAAACCCCTGAACTGAACACTTCTGTAAACTGAAAACCCCTGAACTGAACACTTCTGTAAACTGAATCCCCCTGAACTGAACACTTCTGTAAACTGAAAACCCCTGAACTGAACACTTCTGTAAACTGAAAACCCCTGAACTGAACACTTCTGTAAACTGAAAACCCCTGAACTGAACACTTCTGTAAACTGAATACCCCTGAACTGAACACTTCTGTAAACTGAATACTTCTTAACTGAACACTTCTGTAAACTGAATACTTCTTAACTGAACATTTCTGTAAACTGAAAACCCCTGAACTGAACACTTCTGAAAACTGAAAACCCCTGAACTGAACACTTCTGTAAACTGAAAACCCCTGAACTGAACACTTCTGTAAACTGAATACCCCTTAACTGAACACTTCTGTAAACTGAAAACCCCTGAACTGAACACTTCTGAAAACTGAAAACCCCTGAACTGAACACTTCTGTAAACTGAATACCCCTAACTGAACACTTCTGTAAACTGAAAACCCCTGAACTGAACACTTCTGTAAACTGAAAACCCCTGCACTGAACACTTCTGAAAACTGAATACCCCTTAACTGAATACTTCTGTAAACTGAATACCCCTAACTGAACACTTCTGTAAACTGAAAACCCCTGAACTGAACACTTCTGTAAACTGAAAACCCCTGCACTGAACACTTCTGTAAACTGAATACCCCTAACTGAAAACCCCTGAACTGAACACTTCTGTAAACTGAAAACCCCTGCACTGAACACTTCTGAAAACCCCTGAACTGAACACTTCTGTAAACTGAATACCCCTAACTGAACACTTCTGTAAACTGAAAACCCCTGAACTGAACACTTCTGTAAACTGAAAACCCCTGCACTGAACACTTCTGTAAACTGAAAACCCCTGAACTGAACACTTCTGTAAACTGAATACCCCTGAACTGAACACTTCTGTAAACTGAATACTTCTTAACTGAACACTTCTGTAAACTGAATACTTCTTAACTGAACATTTCTGTAAACTGAAAACCCCTGAACTGAACACTTCTGTAAACTGAAAACCCCTGAACTGAACACTTCTGTAAACTGAATACTTCTTAACTGAACACTTCTGTAAAATGAATACCCCTGAACTGAACACTTCTGTAAACTGAAAACATTCTAACTGAACACTTCTGTAAAATGAAAACCCCTGAACTGAACACTTCTGTAAACTGAAAACCCCTGAACTGAACACTTCTGTAAACTGAATCCCCCTGAACTGAACACTTCTGTAAACTGAAAACCCCTGAACTGAACACTTCTGTAAACTGAAAACCCCTGAACTGAACACTTCTGTAAACTGAAAACCCCTGAACTGAACACTTCTGTAAACTGAATCCCCCTGAGCTGAACACTTCTGTAAACTGAAAACCCCTGAACTGAACACTTCTGTAAACTGAATCCCCCTGAACTGAACACTTCTGTAAACTGAATCCCCTGAACTGAACACTTCTGTAAACTGAATACCCCTGAACTGAACACTTCTGTAAACTGAATACCCCTGAACTGAACACTTCTGTAAACTGAAAACCCCTGAACTGAACACTTCTGTAAACTGAAAACACCTTAACTGAACACTTCTGTAAACTGAATACCCCTGAACTGAACACTTCTGTAAACTGAATACCCCTGAACTGAACACTTCTGTAAACTGAAAACCCCTGAACTGAACACTTCTGTAAACTGAATCCCCCTGAACTGAACACTTCTGTAAACTGAAAACCCCTGAACTGAACACTTCTGTAAACTGAAAACCCCTGAACTAAACACTTCTGTAAACTGCAAACCCCTGAACTGAACACTTCTGTAAACTGAAAACCCCTGAACTGAACACTTCTGTAAACTGAAAACCCCTGAACTGAACACTTCTGTAAACTGAATACCCCTGAACTGAACACTTCTGTAAACTGAATACCCCTGAACTGAACACTTCTGTAAACTGAATACCCCTCAACTGAACACTTCTGTAAACTGAATACTTCTTAACTGAACACTTCTGTAAACTGAAAACCCCTGAACTGAACACTTCTGAAAACTGAATACCCCTTAACTGAACACTTCTGTAAACTGAATACTTCTTAACTGAACACTTCTGTTAACTGAAAACCCCTGAACTGAACACTTCTGAAAACTGAATACCCCTTAACTGAACACTTCTGTAAACTGAAAACCCCTGAACTGAACACTTCTGTAAACTGAATACCCCTTAACTGAACACTTCTGTTAACTGAAAACCCCTGAACTGAACACTTCTGTAAACTGAAAACCCCTGAACTGAACACTTCTGAAAACTGAATACCCCTGAACTGAATACTTCTGTAAACTGAAAACCCCTGAACTGAACACTTCTGTAAACTGAATACCCCTGAACTGAACACTTCTGTAAACTGAATACCCCTGAACTGAACACTTCTGTAAACTGAATACCCCTGAACTGAACACTTCTGTAAACTGAATACTTCTTAACTGAACACTTCTGTAAACTGAACACTTCTGTAAACTGAATACTTCTTAACTGAACATTTCTGTAAACTGAAAACCCCTGAACTGAACACTTCTGAAAACTGAATACCCCTTAACTGAACACTTCTGTAAACTGAATACTTCTTAACTGAACATTTCTGTAAACTGAAAACTCCTGAACTGAACACTTCTGAAAACTGAATACCCCTTAACTGAACACTTCTGTAAACTGAAAACCCCTGAACTGAACACTTCTGAAAACTGAATACCCCTTAACTGAACACTTCTGAAAACTGAATACCCCTTAACTGAACACTTCTGTAAACTGAAAACCCCTGAACTGAACACTTCTGAAAACTGAATACCCCTTAACTGAACACTTCTGTAAACTGAAAACCCCTGAACTGAACACTTCTGAAAACTGAATACCCCTTAACTGAACACTTCTGAAAACTGAATATCCCTTAACTGAACACTTCTGTAAACTGAATACCCCTTAACTGAACACTTCTGTAAACTGAATACTTCTTAACTGAAGACAAAATCTGAGTCAGTTTTCAGTTTTTACTTTGGCTATTTTTGTTCCAAACTTCTGAAGGAAAGTGCAGACTATTTTGTGATGTAAAGGGAGGAACAGGTGGTGAAAAGGTTAAACATAAAAAAAACTCAGTGGCAGAACATTGTTGTACCAAATATACCCCTATAGCAAATTAATCTATAAAATGTTTACCTGATATATACAAATAAAACAAGATAAACACCGAAAAACCACATAAACTGCGAATGATTTGATGGCATGCCATACTCTGAAAACACGACTTCATGCTCTGAAAAAACAAAAACAAAAAAAAAAAACGCAATTATACATCAAGTAACTATGGTGACCATACCTAATCTTTAATGTCATGTTGTTGAAAGTTCATTGCTATCATATATGGATGCCATGAGTGATCCAATGTGTGAATTCATGTCTTTGATTGGATAGCGACTTGACCCGTGTCAGTACAAGTTCGCCAGTTCGACTAAGCTTTCAGTAGTGTAATTTTGAATTACTGATTGCAATTAAATTATTCTAACAATGAACTTGCATTATATATTTTTTCAAGAAAAGAAAAAGTACCGGCATATGTATTTTTTAGAATGTCCATATTGGGCTCATTTTGGATGTCAGGCCCTTATAAATGTACGTGTGAAATTCTTGCTAAACCTGTTGATGCCATTTTGTACCCTATTAGATGCACTCTTAGAAAAGCCCTTATTTTTTCTACCGGATTATTTTTCCGGTATTTATTTGTTTTTGGTGCACCAAAAAATCGTTCAGGTGCTAAAACATCACCCATAGATGATCTTTCAGACTGCGTGATGTTTCATATAAATTCAGTAATAAACAGGACTTACAAAGTAACCAGTAAAGATTACACATAGTATTTTCACGAACTGCCTTCAATCTAGTATATATATAGCGAGTTGAAAAATTAGTGTACCGGTACATAAAACAACTACATATCGGAAGCAGAAAGAGGAGTACTTACCTCTGCATGGTCTGGGTTGTCTGATGATGTTTTTCAATACCCAATTAACAATTTCATTTACAAGCAAACCACCAAAGAATGTAATCTGACGAAAGACAACATAATAAAATAACTACTGTAGAATACTTTATTTTCGCTTGGAATTTATTTTCGCTAAAGAGATGATTCCGTGAAAATAAAATCCAGTGAATATACTTTTTTTTCTATATTTCACATTCAACTCGTCAAAAATCAGTGAAAATAAATTCCATAAAGAACACCCAAAAACCTTTTCAGCGAAAATTAATTCCAGCGAAAATAAAGTATTCCACAGTATATCAACCAAAATAAAACTAATACATGTGTTAATATATATTCTAGTTATGAAATGGGGAATCAACTTGTGGAAAACCTGAGAATCTGACCAATTAGGCACGAATCAAAGCCATTAGATGGTTATAGATTACAGAACCATTATGACTGATTTATCAAAATGCAAGATGCAGCTGACTTAGTAAACACTTGGTTACTAGGTTCACATGGCAACGGTTAATCAGAACCAAAAATTTGCTCCTCCCACCAATTAACAGGAGATTATCTCTTGTGCTTTTATCCAATTTGGAGATAAACGAAAGCAGAATTCAGCCAGGTTTGTTCAGAGCTGAATGAGAGAGCTCCCTCACTCACATACATTTGTAAGAATCAATATATTCTCAATATCTGGGAATCTGTTTTGAATCTAGAAGGCAACTTCTCCAAAATATTGATGTCACCCAATGACCATCCTGACACTTGGGTTTTCTGTCATAGGTAAGCTCAGCATAGACAATTAAGAATGCAATTAGTGCCAATTGCCGCCGACGAACAATGCTTAGTTTCATGATTGAGGGGATGCAATAAGCTCTTCTAAAATTTCTTCTGAGAATTCATGATTAGAATGGAACTTAATTTGAAGAAGGCGATGAGAGGGCACGATTTCGACCCTGGAAGCGTAACACCCAGCCTTGTGGAAATATGCGCGAGATAAAATCAGGCAACTTTGTTCTCATGAGGGTATTGAAGGCAGGCTTAAACAAACACATACTACTGATAGTAAATGAGATAGTCATATTAGATATAAATGTCCAATACTGTATTTGTCTATTATCGTAGAATTCAAACAGATGCACATGTAACCCAAATTTTACATTCATTGTACTGTATATGCTGACCATTAATTAAATTTACATTATACAACTTATCTTGATGACAAAGACAAAACAAGTACACTACTAATGGAGAACATACAGGGTGAGGGGTTAAACGTCATAAGAACACTTACTGTGTGCAGTTCTCTCCTAAAGGCAATCAGTGTGACAAAAGATACAATAATAAAAACTGGAAGAAGGCTAAACCACGCAAAACATTTTCCAACAAAATCACCTATAATAAGTAAAATGAATTGATGTTAGAATAATATTCAACTATAAAACTGAAAAATTAAAGTCAATCTTCTCATCATTTATACATATACATGTAACATACCATTGCCCATATTTGGGTATTACATTATTGCTATACTCTATCAGAAGTATTATTCTAAAATAAAATTATGTTAACTTCATTAAGGGCTGAACAAAAAATTACCACCAAAAAATACAGGCTGATCTTTTATTTTTTTTTTCACTTATTTCACGACTGCACAGCGCCCTCTGTTGACAGATTGATTATACCTGCAAAATTTGTGCGCCGCCAAATATTGATTATTTTCCTATTTTGTCATTTTCGGCAGAAGTGGCTCGGAGAAATTTTAATATTCATTTGTATTTTTATACAGTAATAATCCGGAAAAAAATTATCATTTAAAATGTATCTTCATCCAAAATTAAAAATCAGAACAGCTTATTGACTATTAAATGAATGAATGTTACAGAAACATATTTTACATACTCGCTGTTTTCCAACAGCTGTTTTTCATAGTATAGCCATCTAACAAAAAGTATTTTCATTTTCCATAGTAGGGTACTGTCTGTAATGATTGCATATATACAAGTAATTAATTCAATATCTTACAATCATCTCAATGTATTTTGCCTGGAAGTATTTCTGAAATCAGAATTTTCAAAATTTGTGTAAGAAAAGTGGCATTTGTTCAATTGCTCAAAACTCGTAATGTGTCTTGATACAAATCTGTTTTTTGTGTGTGTGTGTGTGTGTGTGTGTGTGTGTGTGTGTGTGTGTGTGTGTGTGTGTGTGTGTGTGTGTGTGTGTGTGTGTGTATGTGTTTATTTATTTGCATAGCTATTCACCATTCTCTCTGATGAATTTATATAGTGCCTAGATTAGCCTTAATTCTATCCACTGGTATGAGTGCACATAATGATGGTAGTAGATACCCTGTCACAGCATATTATTAGTAACAGTGAACAAATATTCAACCGTATTTTTAGTATTACCCTGCAATTTGAATGTTCGTTTCAGTGGGTCAGCATCAAAAGATAAGTCTCCAGGTGTGCACCATATCACTTCGAATAAAAATAATTTTATGAAAGTTTAAAAAATAGCCTCGATATTAGGAATGGAAATATATATTACAACTAATGATGAACTAATTTATCAACCGCTGCCTTTTATTCGCCATGCTGCTTATTTGCACACAGTCCACTTGAAGTGGCCATGTGATGAAATTTGCGACATTATTGTCACAAAAGATGTTGCCACGGAGCAAATAGAGGGTCGTTCAGGTCAATCAGCCACTTTACGGTAAAAACAACGCAACTACGTAATTCTTTTTTTAAATTGGCAGGACGAAAATGTGTTATGAAAAACGCTTCAACTTTGATTATTTTGCGCAAATTGCGCAATGGCGCAGCCTAGATCGAACACTGCATATCATGTATAATAATATAAATGAATATTTATTAATATGAAAATATTTAATTTTACAGAATTTGAAATATTCAAGTCCAATGTAGGTCAGATTGTAAACAAAGTGAATTGATGGCATAGATAAATCTGACATGATATCTTGCCATGTTATATTTACATATTTGGATATCAGTTAGAGGACAAGGTCAAAAGATCAATGTCCAATAAAAACTTAATTCCTATAGTTTAGGGTTTGGGAAGTTTTGGCCCTGAACAGTTTTTTTATTTAATAAAATTAATTTTATTTTTCGGTGAGTTCTTGTTCATAATGAACTTTCTTTTTAAAGGTTTAAACTCAAATACCGTAAGTGGTATATTTTCTGAATTGGAATTGTGAATCCATTTTTTTTTTTTTACTACATTAAACTTCTGTGTGGCTTAGATTGGCACCAAAACCTACTAGCCTGAAATCAATGAAATCCCCCAGGAGCAATCCAATGCTCGTGTAAACACAGGGGCGGCCATTTCACCATTCCCCGTGAGTAAGATAAAAATTCAAATCTATGGATCTGTGTTATCAATATTGACATACATTTATACCTGATTTTGTCAATTTAGGGTATTTTATACTGAATTACTATTCGGGCAAGCGGGAATTCAGGCAAAAAATCTTCTCATATGAAGCAAATTTGATATAGTCAAATATATTTTCTATTTATATTTTAGATATATTTTCTGTTTCTGAATCTGACTTTACATTTTTTAAATGCACAGTTTGCATTTTCCACATTCTACTCAGATTTCTAAAATGACAAACATGCAACCGTCCCAAGCACGACAAAAATGATCAGTTACATCACAGTTACTAGAAGAAGTAACCGTGGTTACATTTTTCAACTGTTTCAACAGACATGTGTGAATGATTTTTTTTTAAATTCTCATTTATCTCATTTAGGCGAGTTGGTTTTGGTGGTCAAAATCGACATTTTTATGTCGCATACAGGTCACATTCAATCAGGTCGAAAATTGAGAGAAACGCCCTTCAACTTTGTCCTCCCTCCGAACAAAATCAGTCGTGTTGAATTTTCAATTATTACGTTACCACCGTGTAACTGTGACAGAAGCGCCAGAAGAACGAAGTTAAATTCACTGAAATAGACGAATTCGCGAAGTATTTTAAGAAACACGCCCAGCATGACACCCTGTGCCATTCATTCACACTTGAACATCGTCCTGAGAAAAACTAACACATCGACAAACCGCGTCCGGGGAAGCTTTACAAACTAAATATTTAACTTCGTGAAATAAAATTAGAACCCGATGAAGAATTAGAAATCTGAAATACATATACCTTCGGGATATACCACGTGCGTGAGAGACACCGGCTTCCAGACAACTTCCTTGGCCGGTGAGTCCAGATTCCATTCTGTTTCTTGTAGACAGGACGCCATCTTGAATGTAACGCGTTTGTTATTCGTCTACTCCAACCATTAATTCAAAACAACGCACAATCACGTTAAAAAATGTAACTGACAAACGACTTATTCACCTGAATGTCATTAACTCGCAAATTTGTCGACAACTCAGATTAAATATAGGGTTTGTTTCTCGCCTGATTTTAAACTTTGATATGGTGACCCCTGTTAGGGTGAAAAGTCAGAGGTCACACACAACATGGCAGCTTCCTTGAAAAGTACACATGCTTTGAGCTTCAAAATTCTAGCAGAATGCTCTACAACGAAAGCACGCACAGGGAAACTGAAATTACCTCACCACACGGTTGACACTCCTGTATTTATGCCAGTGGGTACACAGGGAACAATGAAAGGATTGACAACTAAGCAACTGGAAGATCTGGATTGCCAGATTATTTTGGGAAATACCTACCATTTGGGAATGAGACCAGTGAGCTAATATTTATTTTCAATTTAAAGTCTGTAATTCTGGAAATCATGAGATTTCTTTATGGTTAATTGTTAAAGGTGGTTAATGAGACACTAGATCAGATCGTTGAGATGCTTGTATGCGTATGTTGAAAACAATTGACAAGAGTACTGCCTTCATCTGTATAAATATTTATAAATTTCAGTGGCAGTTGAATCAAACCAGTGGGTACCGGTTAAATCGCATCTAAACCAGCTCACCTGATACCAACTCACCCTACGATTTCTAGTCACCTCAACCCCTATCCCGTTCGACCCTGGACACCTCGACCCCAAGTTAGACACCTCGACCCCTTGCCCCCTAGTCACTTCGACCCCCTTAGTTACACACTGTGCGTCACTTCGACCCAAGAATTATACAACACTGTATGACAATACATGTATCATACTTTCCCTGAGTGTGTCGGCCACCGATTTCATTTCACTGACTATTTAATGTTCATTGTTCATTGCCGATTTCTGTTCATTCTATCGCACGCAACTGCAAAATTACGCCATCTTGGACTTAGAGGATACTCATTCTGATGAGTCGCTGTCAGATTTGCTACCAGACATGGATGAAGAGTTTGTCATCAAATATGAAGTACTTCCCGGAGCATCTATTCGTGGCAATTCAATGTTGGTCGACAACCAGGGTTACACATACCAGGCAAAAAACAAAACCACTTGGTGTTGCAGTGCAAGGACAGTTGATTAATTGCCATGCATCTGTAATCCAAAGAGGTGACCACTTTAGAGCTGGTCTACACGACCACAACCATCCAGGCCAGCCCGGGATTGCAACGAAGTTGAAAAGTATTGCATCAGTGAAGCAGACAGCCAAAAACCATGTTCAACGTTCTGCCGCTGATATCGTCCAGGAAGTCGTCACTCACCAAATCGACCATGACCAACCACATCATTGCGCCCAGTAACATCGAACCTAATCCGCAATGTCAAAATCTTCTACCGAAAGAACCAAGCTCAACATCCTCCTAAACGAGATATACCGTACCAACCAAACACACTGCTTACTCAGCAGTTGAGTTTATAGTTCAAAACTAAAAAACACAAATCACTACAAAAATTATATTCATATAAATAGTATGAAACAATTCTAAATGTATATTTGTTTTATTTTAAACAATACAAATACTCAATTACTGATCTTGAATGAAGGGTACACACTCTTTAATCACTCTGTGTACTGTAAAATAAACATGGGAAATTGACAAGCAGACGATAACACAGGTCTCTCCAAATGTTTTAACAAAGATCTTTATAAATATAAGCTTGAATGCCTACAAAATAAAATAAAATAACTTGTTAAGACTTTCGTTTTAATAATTACTTTTATCACACCTTTTATTAAGTGTCATTATTAATAACAACTGGTTTCGGCATCACCTCATTGAAGTATTACTTAAAAAATATGTGCGTCGGCAACACCTCATTTGCGGAATAATAGGGTGTCACCGATCAAGTACAATGGTTCAGTCCAAGATGGCGTCATTTAGCAGTTGCGTGCGATAGAACGAACAGAAATCGACAAGCAACGAACATTAACTAGTCAGTGAAATGAAATCGGTGGCCGACACGCTCAGAGAAAGTGTGATATTGTCGTACAGTGTTGTATAATTCTCGGGTCGAAGTGACGCACAGTGTGTAACTCCGGGGGTCGATGTGACTAGGGGGTAAGGGGTCGAGGTGTCTAACTTGGGGTCTAGGGTCGAACAGGATAGGGGTCGAGGTTACTTGATTTCCACCCTACAACTACTTGCCTGATACCTAAAATTATTATAAGCTACGAGCAATGAAGTCGTACATATGTTGTGCCTTTCATATAAACACCAAATATGAATATTATTTTGAATATTGCTGTTAAGCCGTCAGGTATACCTGTAATAAGAAAATAAAAAAAATATCAGTGTTATAAACTAGGGTGTTCAAATCTCTAGTAAAATTATTGGCACCCCCATATTACATTGGTTGCGACAAAAAAATAAAGATTAAATACACGCATTTATGATATAAAATCTATAAATAAGAACGCCTTTGTTGTGCAGAGAGTACCAATACACCTACCGGGTAATTAATTTTCCAATATTACAAGGGAATACTGTATTTGATCTATTAGTAGTGCATGTTTCATATTAGTGCACTTAAACCATTTAATGCTGGGCCATTGAAATACAGCTTATTTTGACACCTCATTCATTTAGGTAAACTCATCTATTGTTACTGATACTCAACTTCTCTAACTCTCCCTCCAGGATTATTAATAAACCCAAGGTTTAGAGACAATTGATAATTTTAAAACACCTGCACAGTAAATGTAATCTCTCTGTTACTATTCACCCACCACACCTGCACAGTAAATGTAATCTCTCTGTTACTATTCACCCACCACACCTGCACAGTAAATGTAATCTCTCTGTTACTATTCACCCACCACACCCACAGATATCAACCCACTCTCAATGAAAGTCAAGTTGCCAGTGTGGAACAAACATTAAAAACAACACAGTGTGATTTTTTTGAACAGTATTGGGAATGACCTTTGACCACTTAAACTCCCCCCCCCCCACCTCCCATGAATGGGATATATTTATTGAATGTATGTTTTAATCATCAACAGCTTCTCTAAAGAACTACCGATATTTTATTTGCAGACAAAGTTCAAGTTTGTTTGTTATTTCATTGTCGCTTACAGGGCCATGAGTTATTAGAGAAAGTTGGTGGACTTCATAAATTCATGAATTGGGACAGAGCTTTATTAACAGTAAGTTGATTTAATACTCCCACATGCATATGTACAATGTGTTTCTTAAGTTTAGGTCATAGTTCATAGTTCACAATCAACTCAAATTTGCTGAAGTTACAATATATTAAAAATGTCAGAGCTACAACTTTTAAAGAGGGATAGTTATACAATATTATTATGTATTTATTTGTGTTTTTTAACAATATGCAAGCCTCAATATCCCACAAAATGCAAGCTGACAAGAGCTAAATCACTCATTCTTATCAAAATTGTGATTTTTAAATCAAACTTGCATGAAAAACAATCAGTTAAATGACTGTTTTTGATAATGTCTTAACTGTTACCTCGAACAAATATTATAAGGTTATTACAAGGATACCTCCAAAGATGCACGAAGACAGTACAGCAGAAGTATCGACCGACGTCCGACGGTGTACTGTCCGAGTGAATACTTTGAGGTGTCTTCATAATAACCTTATTATCATACATCTTTTCATTCCAAGGGTACATCATGGGAATGCCGAAATCCGAAAAGTTTAGAACAGAATCAGCGAACTTCTTTGTTTGGAGTCCGGTCAAACCCTGGTGGCAGCCATGTTTCTTTTTATTATTAGAGGACGCTTAGGCACGTAATCATTTCATATTTGAAATTCGCATTTCCTAATATGGTAGGATGAAAATAACCCATAAAACACCGCAAAATGTTGGCATGCTGAAACTTATGGCGTTATTGTGACAGATGTATAATAAGTGTAGATATGACAAAATAAAAGTTGTACTACAGGTATCTTATATACCATTGTATATCATATTTTCAGCTGTTATCAGGATTTTGTTGTAGACTGTCTATTTTTTTACTCAAAAGAATACATTTCTTTAAACAATAATTCCTTTTTTCAATTCAGGACAGTGGAGGTTTTCAAATGGTCTCTCTTTTAAAGTTAGCTGAAATAACCGAGGAAGGGGTGAAATTCCAATCACCGCATGACAGTAAAGAAATGCTTTTAACTCCGGAAAAATCTATTGAAATTCAAAACAGTATTGGAGCTGATATTATGATGCAATTGGACGATGTTGTACACAGCACAACGACCGGACCAAGAGTTGAAGAAGCAATGTACAGGTATGATGTGTACACCATGTAGTCATGCAACAAGTAACATAGCGCCCTCTTGTGGTCAGATCAACATTTATTTTGTTTTTATGGTGAATGATTTAAACTTCTCTCTTATCAAAGTGAAGTATCATAGGTAAACCATTGCTGGTCAAAATTAAAAAAATTTTATCAACAAATGATATATCTAAAGTCTATTTAAGAGCATTCTCCAGGACTAGAAATGTATGTGACTTTGAGCAAGATGTGATATATGAAAAATATAATATACTGTAATCCCCCTCCCCCGAATAAAAAAGTGGATGTACAAATAAGAAATGGAAATTTGGAGATATAGTGGTTTGTTCATCTATTTTGCATTGTGCCATCTCTGTAGATCAATCCGCTGGCTGGATCGATGTATCTCTGCAAATAAACGACCAACAGAACAAAACTTGTTTCCAATTGTTCAAGGTGGACTTCAACCAGAACTTAGAAAAATATGTGCGACAGGTAAATACATGTCTGCCAGTTCACACGCTTACAGCATGGCATGTCTGAATAAAATTGGCTTGCAAAGATGGTGCAGAGTAGGGCTGTGGCATTGCCCTTAAAGATTACGCATCCTGAAATTATCCATAATTTTTCAAAAGAATTCCAAAATTTAAAGCGAGAGCATCGTCACCTGCACACGCGTGGGAATTGAGTCCCAAGCGACGGTAACAGCACACACTAAAAATGCAAAGGCTCATGGGTAGACACTTGTTTGTAAACAATGACACGCTAAGGCCTGATGCATGTGCAGGTGGTGACTCCCTCACTTTAAGGTGTAATATTGAAATAACCTCTGCTAGATAATGACTATACCCCCAGAAAGTACCAGGATTTGTGACCTTTGAGGGTCATGCATAAGATTTATTGAACTGAGCTGAACTGAATGAATCGGATATCACCACATATTTTTTATAAAAATCTGACTGCTTGAATCAGATTTTAAAACTAGCAAACGTCTTTTATGTTATGCTTTGCAGAAATGGTGAAAAGAGATACTGCCGGGTACGCGATTGGAGGACTTAGTGGAGGTGAAGAAAAAGACCATTTCTGGCGGATGGTCAAATTATCCACTGATATATTACCGAGGGATAAACCAAGATATTTAATGGGAGTTGGGTATGAATTATTAAGTATAAGTTTCATAAAAAAAAATATAGTGTGCGACAAAAACATGTCAACATTATAAACGTATTGTAACTGTAAAATTTCATAAATTCAAAATTCTAATCGACAAATCTAATAATGTTGTGACATCATAGTGAGTATAAGTTATGAGTTCAATGTCATCGAATCAGCAAAGGCATAAATTTGCATAGGCTGTAGGTATTCACATATGCTTGAAGGCATGTGCACACAGTATGGATGTAGACAATGTAGAACCATACATAATTGCGTTTATAAACTTAGATACAGGTTTCTGTCATACACTGTAAATGTGGTTACATGTATATTGCATTAATATTTGTTATGGTTGATACGGTGTACTGCATCAGCACCCAGTGATAAAACTTCACTTTCTCACCAACTTGCAAATTTTGATTATTACGCCCTTTAGTGGTGATTATTAATGTCATTATGTTTCGTTTGTTTTTTGTCCAGATATGCAGTTGATCTGGTAGTTTGTTCGGCTCTTGGCTGTGATATGTATGACTGTGTGTTTCCTACAAGAACAGCTGTAAGTCAAATTTAACACAAAAATGTAATATTTTCACATTGGTTTTAACCCTTTGAAAACAAAAAATGTACATTTTATTGTAAACTAACAAAGAAATTATAGAAATATACTATGCTCTACTAAAGTTTTGATGAACGAATTATCAAAGGGTTAAGAAGGGTAAATTTATTCGGGGGGGAGGGGGGTTGTCACTTCTGCTTTTTTTCACATGCAAATGCTAACCATACATGAATTGTGTTTGGCCACAGAAACCATATTTCATGATTATGTGAACATGGCTGTGTGACCATCTTCCCTTCATAATGATATTGTACATGTACTAATTTACTACACTGTCAAACACATTGCTGGACTTAGCATGTGCTGATCAATTGAAAGTTATTTAATTATTGGTTAAACATGAATCACAAGGAGAACCAATCGATTATGACCTAGGATGTCAATTTTAATGTTTTGTGATTTTGTCTATTTCTTAATCTCAGCGCTTTGGTTGTGCGTTACTTCGAACTGGTCAGATCAATATAAAAAGTAAACAGTTTGCCAAAGATTACCGACCTATTGACGACACGTGTAAATGTTCCACTTGTGCCAGGTATACCCGGGCTTATATCAATTCTATTCCAAACTATGAGACTGTAGGATGTCATCTTTTAACCATTCATAACATAGCATTTCAGGTAGGTCAATTATAATGTCAATTTCTGCTGATAAACTGTTCGCAGTTTTATAATTACTGTAAATCTCCACCGCTTTAATACTGTATTTTCTTTATTAGGAGCACATGTGTTTACGAAAATGCCAGAATGTTGACTATGGTCAAAATAAGTTATGTTTTAATTAATCCAATATCCAGTACTGTGAATACATTAGTTATTCACTGTTGTAATTTTGCAATTTTTGTCGATAAGTAAATTTTGCTAAATTAAGTCCATGTGAACATGGGGAAATAACAATAGAAATCATTGTTTCCCTGCCAAGCATGTGACTTAAATTAAAAAACGGTGAAATTGCTGAAAGTATCAAAATAACGAAATTGATTGCCAGTAAAAATAAATGGTTTTACAGTAAATGCAACATTTGTTTTATGTGCTCTTCTATTAGAGATGTACGGATAGAGCAAATGCAGTAATTTAGCATTTTTTCCTGACTCACAAAATTTAAGCATTTTATGGCATTTTCTCTTTAAAAGTTCCTTCTCCTTGGATTAATTTACAGAAAATAGAATGTTGGCCAGTGCAACAACGAGATCAACATGATTCATAAATCGCAGCAAAACTGTCTTTATATATATAAAAGCAAAATTATAGCAAAACTTTTTCAATACCTCAACAGTTCATTCAAGTATGGAGATTATATTATATGGGACTTCCTTTTGTTATGTTCTTGGGGGTGAAACTGCTAGCACGCCACACTGAGAACAGAAATTAACTTGCAAGTTGGTCTACAACACATGGTTTTTTTTCGTGTCTTAAGTTCGTTTCCGTGTTGTATTTTACAGATGAGTTTAATGCGGAGTATACGAGCAAGTATCGTAGAAGATAGGTTTCCCCAATTTATAAAAAGCTTCATGAAGACTGTGTATCCAGACGAAGACTATCCAACCTGGGTCAGAGAATCGCTAGCTTCTGTCGATGTACATTTATCTCAACAATAAAAACTTGTAGCTTGAATATTTGAAAGAATTTTAAAAATTAAAATAATAGTAATAAAATTATATTTAGTGGATTTGACTCAAACTGGAGGTTGTTTTTTTTGTACGTGTCCATGTCATCTAAGATGTTTTATCAGTTTTTATTTAAACTTAGACAATCGATGTCAGCTTGCAATGTACATGTGTAAATTTTTATTTGTTCCATTATCAATACCAACCAATGCTTTAGTTCTAATGTAGTCTAATGCTAAATTATTATAAAAATCATATTTTTTCAAGTCACTCTGCTTCACTTCAACCTCAGAATGAGATGTCATGTAATTTGAGAAATGAAACAAAAATCTGTTTTTCTGTCACATGCGGTTTCACAAGGATTGTACTACAATCCACAGACTGGCCCCATTTGTTTTCATGAAACTAATATTATTTAAATTGACTATTACATTTCAATGATAATTGATAAACAAACAAATCAATCAATTAACAATGATTGGCTGATGTAATTTGAGTGTATCCTGCCTCTATTTAGCCGAATACTGCACCTTTGTTAAAAAAGTTTTTCCTAACCAATAACAGTCTCTATACAGTCTGAAAATTAGCTAGCATTGTTGTTGATATGGTGTGCAAAACAATATTGTGGTATAAACAGTAATAAACAAAATGGTGTGAAACTGGATATTCCAAAACTACCCTGGTAGTAACAAATAGGACTGAATTCCCATGTTTACAGGGGTTTGTACAGGTATTGTATAACCATGCATATTTACATCTATGGAGAAGATACTGAAAAAAAGTGTAAGTTGGTTTAAACAGGATTTGGAATCAGATTTACGGAGGTTCAAGTCGAATTGAAGATTAAATTTCATGTTTATCATGCTTTCAATGTGATGGATTCATACGGTATAGATACAGATAATGAAAAAGGAAATATGAGGTCACCAGACAATTTTTCAACATATCGTTCAAAATGTCATGGGAAAATTTTCAAAACTAGCATTTTTACACAGGTTTCTATAGCGAGATTATTTCTTCATTTACTTGCTGTGAAATGGAATGAAAGTCATATTATTGACATGAATCGAAAAATTGTGAAAACATTTTAAAAAATTTATATATAATTGAGTGAGTTTCCATAGTAATAATAGTTTTATTTCCCATAATGCATTGCACACTGCACTGGCATGCTCAGTAAGGCAAAATTTGAATTTGGCTCTACCCGCATAAACAAATTTAAAGCGGGGGAGTCATCACCTACGCGTGCATCAGATGGCCATAGCATGTCATTGCTTACAAACAAACGTCTGCCCATGAGTTTTTGCATTATTAGCGTGTGTTATCGTCACTTGGGACTCAATTTCCGCGTGTTTATATAATTTGCAGAACACAAGCTTTTAAGGTTACCATGTATAGAGCTTAAAGGGTGGTGGTCGTCTTGCAGTGGATGTTTAAATTTCATGTAAACAAACAATGTATTTTACTTGTGTTGTGTTCATTGTTATGAGTCCCATATCGAACAGGATGTGGTGCGATGACCACCGCTCTTTAATATTTGAATACGAGATGAAATTATTTTGTTGGGGCCAAAGATTGGAAAAAAAATTATTTTGTAGAAAATTTAGGCATTTCTGGGAATATTCCTGAAAAAGGCTGATTTTGCACCTCAATTGCCTTTCCTTTTTTTCAGAATTTTTTGTTAATATTTTTTTGCATAATAACTAGCACATTTTAATTTTTTTGCATTTGTCATTGGTTGCAGTTCTATTTAAAGATCTGTTTTATCCTAATGGTATTTATTGAACACCCTTAGCACAACAAATGTGTTCCTTCATCCATACATGTATAAATATTTATAAATTTTAATGGCAGTTGAATAAAACCAACCAATCAACGAGAACAGTGCGCAACCTCGTCATTGGAAACTGTTCCAATGTTATTCAGTCAGTCAATAGAAACTTTTTTTGTGAAATTATAGTTTCGTGTGAATCATAATGTTCTTTCATTTATTTTTTGTCAGATATTTCAACATCTAGTTAATAATTTTATAGTGTTTGCAGCTAATGTTTATGGTTTTGTCTATCGGGTGCCTGGTGTATCGTGTGGCAGAGGAAGGCGACTGGATTCGAGGTACTGATAAGCAAAAGATGATCATTTGTTTTATATTGACCTTTCACCTTGCTAAGCAACGGGGACTAATAATAAACACTAATGTATATCAATGCGCAATATTGATTCTCCATATTAAACGTTGCATTCCTGATGATAAATTGTTATAGTTTACAAATATTGCAGTGATAGTTGAAAAATATTTTCCACGATACACAATTTTATTACTGTTTGCTTTTGAGTTTTGGGACTATTTTATTGCGTAGGGATATCTACCATTTACAGCTGATCAACATTTGTAAGATTGTCAAAGATGGCGACGGTCGTAAGGGATAAAGTTTGCTTGACTACAGTACTGCTTTAAATCCAGATGTAAATGACACAAATCGATTGCCAAACAAAAAATGATTATGGAACACTTCACTAATAATGCAGTCTCTGCGAAGGCGACTGGGATTAGATGGAACGATTCGAAGAACGACACGGAACAAGTTGAGTACTACCAGTATCAAAACCACCTGCCCCCAAATCAACTTCACCCGCATGTGTACCGGGAGGATTCCAAAATGAGCGACCCGTCTGCTGAAGTAGAAATTAGGCTTCCCTCTACCAGGGAACGTGGCATAAATGGCAGGCCTGAAGGTATACCAGAAAGCGTGTTTATCACTCCGGTTGCTGGACACTTGTCAACTAAACCATTGCGGACACCAACGACGGCGGGGAGAGCATCTGTACGGTCGAGGGCCAGACCACGGAAAACCTTCGAGGTAAGTACGATACGCGATGGGAACATTTTTTTCTATAATTTCTATAATTAATTGAAATACATTATACACCGGGTTCTAATTTGGTTGCAGTTTTGTTATAGTTAAAAATTGTAATGCTTTTCCGATAACCTTGGAAATGGTAATTGAATTTCCGGTGCTTTGGGATTTTTTTTTCGGTTCATGAATTGCTACATAATTTATTTGTTGTTGTCTCTAAATGAAGGTAATCCTATCGCTTCAAATAATCTGACAAATAAAAGCGTGCGCCGTTATAAAATCATCTGTGCAACCACTAGCAAACATGTAAACAGAAAAATCAAGTTTTGTTTACACTGCCCGAACAGTTTTTGTACCACTGTAAGGCGATACTGTTGATTTTGAAATTCGTCTTTTTACTTTCCAAACGCGAACACAGGTCCCTCTGTATATTGCAGTTGGACGCAGAATATAGGAAACCACGATCTGAATCAATCTCAACTTGCATGTAATTAGATTACCTACACTCTTCTACCAACGGGGTGGTGTTTATTGCGATAATGATCTAGGTGCATAGGTGTTAACAACACTCATGGTGTGACAGTTTTACAAAGAACCATGGACACCGAGTGCTTGAGCTCTTGGTGTCACACTAGGAAACAAATATTTATTTAAAAAAAAAACTACTATAAATGCACAAATCAATCATTATTCAAGAAATTCCTTCAGACCGTACAAATTCTGCATGTCCTGGCAGATTTAATAATTATTTCATATTCTGTTCTCATATTCATTATAGTATTGAATTATTTAATTATTTAAACAAATTTCTGTCAAGTCATTTTGGGAAAAGGTTTCCTAATGTATTCTACGTTGAAATCCCCTCAACCCCTGAGACATTCCAGCCTCCCCCAATGTAATTGTATATGCCCCTCTTGATAACTATATACATGTATATACATACATGTACGGAAGAGGAACATATTCAATAAATATAGGGGAGTGGCACTAGAGGAGCAAGTTTAGAATTAGGGTTAGGGGTGCGGGAAGCCTAAGGAAGTCTTACTACCCCTCATTTATTGTGAACTCTTACTCATTAAACATTTAACCATGAAAATCAACAATGATATGGTAACTACTGGTACATTCATGCAATGTGTAATTTTCCTTTCATACCTAACAGCTCATTTTAGCCAGTTGCACATCAATTATTTTAGATCATCCCAGACTGCCTCTGTCCTTTCATAATTTCAATTACTTTAAAATTGTTCACAATCAAATTCAAATGAGTTCCAAATTAATTTTTAGCAATTTCAATCGCCAATTTTATTTTGTATCGCCATGGTACTTAATTTCTCTCACCCATAAGGTTTTAAACGACTTTTCCGTTGACTTATTTGCTAATCTTAAAATCCCTTTCAGGATCTAGACTAATCCACTATTTGTCAACACTTTTGCTTTTGGCAAGTATGTATATGTTGTGCGTGAAAAGCATGTAAAATGAAAATTCACAGTCGGCACACCAAATCATGTCTTATATTTGTCCCATGATGCAATGCAAGTCAAATACCGGGTATTCTTTTTACACATAATTCAAACACGTACACTGAGCAAAAACAAATCAATGTAATCACAAACCATGACTGTCCAAAAATATACCGGTAATTGTCCTTGGAGAGACCTACTGATAAACTAAACTAACTTCCTAAAACTAAAACCAGAACTAAAAGTAAACCAGAACACTGTTTTTTGCTAAAACTGACACACAGATGTCATCGTTTGGGGGAAGTGTACTATTCATTGGAGATTGTGCATTCTATAAATCCATGTGGGGGTTGTCATAAAATTTACCTGCTTACTCGGAAACTGCTCAACAGAAACACTGTGAACCCCATCCAGAGGTGGTATACATTTCTCTCATTGGCTACATGCAGGAATGTGAAATGGAACTGTATATCAAAACTCAATGTCTTCGTAACACTGAAATTTGAGCAGTGAAAATACTGAAATTTGAGCAGAAAATGTATTGGAGGAAAACCAAAATGTCTGGGGTTAAGTTACTGATATCCATACTAATAATTTGGAACAATAGAAATAATTAACACATCAAAACTAATCTTTGTTGCATGAAAGTTCAACCACAGCATTCCATCCCATAACAACAGCCAAGTGAAAACTGTGAATTTTGAGCAGCAAAAGTTTTGAAGGCAAACCAAAATGTCTGTGGTTGAGTTACTGATATCCATAATACTGCATTCATAAACATAGTTTGGAAAATTCAAAAATCGAAAATTTTTTTGGTATATACTATGTTTTCTTCTTTTCAAGACATCAATGTCTTCCTATAAAATAAGTTTTAATACTCTTATTAAGGAATTGCAAAAATAAGATGCATGTCATATCATGTCCATGTTTTTGATGGATTATTAGAAAATCTGTAAGACTATAAATATTTTTAGTGAAACCGTACATTACCCCCCCCCCCTCATCAATAAAATGTGCAGGTTTTTTGTGAATTTTTTTTCTTCAAAAAATTTGTCCCCCCCCCCCCAAGTTTCTAATAGTCAACACGTTAGTAAGAACATAAAACATTGAAACACTGGGGGATAGAATTAAAACAAAATAAAGTACATTCAATCGCAATCCTTCCTGGAGGGACTGTGATTGAATAAAAGTTATTTGTAATTCAATTCTACTATATAGATTCCCAAGGTTTACTTGTACACAATTGGTACTTTGGATTTTAACCATATGTATCTACTAATTTGTTTGTTTTTTTTTCATTTCAGCCCACTCCTTTCTTGAGTATTAATAATCTACCACCAGGCACCAAAGTATTAGCTGGTAAGTAGATCCTAAAGCTACATCACAGAATGTCTCATGTTGCTTGTTCACACACCACTGTTCAATGTATTTCTATGAGCTGAGTGTGAACTGCTATGGAACACTGGTTGAGGAGCCAGTGAAAACAGCACAAACTCAACTGTGAGGTAATCCCGAGCGACCAAATTGATATATGTTCCACATATAGGGGTAATATTGTTACCGGGTTCAGTCTCAACAACTACACCAAGTACTGTATTTGGAGACTTTTCAGCCATTGTTTTCACGGTGATGGTTGTCAGACAGGGAAAATGCCTGGATGTTTGCCCCCGAAAATTATTATTATTCATTGAGAATGGCACAAACCACTCAATAAGACTCACTATATGCATAGTTGTATGGATCTTTAAATGGCAAGTAGTTAAATTTTACACTAACTGACAGTAATTGATCTCTTTCCTTTTAAGTCTTATAAAATTGATCAATTTGCTATTTTCAAGCACTTTATTCAAAATATTTATTTGTTTAGCATTTATTTTCTATAAATAAAGCACTAAAATGTTCAAAGCTGTTATCAGCACTTTAGAATATATTGAAAAAGATATTTTGTGCAAAATTACTTGTCATTTTGTTTTGTTTTTTGTCTGTCTAATAAATGCTGTTTCCAGTGCTGCACTGTGCGGCGTGCAAATTATTCAAAGTCTGGATGCTGGAGTATGCTATCTTGAGTTCATAGGGTGGTGGTGGAAACATTTTCGTCCATGTATTCATGGGGCTGCACTGGCAAATCATGGGACAAGTGTCACAGGAACACCAAGCAGATTGTTCACAGACTTCCGTGTAATTTGAAATAAAACTTTCATCCGAACAAGGGGCATCGTCGATGATATACTCTCATCACTCACACTGGACTGATCTGAATCGTCACAGTATACCGTACTTCCCTGATCATAAGCCCGGAGGCATGAACACGTAAAGGAAAAGTAAGGGATGAGCTTGTACTCGAGGACCAACTCAGAAAAAATGATTTTGTTTTGGGGTTAAACACTGTAACCACCTTGCAAACAACGAAAAATTATCCAAAAAAAATATTCGTTCACCATGCCGGGCTCGGGAAAATAATACTTATTTTTGAAAAAAAATGCGTCATTGATTTGAACGATACTTACAATGTAGGAACAAACATGTTCATAAAAAACACACACATTTTATTACAATACGATTTACATACCGTCTGAATTTACGGTGAAATAATGGGTGGGTCTGTGAGGAAACGGTGGACGAAGGCGTTTATCATTATCTTCGTTTTGGTATGTTTTCGATCGTACGCAAACTCTCAACGCAAAACAATTTTCCACCATGAGGTTTTTCAGCACGATTTGACCTGGAACAACTTCCTTTGACATAACAGGTCATGTCTTTCATTAACCAATCAAAATGATGTGTCGTAATGATGAAATTTTCCGATTATTGACGATGATTTTTTTAGTGCAATGCGGAAGTGAATTACCACAATGTTAAAATGCGATCTGTAGCACTGATTGCAACGAAAAAACGATGATTTTTTTCCCTAAAAACTGGCGATTCGCAATTTCCGAAATATTAACGACGGTTAATAGTAACCGTGGGTAAACTGAGTGTGGAGGAAGAATTTAAACACCTTTCTCGGTCGCCAACATGTCTCATCGTTCAAACCCTAGGCCTTTCATGATAGTCTCAAAGTAAACCATGCCCAATATCCAGGTACACGCCTTGACGATCACATTTTTGGCTTTTCGAAGGCTACTACTCAAAGAAATATGGATTACTCCAGAATTGCAACATCGATGTTCATCCTGAGTAAATGACAGAATAGAAACGATGCGAATCACGTTGTGTATGTTCGCCATGCACTCTGAACTTGAAATTAATGCGAGTTTTCTCATAAAACTAAAAGCATGAACCAAACTAACATGCCAATCACGATTATTATGAAATGAAACACACCTTTTACACGCATATTTTAAAGAATATCGTCGACGCCCAGTAAAAACACTCTGGGCTTATAATCGTGAATGCCCTCAACTCGATAAATACCAAGTAAAAACATAGGGATGGGCTTCATACTCGGGAGGGGCTTACGATCGGGGAAGTACGGTACTTTAACGCAATTGGGCTTTCACTCACAGAATACTGTGGTTCAAACGCATAAGGCTCTAACCCAAGTTTTAAAAAGCACATTGTGCATATAAAAGTTGAGTTTATACTAATAGTACACAATGCTTGGCAGCATGAACGGCTATGTACAATGGCGTATACGAATGCGATCAGATACTAAAACGTCATAGCTTTGAAAAGTACCCGGATGTTAAATATGTTCGTTCGTTAATTATTCCCCTTCATGAATGGCCTCCATGGCAAGCACTTCAAATGCCTATCCAAGCTACAGTTATAATCAAAACAAAATTAAACCGCTGCAATATTATTTCGAATACAGTTTAGAATATACACAACTATAAATTAAGGCCGCATTTAGGTTCGCTTTAATATTCAGCGATGATATTAGTTTTCATAGTCTAAATTATTTTAATAAGTATTTTAACAGTTAATAATAATTTAAATACTAATAGTTTATTTATTACGCAACTGTAATCTGCTGTGGACACAGTAAGGTAAAAATAATGTAAAATAAGGTATAAGTAATACAACTAAAAATAACTTCAAATTTAAAAGGTCTCAGGCGGTGTTTTGTATATGGTATTTTTTAGATGTAGTGAAAGAGCAATGTTATTTTTATACTTTGTAAGAATATTACGCCTTTGTTCTCTTTACTGGAGGTAATTTCGCAGTTTTTCAGTAAGATTTTAAGTAAGATAGTCTCGCTAAACTTTCCTTGGTTGTTACCTGTAATGACCTTTGCTTGAGGTTTGTCTTCAGTTATTTATTCACTGTTATCATAGTTGAATTCATTAGTTCACAGTTACGTTACCAATTCCTTTAACTGGTTAAGAGGTTAAAAACATTGACCAGGATGATGTAGGAAAGGTATGTGAGATGTACAAGTCTTAGATTCCCAAATTATAGGTTATTTTGATAAACAGCTAAAATTCAAATGGCAAACATAGCCGATATAATATAATTTGTACACCGCACATACTAAATATTATGCAAGTACATATTTACTTGAGTGGCTAAAAAAAGCAAAGCTACTAATGCTCTTACAGTGTATGGATACGGTGATGGTGATGTTGTCTGTACAAACTACATTGCAAATCCCTGAGGCGAGTTTCACTGCATGTCTCGTGTCTCTACAACAAAAGTTGATGTTGAAGACTTGTTTAAAGAACAAAAAACAATAATATTTTTTTTTTACCTAAATTTACTGGTTGAATGCCTGTGAAATCTGTTTGTTAAGGTATTGAATAGTCTTAACAAAAATACATTAAATTGCATCATTTTTCACTTATTCCCAGGACATGAAGCAAATTGGTGAAAACTATTTTCACCATTATTGAATACCCTTACTTGGTCTAAAAGTAATTTTAAACCCCATGAAGACTTTGTCCTAAAAAAACATTGACTCTCATAGTTCATTTCTGACAAAGGACTCCTTTTATATGATTACCCTGTCTGTCCGAATATTTCACCTCTATGATCCTATTTGTCTGAACTCTATCTTTCAATTCAACTGTCACCTAGTCCACAATCAGATCAGGTTTTATGTGATAGTTCTTTGTAAACTGGCATTGTATTACTGTGTGCACAGGTATGAAAGACAAGTATTGCCCACTGATTGTGCTATAACTTTTTATACACCCTCATATGCTTTTTATGCTCTCCAGTGAGATGAAACTGTGTTTGAAACGTTTTTAGAGCTTGCTTCACCATAGCAACCAGAAATTAATTACTCAAATTTGTTTTGGTATGTCGTTTCTCCTAAATAAATTTGCTCATTTGTCAGCATACTGTATGTATCACGGGATTAAATTACAAGTAAGGGTAATAAGAAGGGATATGGACTCATTTGTCTGAAATAAAAAATAAATAAAATAAACCAGAAGTTTGAATCAAGGTGTAAATGGGTAATGTAGTATTCAGCGGATACTTATGAAATATGAGAGGGCTTGTACATTGTGTGTGCCATTTTTATGCCTGTGCAGTCACCATAAAAACTCAATAAAAGCCAAAGTGTACATTTGTATATATGTATTGTGCTTCTGCACTCAGTTTTACTCAGCTTGGAGTGTTCAAAATTGAATTCCATGGCAGACGCATAAGTTGTCTTGGTAATGAAATGCCATGCGACGATTACTCCGGTGAAGCTTTGTTGTTCTGTTGTTGCTTGCCACTTGAGATTGCCTGATTAAAAAATGATTAAATTTGTTGTGCTTCAGTGTATCTACCACCATGGTTGTTTGCTTTCACACTTTTTACTTAAACTTGATCAATGAGTGCATTTAGCGAAAATTGAAAATCATTATATATATTAAGATAGAATTATTCTCGACATCAACCTCACAGCATGGCTGATATCAAGTGCCCTGACTGTGCTCTTGCTGTCAACCGTACGGCGTGGTTGATATCAAATGCTTGACTATGCCCCTGTCGTCAAGATCATATCAAATGCATGTCTCTGTTCTTTTTCGCCAACTTCATGGGCCGGCATGCTGGTATCAAGTGGCCGGCCTCTGTCTGCCCTTGCCATCAGCTTCGCAACATGGCCGATATCAAACACTTGCCTGCCAAGAGACAAAAATTGATTTAGTGTTTAGTCTCAGATACATGTGTTTATATTAACACAAAAATAATATAATACTTATTGTGTGATTAGAGAATAATCTTCTATCACACCTTGTTTTTTTGTTGAATGTGCAGCACATATGCACGTTGCTGTGTAGCCTAGGTACTGAGTCAATAATGCTTTTTTTTTACTGCATGATTAACTGATTTCACTGTCAGACATTATTTAGTGGTACATGACGGTGATGATATGGAATTTGGCGTTTCAATTCTAATCACAGTTACAATAAAATTTCTGTACAAATACTAATTGTTCTTTTAAAAACATCTGTGTTTTGTTTCTGCTGCAAACTAAATCATTTTTCAGTGTATTCATTGGTAATTGTGTGTTTTGTAGGGTTTATGATTGAAAACCATATACTGTTGTGAGTTTAAATTTTGTAAACTAGCACAAGGACTGAAGAAAACTGTTTAGGAACACCTCTTATCTTCTTATGAATTACAGAGCTTGCACCTTGGTTCTAGTAATGCTCTTGATATCAACATTGACTACAACCAACAATTTCATTTCTACTGTATATTAATGTGTTCACGTCTCTTTTTGATGATGTAAGTTCAGCTGGTGTAAGAGAAAGACAGATTGCTTCAAGGACAAACAAAAAAACACAAAGTCCATCAACATTTGGTCAACCATTGCCTAGCATCTCTGTCTGCATTATCATATTTACAATCGTTGTACAAAATTACTGGTGTGAATGCAAGAACACGATTTTAATTACCCTGTTCAACTCATACTGATGCAACTTTTTGTAGTAAGAACATGGCAAATAGTGCTGTAAAATTTGTTGTTCACCACGTGATCCTGTGTTATGCGTGAAATTGAGCATAAAAACAGGAGAAACAAAGGTCATAGCAACGCAGTGATGTCAAAACATCACATGGGGATGTGTTCTGGGGGTACCGGTAATTTGATGCTTATTAATTATTTTCAATTTCTTAACACAATATTCCCTTTTCAAAAATCATTATTTTGATATTAAGTTGTAAAAAAAGAAAAATTTAAAATTCAAAATCAAATTGTTCGTCTATTGCAACTGATGCTCAGTCCATGCCTTTCACAGGCAAGATCTTGCTATGTATAAGCAATAAACCCCCTTTTATAACGCATTAGTTCACTTTGATGACAAATATTTTTGTTCTTTATTGCTTACAGATGAAAATAATGAAAGATCAAGCAGTAAATCCATTAAGAAGAAAAAGCAGAGCAAAAAGGAAGTGAAATCACAGCATCAGCAGCAGCAACAACAACAACAACAACAACAACAACCTGAGCCTGTTATTTTTATGAGTCGCAATAACTTGGTCTCCAGATCAGCTCCGTCAGCTCGTCAATTTGAATATATTGAATCGCCATCGTATCTTGGTCGCATGACTCCATTGGAATTCTATAACCTTCATAAGTGAGTATTTGAAATGATACAGGTACCTTTTCACTTGAATAAGCCAACTGTTTTATTAAAATCACAACCTGCCAGGCAATGTGCAGGCTATTTGCCAACTTGCTGGCGTAACAGTTCAATATTCTGTGATGTTAAGATGTCATTGTGAGTAATTCCTAAAAAGGTGTGAAACACAGAAACAAAAAGCTTGTCGAAAGATATAACAAATTTGATTTTTCGTCAATAAGAAAGTGAAATTTCAGCATCTGAATGTTTCTATTCGCTGCCAGGTGGTTGAATGGCTAGAGTAAAAAAACAAATTATTTTCTGAGCAAAAATAAGATGGGCCAAGTAATAGAAGAATATATTACATTTTGCATTACAGCTATAGCTTTATCGCTCTTATTAGGAGTATTCACAGTTAACTATGGAATTCACATATCATCTCAAGTACTTTACATAAACATGGTGTCTTCTGATTGGCTAGGACTTGAGTAGCTAATGGGTTGTGATTATTAAGTAAATTTTTTCAATGCAGGTTTATATCACATATGGTGTACACCAATCAAGAATGAGATGTACCTTACATTTTGATTATTGTTCATTAATGTTATTTTAATGTGAAAAGTTGAAAATGCAGACTGAAAACATCTATTAATTTGCATAGTTGCATATCATTTGCATAATGAATGAGGCAAACATACAGACAAATAATAGTCGTGTGTATGAGGAAGGTCTCCGTACAGTTTTCATACAGACCAATTTGTTAAAAATAGCTCCATGAGTGTATACTGCCCTCAACATAATTCATGAGTGTATACTGCCCTCAACATAAACACAGACTTGTTGCCCTGGTATACGTCTCGGCTGTAAATCATCCATATATTCATCACCATTATGAGCTGAATAAAATGAAACAAACTCATAAAGAACAGGTTTTTTCAAAGTTGTCCAATGAATTCTAGTATTTATAGTGTTTCACTGAATGCAATGCATTAAGGCCAAAAAAAAAAAATTGTTTTGTTTCCATCAGCGGCCGACCAAAAAATATGAAATATCGGGTCGCATAAGTTTTTTTTTTTTTGGGCACGTGCATTTGCTCTATCAGAAACTAAACCCGAATTCTTGAAATATGACTTATCCTATAGACACCCCTCTGTTATTTACGCTAATAGAACAAATATGGTAACATCATTAATTTGAGATACATAGAATTTTAATTTTTTTGTATTTCACACACTTGACTAATTTGCATATTTAACCATAATTTGCATATTTGCTGCATTTTTACAGGTTTACAGATGTTTAGTAGTTTGCATAATTTATACACAATTGCACGTTAATTGCATTACAATTCATTCAGTTCAAATCTCCTTTGCATGCAATTTCAATAAATTGTATCACATTCTGGTAAAGTTAAATTTTCTTTATTTAATCATTACTTGTGTAAATATAATGTTGTGCCTAGGAACAAGAAAGGGGAGCTCAGGAGAGGCAAGCTTAAGTCCTTGTCTGCCGGTAAAAGCCAATCCTCGTTAGTATGCCTGCTATTCTATATAATGCATGTACTCCCTGCCGTGCTTTCACCTTACCTTCTTTCATGGCATGCAGTATTTTGTAACAGTGATTATGATTGGTCTGTTGATCAACCGTGAATTGAGATTCACTTTCTTCAGCCAATAAGTGATGATGTTATAAAAATACTGCATGTCATGCTAGATTATTTGCTGTATACACATACATGCATCTGTGCTTGCTATTTTCCATAATGTTTTGCAGTGTGTGTTTCTTGTGATTCTTACAGTGACTATGTTGGGTGTTTTATATTATGTATGTATGCTTTGTGTTGGAACGCCATCAACAGGAATAGTTTTGTTTCTTGTCAATAACACATATCGCCTGGTAAATAGCTTGTCACAAAATTTTCTATGTTATGAAATTGTGAAAGTGCTTTGATCAGAACTGCAGAGATCAATAAACATGACTAAAACTGTTTAAATGGCTGTTCTAGTTGTGCATTATATTTCTTGCTAACATATTTTGCAATATTTTCAAGTAGACAGAATTTCAAATTGGAGTCTGGTCTTCATCAACAATTTTGACAAAACTATTAAAACAATTATTCCAGTTTACTAAATGAAGTATTGACCTATTGAGTGCCAGCATTTTTTTTTACCCTAAATTCAAATATTTTCACATTTTGTAAAATATTTCCTAAATTTAATTATTATTTTGAACCATAAGGACAGTTTCAAATATTGCTTTTGGTTTTTGATCAAAAGGTTTGTCAATTTTTATCTAAATTTCATGTGGATAGGAGCAGACTGTAGAAAATAATTTTGTAAATGGTGCCAAAAGTTAACGATGACACTTATGAATTTTACTATGAACTACCACTGCATCACTTTTAAAATTTGATTTTTGACAAGAAGCAAACTATTCGATCTTGATTTTCATGTTTTATTTATTGAACAACATATGTTTTGTATTCACAAGTAGAACCGGTACAAGTTACTTGTTTTCCATTGTAAAAACATGTCAGTGAAGTTGATCCATACACGTTTTGACATTATTTATTTGCTATGATGTGATTGATGTCATATCCTGTCCATCACTTGGATGTGATGTCATATCCTGTCCATCACTTGGATGTGATGTCATGTCCTGTCCAGTGATGCATGGATACACATGTGCATTTTTCCTATTCTTTTAATAGACTAGTGTTACTTCCTTTCAGATCACCAAGTGCTTTATCTGGACCACCAACATTATGGTCCTTAGGCAACAAGTTTTGGCCCAAACACCCGCCGTTCTTTACACCGGAACCCAATCCGGTACCACCACTGGCTGCTGCTGATCCAGCAATAAATAGACATATCAATTCACAAGTTTTGCAGCCATTCAAGCAGGGTCCCGTAAGATCAATGGATGAAATTATACTGGTAAAAAAACATATTATATATTTGATTCTAACAATTAACAGTATTTATGAATTCAATCATTAAAAATTACTAAAAAATATAAATGAAAACAGGTTATTGATGGGATATCAGCATCTCTATTATTCAAAAAAATGTTATAAGCATAAAAATCATGTAGATCATGAATATTCATCTGTTTAATTCTCATTTTAATATACATGTTTACATTTATATAAAGTAAGTGATAGACTCTACTTTTTTGTTTGTGTTTTAGGAACGGGTGCCAGTGCCAAGTCAAGAGCTAAAGGAATTGACTGCTGTAGGCATAGTAGAAGTCAGCAGGGCCTTTGCCAGACAGAAAACACCACATTCTGTCAAGAAAAATGGACGTCTTCTCAAAGCCAGGTATGTGTGCATGACAGAACATGCATGCCAACAGTTGTATTTAGATCTCATGCTACCAATTGCTTATCAGCGTTCTTATGGTTGTTGTTAGCCAATGGGTTTTCTTTCACAGTGTTTTATCTGAAATGTGATGTATGAGGGTGTACTTCAGCTACGTCAGCTGTGTGAAGGTTTGTTTATTGGCAAGAACCCATGACGTGTGGATCTGGGCAACTCTTGATTGGACGCTTTCAAATAGGCTACTTTTATAAAAATATTGAAGGTGGAAAGCTTGACAAATCTGTGTTTTTTATACACCCATTTTGTAGGAGTTTGAGCTAACCAACATGTGTTTTACTGGACAGAATTCTAATACATAGTTGTGGTTTCTACAAATTTAAACATTGTTTTGATCTTTATAACCTGTTTTTTTTTGAGAAATTCACCCAAACGCGAACATTGTCGTCTATGGAATTCTAATTAGTGGTAAGAGCCCTGAATTTATGAAAATATGTCTCGGTAGTTGTTTGTACCTCAAGTGTGTAACAGCGCCCCCTAATGTCCAACAAATGTTTTATTTTGTTTTTTGTAGAATAAATAAATTTTGCATGTATATTGATTTTTAACGTACTTCCAACCTTAATCCTCACATGAATACTTAAGAATGCAAGTAACCCATCATTGGACTTTCTTTTTAAAATTTTCTCAGATTATTTAATGAATTTTGCAGCTAAATATCAGGAGTAAAAATTGGGATTACGTTGTTTGGTTTGGTTGACTACTCGAAAATCTATAGTTTTTGTGCAAATGTTTTGAAGATCCTAGTATAAATTTGACTGACGCTGTAGCCGCAAAAAATATATAAACAATGATGAATGATCTGCCAATCCATAATGGATAGAAACTCACTTTGTGGAACATATATGTACCCGGTACTCGTAGACTTACTCTCTCTTCGTTTATCGCATTTTCTTTCATAAATCACCCCTGGGCTAACCTTCTTCGTTCATTGACAAATCAGGTCACCCAGTCGAGAGGCCATCCTGACAGCAGCATCAGCCGGGGAATCTAGAAGCGTGCATACAAGATGCAACGCAATGACCCAGTGTGCTTTAGCGTACTGGGCAGACGGCCTCGCAAATTGTCAGATTTCGATATTGAAATCTGTTGTTGATGTTACCGCTCAATTTCTCTTTTTCTTAAATAGTTTCTCCTTTATTCATTTTCGAAAACAACATTGTATTCATATCCATGGTTCATGGCCTTGATACTCAATAATCGGATACATTATCCTAGTCTTGGCAACAACAAAAGTGGTGGGAAAGGGTGGTTCGATCTTCTCAGCAGTGAAAACTGAAACGAACACATGTAAACTAGAACGCAATCTTGTTTATTCTTCAATAATATACATACAGATGTTAACTCGAATACAAACTGAACGACGTATACTGTAAAGTGGGACATTTAAATTTACACGCAATAGACGGCACTGTATCACAAATGAATGCTTTGTTGATACCTAAAATCTCTGCTAATATGGAAAACTATGTCACTAGTGATTTACTGGAATTACCACATTTAAGAGACTTTAATACTCTCCCATCCCATTAATGACAAAGAACCTAACTTTGACATTGACATACTTATCTGCAGAATGATGTCATAAAATCTACTGTCATTGATAATACTAGACTATAAGCATGTTTATTTTCTGTAGAGAAAGTATATTTGACTTAATTTAGCATTTTAGCATTCAAAAAGTTACTGCAAACCACAAAAAACAGCCAAGTTTTTTTTTAGCTCCGCTGTCGACTTTGGAGCGGAGCTTATCATATGAGTGATTGTCCGTCGTCGTCCGTGTCAATGTTTTACTTTTTCGACTTCTTCTTGAAAAATACAAGCCTGAATGCTTTGATACTTGGTGTGTATGTACCTGGGGTAGACCTCTCTTAGATTTGTTCATTTCATGATGATATCTTCAATTCTCTAAGTTTGGTGAATATTTTTGTAATTTTTAATAAAAATTGATATTTTCGACTTCTTGTTAAAAACCGCAAGTCCAATTGCTTTGAATATTCCATATATAGATTCTACATGTGGACCTTTCTCAGATTTGTTCATTTCATGATGATATCTTCAATTCTCTAATTTTGGTGAATATTTTTGTAATGTTTGGTAAAAAGTGATATTTTGGACTTTTTGTTAAAAACCGCAAGTTCAATTGCTTCGATATTGCATATACAGATACTACATGTGAACCTTTCTCAGATTTGTTCATTTCGTGATGATATCTTCAATTCTCTAATTTTGGTGAATATTTTTGTAATATTTGGTAAAAAGTTATATTTTCGACTTCTTGTTAAAAACCAAAAGTCCAATTGCTTTGATATTACATATATAGGTACTACATGTGGACCTTTCTCAGATTTGTTTATTTTGTGATGATATCCTCAATTCCCTAATTTTGGTGAATATTTTTGTAATTTTTGGTAAAAAGTGATATTTTCGATTTCTTGTTAAAAACCGCAAGTCCAATTGCTTTGATATTGCATATACAGATACTATATGTGAACCTTTCTCAGATTTGTTCATTTCGTGATGATATCTTAAATTTCTTAATTTTGGTGTATATTTTTGTCATTATTTGTAAAAAGTGATATTTTCAACTTCTTGTTAAAAACCAAAAGTCCAATTGCTTTGATATTACATATATAGGTACTACACGTTGACCTTTCTCAGATTTGTTCATTTTGCGATGATATCCTCAATTCTCTAATTTTGGTGAATATTTTTGTTATTTTTGGTAAAAAGTGATATTTTTGACTTCTTGTTTAAAACCGCAAGTCCGATTGCTTTGATATTACATATATAGGTACTACATGTGGACCTCTCTCAGATTTGTTCATTTTGTGATGATATCTTCAATTATCTAATTTTGATGAATATTTATGTCATTTTTGGTAAAAAGTGATATTTTTGAATTATTGTTGAAAACAGCAAGTCCAATTGCTATACATACTATACATATTGTTCATTTTCTAATGATATCTTCATTTCTTTAATTGAAATGTGCCTTGCTAACAGCGGAGCTATCTCAGCCAGAGGCTGCTTGTTTCTTTTATGCCAAACTCATGTTGGAATTGTTAACAAGTAATTTTGGTACAAATAAATTTCAAATTTACCGTTATATATTTTTGTTTCAGGTTAAAACCTTTACATGAATTTAAAAAGGACGGACCCACCATCCATCAATGTAAGGGAGTAATCGCACAAAAGAGAGACCACTCGCCAAGCCAAGCTCGTATGCTGCAACGAAAAAAAGAACTCTTATCCAAGTTGAAACTGAAAGATATGAAATTTGATCGTGCTAAGACGCAGGAGTCTATCCACAGGACAAGTATTGCATCAGAACACGATTTATTAGAAAGACAACAAGATTTCATGTGAGTAGTTGTATTTTATAAATATTTTAACACATGTTCAGCTCTTATGGCCTGGAATCTAGTCATTCCAAATACACCCAAAAAAACGTGATAAATCAATATATAACATAATAAAACATAAATCATCACTGATTGGCTGTCAGATTATATTCACATTTTATCGTAATCTTGTTTACTAAATCCAACATGCATGTAGTCCTGCCCCAATAACAAGCGAATCAAATAACTTGATTGTTATATCACAAGTCTATGACTTCAATTTATTACCGCTCACCACATTTAAGCCCACCCACAACACTTCAGACCACTTGATTTTTTATTATTACCACGATAACATGTATGGGTCTACTGCACTAAGATAAGCATACCTACAACACTAGTCTTAATATTCATAGATTTTTCTCAGTATCATGATTATACTCTAGCTGAGTTGAGTGATTTTCTATCAGACTTCAATCATTTCAATTTTGAACCCGGTAACAGCAAGTCTCAGAAGTATTGGGGCAGCCAATTTGCAAACTCGCTAGCGAATTGGCTAACTGCTTTTGTTTTGACTAAACGGTTGGCTTTCGAATCTCGCTGGCGCCGTTTGTTGGTCACGCCCACTCTGGGAAAATCTATATAACAGTAGGGGAAGGTCTTACAGTTGGATGGCGATTTCACATTCAAATATACCAAGGAAAGTGTTCTATGTTCTTCATGTAATGAGGTGTTCGGATACAAGGAATTGCCCACACAAAAAATGACGAATGAGGTCGATTTTTTTTAGACGCTGGCTTAATGTTACCCTGATTTTCTCCCTAGGAAACTGTTTTTCAACTTGTCTCTTTATTTAATTTCAAGCAGTGTTCACAATGGCTACCCCATATAGTAAATATCGGTAGATTAGCCTTAATCGCATTCATCACATTATCGCTTGTACACCAGCTGACTGTGGCCATTTTCAGGCTGACCAGGGAAACTACTAGTACTTTTTACATTATCACGCCTCGCATAACAAAATCATTCAGGGGAATCCAGAAATCTGCCAGGCTACGTAAAAACATTCTATGTCCCCTAATGCAATATAGACTCGCCCAGAGTGGACGCGAATACAAGTCAGCGCCAGCGAGATTCGAAAGCCAACTGTTTAGTCAAAACCAAATCAGTTAGCCAATTCACTAGCGAGTTTGCAAATTGGCTGCCCCAATACTTCTGAGATTTGCTGTAAATAGTATTAGCTTTTGATGAACTACCATTCAATTTTAGAAATTTTAAAATCCTGAAATTTCTTCTTCATGATATTTTTTTGCAGGCCTGATGAAACCCAAGTCTGGGTGAACAGACTTGTGGATGAGTACTCGCAGGAAGGCTTACCATTGAATGAGTTTGATGAGGAATTTATTCAAAGACCCCCAAACAGTCTTGCAAGTGGTACAGAGAAGTCTTTGAGTCCTGAAAAGATGGATAATGGTAGTCAAGGTAATGCTAACAGGGATGGAGAAAGTAACAAACAAGGTGTAAATACAAATGATGATGAAATAGAAACTGAAGTAAAGACAGAAGAGGAAAGTAAGAGTGTGAAAGAAGAAACTGCAAATCATTGCCATGGTAATGATAACGAAGATGAAGTAGTGATGGAGAGAGAGAAAAGTGGATCTGTCAGAGGAGTTGTTGAAGATGATGAGAAAGATAGAATTGATATTCAGGTTGCAGATAAGGTTACGAAAGAGATGGAAAATGATGAAATACCTGTTGATGAAATAAAAAAAGTTGATGTCACTGAAAATGAAATTACAGAGGAGCCGCTGGATGATAAATCCACAGGTGATGAGATTGAAACGGAGCTGAAAAAAGAAAAGGAAGCTGTGGAAATGGAAGATTCAGTGGTTTCTGGGAATATCACTGAGGAGAATGTAGAAAGCATCAGTCAAGATCAAGATGCTAAAGAACATGCCCTGACGATGGATAATGCAGGAGATGACAGCATTGAGGTTGCTAAGCAACTTCCCGTCTATGATGCTGGTGATGCAGAAGGAACCAAAAGTTCTGTTGTGATTGAAACAGATGTGAAAGGTTTAAATTCAGAATCTGGGAGGAAATCTGTAGAGAAAGTTGTGGAGCTACATCAAATTGAGGAAACCTTGGAAGATGAAAAGGCAGTTGTAGATTTGGATGAGACTGCGGAAACCCCATGTAGTAAAGAATCTATAGTCATTGTTGTACCAATAGACCAAACAGATACTTCTGATATTTATAATGTTGGTAATGCTGACGATACAAGGACTGTCACACCTTGTAGTGTTGTCATGGAAACATCTAAAGGTGATGTTGTGACAGAAAGTGATGAAAAAGATGAACTCAACAGTGTCGACGGAAATAATTCCAAGATTAGGGAACAAAATACAAAAACTCAAAATGATTTGGAGCAATTAGAAAATGTCCATGGTATTAATGAGCTATTAGCTGATGATGAGGAAGTGAATGAAAGTACAGTGGAAAAAGAATCTTTTCTCCAAGATAATACTCCAGATGAACAAACTGTATGTAATGATTCCAAAGAATTGGAAACCATGGTAAAAACATCGGAGGAGACTACGGAGCAAATGGTGGATACTTCCAGTGTGGGTGTGAATGATAACCAAGAAGACAATGCAAGTGAAACCAAAGTTTTGAATTCTGTAAAGCTTGAATTTAGTGATGTGATGGTGGAAACAGAAAATGCTAACAATTTAAACCAAAGTGAACATTTTGAAAAGAATGAAAGAAGTGATGCAGTTGATGTAGAAGAAAAAGAAGAAGAGGAGCAAAAAGACAGTGATGAGAAAGATGTGGAGAATAGTAGTCATGACGATAAAAAAGATGATTCTGATCATACCGGTGGTGGTGGTGGTGGTGGTGGTGGTTCTGGTGGTTCTGGTGGTTCTGGTGCCACAGGTGGTGGTTCCCATGGTGATAGTTCCCAAGGTAATGGTGATGGAGAAAGTGGTGGGAATAGTAATGATGGGGGTAGTGGTGGGGATGATGGAGATGGGAAAGGAAATAAAAAGGATGGTAAAGATGAGGAAAAAGACTCAGAAGAGAAAAATGATGATGATGAGAATGACTCATCTGATAAACATTCTGGTGCTAAAAAAAATAGTGATTCTGATGAGTTCTGTGATATTTGTGGACTTGATAGATTCATGTGTGTTTGCCCAAAAAGTAAACTCAAAACTAAAATCCGTTCATTTAGTTCACTAGGAAAGAATACACACTATGCAGATGAAAAAACAATAGCAACAAGACAAAAAGATACAATAGGAGCTAGTCAAAGAGATAAAACAAATAGCACCTCTAGTGAAATAGACAGGTCCTTGAGAGATCTATGTAAAACTGATAAACCTGAGAGTACTCACCAACTTAGTATTCCAAGACAGAGACGTCGCCCGGCCAGTGCACAAGCACGATCTCCGCTGCCTGTTGTAACAGGATCAAAAAGTGCATTTGCATCTTCCAAATCTCAACCACGCAGCCGACCACAGTCTGCCAAGCGTCACCAAGAGTACAAGAGTTTGTCGTACAGGACTGATCCCAGCCCAACGCGATCTGATATCTCTGAACATTTCGATTTCGATTCGGATCTCACACAGATAGTTTCTGGGTACAAACATTTGTTCAGTCGACCAGACACTGCGGCATCGTTTTACAGCGACGATGATGTCTCTGAAGCCAGTGCACCGAGTTACATTCCAGAAAAACAAAAAAAATGGCTTGAGTCAGTCTTGAGTACAGCTGTTGTAGGTAGTGATGGTCTACCAGAGGGAAAACTATTTGTAAAACATCTTGGGAGTGGAAAAACTTCAGACCAATCATTGCAGCGGGCCGATGGTTTTACCTGTGACAGTGGACATGTGAGTGAAGTCGTCTCTTTAGCTGGAGAAAGTGATAATGAACTTGAAAAGGAAGAGACTGCAGAACTTTGCCAAGAATCACTAGTCCATAAGGGGTCAAAGGTGAGATTTCATGTAATTTTTGTGCCATATATCTGAATTTCAAGCTTCACACATACATCACACATATGCATATGTTTCATAATCTGATTAAAGATAGCTGAATGGTAGCCATTTTAATGCCAAAAATGCATCAAAATCACACATTTTCAGATCTAGATCTAAGTTGTGTGTGGACAGATTTGGTTTAAACTTGGTACATTGAACACAATAGGACCTGGATGCAGGTCATTCTATTTTTCAAATCAAGTTCAAAATGGCCGACTGTCGGCCATTTTGTTTCAAAGAATGCAATTCCAGATCCATATCTCATATATACTGTGACCGATCAAGTTATAACTTTACACATACCTCACACATCAAGTTATATATAGATTGCATCTATAATACAAAACGGGGACTATGTCATTGACAATGACTTCTATAGCAAACAAGTTTTCATATTATGGAATTTTTGTTGGTTTGTTTTGTTCTTTACTGCTTCTAATACTGCCTGTATTGATTATCTATCACCAAAACAAATATAATACTAAAATACTAAACTATCAAATACAGGGTAATATGGCGTATATTTTTGTTATCTTAGGCCAAACTTTTTTTATTGCTTGTTTCTCGAGTTATTATAAGGCAATTTTTTTGAGGAGGGCGGAAAAAAAATAAAATTAAAAATAAAAAATTTTCCATTAGATTTGTGTGATTCTCAAGGAATTGTAAGTGAGATCATTGATCGGAGAGAAGAAATGAAATAAAATTTTATTCCATGTATAACCTTGTTCCTCATCTGCGCGAGACTTCGATACTTTGATTATGATACTCCCACAAAAATGCAACTTGGGTTTGTTATGCGGCGGACGAAAAAAAAATGAAGATAAAAATAAGTTTTTTTTTAGCAATTTTTTGCAATTACAAATCGGCGCGATAAATTACGCTGAAATAAAATTTTATTTTTATTTCATTTTCGGCTCCTGTTCATTCAGCAGGTTCGCGAAACAAGGGATAATAAAAGTCTGGCCTTAGCTGAACAATGAGATTTTGGTGGACCAATAATTTACTATCTACCAAGATGCTGTTTACATATGTGTAGTTTAAACTCCCTAACATTTTATGTGCCGATAAAAGTGCAGTGTGACACTCTATGACGGAGGTACTTGGAGTATATGTTGTTTGTGGTAGACAGTGTCTATGGATACAGTCATCAGTGTGCTTTCTGAAGCTAATGTGATGTACGTGTCACCACCGTACAGATTTGCTTTGTCATAACAAGGTGTGCATTATCAACGCAATAGAAAATTGACCTAATGATCTTGAAAAACATCTACATGTTAATACAATAGTTATGGAATTTGTATTTGGTTAAATACGAAGAAAATCAGGGACAAGTAAATATTTGTCAGTGCCTCATATCAACTGTATATACAATCATATACTCGGTACAACTACAATTTCAGCTGATTTGGGGAGATTCCATTTTCAGACGTCATATTTACCATGAACTAGTCTCGTAAAATTCAATGGTCTCTTCATGCCAATTATGAAAACCTTCACTCAGTTTAAAAAGACATTAGATTACAACTGTTTATTCTTTCCTTTGTTTTCTTGCAGACAAATATTGAAGAATTTCGGTGAGTGTTAACACTATGTTGTTTATATTTAATAATCTTTTCATTCTGGTAAGTTCTGTGCCTTTAATTATGTCAATTAGTTATTTGTTTAATGTGTCTCTGTATTGCATCGATCAAGTTTAAAATAATCCTAATGCGACTTTTATGAGTGTGTATGATGATTTTCCAGTTTGAACTGCATCTCCAATAGAAGTTCCATTTATTGTACAACTTCAACTTGACTGTCTTTTATTATCAAATTACATCTCCGGTGTGAATTTCCCCCAAAATGATCAATTACTGAATCACAGAAATGTTGAGTGATAACAAATCAGCAGTTGTCAATCAGACCTTAAAGCAACACGCTACTGCTGTCGTACTGCGAACGTAACAAAGGATATGTTTTACATGAGCTGTATATGTGGCATGGGACCCATATCGTATGTGGCTGTTTTAATCAGGTGCAGCTATTGGAATAGATGATTGTCATTCCCTGCATCCTGTGTCATTTTCTTTTTTTTTCAAATGTATTGTTTTTATACTTGGTACACATGTTCCTCTGTTGGATCCCTATCAGATTTGATTCTGGTCAAAAATGTTATTTTCGGCATGAAAACTTGGACTGCAATTTGTTTGATAGTTGGGAAACTATATTTGAATATTTTATGACAATATTTTTTCAATTCTGTAATTTTAGCAAATATTTTTTTATTTTTTGTCAAAAATGTTATTGTTGACTTCTTCTTGAAAACCTCTATTCTGATTGCTTTTAATACTTTAATACATATGTATTGGGTAGGCCTCTTAGATTTTGTAAAAATATTTTTGTCATTTTTAGTGAAAATGCTATTTTCATCTTCTTGAAAACTGCCATTTCACAATTGCTTTGATACTTGATACTTTCACTGTCATGTCACTTGTTTTCACTTTCTACAAATTTCTATGTATGGTAATTCCAAGGTGTCCCCACAGGTTGAATTTTACAGAAGTCTCTACAACTCACTGCCTGAAAAATCAAACATAAATATTTCATTCATAATTTCCATGAATTTATTAAAACTGCTCATACTTGAAGTTTCATAGTAGAACACATACCGGTAATACAAAACCACACAATGTATTTTTTTTTCAGTCCCTGCTCGGACGCAGTCTGAAAACGTGGACTTATGTTTTGACATCCGTGTGTGTGTGCGTGCGTCCAGACCTGTATCTTAGAAATGCCTCGACCAATCACAATCAAACTTGACACATACATCATACATGATATTATACATGTGCATGTCAATTTGTTTCACGATCTCATTCAAAATGGTCGAATGGCGGCCATTTTTGTGCTAAAAATCATCAAAATCAAGCATTTTTCAGCTGTTTACGGATGGATTTTGTTCAAACTTGATATATACATTAGACATTATAGGACCTTGATGCACATCATTTTGTTTTTCAGATAACATTCAAAATGGCCTCCAGTCGGCCATTTTGTTTTAATGAGTTGGCTTCTAGACCCATATCTCTATCTTGTTTAGACTGATTATGTTCAAATTTTTAATATTCATTATACATCATGTCATAGAAATACGGATATATTTGTGCTATTTTTGTGCTAACTAAATCTTTAATATCAAGCATCTCTTGCATTTATGGATGTTTTTTGTTCAAACTTATAACATACATTAGACATTACAGGTTCCTGATGCACGTCATTTTATTTTTCAAATTGGATTCAAAATGGCTGACCATTTTGTTTTAATGATTGGGCTTCTAGAGCCATATCTCTTAAATGCTTTGACTGATTATATTCAAATTTTATATATTCGTTATACATCATGTTATATATATGCATGTATTCAAAATGGCTGATTTTGAATGCTGTTCTAAAGCAATATCTCTCAATATGGACAAGTACTTGTTTGACGATCAGATACAAATGTCAATCATTTTAATGTTAAAAAAATCATATTCCTGACATGGTTATATTCCAGCTATATTACTATAAACAAAACTATATCTCAAATTTGATAACTAACGGGAACTGTGCCATGCATGGCTTGTTAAATGTTGATCGAATCTGTAGCAATCAGACCATTTCACTGCAAGATCCCAGATTATGCATGTAATCGAACGTAAAAACAGAGCAAACAAAACTTATCGCATTGTAGTGACAAAAATTGACATGGGATTTGACAGATGCGAAAGTATTTTTTGGGTGTATATTTCCACGCCTAATAATGTGCTGTACAAATTTGATGATGATGATCAATTTTGATGAAATAAGGATATCTCAATGCAATATTCTTTGAAAAATAGACAATTTGACATTAAACTACAAAAAATAGAAGTTCAAGTTCAAAATTTATTAGAATTTATATCTGTCTGGTCGAAAAATAAAGAAGAAAATATCAAAAAATTTACAAAAATGTTGAAAATGCTGCAATACAATTTTGGCGAGAAAAATTGGTCATTTTATTCAAGCAATTATATTTCAGCAAGTATAAAAGCAACTTTATTGCTAGACGCGTGCGATATCAATCGACAACCATTTACAAAATAACTATAAATAAGTGTCCATGATGGACAAATTAACATCTCGTTAGGTTCGAAGTAAACCAATAACAAAACCTGTCGTTCAGTTTAAAATTGATGACATTGCCAAATCAAGCGGCACTGAGTTAATATTTAATATTCAGTTTCATAATGCTAATAACTAGATGATGTTGCTTTGTGGTAACCATGGCAACTATTGAACTCGGGCCTGTATAAATTATTCTGTTGTCATGAAATCTATTTAATATGTGTGAGATTGGGCTTCTGACACGCTGTGAGTCTCCGTGAAAGACTATTCTTGTCTCTTGCTTGATTAGTCTGCATATAACTACCAATGCACGTATCTTACGATGTGGAGAACATTTCCAAGGTAATTCATGACTATATATTTTGAAGCAGGTTATTTTTAAAAAATGTCTAAAATTTGGTTGTTCTGTTATAATCGTAAAGTTTGGATTATTTTTGTGGCTTATGGTACTGTAATAACATATGATTCACCTAGTAGATGGAGAAAATGTAGAATGTGCATTGAAAGAAAATAATTTAAATGCTCGTCTCTCGTGACAAAGCATTGACAACTTTCTTATTGTGAGTCTACAAGAAAAGAATAGAGTATTACCGGTAATCAATCTCAGCAAAAAACGAAATAAGAGATCACTGTTTTTGAGAAAGTGATTTAATTTACCTCAGAGTTAATAGAGAAAACAACATCTTTCCAAATAAAAAAAAAAAAAATTTTATGTGTCTTTGCAAATTAAATTTCAATTTAATATGCATTTTGGCCTAATATGTGGTATTATTAGGAAAGTACATGTACACTCGGTTACTAATGAATTTTTAGTAACTGTAATGTACTTTCATAGTAAAACACACTGTATTTGTTAAAAGTGTATGTATTATACATAATACCTTGTCTAATTAAATGGCATAGTTTGGTTGTTATATCTCTAAAATTGGATTTAATAAGCATAACTGCTTAAATATACATTGTTTGTTTGAATTTGCGCACCTCTAACTGAGTAAATATATTATCTATGAGAATAAAGAGTATTATTTATACTCTTGTCCTCAAATAAGATGAATATGTGACATCTGTTTTGAAATTTGAATTCTAGTTGAACTCTCTAAGTACAATTATTTAATACCATCGTATAGAAAAATAATACATTTCAATTCAGGTGTTTGGAATGTATTGAACAGAATTGTGTGAAACAAAAAACTGATTAACGTAATTGAAAATAAAATAAATACAATATAAAAGTTGGACAATTTGACAGGATTTTTTACTTGTATTCATAAATCATGGATTTATAAGATATGGAAATTGTATCCATGGTGATATGTCATGAAGATTTCATAGTCTCAAATATGGAATATGGTTGCTGTGGGAAAATACTATTTGTGCCATTAGTACTTGAACATGCAATATGCACATAATAAATCAGGAGAGAACATAATGTCATTCATTACATGGAATGAAATAAGTCGTTTTTTTTTAAATGTGGGTTTCACGTCATAATTTATGTGCAAGATACAGTTCACATATGAACAAAGATGGTGACTTTGAGTTTTCTTCAGTATAAAAACGAAACTGAAGTTTAACTAGGTAATTGCTTTGATGATTGGAATGCATCCACAAATATTCCAAGTAGTTCAAAATCTGTATTTAGCACACATCGTGTTCAAATCAAAACTTGTGTATTGCTTGCCACAGAAAATCTTGATACAAATCTTGCTACCAATAAGTCGAAAAACAAAAAATAAGGTGCATATGTAGACCATTGTATCTAGTTTTCCTTATAATGTTGAGCAATCTTGGTAAAGAACAGCCAAGAAAAATAAAAAACATCATGGAACAGTGAAAATTTATATACTTCTCCGTAACCCATCAAGTCATGTCCATACTAAATTTTATTTAATTGGGTTGGGCATGCCTGAGAAATGGTTAATGAAATGTTAACATTTTGTCTTTTGGTACAAAAATGTCCACCGGTTTGTCAAAAATCAACAAAACAAAAAAACAAGTGATGAGTATATATCTCTCATTATAACTTGTTTCTGTACATAACTTTGAATCAAATAGATCTAGACATGTTTGGGGAATGTTGTTGGAATTGGAATTCCGTCAATCAGACATTTCCGAACATTCAACAGGAAATTATAATAAAATTACATGATAATTGTTTTTACAGAGACCAGCCTGAGAATTTATCTGTTGTTGCTACTACAAAGCCATTGTCAAAAACAAAGTGAGTATGTTATTTTGATTTTACAGTCAAGAAATAACATTGTCGCTCATACACATTTTACAAAATGTGACATTCCTTTAGAAGTATGTTTAGAAACTCACTTATTACCTTCAGCGATTTATGTTCAGCGAGTGTGTTGAAAAGCGCCCTCTTTGGCAACTCAATATTCCATCATTTTGTGTTATGTCTACTGCAATATTTTAGCCATCTCTTCTAGCTAGACATATGTGTCTTACCTTGACATTAGAATCAGTCTAGGGTAGAGTATTTGCAATTTGTTCTATGTTGCAGATTTGCATAATAATGCAATAAACTGTTAAGTTGTTTGCGAGACAATTGTTAAAATTCCATGAAGTTCATCAACTAAAGAATTTTTGTGAAATGTCACCACTCCTAACTGTTGCAATTTTCCTTGAAAAAAATGCGTCTATTGTTAACCTTGCTTATTTACTGGATTTTAATTAGCAAATATCAATGTGATATACAATCCCTTTTTTAGTCCCCGTTCGGACGTAGTCCGAAAACGGGGACTTGTGTTTTATCCGTGCATCCGTACGTCCGTGATGACCTGTATTTTGAATATGCATTGACCGGTTAAGTTCAAACTTCACTCATACATCACACATTATATGGGACATATGTACATGCATTTTTTTCATGATCCGATTAACGATAGCCGAATAGCTGCCATTTTAAGGCCGAAAATGCATCAAAATCCCACATTTTCACTATTCTGGACCCGGATCTCAGTTATGCATGGACGGATTTTGTTCAAATTTGGTACATACATTAAACATAATAGGACCTTGATGCACGTCATTTTTTTTTTGGATCGGGTTTTAAATGGCCGACTGGCGGCCATTTTGTTTTAAAGAATTCAGTTCTGGATCCGTATCTGAGACATGCCTGGATTGATCGAGTTCAAACTTCACACACACAAGGTACATCATGTCACAAATATGTATGTGCATTTGTTTCATGATCCGCTTAACAATAGCTGAATGATGGCCATTTTAAGGCCGAAAATGCATCAAAATGACATATTTTCACAATTCTGGAACCGGATCTCAGTCATGCATGGATGGATTTTGTTCAGATTTAGTACAATGTGTTGTACATATGCAGGTGCATTCGGATCAGACCACTGAAAGTGGTCTGAGATTTCGGTCATGATCTGCTTTGAATGTATATGTCACTCAAATATGAACGGAACGGGGACGTGTCATTGACAATGACTTGTTCATCCTTTCATTTTCTAATCGGTTGTTGGCAGCCATGATGAAAACCATAAATCACTGTCAGCTAGCCTGCCTAGCAACCAAGTACAAGCCATAATTTGATTGGTTGTCAATTTTGCTGCAGGGAAATATCAGAACAATGGAGAGCCAGTTATAGGATTCATTTGAATTTTCTTTTTTTTTTTTTTTTTTAAGGTCAAAGCCACAGGTTTCTCTTCCATCCTTTCCGCCTCTTAGTTTTCGTATCAATGCCCGACCTCCTGCTGGAAAACTGTACTACTTTGCATATGGTGCTGATATGAACCCAAACAGGTTAGTATGCGACAGGTCTGCCCCTTTGTCACCTTTCACACAAAAAAACTGCTTATCATTTAATTCCCCCTAAATAGGGAATTATTTCCCTTTTGACTAAATTTATTGAAAAAGGTATTGATGAATACATAAAAATAGGAAAAATGTTTTTTTTGGCGGGGGGGGGGGGGGGGGTAAACAAGAAAAGGATGGTACTCGGGGGAAAAAAAATAATGTTGGTGAGATGTGTGTCTCACAGACCAATAATAAAGGAAAATGCTTTGCACTGAATTTGGATTGTTTAACAATGTCCTCATAATATTTGCATATAAGCCTAATTAAATCTAAATTTGTTTTCATCAAGAATCCATGTAGTTTCTCCAATGAATACCCATTCAGTTCTTGACTATCTTGTTTTACCGTACTCGACCGCGTTAGCGCCCATGCCCGGGCAAGCGCCCACCCTCCACTTTTGCGCAATTTTTATATTTGGGGTCACATTCGGCAAAGCGCCCACCCCTTCAAAATGCAACTAATTTAAAACTTGGTCTTGCGTAACGAATCTTGGTAATCGTTTTTATATGATACAGCGTGGATATCGACCGCTGTGAACATGTTGTGAATGCGTAGAACACGGTAACCGTGCGTAAACTACGCTTCGACAATGACCTGTTAATACAAGTAAAATGCGGTAAATATTTCATGCCATATTCAGTTTACCTCTCAAAAATGGCTAGTTACTAGTTTTTTGGAAAAACCATGTCGTTTATTCGCTGAAATCAATTCCAACAGATCGTACTTCGACATCGATAATTCACTTCCGCATTGCGTTGTCGGAAAGTCTTCGGGAATTTACGAAGAATTGCGTCAGTGCAACACAGCATTCTGATTGGTAAATAACCATGACCCATTAGGTCAAAGGATGCTGCTGCAGGTCAAATGCAATTGCATCATGGCGGAAAGTGATTTTCATCGAGAGTTTGCGTACAATCCAACACCTTCGTCAGTGGAGATAATATGACAATTTTGACTTCGACTGTGTTCCAACAGACTCAAATGTTTTTAATTTCATAAATTCTGGTGGTACGTAATTAATATTGCAATAAAATGTGCATATTTTTTGTGATAATTTCTGTTTCTTCATTGTGAAAATCAATGACGACTCAACTAATTTCGTAATTTGATTTTCCCTCAAAGACGTAATCTGTCACTTGATGAATCAAATTTTTCAATTGCACTCTTTTTCGAGGGGGGTGCTCGGGTAAGCGCCCACCCCTAAAAAATCGTGATTTTCTGAGTTGAGGCCCCTGGGCGCTAACGCGGTCGAGGTAATAGTGATCTGATTTCTTCAATAATCTGGTTTCACAAAACTTGAAATCTACAAATTTCCTTTGACCTTCTTAGAACCACTCTAGAGACAAATGTACACAGACTTTGCTAATCAGTGAATATTGCTAGCTTTTGTAATCGTGAAAAAGTTTTTACAACATTCACAATTGTTTTACTACAGACTACAAACTAACTTTGTGGATGGTGCCTTTGTGGATAGTGCCTGAAGTTGACTTTCACACAGGGTTAAAGCACCACGCCATGTTTGTTACCAGTTTAGACAAAATTCAAACACAAATTGCATAAATATTTCATTTATTGTCAGACTTTATGAAAATTATAACCTCAGCATGTCATCCACGTGCATCTTTGGATTCCACTTTAAAACTATGACTATTAAATATAATTATTATACCTCTGTCACCGTTATGCTATAAGGTATTGCACTGGGTATTTTCATAATACTATATTAGGAAATGCCAATTCTAAATATGGAATGATTATGCGCGTAAACATCCTGTAATCATAAAAAACAAACATGGCTGCCCCCAGGGTTTGACTGGACCTCACACCAAAAAGTTTGCTAAATCTGTTCTAAATGTTTTGGATTTTCGGTATTCCCATGATGTATAATAATAAGGTCATTATGAGGATACTGCAAAGTATGCACTCAGACAGTACGTGGTCACATCGACCTCCGATGCGCGTCGGCTGATACTCCCCCTGTACTATCTTTGTGCATAATTTGTAATATTCTCGCAATAACCTTGTCCATCTTTTCCTCCCAGGAATACATCATGGGAATACCAAAAATCCAAAACGCTTAGGACAGATTTAGCAACTTTTTTGGTGTAGGGTCCAGTCAAATCATCATTCCCATTAGTGTCAGTACGGTAAACGTGTTTGCTTCTTTCCTCAGAATGACTACCTACATTGGGCGTGAAATAGATCATAGACTATGGGGTGTACTGTTTGGATTTAAACTACGCTTTAATAAGAAAGGATCTGATGTAGAGGCTGGTGGATTTCCTAATATAGAATACGACACGAACAGTTCGGTCGAAGGATGTGTGTATCTATTGAACCAACAGGAACTGCACAGTTTGGATACGTTCATGGGATACCCTGAGGTTAGTTTCATTGCACCACGCCGGTCAAATCGTATCAGTGATCACCTTTATATAAAGACCACATGCAAATACAAATGTATAGTGTCTACCTTTAGGCAGTTCAAATGTACACATTCACCTTACCAGCTCAGACTGTGTTCACCTCTTATTGTTTTCAACTAGGACAGGTTTCACTGTATTCACCTCGATCAGACTATGTACCACACATGTTCAGCTTAGACTGATTTCGCTGTCATCATTAGTTTAAAAGTTCCTCTTTTATTTTCCAGCACTATTGTCATGTTATGCTACCAGTATGGATGATGAATTGCCATCAACCGGATGAACTTGGTGTTGCTCAGTACTGTATACCTGCTGTTATGTACATTGCACAGGATGTATGGACACAGAAAGGTTAGTATAATTTGGCCCTCGGCCCCAGTATGGCCCTCGGCCCAAGTATGGCCCTCGGTCCCAGTATGGCCCTCGGTCCCAGTATGGCCCTTGGTCCCAGTATGGCCCTCGGTCCCAGTATGGCCCTCAGTCCCAGTATGGCCCCCAGTCCCAGTGTGGCCCCCAGTCCCAGTGTGGCCCTCAGTCCCAGTGTGGCCCTCAGTCCCAGTGTGGCCCTCAGTCCCAGTGTGGCCTTTAGTCCCAGTGTGGCCTTTAGTCCCAGTATGACCCCCCCCCAGTCCCAGTATGACCCCCCCCCCCCAGTCCCAGTATGACCACCAGTCCTAGTGTGGCCCTCAGTCCCAGTATGGCCCTCAGTCCCAGTGTGGCCCTCAGTCCCAGTATGGTCCTAGTATGGCCCTCAGTCCCAGTATGGCCCTCAGTCCCAGTATGGTCCTCAGTTCCAGTATGGTCCTAGTATGGCCCTCAGTCTCAGTATGGTCCTAGTATGGCCCTCAGTCTCAGTATGGTCCTAGTATGGCCCTCAGTTCCAGTATGGTCCTAGTATGGCCCTCAGTCGCAGTATGGCCCTCAGTCCCAGTATGGCCCTCAGTCCCAGTATGGCCCTCAGTCCCAGTATGGCCCTCACTCCCAGTATGGTTCTCAGTTCCAGTATGGTCCTAGTATGGCCCTCAGTCTCAGTATGGTCCTAGTATGGCCCTCAGTCCCAGTATGGTCCTAGTATGGCCCTCAGTTCCAGTATGGCTCTCAGTCGCAGTATGACCCTCAGTCCCAGTATGGTCCTAGTATGGTCCTAGTATGACCTTCAGTCGCAGTATGGCTCTCAGTCGCAGTATGGCCCTCAGTCCCAGTATGGTCCTACTATGGCCCTCAGTCTCAGTATGGCCCTCAGTCCCAGTATGGTCCTAGTATGGCCCTCAGTCCCAGTATGGTCCTCAGTTCCAGTGTGACCCTCAGTCCCAGTATGGCCCTCACTCCCAGTATGGTCCTCAGTTCCAGTATGGTCCTAGTATGGCCCTCAGTCTCAGTATGGTCCTAGTATGGTCCTCAGTCCCAGTATGGTCAGAGTATGGCCCTCAGTCCCAGTATGGTCCTAGTATGGCCCTCAGTCCCAGTATGGCTCTCAGTCCCAGTATGGTCAGAGTATGGCCCTCAGTCCCAGTATGGTCCTAGTATGGCCCTCAGTCGCAGTATGGCTCTCAGTCCTAGTATGGCCCTCAGTTCCAGTATGGCTCTCAGTCGCAGTATGGCCCTCAGTCCCAGTATGGTCCTAGTATGGCCCTCAGTCTCAGTATGGTCCTAGTATGGCCCTCAGTCGCAGTATGGCCCTCAGTCCCAGTAAGGTCCTAGTATGGCCCTCAGTCCTAGTATGGCCCTCAGTCTCAGTATGGCCCTCAGTCTCAGTATGGCCCTCAGTCCCAGTATGGCCCTCAGTCCCAGTATGGCCCTCTGTCCCAGTATGGCCCTCAGTCACAGTATGGCCCTCAGTCCCAGTATAATCCTCAGTTCCAGTATGGTCCTAGTATCGCCCTCAACCCTAGTGTGGCCCTCAGTCCCAGTATGGTCCTAGTGTGGCCCTCAGTCGCAGTATGGCCCTAGTGTTGCCCTCAGTCTCAGTATGGCCCTAGTGTGGCCCTCAGTCTCAGTATGGTCCTAGTGTGGCCCTCAGTCTCAGTATGGTCCTAGTGTGGCCCTCAGTCTCAGTATGGTTCTAGTGTGGCCCTCAGTCTCAGTATGGTCCTAGTGTGGCCCTCAGTCTCAGTATGGTCCTAGTATGGCCCTCAGTCCCAGTATGGCCCTCAGTCTCAGTATGGTCCTCAGTTCCAGTATGGTCCTAGTATCGCCCTCAACCCTAGTGTGGCCCTCAGTCTCAGTATGGTCCTAGTGTGGCCCTCAGTCTCAGTATGGTCCTAGTGTGGCCCTCAGTCCCAGTATGGCCCTCAGTCCCAGTATGGCCCTCAGTCCCAGTGTGGCCCTCAGTCCCAGTGTGGCCCTCAGTCCCAGTATCGTCCAAGTATGGCCCTTAGTCCCAGTATGGTCCTAGTATGGCCTTCAGTCCCAGTATGGTCCTCAGTTCCGGTGTGACCCTCAGTCCCAGTATGGCCCTCAGTCCCAGTATGGCCCTCACTCCCAGTATGGCCCTCAGTTCCAGTGTGGCCCTCAGTCCCAGTATGGTCCTAGTATGGCCCTCACTCCCAGTATGGCCCTCAGTCCCAGTATGGCCCTCACTCCCAGTATGACCCTCAGTCCCAGTATGGCCCTCAGTCCCAGTATGGCCCTCACTCCCAGTATGGTCCTCAGTTCCAGTATGGTCGTAGTATGGCCCTCAGTCTCAGTATGGTCCTAGTATGGCCGTCAGTTCCAGTATGGCTCTAAGTCGCAGTATGGCCCTCAGTCTCAGTATGGTCCTAGTATGGCCGTCAGTTCCAGTATGGCCCTCAGTCCCAGTATGGTCCCAGTATGACCCTCAGTCCCAGTATGGCCCTCACTCCCAGTATGGTCCTCAGTTCCAGTATGGTCTAGTATGGCCCTCAGTCTCAGTATGGTCCTAGTATGGCCGTCAGTTCCAGTATGGCCCTCAGTCCCAGTGTGGCCCTCAGTCCCAGTATGGTCCCAGTATGACCCTCAGTCCCAGTATGGCCCTCAGTCCCAGTGTGGCCCTCAGTCCCAGTATGGTCCTAGTATGGCCCTCAGTCTCAGTATGGTCCTCAGTCCCAGTATGGTCCTAGTATGGCCCTCAGTCCCAGTATGGCCCTCAGTTCCAGTATGGTCCTAGTATGGCCCTCAGTTCCAGTATGGTCCTAGTATGGCCCTCAGTCCCAGTATGGCCCTCAGTCCCAGTATGGTCCTAGTGTGGCCCTCAGTCCCAGTATGGCCCTAGTGTGGCCCTCAGTCCCAGTATGGTCCTAGTGTGGCCCTCAGTCCCAGTATGGTCCTAGTGTGGCCCTCAGTCCCAGTATGGTCCTAGTGTGACCCTCAGTCTCAGTATGGTCCTAGTGTGGCCCTCAGTCTCAGTATGGTCCTAGTGTGGCCCTCAGTCCCAGTATGGTCCTAGTGTGGCCCTCAGTCCCAGTATGGTCCTAGTGTGGCCCTCAGTCGCAGTATGGCCCTAGTGTGGCCCTCAGTCTCAGTATGGCCCTAGTGTGGCCCTCAGTCTCAGTATGGTCCTAGTGTGGCCCTCAGTCTCAGTATGGTCCTAGTGTGGCCCTCAGTCTCAGTATGGTCCTAGTGTGGCCCTCAGTCTCAGTATGGCTCTCACTCCCAGTATGGCCCTCAGTCTCAGTATGGTCCCAGTATGGCCCTCAGTCTCAGTATGGTCCTAGTGTGGCCCTCAGTCTCAGTATGGTCCTAGTGTGGCCCTCAGTCTCAGTATGGTCCCAGTATGGCTCTCAGTCCCAGTATGGCTCTCAGTCCCAGTATGTCTCTCACTCCCAGTATGGTCCTAGTGTGGCCCTCAGTCTCAGTATGGTCATAGTGTGGCCCTCAGTCTCAGTATGGTCCTAGTGTGGCTCTCAGTCTCAGTATGGTCCTAGTGTGGCCCTCAGTCTCAGTATGGTCCTAGTGTGGCCCTCAGTCTCAGTATGGTCCTAGTGTGGCCCTCAGTCTCAGTATGGTCCCAGTATGGCTCTCAGTCCTAGTATGACTCTCAGTCCCAGTATGTCTCTCAGTCCCAGTATGGTCCTAGTGTGGCCCTCAGTCTCAGTATGGTCCTAGTGTGGCCCTCAGTCTCAGTATGGTCCTAGTGTGGCCCTCAGTCTCAGTATGGTCCTAGTGTGGCTCTCAGTCTCAGTATGGTCCTAGTGTGGCCCTCAGTCTCAGTATGGTCCTAGTGTGGCCGTCAGTCTCAGTATGGTCCCAGTATGGCTGTCAGTCCCAGTATGGCTGTCAGTCCCAGTATGGCTCTCAGTCCCAGTATGTCTCTCAGTCCCAGTATGGTCCTAGTGTGGCCCTCAGTCTCAGTATGGTCCTAGTGTGGCCCTCAGTCTCAGTATGGTCCCAGTGTGGCCCTCAGTCTCAGTATGGTCCTAGTGTGGCCCTCAGTCTCAGTATGGTCCTAGTGTGGCCCTCAGTCTCAGTATGGTCCTAGTGTGGCCCTCAGTCCCAGTATGGCCCTCACTCCCAGTATGGTTCTCAGTTCCAGTATGGTCCTAGTGTGGCCCTCAGTCCCAGTATGGCCCTAGTGTGGCCCTCAGTCCCAGTATGGTCCTAGTGTGGCCCTCAGTCCCAGTATGGTCCTAGTGTGGCCCTCAGTCCCAGTATGGTCCTAGTGTGACCCTCAGTCTCAGTATGGTCCTAGTGTGGCCCTCAGTCTCAGTATGGTCCTAGTGTGGCCCTCAGTCCCAGTATGGTCCTAGTGTGGCCCTCAGTCCCAGTATGGTCCTAGTGTGGCCCTCAGTCGCAGTATGGCCCTAGTGTGGCCCTCAGTCTCAGTATGGCCCTAGTGTGGCCCTCAGTCTCAGTATGGTCCTAGTGTGGCCCTCAGTCTCAGTATGGTCCTAGTGTGGCCCTCAGTCTCAGTATGGTCCTAGTGTGGCCCTCAGTCTCAGTATGGCTCTCACTCCCAGTATGGCCCTCAGTCTCAGTATGGTCCCAGTATGGCCCTCAGTCTCAGTATGGTCCTAGTGTGGCCCTCAGTCTCAGTATGGTCCTAGTGTGGCCCTCAGTCTCAGTATGGTCCCAGTATGGCTCTCAGTCCCAGTATGGCTCTCAGTCCCAGTATGTCTCTCAGTCCCAGTATGTCTCTCACTCCCAGTATGGTCCTAGTGTGGCCCTCAGTCTCAGTATGGTCATAGTGTGGCCCTCAGTCTCAGTATGGTCCTAGTGTGGCCCTCAGTCTCAGTATGGTCCTAGTGTGGCCCTCAGTCTCAGTATGGTCCTAGTGTGGCCCTCAGTCTCAGTATGGTCCCAGTATGGCTCTCAGTCCTAGTATGACTCTCAGTCCCAGTATGTCTCTCAGTCCCAGTATGGTCCTAGTGTGGCCCTCAGTCTCAGTATGGTCCTAGTGTGGCCCTCAGTCTCAGTATGGTCCTAGTGTGGCCCTCAGTCTCAGTATGGTCCTAGTGTGGCTCTCAGTCTCAGTATGGTCCTAGTGTGGCCCTCAGTCTCAGTATGGTCCTAGTGTGGCCGTCAGTCTCAGTATGGTCCCAGTATGGCTGTCAGTCCCAGTATGGCTGTCAGTCCCAGTATGGCTCTCAGTCCCAGTATGTCTCTCAGTCCCAGTATGGTCCTAGTGTGGCCCTCAGTCTCAGTATGGTCCTAGTGTGGCCCTCAGTCTCAGTATGGTCCCAGTGTGGCCCTCAGTCTCAGTATGGTCCTAGTGTGGCCCTCAGTCTCAGTATGGTCCTAGTGTGGCCCTCAGTCTCAGTATGGTCCTAGTGTGGCCCTCAGTCCCAGTATGGCCCTCACTCCCAGTATGGTTCTCAGTTCCAGTATGGTCCTAGTGTGGCCCTCAGTCCCAGTATGGCCCTAGTGTGGCCCTCAGTCCCAGTATGGTCCTAGTGTGGCCCTCAGTCCCAGTATGGTCCTAGTGTGGCCCTCAGTCCCAGTATGGTCCTAGTGTGACCCTCAGTCTCAGTATGGTCCTAGTGTGGCCCTCAGTCTCAGTATGGTCCTAGTGTGGCCCTCAGTCCCAGTATGGTCCTAGTGTGGCCCTCAGTCCCAGTATGGTCCTAGTGTGGCCCTCAGTCGCAGTATGGCCCTAGTGTGGCCCTCAGTCTCAGTATGGCCCTAGTGTGGCCCTCAGTCTCAGTATGGTCCTAGTGTGGCCCTCAGTCTCAGTATGGTCCTAGTGTGGCCCTCAGTCTCAGTATGGTCCTAGTGTGGCCCTCAGTCTCAGTATGGCTCTCACTCCCAGTATGGCCCTCAGTCTCAGTATGGTCCCAGTATGGCCCTCAGTCTCAGTATGGTCCTAGTGTGGCCCTCAGTCTCAGTATGGTCCTAGTGTGGCCCTCAGTCTCAGTATGGTCCCAGTATGGCTCTCAGTCCCAGTATGGCTCTCAGTCCCAGTATGTCTCTCAGTCCCAGTATGTCTCTCACTCCCAGTATGGTCCTAGTGTGGCCCTCAGTCTCAGTATGGTCATAGTGTGGCCCTCAGTCTCAGTATGGTCCTAGTGTGGCTCTCAGTCTCAGTATGGTCCTAGTGTGGCCCTCAGTCTCAGTATGGTCCTAGTGTGGCCCTCAGTCTCAGTATGGTCCTAGTGTGGCCCTCAGTCTCAGTATGGTCCCAGTATGGCTCTCAGTCCTAGTATGACTCTCAGTCCCAGTATGTCTCTCAGTCCCAGTATGGTCCTAGTGTGGCCCTCAGTCTCAGTATGGTCCTAGTGTGGCCCTCAGTCTCAGTATGGTCCTAGTGTGGCCCTCAGTCTCAGTATGGTCCTAGTGTGGCTCTCAGTCTCAGTATGGTCCTAGTGTGGCCCTCAGTCTCAGTATGGTCCTAGTGTGGCCGTCAGTCTCAGTATGGTCCCAGTATGGCTGTCAGTCCCAGTATGGCTGTCAGTCCCAGTATGGCTCTCAGTCCCAGTATGTCTCTCAGTCCCAGTATGGTCCTAGTGTGGCCCTCAGTCTCAGTATGGTCCTAGTGTGGCCCTCAGTCTCAGTATGGTCCCAGTGTGGCCCTCAGTCTCAGTATGGTCCTAGTGTGGCCCTCAGTCTCAGTATGGTCCTAGTGTGGCCCTCAGTCTCAGTATGGTCCTAGTGTGGCCCTCAGTTTTAGTATGGCTCTCACTCCCAGTATGGCCCTCAGTCTCAGTATGGTCCCAGTATGGCTCTCAGTCTCAGTATGGTCCTAGTATGCCCCTCAGTCTCAGTATGGTCCTAGTGTGGCCCTCAGTCTCAGTATGGTCCCAGTATGGCTCTCAGTCTCAGTATGGTCCCAGTATGGCTCTCAGTCTCAGTATGGTCCTAGTGTGGCCCTCAGTCTCAGTATGGTCCTAGTGTGGCCCTCAGTCTCAGTATGGTCCCAGTATGGCTCTCAGTCTCAGTATGGTCCCAGTATGGCTCTCAGTCTCAGTATGGTCCTAGTGTGGCCCTCAGTCTCAGTATGGTCCTAGTGTGGCCCTCAGTCTCAGTATGGTCCCAGTATGGCTCTCAGTCTCAGTATGGTCCCAGTATGGCTCTCAGTCCTAGTGTGGCCCTCAGTTTTAGTGTGCAGGGGTTTCACAAATGCATTTAATAGCAGGCCATCATCCTGTAACAACAGACCAAAAAAATAAATAAAAAGGCTCTCAGAAATGCGAACCGCTGCAGTGAGATCGGCGTAGGCGTTCGGTGGCGGCCAATTTGGGCCATATGGCTGGCGGTCGGCTCTTAATGAATCCCCTGAGCATGGCTTCCGTATGATGATTTTTACTTTAACATACCACACCCAGGGGTGAGCGTGTCAGAAAAAAACCTAATTGAAAACTGAATCAAGGGGTCTAGTTTTATTTGTAATCCAGACAGATGGACTGTGTCATGAATGTTTTACAGACATTATCATATTTTTAATAATTTGTTGCAACCCTTTTGAATCCGGAGCTCACTATTTGAATACATAAATAGGAGCTGGATGAAAAAAATCAAATTAAATGTGGCATTACATAACAAATTAAACAGAATTAGAGAAAAAATTCAAAAAAAAATGTTAAATGACGGTATTAAAGGGAAAAAATGTAAAAACATAAACATTGTTTTGGGTTACTCAAACAAATTTTTTCTGGACTCCATGGTAGAATAAGGAAATTTTTGTCTAATTTGTCATATTCTTCAAATAGTACTTGATATTCAGGATTCAATGCAAAGCTACTTCAATATGAGATTCTGTCTGATTGGTTCGAGTGTTAGGGGTGAGAACCCCAATCAGAGAGCAGCTTGTTTGTCAAGTTTTTTTAGTCCCCGTTCGGACACAGTCCGAAAACGGGGACTTATGTTTTGACCTCTGTGTCTCCGTGCGCCGGACCTGTATGTTAAAAATGCCTGGACTAATCACAATCAAACTTCACGCATACATCATACATGATATTATACATACGCACCTCAATTTGTTTCACGATCTGATTCCAGATGGCCGAAATTGTCATTTGACTGTAAGGCCGTCGCTGATATGGAATGACAATTTTGGTTTCAAATACCCCAGAAGAGTGTTCTATGTTCTTCGTGTAATTAGGTGTTCGTATTTAAGGGATTTTCCACACAATAACTACGAATTTGATTGAATTTTGTTATCGGCTGGCTTAATATTATCCCAATGGATCGTATTTCTGTGAAAGATTGGTATTTTTGTCCTGATTTGTAGGAATCTGAAAAACGTGTTTCATAACTTGTCTCGTATTCAGTTTTATACTGCATTCAAGATGGCGGCCCCCATATAATAAATATCGTATTTATTTTATTATCACGTATGCGCCAGCTGACTGTGTTTGTGTATATTAAGATTGGACTTTTTTTTTTTATATAAAATTAGATGCAGCTGGTAGTCTACCATACGAGTACAGTCTAAAGCAGTGCCTGAAAGGATCTGATCTACTTTCACCAACTTATGTGGAACATTTAACATCACTTGGAAAACTTCAGCAAACACCAATTCCCACCACGGTATCCAGTTAACTCATACGAAAACAGGAAGATTGCGAATTCATTAGCGAAGTGAACTGACATATGCTGGCAACTTACTTGAGTGTTGAATTTGAAATATTTTTTGCATTGAATGAATGGATTTTGCTTTGGTGTGGATGTGGTTGTGGTTGGATTACCTTTGTGGCAGCAAAGTAGGTCATATTAATGGGATTATGTTATTGTCAGGAAAGTGGAATTACTTTGTTGGCAGCGAGGGTGTAACAATTGGAGAACCATATTGGGGGAATTGATGCTGATATATAGAGTATTGATCGTGTTTTGCCAAATCTTCGCCCACCACATGTGATTTAAGGATCTTAAAGTCCACACTGCTTATAATTTATGTCAGGCTGCTTTCTGTAAGTTTAAGTTGCAAGAGGCTGTCTGAACTTTTATCGACTGATAATATTGTATATATATATTAGTATTGCTCTATTGCATAACACCTATTCATTTGAAGAAAATACAGCAATATTTTGGTGAAATTTCAGTATTGCTCAACTATTTCCGTATTTTTTTTGAATGAAGGCAGTGAAAAATTTTATCCATAACAGGTTTGGCTTGAAAGGTGTTCAAAGTGATATATAAAATATCCGTCCATTTTTTATGAAGAAATGTGCAACAAATTGTAAATATTTGTATAGAAATTGATGTGTAATTTTGCTACCGTCCTTCATAAATTACTCTATTTTAATTTTTGTTTTGTATAAATGAACTTGTCTCAAAATGTCATGAGCATGTGTACCAGATATGCTAATGTTCTTATATCAGATTAGCCAATCACAGTTGAGCTTACATATAACTGTAGTCTCTTCAAAACCATTAATAAAGATAACGATACTTTCTATGACATGACAAATAAATCAGAATTCACAATGACTCAGTTATTAATATTTTATTAAAGTGTTACAAGTGTTGAAAAGCATAGGAGCCAGTGTGCATCCCTATCTAACTCCTGCCTCGATAGGAAAATAGACAGACAGTCCATAGGGCCTCGCAGAAATCAATATAGGCTACTAAGAACCCTCTATTGAATTTCTGATCCGCTCAGACAGCACACGTAGCGGTCATCGGTGGGCCGCTTGGGAATAAAGCCGGGATGCTGATGGAGAAGCAGCTGTTGGCAGACACGGTTCAGAAGAATCCACACAAAGATCTTGCTGGGTACCAACAGGAGCGTCACCCCTCTAACTGCTAACAGTCCTGGTCATCACCATTTCCCTTCCAGATAGGGATAATTAGTCCCTTTCTCCAGTCAGTTGGGATGACGCCAGTGCTCCACACTGAGCACATCAGTCTGTGCAACCACATCAGGATAACCTCATCTCCAGCCCGGATTCAACACATAATTAATATGCACAGATTTGCCAAGTTTCATTGAAATATGATGATTAGTACTTGAGATATCAGTGGAAATAATAAAAAATAACTAATTATGCCACAAAGATAATAAATATGAACAACTATTTACACAAAACTAATCAGGCTTCTGCATAGACAGAGAGCATCTATTTACAAAGTTTCATGGAAATTGATTAATTATGCAATTAATATGCACAGATATTAATCTAAAAAATATAGCTGCATAGCAGCAATGACGGGTTTCGAGCCTGCATGGCTCATGGCAAATTGCACTTGCTTGATGTGATTATTTGACGAACGTTTCATGTCTAAAATGCAATGTTCCTAACAAGCCCTCTGGTATTTTGCTATTATGAACCACACTGGAATCAACAGACATAACCATTTATAGTCATCTGTCTAATGTCTGGCAAATTGTTCATGAGTTATAGCGTAATTTCACTTTTTACTAAATCCAAGATGGCTGCCAAAAGAAGCCATTTTTCAAAAATCTGCTTCAGTAACTTTGTAGAGCTATCAACAGAGATACTATATGCTAAATTGCTTTTCAAACAAGCAAGCAGTTTTTAACAAGATAATTTTTTTAGGTTTTTTGCATTTTTGTGATCAATTCAACATGGCCGCCAAAACCACTTGAATCATGGGAAATATTTTCATGAACACATAATCATCTTATTGAGCGGATGTTGTATGCCAAGTTTTGTTTAAATCTGGCAAATTGTTCATAAGTTATAGCGTAATTTCACTTTTTACTAAATCCAAGATGGCTGCCAAAGGAAGCCATTTTTCAAAAATCTGCTTCAAAAACTTTGTATAGCTATCAACATAGATGCCATATTCAGAACTGCTTGTCAAACAAGCCGACAGTTTTTAAGAAGTTGATTTTTTGAGGTTTTTTGCATTTTTGTGATAAATCCAACATGGCCGCCAAAACCACTTGAATCATGGGAAATATTTTCATGAACACATAATCATCTCATTGAGCGGATGTTGTATGCCAAGTTTTGTTTAAATCTGGCAGATCGTTCATAAGTTATAGCGTACTTTCACTCTTTACTAAATCCAAGATGGCTGCCAAAGGAAGCCATTTTTTGAAAATCTGCTTCAGTAACTTTGTAGAGCTATCATCAGAGATACTATATGCTAAATAGATTGTCAAACAAGCAAGCAGTTTTTAAGAAGATAATTTTTTAAGGTTTTTTGCATTTTTTTGATAAATTCAAGATGGCCGCCAAAACCACTTGGATCATGGGAAATATTTTCATGTACACATAATCATCTTATTGAACAGATGTTCTATGCCAACTTTGGTTTCAATCTGGCAAATTGTTCATGAGTTATAGCGTACTTTCACTTTTGACTAAATCCAATATGGCTGCCAAAGGAAGCCATTTTTCAAAAATCTGCTTCAGTAACTTTGTAGAGCTATTGCAATAGGTGCTTCAAAGCAAATTTCTCATCACATGAATGGGCCATTTTTAAGAAGAAGATTTTAAAAGTTTTTTGTCAATTTTCACAAAATCCAATATGGCGGCCAATGTCACATGACCGCTAAAGATTTTATTGCTGATATTTGCTAGACATGAGCCAATGATGCCACACAAAAAAACCGGAAGTTCCTAGACCCTCAGAAAGTGGTGCAATTGAGCACTTCCGGTTTGTCTTCTACCTAAGATGGCGGCCAGGTCATGTGACCTACATAGCTGGTTTTGGGGTATGCACCACAACTCATGGCCCTTTATCAGCATGCAAAATAGCAAATGAATTGCAGCATTATTTTTCAAGTTACAGCGCTTAGAAAAAACGGCGGAATAATAATATAAGAATATACATAGCAATTACAATAGGGTTTCGCCCCATAGGGCTCGAAACCCTAAATATCAGGTCTGAACTTAGCACAGTCAAAAACAAGAACTGACATGATCACATATTTTTACAAAGTACAAATCCATACTGATAGTGGCAAAATATGTAAAGGAGAATTCTTTGTTAACAAGTCATTGTCAATGACACGTCCCCGTTCCGTTCATATTTGAGTGACATATACATTCAAAGCAGATCATGACCGAAATGCACCTGCATATGTACAACACATTGTACTAAATCTGAACAAAATCCATCCATGCATGACTGAGATCTGGTTCCGGAATTGTGAAAATACGTGATTTTAATGCATTTTCGGTCTTAAAATGGCCATCATTCAGCTATTGTTAAGCGGATCATGAAACAAATGCACATATCTATTTGTGACATGATGCACCATGTGTGTGTGAAGTTTGAACTTGATCAATCCAGACATGTCTTGGATACGGATCCAGAACTGAATTCTTTAAGAAAATGGCCGCCAGTCGGCCATTTCGAACTTGATCCGGGAAAAAAAAATGACGTGCATCAAGGTCCTATTATGTTTAATGTAAGTACCAAATTTGAATGAAATCCGTTCATGCATAACTGAGATCCGGGTTCGGAATGGTGAAAATGTGCGATTTCAATGCATTTTCGGCCTTAAAGCGGCCGCCATTTGGCTATCGTTAATGGGATCATGAAACAAATGCACATACATATTTGTGACATGATGTACCTTGTGTGTGTGAAGTTTGAACTTGATCAATCCAGACATGTCTCGGATACGGATCCAGAACTGAATTCTTTAAAACAAAATGGCCGCCAGTCGGCCATTTCGAACTTGATCCGGAAAAAAAAATGACGTGCATCAAGGTCCTATTATGTTTAATGTATGTACCAAATTTGAACGAAATCCGTCCATGCATAACTGAGATCCGGGTCCGGAATGGTGAAAATGTGCGATTTTGATGCATTTTCGGCCTTAAAATAGCCGCTATTCGGCTATCGTTAATCGGATCATGAAAAAAATGCATGTGCATATGTCCCATATAATGTGTGATGTATGAGTGAAGTTTGAACATAATCGGTCCATGCATGTTCGAGATACAGGTGATCACGGACGCACGGACGGACGCACACAGGGCAAAACATAAGTCCCCGTTTTCGGACTCCGTCCGAACGGGGACTAATAACTAAAATGTATAGAATATATCCCTGGCCATAGTGAAAACTGAACATGGCAACACTGCACTTGTAACTTTTTTTTTTATTCATACTTGTATCGGTTTACTACACTTGTCAAAGTACTTAAATATAAATATAATTTTTTACCAAAAATATAGAATTGATTATATTGGCACAAAATGACGACAATCTGACAAAGATCCATCACATACCAAGTCAAAAAGCAATCGTACTGGTGGTTTTCAATAGTGGCATTTTTTACAAAAAATAAAAAATTGTAGATATCACGAAATGAACAAATCTGACAGTCCATCCAATACACACCAAGTATCAAAGTAATTCAGGTGGTAGTTAAAAATATTATAGGTAAAAGGTGGTACAGAAAATAGCAGCATGGACTGAGTAGTATTAAAATAAACAAGCAGCCTGTCGGCTGAGATAGCTCCACTGTTAGCAATGCACATTTCAATTAAAGAACAGAAGATATCATTAGAAAATCAAGAATTCAAAAATATCACTTTTCACTAAAAATGACAAAAATAATCATCAAAATTAGATAATTGAAAATATCACCGGGAAAGTAAAAAATCTGAGAGAGGTCCACATGTAGTACCTTGATATGTAATATCAAAGCAATTGGACTTGCGGTTTTTAACAAAAAGTCGAAAATATCACTTTTTACCAAAAATGACAAAAATATTCACCAAAATTAGAAAATTAAAGATATCATTACAAAATGAACAAATCTGAGAGGTCCACATGCAGTACCTATATATGTAATATCAAAGCAATTGGACTTGCGGTTTTTAACGAGAAGTCGAAAATATCACTTTTTACCAAAAATTACAAAAATATTCACCAAAATTAGAGAATTAAAGATATATTGAACAAATCTGAGAGAGGTCCACATGTAGTACCTTGATATGTAATATCAAAGCAATTGGACTTGCGGTTTTTAACAAAAAGTCGAAAATATCACTTTTTACCAAAAATGACAAAAATATTCACCAAAATTAGAAAATTAAAGATATCATTACAAAATGAACAAATCTGAGAGAGGTCCACATGCAGTACCTATATATGTAATATCAAAGCAATTGGATTTGCGGTTTTCAACAAGAAGTTGAAAATATCACTTTTTACCAAAAATGACAAAAATATTCACCATAATTAGAGAATTGAAGATATCATCATGAAATGAACAAATCTAAGAGAGGTCTACCCAAGGTACATATACACTAAGTAGCAAAGCATTCAGGCTTGTAGTTTTCAAGAAGAAGTCGAAAAAGTAAAACATTGACACGGACAACGACAGCGGAGCTAAACAAACACTGACAGAAATGTAGTAAATGGATAAAAGCTGCATGGATAGAAAATAAATAAAATAAATAATTTAATAGGTAAAAAGCTGTTGGAACCAAAGCGTAGTCTTGAGAATAGCAACATGGACTTAACATAGTAAATAGATAAAAGTTGCTTGGACAGAAATGTACTGGTAATAAATAGATGAAAGCTGTAAATATGCCAGACGCGAGTGCATTGTGTGATTCCTGCGATCACATGATAAAATAAATAAATAACTGAGACAGGGCAGGAGGTAATCTTCATTGACTTGTGACAGCACCAATGGCAACTCATGCAGTGTGAAAGCTTAAAATTGATTTAATTATGCAAATTAGTTTCTTTGTGTGTGTCACAATTCTTGCTGCTGTGTTCTGGGCATGTTGTAGTGACTTTGTAGTGTTCTCTGGTAGTCCAAATGGAAGTGAATTGCCGTAGTCAAGTTTTGAAGATATTAATGCATGAATAATTATTGTACATGTATTTTTGGAGAGGAAGCGTCGTATGTGACCAATTTTACGTAATATATAGACTGACATGTGCTTCTTGAAGCTGTGATGATGATCAAAGACGATCCTGATGTTTCTTGCCATCTCAGTGAGTTGGATAAGGCTGGAACCAATGAGAATATTCTCTATTGGGCATGGAATGCGGTTAAACGGTGATCTAATTAGAACAGCCTCAGTTTTATCATCATTCAACTTTAATTTGTTGCATTACATCCATGATTTAATGTCATGAGCTGTACTTTCAAGTATGCTGACTGAAGACGGTGTATCAGAGAATGAGAAGGCGAGGTAGAGTTGGTTGTCATCAGCATACTGATGGAAATTAACACTATGACGATGAATAAGTTGATCTAGTGTGATATATAAATGGAGAATAGCGGAGGTCCTAGAACAGACACTTGGGGAACTCCGGTTTTAAGTACCAGGTACATGAGAAGCAGAGAGACTATCATTGGTGGAAACACGCTGATGACGATCCTTCAGATAAGAAGTGAACCAGAGAAGTGAGGTATCAGTAATGTCAAGGTTGAACAGACTTGTCAGAAGTATATCATGGTCAATTGTATCGAAGGCTGCAGATAAATCCAGAAGGATAAAACTGCTCGGACTAGTTCACAAGAGCCATTTCATATCTAAATCTGTAGTGTCTACAATCACCTTGATAAACATACAATCATCTTTTACGTAAGCATGACGACTGCTGTCCAGTTGAGACAGAGGCATGAATAAAGGGCAGCCGCTGGCAATATTCATGTCACCAGTAGGACGCTTGAAGGAATTTGATGTAGGGTCCGGACGAAATGCATCAATGACATGTTCTTGGTTGTTTTGATCCATAATCATGAAAGTGACCTAGGAGGACAAAATTATTGTTATTATAAAAATGTAAACAAATAAAGCTTAGAATGAACTCCCTGGACTGAGAGTATCGAAGGAATATAAAATAAAAATAGGGAATAATTTGAAATTAATTGGATATTTAAGAATAGCCCTTCAATCGTTGAGCTTGACGACTAATGTAAGTCTGCTATTTGAGATACACAATGTGAAAACAGTGTGATCCACTGTATTGAACTTTATAATAAATGAATAATTTTATAAGAAAATAAATTTGCATGTACATCTGCGGTTTGCAGTCTGATTTAATTTCTGAGATATCAAAAATTGTTTAATTAGGTAAGCCAAACATTGACTAATTATGCAAATTAGGTAATTAATATGAACAGATTTTGACTGAAAACTAATCAGGTTTGCACATTGTTCCAGAACATGCATGGATTTAAACCAAAACCTAATCAAATCTACACATTAGCCCAGAGCATTTATATATCAAGTTTCATCAAAAAGCTTGAGATATCAGTGGAAAAGACTGACAGCCACACACTAATTCCATTGCATGCTTTGTAACACAGGAGTCAAAAACTTGTTAATTATTATGCAAATTAGGTAATTAGTACTTCGCACATGATAAATATTAAAACATGTGACTGATTTCTAACATATACTACCTTCAGAGTTAAACCTTGCCCATTGATAATCTTCATCAAATGACAAATGGATGTATTGATCTTAACTAATGATACAAATCTTCATTTCACATATTTCTGTGCCTAAAAAATGTTTTATTTCAGCCAAAATGTTGCCCTCTATCTTGAAAACTGAACTTGGTTAAGTCACACCAAAATTGAACTTGATTGACATTTTATATTGATTGATAGATTTCCAAATTTGAAGATGATCAGATAAATTGTTTAAACCACAGAAATAAGACAATTTTGAGTGAAGTTTAACCAAGAATATTTTGAACACATACTATACTGCATGGTTAATACCAACGTTTTGAATAAATCAAATAAAAACAGTTTGAGTACAGTACAGTAACTACAAAAAGAATTTTTATGACAATAACATTGAGAACAGATATTTTCCTCTCAAATACCTTGACCTTTATCGACAATGATATGAACAATGTAACAGTTATTTATTTGTATAGTTTATACACAGTCACTCTACTAGGAGAGTGACTGTGGTTTATACAAGAAATACCCAATTTGAAATTTCCATTGAATCAGATGGACAGTGTCTGATATTTACTTGCAGTGCACATAAACAAAAAAAAAAATAGATTTATCATATGCTTACCATCATTTTTTTTATCATAGTCACATATCTGTAATTATTCTACACAGATGATACTGACAGAGCAAATAAGGCATATGTATTTTACACAAATCACTAGTCATCACCAAATTGTGTATTTTGCTGGAAGTAGTTGGATAAAATGCATGAATATACCCTTACCTTTTGTCTGAATGGCCATCTTAACAGCGCATCAAATGAACCCCTCATGATGACAAAGAACAATGAGATATGGTTGCCCTTGCCCATTCCATCTCCATTCAGATATACACGGGCACACATCTTGTAACCATGGCAACTGGTGAAGAAGCACGGTGAGTAAATGGATGTAGTACGGCCAGATAAGGCATCATTTCTTTTTCGATTGAAGTCGGTGATTTTCCAAACCAGCACACCATCGTAAGATGCCAACTCCAGAGACTGAATTCTTAGATCTTGCTCAGCTAAGGCAACATCTTTCAGTGCGATGATACGGTCTTGAAACTTGATTTTCCTCTCTAAGGATTCCACCAGATCTCGGTCTTGTTTCAGTTTTCTCTCAATGGCCTGTACATCATTAGCATTTCTCTCAATCTGACGGTAGAGTCCAGCAACAATCCTTTCATATTTCGATACCTCGGTGTTGAGTGTGGCGGTCTTGACCTTCAACTCATCAATTGAGCGAGACTGCTTATTAATAGTAGTATGCATACCACTTGTCGATTTCACTTCCTCTCGCCCCACCTTCTGAGCTGTTTCAGTCTTTATTTTTTGGGACGTGGTTGGTACATCTGGATCTATTTGAGTGGCACCATCTTGGTCAGCAGATCCTACCATAACATGTCCATTGTGACCTCTTTCCTAGAATATCAATCACAGGATAAAAAATAAAAATCAGCAGAGCAACTGTGATACTCTAAAGTATACTTACACTTATGAGACCTAACTAAAGCTTTGCTGGCTTATATGTATTTTGTTTATGTTATTTTTCTTTGTAAATGTTTTGGTCATAATTGCTAAGTAAAGTATCAAAATTGATTGGTTAAAACATGAGAAACATATGCCCCAAATTGTAGCCATTTATGGCCAAAATCGAAGATGGAAAAACCGTGTCACTGATAAAAATTTATTATATTTTTCTTGAAAGAAGCAATTGCCATATATATCCAGTTGATCGGTTAAAGCACTCTTGAGAAAAAAATGCCCGAAATGTTTGCCATTGTTAGAGAAAATTTAAAATTTAGGCGACCAAACCATGTCACTGATCATTTTTCTTGAAAGAAGCTATTGCGTGAATGCTTAGCACGGGCTGAGAAACAATAAGACGGATTAATTTTGACCTGTTTTTAAGACCCGATTCAGAGTCTTAGCACGAGCTAACGAAGCATGCGTGAACACTTAGCACAGGCTAAGCAACCAAAACATCATCATATTCAAAGATCATTTGGAAAATTTACTAATTTATAATTATTCATTTTGCTATGCCATTTTCTACATTTTTACCATTGTTCTAAAATGACTAAACCTGCGAAAATTTATTTTTAGTAATTGACATTTAGAAAAGAACAGTGCCTATGGGATTTGGAAAGTCAGTGGAATGAAATGCAACAAGACATAAGCTTGATGGCAAATGGCAAGCAGAGATATACTGGGGGGGTCTGTCTGAAAAGACAGCATCAACACTTGGAGTTGGCCTTAGCCTTATAGGCCTGACTCAGGAATGTCAAACATTTTTGTGAAAAAACAATACAACATTCAAAGGTTAAAACAAATGAATTATCACCTTAAACTGGTAAAATAAGTATGTACGTACCTCATAATCTTTGAAGGAACCTTTCCACGTACAAGAAGGCAGACTACATTTCACCTCTAGGCACTGTATTTCTCTTTTAGTAGCATTGTCTGGAAAAATCTGAAAAAAAATATCAAGATTAAGAAATTATTACTTCTTAATGTTTCATTCCTATTTTGTATTGCAGAGAACCTCCCACAGACCCCTATGAAAACTGATATCAATAAAAGCTTAGAAAAAACTCATGTGTGCTGAAGGTGTTGGTGGAAAATAAGGAATACTGTATTTACTATATTAGAAACACGTCTTCAATACACACAGAGCAAAAATTATGTTTATTGCATCTAAAATCTTATTTTGACCATACACTTGAATTGTCATTTATGTATTTACACTAAGCACATGTGCTTTAATAGAGTAAATTTGTTTTTTAAAAATGTAACTGCAAACAGTGATCAGGGTGGTTCTAAGTGCCTATGGTATAACAATTATACATATTCAATGAAATCATTACCATATATAATGACTAGACATCTTGGTCATGTATCTTTTCCGATAGCAAAACCATAGCAACAGTTGCATTTCCCTATTAGCAACAGTACTTAAGATATTACAATTATGCATAATATTGAAGTCACAATCACATGACCATATATAGTCATCTGATATATTAAGTCATATCTCTAGTCCAATGCCTTTATTACAGCACTGGTTTCAAGTCACTATCAGCAACAGTGCTTAGTACATAACAGTTAGGCATATTAAGGAGAACGCATGAAACTATTTATGTAATATGCATGGATTTCAACACGAAAGTAATCAGATCTGTGGAATATCCAAAAGCATAATTTGATGAGCAGTACTTCGAGTTAGCTGTTAATTGACACAAATTATGTAAACACAAAACACAACCCTAAACTGAACATGTATATATGGCTTATCGTAGCATCTATGTACTAAGTTTCATTGAAATCAGATGAGTGGTTGAAATATTGGTGGAAAAGCTAAAAATTGGCTAATCAATACGCGCAGATTTCAACCAATAACTAATCAGGTCTGCGCACTATCCCAGAGTATGTACACACACCAATTTCAAATGAAAATAAATCGTTTGAAAGTACGTTTTTATAAATAATTTACCTGATCAGCAGTGATGATGTTGTCTGGATCATCTTCACCTGCACACTCAAAGCATCTCTGGGTTCCTGGACGACTATAAAAATAAATAATTCACTTTCAAATCCTATAATTTAATGAAATGGAGAGCTTTGACAAGTGAAAATAGGTGCTGTTATTGCAAATAAAAACGTAAAAGATGAAATGACAATTTAAATTGTAAAATGAAATTTGAAAAGGTTGTACAGTAACATGTGTACTATAGACATGTAATTGAAACCCATGCAAATGTGAAATTTTAAATAAAAAAATATTAAATAGTTCATACTTAATAAAGTCGTCAATGCAGGATCGACAGTAACGGTGCCCGCAAGTTGTTTGTACAGGATCTCTGAGAACTTGTTTACATAATGTACAGAGATACTTCGGTGTCAGCGGTTCCAAGAACAAATACCCTGCCATTTTGCTGAAGGTAAAAAAGAACAAGGAATTGTTAATGACATATATTCCTATCAATCACTGAGTGTCTGTGTCTGTCATTTAAAATCAAATTAGTTACTCAGATAAGCTTAACTGTAACCTATTGTTACACCATAATGTACTTCATACAGTCTTCTAATAATGTGGCTCATGGTACTAGTCTGAGCATTAGGGCATGCATAATTACACAAGCAGCATGTTGAATGTATATGTAACACTTCTCTCACCGGGGCCTGTTTGCCAACGAGAGTCGATGCCACAATTTAAAATCCGTGGGGCAGGGTCCGTGGTGTTGATTAGTCAGTATACAACGAACATTAACACAGCACAGGGTGAAGAAACACGCACGCATACAGACAAGGTGCTGACAACGGTTGACCAGTATAAACTTCAAATACTTTAATACAATACGAAGAGAAATCCCTGACTCAACAAGCACCATCCAAAACAACCGATGCTTCGTTCTCTCTATTTAACATTAACAACATTCGATAACTATAATGCACACAATAAGTACTTTAACCTGACTAAGTTTGGTCAATACAACTCACTGACTACACTATCAGCCAGCAAGCTAACCACTATATCAGTCCTAATCGTACAAATAATTCACTTAACTATATTAAACTACAACAACCTGATATAAATGTATGCTCAAAACAATGTACATGTATTAATCCAGCATGTCCTAGCTATCCTATACACAGGGTCTATCTAGCTAAAACTAACCAAATTGCATTAACCTTATTAATCCAACAAGATCTGTGTAAATACATCACTAACCTTATTAATCCAACAAGATCTGTGCAATACATCAAATGTTACATTAATACTCACAAACAAAACTATGAAAATATCCAATATCATCTGAACAGTCCCTAATTATAATCACATGCACCGTATTAACCGGTCACAGCCTCTCACTATCTTAAAGAAGAGCAATATTTATAGTTGCACTAATATGAAACACAGATTACTACATAGAAATGCACATAAGCTCTGTTAAAAGAACAAAACATGTATCTCTAAAACTCATTAAAATGTTTAAAGCTCAACAACGTAAAATACAGGGAGTCTACGCACAATTAAATAAATCTAGATTACGCTTAAACAATATGATTCATATGCGGCTAACCGCTACAAAAAGTACACTGGTACTTCACAGAAAAATTCAGCAAGAAGTGGATAGTAGAGTCTATGCTATGTCCCCGTCCCAAGAAATGGTAGCGTCCAAAAGTACCGCTATCCAAAGTAAAGCTGAAAGTTTCACAGCGATGGTTTCGGAGCAATTGCCAAACCGCCAAAACATGAATAATAAAGAATAATGTCACTCAAAAAAAAACAAATCACTGGGGCAAAAACAACAGACTCGCGCCATCCACTAATTACTTTACAAAATCTACAGCGAGAACACAATATCTTTACCGCTATCGTCAGTCAGTTAATACTACAATAATAAAACTATATCAAATTCGCTGGCCACGAGGCACGTATAATTGGCGATGACGCAATGGCGGCGCAAGAGAACACGGCACAGTCACTCTAAGAGAATTACAACAACTTTCGAAGATTCAGGCATCACGATCTGATGAATGTCAAGTTCATTGAGCCCTAGTTTTCAAGAGATCACTCACCGCTTAATCGAACAGTTCCCGAGTCACATCAATCCGATCATCGACGACACAGTCCAACGTTGAGTCACAGGCGCTCGGAACGTTTCTTGACTAATAAAAAATGACCTATTAAGTGGGATCGGCATAGTTAGTCAGTCGCCGGTACATTCCCCTACTACTCGTATAATAACACAAGGTAGGAAAGCGTTGATACCATGACATCGAAACTACTCGAAAATAACACGATTTTCCAAATTATATTTCGATCCGCTTCACACAACCACAGTGATAGAGGGACTGTGACACAACTCAAGCATGATATCGGTAGAAACTATCGATCGACTTACATTTCCTTTATTCGAACTAAAATGGGTTAAATCCTGTGAAAATCGAAACACCAGAGCAACATGAATCAACCCGTCTACGCGGATATTTTGATATTTTGAAGTCTCGGACACCAGCGAAATCCAGAGCTACAGAACTGCACTAATCTTGAGAGAACCAGTGCAGACACTTTGCGGTCATCGGTATTGCCACAATTGTTAACGAAATTACAAGGTAAATATAATTTTCTTTCAAAAATAGCGGAGCTTGTATCATTGAAATGCATAATTAAAAAAATGTGCATAACGTGTAGGTACGTCATCTGGAGTCCTGCAGCCATGGCACAAAACTTGTTTATTTATATACGTATAGCGGAGGATTTTTTTTTTTAAATTAGTATTTATTGATTTTCAGCCCCCAAGTGACTGTGGATATACTAAACAGATACTGCTGTCTCCGCTGGAGGATAAGTACCTAATAATAATAATAATAATAATAATAATAATCTTTATTGTAATCGTATCCTTATTAGGATCTTGACAAAAGTGTACAATAAAGTATAGAAAAAAAAAAGAAGTAAAAATAAAAAAAATAACATTAAACACATTAAATAAAATTAAAATACATGTAACAATTTAGATTTTGAGGCAGATGACATACTGTTTTTTTTAATATTTTCTTCTCTCAGATTGAAACAGTTGTAAATATATTTCGACAGTTCTATTATAATTGACTCATTATCACTAGTCATTATGGCTATCATTTTTTCTTCATTTGATGTAATATTATTAAGATGTTTTGTCATGGTAATTAGGGGTTCTCTCACATTTGTGTAGAGTTTACATTTGAGCAGGAAGTGTTCTTCATCCTCTATTTCATTTTCATCACAGACTGGACATTTTCTGTCACTTATTTCTACATTACTGTATCTTCCCATTTCAATCTGCAAAACATGAGCACTTAGTCTAAATTTTGATAATGAAGATCGATGATGCGGGTTTTTTATTATATCTAAGTATTTTTCAAATGTAAAGTCCTTTTTTAGCTGCCTATAGGTACGAAGTTTATTTTTGTGGTTGATGCCTTTATTATCGTTGTTTAGAGTGTTCCTGGCATGTACTTTAAATTTGGTTATTAGTTTGTCAGTTATTTGTTCAATAAAGTTATCTTCTATGTTTTTATCACTCCATGCACTTTCCATGCTTGTATACTCTAGGCAATTTTTTATGCTGGATACCCAGTTTTGAGTGCCAGAATTGTCTAGAGCGATGCCAAGCTTGTACGCATCATATATTAGTGTATTATCAGGCATTTTTTTAATTCTAAGCCAATATTTTAACATTTGTTTGATGCCAGTGATAATTAATGGGTATCTCCCTAATTCAATTAAGCATGCAATGTTTGTTGCTCTACTATTGACCTTGAGTAGGAATTTGCAATATTTAATGTGCATTTTTTCCATGGGTGACATGAGATTCATAAAGTATTTTTTATTATTCACAATGTCACCCGCCCAAATTTCACAACAGTATAAAAGAATTGGTTTGAGTCAAACATTTTTAAGTATATTTTAATTGGGATTAATGTTTCTGAATATAGTAGCTGTTTAATTTTGAAACATGCCTTCAGTGCCCTATTTTTCAGATCCTGTTGTGCTACATCAAATTTCCCTGTTAAATTTAGTTTCATTCCAAGATATTTATATGCTGAGACTCTCTCTAATTCAGAGCCATTGATTTGGAATTTGAAATTATTTAGAAGCTTGCCTGATTTATTGAAGATCATTGATTTAGATTTAGAAATGTTTATATGTAGCATCCATTGTTTGCAGTAATCCTGTAGATTGTTAATAGCGTTTTGTAAACCACTACTTGTTTCTGACAAAAGAACCAAGTCATCAGCATAAAGTAAGCAAGAGAGCCTATTGTTTAGTAGCATTGGTGGGTCATTTTTGCCAGATTCAATGTGTGATTTAATATCATTCACGAATATATTAAAAAGGAGAGGGCTAAGGCCATCCCCTTGTCTGATGCCTCTTTGAACAGGGAAACATTTAGTCATGCCATTTTTGGTTTTGACTGTACTTGTTGAGTTTTGATAGATGTTTTTAATTACTTGATAGAAATTGCCAGAAATGCCAATTTGTCTTAGTTTGTATAATAGGCCATGGTGCCAAACTGAATCAAAGGCCTTTTGGAAGTCTATGAAACAGGCAAATATATATTTTTTATTTTGAAGATATTTAGTTAGCAGCTGTTTAAGAACAAAAATGTGGTCTCTTGTGCCAAATTTTGGCATGAATCCAATTTGTTCTTTAATTATATAGTTCTTTTCTTGTAGATAAACTGTAAGCCTTTGTTTCATGATGGATGTAAACAGTTTGCTCAGAGTATTGAGCAGAGTTATACCCCTATAGTTGTCTGGGTTGGCTTTGTCACCTTTTTTGTGTATAGGTGTGATAATACCTATGTTCCAGTTGGTAGGAAAATTGCCACTTGCTAAGATTAAATTGAATAGTTTTTGCAGGGGTTTAATTAATGCATTGCGCCCTGTTTTAATCATTTCATTTTTAATCCTGTCTGTACCTGTAGCTTTACCATTTTTTAAGTTGTTAATTGCCCTTTGGATTTCTAGTTCAGAGATAAATCCATCCAGGCTGTCTACAGAGGATGATGTGTAGTCTGGAAGGCAACTAGTTTCTTCAATGTATCTGTTGTCAGATTTAGATTCATTTAGATTTTTGAAATGTTCATACCATTTTTGGTCCTCAATATTTTCAGAGTTATTTATTTCCTGTTGCTTGCCTTTCAATTCATTTATCATTTCCCAGTATTTATCAGGGTGGGATTTTCCAAGATTGTCTAATTTATTTAGGATTTCATTTTTATATTCTCTCTTTCTTTTGTTCAGCATTCGTTTGTATTCACGTTTAAGATTATAGCATTTGAATCTCAAATGTTTATTGTTTGGGTCTTTACTGAATTTAGATGAAAGATTCTGTATTTCCTTCTTTAAATTTAGGAGGTCATTATTAAACCACTTTGATTTAGTAATTTTATGTTTTGTAGATGAAATATTTACGTTTTTTTAAACTTATATCAGCTGCCTCAAAAAGTATGTTTGACAATAAAGTACTTGCTGTATTAACAGAATCTCTGTCATTGTTAAAATTAGTATTATTAAAATTATAAATAAGTTTACATATATCTTTTGTCTGTAAAGCATTACTAAATTGCAGTTTGGAATGTTCATTCCAAAGGTAAGTGAAGTTTGTTTTTGGTGCAGTACACGTTTCTTTAGATTTGCTATAATTTAATATTGCGTTTGTTTTTAGGTGTGAAGAGATTTGGCAGTGGTCTGAAAGGTATAAATTAAGAGGATGAATGTGAAAAAGATTGACTTGATCAAAAAGGCTATGACTAACAATTGTGTAGTCTACAGTGCTACTGCCACCTCTTTGGTGACATGTAAATTTCCCTGCCATGTCTCCTGGGCATCTACCATTGAGGATTACTAAATCAGAACTCATACACAGGTCTAATAAAAGTTCACCATAATGATTTTTAAAACAGAGATCCTGTGATGTTCTTTTTTTTAGGCTACTAATAGTGTCAGACGATTGATGGTCTGGGTTATTGTAAATAACAGTGTCCTTTTCATTTTTTGTCCGTGCATTAAAATCGCCAGTCAAGATAATTGCACCCTTTGTCGCATATTTAGCTATATCTTTTTCTAAAAGCTGGAACAAGTTAGATTCTTTCCAGTTAAAGATACTGGAAGACTGGGGACTGAGGTATAACGTACATAAAAATATATCTTCATTTAAATGGAAAAAAGATTTGTCAAGTTTGATCCAGATGAAGTCTTCTGAACTACTGTGTAAATGTTTGACACCTTTTTTATATTGATTTTTATAGTATAGTACGATACCACCCGAATTTGATCTGGCTTTTTTATGTTTTTTTGATCGAAAAGAGTGAAGATGACTATAGTTTGGTAAATCTATGATAGAGTTAGTATCAGTTTTAGTCTCTACTAAACTAATAAAATCAAAATTTTCTACACTATCTAAGAAACACTTATCTCTAATTTTTTTCTCCAAGCTTCCATAAATATTCCACGCAGTAAATTTAAGTATGTCCCTATTTGCAGTCGGACAATTCATCTTGCTGTAAACTGGAAATTAGAGATATCAAAAGGAAAAAAATTTTTGAATAAAATAAATTTGAAAAAAAGAAAGAAAAATCTGCTTTTAAATACCTGACTCTAGGTCTATATCACTGTATATATCAGTTTAACGTCTCATATAGTCTAAAATGTTTGTCAAAAAATCTTCAAAAACCTGGTTTCTGCTACCACTATTATTTTTGTAATTTCTATTGTTGCTTTTCTTGTGACTGCTATTGTTCTTGTGAGTAATGTTATTGTTCTTGTGCTGATGATATTTGCTATTGACGAATTTCTGTTGTCCTGGGTGTTGCCTTGTTGTTGGTGTTGCGCCTGTTGTATTGGAATGTTTGTATTCCTGTTTTGTCAGGTGAGAAGTGATAGCCCTGTAGATGTATTTCTTCATGTTTCGTACGATGTAACTTATGCCCTTGTTGTTAGGATGAACTTTATCTTCAAATAGGTATGATTTGATACGATTCCTGTTGTCTAGGACATTGTGATGAATGTAATGTACATTAGAGATTGATTCACACAGGAGCTCTAATGATGAATTGAATCTCAATTGGTTGGAATTAAATGAATCATTGTCCAGTCGTGGTAGAACACTTGAAGCAAATATACTGCATGAAGGATATATGTTTCGTGTTGTATCAATCAGGTCAGAGTATTTCTTTTGACAGGTCTCCAGTGATGATCCACTGTCAATGTCATTAGATCCTACATGTAACACGATGTTCTTTGGATCTTTGAACTTTGAATCTTCAATGAATAATTTGACATCGTCAATACCTTTTCCTCGTAGAGACTTCACGTATGTCTCTCTGACAGTAGAAAATTTCTCGGGCTCTATGTATTTGACTGTGGAGTCACCTACAATCACTGTGTTGTAGCCTCCTTTGTTAGCAGTATTTTCTCCATTTGGTTTGGTTTTCAACTCCTGTTTGTTGTTGCTAGTTTGTAAATTCTCCTGTGAGACATTATCTACATCTGGTTTAGAAGATGATGGAGATGGGTCTAGCACAGCATAGTAGTTTGTCACTGGAATGTTTGTCACAAAGGGTCCTGCACTAGCATTAAGTGTGGATGAGTTTTGTTGTTCATCTTTGTCTTCAACTGAGTTGGAGATGTTATCTGTTTGAGATGCAGAGTTCTTTTTTTCTTTGTTTTGGTTGACCTTCATTGGTGCATCTTGAGTACTTTTCAAAAAATTCAGTATTTGGTTCTGCATATCATGTACTTTGTTAATACTCTTCTTTATGCCTGCTACATCATTATTGGTCTTATTAAGAGCAGTGTGGAATTTTTCCAGTGACACGTTCACTTCTCTTATTTCTTGTTGACAGCTAGAAGTAAGTTTATCTTGGGAATGTATTGTTGCCATAATGTCTAGTTTATCTTGCTGCATTGTGTTAAGTCGATGGTTAATTTCCAAGTAACTTGCCTCTATTTCTTCAATGGTACCTAGAAAGTTAGACTCTTTCTGTAGAATTAGAGTACGTGCCTTGGTAAGGAGTGTTGATTTCAGCGGTGAAGGATCCATGTTGTTTTTGTTAGACATGGGCGATTCAAGGACGTCGACGTCGACAGTGACTTCGTTATTCTGCGTGTTATCGTCGACAGAATGTTCGTCTTGTACAGTACGAGTATATACTGCTGAGGGAACGGCATTACTGTCAGAATGATTTGTTTCATATAACACTTTAGGAACTGTTGAACTAGGGTCGTCGTCAATCCGATGCGAGCTCTGTATGCCGCCATCTTGAATCTGAGTTTGTTGTTGTTGTTGTTGTATCACTGGCGCTACGGTCGTATCTTCAAGAATGTCAATTTTGACATTTTCTAGAATCGGCTCTGAGAGGTTCTGGTCTATTATCTTTTTCAGTTTTGGATATTCTTGGTGTGCCCATTTCTGGATATATTTTCCTTGAATGTAGATTACGCCAGAATTGTAGTAAAAACTAACTGTGACTTGTTTGCTGCTATCCAAATCTTCCCGTTGGCGATCGACCCATTTCATTTGGGTGCCTCCAGTTAGCTTACTCCATGACATATCGATACTGTTATTATCTAGGAATGTACTATCGTAGTTGAGTTTTGCTACCTTTATCCATTCATTAATTCTGTCCGGAGTTGATCTGTAGCATATATCATTGACTTCCTGTTCTCCATTTTTACCATGCCGCCAGTGCGTCACACTGTCAATTTCGTTTGGTACAAGATCTTTGCCTTTACGTTGCGGTAAAGGTCGAAATTCATCCTCCTTAAAATGGGTTGACTTCTTAGATATATCCGATTCGTAAATAAAGTCACCAACCTTTGTGGAATGGATAGCACGGCGATTCCTATTTCTCTTTGTCTTGTAACGTGCACGTGGCCATCTTGTATCACACTTCACGGTCACGGACCTTATGAACGCAAATTCAAAGTGTATATAAAATCTACGTTGACGGACAGAGTAAAATAGTTTTCAGTAATGTATGATCACACTACCTTCATGTATCCATAAATGATGTTTTTAGGCCTAGGTCGGCATTCAAAAAGCAGATTTAACTACACATTACATGAATCGAATACAACCGAACTCGGCCAGATTTCAACTCGACCAGGAAAAAAATGCACAACTCGGCCAGTCGCCAACTCCCTTGACTATTTTGTTGTCGATTTCAACAACGCAAGTTTACAAACACACACACACAAATGCTACTGGTTCTCCGACATGTTGTTGATTTCAACATTGGCTGAACATTGTCGATTTCAGTGACGCAAATTTTCTTTTCAAAGGAAAAACACAGACATTACATCGAATCACAGACATCACATCGGCGACCGTCTATTTTTTTTACATTTTACTGTGATATGACAAAAGACACAGCGCTGGCTGTTTCGTCACTGAAATCGACAACCCTTTTTTTTATTAACAAAGCACGATAGGCATCACTGAAATCGACACCCTTTGACGCCCGTACATTTTTTATATTTTGTTGTGATATGACTCTGACAGTCTGTAATACAGCGCTCGCTGTTGCATCATTGACACCCTTATGCACATATGCTGGCCGAGTACGTTCACTGGCCGTGATCGGTCACTGGCCGAGTAAAAATCTGGCCGAGTTCGGTGGTCACCCATGAAGCGATGCATAGTGCTTGTACACGAGCTTGTACATTGCACGGCATGCAAGTTGATCTTGAGTGAACCAGTGCAGACACTTTGCGGTCACCGGTATTGCCACAATTGTTAACGAAATTACAAGGTAAATATAATTTTCTTTCAAAAATAGCGGAGCTTGTATCATTGAAATGCCCTACGACAATGATATGTCACACATGTGTTGACGAAATTACAAGGTAAATTATTATTAACTATGTATTTTCCACAGTCACTTGGGGGCTGAAAATCAATAAATACTAATTTTTTTTTTAAAAATCATCCGCTATACGTATATAAATAAACAAGTTGTGAAACACGGCACCTAGTAAATCGACACCCTGTCGGTTTCAAATGTCGATTTCTTACCTTAAAATGCGAAACAAAAAGTGCAGAGGGGGTCAGGTGTTACGTTAATAACCATTGTTCATAATCGCTAACTTGGTTTTATTCAAAACTGCACAAATTGCGAGTTTTCTGGTGATATCCGACGATTTCATGAACGAAAATGGCCAGCAGCCAGAATCAAGGGGGATTCGCATAGAGTTCTGGGTAAATCAAGGAAATACTCGCTGTTACGGCACGCCTGATTGGCTGAAAATGAGTATGCGCACTTGATTTACTTGATTTGGAACTCTGTGCGAATCCCCCTTGATTCTGGCTGCTGGCCATTTTCGATCATGAAATTGTCGGATATCACCAGAAAACTCGCGATTTGTGCAGTTTTGAATAAAACCAAGTTAGCGATTATGAACAATGGTTATTAACGTAACACCTGACCCCCTCTGCACTTTTTGTTTCGCATTTTAAGGTAAGAAATCGACATTTGAAACCGACAGGGTGTCGATTTACTAGGTGCCGTGTTTCACAACTTGTTTATTTATATACGTATAGCGGATGATTTTTAGCTCCGCTGTCGACTTTGTCGAGCGGAGCTTATCATATGAGTGATTGTCCGTCGTCGTCCGTCGTCGTCGTCCGTCGTCCGTGTCAATGTTTTACTTTTTCGACTTCTTCTTGAAAACTACAAGCCTGAATGCTTTGATACTTGGTGTATATGTACCTTGGGTAGACCTCTCTCAGATTTGTTCATTTCATGATGATATCTTCAATTCTCTAATTTTGGTGAATATTTTTGTCATTTTTAGTAAAAAGTGATATTTTCGACTTCTTGTTGAAAACCGCAAGTGCAATTGCTTTGATATTACATATATAGGTACTACATGTGGACCTCTCTCAGATTTGTTCATTTTGTAATGATATCTTCAATTCTCTAATTTTGGTGAATATTTTTGTCATTTTTGGTAAAAAGTGATATTTTCGACTTCTTGTTGAAAACCGCAAGTCCAATTGCTTTGATATTTACATATATAGGTACTACATGTCGACCTCTCTCAGATTTGTTCATTTTGTAATGATATCTTCAATTCTCTAATTTTGGTGAATATTTTTGTAATTTTTGGTAAAAAGTGGTATTTTCGACCTCTTGTTGAAAACCGCAAGTCCAATTGCTTTGATATTACATATATAGGTACTACATGTGGACCTCTCTCAGATTTGTTCATTTTATAATGATATCTTTAATTCTCTAATTTTGGTGAATATTTTTGTAATTTTTGGTAAAAAGTGATATTTTCGACTTCTTGTTGAAAACCGCAAGTCCAATTGCTTTGATATTACATATATAGGTACTACATGTGGACCTCTCTCAGATTTGTTCATTTTCTAATGATATCTTCTGTTCTTTAATTGCCATGTGCATTGCTAACAGCGGAGCTATCTCAGCCGACAGGCTGCTTGTTTTTTAAAAAATTAGTATTTATTGATTTTCAGCCCCCAAGTGACTGTGGTATTTTCATCCAATAATGGTTCTGCTGGATGGCATTGACATGATTAACGATGGAACAGAAGAAGTAAAAATTATACTAGTAGTTGTCTTTGCTTTTGGGGCGCTTTTGATAATTTTTATGCTTCATGATGGAGCTAGCTCCATGGTTTAACCCTCTTCCTACCAACGCCATAAAAAACCACGTGAAAAATGGACACTTATTCTCCCAGCATACATTTCACGCTAACTAGACAAGACTTTTTGTGTAATTTCAACCAATTTCAATTGTCAAGTACTGCATTTTAAGTAATCAAATTGACACTAAACTTGGTTTTCCATTTAGAATAGATCATTGTCTTCTCATTTCATGAAATTCAGACACATAAATTAAATTGTACGATTAGAGGAGCGTTACAAAAATATGCTAATTAAGATAAACATGACAGCTGTGAATTTTGTTTATAAATCATGAAACCAGAGATAAAAATTAACTTGCCTAAAAGAGTAAGTCATGGTTTATCAAGTAACTATGCTACTGGAGAATTTTAAAAATATGGTTTTGTATGGCTTGGTCTAAAATCAATTATATGGTATTTTATGTGTTCCGATGGTGCAGAACGTAGGGCATTTATCTTATGGCATTATATGGCTACAATAATAATTACAGATATGGTACTTTATGGTTTCAGAAGGAATAAGTATTCAGCCAGACAATATGGGTTTTTATGGCTTGGGAAAGGAAATCGTTGGTCCATAAAATACCATGTTATGGTAAAATATGGTTTGGGGAATACATGTTTATTTTATCATAACCTCAGCATCACAAAATATGGTACTTTATGGTTTCAGAAGGAATAAGTATTCAGCCAGACAATATGTTTTTTTATGGCTTGGGGAAGGAAATCGTTGGTCCATAAAATACCATGTTATGGTAAAATATGGTTTGGGGAATACATGTTTATTTTATCATAACCTCAGCATCACAAAATATGGTACTTTATGGTTTCAGAAGGAATAAGCATTCAGCCAGACAATATGGGTTTTTATGGCTTGGGAAAGGAAATCGTTGGTCCATAAAATACCATGTTATGGTAAAATATGGCTTCAGGTTTATCTAAACATTTGGGAGAATATAATTACCTAATTAAATGAAACAATCAAATTCTGTTAAATTCTAAATTTATTTTGAAACTCAAAATGTTGTGAACAGATTTGGAATTTACATGTATATGTAGTAAACATCAAGTTGTTTAATAATAAAGTGTTACTTCGTAGGTAATTCATCTACTGTAACTTAATAACTTTGTCACCTTTTTTTAATTTTCTACAGTTTGCTGTGATCTCTTCTTTGCTGTTCACCTGGGTTGTCTTATGACTTGTATCTTTAGTTACAACATAGTGATGGAAAGCCTGAAAGCATCCAACTTTATGGAGGTGCACATTACACAATGCACAGCCTATTGTAGTTTCACGCATTCTATTTCTTTTTGATCCAGCCATCAGTTTTCCTTCTTTTGCACACCACTTACAGCCTCGCTGGAGACCTGGTATTTTTACACACTGGTGTATATTATCATTTCCTTGTGATATCTTCATAGTCTTTGCTTTGCTGGTACTTTCACATGGCAACTTCTGTTTTCTATCACAGTAACCACCAATCAGTTCGTCACCAAGATCAAGCTGAAAGTCCTTGTGTGTGGTTGTTTTGGTCGGATTTAGTAATTTGTATGTGGTGTATGCATTTAGTGCACATACATCAATCAGAAAAAATGCTAAATACACCCACCAACGGTTGTGTTTTCTGTGGATTCTGAAGTACTTACGTAGTTGATTGGCTCCGTCCACTGAGCCCATGAATCTCCTGTATTGTACAACAGGGACTGGAGCAGTCATCGGCAGTTGGTTGTCGTCATTATTCTCAACATCTTCATTTTCTGAAAATATCTCATTCTCTCTCTCTGAAGGTGAATTAAGTGGCATGTACTCGTGCATATCATATGCAGAGTTGATGATGAAGAGGCAACGTCTGTCTTTCCACATGTGCATGGATATTTCTTCATCTTTCAACCTTCTACATTCACTTTCACCTTTCTTCATCTTCTCTCTTATACTTTTGTTTGTCCATTTATCTTCCTGTGGAAGTGTTTTTATCCATCCTGAATTGTAAGAGCCTACAACTCTTATTTGTTTTTTTAGTAGGGACCTGGTTGTTGCTATACTGTTGAATAACGAGTCATTGAATAGTACTCTGTTTTCATTTTCATATGGCTCCATCATTTCTTCAACTAATTTCTTCATCTTTGAACCATCTTTCTTTTTTGGCATTGTGGTTACTTTGGTTCCAAGATAAATCTTCAAGTTTGAATTATAATTACTTTTGGCATCAGTTGTAAGCCATACTTTCAAACCATCTCTGTCTGGTCTGGTTTGGTTGGTATTCGTTGTTTAAATTTACACCTTCCTTTATAGCGCACCATTCCTTCATCCAGGCATATCTCCCTACCAACTATGAAATTGGTTTGACAATTCTCTGTTATAACATTTAGCCAATTCTGGTTCTTGTACAATGGTTGTTCTTGTCTGAATGTTCTCTTTGTTTCTGGATCCTGAACACGTGGATCGTCAGCTGGATCAGCCAGGTGGAAATAACGTAGTATGATTTGAAACCGATTTCTTGTCATCACAGATGCTATGCCATCACATCTCAGATATTTGCTGTTTGACCAGTATTCATCCAGGGAGTGTCTTTTGCTGACACCCATTATTATCAGCATGCCAAAGAAAGCCTTCATTTCAGTATAATTGGTATCTTTCCAATACTTGTTGTGTTTCTTGGCAATATTTTCCATGTGAAAATGAGCATATTTGTTTGTTTCATCAACAGCATGCATGATTAGATCTGGTGTAATATGGCCCGATCCATAAAAAGCCATGTGTGATTTTTTAGTGATGACTAGAAAAATACCTTTCGTTTATTTCATAAAAGTAGTATAATACATAAAGGACATCATAATAGATATAATGCATACAAGAAGTTGTAAGAATATTCCATAATCTAAAGTTCAGGAGATGTAAAACCAAAAGGGACAATGTGCAAAAATGGTTATGTTATTTTAAGGTATCAGACAAAAATGCCCTCTATTTTCACATGATTTTTATGGTGTCGGTAGGATAACACAAAATATGTATTGGCTAAAAGAGGGTTAAACAATGTATGTCTAATGTATGCAGATGATATAGTTATTCTTTCTAAATCCAAAAGTGGCCTCCAGAATTCCCTTGATAATGTCTCAAAATACACACAGAAATGGAAACTCGCTGTGAACACAGAAAAAACAAAAATTATGGTTTTTAATAAAAATAATAAACTCTATGACAATGATTTATTCTTTTTTGAAGGGAATGAGATTAACATTGTGAGAAATTATAATTATTTAGGTATTGTTCTCAGCCCTAATGGAAAATTTAAAGCTGCTATGAAACATCTGAAATACAAAGGAATGAAAGCATTATTCTCTTTGAAAGCCAAAAGCCTCAGTCCCTCATTATTGTTATCATTGTTTGATAAACTAATAAGACCAATGTGGATGTGAAGTATGGGCTGAAGAAAGTTCATTCAACTCTACTATAGAAGATGTACACCTCGGCTTTTGTCGCTTCATCCTAGGTGTTTCAAAAAACACTCCAAAATTGGGAATTTATAGTGAGTTGGGTAGATATCCTATCGATTCATTCATTAAAAACAGTTAATAAAATATACAAACCACCTAAACAAAATTCAAAACCCCATTATTAAACAAGACTATAAAAAGTAAGTGGTACAATGAACTTAACTCAGTACTGAAATCTACAAATACAACACTATCAGATATTGACAATAATGAGCTAAAATCGTCACAAATGTCACATATGATAAAATAAAAAATGTATTTATAAAGCATTGGATTAACTCAATTAATGATGATAACAGACAAAACACTAATACAAAAAACAAACTGAGGACTTACAAAAAATTTAAAAACAAACTTCATTTTGGAAAACTACTTAATAAAGATAAAATATAAAGAACTGAAAAGTACCCTAACTAAATTCAGACTTAGCAATCACAGTTTAGAAATTGAAAAAGGAAGACACAACAGAATGAAAAGTAGCCACAAAATCTGCAAATTATGTAATAAAAATGATAATGAAGATGAACATCACTTCCTCATAATATGCCCAGTATATAGTAAAGAGAGGGTCATTTTATACAATGAAGCTGAAAAGATTATTCCTGACTTTACTAATCTCACACCTGAAAATAAATTCATTATGTCAAATAATAACTTAGCAATTCCTCTGGCACAATATCTGAAATACAGCTTTGCTATTAGACAGCAGCACCTACTTAGTCATTGACTTTTTTTTTTTAACACCTATTATGTGTTCATTGGGTTTTTGTTTTTATATTCAGTTTACAGTTTTTTGTTGGTGTCTCATTTTACTTTATTATATATTTCCGTTACTAACTTCAATTTAGTCTGTTTTTGGTTGTCTTTAAACTATTAGCCATTGTAATTTGATCAATTTGTATCTGTAATTTTTGTTGTTGTTGTTGTTGTTGTTGTAACCTTTAACCTCCTTCAGTAAGTTGTTATGAGTTAATAAATTGTTGTTGGTTTAAACAATATATTAGGGACGACGTCAAAAGATCGATGTGGGATAAAAAACTTAATTCATTTAGTTTTTCCCCAATCTGATTAAAATAAGATTCTAGTTTTGGCTCTATGTCTCCTGGGCAAGTGACTAAAAAAAGATACCGGTGTTCGATCGAACCGATGGAAAAAAAATCGTCACTCTTTCGGTGTATTGTAAAATGTCTGTGTTTTACATGCAACATGATTATTTAAAAACACAGAGTTAAGGTAGTTTAAAAGGCAGTGGTCGTTGTGCAGCGTGTGTTAGAATTTCATGTAAACAAACAATGTATTTTACACGCGTTGTATACGTTGCTATGAGTCCCATATCGAATAGGACGCGACACGACGACTGACGCCCTTTAATTGCTACCATTAAAACATGGAAAAATTTGATCACAGTAATTCGATCAAAAATTTTGTGATGATTCACATCGTTCATTTTTAACATTTTCAAGGAGAAAGAAGGATGGGTTTCTAGGAAAACGTATGCACAATAATCTAAAAAGGCATTTTGGAAAATTTTCCATAGGACTCCATGTAAACACATTATTCCATCAAAACTTGTACCAATATTCAAAATTCTAAGACATTACCAGTAATGTGGAACAAATCATGTGTCAATATATTGATATTAATGATAATAAATCCTAGCATGTTAAAAAGAAAGATCATATAGTTAGTCAGGTCACGCACTTAATACTAATATTATCTTCATTGCCTCCTTAGAAATAATATTTTCTATTGGGTAAAAGCAATATGTCATCAAATTATTTTTTCATTATATTTTTAGCTCTGCTGTCAACTTTGTTGATGATACTTTCAATTCTCTAATTTTGGTGAATATTTTTGTTATTTTTAGTAAAAAGTGATATTTTTGGCTTCTTGTTAAAACCTGCAACTCCAATTGCTTTGATATTACATTTATATTGTAGCTACTACATGTGGACCTCTCTCAGATTTGTTCATTTTGTAATGATTGTAAGTTGAATATCGAGAGGATGAAAAGTGATGTAATAAACTGTAAATTGCATTCTCCTACATTTGTGGAGCTATTTCATCTGGGAGCATTTGATATGTTGTTTGCCTTGACTTCCCCTATAATGAACATGATAACAAATGTAAAATACTTAGAATTGTTGATGAAGCATTATGTAATTCACAATGACTATTTCTTTGCAGATCAGAAGCAAATAATGTCCGGGTATCCTCAACATTTATTCCTGGACCAGTCACGTGCAGTAAAATATCTATGCCGAAAATGTAAATGTGTTCTCAAGGATCCTGTACAAATACAGTGTGGACACAGATATTGTCTATCCTGCAGCTCTGACCTTATCAAGTAATTGCATTATTTTGTCTTTTCACACATCTCCACATTGACAGCTGATTCATGACTTTCATAAACAAATGGTGTTATATTGGTAATATGTGAGACATAACAGATACATTTCATAATTTATCAGAAGAGAAAACTATTTGAATAGCTATACTCATTCTGTGAGCTTATGGCACATACATTGTACCTTTTCCTGTAATTCATTGGCGTCAATTGGTGAAAAAGTACACTGCATGGACACTGATATATATACATGTATATATATATATATATATATATCAGGAGCTTACTTCAAGAATATATAGGTACACAATTGAGTGAGATATAAATGTTTTTCTGTGTGTGTGACTGTGTACAGTGATCGAATGCTGAATTCTGCATTCCAATTGTGATTTTATTAGATGCTTTAGGGTAATGTGCAGACCAGGTTGGTGGAAATCTGTGCATAATGTTTAGTTTGCATATTAATTAGCCAATTTTTAGCTTATCCACCAATATCTCAAGCACTCACCAAATTTCAGCGAAACTTGGTATATACCTAGGTGCTTTTGGATAATATATATATAAATGTCTGTTAGTAAACTGTTGTGTTAATGACTGAATCAGAATCACTCTTTTATTGAATCTACAGATGCATAGAGTGTGACACAAATGTTGACTCAGACAAGATAGAGGTAAATGATTTTTATTTAAACAGCTTAGGGACGACGTCAAAAGATCGATGTCGGATAAAAAACTTAATTCCTTAGTTTTTTTCCAAACCCCCCTACCCCCCACTGAAACTTAATTGATAAATATTGGTCATGGCGTCAGACTACATTCACCATTAAATATAAATTGATAATCGGAAAGTAGTATTGCATAGCAGTTGGCTGTCGGGTGGGTGTAAAATCATTTTACAAATGCACCTCATTTGACGCACAGATTTACACTCGAACCAAACATTTTTCTGTTTTTTCCCTTTTCGGTTATTTCTGTCCGTGATTGGATAGAAAAAAAACGAACTACAAATACTAAATATTAAAAAATATTGTCGGATGGAAACTTTTTGAGGTCAAAACCCCCCACCCCCAAACTAAAGGAAATAAGTTTTTTATCCGACATCGATCTTTTGACGTCGTCCCTTACTTCGAAGGAAATAAAATAGTTACGTAATAAATGTTCTATTGTTTATGATAGTTTGACTATGAAACTAGGCCAGCCTTTTTATTTCCCTAATAATCAGACATTTTCAGTGACAATTCAGAAGAGGAGGACGATAATGAATATTTTTTTTCAGGCTAGATTTGTAATTCACAAATCACATGTGAATATCAAGAGATGTCTGAGGAAGAAAAATAAATAAATATTTATTTGAAAAACAATATTTCTTGTATTTGTTAAAAATCTTAAAGTTTTCAACACAGAACATGAAAACAAACTTGGTTAAACAATCTGATATAATGCTCATGACACAGCATTGTACCACAAAATCCAACTGTCATTTCTCTAGGATTTTTTCATCTCGGTTCCTAAGCCTTGAATGCCAATGAGTACAATGGTGCTATGTTTTCCCAACTGGTGATTTCACTATTGTCAACTTCAGATCCATCCACGAGGTGGTAGATGAATTAATTTTGTTCAGCACCAAGACTTAAAAAAGGCTGGCCTTAGAATATATTAGGCCCAATCATAAATGATTTGCCAAGTGATTAATCCAAATCAACAAATGATGTACACCAAATAATGTATCTTTGAAGACATTCATATATAGCCTACCAACAAAGACAGGCATGCAAAACTTCTCAATCTGATGATATCGGTATATGTGGAAAGGTATGTATGATATTAAAGGATCAGTTGATTTTTATATCAGTTGGTAATCTAAAACTGTTTCTTGATCCAATGTTGTTCACAGGTTTATCCAGATAATGCTTGCAAAAGAGAAATGAGTTGCCTGATGTTAAGATGTCCTGCTGAGCCAGGTTGTGTGTGGCACGGTAGCTTAAAGGACTATGAGGTTTGTATTTATTAATTTGTTTATTTATTGATCTATTTGTTTATCAGTGAAGGAAAAATCATTTTCTTTTTTGACATTTAAATATTACCGGTATTCCATCAAAATCTCAACATGTATTTACATATTTGACAATCATAGATGTTTAACCAGTATACAATTTAAGCTACTCACTTCTATTGAAACTGTAAATTATTCTCCTCACTTATTTTAACTCTGCTGTGACTTTGTCGAGCAGAGCTTATCATATGAGTGATTGTCTGTCATCATCCAGCAAGTCAAATTGCTTTGATATTATATATATATATAGGTACTACATGTGGACTGCTCTCAGATTTGTTCATTTCGTGATGATATCTTCAAATCTCTAATGAAATAAATATTTTTGTTTTTTTTAGTAATTTTTGATATTTTTGACTTGTTGTTAAAAACAGCAAGTCTGATTGTTTTGATATTATACATATAGGTACTACATCTGGACCACTCTCAGATTTGTTCGTTTTGTGATGATATATTCAATTCTCTAATTTTGAAGAATATTTTTTTCATTTTTGGTAAAAAGTGATATTTTCGACTTCATGTTAAAAACCGCAAGTCTGATTGCTTTGATATTATGTATATTTGGTACAACAGGTGGACCTCCCTCTGATTTTTTCATTTAGTGATATCTCAATACTTCAATTAAAATGTGTATTACTAACAGTGGAACAATCTCATCCAAGAGACTGCTTGTTTTTCAATTGTCTTCACCCATTTTCCCAATATAATTTGAAAAATAATTTGGTACATACCATATTTTCTCTATTTATATATGGTAGTGCATATGCTTACCGGTACATAAATTATGGGAATTTGCTGCAGTCAGTGTACAACAAATGCTATTTTCCGTGATATGCATTTCTATTGTAGGTTTATAGAGCAAGTACATATTTAATTTGCTTTTTTGTTTGGTGAAATTTTCATAACATTTTCTCTCTGCCTCAGTCCAATATACAAAAAAAGTAGTATTCGCTATGTTCAATTACCCACCATAGACTCCGGTCAGTCAAAATGACTATTTTGAACTGTAGGCATTAATCAGCGATTCTGCCAATGACGGAGAGATAGAATCCCCTGACCCCAAGATTCTTTTCCCTTACGTCACAAACCACATGATCAAGTCCATATGGCGGTGCATTACGGCTGGCTATTCACTCTTCTTTTTCTCCGCATCGACGAGGATGAAGTCTAGCGGCTCTGCTTGATTAGCTTGCTTTTTCCTGTCCGGGTTTCTAGCTTGGGTCGTTGCCGCATCTGCGGTAACCGACATTGTAGCTGGTAGGTTTTCCTTGTCATTTTTACCCTTGTGTCGATTTCCCCTTTGTGTGTAGTATTTTTTCACAACAAAGAGATAAAACCCGGCGACGTAACTTAATCACTTGTTGGTTTCGTTGCGCCACCTTTTCCAACTGTTTTTCGCTTCCCTCATGTATGTCGTCTTCATTTTTGACTCCCATGTGCGAAGCACAAAATGGGAGTCTTTGCAGTTAGTGTGTCTGTATGTGTGTATGTGTGTATGTGTGTATGTGTGTGTGTATGTGTGTATGTGTGTCCGACTGTTCCACTGCTATCTCAAGAACCATACATCGGTTTTTGAGGAAACTTGGTGCATAGATGCTCTGGGCCAATGCGCAGATTTGATTAGGTTTTGGTAAAAATCCATGCTCGTTAATTACCTAATTTGCATGATAATTAGCTAATTTTTAGCTGTTCTATGACTGTTCCACTGATATCTAAAGAACCACTCATTGGATTTTGATGAAACTTGGTACATAGATGCTCTGAACATATGCGCAGATTTGATTAATTTTTGGTAAAAATCCGTGCATATTAATTACCTAATTTGCATGATAATTAGCTATTTTTTAGTGGTTCCATGACTGTTCCACTGATATCTAAACAACCACTCATTGGATTTTGATGAAACTTGGTACATAGATGCTCTGAACTAATGCTAGGTTTTGATTAGTTTTTGGTAATAATCCGTGGATACTAATTACCTAATTTGCATAATGATTAGTCAATTTTCGGTTTTTCCACTGATATCTCAAGTACTAATCATCACATTTCAATGAAACTTGGTACATAGATGTCATACGACACTGCACAGACCTGATAGTTTTTATGGTAATATCAGTACATATTATTTACCTAATTTGCATAATTAATTAATTTTCAGCATTTGATATAAGTAGTTAGCATTACATTTCAATGAAACTTGGTACTTACATACTCAAGGACTATGCAGAGATTGATTGTTTTCGATAAATATTTGTGCATATTAATCACCTAATTTGCATAATTAGTTAATTTTCAGCTTTTCCACGGGTATCTCAAGTACTAATCATCGCATTTCAATGAAACTTGGTACATAGATCCTTTAGGACTATGCAGAGACCTGATTAGTTTTAGGGTAAATAATTGTGCATATTAATTACCTAATTTGCATAATTAATTTTCAGCTTTTCTACTGATATCTAAAGTACTAATCATCACATTTCAATGAATCTAGAATTATGCAGACCCAATTAGTTTCCGGTAAATATTTGTGCATATTAATCACCTAATTTGCATAATTAACCAACTTTCACACTGATATCTCAGGTACTATACATCACATATCAATGAATGTACATGGATGCTGTAGGACAATAGACAGACCTGAATAATTGTGGGTTAAAATCTGTACATATTAATTACCTAATTTGCATAATTAACCAATTTTAAGCTTTCACACTGATATCTAAAGTACCGTAAAAACTCCAAAATTTCGACCGGTTTTAAATAATTGGTGTTAGAAATGTGACGTGTTTTTAGAGTCAAAATTAAGGTGCATTTTCGGACGGTCGAATTTTTCAAAATAGAAATCAGCAAATGAAAAAATGGGGATGATAGACAGTGTGCTTCATTATTTTTAAAAAAAATGCAATGTCCGTCAATTGACGTAAACTTCCTCATGTTTCACGGTAAAAGCAAAGGTCGTGGCCGAGTTGTAACTCAAAATCTAAACAAAGTCATCAATCAGTGAGTATTATGACAAGCAAAACAAAACATCAAGACGCGGAGAAGAGGTCAGCACAAAACTAATAGGTCAAAAGACAAAGCTGTCTCGCACTACCTAGGAAAACTTGCGAATGTTCGAAGTACAGGTACCCATTGGACAAAAGATACATGGAAGTTTAGCAAACTATCTCCCCGACCCAGTGCAATGTATCCGGTTAGAATCAAAGCTCACGTGTCCCTTATTTGAGGGACCAAATTCTGCCGTAAATTCGCCCTTGGATTAAAAAATAAAATGGGATTTAAGAAAATAAAATGGGACTTTTAAGGTGTATTTTGGCGTCATTTTTCGGACATTTCAATCAATCCTGCCGGCTAAAATAGAGTAAGTTTTACCGTATTCATTGACGTCTGTCTATTCAAGAGTACACGTGTATGATTTTTATCGTGACTAGCGTGAGCGGGTAAGCTTCCTTTCGAGAATGAGCTGTTATCACTGTGAACAATGTTAAATTATTCTTCAGATGACCAGTTTATTTTTTAAAAACAACTAATTTATTTATTTAAAAAAAATCATGCCGTTTTCGCATCAAAATCCAAGCCAAAATATCGTACTACAACATCAATCTCTTCCGCATTGCGTTCAATAACATTAACATATTTAAATAAGCTATGGTAATTTGAACACGTTGGCATCATCCAGCTTTTTGATTGGTTAATTAGCGATTTGACCTATTTGACCTAAGAGAACATGGCGGATATCCCACAGCATCAAACGTTTATACGAGACCGGAATCATTCGCTTACGATGAAACTAAGTTGACTTTTATTTGTATTTCATAACCATTCAACAAATTTATTTTGTGTACATTATTATAATCACTACTGAGTACAGTAATAATCAACAATTCAGAAACGCAGCATGCCGAGATTTTTGTGTTCGTTTTTATTTGAAACTTCGTTTATTTAGAATATATTTTCGTTACCAATAAAATAAAAATCTCTCAGTCAATCAGAAACCCGGATTCATGCCTTCGAGGAAGGTCCCGTTTGAACGCTCACATCGGGGTTTTTTTCGTTTGGGGGAAAACTAAAACTGGTCGCAATTTTCGAATAAAAATGAGTCGAAAATTTGGAGGTAAATAAAACACCGAAACCCGGCAAATAAATAGGCGGTCGAATTTTTAGAGGGGTCGAAGTTTAGGAGTTTTCACGGTACTAATTATTCCATTTCAATGAAACTTAGTACAAAGATGCTCTAGGACAATGTACAAACCTAATTAGTTTGGGGTAAAAATCTGTTCATATTAATTCCCTAATAAGCATAATAATTCATAATTTTTTGGTTCTAATCACATTTCAATTAAACTTGGAGACATAGATTTTCTGTTACATTGCGCAGACCTCATTAGTTTTACACTCAAATCTGGTCATATCAATTTTCTGATTTGCATAATTAGTTTTCAGCTAAGTAATTTCGAATTATATTTAATGTGTTTCCAATACTCTCAGCACATGGGAGTTCTTTCTAAGCTTTCTTTGATTTACCAATGTATTCAGAAATGGATAGACGTACTGACAGCACCAGAGGCTTGCCGCCAGTTTTGTCCTCTAAAGTTTTGAGGCGGTCTTGTAGTGATTATACTCAGGAGTTACCAGATTGGAACCCGCATTCGGAGTGTTATTTTATGTCTCAATTGCGTGCAGAGTTCGAGTTTTTGCTCTGAAAGCGTATGTAATCTCTGGAGTTTTGGGGCCTGGTATACTTTCCAGCACAATGTAAAAATAGCTGAGACTGACTGCGTCGCTCATTTACGCAGCAAAGGTTGCGCGTCTAGTAAAATCGGTCAGAGTGAGTTGTTTGTTGGCATGAGTGGGAAGTCCTCATGCTCGGCTACCGGTACTTCATGTACCGAGACGTCAAATAAGAGGCCCGAGGGTGGAGGTTCAGATATTTTCCGGTCTCCCCTCGCTGACCGGAGGGCCATCACCACAGTCTGTTGCTTCAGGGGGTGTTTTACCCGATTTTACCGGCAACGACGAGGCTGTGCCCTTGGAGGTCATTCCTCCTGTGGGTCCCGTTGCGGGACCCTTTGTGGATTCATCCTCGCACGGTGCCAGGTTTGCCTCTGTAATGAGGGCTTTGGTCAAAGGACTGTCGGGGCAGATTGCGTCCCTGGCAGGCCGGGTAGATCGGATGCAGTTAGAGCGAACTGTGGCCTCTCAGTCGGCAAGTAGAAAGAAACACAAAAACCATCGCTTGCATTCTAAACACGTCTCTTCCAGGGGACCCCCCGGATTTGGGGGAGGCTCAGGCTAGTTGCACAGTGTCTCCTCTGGGACCTCGGGCACTGAACACCAACGGGGATGCTGGCATCCAAGCCTCAGATTTCGGGGCAGGGCTTTCAGGGCAGGGCACACATTGCACCTCCGCCCTACCTTCAGCCAGCCAAGGTTCGTCATGCGGTGCCGGACTCGGTAATTTAACCTTAAGTCTGGGCTCCGCTGGGGGTTTTGACTTCCTTCTCGCAGAGGGGACCAACCCTGTCATGAGACACACTCTCGAACGTACGCTCTCGCTCACATACTTAAGTTGAAAGGAGTCAGTTCGTCCACATCGGATACAGTGGGTACCTCGGGCGATCCCTCAGAGTCTTCCATCCGTAATGACTCGGTGAGCCATGCCGTTGGGGTGATGCAGAATACTATCAATCCTGGTGACACGATGTATATTCCCCCACGCTCGATCCTAAAGCAATCACTTACTGTTGCCTCAACGCTTATGGGATCACAGGCGCCAGGATCTAAATCAACCCTGTCGGCACGTCTCCCCTGGTCCAGCCGAGAGCTGAGTATGGTGGATGACACACAGACGGTGTTGATGGGTGGTCGTTGGTCAGCCACGGAGGGGTAATCTTATGCAAAACTCCTTTCGCTGGACCAAAAGCTATCTGGCTGGTGCGATTTTGGAATCAGACCCCAACTCGTGGGATGAGACCAAACACCCCCAACCAGACCCCGAGGCTCCTTCCCCAGACCCCGGTACCACGAATTTCTGTTTGACTTTGCTGGGGAGATGGCGGATGCAGTCTCAGAGCTTCAGGGTGAAATGAGCCAGATGGTTAAGGTTGAATTCGCGAGTCAGTTGGCCGCTGCCAAGGGTAAACAGAGGGCACCCCAAGCACAGAAAACACAATCCCCTATGACGACGTCCACTAGCCAGAGTCAGCCTGGAGGCAAGCACTCATACCCTTCCGCGGGAGGGAAGAGTAGCGGCGCGCCCCTGGGGAAGAAGGGACCAGGTGGTGGCTCCTCATCCTCCTCAGGCGGTCGTCCACCCCGGCAGCAGGGGAAGCATGTTTGCCGCTTACCTCTTAGGCAGGGGTGGTGGGGGGCATATGTTCGGCGAGGGGCCAGGTTACCCGTGGAAGCTCACCTCATGGGAGGAGAGAACACCCACACCTTGCAACCGCCGAACCCATGGTCACATATCCCTGTCGCACACAGATTGTGCCAGTGCATTCCAGTTTGGATGCTCCAGGTGGTGACACTCGCTACAGAATACCACTGACATCTTCACCTACCCTGTCAGTATCTCGCGTGCTCCCCTTTGGGTTATGCACAGCTCCCTACGTGTTCACCAGAGTGATGAAACAGGTATTGCTGCTGCTTCACCAAATGTCGGTAAACATCAATCCGTACCTAGACAACTGGTTACTACACAACCCAGACAAGGGGTTATTAGCCAAACAAGTAAAGCTAATGCAAGATTTACTTCACCAGTTGAGCTCTTTAGTAAATCGACAAGTCCCATCCCAACCCAACCCAACGCAACGCAACAGTTGGTGTTTCTGGGCATGGAGTTTGACACAGAAGTAGGCCTGGTTCGCCCATCTCAGGCACATTGCATGGTGCTAAGCAGCCTAGCCGAATGACTAGTCAGCGTTCCCTCAGTGTCCCTTCGAGAACTAATGCGATTCATCGGAATGATGACCTCAGTTCGAAGAGTAGTTCCCCATGCCGCATTACGCAGCTGCCCGGTACAGCAAAGCTCACCTACAGGAACTAGACAGTCGGGTATTGATCTCGGACCAAGCTTGGGAAGCTCTGCCCTAGTGGTCGTCACTGACCAACCTCGGACAGGGGTCCCTTTGGAACCACTTTTTGCAGCTATGATTCTGGTAACAGACGCCTCCTTCCAAGGGTGAGGAGCGCATCTATTGGACAAACAAGCCCAAGGAATATGGCCCCCGGATTGGGTTCGGGACCGCCATATCAATTGGCCCAAGCTGAAAGCAGTGCACTTAGCACTACTACCCTATCTACACATAGTTCGAGACCACAGAGTCCTGCTCCGCACAGACAACATAGCGCTGGTCTCCTACATCAACAAGGAGGGGGGGCACGTTCCCCATCGTTGTCAGTCCTAGCAGAGGCAAATTCTATTTTGGTGCCTTGAATACAATGTGAAGCTTACCGCACACCACCTTCTAGTGGTGAGGAACCGTCTGGCAGGTGCCCTTTCGAGGCAGCTTTGTCTCCAGAACACAGATACCCCAGTGGGTAGCCTCCAGGCTGTTTTGGCTGTGGGATGGTCCTGGGCCATGAACGCATTGTAGATCCCATGGTCCCACATGGATGTGTACGCCTTTCCTCCCTTCGCTAATTCACCGGGCACTGGAGAAACTTTGACAGGAGCCCACCTGCATATTGACTCTGGTGGCGCTCAATCGGCCAACCAAAGCCTGGTTTCCACTTCTGTTGGAAATGCTAGTTGAAACACAAGTAGTGCTTCCGGACCTACCGGACCTGCTGTCCCAACCAGACGGTGCACTACCAACGAGCCCAGTGGTGTACCACTTAAACGCATGGAGGCTCTCAGTAAACTCACACAGACGAAAGGTTTATCTGAGTGCCAACGTCCTGGCCAGGGCAAACAGGGATTTCACCAACGCTGCCTACAACTCGAAGTGGCGAGCATACACTAATTGGTGTAGTGGAAGGGAGATTGATCCATGACATTCCTTTATTGGTCAGAACTAGGTGGGCTCTCTTTTTCGGACGGTTGTGCCGACTTTATGGACGATCAAGTTGTGCTAAAAACATGAATCAGGTTTCTCGCCAAGAACCAAATCCCAGGACACCAGCCAATCGTCATCCCCCAGCTGTCAAATATTGTCGGCCCAGAGGATCAGGAGGAATTGCTTCTCTGCCCGAGTCGAGCAATGAGTTGCTACGAGAACCGTACTAGGATTTCGAAACGGGGAGCCAAATACATGTTTTTGTGTTACCACCCTGGCAGGCAAGATATGCCGGCCTCCCCAACTTTCATTGCCAGGTGCATTACTGCGAGTGTATAAAAGGTCTATAATACTTTAACGTTCTTGACATAGAACTTGCAGAGACACCAAGTATGAGCGCATGAGGTCCGTGTGATTGCTAACTCACTAGCACTAGCGTCAGGTGCCCCCCTCGAGCATATACTGAGGGCAGGCTTCTGGAGAATGCAGAACGTTGTTATCAACTACTACCTTAGAGAAACACAATCTATTGAAGAGGGTCTCTTTAGGTTGGGTCCCGATGTATCGGGTCAGACTTTTTGTGCTTACCCAGCCCGAACGATCACAAGGGTATCTGCGCATAGCTGATAAGTCAGTCTCAGCATTTTTGCAGACGGATTTCTCTACCATCAGCACCCCTGGAAGCTTCCAGGTCTTGCTTTTCGACCTATGCCCTCATGCAGAACTGTTTCGGTCTTTACTTCACACCGAACTCTGTCCCAGGAGCAAGAAGCCAAAAATGCTGCACAGGCAAGGTAAGACGCCACCCTCTTTGGGTCTTAACTAGGGGATGAGTGATTGTTGTAGAGTGTATATTCCCGGATGGGGAAAAAAAACTTTCATCATTTTCTGTTTGCTTGAAAAACCTGCCACCTATTGGCTTCTGACTCTGCCTACAGTCATTTTGACGGACTGGAATCTATGGTGGGTAATTGAATGTAGTGAATTTAGGCAGAGGGTTCTTGGAACCTGCCTATTCACATAGTTCATACCCACTATAGACTCTGGGCCCCCCCCCCCAACCACCCCACTATTGCCCGTAGCGTTGGTCTAAGTTCTAGATGCAGAGAGAAAGGAACCAGTGTGAATAGCCAACCGTAATGGCGCCGCCATATGGACTCGGTCACATGGTTTGTGACGTAAGGGAAAAGAATCTTGGGGTTATAGGGCTTCCCCTGACCTAGATTTTATCTCTCCGTCATTGGCAGAATCGCTGATTAATGCCTAGTTCAAAATAGTCATTTTGACTAACCAGAGTCTATGGTACGTGGGTATGAACTATGTGCCTAATTTCAAAATTGTATCACAAAATTGTACATCAATGGTCAACAAAATCCTACTGTCTCCGCAATGATAGTGGATAGTGGTTTGATTTGTACAGGCCATGTAGCCGTTAATGATATGCTAAATATATGCAAGTGCAAAAACTAGAATCCATTTCGGAAAGGTTTTTAGCTTCAGGTTCAACTTCACAATGGTCCAACCTAGACTGTCATAAGTTTGTAGTAGCTCCCTTCAACTATTAAGGGTACCTACTACTAAGGTTGCAGGCCTTCCAACTAGGCACATGGCTGTGATAAGTTGGAAAGTAAGTTAAGTTGAGATGGCCGACCAACGATGTAGGGCCTGTAATAAGTTTGAAATTAAATACATCTATAATTAGCATATATTTGCATAATTGCAGTGTACTCCATAAGCCTGGTTTGAGAATGAGTGCTGTCTATGATCTGTTGTAAGCAGCATATTTTGTTACACTAGTATTGTACCATATTATACATGCCTAAATATGTTAGATTTAACAGCAGCACTATTTATTTTTGTGTTTGACATTCTAGGAGAGAGGCCACAATAGACACAGTGATGAGGTGGGATTACCTGTCCAGAAACTGACTAGGAACGGATGTGGCAATCCTGGAATAGCACAGAACCCCAGTGGGAATAGGAAACCACTTAACAACAAAATCAATGAATTGGACAAGAGAATCACCACATGTTCCAAACTAATTCAACAAATTCAGTGGCATACTCGCACTGTGCAGGCCATGGAGAGAGAACAGAAACGAGACCGAGATCTTGTGGAGTCCTTAGAGAGGAAAATTAATTCTCAAGACCATATCATCGCACTGCAAGATGTCGCCTTAGCTGAGCAAGATCTAAAAATTCAGTCTCTGGAGATGGCATCTTACGATGGTGTACTGGTTTGGAAAATTTCTGACTTCCGTCGTAAAAGAAATGATGCCTTATCAGGTCGTACTACCTCCATCTACTCACCATGCTTCTTCACCAGTCATCATGGTTACAAGATGTGTGCCCGAGTATATCTGAATGGAGATGGAATGGGCAAGGGCAACCATGTCTCGCTGTTCTTTGTCATCATGAGGGGCACATTTGATGGGTTGCTGAGATGGCCATTCAGACAAAAGGTAATATTCTTTGAACATAATTGATCTAGGTGGTAGAGATTTAGTTTGTTTCTATTGCTTTTGTTTGGCAGTCATATATCTTTTCAAACCAGTTCATTCTCATTATTAGTCCCCGTTCGGACGTAGTCCGAAAACGGGGACTTGTGTTTTGCACTGTGTGCGTCCGTCCGTCCGTGATCACCTGTATCTCGAACATGCATGGACCGATTAAGTTCAAACTTCACTCATACATCACACATTATATGGGACATATGCACATGCATTTTTTTCATGATCCGATTAACAATAGCCGAATAGCGGCCATTTTAAGGCCGAAAATGCATCAAACTTTCACCATTCCGGACCCGGATCTCAGTTATGCATGGACGGATTTTGTTCACATTTGGTACATACATTAAACATAATAGGACCTTGATGCACGTCTTTTTTTGTTTCGGATCAAGTTCGAAATGGCCGACTGGCGGCCATTTTGTTTTAAAGAATTCAGTTCTGGATCCGTGTCCGAGACATGTCTGGATTGATCAAGTTCAAACTTCACACACACAAGGTACATCATGTCACAAATATGTATGTGCATTTGTTTCATGATCTCATTAACGATAGCCAAATGGGGGCCGCTTTAAGGCCGAAAATGCATTGAAATCGCACATTTTCACTATTCCGGACCCGGATCTCAGTTATGCATGGATGGATTTTGTTCAAATTTGGTACATACATTAAACATAATAGGACCTTGATGCACGCCTTTTTTTTTTTCGTATCAAGTTCGAAATTGCCGACTGGCGGCCATTTTGTTAAAGAATTCAGTTCTGGATCGTATCCAAGACATGTCTGCATTGATTAAGTTCAAACTTCACACACACATAGTACATCATGTCACAAATAGATATGTGCATTTGTTTCATGATCCGCTTAACAATAGCTGAATGATGGCCATTTTAAGGCCGAAAATGCATCAAAATCACGTATTTTCACAATTCCGGAACCGGATCTCAGTCATGCATGGATGGATTTTGTTCAGATTTAGTACAATGTGTTGTACATATGCAGGTGCATTTCGGTCATGATCTGCTTTGAATGTATATGTCACTCAAATATGAACGGAACGGGGACGTGTCATTGACAATGACTTGTTATCATCATGATTTTTATGCAATGAAACACTTTTTACATGCATATTTTACTAAATGTTAACCCAATTGTTGATGCCCGGTAAAATCACCCTGGGCCAATTACCGGGGATGCGTTCAACTGTTAAATGTCTAAAAATAGGGGGAAGGGGCTTATGACCGGGGAAGTATTGTATGTGCGTGTGTATGTATGTATGTTCCACAAATATCTCAGGAACCGCTGATCAGATTCAAATGAAACATGCACGAACAATGCACAGACCTAATTGGTTTGGGATTAAAATCCTTGCATACTAATAATCTAATTTGCATAATGATTAATCAATTTTCATTTTTTTCCAATCGATATCTCTAGTACTACATTTTAATTAAACATGGAGCATAGATGCTCTGGGACAATGCACAGATCTGATCAGTTTTGGGTTACAATTTGCTCATATTAATTACCTAATTTGCAAAATAATTCATAAATTTTCATTTTTTCCATTGATATCTCAATTACATTTCAATGAAACTTGGTACATAGATCCTATGTGACATTGCACAGAACTGATAAGTTATACGTTGAAATCTGTGCATAAAAATTAATAATTTTCATTATAATTAGTACATTTTTAGGTTTTCCATTTATATCTTCAGTAGTAATTCCCTTATTTCAATGAATCTTGGTACTTAAATGCTCTAAGACTATGTGCATATTGATTATTAACTTCATTACTATTGATCACATTGTTTTGTGCATTTCAAATAGAAGACCAATATTAGTTGCCAAGCTTCTTGTTTAAATTAATTTTGAATATGCCTCTCAGAAATCTCTTGATATCTCTTGTGTTTTCTCAAGATTTGATTCTAATAAATTCCCATCTCTCTATCTCTCAGGTCACTTTCATGCTGCTGGATCAAAACAACCGAGAACATGTCATTGATGCATTTCGTCCAGACCCTACATCGAATTCCTTCAAGCGTCCTACTGGTGACATGAACTTTGCCAGTGGCTGCCCGTTATTCATGCCTCTGTCTCAACTGGACAGCAGTCGTCATGCTTACGTAAAAGACGACTGTATGTTTATCAAGGTGATCGTAGACGCTACTGATATAAACTAATTTATATGGCCATCCAAGTATCCTACCAGCGACATGAATATTGCCAGTGGCTGCCCGTTATTCATGCCTCTATCTCAACTGGACAGCAGTCGTCATGCTGACGTTAACGACAACTGTATGTTTATCAAGGTGATTGTAGATACAACCAATTTAAACCAATGTATATGACCATTATTTAAGTGCCTTTATGTAAAAGACTATTGTATTTTTGTCAAGGTGATCGTAGACACTACAGATTTAAACTTAAAATCATATGGCTCACATTTCTGGTTTGCCTGTACTGCTGTGTAACTCTTATATGTTCTGTACCTTACAGTGTTGTCATTATTGTTTTCCATCACAACGACTGTTACATGCTATTATATACATTTGTATTTATAATAGTTATATTATATTTTTATAAATGTATTTATTAATTTACATAAAACAAAAAGAAATATGTTTAAGGGATGGGGTTTGTCAGCCCACCCCCAGCTGTGCAATTTTTTGCTGAAAAGATAGTTATAGTAAGTGAATTCATCGTAAATTAACAATTTAAAAGGTTTGTTTGGAGATAACGAAAAGATAACAAAAAAACAATTTTAAACAACTAAAGGTTCATTCAGAAAATATAAACAACTATGATATTATGTCGGCAGCAGATACACCAGGTTTCATGAAGATGTGTCTTATTTGAATATTTGTAAATGGTTATAAATTTCAAATGGCGATTGAAAATAACTCAGGTTTTAGCGGATGATACCGTACCTCTCGTATGAAACGCCACTCCTTTAAACTTTCTTTTAGCACTGGCTGGCAATTTAACATGTCAGTACTACATGAATTACCGTCATTTGATAGGATCTATATTTTGCAGTCATGGAAGTACGTTTAAATACGTTTGTTAAAGAAAACATGCATTATAAAACGATTTCTACGGCCATTGAAATAATCTTCGTTCGATTTTGAATGAAGCACGGTGATTACATTATAAATGTCCACAAAACAAATCCACGCCTTCATGAAACCCAGTGTATAATACTGTGGAATACTTTATTTTCGCTGGAATTAATTTTCGCTGAAAAGGCTTTTTGGACGCTTTGCTTGAAATTTATTTTCACTGATTTTTCATGAGTTTAATGTGAAATATAGGAAAAAAAGTATATTCACTGGATTTTATTTTCACGGAATCATCCTTTCAGCGAAAATAGCGAAAATAAATTCCAAGCGAAAATAAAGTATTCTACAGTATTAAATATCATTCTGCAGAGCATATAACAGTTACCAGTACATGCAGCTTTCTGACAATGAGTCGTCATAGACTATAGATTTTCCATCCTGGTTTACAAAAGTTGTAGTTATACATATCGTGTATAACGTATGTATGTATGTGCATATACATTAGCTACAGCGTCAGTAGAAATAAGAGATGGAATTAGTGTTTTCTTATCTGGCCACCGGTATTATTTGCGTCTCATTCGTAATACGTCACACATTAAAGCAGCATGCAGAGTCACATCATGGGTATAGCATATAATATAGCATCTATTTATGGTACTCTACTTCATTGTACATTTTCCCACACAGTGTTTATCATAGGATATAAGCGAAGATTTGAATTACTTAAAAATCCACATTAATGTTGTGGTCCAAAATAAATTAATTCTTTATTAACAGTACAGTTACATTTGGAAGTGCGGGCATGTATTGCTCATTCGAGAACAAACTCAAGACATTATTTAAATTACATGACTTAATATAAACATCCAAAATGCGTACCCATGGTTTGTAAGACTTTACAGTACTGAAAGGGATATGTGTACATCTGCTTTGTTTAAAAGTACGAAACGTCAGAATCTGCATAGCTTTCCGAAATGAGAGTTGTGGTTTATTTCTGTACTGTTCCTGACATTTTATTCACGATACGTTGTTTTGTTATCTGATTTTTTAAAAGAACTAATGGCATATACAGTGACTGTGCTGACCCAGTGATCACAAAGATTTGACCTTTGATATAATACTACAGCCATGTTAAGGTTTGGTCAGTAGGGCCACCCAAATACATTAGTTCTGTTTTCTCTGATCTCATATTGCATTGTTATAAAATTATACTATAGTATAGTATAGTATATTTTATTTGGCACGAAATAATGCATTGAATTACATTATCTATGGTCAATAAACATACAACAACAAGTAACAAACATCAATAACAAATAAAAGAATAAGTAAGCAAAGAAATATAAAATATTAGTAGTACATGTAATAAGAAACAAAAGTAAAATTTAGATATGTTAGACATTATAATTTGATGAACAAATTTTCCGAGACTGTTAACAATGAAACTATCATTTGAGGTAAATAATTTTTTAGGTAAGTTATCCTTGGATAATTCTTGAATTTTTTCATCATAAACCGAAACCATATTTAAAAATTCTAAACGACTATTCTTAATTTCAATATTTTCACAGTCCATGACTGCATGAGTTTCACTGCCAACAGCCCCTAGATCACATAGTGTACAAATTCTTTCTTCTGGAAGTATTCTTCGATATCTCAACTTTTCAATTGGAAGTGAATGAGCTGAAATTCTAAATCTAGTTAAGCTGGTTCGATGTTTTATATTTTTCATAAGATCCAGGTATGGCTCAAATTTGAATGCTAATTTTATTTTGTTGTATGTTCGTAATTTGTTATTTTCTGTTTTTTGTAGACTTTGCAACCAAATTTTTTCTACATACAATTGTTTTAACTTTGTTTTAAAATTTGAAATATCAATCCCAGCTACACTAGTTTCAGTAATTTCAAGCAGTTTATTAATAAATGCTGTGCAAGTATTACCGGTACTATTTTTTTCTTGGTTGAAAGCAGAACACACCAATTCATTACATTTATAATTCTTAAGTCTTTTCCAGAATTTCAGCATATGTGTACAGAGTTCAATAATAATAGGATAGCATCTCAACTCTGCTCTGACAGCATTATTGCTTGCTTTCTTATGTACACCCAAGACCTGCTTACAGAATTTGATGTGAAGCTGTTCAAATTGGGTTTTGTCACTAAACAATTTTTCAATGAATGCTTCATTAGTAATAATACTATTTTGTTTTGTTTTGTACAGTTTAAAAGTGAAAGCACCCCATACTTCTGACCCATACATGATAATTGGTAACACTGTACTTTTAAAAAGATGTATGGCATTTTTTGGGGAAACAGTGTGATTCCCTAAATTTAAAGTTTGTCTAAGTGCACCCAATGCACGTAATGATTTTTTAGCTAAGCAGTCTATCGCTATTGTGAAATTTCCACTGCTTTGAAATGTAATCCCCAGATAAGTATATGAAGGTACTATTTGAATTTCCTGATCACCAAAATAGAAAACGTTGTCAAGAGTTCTCCCCCTTTTATTAAAAATAATTATTTTTGTCTTATTAATATTTACATTTAATTTCCACATCTCACAATACGTACTGAGTTTGTCTAGGTTATTTTGAAGGCCTTTGCTTGAATCTGATAACAATACTATGTCATCAGCAAAAAGCAGATGACATAGTATCCAAAGATATAATATCCAAAGATAGGAATTAATTCGTGTGTGAAATTATACAACTATTAATATTAGGTCAAAACTTGCTAAATTTATGTATACATATACAGGATTAACTACAATATCATAAGTTAGTTGTGTTCTCTCTGGAAGAAAACATACTAAAATTGCTAGTAAATCACTACAATTCCTTGACATGCCACCAATCTTAGTGAATATGCATGATTTATCTTGCTCAGTTTCAATTCAAAGCAAACTTATAATGTTCTTGATACTCATCAGCGCAAATCTGAATTTCCAAAGCAATACGACTACCATCATTTTATTCGCATGGTTTTGCTGAAGCCGTCCATAGTATAGTATAATATAGTATTGTACATAGACCTAATTATTGAGCTGAGAAACTGATAGTGTTCCTTACCCGGGGCAGAAGTTATAGGAAAAGTGAAATTACTGTATTTAATAACAAAATGTATCATTTTTCAGTATTGCATAATAAATGAAGCATCATACGATACAGAGTTGTATATTCATTTTTTTTTCTATTGTCTTGCCATTCACTGACGAAAATGTTGTTTGTTTAAATTTGTTTACCTCAAAGAATATTCATGCAATGATTTTAAAGCGTAATAAATAATCTGTGTAAAATCTTGACCAAGTTCTGCCAGTAACAGGCAGTGCAATGTTATCACATTTCTGTGATAATTAAGTGGCTCATTTGAATAGTTAAAAGTTGTCACTTCAATATTGCTGTAATATATCAAAGGTAAAAGATGAGACCACCAAATGAATTATACCAGTGGCAACTTGGAAAGAAAACTGTTAATTCAAATTTACATAAATTATTTTCTTCTGGTTAAAATTCTGCATTTAAAAATCTAATAATGATTTCATGAGTGCAATAGTACAACTGCCAGTGTATTGTTGTTGTTTTTTCGTAGCACTACTTCATTTTTCCATTAGGATAAAGTACTTTGAGTTAACTGTTCAGTCGATTCAAAGAATGCCTGGAAACACCTTGAGGAATCTCTCAGTGTTTTTACCAAAGTGTACAGAAAAGTCACCCAATTTATACAAATGTGCAGAAATGTACATTTTACAGTTATTTTAATTTGTCATAGACTGCATTGATATCAACTCTCAGACGGTGACCTATATTGATTGGTAGATGAATATATCACTACTCTGGCACTGTGAATATGACAGTTAAGTTTTCCTCTCAGAGTGACTGATCACAGTAGGTTATTTGGTAACCAAAATAATGATGCGTCTGCTACACGTAGAAAAAATTAATCTTTCTTTACTTCCGTCAATCTTTTTTTTTCGCTTAACAGCTATACGAGCCATGTTTACAGGATAGTTACTATATTGCTTAGCAAAAGAACTGTTCTAGTCTCGTGATTTATTCACTTTTTGGTTTTGATTTTCGGTTTTCCTCTTTCTGAAGGCATAACGAGGACTTTCCTTGACTATTACACTGGTCACAGTTCCTCAACACCTGGTATGGAGGGACTGTGCACTGGTATAACATACCGTTGCGCATTCAAATGCGTGATTTGATTTGGGACTATACCATTATCAAAAAGGCTTGTTTATATTTACATTGAGGGGCTCACTCTCAGTCTTTCAAATTCATATAGGACACTGTATTACAATTTAAGATCAATAACTTAGGATAGTTTATATTCAAAGCACCGTGACGCACAAAGTGGGCAACATTTCGTATCATATTCTGGGAATGTCAAGGTGTCTTCAAGAAAAATAAACCTCGTGAACAATTTGAAACATCACGGTTACTCGTGCGTTATACATACAGTCTGGCCCACACGGGGACATTTTATCCAAGAAAATTCCGATTACGATTATACCCACCGCACCAAACCATCTTTAGATATAATACCACTGTAAATAAAAATCGATAAATTACACAAAAACAATAAAAACATTTTAAAAGAATATTCATAATGAGAAAGTGTACCATGGCCTATTCTCTAATGGAATGTGTTGTAAAATTCAAATGGAATGTTGTCGTTCTCAAACAATTTGTATACTAAAGGTCGGCAAGGAATATTTTAGTAATAAATTGTTTTTATTTTCGTAATAATGTAATTTAAATAAATTCTGACGTCATTTTTATTTTTGATTCTTAAACACAAAATATCAAATTATATTATAAAAATGTAAAATGTAATTTTATCTGTAAAGTGTAAAAACCTATTTTTTACTGTAAATTGAATTTTTATTTTATTTCCTGTAAAAACGTAAAATGTAAAACGTGCAGTGCAGCTGGTAGACACTCTCCCCAAGATTTGTATAAAGTATGAATATTCATGATCCAACTCTTGAAATCATGAGATGATGGATGGTTCGAGTTACGAAAACATTAAGTTGCAAAAATAACCACATCCATATTATGAAAAAAAACGCCAACTTTTACGAAACTACGCTCAAATTGTAACAAAACTTCAAGTTACAGGCAATATACATTTTTGTTTTTGTTGAACGTCCACATATTGCCCGTAACTCGAAGTTCGGTTAACAGTTAATTATCGAGTTACTAAACTTGAAAGTTAAAGCGGGAGGGTTGTCACCTGCGCACGCGCGGGAATTGAGTCCCAAGCGATGATAACAGCGCACGCACGGGAATTGAGTCCCAAGCGATGATAACAGCGCACGCGCGGAAATTGAGTCCCAAGCGATGATAACAGCACACGCTAAAACACAAAGGCTCGTGGATAGACGCTTGCTTGTAAACAATGACACGCTATGGCCGTCTGACGCATGAGCAGGTGACGACTCCCCGGCTTTAAACAAAACCATCAAGTTCTGTTAACTGTTAATTGAAGTCCGCGTTAATATTTTTGGACGTTCAACAACAACAATCACCACCGCCACCAAAATGTATGTTGCCCGTAACTCGAAGTTCTGAGTTACAATTTGAGCCTGGGAAAAGTGGGTGTGGTTTCTGAAGTATGGTCGTGGTCATTTTTGTAACTCAATGTCCGTAACTCATCAGCATCACTAAAATCTCAAAAGCCACTGACCGACATCGTATTCCAGATAATTCCAGGCAATTGACAATGTACCTAGCAAGCACTTAAATTTCCCAAGAGTTGATAACTTGCAAATGTTGCCATAATAAATAAATAAATAAATAAATAAATTCAGCTTCAAATTTAGTGCGAGCTTGAACCAACTGACTATTTACTGGCAATAAATGAGAAGAAATGCGAAACTAAGTGAAGCTGACTCTGTGTTGCACATTTTTTATTTGTTCCAAATATGATTCAAATCTCGATCACTGAGATGGGCGTTGATTATGCCATGGACGTGGTATTTTATGCATGCTTTGTCAGTTTTTGTTAACATTTTGTACATGCATTGTACGTTTTAGATTACATGTCCACGGAATTTTGTTTCACAATCCGATTAAAGATAGCTGACTGGTGGCCATCTTGCTTTTTGACCATACAACTATACCACCAAGGCTTTTAGACCGTGGTGCACACTGCCTCTCCCGACCTCCCTGCACCGCCACACCCACTTTCTGTATCTCCGTGGTGTACACCGCCTCTCCCGACCTCCCTTCACCGCCTCTCCCGACCTCTCTGCACCGCCTCACCCACTCCCTGTATCTCTGTGGTACACACTGCCTCTCCCGACCTCCCTGCACCGCCACACCCACTACCTATATCTCCGTGGTGCACACCGCCTCTCCCGACCTCCCTGCACCGCCACACCCACTACCTATATCTCCGTGGTGCACACCGCCTCTCCCGACCTCCCTTCACTGCCACACCCACTTTCTGTATCTCTGTGGTGTACTCTGCCTCTCCCGACCTCCCTTCACTGCCACACCCACTTCCTGTATCTCTGTGGTGTACACCGCCTCTCCCGACCTCCCTTCACCGCCTCTCCCGACCTCTCTGCACCGCCACACCCACTCCCTGTATCTCTGTGGTACACACTGCCTCTCCCGACCTCCCTGCACCGCCACACCCACTACCTATATCTCCGTGGTGCACACCGCCTCTCCCGACCTCCCTGCACCGCCACACCCACTACCTATATCTCTGTGGTGCACACCGCCTCTCCCGACCTCCCTGCACCGCCACTCCAACTTTCTGTATCTCTGTGGTGTACACCGCCTCTCCCGACCTCCCTTCACTGCCACACCCACTTCCTGTATCTCCGTGGTGTACACCGCCTCTCCCGACCTCCCTTCACCGCCTCTCCCGATCTCTCTGCACCGCCACACCCACTCCCTGTATCTCTGTGGTACACACTGCCTCTCCCGACCTCCCTGCACCGCCACACCCACTACCTATATCTTCGTGGTGCACACCGCCTCTCCCGACCTCCCTGCACCGCCACACCCACTACCTATATCTCCGTGGTGCACACCGCCTCTCCCGACCTCCCTGCACCGCCACTCCAACTTTCTGTATCTCTGTGGTGTACACTGCCTCTCCCGACCTCCCTTCACTGCCACACCCACTTCCTGTATCTCTGTGGTGTACACCGCCTCTCCCGACCTCCCTTCACCGCCTCTCCCGACCTCTCTGCACCGCCACACCCACTCCCTGTATCTCTGTGGTACACACTGCCTCTCCCTACCTCCCTGCACCGCCACATCCACTACCTATATCTCCGTGGTGCACACCGCCTCTCCCGACCTCCCTGCACCGCCACACCCACTATCTATATCTCTGTGGTGCACACCGCCTCTCCCGACCTCCCTGCACCGCCACTCCAACTTTCTGTATCTCTGTGGTGTACACCGCCTCTCCCGACCTCCCTTCACTGCCACACCCACTTCCTGTATCTCCGTGGTGTACACCGCCTCTCCCGATCTCTCTGCACCGCCACACCCACTCCCTGTATCTCTGTGGTACACACTGCCTCTCCCGACCTCCCTGCACCGCCACACCCACTACCTATATCTCCGTGGTGCACACCGCCTCTCCCGACCTCCCTGCACCGCCACACCCACTACCTATATCTCCGTGGTGCACACCGCCTCTCCCGACCTCCCTGCACTGCCACACCCACTCTTTGTATCTCCATGGTGCACATCGCCTCTCCCGACCTCCCTGCACCGCCACACCCACTCCGCATTTTCATTCATGTGGCACATACATCCTAAATATAGGACTTTGTTCCATAATCAGACCAAAGATGGCCGACTGGCATCCATCTTGTTTTTTTTAAAAATGTGGTTTCTTCGACAGGATTTGTCATTTTTTGTTAAAATTCTTGTTTTTTCAAAATATATTGTTGACATGTTATTTTTCTCTTAAAATTATGCATGTTAATGACAATTAGTTTCACAATCGGTTGACTGCCTGTAATCTTGCTTTTTGACCATACTACTATATCTCTGTTCACGAGCCCAGACAAAAATGCACGAATAGCATATCCTGTTTAATTTCTGACCATATATAACGATCGATTTAGGAAGTGTCATTTAATACATCTAATTTCTGTTGATACTAGACTAGCCATTTATTCACTCTAAATTACAAACTATTTGTTTGGTCCGCAATTTTATTTTTGGCATGAATATAACATTTCCCCTAATTCCAACGGGGACTATGCATTCACAATGACTTGTTAAATACCGATAGGTGTCTTGTGGCTGAATGCCAGCACAGCCACCATACCAACAAAAGTTTCCCCTAGCTTGGGCTAAATACATCCATGTGAAGAAAATTCTACAATCATACTATAAAACCTACGCTAAAAAGATAAAAATCATAACAAAGAATGCCAAATATACTGTGAAGGGAAGGGTGGGTGGGGAAGAAAGTCTGCCTTGTAACCAAACATTGCAGTGTAGTGAGAAAGGAGAACCACAATATATGGTTGTACCACAGTCCCTCCACACCACTGTGGTTGTACATTTATAGTAGTAAGGTGCTAGCCACACCACTGCTAGATCAAATATTATTGACTAGTACTGGCGGCCTCTTTCACTGGATAATTACATTTTAAAGATTACATTTCAATAATCAGGGAATTGAGTAATGTAGTGTAAATGTTACATTTGCATATAAATTACAAGCTGCTGGAATACTTGTAAACAAACATGCATGGTATGTAAACACATATATCATAATATTATACTACAATAAATCTGTGTTTTTTATTCCAGTAAAAATCAGTGCCCCCCCCCCCAAAAAAAAACACCACCAACCTACCCCTCCTGTACTTTCTGTTCAGTCCCTTACACTCGATACCAAACGATGCTGGTCATCATAGAGACTGCGTACAGTTGATTGTAATTCCTTGGCACCTTGTGATCTTACTCTAGCAATCCGAATACAGTGATATGTGTATATGAAGAATACCCAATGGCTCTTTCATGTGTGCTAACATAATATCAAATTTCTTTATTTATTGAGGGATGGCTGCTTTGGTATGCGCTCCGTAACTTGCAGCACATGAACCTAAAAACGTTAGGTAATCAAACAAAAATGACGTAGTACTAAAGTCCAAAAAGTAAGTTCAAGGTCTTCACTTTTTCATAGCATAATAACGATTTGTTCCCTCGCTTTATGTGACACCCTCAAATCAACTGATTTCTATTCCCCTCAAGCAAACAATGGTATAGTCCCCTATTTTATGCTTAAACTCGAAACAGTCGTTTATGCTTCACATGTTCAATTTGGTTTTGGTAGCTGTCACTGTCATATTCTGAATCTTGCCGATGACGTTTTTGTTCTAATTCACGTAGCTATCGCTGGGAAAATTCAAAATAAATTTCATTTCTTTTTCAACTAACATGCCGGAAATCAAATTAGCATAACAATGTGTTTGACCATTGTCACCATTTTCCTTGAATATTTAAACTTTTTTGGGGAAATTCACATTCTTTTGACAATATCGTTAATATAGATTAAGAATAAAATAGGGCCAAGAATCGAACACCGCATTTGATATTATTGTAGGAGGAGAGGGAATTATTAATTTGGACACATTGCTGGCGCTCTGAAAAGTAATTTTTGAACCACTGTAGCGAGAGACCCCTAATACCACAATTAGCAAGTTTATTGAGAAGGATTTTGTGATTAATAGTATCTAAAGCTTTTTTAAAGGAAACATCAACCCAAACAACATAATGACCCCAAAGAAAAAGCTCCACAAATGTAGGAGAATGAAATTTACAGTTTTTTTATATCACTTTCCATTCTCTAGATATTTAACTTTTCATCAGTATTATGTAGTCAGCCATCTTGATTTTCAAGCAAAGGATTATGGGTAAAGTATGACATCATGGAATCTGTTGTCAGAAATTGAGAAAATGATTTCATCTATAACTTCAAAAGTTGAACTTCAAATTGGCTGAAAGTTTAGAACTTGGTAGCATACATGTACTGGTGCCATCCATACTTATAAAATAGTTGTCATGGAAACAGAACTGAAAATATTTATTTTTAGGTTTTTCCACCAAATGCTCAAATTTCCCTATAATGTATACAATTTACCAATGTGAGTAGGTAATATAGGTGATATATTACGTGTTGATCACAAAAAGGGGAAAAAAGTGTCATTCTATATTTCACGACTAAAATATTGATTTTTATTTTTAACAATATCTTCACTCAATGTGTATTTGTAATATTCTAATTTCCATTACTATAATTATATACACGAGTAATATGCCCAACATCAATTTGAACTAATTCCCATCAGTATTTCTCATGTTATAGATGAAACATTTTTCTCAATTTCTGACAACAGATTCTATGTCATACTTTACCCATAATCCTTTGCTTGAGAATGACTACATAATACCGATGAAAAGTTGAATATCTAGAGAATGAAAAGTGATATTAAAAAACTGTAAATTGCATTCTCCTACAATTGTGGAGCTTTTTCCTAAGGAGTCATTATGTTGTTTGTGTTGATGTTTCCTTTAAGATCAATGAAAATTCCGAAAGTGATGTAACCCTTGTCCATGTTATCAGCGATGCTTACCAGGTCAGCTATGGCGAGTTTGGTGCTATGTTTTCTCCGGAAATCAAACTGTTTGTCTGAAAGTATGTCATATTTATCAAGGAAGTTAATGAATTGTTTAAACAGATTTAAACACCTTGAACTGGAAGGATTGAAATTGGTCGATAATTACTGGCCTCAGTTGGGGAACCATTTTTGAAAATAGGAATTATTTTAGAAATTTTCAGTTGGTCAGGGAAAACACCTTGGCTCAGGTGAACAATTTATAATGTGGGCAAAGGGGGCAAGCAATAATATTGGCTGAATAGATAATTGTTTTGGGGTGGATTTTATTCTGACTTGCAGATTTATTTGGCTCCAATTTAATAATTTCAGTTAAAACGTCAGCCTCGCAGACAGGACAAAAAAAGAAAAAATTAATTTGATTATTGTTGTTAAGATAGTTTCTAAAATCACCAGCATTAGTTATGTCACAGCATCACCAATATATGTTCTATCAATATCACAAATAAAAAGTATAGCACATAGTTAAATGTTTTTAAATTTTCTTTCGGAACCATTTGACCTATTAGTCTGCAATTTGGTATATAGCAGATATACACCCCTCGCTAAGTCGCGGGTGTTGGGATCCAAGCAAAAACCGCGACTTATCGAGGGCCGCGACTTACCGAGGGACGTCGTGAAAGAGGGAGGTCGCGCATTGAAAAACATATAAAAAGCACATATAAACCCTCGGTTTAGTTAATTGATGTATCATCACGTGTGTCAGGCAGTATTCGAATAAAATCATGATTATGTTTGCTGTAAACATTGCGTTGATTATTTTGTTTGTGTCTGATATTATTATGTGGGCCGCTTGCTGTTGCTTGCGACTTCGACGGTAACAGCTTCCAAAATAAACCAGTTTCATCGCAATTATAAACATGTTCGTCAAAATAACCACATTCATAGATAATTTCTCTCAGTTTTTCGGGAAGCGTTCCGACAGCGTCAATGTTCCCAGATCGAGCTTCGCCTTGGATTGAGACTGCGTGTGTCGATAGCGTGTCTTCTTTGCCATCGGAAGAACCACCCTGAACTGGCCTTAAATTCAAAGTCGTCATATCTGAGTTGTATGCTTTGAATTGGGTGATGGGACCAGATAGTGGATTTCCGGCAGACCGTTCTTAAAGAAACGTAAACAGCTTTATCGGTGTCATCATTGTCGGACACTTTCGCTTGTTTTTCTGTTCAGTCCCGCCTCTTGGTCAACTTTGAAAACAAATTTACTTTTCATTTTTTACCCACCCACAAATGTGGGCTCAACCACGTGCAACCCTTAACTTGGTTTGACACGGTCGATCGCCGTGAGTTTATGGCGTACGAACAGGCTGTATAGCTTTCGCTTTGACATGCTGCTCAATTGAGAAATAGAGATCAGAATTCTATGAATTCAACTCATTGTAGCGAGTTTTTGTAGAGGTATACCAAAATGGGACCGGCCAAGAAGTACGTACGGTCACTACTCGACACCCCTGTTGACACCTTGAGTAAGGCCACTGTTGCTCATTGCGTCTCAGCAATTGACGGACAGTGGGTGTTAAGTTGTCTCTTTAACGGTTAGTTAAAAACACAATCTGATTAAAATCTGATGTAGTGTACGGGCTTTAATTATTTTGGCTATAAACTTGTTTTAATTTTATTTTGTATTACTTTTGTTATTAATGCCCTTTTATTTTACTTTGATTTTGATTTTTTTTAATTCCGCCCTACCTACATCTGATCCGACGCCTATGTAAGTCCCGTTCAAATCTCGCGTAAGTAACAGCCAATCACAGTCCCCCTTTTATACAGGCTGTCGGTTGCTTACTTTTCAGTGTATACGGGCAATTCTTCTGTACATTTATATTTTGCCCACTTGAATAAACCATTAATAGAAAATTGCTAGTATATTTTTATTTGCAAAAGAAATTCCACAGCATTTTACAATTTTTGTCATTTCATTGAATATTTTTTTCACTTCCAACAAATGTGTACACTTCCAGATACATCTTCGCCAGCCAAGGTTCGTTCATTCAGTCATCGCTTCAATTTTACATCACTGAGCATAATTATCTAGAATGGAAGCAAAAAAAAAGTAAATCGTAATGATTAGAACACTGTAAACAGCTATAGTAAACAATGCAAACTGATTTTAAATTGTATAGCGGTCACCGGCCCACGGCATCGACGCAGAAAATTGGAGCAAAACAATATTTCCTGATCAATTGCGATGTGTTCCAAATAAAAAATATTTTATTCCAGTCCAAATCAGCTCATTTACTTTAATAAAGTGTTATTGTATAATGTACAAAATGTTGATACAATTTGATGAATATTTACAGCTACGGCTTCAATACCGTAGACGATTTTGGCCCGATCGTCAACAAAACATCACCCGTCTCCAGGGCTGGCGACTGGAAAAAGACACTGGTGTTCGGTCGAACCGGTGGAAACAAAATCGTCACTCCCAGAATAACTATGCAAAATAACGATCTAAAGTCGAACCATTCGAGCCACAATATTAACATAAAAATGACTTTCGTTGCATTTGACAATGATAAACTTACCGAAAAGCCGTGTTTTTTTCGGTCGGTATAATCCGCCATTTTATTTGAGTGTGTTTGCCATCAGACTCTGCCCGGTGACGTCATCATGTGCGCTATAAAAGGAGGTCTGTGATTCGTTGACTAAAATCGTCGATAGTGGGTCTCGTTGAAATCTCGTTACATAGGCATCGGTTCAGATGTAGGTAGGGCGGAATTAAAAAAATCACAAAATCAAAATCAAAGTAAAATAATAAAATAAAAGGGCATTAATAACAAAAGTAATAAAAAATAAAATTAAAATAAGTTTATAGCCAAAATAATTAAAGCCCGTACACTACATCAGATTTTAATCAGATTGTTAAAAACACTATGCCACGAAACATTAGTCTTTGTACTTCAAAATTGCTGTCAAAACACAATAGAAATTTTGGGAGCCATCCAAGTACCCGCGACTTAGCCGAATCGCGACTTACCGAGGCGCGACTTAGCGAGGGGCCACTGTATATCAATTATGCATTCCAGTATGAAATTAATGGTAGAGATTGGTTCTGGGGTTTGGCGACAGTGTTGGTTTTAAGAAAAACTGGGAGAGTTCTAATTATCAAACATGGGAGGAGATTGTAGCTCAGAAATGTGAAATTGTTCTGGTAGCTGTCACAGAATACAGTTATCATGTGTGTGTGTGTGTTACAATTTTTATAGTCTTTCTAATTGCAAGAAATATAACTAAATGTTGCAAGGCATGGTTTTAAATGTATTATGAAATGATGTCTTGGTAATTAAAATGTGTGCTGACTAAATCGGTTTACTATATTTGCATACAGGTAGATAGTGTACAATAAGTCATTGACACTATCTTTCATGCCCAGGTTCATAATTAGGAATGGATAATGATGGCAGTAATTGGAGAACACAAAACAATAGTTGTGATTGTATTTTGATCGTTGCACATTGACCTTTGAAATATATTAAAGACTATAAAAAATCAACACCAAAGTATGATATTAAAAAATAATAATTCTAAATATGGCAGTGATCAGTTTATTTATATACAACATGTTCTGATTCAAGTTCAAGTTAGTATTTTTCACAATAAAAAGAAATACAATAATCTAGTGTAATAAATTATATTGTAATAAAATAATGAATTTCAAAACAAAACGGCATGACAATAACAAATGTTCAAAGTAGTTTCTTTAAACCATATTTCAAGTATTTCAAATGACTTGTTGTGAGTATTTTACAGAGATTCTATGTATCAACTGGTGATCCAGAAATCAGAAATCTCCTAAAAATATTTATGGAAGATTATCATTTAGATTCTTACATAAAATATGGTTTCCACTTTGAGTCAAAAAATTATCATATAAATCTATGATGTACATATATTCATATAGCTCTGTAGTTTCCTCTATCAAAGTTTTTCTCTATTTCTCCCTTTGAGTGGCAAATTTAAATCTGGGTAAATTTGTTCTCATTTTTTTTAATTTTCACTGAATTTCTCAGTAATTTTGGACCAAACAGACAAAATGTGACATCGCTTTTAGTTTTTGATCGAAAATTTTGTTTTTATGCGGAAAAGAACCATTTTTGTTGTGACATTATTGAAACATATGATGAATAAAAATTATAATGTATCACATGATGTTTCCACTATAATTAATATTTCCAAAAATGGTTTTTTGTTGTTTTTTCTTCAGAACAACTTATATATTTCCTGTAATTTGCTTTTAGTTTTTGATCAAAAATTTTTATGTGGAAATGAACCAACTATAAATGGAACTATTTTGTGGCTGGTGCCAAAGTTTACTTTGGAGCTCAAATGGTTAGAACATATGATCAAACATATTTTAAAAAATCTAACATCAGAAGATAAAGACTACACTAATATTTTTCATGGAAAAATGTTACTACTTAGAAACACCTACAAAATACAATTCTGTTTTTGCTGTATTAGTAGTGCAAGTGCTTATGGTAATTACAGACGTGTTTCTCAAGTCAAACGGAAAAATATTTTAATTTTCCAGTATGTACAAGAAACAGAAATTTGGTCTTGTGTTCACTTCTATTTGAGATGCGCTTCTAATAAAGCAAATACAGTGCAGTACATCATGCAGTACTATTACTTGAAAACAGACTAGTGGTCTGTCAATCCACAGCTCAATTGTATGCAAATATAAAACGACAAAATAAAATATACAAGATAATCAAAGAAAGCTTAGAAAAAACTCTGTGCTGAGAGTATTGGATGCACATTAAAAATTAATTCAAAATTACTTGAGATATTGATAGAAATTAATTATGCAAATCAGATAATTAATATGAACAGATTTGAGTGTAAAACTAATAAGGTCTGCGCAATGTAAAAGACCACCTAAGTACCATAAATTAGGTAATTAATATGTATGGCTTTTTACCAAAACCTAATCAAATCTGCGCATTGGCCCAGAGCATCTATGTACTACGGTAAGTTTCATCACAAAGTGATATATGATTCTTGAGATAGCAGTGGAACAAACACATATACACACACACACACACACACACACACACACACACACATGCAGACGCACTAACTGCAAAGACTCCCATTTTGTGCTTCGTACAGGGGAGTAAAAAATTAACAATTGTGACAGAGGTGTGCAGCAAACATACCTATGTACCAATGCAATCTGGCTTCCTTATTTTAATGAAAAATGGAAAAAAAAAATTCATTAAAATTTGAAGTTATTGACACAAAATGAAACAAATCTGCGTGAGTTCTACATCTGCATCAGGTTGAACAAAACAGAACAATGTTCGAGTACAGCTATTTCTAATCTAATCAACGTACCAAAAAACCGAGGCAAACAGCAATGGAAATAATCCCAGCACCATCCCGACTGTCCAAACTTAGGACACTTGAGCTAAAATTTAAATACCGTAGCGACAATTTTTTTGTTTTTGAATTTTTATTTTTTGGTTTGTCACAACACATTGCTAAGATAAAAACAATATTCCCTACTCGCGATCCCATGCTTCATTGGTTGCCTCAGGTTCACCTGGTTGTTCTGGTACATGTAGAATAGCAAAACATAGAGGTATAATTCTGTGAAAAAAAACATCACTATTGACAATTGTGCGAATCATTTCCATTTTCTGAACATCACAGTATGAGTCATGAAGTTCATATTTGATGGTTTGTGATTGGTCCATGTATCGCCACTTAGCAAGGCCACATGACTGTCATTGTCCTCACCATTAATTGTTCCAGTATCTATGCACACGCTAAACAGGTTTCACATCTAAAAGTATCACATTCCTTCATCCTGATCCTTTTAATGTTTTTTTTAATTAAATTAATTTAAACATTTTTTAATGTTCAAAGAACTTTTAATGTTTCACTCTAATGCAAACATACTATGATTCCAAATTTGTTATACCAGCTTGTTATATCAACAATAGACTTGCAATCTATAATGACAATATAGATTACGAGATGGTAATTAATCCCATATATCTTAACCAAGAATATTGTCTTGATTCTTTCAGAATTGTAATTACAAACAATCATCTATATTTTCGATATGGTTGGTCAGAAACGTGCTAACAAAACAATAATTTTAAAGAAACAATTTTTATATTAGTTAAACAGAAAACACTATTCTGTTCTGTTCTGTTCTATTCTATTCTATTCTATTCTATTCTATTCTATTCTATTCTATTCTATTCTATTCTATTCTATTCTATTCTATTCTATTCTATTCTATTCTATTCTATTCTATTCTATTCTATTCTATTCTATTCTATTCTACATGTATTTTATTCTACGTCTAGTCTAGTCTTTTTACCCGGTAAAACTAATGTCTAGTTTGCAGGTATGGCAGGTCTTAGCTAAAAGCTAAATTCTACAAAAAAAAATAAACATATAATTATGTCATCTAAAATACAAATATCCCACATGCTATGTTGCATCTCAGGTATGAGGTATTTTATTTACACATGACAGCCATAGAGTTAGGGTTAGGATAGGACAGCAAACAAGTATGCATTCATGATACATTGCAGGGTGATTGATGAGTTAATGAAATGAATAGACATCTATAAAACAATTATGAAAGTAAATGTCAAAAAATGATTACTGCGAGAAGCGACTTTAAGTATCCCAGTAATAATTAAAATGCAAAACAATATTAAATACTTACTTAAAGCCATTCTGCAGTGTACAAGCATTAAAAGCAAGGCAAAAATGTTGCGTGTAAATAAAATACCAAGACTGCTTCTGAGAATTGTTGCGATAGCTATATTTTAGGTGAGTGAACAGAGCAATGACTTCATTCAATTTCTGAACATTCAGGTTGCATGATGGCATAAAAAAATTACATACGCGAGCGCTGATAGTGATTATATATACTAGGTTATTCAGTTCTACTAATTCTAAATTTCTATATCGAATGAAACTCGTGCACAACATACAAATGTTTGTCGACACAAAGTGTTTTTTTAAATCTTTGGGGCCACTGTCGTCACCAGAAGTGTATAGTTTGTCATGTTTTCCATCGAAGCGATCAATTCTTACACTAGTATGAATATGAATCACCAACAGTGAACGATTTCTTTCTATACCAGAGCAGAACATGATTGACACATAGGATGCATGCATAAATACATCCATACTATGGCTGCGGTATAATCGTGATCGAATCGAACGTACGCCAATTCAGGAAATATCTGTAGTGTCCACGATAACTTTGATAAACAGGCAATCATCTTTAACATAGGCATGTCGACTACTTTCCAACTGACCAAGCGGCATGAACAGAGGACATCCGCTAGCGATGTTCATATCACCAGTAGGCTTCTTGAAGCTGTTTGAAGTTGGATCAGGGCGGAAAGCATCGATCACATGCTCTCTGTTATTCTGATCAAGGAGCATGAAAGTCACCTGAAAGAAGACAAAATAAAATGCAGTGATAAACTGAAAAGGACAGATGGTTAGTTTGATCTTTTGGATAATGAGCATAACTTGTCTAGGTCAAGTCTCCACTATGTGACCCAACTGAGCTGAAAAATTAACCTGTTTTTCTTATCATTTGGGTTTGAAAATGAGGCAAATTTTTTTATACTGCATGGAATAGAGGATTTTGAGTAAAACGAAAGGTATTTTCACTGTGGATTGAGCTAAAATTTGGCAATAACCAGAAACTGACACTTGTATTTCATATTTTTAGAGAAAAAATGTCCCAGGTGCACAATTTTGGGGCAGGCAGGCAAGAGAACTGAAACAAGAATTTTCTGGCCTAAAATCAGATAAGAAAAAGATTTAGAAACTGACACTGAGATTTGAATTTTTCTTTAAACTCTTTTTCAAGAGAAATGCAATTTTTTAACTAGATATCAACTACTCCCTTTTACAATTTATTGGTTTCAATTTTATCTAATTTAAACAGTTGCTATAGTAATACATACCTATAACATTGATACTTTCTACTAAACATGTACAAACTCCAAAATCCGACCCAATTTTCAAGATCAAACAAAATATAAATGTCTCAAATCTAAACATCAACAATGAATGCCTACGTTATAATGCAAATATCGCCCTCTAACATTCTCATCAGAAAAACTTTTGTTCGCACAAGATTGCATTCTCTGATATATCGTGATGGTGAACATGACGTTTTCCCAGACAATTTTCATTATTGACTGCACTATAAAGCATTTATTTAATAAACTACGTTGATAAATTTGATTTCCACTTAAAATTTGTTTTTACTGGTGAGCAATAGGTGGGTAGGAAAAATGTAGAAATTAGAGATAAGAAAGGCTGAGCCCAAATTAAAAAAAAAAATTGTAGAAAAACAATAGAATGATATATTTTGGACACCAGAGGGCAGCATATATCTAGGTATTTCACAATGGCATCTTTCAACTACCCGGTAAATAGAGCCTAATTATTAGCTGGATTTTATTTTCGCTCCAAATGAGCTAAAAAGAGATATTTTTTTTCTATATGGCAACCGCATCGCAAATAAAGTGCTGCTAAAATGTATTCACATGTACCTATAAAATACAAAAATTGGACATAATCTGAGAATCTCCTGGGATTGAGCAAAAGTTGAAAAAAATCTATCAAGCTAAATTACCTTCACTTGCTACCACATGCACCACTTGTAGATAAAAAAACAATCAAATTTAAGCACGATTGAGAATATGTATGTGCAATAAGTCATGCAGACAGTGTCTCTTTATTAGAGGTAAACTGTTCAAATTTGAAAATTGTCTGGGTGATCAAGTAATAAAAGAAAATACAAGTTTAATTAAATTTTTTAGTAACCTTTTGTCTGAATGGCCATCTCAGCAACCCATCAAATGAACCCCTCATGATGACAAAGAACAGGGAGACATGGTTGCCCTTGCCCATTCCATCTCCATTCAGATATACTCGGGCACACATCTTGTAACCATGGCAACTGGTGAAGAAGCACGGTGAGTAAATGGATGTAGTACGGCCAGATAAGGCATCATTTCTTTTTCGATTGAAGTCGGTGATTTTCCAAACCAGCACACCATCGTAAGATGCCAACTCCAGAGACTGAATTCTTAGATCTTGCTCAGCTAAGGCGACATCTTTCAGTGCAATGATACGGTCTTGAGATTTAATTTTCCTCTCTAAGGACTCCACCAGATCTCGGTCTTGTTTCCGTTCTCTCTCCATGGCCTGCACAACATTAGCATCTCTCTCAATCTGACCGTTGAGTACGGCAATAATCCCTTCATACGTTGCAAATTTAGTATCAAGTACGGTTACCTTATTTTTTAGCTCTTCAATTAGTCTCTGTTGCTTTTCTCTCTTGGCATCAACCGATTTATCGTGAGTTGCACCACCTTGATCTCCATGTTTCAACATATTTGCTATGTCTTTTTCCAGCTTCATGCACCTCTTGCTGATCTTGTCAAGTTCCTTTTCTTGTGCTTCAAACTTTGCAAACAGTTGCTGCATGGCTTTTTTATCTTTCTTGCTATCTTCAACAAAGCCATGAATCTTAAGATAAGCCTGTAGCAGATATTCTTGATGATCTAAAATTCCAGTTTCCAAATGAGAAATCAAATCTCCAGCTTGCATCTTAAAAACGAGAAAAAACAACAACACAAAATATAATTAAACCAGACCTGGCAGACACACCGGAGAGAATTTTTAAGAAATGTTATAAAAATTAATGTACATTTTATATTTGTACCAACTTTGAACAAGATCTACAAATTGTTTAAGGACTTATAAAAATAAAACCAACATGGCTGCCAGTTGGCCATTTTGAATCAAATTCACAAAACATACTGATGTGCATCAGCACACATCATGTTCATAAAAAGTTTGATTAAAATCTGCCAAGGTATGCCAGAGAAACAGGTGATACAATAAAATTAGCAACTCACTTACTGTAAAATACTTTATTTTAGCTGAAATAAATTTTTGCTGAATACACATTTTGGGTGTTTTGTATGATATTTATTTTCACTGATTTTTGACAAGTTGAATGTAAAATATAGTAAAAAAAGTATATTCGCTGGATTTTATTTTCACTGAATTTCAGCGAAAATTAATTCCCAGCGAAAATAAAGTACTGTAGAATACTTTATTTTCGCTTGGAATTTATTTTCGCTATTTTCGCTGAAGGGTTGATTCCGTGAAAATAAAATCCGGTAAATATACATTTTTTCCTATATTTTACATTAATCTCATCAAAAAATCAGTGAAAATAAATTCCAAGCAAAACGCCCAAAAAGCCTTTTCAGTGAAAATAAATTCCAGCGAAAATAAAGTATTCCACAGTATTCTACAGTATTTCGCGTATATTATGTTTATGGTTTGATGTGCACCCTGGAACAAATTGTGTCAGTTTGAACCTTTTGTGATATCGGTTTGTCGTAGATTGGAAGAACTTTAATATAATAATCATATTTACAGTGTTCTTTTACATACGTGTATTAAAAGTGGGATGTACTGCACTGCTTCGTAAACTGTTCCAAAAGTGACATACTGTAAAATGATTAATTTTCACTGGGTTTTAGCATTTCAGGCATATTCAGTGGGTTTTAAATTCATGGTTTTATCATTTAGATAATGTGTTCCATGCTAAATTTTACATATTCACTGGGTTTTAATTTAGCACATTTCCCAGTCAGCGAAATAAAGCATAATTAAAACACAGTGAATAATTAATTTTTTTACATTACATCATTTTGTTATTTCTATGTCACATCATAAAATTGCGTAGCCCAACATGACTAGCTACATCACAGAATCTACAATGGATATATGAGCTGTGATTGGTCAATCCAATTTCACGAATGTGGTTTAAACAATTTTATACCTTACACAGTACATAATGACTTATCAAATCGTCCCTTTATTATTAGGTTATCATGAGAATGAACACAAAGCATTATGGAATTGAATCGACTTCAAATGTGTGCTGGTTGATACATGCACTTTGTGCATACTTTGTGGTATATTATTTCATCAACATCTTCACTTTTTTTTCCCTTGGCATTGCGATAGTAAAATGCTCTTAGTAAAGTAGAATATTGACTTCGAAAAAATAAATAAATAAAAAAGAAAGTTATGCAAGGTATGATCGAGTTTTTCTGACGAAGTCTGGACTGACAAAAATACTGACAATTGATAAACAGGCATTGCTTGCGATAGGAAGTTTATCAACCGTTATATCAGAATGGTCAACAGGTCATGGAAAGTCGTGTCATATTTGCTTAATATTTTTTCAATACAATTAATATTTCACAAAAGATATATACATTTCGGACAGTTTTGTGCAAAATGTGTCAAATGAACGAGTTTTTAAGCGACAACGTTGCAATTCAGTTAATTTGCACACATCAATGTAGCCATTGTATTGATTTTACTATACACAAAATCTGAACAGTTTGAATCGTACTAATAACATGTTTGCAGCACCCTCAAATGGCAGAACAAAATGTTTGAGTGGACTTTTAACTATGAAATTATCTCTGTAATTTATAATTACGAAAAAAACTGTACATACATGCCTGAAAAGTTTAAATACATTACCTGTGCATTACATCCAATGACCTTGTAACTGCATGGTAGGAGTTTCTTTTCACAGTCTCCATTTGTTGGGTCTTGATGTTCTCTCAACTTCACAACAGAATTTATGAAAATAATAAACACATACATAAAAGTTGTCATCAAACTGCAAGAACTATTACATAATGTGTTTTTTTGCAATAATCAAAATCAAAAAGTCTTATTTTTAACTTTCATTTAATCTTTTTACCACCCAAATTATTCTGCACTTTTTTCTTATATTCTTCAATATTTCTGGAAATGAATCCTAATTTTGGAACCAACAGACAAAATTTTCAGTATTTACTCCAAAAAAATTGGTTATTTTTCGCAATCTTCTGAAGAAAAATGAAGACTATAAACGCAAATATTTTGTGAATTTGTGATGAAAAAAGGGAACTGGTGGTCAAAAGGTTAATTAAATTTTATTTTCGTCAATTTTGACGTACTTTATTTTATATAATTTATTTAATGACATAACATTAGAATGATTGATAATGAGACAATACACAAAAAACAAGTAATATAACCATAGTCTATGATATAACAAAGCAAAAAAAACCACACACAGAAAATACAATTAAAAATAAAAATGAACAGAAAATCAAAGAATTTGGAAGATCAATAGATGACATCAATATGGGAGGTCGCTGTCTAGATTTGAAACAGATTCACAAATATTGGTCTAAAGGAATTTAATTTGTAGAAATGAGACTTAAATTGGAAACTGTCAGACAGTACATAAGTCAATGACTATTAAAAAACTTTATTTTCAACGTCAAATTATTGCGAAGATTCATGGAGAAAAGAAAATGGATTTAAGCTACATATTATAGTTTTTCTGTTGACTCTAAAATTAGGGTTCATTTCCAGAAATATTGAAGAAAATAAGAAAAAAGTCCAGAATAATTTGGATGAGAAAGTCTAGTGGTAAAAAGGTTGAGGTAGGGAGCCCTCTACAGCAAAGTATTGAAAGGCAGTGGAATTATAGAAACTATTAAGTAAGTTATTAGTACAGATTTAATGGTCATGTGACAATTATCGCTTAATTCTTTGACAGAAATTACACTAATCAATTGAACAATTAAACGCAGCCACTAACAACAACTTTCAATCTGATTTTCCTTATATTAGATATAGTAGCTGTGTTCACAGTGGGCAACTGCTCTGCATCAAGATAGAGGTGTAATCTTTTATGTTTGTGTCATGACGAATGACACCAGTCAGCATATGCACAATAACTGAGCATTGTGCCGACTGGGCTCCGACTCTAACCACAAATGTTTCAGTTAAATCCATCTGGATCCGGATCAAGTTCAATACGAGCGAGACCGGGCTATTATTCTGTAAAACTAACATACACACCAAAAAATTCTCTTGCTCCAGCTTTCAGAAGTTCATTTATTGTTAAGCAGAATAAACTTCAAAAAGCTTGCTTAATGGATGATTATCGCCCAGCAGGGATTAAGATCAAGTTTATTTGTATGACTATACACATTTTTAGGGAATTGGAACTCAATAAACTGTCGACTAAATACTGTAAAATGACTAATTTTCACTGGGTTTAAATTTCACTGATTTACCATTTCAGGCATATTCAGTGGGTTTTAAATTCACGGTTTCGTCATTTAGATAATGTGTTCTATGCTAAATTTTACATATTCACTGGGTTTTAATTTAGCGCATTTTCCAGTCAGCGAAATAAGCTAAATTAAAACCCAGTGAATAATTACCCCTTTTACAGTATACTTCTCAGTTAACTCTATGAATGCAAACCATGGATATAATGTGTAAGAACGCTGGATAATTAATGCATGTCAGCATAATGTATTAATAAGGCTTGATGTATCGTAAATATTCTAATATAGACATCACATTTGGGACATTTTAATCTTATTTGAAGCCTAAAATAGAGTACAATTTACTGCATAATTTTCTTCATAGTCATTGACACCTATTCAAGAACTTCTAAGAAGCATCTGATTACACTACTGCGATCAATTACTACTATTAATAAAGCAATGTGTTCGTGTTTGTAATTTGAAAATTTAAGCTAACACACATTACATTAAAATCACTGGACTTTTCAATTATTATCAATTCTTAATCGATGACACCTATTTTAGAATCAAATCAAGGTCTTTCATTCATGTATGATGCCTTAATTAAATTGATACTTAAATTGGAATAGTTACTGTATTAGCCTAAATGTTAAAGTTACATACCGGTAGTTACAAATCAAACCAAATTTACTTGTATTGTATCTGTACTAGATTTGTTCCATTGGAAAAGTGCATCTCTAATACAAGAGCAGATGAACCAAAAATTGCATTGATTGTGTATATACTAATTAATTAAAATATTTAATTTGATTACAGATTGAATTTCATTTACGGATTTACAACATGTAAGTGTACACGCTACTAATAGATCAAATATGGTATATTTTGCACAAGTTGTAAAATTTCTTACCGTCTCTCTCGAAAGATTTGCTCGTCCACAGTACTGACATTTAACAGGATAACGCAGACACTCATTGAGGTGATGTTCCTGTAATAAAACCAGACGATTTATAATAAACAAACCATGATATTTGTATGGTCACTTTACAATATTTCTCTACAACAGAACACTATAATCACCATGGTAGGCGTTTCAATGGTCAGTTATGGACATAGCCTGACAAGGTCGTGTGAGTTGCGCCCTCAGCGGTGCTCCAAACCCAACACACGCCTGACAGAACGATGTAATTTTTCACTTCCCCAAAAATTTTTTATCGGTACCAATCAAATTGCAGGAACATCAGATAGTGACAGTGATCAAAGAGTAACCATTCATAAGGCAATGGCAAATTTTCGCCCAATGTTTATCATCTTGTTGAAAACAATGCAAACACGGCTTTGATTGATGGTGTTACCATGACCACCAAAATGAATATTCATTGCAAGAAGGTGCTAATTTAGCAGTATTGACCTTGCTGATAAGATATACACTATTCTGTCAGGCGTTAGTGAGGTGTGATGCCATTCAGTCGGCGGGGGTCTACTCACACCTACATGTCTACATTTATCCAAAAAGTAGCATATCCGTAGAAACTGCACTCACTATCATATTGATTTACATAATATAGAATTTAACGCTAGCACTTTTAGAAATTGACTTGTCAGTTTTGGAAAGCAGTTGGCAAGGCCTAGTAAACAAGGTACCTATATGTCAATATCAAAGCAATTGAACTTTGGTTTTTAATTATAGAACTAATTTAAAAGATATCATCATGAAATGAACATGTCTGAGAGAGGTCCACCTAATATGTATAATATCAAAGCAATCAGAAGTTGGAAATATCACTTTTTACCAAAAAGAGCAAAAATATTCATCAGAATTAAAGATATTTTCATGAAATGAGCACATCTAAATATGTATGTATCCAAACATGAGGAATAGCATATGAGATTCATGGTAGACTGGCCCATGCATGGCAATTTTATAATCTTTTTTTTTTTATAGTAGTCAGATGTGAAATTATCACGACTGATCTAATATCATAGATAATCATATCTTATCATATAAAACAATAAAATTGCCATGACAGGGTCAGTCTAGGAGGGAGGGGGAGGGGGAGGAGGAGGGGGAAGTTATACTAGATCTGTAGGATGAATACATGTGGGTCAGATCATGCAATTTTCTCAATAATAATAGTTTACATGCAGTATTTTAAATCACCTTATCAATTACCGGTACACCAAGACCCATTAATACCTGTACTGTATATAGTGAATATGTCATTACTACAATAGCACCTGTCCCTTCACTGCAGGATTTGAGGGGGTCAATAAATATGCTAACTTTCTTGTCAATTAATTGCGATTCTGGTACCAAATAAAATGGTCTGCATTTTGAACTCTTAATTTTATTTGTTTTTCTAATTTTCATATCTCCAGAAACGCCCAATATATAATGGTCATATTAATATTATGGTCATGCTCATCAACTGAATTACCATCGTCCGATTTCGTGGTAATGCTGCAGTTCGATTATTAATCATTTGAAGCTGAAGTTGGCCCCAGATTCAGATTAATATTGAGTTTGGATTCATTTTTTGGATCGGATTCATACAAGTATTTGCCAAAAACAAAAATGTAAAAATTTGCATTTTTTATGCTAAAAGCCAAGTTGTTAAATATTTTTTTAATATTGTTGTTCGGATTATGATTCATCGTAAACTAAAAATTTTGCGTGTTCAGGACACACAGCAGTATTCATTAGATGAAAAATTAAAACCACTAATACATATATGCAGTGATTGTTATTGTACGTGCAAAAACAAGCAGTCCACATGCACAGTGGATAATTTCATTGTTTTATCAAACAAAAACTGGGGAATGTTCTACATGAGTGGCATTTTGATGTCATGATAAAGAATATTATTATCTGTCACTGTAAACGCCATAAGTTACAGCGTGTCATAATTTTGCGGTATTTTATGGGGTATTTTTATCCTCCCATATAAGGAAATGCAAATTCCAAATATGGAATAATTACGTGCATAAGCATCCTCTAATAATAAAAACAAACATGGCTGCCACCAGGGTTTGACCGGACTCTACACAAAGAATTTCTGATTCTGTTCTAAACTTTATGGAGTTCGGCATCTCATGATGTATCCTTTGAAGGAAAAGATGTATGATAATAAGGTTATTACGAGAATACCTCAAAGTACGCACTCAGACAGTACGCCATGTCATCGAACTCCACTGCGCATTGGCTGATACTCCAGCTGTACTGTCTTCGTGCATACTTTGAGGTATCTTTGTAATAACCTCATAGTCCAATAATCTATCTAACAAAATACAGTATCAAACAACAATACTGAAAATTACTCGTTAAAGTCCATTATTTTTTTTTTAATTGATACCCATCATAGTAATGACATAATCAGCTATACAGAGTTAGTGACACACATTTTAAATATGGTAATGTATGTAAATTTAAAGACAACCTGCCTCCTGTAGTGGTCCAATCAGCTGTTGATCTGTTTTTATGAGAAGTATAGACAGACAGACACTACCCTGTTTACTCTCTGTGGACATCGATAACATTTTGATTTGAACATATCAACAAATAGGACAGACCTTTAACACATATAAATGAGGTATTTTTTTATTTTTTTTACACATACCGTACTTGACCACATTAACACCCATGCCCAATCAAGCGCCCACCCCTACTTTAGCTAAATTTTTATATTCAGGGTCACTTTCGGCAAAGCACCCACCCCTTCAAAATGCCACTAATTTAAAACTTGGTCTTTGATCATTGCTTAACGAATACTGGTAATCGTTTTTATATGATACAGCGTGGATATCGACCTTCGTGAATATGTTGTGAATGCATAGCAGTAACTGTGCATAAACTATGCTTCGAGAATGACCTGTTAATAAAGGTCAAATACGGTAAATATTTTATGCCATATTCAGTTTACCTATCAAAAATTGCTAAACATGTAGTTGCCAGTTTTTTTAAAAAACCATGCCATTTAATAACCAAAATCAATTCCAACAGATCATACATCGTTAATTCACTTCCGCATTGCGTTACCAGAAAGTCTTCTGGAATTTCCGAAGAATTGCGTCGATACAACACAGAATTCTGATTTGTTGATAACAGACTTGACCTATTAGGTCAAAGGACGTTGTTGTAGGTCAAATCATGCAAGAATACATCATGGCGGAAAGTGCTTTTAACTGGCATGAGGGCGCTGTGCTCCTGTTCCCTTGTTTAAAAAAATCTCTGATGTCTTTTCAAGAAAAAATAATTATGCAACAAAATCTAAAAAGCTGCCATTCTATAGGAAAACATGTTAACCCTTGTAACACTAGGTACATATTATTTAAGTCATTGAATAAAATTTTGAGGAATGATGGAATGTTTCTGCCATGAACACCAATTGTAAACTATTCAAATCAAGCATTTCCAAAAAAAATTCAAGGTCGTTTTGTTGGGAAATCAGTTCAAGGAGAACCATACATTTTAATTTCTAAATTTTGAACTTTACAGTAAACCAACTTTCAACAAAGATCTCTGAGTATGTTTTTTTAATTGTAGCAAACTACTTTAATGTCTTATGAAAAGTATTACAAAATATATTAAAAGATACATGTCATTTTTGCCGTTTCTGATGAAAAAAAACAAACATATTTATAGTGCAGAACTACTGACATAATGATTAATAGTGACTGTCGTTTTTTTACATTAAATATTAACAAATGTCAAAAATATACGAGTGTATACGACCACTACTTGCTAGCTGAATGAGCACACAGGTGACAAGGATAGGGGTTTAATAGGGAAGTGGAATGAATGAATGAATGAGTGAGCAAACAAATAAAACAAAAAGCAGCAGAGCAGCATGTGCTGTGTTTGAAATTACTGCTCGCTCGTTTGACCAGACGGCTGTTAAAATAAAAATTGTACATGCCAAGTAGACAACTAAAATTTGTCATTGTATATCTGACTTAAATTCAAATTTCGAAGTACCGGGGGTATATAATCTTTAATGCAGGGCTGATTAATTTTTGTAGAGCTGATGAAATTTGAAATTTACCCACCCTAGTGTCTGGTATACAATTTTAAGAAATTTCAAACACCGACATATTAATATACATATACACCATATTTTCTTTTTAAAAAGCAACATTACTATTCAGTACAACTGAGGCCTTTGATTTGTATTCTAAATAGAATTAATTTAAGCTGACTTCTAGTCCAGAACTGTGCGTCATCTTTTACAACTATAAATACATTCTGATGAAGTATTTTGAACAAAATAATTTAAAGGGAAACCTTCCAATCCCAGGGATTGCACCCAAGAATCATGGGACACTATTGTTTATGTTATTTACAAAGTTAATCTATCTTTTGTTATCCATTGTAATTTTAATCCAGAAAGTAAATTTGTTGTGAGATTAGGCTTAACTGGAAGTGCCCTTTTAAACCACGACAGTAGTCTATTCATAGTCACATCATACATGTCACATCAGTTTAATAGGCCGAACGAAATATTTAATGTGTTTCTGTTAAAAATAGGGAACACAAATAGGTTGGGATTTTTTATAAAATTGAATTTTGTGAGGCCATACAAAACAACTGCTCATGTTACAGACTAAAAAGATACTGGGGTAGGTAGGAAAATTTATTATAGAATATTTGTTCCTGGTAATCTACACATAATCCTAGTTTCACTACAAATGATCACAGTTTCTTTTATTTGGCCTAATTAATTTTTGTCAACAAGATGCTGGTACTGTACATGTGGACACCACAAACTACACATACATGTATATAGCACTACTACCGGTATTTTGGTTTCAAGAATTGTACCAGCATGCAGTGCAACTAGAAACAGGAAGTGTGTGCCCCGTAGTGGCCACAGTTTAAAGTTACAGGTTTTCCGGCTTCATTGCACAGCTTTGAATTTAAAGAAGTGAAACATATACGCGGCATATAAAGCTTCTTTGTGGGCATGATTTAATCTACAGAAACCTAAAATTTACGACAATGCTATAGGGGAAATACGCGGAAATGTTAATGAAACGAAACCATTGAATTTATTTAAGTGTTGCCAGTTTTATTAATTTATGGCTTGACACTTCAGTAAAATATAACAATATTCCCCATTAAAGCTGTTAGAATGCCATAGTTAATTTTCCCACCAAATTTTTTAGCAACATTTTATCTATATATTTTTTTTTGTGTTTATTCATAACCATTGGGCTATTCATCTTCATAATAAATTTTGAAAAAATATGGACATTTTTTTGTGTGTGAAAGTATGGTGATAAAAATGTTAATACTTTGGGGTTAATAGTTATCCAACTATATTGAGTTTAAACAAGATTTAATTGTTCCTTGTACTAGCAAATATGGTATACTGCAAAAAGCGTTCAAATACTTACACTATTTTATTTTCTGTGCCACGAAAAACCGTAAAAACGCATTACATACAAAACATTAAATTTTATGTGAAATCTTAAATTACAGCAAAAGTATGAGTACCTCAAGATCCTTGAAAATCATTTCTTCCTTGCAGTATTGGCAGAGTACAATACGCATCATGCACTCATTTTCAAGATGGCTGGCTAAATTACTCCTGACAACCATTTTATCGCATCCCTTTTTCATACACTGAATTAACTGCCAGTCACACATTTCATAATGCACCTAAGCAAAAAAAAATATCAATATATTACTGAAGGAGTGAAAAGGTATAATTGAAATTTGCATTTCCCACTTTGCAAATTCATATGCATGCATACACAGCATGTTGAGATTTGCAAATCTGTAAGCTACTATACCCTGACCAGTACATACACAGTCAAATGTTGTGATTGAGTGTATGGTAAAGTGAACTAAATGGTAAATTAGCTGGAGAATTAGAATTTAATGTGCCTGTGAAATGCCCACTTACATCTTTATGTTTTTGGTTTCTGTTAAAATTGCCCTCGAATGGACATTTGTAAAAAAAAAAAAAAAAAAAATCAGCTTTGAATAAAAATTGATTCTGATTGATTGTCACACCCCCTTCTTGCAACAGTTACATGTACGGCTTTCGGATTTTTCCTGAAGTGAAACTAAACGTCAGACAGAAAGGGGAAGCCATGCAAGTACCATGCACTAAATACCCTAAAAACTACTACAAGTACGCCAATGAAATCATGATTTTGTTGTATAAAATTGAAAACTGATTAAAGTCCAGTAACATCCCAAACGAAACATCTACCATGAATGTGTTTCAATGTTTAATAGACGATATCAATGAAAACAACCTAAACAAATGCTGCACGAAAATTCAATTTAAAAACAAGATTTGCAAATTGTTTTTTCCATTAGGAGTTTGTTACATAAATTAAAAATCTAATTTTACAAAAGAAGCTTGTTATCTTGCACATCGAATTCATTTATGAATTCATTTCTGTACTACATGAATCAACTTTTTGTTGCACTACAGGGTAATATTTTTCATCCAAGATGTGTCAAAATTTTAATGGAAGTTTATATTATAATTTAAATGTCAATAGACAATAAATTGAAACCTGAAGCATTTTCTGCAATTGTGTCTCTACCATGTCTACATTGTGACATGTTTCAAATTTTGATAAAGAAAACATGTTATGACATTTTCCAAAATTTGATAAAAAAAACAGTCAGAATAAATTCATATTGATTATGGGAAACCATACTCTAGCACCATCCTTAGCTGTCTTCGTAAAAAAACAGCTATGGAACAAAACAGCAACAACTATCAGTGTATTAGGTTACATTTTGTGTTCATTCTATATTCTGTATTCACCATTGGTTGCAAATTGTCTTTATTGTTTATTCATATTTGTTTTTGATTTGTTTTATATTTTTAGACTAGGTTTTCTTTTTCTTTTTAGATTATAGTTTTAAAATTTCTTTCTGTAAGACCCTTTTTATTCTTTCCTAAGGATTTTATGCGTCTAATAAAATATATAAAATATAATAATATATAAAATATAATAATAAAATATAATAATATATAAAATAAAATAATAATAATAAAATAATAATAATAATAATAATAATAATAATAATAATAAAATATAATAATATATAAAATATATAATATATATAACCAGGGGAATACTTGTATGCAAATTATTATTATGAAGAGCCTAGTTTTGAAATGCAATAAATGACATTGACTAAACAACAACTTTCAAACTAAATTTTGTTGATTAAAATATTTATTTTGTCCTCAGATATATAAACTATGATAATATTGTTACCACCCTTACAAAAAGACTTTCTATTGAATTCTACCGAATTGTATAGATTTTCTACAGAAGTTTTGTAAATTTCCATACAATTTCTATAGAAAACTAATTTCTTATACATATTGTATTCAATTCCATAAAAATTCAATAGAAAAGGGGCAAAAACTCTACAGAAGTTTTTCATAAGAGTATTAAGTGATTTTGGACATCTTGATAACAATTAAGGTAGAGATGCAGTTTATTTGTGAATTTCAATCAAAAATATTTTTTTTCGTTTTTTAATTAGATTTTTATCTAAAGAACATTCTGTGAAAATTTGACCAATGAATTCTTATTAGAACACCGTTAAAATTGCTGGTTATTTTCTGATTAAAAATAAAAAACACTCACACGTGGCAATGTTTATGTCCAATTGCCTAATTTGCATGAGTAATCAAATAACAGGACCTTTGATTGACAATATGCAAATCGAGATTGTACGGGTCATTCAATTCACGCGCATGTGCAATTATTCTCAAATCAGTTATCGCTCGCTAGCAAACCAAACATTATATTTCCTCAGCGTTTTTTCCTAATTTTTATCATTACATTATGCGTGGTGTGAAAAGAAAGAGAGGTAGAAAGAAGATTCAGATGATTTCTATGTCGGAAGAGGCAAAAGCTACACTGAAGGCATCAGCCCGCCGAACGAAAAACAAAATCGATGTGAGCGTCCAAACGTGACTTTCCCTGAAGGCGTGAATCCGAGTTTCTGATTGACTGAGAGATTTTATTTTAAATAATTGTTCTCAAAAAATAAACTGAGCATGTGAAGAATAATTTAACATTGTTTACAGTGATAACAGCTCATTGTCGAAACGAAGCTTACCCATTCACGCTAGTCACAATAAACATCATACTCTTGAATAGGCGTCAATGACTACGGTAAAACTTAGACTCTATTTTAGGCATCAGGAATGATTGAAATGTCCGAAAATGACGCCAAAATACACCTTAAAAGTCCTATTTTAAGTTTTTCTAAATCCCATCCCGAATTTACGGCAGAATCTGGTCCCTAAAATAAGGGACACGTGAGCTTTGATTCTAACCGGATATATTGCACTGGGTCGGGAAGATACAAACTTTCCGATCATTCGCAAGTTTTGCTAGGTGGTGCGAGACAGCTTTGTTTGCAACCGGACGAACTCCGTTTAATTCAATGAAGCAAACAACTGACAATGCTAAATTAAATTGCAGAGGTACGCTAAAATTAATTGAAAACAAGCAAATAATTTCAATGAAAAATAAATCACAGAGAGAGGTAACTTGATACATTAACAACTCTTTTGACGCGCTGACCGCTTCTCCGCGTCTGATGTTTTGTTTTCCTTGTCATAATACTTACTGATTGATGATTTTGTTTTGATTTTTGAGTTTTTTAGCTTGCAACTCGGCCACGACCTTTGCTTTTTCCGTGAAAAATGGGGAAGTTTACGTCAATTTGACGGACATTCCATTTTATTTTAAACTAACGAACACACTGTTTAGCACTCCTATTTTTTTCATTTGCTGATTTCTATTCAGAAAAATTCGACCGCTCGAAAATGCACCTTAATTTTGCACTCTTAAAACATGTCAAATTTCCAACACAAATTATTTAAAACTGGTCGAAATTTTAAAAACTTTTACGTTAGGAGCTGGAGCTCTCTTCTTGCAGGCGACCGTCGCCGGTAGTACAAAAGCATGTTTTGTACGTACATCCGTGCGCTGATTGTATGCGACTGTAGAAAATCCCTGAATAAGGCGTTACCAAAATGGAAAAAATAAAAAAATTGCCTTCTTAAAAAACGAACAGAATTCAAATATTTCTTTTAACAAATATGTTGCAGTGGGAAAAATGGGATTGGAAACGCTGAACAAAACTTCTGTGCCTCGCGTTTCGATTCTAGGATTACGCGATTATTCATTATTGTGCGTTCGCTTCCTGGAGTTGGTCCTCAATACTACATAAAAATCATCGAGGATAAATAATTTAATATCCCACTTTGTACTCTTCACGGTAAACCACAGGCTCTGAAATACTCGTAGATTTTTTATTGAAAATACATCGAAGAGAAGCCATGATGTTTTGATCGCGATAAAAGGTCACCTTCCTAGGACCGCCCCCTGTTTAATAATTCATGAGATGACGTAATGTTTACTGGGGCATTGACACGTGTTTTTACCGACCCCACCAAAACACTGGTATGAATGACGTGTTTCTGATTTATATATTCAAGAGCAGTTGTTCTGGTCCAACGATTTTACATAAAATGTCTATGTCTATACATTAACTTTCAATTTCAATAGTCTAGAAAGTATGACAAAGCAGTAATACCCGGTTTAACGCGCAAATATGCAAATTAGCCTTTTTCTCGTCTTCTATTTTTGGTGAATTCTTGGGTTTTAATTTAAAATAGCTGATAGACGCTTTGGCCAATTGCCTCGAAAATTTCACACATTATTGACAAGGTGTTCCCCCTTCAAAATGCGTCCGGACAGTTTATTACGGCGAGTGGAACAAAAATAACAAGTCCGCAATTAACATGGATATATAAATTATGCAAAAATAGAAAAGAGTGAACTTTGAAGTCATGCTGTGCGACTTTGAAAGCCGTTAGAGAGATGAGTGGACGCATTTGAATTAGTAGTATACCAAGGTATCCAGTGATGTAATTTTACCCACAAACGGACTTGAAGTTTTTAAGCTAATTTTTTTTAAACCACTTTTGTCCAAAAAAGCATATTTTTGACCCAAAATCAAAAACGCATTCTGGATATTTAAAATAAAGACAAGTTTTACAAAGTTTGTATAATAAGCTTTCAGAAAATATATAACATGTTGGATATATAATACCATCTTCATTGTCTAATTACTCAATTAAAAAGCAAGCCAAATAAACTGCATCTCTACCTTAAATGTATCACAAGCCTCTGAGATTAAGCATATTTGTATATAAGACATTCACTGAATTAGGGGGCATTGCTTGACTTTGAAGGTCAGTTATATTGTTAAAATGTTTGTCTGAGGGATAAGACCATCTAGTGCTCTCAAAAGAAAATAGGTGGGAAGGTTAGAGCAGAAGCTCTAATTTTAATATATCATATTTTTAGCTGAAACAATTTCTGAATTTTTAGCTTGTTCTAGGAGTGATCTTTACATATTTCCAAAGTGGGAATGCAAATTTTAATATCAGAATTAATAATATATTTTATATTATATATATCATGTAAATGATGTATCATTTTGATTAAAAACAAAGTAGATAAAACCCACTTCCGCAGGGCAAGTCATCCTTACCTCATAATCTTGAAACTTTCCTTTCCACAGACATCCCTCATTTGGACATTTTACAGACAAGGAACGTAATTCACGCTTGATGGCATTGTCTGCAAAAATCTGAAATGTAAAATTAATTTTGAGTTATTAAAATGAATTGAAAACAACAACAACAAAACATTAAAAACAAGTGCATCGAGATATGTTCCCTAATGTCCAATGTACTGTAAAGCATGTTGAAATAGCTATAGATGCCAATTCAGCGAATTTGACTAAATGCATGAAAAACTTAGCCTAAAGCTAAAGTGTCATTAATCACATTGTAAAAATTATACTTCATTTTTTATTTGCGACATATATTTAACAGCAAGACTGTGAATTAGCTAAATCAGCTAAAATACCATGCTAGCTAAAAAGACATATTTCACACTATGTACCAAGTTTGAATGAAATCCATGAATGCATGACTAAGACTGGTTCATGATGGAAAAAATGCTTGATTTTGATGAATTTTAAAGCATTAAGATGGCCGCCAATTGGCCATCTTGAGCAAATGATTGGCATAATTGTCTTACAATGATGTAAGTTTTAATGCAATTGGCCTAGGCATGTCTTCTATAAAGCTCCTGTTTCCAAACTTTGTTCTGACAAGAACTATAACAATTCTTGAGACCGAAAATTATATATGGATATGTATTGGTGGACAAGTCTCCATTAATGCCATATCAGGATATGTATTGGTGGACAAGTCTCCATTAATGCCATATATGGATATGTAATGGTGGATAAATCTCTATTAATGCCATATCAAGATATGTATTGGTGGATAAGTCTTCATTAATGCCATATATAGATAAGTATTGGTGGATAAATCTATATTAATGACATATCAGGATATGTATTGGTGGATAAGTCTTCATTAATGCCATATATGAATATGTATTGGTGGATAAGTCTTCATTAATGCCATATATAGATATGTATTGGTGGATAAGTCTCCATTAATGCCATATCAGGATATGTATTGGTGGATAAGTCTCCATTAATGCCATATAAGGATATGTATTGGTGGATAAGTCTCCATTAATGCCATATCAGGATATGTATTGGTGGACAAGTCTCCATTAATGCCATATATAGATATGTATTGGTGGATAAATCTCCATTAATGCCATATAAGGATATGTATTGGTGGACAAGTCTCCATTAATGCCATATATGGATATGTAATGGTGGATAAATCTCTATTAATGCCATATCAGGATATGTATTGGTGGATAAGTCTTCATTAATGCCATATATAGATATGTATTGGTGGATAAGTCTTTATTAATGCCATACAAGGATATGTATTGGTGGATAAGTCTCCATTAATGCCATTTAAGGATATGCAATGGTGGATAAGTCGCCATTAATGCCACATCAGGATATGTATTGGTGGATAAGTCTCCATTAATGCCATATAATGATATATATTGGTGGATAAGTCTCCATTAATGCCATATCAGGATATATATTGGTAGATAAGTCTCCATTAATGCCATATCAGAATATGTATTGGTGGATAAGTCTCCATTAATGCCATATAATGATATATATTGGTGGATAAGTCTCCATTAATGCCATATATGGATATGTATTGGTGGATAAGTCTCCATTAATGCCATATAATGATATATATTGGTGGATAAGTCTCCATCAATGCCATATCAGGATATGTATTAGTGGATAAGTCACCATTAATGCCATATATGAATATGTATTGGTGGATAAGTCTTCATTAATGCCATATAATGATATATATTGGTGGATAAGTCTCCATTAATGCCATATCAGGATATGTATTAGTGGATAAGTCACCATTAATGCCATATATGAATATGTAATGGTGGATAAGTCTTCATTAATGCCATATATGAATATGTAATGGTGGATAAGTCTCCATTAATGCCATATCAGGATATGTATTAGTGGATAAGTCACCATTAATGCCATATATATGAATATGTAATGGTGGATAAGTCTCCATTAATGCCATATATGAATATGTAATGGTGGATAAGTCTCCATTAATGCCATATCAGGATATGTATTAGTGGATAAGTCACCATTAATGCCATATAAGGATATGTATTGGTGGATAAGTCTCCATTAATGCCATATAAGGATATGTAATGGTGGATAAGTCTCCATTAATGCCATATATGAATATGTATTGGTGGATAAGTCTCCATTAATGCCATATAAGGATATGTATTGGTGGATAAGTCTCCATTAATGCCATATAAGGATATGTATTGGTGGATAAGTCTCCATTAATGCCATATAAGAATATGTAATGGTGGATAAGTCTCCATTAATGCCATATAAGGATATGTATTGGTGGATAAGTCACCATTAATGCCATATAAGGATATGTATTGGTGGATAAGTCTCCATTAATGCCATATAAGAATATGTAATGGTGGATAAGTCTCCATTAATGCCATATAAGGATATGTATTGGTGGATAAGTCTCCATTAATGCCATATAAGAATATGTATTGGTGGATAAGTCACCATTAATGCCATATAAGGATATGTATTGGTGGATAAGTCTCCATTAATGCCATATAAGGATATGTATTGGTGGATAAGTCACCATTAATGCCATATAAGGATATGTATTGGTGGATAAGTCTCCATTAATGCCATATAAGAATATGTAATGGTGGATAAGTCTCCATTAATGCCATATATGAGTATGTATTGGTGGATAAGTCTCCATTAATGCCATATAATGATATATATTGGTGGATAAGTCTCCATTAATGCCATATCAGGATATGTATTAGTGGATAAGTCACCATTAATGCCATATATGAATATGTATTGGTGGATAAGTCTCCATTAATGCCATATATGGATATGTATTGGTGGATAAGTCTCCATTAATGCCATATAATGATATATATTGGTGGATAAGTCTCCATCAATGCCATATCAGGATATGTATTAGTGGATAAGTCACCATTAATGCCATATATGAATATGTATTGGTGGATAAGTCTTCATTAATGCCATATAATGATATATATTGGTGGATAAGTCTCCATTAATGCCATATCAGGATATGTATTAGTGGATAAGTCACCATTAATGCCATATATGAATATGTAATGGTGGATAAGTCTTCATTAATGCCATATATGAATATGTAATGGTGGATAAGTCTCCATTAATGCCATATCAGGATATGTATTAGTGGATAAGTCACCATTAATGCCATATATGAATATGTAATGGTGGATAAGTCTCCATTAATGCCATATATGAATATGTAATGGTGGATAAGTCTCCATTAATGCCATATCAGGATATGTATTAGTGGATAAGTCACCATTAATGCCATATAAGGATATGTATTGGTGGATAAGTCTCCATTAATGCCATATAAGGATATGTAATGGTGGATAAGTCTCCATTAATGCCATATATGAATATGTATTGGTGGATAAGTCTCCATTAATGCCATATAAGGATATGTATTGGTGGATAAGTCTCCATTAATGCCATATAAGGATATGTATTGGTGGATAAGTCTCCATTAATGCCATATAAGAATATGTAATGGTGGATAAGTCTCCATTAATGCCATATAAGGATATGTATTGGTGGATAAGTCACCATTAATGCCATATAAGGATATGTATTGGTGGATAAGTCTCCATTAATGCCATATAAGAATATGTAATGGTGGATAAGTCTCCATTAATGCCATATAAGGATATGTATTGGTGGATAAGTCTCCATTAATGCCATATAAGAATATGTATTGGTGGATAAGTCACCATTAATGCCATATAAGGATATGTATTGGTGGATAAGTCTCCATTAATGCCATATAAGGATATGTATTGGTGGATAAGTCACCATTAATGCCATATAAGGATATGTATTGGTGGATAAGTCTCCATTAATGCCATATAAGAATATGTAATGGTGGATAAGTCTCCATTAATGCCATATATGAGTATGTATTGGTGGATAAGTCTCCATTAATGCCATATAATGATATATATTGGTGGATAAGTCTCCATTAATGCCATATCAGGATATGTATTAGTGGATAAGTCACCATTAATGCCATATATGAATATGTATTGGTGGATAAGTCTCCATTAATGCCATATATGAATATGTATTGGTGGATAAGTCTCCATTAATGCCATATAATGATATATATTGGTGGATAAGTCTCCATTAATGCCATATATGGATATGTATTGGTGGATAAGTCGCCATTAATGCCATATAATGATATATATTGGTGGATAAGTCTCCATCAATGCCATATCAGGATATGTATTAGTGGATAAGTCACCATTAATGCCATATAAGGATATGTATTGGTGGATAAGTCTTCATTAATGCCATATAAGGATATGTATTGGTGGATAAGTCTTCATTAATGCCATATAATGATATATATTGGTGGATAAGTCTCCATCAATGCCATATCAGGATATGTATTAGTGGATAAGTCACCATTAATGCCATATAAGGATATGTATTGGTGGATAAGTCTTCATTAATGCCATATAATGATATGTATTGGTGGATAAGTTTCCATTAATGCCATATATGAATATGTAATGGTGGATAAGTCTTCATTAATGCCATATATGAATATGTAATGGTGGATAAGTCTCCATTAATGCCATATCAGGATATGTATTAGTGGATAAGTCACCATTAATGCCATATATGAATATGTAATGGTGGATAAGTCTCCATTAATGCCATATATGAATATGTAATGGTGGATAAGTCTCCATTAATGCCATATCAGGATATGTATTAGTGGATAAGTCACCATTAATGCCATATAAGGATATGTATTGGTGGATAAGTCTCCATTAATGCCATATAAGGATATGTAATGGTGGATAAGTCTCCATTAATGCCATATATGAATATGTATTGGTGGATAAGTCTCCATTAATGCCATATAAGGATATGTATTGGTGGATAAGTCTCCATTAATGCCATATAAGGATATGTATTGGTGGATAAGTCTCCATTAATGCCATATAAGAATATGTAATGGTGGATAAGTCTCCATTAATGCCATATAAGGATATGTATTGGTGGATAAGTCACCATTAATGCCATATAAGGATATGTATTGGTGGATAAGTCTCCATTAATGCCATATAAGAATATGTAATGGTGGATAAGTCTCCATTAATGCCATATAAGGATATGTATTGGTGGATAAGTCTCCATTAATGCCATATAAGAATATGTATTGGTGGATAAGTCACCATTAATGCCATATAAGGATATGTATTGGTGGATAAGTCTCCATTAATGCCATATAAGGATATGTATTGGTGGATAAGTCACCATTAATGCCATATAAGGATATGTATTGGTGGATAAGTCTCCATTAATGCCATATAAGAATATGTAATGGTGGATAAGTCTCCATTAATGCCATATATGAGTATGTATTGGTGGATAAGTCTCCATTAATGCCATATAATGATATATATTGGTGGATAAGTCTCCATTAATGCCATATCAGGATATGTATTAGTGGATAAGTCACCATTAATGCCATATATGAATATGTATTGGTGGATAAGTCTCCATTAATGCCATATATGAATATGTATTGGTGGATAAGTCTCCATTAATGCCATATAATGATATATATTGGTGGATAAGTCTCCATTAATGCCATATATGGATATGTATTGGTGGATAAGTCTCCATTAATGCCATATAATGATATATATTGGTGGATAAGTCTCCATCAATGCCATATCAGGATATGTATTAGTGGATAAGTCACCATTAATGCCATATAAGGATATGTATTGGTGGATAAGTCTTCATTAATGCCATATAAGGATATGTATTGGTGGATAAGTCTTCATTAATGCCATATAATGATATATATTGGTGGATAAGTCTCCATCAATGCCATATCAGGATATGTATTAGTGGATAAGTCACCATTAATGCCATATAAGGATATGTATTGGTGGATAAGTCTTCATTAATGCCATATAATGATATATATTGGTGGATAAGTCTCCATCAATGCCATATCAGGATATGTATTAGTGGATAAGTCACCATTAATGCCATATAAGGATATGTATTGGTGGATAAGTCTTCATTAATGCCATATATGAATATGTATTGGTGGATAAGTCTCCATTAATGCCATATAATGATATATATTGGTGGATAAGTCTCCATTAATGCCATATCAGGATATGTAATGATGGATAAGTCTCCATTAATGCCATATCAGGATATGTAATGGTGGATAAGTCTCCATTAATGCCATATAAAGATATGTATTGGTGGATAAGTCTCCATTAATGCCATATAAGAATATGTATTGGTGAACAAGTCTCCATTAATGCCATATAAGAATATGCATTGGTGGACAAGTCTCCATTAATGCCATATAAGGATATGTATTGGTGGATAAGTTTCCATTAATGCCATATAAGGATATGTACTGGTGGATAAATCTCCATTAATGCCATATAAGGATATGTATTGGTGGATAAATCTCCATTAATGCCATATAAGGATATGTATTGGTGGATAAGTTTCCATTAATGCCATATATGGATATGTAATGGTGGATAAGTCTTCATTTAATAATGCCATATAAGGATATGTATTGGTGGATAAATCTATATTAAGGTAGAAGCCTACTCATAAATTTAAAAACCCAGAATTTATTCATTTTGCAATAAAATGTACTACAAGATAATATAAGGATATTGACCTAAAAAAAGTTGGGGATCACCAGCCTTTTTTTCGAGAAATTGATGGTTGTATTTTAGTGGAAAGTCGCCATTTTGACACTATTATAACACTTTTACCACAGGTTCCTATGGCACAGATATTATACAATATCTCAAAATCTAGCCTGGTGACATAGGCTGAAAAAATCATATATTGTTAATGAAGGAGTACTTTTTGTTGTTCTTAATTATATAAAAAATCTGGGTTTTAAAAAGTGTTAAAAAATGCAATTTTTCTTTAACACTGTTCTATGGAATTGTTCTAAAAATAGCAATTTTCAAAAAATATTAAGACAAGTTTCTCAAAAAGCATAACTGTAACACACAAAATAAAGCTATTTCATTGTACCATAGGACATTAGCTTCCTGATTGTACATAATAAACTAATGAACATTGCGATGCGATTTATGACCAATTTTGTCAAAAATTATGACAAGGCTTCTACCTTAATGCCATATAAGTAAAACATCTGACATTTAAATCGACTTATTTTCTTTGAATGTTGATTCAAGACAGGTGCAGAATTCTCAGCTTTAATTCAGTCATTAATTAATTAATTAATTAATACATAAATTATCATCAGTCTACATCTGACTATGTATTATTTATAGTTTAAAAATAGTGTTTCATGTGAAAGTGAAACAAAATGACTCACATGGGAAACCATATTTTCTAAGAATATGTTTCACTCTGACTCATTGAAATATGACTCAGTTTGACCAGCAGGAACTGACACAACATTCATTAATTGTAAGTACATATGCTACTGCATGTATAATACCTAAAAATAGCCTAAATATACCGGTACATTATAAAACTATTTTGGTGTGTGAACATACATATTAGCTGGAAAACAAATTGTTTTAGGCGAGGGTTCTTCGAACCCGCCTATTCACATAGTTCATACCCACCATAGACTCCGGTCAGTCAAAATGACTATTTTGAACTGTAGGCATTAATCAGCGATTCTGCCGGTGACGGAGAGATAGAATCCAGGTCAGGGGAAGCCCCATGACCTCAAGATTCTTTTACCCCTTACATCACGAACCCACGTGACCGAGGCCACCTGGCAACGCCACAGGTAGCCGTCCATCACTCTGGTTCCTCTTAGGACTTAGACCAACGCGACGGAAAGAGTGGGGAGGTTGGGGGGGACCCGGAGTCTATGGTGGGTATGAACTATGTGAATAGGCGGGTTCAAAGAACCCTCGCCTAAATTCACTACGTTCAATTACCCACCATAGACTCCGGTCAGTCAAAATGACTATTTTGAACTGTAGGCAGAGTCAGACACCGATAGGTGGCGGGTTTTTCCGAGCAAACAGAAAAAAAAAGGAGAATGATGAAAGACTTTCCCCCAGTCCGGGATGAAAAACAAACCCAAAGACCTAAGTTAAGACCCAAGAAGGGTGGGTGTCTTACCTTGCCTGTGCTGTCCCGGAAGCAAGAAGCCAATGCTGCTGTGGTGACAGGGTTCGGTGTGCCCGAGAAAGCTAGACCCAAGCCGAACTTGGGGGTGATAAGCTTGAAGTAGGACCGAAACAGTTCGCATGAGGGCGTAGGTCGACAGAAGCGAAACCTGTGAGCTTCCAGGAAGTGCTAGTGGAACAGACAATCTGCCCGCAAAAATGCAGAGACTGACTTATCGCCTATGCGCAGAGACCCCTGCAGTCGTTCAGGCTGGGTCAGCAAACAAGGCCTGACCCGCTACGACGGGGCCTAACCTGAAGAGACCCTGCTCAGTAGATTGGGTGTCTCCTAGGTAGTAGTTGATGAAGACGTTCTGCGTTCTCCAGAAGCCTGCCCTCAGAATGTGTTTGAGGGGGGCACCTGACGCTAGCGCTAGTGAGTTAGTAATCGCACAGACCTCATGTTCTTGTACTTGGTGTCTCTGCAAGGTCTGTGTTGAGGAGGATAGTGTATTATAGACCTCCAGTACAGTCGCAGTAATCCACCTGGGGATGAAAGTCGGGGAAACCGGCTTATCCCGCTTGTCAGGGCCGTAACACAAAAACATGTGTTTGGTTCCCCGTCTAGAAAACCTGGTACGATTCTCGTAGCAACTCAGCGCTCGGACCGGGCAGAGAAGCAACTCCTCCTGATCTTCCGGACTGACAATATTTGCCAGCCGGGGGATGACGATCGGTTGAGGATCGTGTCCTGGGATTTGGTTCTTGGCGAGAACCCGATTCGTGTCTTAGTACAACTTGATCGCCCATAAAAGCGGCACAACCGTCCGCAAAGGATAGTGCGCGCCTAGCTTTGACCGGCGCCTACCTGAGGCGAGGGCCAGTAGGAAGACTATTTTCCACCTCAAAAAATTGAGTGGTGCTGATTGGAGAGGCTCAAAAGGCGGTCTGCTTAGAGCGGACAACACAGCCGACAAGTCCCAGATGGGCAGTTCCCTTGCATGTGGTTTCAGCGTCTGGAAAGCAGTAAATAGTCTCCTAATAGTAGGATAATCGGTTAGTCTTGTTCCCGTACGTTTGAATGGTGGGGCACAAGGCCGACCTGTAGCCAACGATCGCCGCGTAGGACAAACCCACTTCGTCAAACAGGTGGACGAAGGAGCCTGCTACCTGGCCAATAGAGGGATGGTATCGATCAATCTCCCTTCCGCTACACTAACCAGTGTATGCTCGCAGCCTAGAAATGTAGGCTGTATTGGTGGAATCCCAGTTCGCCCTGGCCAGAACGTTGGCAGCCCGCTCAGATAAAGCTTTCGTATGGGCGGGTCTAATGAGAGCCTCTATGCGGGTAAGTGATACCCGCTGGGCTCGTGGTAGTGCGCCGTCTGGTGGGGACGGCATGTCCGGTAAGTCCGGAAGCACTGCTGGTGTTTCGACTATCGTTTCCGACAGAAGTGGAAACTAGGCCCTGTTCGGCCAATTGGGTGCAACCAATGATAATATGCAGGTGTGCACCTGTCGAAGTCTTCTCCGGTGCCCGGTGGACTAGCGGGAAGGGAGGAAAAGCGTACACAACTAAGTGGATCCGGGGGGTAGCAAAGCGACCCTGGCCCAGGCTCCTGGAGTCAGCAGGAGAGTTACGTACGTCGGGAGCTTGGTGTTCCGGGGTGCGGCAAACAGTCTAACCTTGGACCGTCCACAGCCGAAACAGCCTGGAGGCTACCCACTGGGGTATCAGCCACTCCGTGTTCTGGAGACGGAGTCGCCCTGAAAGGGCGTCGCCAGACTGTTCCTCACCCGTGGAAGGTGGTGTGCGGTTAGCTCCCCATTGTATTCCAGGCACCAAAGGAGGATTTTGCTCCGCTAGGACTGACAACGATGGGGAATGCGTCCCCCCCTCCTTCTTGAAGGAGACCACCGCTGCGTTGTCTGTGCGGAGCAGGACTCTGTGGTCTCGAACTACGGGTAGAAAGCGTGGTAGTGCTAATTGTACACTGCTCACAGTTCGAGCCGGTTGATATGGTGGTCCCAAAACTATGCGGGAGCCATATCTTTGGGCTTATTCGTCCAATAGATGCACTCCCCAACCCTGGGGGGGGGCATTTGTTACCAGAGTCATGCCTGCGGCGAGCGGGTCCAAGGGGGCCCCTCTGCCCGAGGTTGGTCAGTGACGACCACCAGGGCAGGGCTTCCTTCACTTGGTCCGAGATCAAAACCCGCCTATCTAGTTCCCATAGAAGAGCTCGGCGATATAACAAGTGTTATACCGGGCGGCTGCGTAGTGCGGCCTGGGGAACGACCCTTCGAACGGAGGTCATCATTCCGATGATCCGCATTAGTTCACGGAGGGACATCGAGGGAACGCTGACTAGGCATTCGGCTAGGCTGCTTAGCGCTAAGCAATATGCTTGAAATAGCTAAGCCAAGCTTACCTCTGTGTCAAAACTCCATGCCCAGGGACACCAACTGCGCGTTGGCTCGAGGTGGGACTTGTCGATTTACTAACGAGCCCAGCTGGTGAAGTAAATCCTGTGTTAGCCTGATGCGTTTGGCTATTACCCCTTGCCCGGGTTGTTGGTATCCAGTAGTCTGGTGAAGCAGCAGCACTACCTGTTTCATCCCTCTGGTGAACACGCAAGGCGCTGTGCCTAACCCGAACGGAGGGGGGGCACCGAAGTTCAAATACTTAGCCCAGCTGGGCGATTCGAAGGAGATGGCAACTCGCTAGGTGCATCGGTACGTGCAGGTAGGCCCCGCTTAAATCTAGCGGGGCTAGCCAGTCAAAACGGTGGATGGAGAGAAGAACCCTGAATGGTGTCTCCATGTAGAAACCGATTGAGGGGCACGTACTGATTCAGTCTGTCTAGGTCGAAAACTGGACGCCTGCCACTTGTAGATTTGGTACTACGAACACATTTGGGTAGAAGCCTGGACTTAGTTCCGGCTGATGTACCCTGTGTATGGCGTCTTTCCCCAGCAAACTGCTACTTCCTGTCTGATTGCTCCCGCCTTGCGGGAGTCCCCTGGCAGTGCCCAACAGGGGAGACACTGACGGGGGGAAGTGGCGATTTCAGCGGTATGCCGTAAATGGATGTCACCACCTGGGAAGGTCCAGGGGTCGTTCACCCGCCGTCTCCAAACCGGACTACACCGGCGCAATCTGTGTACGACAGGGATGTGTGGCCATGTGTTCGGCAGTTGCAAGGGGGGAGGGTGCTCCCTTCCCCCATGAGGCGAGTTCCCCAAGGCCTGAAGTAGTCACTAAGTTGTGACCTGGCCACTCACCGAACACGTGCCTGTCTCCCCCGGTTGCAGAGGTGAGCGTCAAACATGCTTCCCCTGCTGCCGGGTAGACATCCGCCCAGAGAGGGTGAGGAGCCACCACCTGGCTCTTACCTCCCTGGGGGCACGCCACTACCCTTCCCTCCCATGGAAGGGTATAAGCGCTTGCCTCCTGGCTGACTCTGGCTAGCGGGCAACACCCTAGGGCGTTGTGTTTTCTGTGCTTGGGGTGCCCTCCGCTTGCCCATGACAGGACCAACTGGCTAGCGGATTCAATCTGAACCCTCTGGTTCATTGCACTCCGAAGCTCCGAGACTGTACCCACCATTCCCTGAACAAAGAGGGTGGAGGGTATCCAGTCTGCGTCACTGAGGTGGGGACGTACCCCGGCTCAGCTTGTCAGCGAAAACACATGCGTCTAAGGCCGGGTCTCGTAGCACAGTAGTGGCCCTGGCCAAGCGAGCCAGGCAACACTAGGGGGTGTCGCACGTAGATGTGCGGTGGCCCACCAGTAAAAATGTCGCCTGGTCTAGGAGGCTGGTGCGTTCTGCCTCCAAGGTCACCAGAGTGCTGGGCACGCATAATAATGCGCTCAAGCAACTCTGCCCTCAGGGCTAGATGGGTCGTCCTCAATTGGCAAAGACACACATGGAACGCGGCTATCCCCCTTTGCCCGGTTTGCCAAATTCATGGTACCGGGGTCTGGGGAAGGAGCCTTGGAATCCGGTTGGGGGTGTTTTGGTCTCATCCCACGCTATGGGGTCTGATCCCGAAATACACCGACCGGGTAGCGTTTGGTCCAGTGGGAAATGTTGCCCAACGTTATCCCCACCCGGGGGCCTTAAGCATTACATCCTCCGCGGCTGACCAACGCTGCCCATCAACACCGTTTGCGTGCTCTGCGCCCCACTCCGCACTCAGACGGACAGGGGAGAGATGTGCCGACGGGGTTGCTTTGGATCCCGACGCCCGTGATCCCATAAGCGTTGAAGCAACCTTAGGTGGTCGCTTTAGGATCAAGGGTGGGGGTATATACATCGTATCACTGGGATCGATGATACTCCGCCTCACCCCAAAAGCGTGGCTCACCGAGTCATATAGATGGAAGACTCTGAGGGACCGCCCGGAGTACCGGCTGTATCCAACGCAAGTGAACTGCGTCTCCTCTAACTTAAAATATGTGAGAGGGAGCGTGTTCGACTGTGCGTCTCATGACAGGGTCAGTTCCCTCTGGGGACGCCCGTGGGCCGGTAAGAAAGGAGTCAAAACCCACAGCGGGGACCGGACACAAGGATAAATTCGTTACCGTTGTACCGTTACCGCGTGACGAACCCTAGCTGGCTGAAAGTGGGGGGGTCAACGCGTGCCCTGCCCTGAAAGCCCTGTCCCGAGATCGGAGACTTGGCTGCCAGCACCCCGTTGGCATTCAGTGCCCGCGGATCCAGAGAAGGACCGGTGCAATTAGCCTGAGCCTCGGCCACCCTCCAAAATAGTGGGAGAGCCGTGACTGGGAACGGGGGGTTCCCCGGAAGAAACGTGTTTGAATGCAAACATGCTTTCGTGCCTCTTCCTGCTTGCCCACCGAGGGGACACAGTGGAGACAGCTCGCTCCGACTGCGTCTGATCTACCCGGCCTGCCAGGGACGCAATTGCCCCGACAGTCCTTCGACCAAAGCCCTCAACTCGGAGGCAAACCCGGTGCCGTGCGAGGAAGGGTCCACAAAGAGACCTGCAACGGGCCCCATAGGAGGAAAGCCTCCAGGGGCACAGCCTCGCTGCAGCCGGTAAAATCGGGTAAACCACCGCCTGAAAAAAACAGACTGTGAGGATGCCCTCCGATCAGCGGAGGAGACCGAGAAAAATATCGGTACCTCCACCGTCGGGCCTCTTACTCGACGTCCCGGTACATGAAGTACCAGTAGCCGAGCGTGAGGACTTTCCACTCATGCAAAACACGCAACTCACTTTAACCATGGATGTACTTAGTACATCCATGCTTTAACCGATTTGTTTACTGGACGCGCGACCTTGCTGTGACGCGGTCATGCAGTCTCAGCGATCTTGATGGCTCTGAAAGAAAATCTCAGGCCTAAGAACTCCAGTGAAAAAAACACGCTTTCACGCAAAAACCCCGAAACCCGCACGTAGCTACGACAAAGTATCTCGGATGCGGTTTCTATGCTGGTAAATTCTGAATATAACCACTGCACGGTCGACTCGAAACACGAGGAGACCGGAAAGAAAAACGGCAGCGAGCCCTGGTGCTGTCATTACACCTATATATTGCTAAATACATTAAAAATAAAAGACGACATGCATGAGGGAAACGAATTACAGTTGTAAAAGGTGCCGCCATGAAATCAACATGTGACTACGTAGTGGCGCCGGATTTTGATTTCTTTGCTGTGAAAAATACTACACACAAAGGGGAAAACGACACGAGGGTAAAAAAAGACAAGGAAAACTTATCCTACCAGCTACCATGTCGGATGCCGAGCAGCGGCAACAACCCAAGCTATAAATCCGGACAGGAAAAAAAAAAAGCAGGCGATCCAGCAGAGCTCGCTAAATTTCATCTCCACTCGAGGCGGAGAGAAATTAAGAGTGATGGACGGCTACCTGTGGCGTTGCCAGGTGGCCTCGGTCACGTGGGTTCGTGACGTAAGGGGTAAAAGAATCTTGAGGTCATGGGTCTAAAGTCATAGTTGCTGTCGACATAGGAAGTAAAGTAAGCAAATAACACCGAATAAACGGCAAGGTAAAGACTATGTCTAATTATAGTAAACACGTACTGCGTGCGTGACTCGAACCGGCGCTCGCGTACGGCACCTAATCGCCTAGCTTCACGCCACTACACGTCTTCCCCTCGGCCGGTGGCATAGTCATAGTCTTTACCTTGCCGTTTATTCGGTGTTATTTGCTTACTTGAGGTCATGGGGCTTCCCCTGACCTGGATTCTATCTCTCCGTCACCAGCAGAATCGCTGATTAATGCCTACAGTTCAAAATAGTCATTTTGACTGACCGGAGTCTATGGTGGGTAATTGAACGTAGTGAATTTCACTTTCAAACACACAAACACAGGATGTTGAGACTACATAATTCCGACTATAACAATTCAACATCTCAAACTAAACCACAAAAGAACTTTCACTTTCTCATAATTAAGGAGGGGTGGACAATTTTGCAACAAAAGAGAAGAGAAAAAAAACATATTGCATGCCAGGTGATGTAGGATAATAGAAATAACATACGCCACCATAGATCTTTACAGAAAAAATGTGTAGGGAAATTTACAAGTCCAAGAATACAAAAAAATGACTGACAAAACAATTCATTAAAAACAACAACAAAAAACAATTGACAAGTACTCTACACTGTATCAAAATCAGTAATAGAAAAATATAATGTACTACGTGGTATCCATGAATAACACCGCGAAACAAATCGCACTGATTATACTAGTTAGATATAGGACATATCAAACCAAAGAGTGGAGAAGAAGTCCTATTATTTGCATAATGGCCGACAGACGGACGGCAATGGCGGATGAAAATACTCTCACAGTAAAGCTGATGAATCTTAATTCTTCTAAAATAGCAGTTACATATTGTCAGAGCTTAATGATGTGACTGGACAAACTGACAATTATATAATCATAGGCGGTCTGAGGCGTACATTCCTATAACCAATCCAATTTGAATAAACATGTTTGTTTTCCTTTAAAGGGTTGTGGTCGTCGCAATAAGGAAATCAACATACATACAACATGCATGTAAAATACATTGTTTATATGAACTACGTATACGCTGCGAGATGACCATCACCCTTCAACTCCGGTGTAAACTAAAAAAACAGAATGTAATTCCAATACCTGATCTGATACAATGATACTCTCAGCATCTCCCTCCCCACATACCAGACAGGTGTGAGTCCCAGGTTTGCTGAAAACACACAAAAAAAGGATGACACTTATAAAAATGAAATAAATATATATTGTAGCCAACAAGAATAGACTGAATCTCACTTAGTCTTGAATGTTTTGTTTTTTTTACATAAATTTTTTATAAATTTCAAATGACCAATCACAGTAAACTGACCATGACTGAGGAAAAGAATCACAGACTTATAAAGACATTATCAGCCAATGAAAACTAATTTAAATCTAGGGGCAAGGGTCTGTTTATGGTGTCACTTCAATTAATACCACTATTGTTTAAGTTAGACATTTGTCAAAGTTAGACAAAATGGGTCTCATTACTGCCAGCCAGTTGACATTTAGAATTAAAAATAATAGAATCACCCACGAGGTGCAAGGGACCGTCTGGAATTAAGCATAATACCTGTAGAATATTTAGTTTTTCAGAAGACACAAGCTGTAAATTTGGGTGTTGTCATGTGAGTTATAGTTTCATTAGTATGGAGAGAAAGGATGTTTTGATCCTCAAAATCGCCAAAGACGCCATGATGTTCTGGCTGTCAACAATATCTGTGTCATATGCCTGTGGCTGTGGGTGTGAGAGTTTCTTCCATTGTGAGATTTGTGTTAATGGGGATTTCGATGCCAGGAAACTGGGTGACGATCGGCAGAGAAAGAATTCATTCGCCACCACGCTCGTGTTGCTAAGGACAGATAAGGACATAAGGACAGATTTGTCATCTTAGCAGCGTTGTTTATCGTCTTAGTACATTTCTGACTGATGAAAAAATTCATCGCCATCAATTCCATGGCAAGTCTATTAAAAAGAAGGTACATTTGGTTAAATAAAGAGTGACCCCTGCAAATATCATCAGCGGTTTCCCTAGTACCTACCTAGCTGCTGTGCTTCAGCACGGAAAATGAAACAAAACTAAATATTTTGCCAGTATTACCCATAATCCCATCAATGCACCTGGTGGACGATATCATTAATTTTAATTCCGTGGTCAACTGGCTGTCAGTACACACTTTGTCTAACTTGTTAATATCTAGCTTAAAGCGCGGTAGTCGTCGCGACTTTGACTGTTGCGCAGATCAACGAGTAAGAACTGAGACGTTTCCAAACTTTAATTAATTAATTTTCGTGTTATTGGAAGGTTTCGAAGGAGTCACCAGCGGGAATAAGTGCAAGTCGCGCCAAAGTCAAACCTCACACTTGTGATTTCCTTTTGAAGAGTGCATTGGATTGTGGGAAAATCAATGTTTATCAACACAAATGTCGCACATGCGACGACTAACGCGCTTTAAACAAATTGAAAGAAATTGGAGTGACTATTAAATAAGAAGGCTAGATGCAGTAGACTGAGACCCTCAATTAAAGAACTTTCTCGACTTTCAAAAATGTTCTTTGCCGAGAATCGCATTTAATGTACAATACCTTAAAATGATGTCCACACAACTTCGACAATATCGATGACCGCAGTAAGTTTGAACAGCATCACGTAAAATCAATTCACACTTAGTACACAAATACTTTTCTTCTATTTTATTTTTACAAATAAGTTTCGAGTATCCAGGCATTATGAAAGTTATAGTGACTGGGGTGCACATGTAAGAACAAAGAAATATGATAATTTAATTAATTATTATTTTAATTTAATTAATTAAATCTTTATTGCAGGATATAAAGTAGAAAAATTCATACATTCAATATTAAGAAAATAAAACAATATATACAAAACCAATATATACAGAATATTTATAAATGTTTAATTAATTGCAAATGGCGCAGCTGAAAACAACTTGACCAATTACAACGAATGCATACCACCAATATATAACATCAATACATGGCAGTAAAATATATAGCCATAATTGAAGGAAACCCGCAAAGACTCTTTGGTAATGGGTATTTAAACAAAATGGCTATAGCCAATGAAAGTGTAATCTTTGGATTTGAATGAAGTCCAAAGTCTACCAGGGGTAAAGGTTTTAAAATATTTTAGAAATTTCCAAAAAAAGTCATTCATGCCTTCAGAATCAACATATATGGTGTGTACTTTATTAGTGTTTTTTTTAGTCGTGGAGTGTGGTCTGGGTGGTTTATTAGTGCTTATTGCCGTAAGAGGGATGACATTTCCACACAACAACTACATGTACAGTGACAGTATGCACAATGTCAACAACATTTAGCAATAATGTTCACCCACATTAATGATAAGTTTTTAATAATGTAGCCTCCTCGAAATAATGAAACACAACTCAAATATTATCAGATCATTATGAAAATTATGAGAAAGTATTATGAGGCAGTACAGTGACCCAGTCAGCTGGCGCACACATGATAAAAAAAAATGAATGTGTTATTTACTATGTTTATGTGTTTAAATAACAAAGTAGAAGATGAGTACCATTTCATGATTAAATGCCCCTTTTACGAAAAATCATGAAAAGCACTATTTGTAGGGACTACTACCGGTAAACACATTATAAACTTCACGAATACGAGTGACTACAAACATTTTTTTAAATTAATGGGTGATACAAACCTGAATGTACAAATACTAGTTGCCCAATTTATCAAAAATAACTCAAACCTTAGACAGCAACATCTCCTGGCAAATTAACATAAATACTTTTCTCCTTTAATACGTTTTTTTTTCTCATTTAGCCTGTTCCATGTTTCATTGATTTACTGTATATTGCTATTTTTTTGTATTATTATATTTTCATCTATTTTTTTTTCAATATTATTACCTACATATATCAATAATTTTTTTTTTAATTGAAGTTTTTTTGGTTTTTTGTTGTTTTTTTTAAAACTATTGTCGTGCATTAGATAGTAATTTTTGTAAAATATGTATGTTTTATAGCAGTTAGTGTAACTATTTTAATTTCTTCTGAGGAATTTTAAGAGTTTCAATATGCTATATGGGGCCGCCATCTTGAATGCAGCATAAAACTAAATAAAACTTCAGTTTCATGCCGTATCCAAAATGGCGGCCCCCATATAGTAAATATCGCATTTATTTTATTATCACGTGCGCGCCAGCTGACTGTGCAGTGACCGTATCGACTGGCATCACGTGGACCGGCATGTAGCAGGGGTTGATGTGTTACGCAATAAAAAGTGGCACCTCACCACTAACCTACTGTATGATCCGTTAGTACCTTCCATGCCTACAGGCAGTAACAGGCTGATAACTTGTGTGTGTGTCTCCTTCTTTATTCTGAAGAAGAACACCTACAAGACAGCCAAGACTATAATCCTGGCTGCGACAGAGTATATATTAAGACCAAACAAAGCACATTTTACCTATTTTGCTGGGCACTTGTTTCCCTAACCAGTATGAAGTCAAATCAACCGCCAGAAAAGATGATTGGGGAAATTCCATCGGGTCAAATGACCAATCACAAAACAACGGTAAAAGGACAGCGCCCACTTTATTAGCCAATCAGCGACAAGTGGGCGTTGTCTTTACTTGTTTATCTTTAATTCAAGATGGAGACGTAAAGAGAGTGTCATTCGGAAGTAATTTTACGGTCGAAAATGCATTTTTCCGACTCTTTAGTGCTAATTCTAAAAACGGTATTTATTAAATCGGGTAAGTAAAATATCCCTGCTCACAGTGATATGATTTTGTAAAGGTAATTAGTGAATTAACTGACACCGAGTGAAGATTTCATCATGAAATTAGTGTCTTCCGAATCCCTTTTCGTAACTTCGGTACTCGCAGATTTTACCTCGCCTTGGTAATACTCACTTAGAAACGTTACAAGACGCTGTGGCCTTAGAAGTATCCCAGCAGCTAACTGCTTGGGTTCCGACTAAACAGTTGGTTTTCGAATCTCACTGGCGCCGACTTGTGTGTTGCTGTGATCGCGGCCACTCTGGACGAGTCTATATTACAGCATATAGTAATTAACCAAAGAATAACAAAAAATAATATTATTTTTAAAATGCAATTTGGATTTAGGAGAGATTGTCGCACATCAGACAACTAACGTTAGTACCTTCCATGGATAAACTAATTAGACCCACACTAAATTACGGAAGTCACGAAAGTAGATACAAATCAAGTTTGGAAGAAATTCACCTCAACTGTTGTCGTTTCGTTTTAGGAGTAAAAGGAAAAAACACATCTATTTTGGGTATTTATGGGGAACTGGGAACATATCCACTTGTCTTATTCATCAAAAAATACATCAAATGACTTGGTAAGGGAGACAGAATATGAATATACAATTAAACAGCAAATGATACAGTGCCATAACTACACTGTTAACTGAAATAAACCAACCACAAATGATCGAAACAACAACTGTACTAAACGACAGAGAAATCAAGAAATTAAGTTTGCAAATTGAAAAAATATATATATAAATTATACTGGAAAAGGGGAATTAACATAGGGACTGATGATAACCAAAATAATAATAACAGAAGGAATAAACTCAGAACGTACAAACAATTAAAAAATGAATTTATTTTAGAAAATTACGTGATTAAAATAAAGAATGCCGAACTACCCGAATGTCTCAGTAGGTTCCGTCTGAGCAACCATAAACTAAAAATTGAAACAGGAGGTATACCAAACCAAAAAACAAATCGGAAATCTGTAATCAGCGAAACAAGGGCCTCACATGTACAAAATTGTTCGTGTAGAACCCTTGTTTCGTTGATTACCGATAAACTGTCATTTCATTCTGATTCTGAAAGTCAATAGAAAAGCAAATAATATTACAGCCTGCTAGAGCCGGGAAGATACCCTCTCCTAGTTGCAAATTTAAAATTTATGATACAATATTGGATCAAAATAAATTAATCTAATCCAAATTTGCTAGTATATGAAGCCTACAAAATATGGTTACATCTTGACAAAAAGGGTAAATATGACTGGGCAACAGGCATCAAAAATGTTTAGAAAATTTGATAGGAACAACTACAAATCTCAGAACGATAACGGCCTTCTGGAAACAGTAACACACGTAGAACAAACCCTTGAATGCATAGCACAGAAATACTACATGATGACAGTAAAGGTACAAGCCATAAGAATATTTGTGTACCTAAAGGAAAATTATGGTTATGATATACTTTTATTGAGCTTTCAGTAGAACCGAGAAAATCAAAACAAAATTAAATCATTCCTACCATTCCTACTTATTTTTTATAAAGATTTTTTTGTAAAACCACAAAAAAAAAAAAAAAAAAAAAAACAACAACCAAAGTGTGTATTTTAATTTGAATACATGCCTCAATATTCCCCTTATTCCAAACTGTCCCAATTACATTATTGATTCTTCTTGATGCAAATAAACTGGAATATGCACGCCTGTCCTTACCTATGTGCCAAGGCCTACATAACTAGTCGGAAAAAATACATTTGTTCACTCTATCGCACTGAAAGGTATCGTATTGATGTCGGATTCAACGTCAAATTCAGTTATGCTCGCTAACATCGCTATATCCGACTTTCGTATAACAGGAAACTCGTCATGATGAGTCATTTCCGAGTTCATGTATTAGCATAGCGGGTCAAACAAATATATACAACAAATATAGTCCCCAGCGCATTGTTTCGAGTTTCAGAAAATATGGGGAAAATTGAACAGATCGTGTTATGTTTTTTCGTTATAAAGTCTCATATTATATATTCGCAATTCGCGTAAAATAATATCACGTTTATCTAAAAAAAATGATTGTTTTTGTCACATATCACTTATTAATACATAGCAATAAGTAATCCATTAGCAAACAATAAATACATTCTAAAGACTTTCATGAAACTGTATCGAGGAGCTCTAATTAAAGAATGACGTAATGAACACACTCAGCTTACTCCATATTTAATGACAAAACATACACGGATACATGATGTACCCCGTCACATCAATGTATTTTCGAATTGCTTCTAGGGCGCCTACGTAAGAAATTGCATAACAAATAATGGTTGGAGGATTGTTTGAAATTTCCAATATCAGTGTTTCTAATTACCAGTAATGGCAGTATTATTGTTATGTCTTCTGTGACGTCAAACCAATACCGTTAGAGGTTGTCAGGGGAACCGTTCACATTTTTGAAGTCAACGTGTGTGACATTCCTCACAACGAACCCGCACCATTTCCCCATTTTTATAAAATGAGGAATAAGACCTGCTGGCAATTAAAAATTATGTATATTTTTTTTAAAACCAACACAAAAATGGCATTAAAAGGGGAAAAGAGTAGACATTTGAGTAATTTTTAGTACTAGTAGTCCCCTGGAAGTCTCGCATGTGACTGATTCGTTATGGATGACGTCTTCTGGTTCTAAACTGGGCTTTGGGCTCATGATTTATTGATCATATGTCATTTACAGGGAAGTTCGTGACATTTATATAAAGTGTCGTACTCAGGATGACAGTATATGAAAACGTATTATAATAAACAATCAACATGAAACTTGGACAACTTGAATAAAATTATAACTCAATAAACAATTTAAGTTTCCTATACGCCCTCTAGCGACGTAATGAAATAATCAAACTCAGCAAAGCTTCCGTGTGAATGCAGAATACAGGCAATCATTGTTATTTCATAAAAAAAATATCTAGGAAATAAAAATAAAGAAGAAAGAGCATATAGATGTTAGGACCATCAGCCATCAGATGTTCAGTAACAATATATAACAAATTTGATAAAAATCCGTTCTGAAGTTTTTGAGATTTTGCTTACACAGGCCGAAATGAGACAATATGCAAATTAGCTACTTAATATGTACGATCATGGCTCCAAAACTAATCATGTGTACACATTATCCCAAGGTACCTCCCAAATGTGGTCAAAATCTGCCGAGAAGTTTATGAGATTTTGCTTACAAAGCCTGAAATGAGATAATAAATGTGCAAATTAGCTTCGCATATAAGGGAGCTAAAAAAGTAATGTTCTTTGTTTTCAGAAATTTGCTATATTCTAATAATGACGACCCAACTAAACAATCAGTTGTCGCTTTGAACGACATTGTGAAGCTCTTCTACTTCCATTTGAATGACGTCAATGCGAGTCATTATAAGAAAAACAAAATGGGAACAAACCATTGTAAATCTGTTCCTATGCCATACATGCATAGTTTATATGAAGTGATTTTATTCATTTTTCGGAAACAGATCATTTGTTATACTAAGTTACGTCTCAATGTTTAAGTCTTGCATCTACAAAAGTCGAGAGAGGTATCACAAAATCGAAGTCAAAATCTGAACGGCTCTATACAGAATAGCGCAACCAGCGACCAAATTATATACATTGTTTTGCTCTGAGTCCTGACAAAAAATGTAGGAAAAACTAGCAAAGTCACACGTCATATGACGTAGGTCAGATAAAGTTTCTCTCAGAGTGCATTATGTCACATCATAAATTTGTCGGAGTAGCTCCGAAATTATATTTATCAAATTAATTACTTGACATCTGATCCCATGATGTCGCCATCATGATTGGTTCTGCATGTTAATATATTCAATAGATGTTGTGTCACGTGTTGGTGCCCTATATAATATAATAACTACAGTACATGAAGTTAAAGCGCGGTGGTCGTCCCGCAGCGCGTGTTCGAATTTCATGTAAATATACAATGTATTTTACACGCGTTGTATACGTCGCTATGAGTCCCATATAGAACTTATCGCGGCACGATGACTACCGCCCTTTAATAATTGTCGATATGTATTTGATCAAAAATACAATATGACGGTACATTGGTTAATTGTTCGTGTAACACACAACTAAATATTCGTTCAATGAAACGTATTTTTTTTAGTACGCATGGGCACTGACTGTTGCGGTTCTGAAAATGGCACAAAGTATGACACAAAACCATATCGTAATCGAATTTCGTCATCAACATAACTTTATCAAACAATAAAAAAATGCATATTTTCGTCCATATTTCATCTGACATGTTACTATAAATTACCATAAAAAATCATGTATTAAACCAAAGACACTAGAGAACTTCCTTTCATGTTTGCCGTAGTTGCGTGTCCGTTTCTCTAGTGTCTTTGATCAAACATACCGCCAATTATAATAACGTAATGAGGTTATTAAATAAATGTAGCTTTCAAATTTATAATATTCTATTTAATCATGTAACGTTTGAATGTTAAATATTGAAGCTTGCATATAGTTCACGTTAGTTAGTGAGAGACGTGCATTCATAGATCTCTAATATAGTTCACTACTGTATCGCCACGTCACGTGGACTAATACGTTATCAATAATCGGACTCATGTACCTACTCCTGGTTCGACCGTGCAGTTTGTGGCTCCGTTATTGCGAACTGATACGAAAATTACATTACAGATTGAAAACAATCGAGTAAATGCAAACAAAAATGCTATCAAAATTTTTTTCCCACAAACCAGAATTCACATGAGTTCGAATCGGTAAATATCCGAATTATTTTCATGTATCCATTTAATATTCAAGTTCCGTTTAAATCGTCTGTCATTAGCGAGGTATTAAATCAGCAAATTGTTAAAATGCGGGGAAAACGCTCCCATTGTATTCGTTGTAAATAGCCTGTAATTTAAAATTTAGGGTTAGCCTTATAGCCCACTTTCATATTTTCAATGTTACGATCTCAAGCCATCATTACATGTGGAGCTGACAATCACTGGGACAGCACCAGAATACCATGGGGCACCACGATTGTTGGTGTATTAATGTTGTGATTATATTATAGAGGTAGTATCCAGTACAGACGAAGGAGCGTTCGTCCCCCAAGGAACTTATGATGTGCAAACACCGTCCATTCCACCGGCTGATCAAATCGTCCGTACCTACATCTTTTTGTCCCTACTACCTTATCTGCAGAAACATGAAGTACGAAGGTGGAACCAATTTTAATTAATATGCATATTATTACTCTTGGCACAACAAAATCAATCTTTCATCTTTAAAAATGTTTATAAATTTCAATGGCAAACCAGCCTAGCAACGAGCACGATCCGCAACGATGCCATTTGAAAACGTTCCAATGTTATTCAATCGGCCAATAGAAACCTCTCGTTTCAGTTTGAATTGTGAAATTTATAAATATTTATAAAGATACCGGAACAAAGACGACGCGCAATTCGACAATTGTCAATTTCGTTTCAGGCTGGTATGTGTACATTCACTGTGACAATCAGCACGTGTCGTGTCATCTAGGCAGCGACGATTCGGTGATTGCATGTCAATCATTTGTTTAATAAAAAAAAACATTATTTCTCGTCTTAACATTTCTATCACACACATACACACTCAGAATGAATATATTAGTTCTCTTTGTGGAGCATGTCTTGTGATGGGCCCCAACAGGACGCCGCTAGTATGCTGATAACCATTCTAACCTTAAATATTAATTGAAAGTACTCGTAATAAGTATGGCTAGATAAATAAATGATTGATTGATATTGATTGAATAAATAAATAAATAAATAAATAAATAAATAAATAAATAAATAAATAAATAAATAAATAAATAAATTAATTAATTAATTAATTAATTAATTAATTAATTAATTAATTAATTAATTTGTTATAACGAGAAAAGGTTCGTTTAAATGTGTACTAGTCATTTTAAAGATACAACCAGTGAGAATAATATCGAGAAACCGAGAAATCACTAATTATAAACTAAACTAATTATAACGAGAAGAAAGCTCGTTATAACGAGAATAAAGCTCGTTGTAACGAGCATTATAATCGCAACAATTACAAAAAAACTCGTTGCAACGATACTTATACTCGTAACAATAACAATAAAACTCGTTGTGACGATAATTATACTCGTAACAATAACAATTTAACTAATTATAACGAGAAGAAAGCTCGTTATAATGACAAAAACAACAAACTCATGATGACGAGATTAAAGCTCGTTGTAACGAGCATTATAATCGCAACAATAACAATACAACTCGTTATGACGAGAATTATACTCGTAACAATAACAATAAAACTCATTTTAACGAGAATAATGCTCGTTATAATGACAGTAACAACAAACTCATGTTGACAAGAATAAAACTCGTTGTAACGAGCATTATAATCGCAACAATAACAATACAACTCATTTTTAACGAGAATAATGCTCGTTATAACGACAGTAATAAACTCATGTTGACAAGAATAAAACTCGTTGTAACGAGCATTATAATCGCAACAATAACAATAAAACTCGTTGTGACGAGAATTATACTCGTAACAATAACAAAAAAAATCGTTGTAACGATACTTATACTCGTAACAATAACAATAAAACTCGTTGTGACGATAATTATACTCGTAACAATAACAATTTAACTAATTATAACGAGAAGAAAGCTCGTTATAATGACAGTAATAACAAACTCATGTTGACAAGAATAAAACTCGTTGTAACGAGCATTATAATCGCAACAATAACAATACAACTTGTTGTAGCGAGAATTATACTCGTAACAATAACATTAAAACGCATTTTTTAACGAGAATAATGCTCGTTATAATGACAGTAATAACAAACTCATGTTGACAAGAATAAAACTCGTTGTAACGAGCATTATAATCGCAACAATAACAATAAAACTCGTTGTGACGAGAATTATACTCGTAACAATAACATTAAAACGCATTTTTTAACGAGAATAATGCTCGTTATAATGACAGTAATAACAAACTCATGTTGACAAGAATAAAACTCGTTGTAACGAGCATTATAATCGCAACAATACAACTTGTTGTAGCGAGAATTATACTCGTAACAATAACAATAAAACGCATTTTTTAACGAGAATAATGCTCGTTATAATGACAGTAATAACAATCTCATGTTGACAAGAATAAAACTCGTTGTAACGAGCATTATAATCGCAACAATACAACTTGTTGTAGCGAGAATTATACTCGTAACAATAACAATAAAACGCATTTTTTAACGAGAATAATGCTCGTTATAATGACAGTAACAACAAACTCATGATGACAAGAATAAAACTCGTTGTAACGAGCATTATAATCGTAACAATAACAAAAAAAATCGTTGTAACGATACTTATACTCGTAACAATAACAATAAAACTCGTTGTGACGATAATTATACTCGTAACAATAACAATAAAACGCATTTTTAACGAGCACAATGCTCGTTATAATGACAGTAATAACAAACTCATGTTGACAAGGATAAAACTCGTTGTAACGAGCATTATAATCGCAACAATAACAATACAACTTGTTGTAGCGAGAATTATACTCGTAACAATAACAATAAAACGCATTTTTTAACGAGCATAATGCTCGTTATAATGACAGTAATAACAAACTCATGTTGACAAGAATAAAACTCGTTGTAACGAGCATTATAATCGCAACAATAACAATACAACTTGTTGTAGCGAGAATTATACTCGTAACAATAACAATAAAACTCGTTGTGACGAGAATTATACTCGTAACAATAACAATTTAACTAATTATAACGAGAAGAAAGCTCGTTATAATGACAAAAACAACAAACTCATGATGACGAGATTAAAGCTCGTTGTAACGAGCATTATAATCGCAACAATAACAATACAACTCGTTATGACGAGAATTATACTCGTAACAATAACAATAAAACTCATTTTAACGAGAATAATGCTCGTTATAATGACAGTAACAACAAACTCATGTTGACAAGAATAAAACTCGTTGTAACGAGCATTATAATCGCAACAATAACAATACAACTCATTTTTAACGAGAATAATGCTCGTTATAACGACAGTAATAAACTCATGTTGACAAGAATAAAACTCGTTGTAACGAGCATTATAATCGCAACAATAACAATAAAACTCGTTGTGACGAGAATTATACTCGTAACAATAACAAAAAAAATCGTTGTAACGATACTTATACTCGTAACAATAACAATAAAACTCGTTGTGACGATAATTATACTCGTAACAATAACAATAAAACGCATTTTTAACGAGCACAATGCTCGTTATAATGACAGTAATAACAAACTCATGTTGACAAGGATAAAACTCGTTGTAACGAGCATTATAATCGCAACAATAACAATACAACTTGTTGTAGCGAGAATTATACTCGTAACAATAACAATAAAACGCATTTTTTAACGAGCATAATGCTCGTTATAATGACAGTAATAACAAACTCATGTTGACAAGAATAAAACTCGTTGTAACGAGCATTATAATCGCAACAATAACAATACAACTTGTTGTAGCGAGAATTATACTCGTAACAATAACAATAAAACTCGTTGTGACGATAATTATACTCGTAACAATAACAATTTAACTAATTATAACGAGAAGAAAGCTCGTTATAATGACAGTAATAACAAACTCATGTTGACAAGAATAAAACTCGTTGTAACGAGCATTATAATCGCAACAATAACAATACAACTTGTTGTAGCGAGAATTATACTCGTAACAATAACATTAAAACGCATTTTTTAACGAGAATAATGCTCGTTATAATGACAGTAATAACAAACTCATGTTGACAAGAATAAAACTCGTTGTAACGAGCATTATAATCGCAACAATAACAATAAAACTCGTTGTGACGAGAATTATACTCGTAACAATAACATTAAAACGCATTTTTTAACGAGAATAATGCTCGTTATAATGACAGTAATAACAAACTCATGTTGACAAGAATAAAACTCGTTGTAACGAGCATTATAATCGCAACAATACAACTTGTTGTAGCGAGAATTATACTCGTAACAATAACAATAAAACGCATTTTTTTAACGAGAATAATGCTCGTTATAATGACAGTAATAACAATCTCATGTTGACAAGAATAAAACTCGTTGTAACGAGCATTATAATCGCAACAATACAACTTGTTGTAGCGAGAATTATACTCGTAACAATAACAATAAAACGCATTTTTTAACGAGAATAATGCTCGTTATAATGACAGTAACAACAAACTCATGATGACAAGAATAAAACTCGTTGTAACGAGCATTATAATCGTAACAATAACAAAAAAAATCGTTGTAACGATACTTATACTCGTAACAATAACAATAAAACTCGTTGTGACGATAATTATACTCGTAACAATAACAATAAAACGCATTTTTAACGAGCACAATGCTCGTTATAATGACAGTAATAACAAACTCATGTTGACAAGGATAAAACTCGTTGTAACGAGCATTATAATCGCAACAATAACAATAAAACTCGTTGTGACGAGAATTATACTCGTAACAATAACAAAACAAATCGTTGTAACGATACTTATACTCGTAACAATAACAATAAAACTCGTTGTGACGATAATTATACTCGTAACAATAACAATAAAACGCATTTTTAACGAGCACAATGCTCGTTATAATGACAGTAATAACAAACTCATGTTGACAAGGATAAAACTCGTTGTAACGAGCATTATAATCGCAACAATAACAATACAACTTGTTGTAGCGAGAATTATACTCGTAACAATAACAATAAAACGCATTTTTTAACGAGCATAATGCTCGTTATAATGACAGTAATAACAAACTCATGTTGACAAGAATAAAACTCGTTGTAACGAGCATTATAATCGCAACAATAACAATACAACTTGTTGTAGCGAGAATTATACTCGTAACAATAACAATAAAACTCGTTGTGACGAGAATTATACTCGTAACAATAACAATAAAACTCATTTTTTAACGAGAATAATGCTCGTTATAATGACAGTAATAACAAACTCATGTTGACAAGAATAAAACTCGTTGTAACGAGCATTATAATCGCAACAATAACAATAAAACTCGCTGTGGCGAGAATTATACTTGTAACGATAACAATAAAACTCGTTGTGACGAGAATAATGCTCCTTATAACGACAGTAATAACAAAATCACGATGACCAGAATAACACTCGTTATACCCAGAATAATACGTACTAGTAACTCGTAACAATAAACTTTAACGAGAATAAAGCTCGTTGCAATGAGAATTAACCTCGTTATAATAACATTAAACATTTTAACGATAATAAACATTACAACAATTTCGCTTTATGGAAATAAAACTTCGTTATAACGGCAATAACACTTCTTATATCGGGAGAGGAAACGTTATGAGGAAAAACTCGTTGCAAGAAAAATAAAACTCGTTATAACACGAACATGTTTTAATGAAAAAAAAATCCCATGGCGTTATAACGGTAAAAACATTCCTTCTGTACGTGTGATACGTGCTGCATGCTAAGTGTTTGATCGTAGTGTGTTGTGTATGCGGGCGACTCAGACATATTAATCCCCACAGACAGACATATGGCTTACGCACTCAAAACACGCATCCACGATCAAAAACAAAAGGACGGGACGACACTAGTATTATTTATTGTCAAACGCACGCACATACACAAATGATTGACACGGAAATCGCCAGCTCGTCGTTTGCTGAAGACGTTACGGCACTCAGTTTTTTAATGGTATATGCCAGCCTAAAACAAAACAAAAATCAAAGAAAGATTAGAAAAATACTCATGTGTGCTGTGTTTATTGGAGAAACATTAAAATTAATTCGAAATTACTTGTACTTGAGATATTGATGGAAAAGCTGAAAACAAATTATAAAATTAGGAAATTAATTTGAACAGATTTGAGTGCAAAACTAATAAGGTCTGCGCAAGTAACAGACCATCTATGTGCCAAGTTTCATTGAAATGTGATTAGAACCAAAAAAATATGAATAATTATGCCAGTTAGGGAAGGGAATTAATATGAACAGAATTTAACCCAAAACTATAAGCAGGTTTGTACATTGTCCTAGAGCATCTTTGTACTAAGTTTCATTGAAATGGAATAATTAGTACTTTAGATATCAGTGTAAAAGCTTAAAATTGGTTTATTATGCAAATTAGGTAATTAATATGTACAGATTTTAACCCACAATTAACCAGGTCTGTCTATTGTCCTACAGCATCCATGTACAAAGTTTCATTGACATGTGATGATTAGTACTCGAGATATCAGTGGAAAAGCTGAAAATTAATTAATTATGCAAATTAAGTAATTTATATGCACAATTAGTTACCTTAAAACTAATCAGGTCTCTGAATAGTCCTTGAGTATCTATGTACAAAGTTTCATTGAAATGTTATGATTAGTACTCGAGATATCAGTGGAAAAGCTGAAAATTAATTAATTATGCAAATTATGCAATTCATGTGCACAATTATTTACCTTAAAACTAATCAGGTCTCTGCATAGTCCTAGAGGATCTATGTACCAAGTTTCATTGAAATGTGATGATTAGTACTTGAGATATCCGTGGAAAAGCCGAAAATTTACCAATCATTATGCAAATTAGGTAATTAATGTGTACTGATATTACCCTAAAAACTATCAGGTCTGTGCAGCGTCCTATGACATCTATGTACTAAGTGTCATTGAAATGTGATGATTAGTACTTGAGATATCAGTGGAAAGCCGAAAATTGACCAATCATTATGCAAATTAGGTAATTAATATGCACCGATTTTTACCCAAAACTAATCAAAACCTAGCATTAATTCAGAGCAATTATGTGCCAAGTTTTATCAAAATCCAATGAGTGATTGTAAAAATATCAGTGGAACAGTCATTGAACAGCTAAAAATTAGCTAATTATCATGCAAATTAGGTAATTAATGTGCATGAATTTCTACCAAATCCTGATCAAATCTTATTGGTATAATGAGCTGTACCGTGTACGCATAAAAACACTCTGAATTCTACGACATAATTCAGAAAACTGCGTGTGATATGCGATAGAAAACCTGATAAGGTCAAAAACCCACTGCCCCTGTTACATAACTAGAGCACGGATCTAGAACAGTCATAACAAACCATATATATACATAAACATGTTGACAGTTCGATGGCATACGCAGTGAATATAAATGTACAGACAAAAATGTGATCACTATTTTCGTTGTATATGTTGGGGTCACTCACCTCATATTAACCGAATACACTGACTTTTCCTCGAATTCAACGCGATATTTCCACAAAATACGTCAAAAAATGTGCAGAGAACATTCAGTGAAGTACATACGGAATAACACTGTACACGACTAATAATAACAACCCAGCAATTCAAAGCCAAAACATCGCTGTAATTGGCTGAGGTGGTGTTTACTGCGTACTTCATATAATTAACGCTCAAAATTGAATATTCATTAACTTGGAGTGAGTGACAGAACGATACACGCTAATCTCCGCTCAGTGCTCACACTGGCAGGGGCGCCGTACCCACACACATCGTTAGAATGGTATACGTTTACAGCCACTACGAATGACAATTCAAGGTGTCGGGTTCTATGATATTCAGATGGTACTCTGAGTGGATTTTTTAACGCACGAAACGAACACACTGTGATACCAGGTATTACAAAACATTTTACGTAAAATTCGCAGTCTTGTTAGCGGTATCTCGATCACTGATGGGCGTTGATTTTTCTGTGTTGGGGGTTCCCCCCACTTTGACGCTCTGATTGGCTGCCGTAAATCATGCATTTACGCATGCGTGATTATAATAGAATACTGTAACAGATATTTTAGATTTGACACAAAAATCATTGTAAATAAATTAATGGTCAAGAAAACAGTTCAAATCAAACAAAAAACAGATAAAACATAATAAATACATTTTTGAAATAATTTTGCATTCGGAAATGTGGTGTACCGGTAATACACAGTGGAATTTATAATTCTGATCTTTGGGCGTTGCCATTGCAACGACAGGGCAGATGTTTTGCTAATTTTGTTTTCATCTAACAATTGCGACCTGCCTGTCAAGTTTGAACAAAATCTGTCAACCAAACAAAATCACGGAATCAAAATTTAAAAACTTCTGGGAAAGATTTCTTCGCAACGAAGATATAACAAACAAAACAAATACATGATATGCTTTGCAAGTCTGTCCACCTATGAAGGGCTAAACCTTATAAAGTCAGGTATACCAAAACAAAAAAAAATCTTGAAAAGCCTGCACATTGAAATATCTGCAATAATACTAATTAATCTATATCTCAGTGTACCTCTTACTGAATTTCATATAAAGTATATTTCTTACACTAGATACCAGAAAGTGCCAACTTTGTAATAATGGGGCTATTGGCAATGAAATCCATGCACTTTTAGACTGTAACCATACTGGAATAACAAATGCTCGTACTGAATTTCTGAATACAGTTAGCATTTATAATGAAAGTATACTTAAACTATCAAAACAACAAATGTTTACAGAAATTTTAAGTTCAAGAGATGGGTTCATTGCCAATAGTGCTAGCAAATTTATTGACAGTATATTATGTTACTATAAGTAATTTTACTTAGACTTTAGTCTTTTATGTATTCTCTTTTGTCTCGTGTGTGTACTTGTATTTTATTATATTTAATGTCTTTTGACCACAGATAATGTAACAAAATATATTATTTAGTGTCAAATAAAAATATACTATACTATATACCAGCCGATACCCCCCCCCCCCCAACCCGGCCGCTCATGAAGACGTCGTACAGTTTATTATAGTTCCTGGGCTCAGAGTCCCTGTGATATGACTCTAGCAATCTAAATACAGAATCTCTAAAACGCTTCAAGTCATCGATTGGAAGAGAAAATAGTGATGTGCGTATATGAAGAAGACCCAATGGCTCTTTCATGTGTACTAACATGATATAAAATTTATTCAATAAGGTAACACCTTTCAATTTAGATTAATGACTACATCTTTGACGCTCAAGTTTTAAGCCAAAAGTGCCCCAATTGTATTGATCTTAAAAATCTAGAAATTCTGAAAACCAATCAATATACTATCTAAATTTCTAAAAAAAAACACAGATAATATCATAATAAAATTTTAAAAGTAATTATCATCAAAACTCGATGATCTAAGTTCACGAGTGTTCGAAGAGCCGAGTGTCATGGAAGTGAACAATGAGTACGATGACACAAGACAATTTAACCTCACCCTGAATTTGTGAACACAACCCCGCCACATACTGCGTTGAAAATATGTGCCCAAAAGCAATGCATGAACATTTTTTTACGGATTACGCAAAAGACGCCAACAAATAATTGCAGTCTGCAGTGGCTCGTTCGTTAACTCGGAAGTTCTGTTGACCCTCAAAACGCGATCGCGCGGCACTGCACTAATCGTTTCGTTTCGTTTTTTTTTGTTTTTGTATTTTTTTTGAAATTCTATCAATGGAGACGATTTCACATATTGATAGGCGATAGAGACAATAAACATGTGTAACAAAACCGCTACGGGTTTATTATTAACATGGCTAAAGAAGAATCAATAACGACAACGAGAGTGTATACAATAACTATAATGAACTCGAGAGGGCGCTGCCCAATGTAAACTCAATAATATTGAAAATAGTAATGTCTATGTATTGTCTTAATTAGGACAGTCTATCAAAAAATATAATATGCTGCTAACATGAAAATACTGGAATAAAATACGCAACGTCACAAATACGGGTCTGAATTTGCTCTACCACTCGATATAGAATAGTGCTTTATTGACACCGTAAAGAAAATATTACATTTCTTTTTTGGTTATGTACATCAATGAAGTTGAAAAATTGAAATATAAAATGTATGATATATCTATAATCGCTGTACTGCAGAAACCACTAAACTGTGTTTTTTTGTTCCAATCGCTGAGACGCCTCTACTGCGCAAGTGTCAGGTTTGATGAGTCTGTTGGCTGTCACGCAACTAATCACTGGCTGTTATCCAACTTTTCAACGACGCGTCTCGAAAAATATGAGCAAACCACGCCATCTACGTCACGAAGATATCCCCACTGACCCAACTATGACTCCCAAACTAAACTAATCAAATCCACAAAATAGTAGAGCAGAAACTTTCGTTCTCGACGGATGTTTATTGTGTGAATTTTCGAAGGCCTACGTTTCGTTGCAGCGTCAGTTTAGAAGTACTGAAAGTCTGTTGTATCGCAGAGGAGTGAGAGCTTCACCAGAAATACATGACCGGATGTTTTGGGAATTTCACGCCGGTGGCCGACAAATTTAAAATGTCTGTGTCTGACGTTCGCAAGATATGGAGACGATTCGAAACGTTACAAGCGGTTTTCCCTAGAATTATTCCAATGTTTCGGAATTACATTCAATAATAATAATTATAATAAACCACGCCGAAATCAGGTGTGCACGTGTCATAAATTATGCAAAATCTCGTAGTATGCCCGCCTTTGACTGTCGGCTCTTTCCTCATCATTCTCTGGAAACAGGAAGTTCAGAGCTTACACGTGACACGCATTCACAAGTGACAATTTGGATATTGAAACAGGGACTTGAATCTGAGTCACGGTGGGTGTTCCACATATCGGGCCGTTCTCTATGGTGACGACATGTATGGGTGCGTTTCCCACTGTAGCGGTGTCAGATAAGGATGAACACACGTAAATGTTTTTTTCAGGTGTCACGAGAGAGAATTTCATACAGTGTCGCGTCGTAACACACTAAATACAACCATGATTATCTATGATAATTGTAATCCCAGCGCTGCATTGTGCGGGGAAATAAATGTATAGAACGAAAATGGCTGGTTTCCGTCGTATGATTACATTTGTTTTTTAAATTGCTTTTGTGCCAGGCGACAGTTTCGGACATTGTATGTCGATATTTGTTTTTGTATGTTCAAATTGCAAGTGCTAGTGCTGACACATAGTGCATTTTTGCCACTGAAGTCTTGTTCATGTTTGAGACTACATGACAGGGCTGTGCGCCCATCTGTCAAATGGCAAATTGAATGTGCTATCCTGGCGTCCTTAACCAAGGTCTCCCAAACCGCCCAAAGACGCATTCGTTAGTGAATGAATCTCAGCCAGTGGAATAGGCCTTCCGATTGAGTCTGTGGCACAGTCACCCAGGGTAGGGATCGGTCCTTTTGGTGTTCAGCCTAAGGTAGGATTTGAACTTGGGTCCACCGATCTTAAGTATGATGCGACAACCACTATGCTACCAGTGACCGATGACTTATAAAAAAGCTTAACTTAATTAATAATTTTTCAAAAACATCTGAAACAGAAATAAATGGCCGAGGAATATTTACTGCAAAGGGGAAATATTAGCTGCGTTTAATTTTAGCAGATTTGATGTTGCAGGGATATTCACTGGTTTGAAAAAGAAACAGTTCTACTGTTAAATTTTCAAAATAAAACCAGCGGTAAGCAATTAACATTTCTCCACTCCACTATATATGTGGCACACTTCGCGGACGCGCGAAATTGACAAAAATTGTGTGATCAATTTTGCAATCGCTAGACAATATTTATGAGAAAATAATAATACCATCACGTAATCGACCATGACATTACGTGTCGATACGACACACAATTATTTGCGGTGGCTTGTCATGCCAGTCAAACGATATAAATTAACAAACTGCTTAAAAACAAAATGAAAACAGACAAAACCAAACTAAATCCACGCACTACTGTGACAACGTTAACGTCGCTGTTCTGTGTAACAACGTTTCATTTGTAGGCAGTGGTAATGGCTAAGCTTATTCATGGAACTAGGGGTTTATAGTTCCATGGCTTATTTAAGAAAATTGCACCAACCTGAACTGTGTGTCTGATGAAACCAATGAAATGACTAAAAAAAGGAAGTTAACCCGACGTTTATTTTACGAATGCCGGACGTTTCGGCCCATGGTGCTCTTCTGTAAAATAAACGATATTCGGTATTTGAAAATAGCGTTATAAGTAATGTTGCCGACGTTATTGAACCCACGCAGAAATATCTCCTAATCAGATCAAGCAAACAATGGTGGTAACATGTCGAGTCTGGACTCGTAATTAGTTTTCTTCACAATAAGTAATTGTCTGGGAGAGCACAGATAATTCTGCCACAAAAGTAGGTTATTAAATGTAAAAACTAAGCAGATAAAGATTACCCCAGACTTGCCATTACAGGTGTGATACATAAACAACTCACATATTTCTAAAAATCCAAGTAAAACACATATTTTCGCGCTAACCTGGCTTTCGCCATTTATACACCGCCATAATGTTTACAAGTCTAACTTACATCCTGTCTAAAGAGACATCGCAACGCAAAATTCAAATCACCACTACAAATGATTTCCTGTTTTGGCCCACCTGCATTATGTCATTACAATGAACCACAGTGACTCTACTATAGAGGGACTGTGCACGAACAAAGTATAAAGAAACGCAGTGTTGCCTGTCTCATTGACGCATACATATTAATTAATAAATAAATATGGCTTGTTATTATCACCCGAGACTAACAATATTGTTCCATAAAATCAGATCGAAGTAAACGAACTGACGACCAGCAGTGAATTGTTATTTTGGGCGTATATTTTCTGTTAAAACAACTGCAGGGAAAATGGATTAAAATTCCTACTCCATATTTGTGAGTAAGACGCATAAAGTCGTGTGGAATCTATAATGTGCCAGACTCCTTCATTCAAGGCTGGATTCCATGTCCCAATATATCGTGAGCGGCGCACTCTGCCACTGAACACGGGTTGGACAACTGACATACATTGTATAGTATCTGATTAGAAAAACGAAAACAGTGGAAAATTAATTCTACAACATTGGGGGCGCAAACCTTAAACACGTCAGTGTTTGTGCATTAGCAACTGAATGTAAATATATTGTAACATACAGAATGGGACAACCACACTTTTGTTACAGTTACTGTAAAAAGAAAACTTGTAACTGTCATATTTAGATTAGCATAGTAGTATAGCATATTGTTCAGCCAATCAATGCATCAGATGGCCATAGTATATCATTGTTTACAAACAGGTTTACAAACAAGCGACTACCCATGAGCCTTTGCATTTTTAGCGTGTGTTGTTGCGTCGGTTGGGACTCAATTCGAGCACGTGCGTGTGCGTGTGCGCAGGCGGCGGCAACCCTCCCACTTTAAAATAAACTAGTACAATAGTGTCATAGTCATTCAATGGATTTTTATCAATACATTTCACAATTCAAATTAAAACGAGAGGTTTATATTGGCTGATGGAATAACGTTGGAACATTTTCAAATGAGGCCATCGCACACCGCGTTCAATGATTGACTGGTTGAATTGAATTTTTTAAATGTTGATAACAATTAAGAAAATGGGTTTGTGGTCGTGATAGTACTCATTACATATGTGCACATTTACATATTGGATGTTTGAACACAATGTTAAAGAACGTTGCAAAATGCACCGACAGGTAGTGTTGTGTATCCATTCCTGCACTATTTGAAACCATCAAATAGCCCAAAACGAAGTACCAGTAAATGTGCTTTATTTTTATGTCAAAATGAACTAGTCCCACAAAAAATCTCATACTACTAGCAGTTGAAGTGCATGAGATTTGAGTCCCAAACGACGATAATGCATGCTGAAAATGCAAAAGCATTTGTTTGTATGCTATGGTAGTTTGTCGCGTAGGTGACGACTCCCTTGCTACCAGTCAATGATAACGGAAAGACAATAAAACAAAATTGTATAGGCATTCACTATTATATGATGCTTTATTTATTATGCAAAACACTCTCAAAAGTTAGACATACAATACAGTAATGTCACTTTTCCTATAACCTCTGCCACAGGTAAGGAACATTATCAGTTTCTCAACCCAATGATTATACCGTAAGTACAACATGATACTAACAATATGTACCGGTAGATCATTTTGGCTTTTGTTAAAAACGACCTACAGTACAATTAAGTAGTAGCAAATACAACTACTACTAAAGGATGGTTTTGGTTAACTTCTCAGGACACACAATTTCCATTAATTGGTTCAAATTTGAGGTCAGCGCAAATTGTGATGTTGCAGATGACCTTGTATACCACACAGACAGTGACACACGTTCTACACTGACACGCAGGATACACCGCATCACTCGTGAAAATAACTTCTATACGCAACGAAAGCCACAGGGAGGGTGTGGGGTTCTGTCATATTATTATTTTAACTATCGCTATGTTGGCTTTAGGACATACGATTACCAAACAAAAAACTGCCAGCAAAAAAAATATTAAATTAAAATATATGAAGAATTTATAATTAAATACATATTTAAAAAACAACAAAAAGAAAAACCAAACTAGGATCTTATTTTAATCAGATTAAATTGATATTCTATTTTCAAGTACATGAAATTCAAAAACTCAATAAATACAATATCAACTGACAGTCTTCACAAAACTATGAGAAAAATCTGCATAATGAATTCCGCACGCTGACAAAGTGGCAGAATTAGGAATAGTTGAATCTGTATACGAGAAAAGATTAAAAACTGAAAATATCCATACTAAATGTTTTGAAAAAGTCATTGACTGCATGAGAACACATAATACAAACTGCTTTAAAGTTGTTACCATATTGGTATGATAAAGGGAAGTAGCTTAATTTGCCAAAAGTATAAGTATATAAAACTACATGCTGCAATATGCTATACATCATTGGATACCGACACAGATTGATGTACTGTAAAATACTTTTTTTTTTCGCTTGGAATAAATTTTCGTTACTTTTGCTGAAGGAATGATTCAATGAAAATAAGATCTAGCGAACTTTTGTTCCTATATTTTAAATTCAACTCGTCAAAAATCAGTGAAAATAAATTCCATACAAAACAACCAAACGTCTTTTCAGCAAAAATGAATTCCAACTAAAATAAAGTATTTTACTTTATTCCATATGATCATTACCCATGTAGAACTACATGTATCAGAGACTTTGACAACTATCAGTGAACTAAACAAATCTTTTTCAATTAAGCACATATATTCAGAAACTGATCATAAATATATCTCTTGTCTCCCAAGTAATAAGGATTGGATATATATGCACGATACAAAGACACATGTCAATCTCATACTCACACCATAGCTGATACTAGCTGTACAGCTACAAACTTTTGTAAATCACGATGGTAAACCTAAACTTGTATGTATACTCATTATCAGAATGTTATATATACCGGTAATACTAATTTAAATAAATAGTATATCCACTGCAGCTTTCATCGTTGAATGTTGTTGCTAATGGTGATGATGTAACAACATTTTGCTAAAGTCACTCACATGTCGAAGCATCCCAGTAAAAAATTTGTCTTGTGAAATTAAAATATTCACAGTATTATGTGAATTCAATTTTAGAGTACTTTTTTTAGATGAAAGGTTATAACTACAATCAGAGGTACATTACTTGTGGTTTGCAACTACGGTGACATGATACCAAGATCCCGTTTCAATCTCGCTCTCGCATAAGCGTTCCAACTCAGAAAAATGCGAATGCACATGCCCAAGGTTACTAGAATACTGGGATGTCCAGGTGGATCAAAATAGCTGTTCACGATATGGCGAATTACGATAACTATATTTTCTGTACATTTTTTGATTTATTCCATTTTTTCACTATGAATGTGGTAATACATGTTTTATTGTTTTATCACAAACCGCCTATGTCACGTCAGAAGGTAGTAGCAACAGTCTCGCTATCTACGAGATGATACTTGAATGAGATCTTGGCATGATGTCACCATACAGTACTATGTGCGTTGCAAACCCCAAGTAATGTACCTCTGCTACAATACAATTTTTGGCTACTAATCAGTCTACCAGAAATGAAAGTTTTATGAATAGACAAGTTTCGAGTTATAGAATCATCAGGAGGTTTTTATGCAAGAATGGGGGATTGATTTCTAGCTCACATAATTTACTATCTGGTTTCGGAAACCTGATAAACTATCAAAAGTTCATGCAGAGGAATCAACTCCACAACGCAGACAAAATTGGGTAATTTACACCAGAGGGCGCAAATTGCTAAGGTAACAGCGGAACTCATAACAATTAGTGCAAACCTTTAGTGTTTATGATCATCATGCTAAACATAAAATTTACTACAAATAAATATTTTAAGGGTGTATCCACTTACTATACATAAATCAGTTTGTCAAAAACAAAATATATATAATAAGTAACACGAGTGAATAAAACACATAAATGGTTTGTAAACCTATCCCACCTTTACAAATTAAAGTGTACCTTAAATTATTTCTTTTTGTTCGATATGAAAATAAGTTTCTTTTGTTATGACAAGTACAAGGTAAAACTATTATAAATATGGCTGCCTGAGACTCTGTGATTGAGGTAGAAATTGGCAGTAGCAGCATGTAACAGTTGTTGTGATGGAAAACAATGACAACACTGTAAGGTGCAGAACATATAACAGTTACACAGCAGTACAGGCAAACCAGAAATGAGAGTCATATGATTTAGTTTAAATCTGTAGTGTCTACGATCACCTTGACATAAATACAATAGTCTTTTACATAAAGGCACTTGAATAATGGTCAGTTAAATTGGTTGCGTCTACAATCACCTTGATAAACATACAGTTGTCGTTAACGTCAGTATGACGACTGCTGTCCAGTTGAGACAGAGGCATGAATAAAGGGCAGCCACTGGAAATATTCATGTTACCGATAGAATACTTAAACGATATAAATTGATTTAAATTGGTTGTATCTACAATCACCTTGATAAACATACAGTTGTCGTTAACGTCAGCATGACGACTGCTGTCCAGTTGAGATAGAGACATGAATAACAGGCAGCCGCTGGAAATATTCATGTCGCTGGTAGGATACTTGGATGGCCATATAAATTAGTTTATATCAGTAGTGTCTACGATCACCTTGATAAACATACAGTCGTCTTTTACATAAGCATGACGACTGCTGTCCAGTTGAGACAGAGGCATGAATAAAGGGCAGCCGCTGGCAATATTCATGTCACCAGTAGGACGCTTGAAGGAATTCGATGTAGGGTCTGGACGAAATGCGTCGATGACATGTTCTCGGTTGTTTTGATCCAGCAGCATGAAAGTGACCTGAAAAAGATAAAGAGATGGGAATTAAAATCAACTTTTAAGAAAACAAGAGATATCAAAGAAACAGGTACACATTTTAATTCAAAACTAATTAGGTCTGTGCGTTGTTCAAGAGCATCTATGCAAGAGCATCGTTTCCTTGGAACAGACATAAATAAATACCGTACTTCCCTGGTCGTAAGCCCCTTTCTGGGTATAAGCCCATCCCTTTGTTTTTAAGACATTTAATGAGTTGAGGGCATCCACAGGGTGTTTTTACCAGGTATCAGCAGTTGCATTAACCCTAAAATATGTATGTAAAAAGTGTTTCATTGCATTGGTATTGGCAGTGCATGGCAAACAGAGCAACATGGTTTGCACTCTTTCTGTTCTGTTATTACTTTTTGTTACCTTTTGTCTGAATGGCCATCTTAACAGTGCATCAAATGAACCCCTCATGATGACAAAGAACAGGGAGACATGGTTGCCCTTGCCCATTCCATCTCCATTCAGATATACTCGAGCACACATCTTGTAACCATGACGACTGGTGAAAAAGCATGGTGAGTAGATGGATGTAGTACGACCAGATATAGCATCATTTCTTTTACGACGGAAGTCAGAGATTTTCCAAACCAGCACACCATCATAAGATGCCAACTCCAGAGACTGAATTCTTAGATCTTGCTCAGCTAAGGCGACATCTTTCAGTGCAATGATACGGTCTTGAGATTTAATTTTCCTCTCCAAGGACTCCACAAGATCTCGGTCTTGTTTCCGCTCTCTCTCCATGGCCTGCACAACATTAGCATCTCTCTCAATCTGACCGTTGAGTACGGCAACAATCCCTTCATACGTAGATACCTTAGTGTCGAGTACAACAGTCTTGGCTTTCAACTCATCAATTGATCGAGACTGCTTATCGATGATAGATTGTACATCCCTTGTAGACTGTTGCCCTTGCTGCCCGTTAATCTTAGCAATCGTATCAGCCACCTCTCTCTCCAACCTATTGACTGTTGTTTCAATCATCGCTAACTTGCCAGTATGCTCTTTCATTTTCTGGGACATGGTTGGTACATCTGGATCTACTTTCATTGCATCTAACTGAACCATCAATTGCGAAATAACACCAAACAACATATCAAGGTGTTTAACCTGGGCTTTCTCATCGTGTTTTGACATTTCCTCTAACTCCACCTGTAAATAAATACAAAAAGATAATCAAGTCTGCACATGATGTTATGTAATAACTATGGTACAGCAATTTGTGCTTGAATCATAAGATCTTTAAGTGACAAGATGTGATACAAATTTTGAAATGGCTAAATTGATATTCCATACTCAACACTACTCTCAGAAAGCATTAAAAAAATGATATATGAATATATGTATTATTAATATATTGGGTTATGAAACATGATGGGTCTGAGATCTGTTACTGTTTTCATCAATTTCAAGTGGTCAGCCCTTTATTTGTTGCTAGAGAAAACTTTGCCCCATAAATGTCTTCAGTTGTCTTTATTGAGAAGAATGAAATTTCTTGTGGTGGATAAGTTTATATCGCAAAACTAGGCGTTGGGGTGTTCTTTTCGTCACATAAAACGAACTGACTAATCATGCGGAATTGTTATTGAAACGGACATCGATTGCGTTGTGTTTTCTTGAGTTGAACAGACGTGAGATATAATTCAAATTGGTTTATTTGTACTCAACATGAACATCAATACGTTGTACAGCAAATACTTCTTGGTATAAAATATAGATCGCTAAATAATAGCTTCATGAGGAGTTGGCATCGTAGAGAGCATAGAAAGGAGGGTGTGCATAACGAGCATCAAGTTGCGAAGCTACCATAGAAGGAATTACAGCGACGGCCTGAATCGGACTTCTCACGACAGCGCTTTGCCTGGTTAATGTAATTGTCAACGTTAGAGCGGCATTTGTCTCGGTGACAGCTAATCGGAGAAGTGCCAAACACGTGTTTGTACTCTAGAATATATCATGTCAAAACGTTCCGAAAATAAAACAACGCTAATGATTGGCGCATACAAACGAAACATAACGCTGTCATTCCATATTAGGTGTGACACGCGACTAACACGAGGCAGAACTTTGGTGGGAATTTTGGGCGGTAAACAGACAAATACCGCGAGAACGCAATGGGAAACAATGTAGCGAACGTTTGGATATAGCGTCACGGTTGCTACAGAAACCGATCTAGTCTCTCAGGACTCAACTCGTGGTTATCAAAACAATGTCTGAAATTACAAACTAGCTTGGAGAACATCATACAGAAAGTAAAATTTGTTCATGTTAGATAACTGCGCGCGACATACTCCGGGGCGCAAAAATCACGAGAAGATCTCGGGATAACTTGAATCGAACATGATAAATTTTAAAATTAACTTGAATAAATCTCTGAAATTTAAATGACAGACTCTCAACAATAAACACATGTCAATCACATTGAACATCAGATATGAATTGTGAGTTTCAATCTTAGCTAAAACAGCAAATAACACGGTATATCAAAACAATACAGTATATCATGAACACATTGCAGATTTTGCTTTACTGCACGGAACAAATGATTCTCATTGAAAACTTGAAATAAAGTTACAGTGCAATACAAAGTTCAAAATTCTACAAAGTTATACAACACCATCACGGCACATTTGCCGTATACTTTCGCTCGCTTTGAGCGCTGAAGCCCTTGGTTCGGGCCGACTAGAAAAGTCGTGGATTTGACTAGAAAATTCATTTTCAACGGACGGACTACCAATAACTTCTTCGGGAATTGAGAGTGTATTCTCTTGTGTTTCTGCATTTAGTTCGAGTGGATAAAGATGATGTATAGAACGATTTGTTGAGCCGTTTTTGGTCTGTATTTCTACTACTCGGACGATACCGTCCTTGCCTGGAAGCAATTTAGTTACACGACCTAGTAACCAATGACATCGTTTTTTGATGTCCTGGTGTAATTGGACAATATCCCCCACCTTTATACAATTATTGGTTGTCCCTTTGATTTGATTCAAGTGACGCTCAGTTAGTGACGTCAAATATTCTCTTTGCCATCTCTTACTAAAAGCATTGTGAAGGGAGGATAAATACATAGCTCTTTTATTTGCAGTAATATTATCAATCTCAAAATTGGGTTCAGAAACACTAGGAATAGCTGGGGGTAACATTCTAATCTGACGTCCATTTAACAAGTGGGATGGAGTCAGTGGAGCTAAATCTTCGACACTTGCGGAAAGATGAGTTAATGGGCGGTCATTTATTGACGACTCGACTTCGACTAAAATTGTGGATAGTTCGGTAAAAGTCACGTTGGCACGACCTAGAATTTTCTTCAAGCAATTTTTTGTTATGGCTATCATTCTCTCGAATAGGCCTCCGGCCCACGCCATTCGTTTAGGATTAAAACGCCACGATATACGATTTTTGGTAAGATAGTTTTGTACCTCAGGACTGGACTCGAGTCCTTTCAAAATCTTAGCGGCGGCTATAAATGTGGAACCGTTATCTGAGATCATTTTCCGGGGCGTTGACCGTCGAGCAGTGAAACGTCGCATAGCCAAAATGAATGATGCGGCGGTCAAATCTTGAATTAATTCTAAGTGAATACATCGAGTTGAGGCGCACGTAAAAATTAGTACATAAACTTTACTAGAAAGACCAGTGTGTTGGTCCCTAACGAACAAATGTCCCGTGTAATCTGTTCCGCAGAATTCGAATGGGACTGCTTCCTTCACTCGAAAATCAGGAAGTGGAGCTTGAGTAAGAAGGGGAAATGGAGTTCCATCGACCTTCTTACAAACGACACAAGATCTCAATGTAGAATTCACATGTCTGCGAATCGCGGTGATCCAATATTTTTCCCGAATTTTGTTAACTGTGGTTAACGGCCCACCGTGGTTTAATAAATGATGAGCATCAAGAATTATGAGCGTAGTAAACCGATGTTTACCAGGAAGGAGTATTGGATGCATGGTTTCGAAAGGAAAGTCGGTATTCTGAAGCCGACCACCAATTCGCAGTATTGACTTATCGTCAAGAAATAGTTTAAGTTGTTTTTGAAGTACGCCATGTCTAAATTGTTGTCTCCGAATAGAACTGACAACGTCTCCGAAATGTGTTGACTGAATCGATGTCAACCAAGCGTGTTCCGCGTCGTATATCTCCTGTGTTGAGAGAGCAAGTCTACTTGACAAATTACTCGGAGTGTGGTTCAATTTGGATTTGAGTTTCGAAATGAAACGAAATATATAAGCAGTTGCTTTCAACAGACGATGTAGATCGTTGAAACGGCGAATATCGATAATCTTTTCAAGACTAGGTTCTGAGTTTGATTCAGTTGCGTGAATAATCTCCTTCGGTGCGATGTTTGGCTCATTGTGAAGTTCAAAATGGTGGCCGAGTAAATTGTCAGATTCAGAGGCGACATGTAACGAAACGATCTGATCATTAATTTTGGAGTTTTGTAGCTCAGGAGGTTCGCGGTTTGTATCGATGATATCTCCTGACACTGTTTCAGCAGTTTTTATGAAATCTTCTGCTGATTTATGGAAATGAGGACTAATTTCGTTCTCCGAATTGACATGTCCTCTGGATTGACTTGGGGGCGTACAAAGTAGCGGTCGATCGCTAACGGTGTCACTCGTACCAGTGGTCGGACACTGGGCACATTTCTCGGACACTTTTGGGGTCGAAATATTATTTTCAATTTTGGATTTTTCGGTATATTCTTTGTATTGTTGTTCATGTGTAATGTTGAGTGCCTGTTGTCTTGTAATCGTATCTTTAACACCCACTGACTCCAGGTCCCAGTAACTAGCAATCATTTTATCCATTACACTGTCATGTGCTCGGATAGAAGCAATGGTGAATGAATTTGTTTTGTTTGTCCTGTTGTGCGTAGTGAAAGGCCCTGACAGTAGGTACCCAAAGACAGTCGGTATAGCGTTTGGTTTGCCCCTAACTATGCGTGAGTTGTGTATAACAAAATCCCAATAATGATCGGCGCCTATCAAAATATCGATGTTTAATGTGGATCGATTTGACGGCGGATAGGCCAACGATAGACCTCTCAAATGTGGCAAACGTGCAATATCGTAAGTTACAGTGTTCTCCAATCCCTCGGAAATACAGTCGACCATCAGTACATCGATCGGGGATTTAATGCCATCTTTGCTTTGTAGTGACAGCGTGGTTCTCGGTATGGACTGCACACCGGAACGCGGATTGGAGAACGAATTCAGACTCAATAATTCGTTATAATTTGGGATTACACCTAGTTTACGTGCGAAAGAGTTTGTGACAAAGCTTCTATCACTGCCATTGTCAAATAGGAGGGTAGCAACACAGTTAGTACCTCGAAAATGCGTACTAACTCGTGCGGTTTGAAGCATTGCGCGTCGCGGACTGTCAGAGTTAATTTTTGAGTCACTCCCGGTAAAACGCGATTGTTCACCAGTATTTGCTGAATGTGAAAAATGCGAGTTTGCCGTGCTAGAATTCGTTGAATTTGTTTGCGCAGTTCCAGATTTATCAAAATGAATTGACGTATGATGTTTACTCTTACAAACACGGCAAGTGAAATGCGACTTACATTGAGACAACATGTGCTTTCCCAAACAATTAAAGCATCGTTTATTTTGGGTAATAAATTCGACTCGATCCTTCCTAGTTGAAATATTTGTACAATTTGTGGTGTAATGCTTGCCTTTGCAGTATATGCAATGTGGGGTTCTGTCACCAATTTGTGTTCTACCATGAGTGTGATCAGTTTGTGTGACATGGTTTTGTTTCTGTTGATCAGAATATGTGGTACCACTGTAAGATTTGTCAGTATTATTGTAATTACGACGCCCATATCGTTTGGACTTAAACTGTGTTGAGTCATGTGTACTCTGGGTGAAAGCATGTATTGCTGAAGGGTTTGTGTCGTAATCTACCTGTCCTATGGCGAGGATTTTAACCTCGTGTAACATGTGCTGACTGAGTGTGACTAATGTCCATTCCCCGCTTGGGTTGGATCGCGCTAAACTTTGTTGAAATTGAATTGGGAATGTATCCAGTATCATGGGTATGAGGAGTTTCTCATAGCCCGCCTCTGGTACACCTAATAAACGAAGTGCCCTGATGTGCTTTTCCAGGGTATCATGATATTTCCGTAAAGAACGGGCATCATAATTGGGTGCGTCTGCTGTGCGTAATGCACGCATGTGAGCAGCGATAATTTGATGTGGCTGGCCGAATCGTTCGGTCAAAAGCTGGAGTGCCAAACTGTAATTTACTATAGTAAGATCTAAGCCGGTTATTACTTCTAGAGCCTCCCCCTCTAACGACCTTTTCAAATAAGCAAATTTGATTATAGGACTAAGTTGTGGATTTAAACCTACAGCAGCATTGAACATATCCCAAAATTCAGCCCACCCCGTATACTCGCCTGAATAGACGGGCAAATCAATACGTGGCAATTGAACAGAATTAAATTGAGTGTATTGTGGATTCATACCTGAAATATGAGCTGTTGGAATTGAATTGTTCAAAAAGTTATTTTGTGTAACTTCTACTTGAGGCACTGGTGCATTAGCGGGTTGATCGAACTGTTGTACAGGTGGTTGAAACGCGACTTGAAACGTCGGTACTGGGGGCGCGACTTGAGGTGTCGACGGCGGTACGACTTGAGGTGTCGGCGGCGGTACGACTTGAGGTGTCGGCGGCGGTACGACTTGAGGTGTCGGCGGCGGTACGACTTGAGGTGTCGGCGGCGGTACGACTTGAGGTGTCGGCGGCAGTGCGACTTGAGGTGTCGGCGGCGGTACGACTTGAGGTGTCGGCGGTGGTACGACTTGAGGTGTCGGCGGCAGTGCGACTTGAGGTGTCGGCGGCGGTACGAGCTGTTGGACCGGTGCTTGTTGATCATCTGGAGGGATTGGTTGTTGATTTACTTCGTGTTGACCAAGTTGTGGGACTGGATGTAATTCTTGCTTCGCTGGCTTGTTTTCTGTCAGGAATAAATTGATCGAACTAAACCTCTCTAGTAATTTGAGTTCGATTTCTTCAGTTTCCGTAAACTCTGCGTCCAGAACATCGGCGTAATTTCTGACTTCATCGCAGGCCTTTTGTAAGTTTGAGATACGATTGTCAAGTGCTAGTATGCTTACTTTGATCAGCCGATATACTTCAGATTTGTTGTCAGTGACTTCAAAGTCTTGGATTCTATCCTCAGCAAGTGTCAACGCGATATTTAATTGAGTCACAACTTTGTTCAGTCTATCTATTGCTTTGTTCAGGATTCTTCGAGGCATGATGAATCAGTATTGAATATCCTGGTCTCGGCACCAAATTTATGTGGTGGATAAGTTTATATCGCAAAACTAGGCGTTGGGGTGTTCTTTTCGTCACATAAAACGAACTGACTAATCATGCGGAATTGTTATTGAAACGGACATCGATTGCGTTGTGTTTTCTTGAGTTGAACAGACGTGAGATATAATTCAAATTGGTTTATTTGTACTCAACATGAACATCAATACGTTGTACAGCAAATACTTCTTGGTATAAAATATAGATCGCTAAATAATAGCTTCATGAGGAGTTGGCATCGTAGAGAGCATAGAAAGGAGGGTGTGCATAACGAGCATCAAGTTGCGAAGCTACCATAGAAGGAATTACAGCGACGGCCTGAATCGGACTTCTCACGACAGCGCTTTGCCTGGTTAATGTAATTGTCAACGTTAGAGCGGCATTTGTCTCGGTGACAGCTAATCGGAGAAGTGCCAAACACGTGTTTGTACTCTAGAATATATCATGTCAAAACGTTCCGAAAATAAAACAACGCTAATGATTGGCGCATACAAACGAAACATAACGCTGTCATTCCATATTAGGTGTGACACGCGACTAACACGAGGCAGAACTTTGGTGGGAATTTTGGGCGGTAAACAGACAAATACCGCGAGAACGCAATGGGAAACAATGTAGCGAACGTTTGGATATAGCGTCACGGTTGCTACAGAAACCGATCTAGTCTCTCAGGACTCAACTCGTGGTTATCAAAACAATGTCTGAAATTACAAACTAGCTTGGAGAACATCATACAGAAAGTAAAATTTGTTCATGTTAGATAACTGCGCGCGACATTTCTCATTAGGACCACAAAACACATCGACTTAGTAAGTTGTCTTTCATTTGCCACCCATTGTACGAAAATTACATACAAATTTTGATTCACTTAGCATATGTTAAATTGAGGCCACACTTGTAAAATGTGACTGGATACTGATGCTAGTTTTTTGGGAGGCAATGTATGTTTACAGTTATGTGCAAATTAGGTCTATATCCTATGATTCATAATGTTTTGTGGATAGCGAATGGATTTTGATTCAACAAATGTACAAGCGGTCATACCAGATCATTGCATCCTACTTTCTTGAACTTGCACGATCCAACTTTCTTTTTGCAGTCACCAATTTCAGCATCAGTGTGTTCTGTAATCTGTTGAAAATTAAATTGATGTGGGAGTATAATACCGATACAATCAACTGTAAACTATGTTGTAAACCAACAAAATTCATTAATCCCAATTTTACACAATACACATACTGTAAAACATGTCTTTTTAGCTAGAATGTTATTTTAGTTAATCTGTAATTTTGCAAATTCAAGATGTCTGCAATTTATAATAAAGTATATTATCACAGTGAGATTATTGACACTTTAGCTAAATTAAGATTCAGTTAATTCATGCATGGAGTCAAATTCGCTAAAATGGCATGTAGCTATTTAAACATGTTTTACAGTATTCATTTCATTTACATAAAAGTAATTAATTAATTATATTTAAACATTTCATAGTCTTCATTCACTTGTCCACAAACAATTTTCAACGTTGGAATAACAAAAATTGGAAACGTGTCAACGAACATAGACCTTCTGTTCTTGACTCCCGGTGAATCAGCGCAGAGCCTACACGCCGCCATTGTTTTAATCTGTGACGACCCCCGGATCTTCAAATTTATGATACAGCAATGCTGGTAGCGCCAGCTTCTTGGCGCGCCCAATCAAATGACTCAATTTAACTGCAGTGAAATACAGTTTTTCCTAACACGATCACACACAGGTTTGTGGGCCGGCTTTAGCGAAATCGGGGATTTGGACGATGACCACGTTGTAAACCAACAAAATTCATAAATCCCCAATTTTACACAATACACATATTCATTTCATTTACATAAAAGTAATTACAAAATGTAAATACAGATATATTTTTCCTACAGATATTTTACAGGGAAAACATACCTTTCTTCTTGGTATTCCTTTCTTTCCACAGAACTTGCAAGCAATCAAGTATTCTGGACATTGCTTATGATGATTCTGTCAAGAATCAAAAGTGTATTATTTGTAAGTGAAAAATAGCAAAAAACAAGATTTAAATGTATTATAAAGCAAGATATATGAACTGATGTCTTTTGTAGCTTGTTGCTACAAAATAAAGTTAATTACGCTAAAATTCATGTATCAGAATAAAGAGACACACACACAAGTTAACAGGTTGTAGGCTAGCAGTGAAGTGCCACTTTTTATTGCGTAACACATGATCAACTCATGACAATATACATGGCGTAATGTGATTTGCTAATAAGGTCATGACATGCGATTATGTAACCCTAACTTTGAATAAAAGTACAAGAAATGTGAAGTTTAAACCATGCATGTATAGGATATGGCTCCATTGAACTTGTAACATTTACTGGGGCTCATTTGCATTACCCAATCAGAATTTACGAAAGAAACTACACATTACTAGGCAAAATCATCGAGCTAGCTCCATGGTCAAATTAAAATGGTTGAATATAATCAATGTGTTGCAACCAAAACAGACAAGTCGATACGTTATCCTGTTTCAACAGTTTTGTTAGTTTACTAAAACACGGTTTGCACAAATATTTAGACATTTCATCATCTTAATTCATTCACTTGTCCACAAACAATTTGCAACGTTGGAATACGGAATTTTGGGAACGTGTCAACGAATATAGATAGATCTTCTGTTCTTGACTCCGGGTGAATCAGCGCAAAGCTAGCTAGCTACACGCTGACTTTGCTTTAGTCTGTGATGACCTTCAGACCTTCACATTTATGATACAGCAATGCTGATTGGTGGCACCATCTCCTTGGCACGTCCAATCAAATGACTCAATTTAAGGGAAGAGTAGGAAATCAAACGGGCGGTGCACCACGGTCATTACCGTGGTGTACCGCAGAACGCCGAGGAGAGCCGCGGACTACTTATAATTAGGGGTCTCTACCGCTGTACTGGTCTCTACCGCGGTCCTCGGTAATGTGTGAAATACGTACTTAACAGTTTCTTTGTGATTCCACTAGTCATTGTTTTAAAATCCGATGCTGTAAATGAATATGATATGTGCGCTTGTTTAGTATTTAGTACATGTATTTAGCGTAAATTTCCAAAGTGATGCGATACAATTTTTCATGGTACATGTAGGTATACCTTTATTACACTGGAATAAAGTTTACAATTGAAAAGAGGACGATTTACAAAGTTTCAGCGTATCCAAGTCGTATCCTGGTTCTTGATTGATTTGGCAGTATCATGTTCACCATTTGTGTCACACTCCAGAAAAAATGGCCAGCAAACGAGAAACGGGCGAACTAATCAAAACAGGTCAGGCTGTCTGCATTGCACTGACAATGACATGATTATTTTTTGTTTCGTTTCATAAATCTTGTCTTGCGCATGTATTCTTGGTTGACAGAATCTTTTTTAAACAAAAGACGTTATTTTTCTGTTACATGTTCGTGTTCCATGGTACTCGTGAGTGTGAAAGGCATTTTGATACCATACGATAACGCTAGCTGGCTCGATTAGAATTTCATTGCGTGTGAACCGCTGATGTCATTGCCCGTTACTGTGCCAACCGCACGTAGTTCAAAAGCACCTGACGATGTTTTGTTTTTTTTCACTCGAAATGTAAGCGATCGAATACTCTGCGTTCAAAGTACGCTGCCCCGAGTTTGAAATTACAGTAAATTGTAACACATGGATTTTATTTACATGAAATTTAGTTTATTTCAAAATAATATAGATGTCAAACCATAATTATTATTATTATTTGAAATGTTGTTTCTTGACTTGACTTTTCTGGCTTTAATGTTTTGTGTGTGCGTGTTTGTTTTACAATATCATTATCAACAACAGTTATTCAGTGGCCCCGTCTCTGAGGCAGTAAGTCACGGTTTCGACTAAGTCGCGTAGTTCGATGGCTCCGGACGATTGTATTGTGTTTTGCTGTCAGTTTTAAAGTAGAAAAACTAAGTCTGGTATTATCGCGTATTTAATTGCCTGCTCAATCAGTTGGAGGTGACAACTTAACACCTACAGACCATCAATTACTGAAATAGAAAGGGTGATAGCAGCCTGACTCGAGGTGTCGACAGGGGTATAAAAAATAAGTTTGTGTAATTATTGCAAAGGCAACGCATTATCAAGTCGGCAAAGTTGAAATATTCACAGCCAGTACGTAAACAATGAAAAACAAGTTTGCGCAATTATTACGAAGCCAACGCATTATCAAGTCGGCAAAGTTGAAATATTCACAGCCAGTACGTAAACAATGGAAAATAAGTTTGCGTAATTATTACGAAGGCAACGCATTATCACGTCGGCAATGGTGAAATATTCACAACCAGAACGGTAACAATTTTTACGTAGGCAACGCAGAGCCAGTAAAAATTTGCGTAATGGGATGTGTATAATAAAAAGGTCAATGCACGGAGCGCGAATGGTCACCAAGGTAACAACCCACTTGTTCAGCGCGTGACTTGGGGTTAAACTTGGGCCAAGGTTTATTAGATTAGTCAGTTTCGCAAAGAAGTGCGCTATTTTTTCTGCTGATCACCCAGTTGTTGTAGTATATATTGTAGCACCAAGTGTGTGACACTCCCTCTTCGACTTCGGCTTGCTTTTCCTACTTAGTGCATGGTCTCGAGGTAACGTAAACTGCGGCCTCTCATCGAGTGTTTTACACTTGGAATTTATACTTCGCCCGATTATATTGGTATACGCGAAACATTAATCTTATAAAATAAATCCTGAGACTATACATGATGTAAATTCAAAATAATGTGATAATATTTTACATTATGTGGGGTCTACATTATTCTGGGTTGCTTTGCGATGTTATACCAAGACTCGTGAAAATAAAATAGTGTTCTTCTGCAAACTAATAGAGACGATTTTTCCAATCTTCTGGTACCACTCGATTGTTATTATTTGAACTTGGCGGCAAGTAACCTTTAGTTTCCCAGTCTATTGTGTCCATTCAAAGTCTTAACAATAGGGTGTAAACTGCCATGCGAGTCTACCGCACACGACCGCGGTAAACCGGGGTCATGGAATCTATGCATAAATTTGCATAAAATGCGGTCGACCGGCAAGCACCCACCACCACCACCGCGGTAATGACCGCGGTAAACCGCGAGTTTGATTTCCTACTCTTCCCTAACTGCAGTGAAATTTAGCTTTTCCTAACACGATCACGCATGGGTTCGTGGACCGGTTATGAATGGCCGGCTTTAGCAAAACTGTGCGATTCAGACAATTATCTATGATATGATGTGTGATGTGTACAAAGTTTGAATATGATTGGTTAAAGTATGACAGAGATATAACCCTGGAAATGCATTTGTTAAAACAAAAGGACTGCCAATGCATATGTATGATATACATGTAATGTGTGTGTGAAGTTTGAATGAAATCTGCCCAGGCATGTCTGAGACACAGGTGCAGACGGACACACACTTGAATGCACAGAGGTAAAATTATAAATATCTGCTTTCAGACTACATGCTTTTACAGCAGTATCAACTCTGTGATTGGTTTATTTGGTTTCCATGACAATTTTGACTACATGAGATTGTATCCACACACTTAACGAACCTTTAAGTCTCTCCATATTACTTCCTCTTTACAGTAATGACAATGTACAACTCTCATCTGACATGAATCTTCCAGATGTTCTGCCAAAGATCTTCTCAGTATCTTTTCACCACAGCCATGTCTGATACAACTGATCAACTCAAACTCACATGAAAGGGCATGTTCCTAAAGTTGCCAATCCAACAGAAAAAGATATCAACCATTATTATACTGGATTTCATCCATCCATAAAATGTTCTGCTTATAATTTTGAAGCTATGTGTACAGGAACACAAGAGAAGGTGAACCCAATGATTTGAATGCAACAAAACAATGTGCAACGGTGTAACAGAATGTAGTGTTGTATAAATGCATGTCGTAAGGTGCGAACTAAATTTATTTTGTCTATAAATAGAGCTCCTATATGCTCATACAACGGTCCGATCAAGCCATCAACAAATATACATATGTCTTGTCACAGCCGCGTCTTCTTTTATGATTTGCCAATTTCAAATCACTTGTTCAATTGTTCGAATTTTCCATATATGGATTTGATCACTTGGAAAAACAGTTACCGTACTTGACCGCGTTAGCGCCCAGGGGCCTCAACTCAGAAAATCACGATTTTTTAGGGGTGGGTGCTTACCCGAGCACCCCCCTTGAAAAAGAGTGCAAATGAAAATTTGTATTCATCAAGTGACAAATTACGTCTTTGAGGGAAAATCAAATTACTAAATTAGTCGCGTCGTCATTGATTTTCACAATGAAGAAACAGAATTGATCACAAAAAATACGCACATTTTATTACAATATTAATTACGTACCACCATAATTTACGGAATTAAAAACATTTGAAAATTGTCATATTATTTCCACTGACGAAGTTGTTGGATCGTACGAAAACTCTCGATGAAAATCACTTTCCGCCATGATGCATTTGCAGATTTTACCTACAGCAGCGTCCTTTGACCTAATGGGTCAAGTTGATTATTAACTAATCAGAATGCTGTATTTGACTGACGCAATTCTTCGGAAATTCCCGAAGACTTTCCGGTAACGCAATGCGGAAGTGAATTATAGATGTCGAAGTACGATCTGTTCGAATTGATTTCAGCGAATAAACGACATGGTTTTTCCAAACAATTAGTAACTAGCCATTTTTGAGAGGTAAACTGAATATGGCATGAAATATTTATCGCATTTTACTTGTATTAACAGGTCATTGTCGAAGCGTAGTTTACGCACGGTTACCGTGTTCTACGCATTCACAACATGTTCACAGCAATCGATGTCCACGCTGCACTGTATCATATAAAAACGATTACCAAGATTCGTTACACAAGACCAAGTTTTAAATTAGTTGCATTTTGAAGGGGTGGGCGCTTTGCCGAATGTGACCCAAAGTATAAAAATTGCCCAAAAGTGGGGGGTGGGCGCTTGCCCGGGCATGGGCGCTAACGCGGTCGAGTACGGTAATACAGATTTTACAGTAGTACATCAACGATGGAGTGCAATAAGCATTCCGAAATCTGGTCATTATCATTCCTTTTACACACTTGGAGCCGCAGTTGCATGTTTAATCATCATTAATTTGTAACAATTTTCAAGCACCACAGTGTCACACACTGTTTCAGGGTTCTCCACGGTTTGAAAATTAAACAGGGCGCACCAATGTGAAGTGGGCATGGCACATTTGTAACGTGCATCATTGGCAAGAATGTTGAAAAATGGAAACCAAAAAATCTATTAATCTACATATTATTACATATGCATAATATATATTTATTATTACAAAATGAATGAGAACTTTGAAGAGTATTAAGCACGTACAATCAGCAAATTTTAGCTGCACGATTCATCACACGGTGACAACACTTGTTTACCAGTAATGATCGCGTCCAGAAAAAGACGTAACAAGTTTGTTAATTTATTTTCCCAAATAGATACATACATGCTTTATTTAATTTTTAGCCAAAATTTATATTAAAAATTATGATTTATATTTATTTGGACGAAGCAAAATAAAATGTATGATGTCGCACAAACGTTCGTAATTGGTTCATTAAAAAAACTTGCATGAATGGCACCAAAAAGCAAGATGATCAAACGAAATCAAATGTACACAATAGAAAATGTTTGATCTGCAGTTAACAGTTACTATCAAAAATAATAGAATTAGGTATAAAAAACAAAATACATACTTAAAAGAATAATTTTCATTCGAATCGAAAGTTTGTTGATGTCTGCTTCGTTGAAAACAGCTATGACCCGGAAACAGTTCATTTTACTGTGTGCACTCTGATACTATGTAACGATGCTTTTGATTGGCTAAAGCCATGCATTGACGCGAAAAACAACCAATCAGAATATCAGAACACAAGTAAATCTATTTCCTCCACTTATGATGCGAGTTGAAAGCATGGCCGTTTTACCGGGGTTTTTAAATCGCGATTTAAAAACAAGCAGCCTGTCGGCTGAGATAGCTCCGCTGTTAGCAATGCACATGGCAATTAAAGAACAGAAGATATCATTAGAAAATGAACAAATCTGAGAGAGGACCACATGTAGTACCTATATGTATAATATATCAAAGCAATTGGACTTGCGGTTTTCAACAAGAAGTCGAAAATATCACTTTTTACCAAAAATTACAAAAATATTCACCAAAATTAGAGAATTGAAGATATCATCACCAAATGAACAAATCTGAAAGAGGTCGACATGTAGTACCTATATATGTAATATCAAAGCAATTGGACTTTTGGTTTTTAACAAGAAGTCGAAAATATCACTTTTTACCAAAAATGACAAAATATTCACCAAAATTAAAGAATCGAAGATATCATCACGAAATGAACAAATCTGAGAAAGGTCTACATGTAGTATCTATAAATGTAATATCAAAGCAATTGAACTATTGGTTTTTAACAAGAAGTCAAAAATATCACTTTTTACCAAAAATTACAAAAATATTCACCAAAATTAGAGAATTGAAGACATCATCACAAAATGAACAAATCTGAGAGAGGTCCACATGTAGTACCTATATATGTAATATCAAAGCAATCGGACTTGCGGTTTTCAACAAGAAGTCGAAAATATCACTTTTTACCAAAAATGACAAAAATATTCACCAAAATTAGAGAATTAAAGATATCATTACAAAATGAACAAATCTGAGAGAGGTCCACATGTAGTACCTATATATCTAATATCAAAGCAATTGGACTTGCGGTTTTTAACAAGAAGTTGAAAATATCACTTTTTACCAAAAATGACAAAAATATTCACCAAAATTAGAGAATTGAAGACATCATCACAAAATGAACAAATCTGAGAGAGGTCCACATGTAGTACCTATATATGTAATATCAAAGCAATCGGACTTGCGGTTTTTAACAAGAATCGAAAATATCACTTTTTATCAAAAATTACAAAAATATTTACCAAAATTAGAGAATTGAAGATATCATCACGAAATGAACAAATCTGAGAGAGGTCCACATGTAGTACCTATATATGTAGTATCAAAGCAATTGGACTTGCGGTTTTTAACAAGAAGTCAAAAATATCACTTTTTACCAAAAATGACAAAAATATTCACCAAAATTAGAGAATTAAAGATATCATTACAAAATGAACAAATCTGAGAGAGGTCCACATGTAGTACCTATAAATGTAATATCAAAGCAATTGCACTTGCGGTTTTTAACAAGAAGTCGAAAATATCACTTTTTACCAAAAATGACAAAAATATTCACCAAAATTAGAAAATTGAAGATATCAACATGAAATGAACAAACCTAAGAGAGGTCTACCCAAGGTACATATACACCAAGTATCAAAGCATTCAGGCTTATAGTTTTCAAGAAGAAGTCGAAAAAGTAAAACATTGACACGGACGACGAACGACGGAGCCGACGGACAATCACTCATATGATAAGCTCCGCTTGACAAAGTCGACAGCGGAGCTAAAAATTCAACTTTAAATAGTAACATTTAAATATAAACATTTACATGTTCAAGCAAGCATTCGTGTGGACTTCTTGGTTATCAGCAATGTCTGTGATGGTACGTCGGCTGCGCTGGTCGTTTACCGATCATGCAAGTGCATAGCTGCCTTTGTTCCACTCAGCGGTGACGATGTTGTCACCACAAGTCACGGTGTGAGCTTGGTTTTAACCATAGACCTTTTGTTTTAACATATGGTTTACCGATAACGATTTTATATATTTGACGTCACCCTGGCAGTAAAAATCTGGGTACGGTAATGCACTTTTCTAGGCCACATGTTCATTTTTAATCGTGTTGAAAACACTTTTTGTTCGGTGGTGTTATCACCTCATGGTGACCTGCTACGACAACAAGCCGGAATTTTCACAGTTGCACTTTAAAACAATGAACCAGTTACCCTGAGCACGATGAATCATTTTGAAGACAATGAGTGTTGGCCTGTTTTGTAAAGAATTCTTTGTCTGGGACCATACAGGGCGCACAGGAAATATAACTGGGCGCTGACAATTTAAACAGGGCGCCAATTTCAAATAACAGGGCGCGGCGCCCTGTTAAAACCCCTCGTGGAGAACACTGAGTTTCATGTCTGATACATGAGTCCCAAGATATTGAACACATATTGATGGATTGATTTGCCAAGTTTCATGGATTTTTGTTATGCAAGTGTACATTTGAAACAATATACATCTGAGATCACAGTGAAATTAATTAAACAGCTCAAGTTTCAAGTTATGAAAATACCTCATATGCTCTGAAAATTCCTTGCCAGTCACAACCGGTATTGGTGCATTGTACTTTCAATCCACTCAGTTCTCGCTTGATTGCATTGTCAGGGAAAACCTGTGGAAAAAATCATAATATTACAGATTATTCAATCTCAGAAAAATGTACAATTTGACAGACACGCAACCCCACCCAACCCCAACACACACACACACTTGCACACACAGGACATTTTTATACATTTCTTTCATATTTACCAATTTGTTAATTTTTTTTACTTAATTGTCCAATGTTCACATCATTTATTTTATTCGTACATGTATTAATTATTTTACAATTATTTTACCATTTTTCTCAAAAACCTGACTGACATGTATCCTAACATGTATAATCTATGTACCAAATTTGAATGAAAACTGACAAAGCATGTCCAAAATACAACATTTTTAAAAAACAAGATGGCTGCCAGTCCGCCATTTTAAATCGAATCGCTAAACCACTGCATGTGTAATGTCCCACGTAAAGTACTAGACACATGCAAAGAATGAACGGAATCGCTCCAAAAGATTCTGAAATACGACTCCAGATGGACGCACAGACCGACGCACAGAGTCCGAAAACGGGGACTAAAAATAAAGTCTGGAAAGACAAAAGTGACAGAACGCCTGGCACAAAAAACATAAAAAAAACACATTTCACATACATTTATATTCATCTGCGATAACGAGAAATACATATATACTGTATGTGAATATATGTCATCTATTTGTATGCAAAATTTGTGAATGCAAATCTATCGCATTAATTATAAAAACTGTGTTGATTCTGTACATGAAGGATTTTTAAGCTTGAATTAGACTTGCATACAGTTTCTTGTTTATTTTTTGGCATTTTTTCAATAAAACAAGCAGCCTCTCGGCTGAGATAGCTCCGCTGTTAGCAATGCACATTTCAATTAAAGAACAGAAGATATCATTAGAAAATGAAGAATATGCATAGTATCAATGCTATGGGACTTGCTGTTTTCAACAAGAATTCAAAAATATCACTTTTTACCAAAAATGACAAAAATATTCACCAAAATTAGAGAATTAAAAATATCATTACAAAATGAACAGATCTTAAAGACGTCCACATGTAGTACCTATATATGTAATATCAAAGCAATTGGACTTGCGGTTTTGAATCTGATCTGAAAAATAAAATTGTTTGCATCAAGGTCCCGTAATGTCTAATGTATATACCAAGTTTGAACAAAATCTATTAGTAAACGAGGTATGTATGACCTAGAAAAAGTGCCATATGCGAGTACCAAGTTGTGAGTTGCAAGTAGCAAAATATGCCATATCTAGTGGTAAAAACGGCATATGCTAATGGTAAAATGTATCATTTGCTAGTAGCAAAAAAGCCCTATGCGAGGGGTAATACAAAGGCCAGGAAAACTGGTGTATGCGAGGGGTGGAGTCATTTGCCAGTTTGCTCAACGGCTGGATTCGTTTGCTTATAATATAATAACGTACGTTCAAATGTGTTTTATCACAGTAAAATCAAATATTTACCATGGTTATGAAATGATGTGTACATGGTTGGTTAAGATTGGCATGATGCTGTTGAGGCTTTTACTTTAGCGGTGATTCATATATAACAATAATGGTAGCAAATAGGTGTCAACGCGATCTAGCCTAGGTGTCAACCGGCGCACGCCACCCGGTACACAACATTACAGTCGACCAGTGTACGCGGATTACATTGCGAAGGTCACAAATAAAAGCTTTAACTACTATTTCCAGTGCTTTTTATTTATTATTCATTTAAGTGCTTATATCAAAAAGTTCGTTCAGTCGTTTGCATAGAATCGATGTTTGCTCTTCACACACTGCACATGAAACGTGACAGCACAATAATTTAATAAATGGCCATGACCAGCCAGCACACTCCACATAACATGTGAAAATTGTTTTTTCTTTCGGTAAAATTAGTATGAACCCGTGGTCTGCAATTAAAGAATCATAGAATTATAATTGTAGTTAGTGAAAACGGGTGGTCACAGAATTCTTGTGTCACGCGCCGCCGGTTAAATGAAGACAATGGCAGGTTTCAAAAGTAGTCACACAGGTGTTAAATTTGCAACAACCCAAGTCGTAACTAGCACAAAATTCCATAATAATACATCGACACGAATTGATAGTATACGTAAAGAAATAAAGTGCATGTTGAGTGATAAGTCCGCATGTTTACGAGACGTCCCTCATTGTCGTGCTTTAGACAGTAATTCTTGTAAAATATGTATGTTTTATATATAGATAGATAGATAGAATTTTTTATTTGGAACGTACCAATGAAAACTTGAGTAAAGTCCAAAAATAACAATAACAAAACAAAACATTCAGAACAACAAAAACTTTCAGTATTAATACATATCAAGAATATAGAAAATAATTTTGCAAAAATGCTAAGAATGAAAAAATCATTACTTGAAACAATAATAGGAAATAATTCATCCATGCTAAAATCTTCCAGCTTTGGAGCATAGATGTATAAAGCTGCAAGGAATCTAGATCTTTGTTCTTTGATTTGACAATTATTACAATATAAAATGTAATGTTTCTCATCCCCTACTTCATTGCATTCATGGAGATTACATAGCCTGTTTTCCTTCAAAATGCCTTTATGTCTACCGGATTCAATGTGAAGAAAATGTGCAGAAGTTCTAAATTTAGTATAAGCTATTCTATGATTTTTATTTTTAATTTTTTCCAAATAATGTTCAAATTCAAAATTTTCTTTAGCACACCTGTAAAAGTCAAGCTTACAATTGTTCAACAAATTGTTTTTCCACTTCATACGGTACAAACATTTGAGCTTCTCTTTAAAAATATCACAAAAATTGTCCTGATGTGGGTCTGAATTAGTTAGATCTGTTATGACTAGTAATTTTTGTATAAAGTTAAGCCATGGGTCATGCACAAAAGTTTTGGATTCTTCATAGGCTGCATCAATGATAGAATTGTTTGTTTTTTTACATACTAGTCTTTGATAATATTTCATAACTGAAACACAGATATCCAATATAGATGGATATTGACCTAATTCACCTCTACATGGGTCATTAGATGCCTTCCTGTGCACACCCAGAACTCTTTTACAGAATTTAATATGAAGTTTTTCTGGAATTAATTTATCTGAGAAAAGTTTTGTTTCAAAATTGCAATTGTCGACTGTACATTTATTTTTACCAGACCCCTTGTAGATGTTCAGCATAACCCCTCCCCACACATCAGCCCCATATAAAGCTGTGGGTTTGATAATAGAGTTAAATAGTTTTTTAGCCAGACTAACAGAATAACATTCCTCACTGATCCAAAGCATTTTGTACATCTTGAACAGTGCTTTCTGTGCTTTGTCTTGTAGCCTAGACCATAGACCCTCTAACAGAGGGATAGGAAACTGCGGTAAAGATCAAAGTCATTGCGTGTTGAAGATGTACGATGTAACTTGGCAACGATTATAGGATTTAACAGCTACCTGCTGTGAAACATCCGGGTGACGTCACACCGTAAACAAACGCGCCACCACTACACTTTTGTTTTCGTTTCATGCTACAGATGTAATCCTTGTCACGCTACTGCTATATTTTTGATTTTTCACAATTATTTTAAAGTTTCACAGTTTTTGAAGATTACACGAGTATTTCAGGTACGTATATACACCATTATTGATCTGTTTTTAACGTTGCACTTGTTAATTTTCTAAAATTGTCAACTTGCTTGTCGTGTCGCTGTGACGAGTATGTGAACTGTTTGCTGGTGTTTCGCTAAGTTTCAGCATGTGACCTGTTTTCTCACAATTGTTTTCATTCGAATTTATTAAAATTACAATATGTCATAACTGAACATGTTTGCTAAAAAGTGGTCACTTTTATTGGAAGTAGCAGTCTTTCTTTACGGAAAATACGTTCAACAAATTACGTTCTCGTGTACCGGACACAGTTCAGTTTGACTCGGGGATTTGGCCGTCACATTTGGTGACCCGTTTCTGATTACTACGTCGTTGATATGTCATTAAAATGTAAAAGATAGTTTGTATTGAGAGAAGTATCCAAATAATGCGGTAGATTGGGAGGTAAATTCATCGTATTTTGGTCCTGCCCAATGAATTGCTACCCACGAGGTTTGTGTTTATTCGTGTCGCCATATTTGTTTATGAACAGTTCACTCGTCTGCCAGTTCAAGTGTGTGACCCGTTTTCTCGCAAACTTGTTTTTTGAATTTATTATAATTACAATATGTTGTAATTGAACGTGTTTACTACAAAATGATCACTTTATTTGCAAGTAGCTGTTTTTCTGTACGGAAAATACGTTCACGAAATTCTTATGTACTGGACGCAGATCATACAGAGGGTCTATGCATAGACTCATTGTTTATGTTGTTTCAGCGCGATAGTTGGTGCTGGACCCCTCTCATTTGGCGACCCGTTTCTGATCACTACGTCGTTGATATGTCATTAAAATGTAAAAGATAGATTGTATTGAGAGAAGTATCCAAATAATGCGGTAGATTGGGAGGTAAATTCATTGTATTTTGGCCTTGTCCGATGAAATGCAACACACGACGTTTGTGTTTATTCGTGTCGCCATATTGTTTATGAACAGTTCACTCGTCTGCCAGTTCAAGTGTGTGACCCGTTTTCTTGCAAACTTGTGTTTTGAATTTATTATAATCACAATATTTTGTAATTGAACATGTTTACTACAAAATGACCAGCTTATTTTCGAGTAGCAGCGTGTCTCCGTGGAGAAATGCGGGGTTTTGTTTTTTTTTGGGGGGGGTGCATGACTGAAACAAAAATCAAAATACTACCTAGACGCATGCGGATTGATGAGAGTCCGTCATAATGTTTATGTCTGTTTCAGGACTCGAAATTAATTTTTTTTATTTTGGTAGCCCATGTGGCCTACCAATTTGTGAAGTTGGTAGTCACAAATTAGTGACTGCTAGTCAGTTATTTTATAAAATAAACATTCTTCAAAAAAATCAACTTCAACTATCTATCTCGCCTGTTTTCATGTAATTCAGTGTATAATTCGTAGCAATATTTTGCAAAATTATAATCTTTTTATCCATTAATGCAACTAATACTGAATTTTGCAATTTTCCATTGCTTCAGAAGTCATAATTTTACATAAAAATCAAATAGATTGTACATTTTTGCAAGTTCTAGTAGCCATTGTGGGCTAACAACTTTGACATTTGGTAGTGCCCCTCATGAAAACTGGTAGTCTTTCAGTGCAGGGCTGCTGCTAATTTTGAGCCCTGTGTTTACGTATTATTTTATACTAATTTTTGTACAAGTTGCTCGTTTGCACACTTTTTTATTCATGTTTCTTTTCCTTTGTATGTTAAATTAAACTCTAAGGCTTTCATTAAGTATCTCCCAATTGTGCTGTCTTCTCTTTGAATAGTATTATGCAGAAATAATTCCAATATTTTATTTGTCATCAAAGTTCATGTCAGTCTCTACAAAAATGTCACTATACCCATACTGTCTCCATTCTCCATCAAGATTCATGTTAAATATCTTATTTAATTTTTTTAAAACGAAACTACTACTGGTAGTAATTTTTTCTTAGTTTTTCAATTTTTACCAATATTAACAAAATCCAATGTTCATTTACTTTTTTTTTTTTTAGGTAACCATGCCATACAAGAAGGGCATTGGAATTCGAATTAAGAATTTTGAAAGGAAGAAACAAAGATCAGCACATTTAAAAAAACAAAACTCTTTAGTTAATGATATCCTTGAGGAATTTGCAGAAATTGCAGTTGGTTATGATGATTTCCGTAATGAAACAACAGTTTCTAAAGACACTACATTTGACACAACAGCTCCTAAGGATACCATTTTGGACACAACAGCCCCTCAGGACACCATATTGGACACAACAGCCCCTCAGGACACCATATTGGACACAACAGCCCCTCAGGACACCATATTGGACACAACAGCCCCTCAGGACACCATATTGGACACAACAGCTCCTAAGGACACCATATTGGACACAACAGCCCCTCAGGACACCATATTGGACACAACAGCCCCTCAGGACACCATATTGGACACAACAGCCCCTCAGGACACCATATTGGACACAACAGCTCCCAAGGACACCATATTGGACACAACAGCCCCTCAGGACACCATATTGGACACAACAGCTCCTAAGGACACCATATTGGACACAACAGCCCCTCAGGACACCATATTGGACACAACAGCCCCTCAGGACACCATATTGGACACAACAGCCCCTCAGGACACCATATTGGACACAACAGCTCCTAAGGACACCATATTGGACACAACAGCCCCTCAGGACACCATATTGGACACAACAGCTCCTAAGGACACCATATTGGACACAACAGCCCCTCAGGACACCATATTGGACACAACAGCTCCTAAGGACACCATATTGGACACAACAGCTCCTAAGGACACCACATTGGACACAACAGCTCCTAAGGACACTACATTTTGTGATGACTCAGTGCTTACTGATAACACAATTCCTGACTATACAACTAGTAATGATGGCATTCTTATGGAATTTGCAGAGGTTGCATGTAATGTTCAAGACATAGACAGCACAATTTCTATCACAGAATCACCACAGGTACAGACCTACATTTCTGACGACATCAGTAACAACATATTATATCCCAGTGATGTGTCTCTACATGTACCTACTTTGCCTGTTATGCATTCTGTGCCCACATATACAATGCCATATTTTCTCATAAGACAAGGACTGGCTAGATGTAGTCTACCAAGTGGTTGGGTATACCATGCTGATGATGATTCTATACAGTTCCTATGTCTTTTAAAGAACTCTGCAAAGCAGCCTGAAATTACAAAGACCGTAACCATTCACAGAGATCTGCACTGGTGTGTTATAATACATGGTGAGAACTGTGAACAGAAAAGTCTGTTTTCTTGTGTGCCTCAAATCATGACATCATTAACAACAGTATTGAAACTAATCAACTTGGTACATTCTGCTAGTATGTGCATTGCCAATCCTGATAACAAATTTCATGGTTTAGCAGTTGCAAGGAGTGGAATTTTCAGGAGTTATGGAAGAGATGGCTATATTGTGGGACGACAACAGCAAGTAACGCTAAAGAGCAAGAATGGAACTATATATCACTCCACAGTTAGATCAGCGCATTGTGACATATTATTAGAAGGTGACATTGAAAGGTGTAGTGCCTGCTGTAAATTCAGGAAGACTTTGTATGCCATCCACAACAATGACAGTATAAAGAACAAATCACATCAAAACAATAAAACTGAGCATTTTAGCAAGGTACCAATGTCCCATCTGAGTCACAATGAGCTGTATGAAAGAACAAAAAATATTATTCAGGCCAAAAGAAGAGTAGAGATGAGAGAAGTTAGATTGCAGCAGAAACTACAGGCTAGCATCAAAGAAAATGGTATTGAAATAGACCATGAATCTGCCGATAGTTTCAAAGAAATGGCCAAGTCATATGATGATACTGTCAAGAAGGAATTTGGTGAAGGAACATTCCAAAGATTGTTTTGGGAACAACAAATAAAAGCACTCAGCAGTCCCGACCCCAATGGCAGGAGATGGCACCCAATGTTCATAAAATGGTGTCTTAACCTAAAACTGCGTTCTTCTGCTGCTTTTCGCACACTGAAAGATTCTGGTGTCATACAACTACCTAGTGAGCGTACATTGTGTGACTATACACATTGGACTAAAAGTGGCAATGGATTTTCAGGAGACACAATGGAGCAGCTATACAGGGAGTGCAATTTTTCTGAATTAAAAGATCATCAGAAGTATGTAGTTTTGGTTCACGATGAGTTACGAATCCACGCTGACCTTGTATTTGAAAAGAGCTCGGGACAGTTAGTTGGTTTTGTTGACATGGGGGATTTTAACAATTCCCTGGCTGCTTTTGAGAAAGACATAAATTATGATGGCTTTGTCAAACCTGATGTTGCTACGTATATGCTGGTATTTATGGTGCGTGGTATTTGTATGCATCTAAATTACCCCATTGCACATTTTGCCACCACGTCAATCTCATCGGATTTTCTATTTCCACTGGTTTGGGAAGCTGTAGATGTTTTGGAACTCTATAGTTTTAAGGTGATGGCCTCTACATCTGATGGGGCTTCCCCAAATAGAAGATTGTACAGAATACATGGTGAAGCTGGGGATGTTCTTACCTACAAGACATCAAATCCATGTGCTGATGATGACAGATTTCTGTATTTTATGTCAGATGTCCCCCACCTTATAAAGACAACTAGGAACTGCTGGGCCAATTCTGGATCACACAATAAGAAGAGGCTACTGTGGGTAAGTTAAAATATTAACATTAACCTAAGAGGCTAATAGCCAGGACAAAAGGAATTGATTAATTTTGAGCCTGAAGTTCCACATAATTGAATATTGATACTGTAATTTCCCTTTCCAAGTACTGAAATGAATTTTCACTGGGACACTTTTTTTGTAAAATCAAAACCAGTTTTCTGCAAAAAGTATTTAGCAGGGCACCCAAGTATTAAACAAGTACAAAATTTAAGTACACAAGACTAAATCTGAAAATTTAAATGCTTCGCCTCAGAGAACTTTTTATAAACTTTTTTTGTGTACCATGAACCCAAACTTCATTTGAAAATTATGTGCTTACAAATGTGGCTTCTTTATAGGTAATTCTCTTCCTAGTGTTTTTTGTATAATTGTTATTCTTCACTTTATTTTTAAAGAATGGAGAGCATATAGTGTGGAAAACCGTGGAGGACTTGTACAAGGCAGATCTAGAGAGAAGTGGTGCTTTATTTCTATGCAACAAACTAAAATATGAGCATGTCTACCTTACATCATTTTCAAGAATGAAAGTCAAGTATGCAGCATAGGTAATACCTGGATTTTGTTATCTTTAGATGCAATGTTTCTACCAAGTAGAAAATAAAATAAAATAAATTAACATAATAAGTAAATGAATTCATATACAAAAAAATACCAAACTAAATAAAGAAAGAGTATTATGATCAGAATTGATCCATGACAGGAAATTGTTGTAGTGATATCAGTTTTGTTCAATTTTGCCAGTCACCTGCATGTATGCTTTGTAATAGTGTATGCACATGTACATATGCACTTTTCCTAATTTGCTAAGTTTTTTTTTATATATACCTTAGGTTCTTAGTACAACAATGGCGAATGCTATATCAGTATTTGGAAGAAATAACCAGCAGATGGCACCGACTATAGAGTTTATTAGAAATTTTGACAAGTTCTTCGACTGTTTGAATGTCCGTAGTTTCACAGAAGCAGTAAAGAAACGAAAGCCAAATCTAAAGCCATACACCTCACCTGATGATCCAAGGTTGAAGGTAATGAAGTAGTGTCTCACCAAATACTAGTAAACATTTTTTTCCTAGTCTTATCTCAAAAAATTTGCCCCATCTCATAAATAATACCCACAGTAAAATCTTCTGTACTTTGTTGACTCTTTTACTCCCTTTGTTATATTACAATGGGGAATCTATGGTGCAGTGAGTGTTCATGAGATGGTTGTACATTTATAAAGTTTATAAATGTAAAACAGTATCATAAATAGTGTTAAAACTAAAATCTTTTTCTCAACGTTTTTACATGTAGTGGTTGAAAGAAGAATTCCTGGGATACCTGACAAAGTGGTCTGATAAGGTAGATGCAAGAGATGGACTATCTAAAAGTGAAAAAAACAGAATGAAACTCAGTGCTCAGACAATTGAAGGGATTTTCATGACAGGTACAAATTTTTGTATACAAATTTCACAATGTTTAGCCCCGCTGTCATCGTAGATGACCGAGTGGAGCTGTTGGTATGGGGGGGGGGGGGGGGGGGTTCTAGCATTGTCCCATGTTAACTTCTTTAAATTCTTCTGAAAACTACTTTGACCAATTACATTCACATTTTACCAAATGTAATTGGGATAGTCCTATATCTCGGATATTAAACTGCTCCTTTGATTACAATCCACAAACTACTAATATGGATAATATTAGATCTCTGTATCATTTAATACATTTTTTATGTTCTAATATTTTTAGTATCATCATTTTGTTTGCTAATTGTATGCAATATTCAATCCCGTTGCAGTTAACTCGTTTGTTGAAGTAACACAGTACTTATTAAACCAGCCTGGTATTGTTTGTGTCTTATCCGAAAAGTTCAATCAAGACCCACTAGAGAGGTATTTTGGCAACCATCGTCAAATGAAAGGAGGCAATGAAGCCCCGTCTGTACAGCAGTTCTGGCACACCTCAAATACACTACAGCTAAGGACATCAAACATGCTACGGGTTCATGGAAGCAATGTCAGAGGTCCTGTGGCAGATGGTACAGTAGACAATACGCCTTTGCCAAAAAGACGTCGCCGATGACTGCACATGTACATGTAGATGCATAATCCAGGATAACTTGAGTTAGAGTAGTATTACAACTCAATATTAAAGATACCCCTACTCCATAGAATTGCACATCAGATTTAAGTTGTACCACAGGGAGTTGGACAAACTTGTGTATTTTAATAAATAACTTTTCTTTTACCCCCCTATGTTACGTGCTAATGTTACGTGCAGACATGTAGACACACCCTATTATAGTAAAATATCCCAAGGGTTGAAATGCTATAATAGGGCGTGTCTACATCGCACGTTACACGCACGTGGTATAAACAAAGATCAGTGATTACTTGGAATCGAAACCAGGAGGGGGGGGGGGGGAGTTATATAACATTTTATTATTTAATAATTTATTAAAATGCACAAGTTTGTCCAACTCCCTGTGGTTATACATTATGTATAGATACATAATTACAGTAGGGGGTGACTCATAGTTTCAATCTAATTCATCTTATTCTAATATAAATGAAATCATTGTATGTTTGAAATATTATTCTAATAAAGTGTTGACCCCATACATTCTAGACTGCACCCTCTACAGAAATGAAAGGTCGGTCGCACACGTGCAGAGAGCTGGCCTGTAAGCAACAATCAATGTTGTCATTTGACTGGCCTTATATTTCATAGTTTGTGTGGAAATCTTGAACATGCGATGTACTATTGTACTGTATATATTTTTATAGATTTCTGGGAGCAGATGCAACAATACACAGACAAGGTCAAATTCCAGACATTTTTGGTTCCAAATTCTTGTGTTTTTTTAACTTATAATAATTTTTAATGAGAACACTGAATAAACATTAATACAAAGCAACTTTTCACCTGTATAGTGTAACTTTTATTACAAGTTCAAACAAAAAGAACGTGAAAAAAAACATACATTAACTGAACTGTTCTGACAGTAAAACTTCTGTAACATTGCCATATAGTTTCTACACTCCAAAATTGTTTGACTTGAGTTCTTTACGCAGCCCTTTATTTTTGTTTCGTGCTAATCCCTGTTTTGCTTTGTACTGCTGAATTAATTTTCTGGCTTCAGAGTGCCCCCTAATATTGATCTACAGTTTAAAGCTCATCAACATGAGTTTCAGCGATGAATCCTCCTCCATACCATTTGCTAGTTGGGACCAGTACTCCAACGCTAATCTGTCTGAAAGTACATCACTAACTACAGATTCATGTATATTCCCATTTGTGAGGACAAATGATTTAACATTCTTTCGAATAAAATATTCAACTCTTCTGAAAAAAATATAGGTTTGGTCATTAATCACACACAAGCCACCTCGGTTTTCTTCTTGAATCCATTCCGTCGTGTATGACAAAAATGTTTTTGTTGTTGGTCCTCTGGACTTCATAGATGCCAAACAATTCAGCATGGAAGAAGACATGTGGCCTCGTTTTTTGGACTGTCTGGCTAATGCCATGGGTATATAGCCACAAGCATATCGAAGAACATTCTCTTCAACGATGTTCATCTTCATTGCAATACAATCATTGTCCTTGTCCACTTTCACACGATTTAGTAAAATTTCTTCAAATATTGCATTAATGAGGCAAGTTTTCTGGGAATTAGTAACACTATGGTGCACCTGTGCACACAGTGCAGCTACTGCTTGCTTCAAGTCCATAGCAAGGCGCAACTGGTGATATTTTTGGTATACTGCTTCGCGTCTAGAACAGTTGAAGAGAAGAGCATCTCCAGCTATTATTGCTGGCCACAAAATATTTATTATCAAACTCATTTCCTTTGAAATAATGGAAGGGTTATCAGCTGCAATACCTTGAAGTGCCAACACTACTACATGCAAGGCCACAGCACCACTGGCACAAGCACTGGCTTTAATATAACTTTTAGACAATAGTTTTTCCATAGCAGATCTCAATACGCCACCGACATTCTGTAATGCTTCTTCCTTTGTGTACGTGTAACTGGGCAGTCGTCTCTTAACTGAAATTTACAATAAATTGAATTAGAATTAATTCAGCATTTTACTAGTAATAAGAGAGTGGGCTTGGTTAACTTCTAAGGGTATGTGTACATATAGACATTATGGCAACATACAGACACTTACCTAAATAATTACCCTGGCCCACAACCATAGACCCTCTAAGGGTCTATGCCCACAACCTCTCAAAATCAGAATTGGCAAAGTTTTCTGGCTTATAAAACAATATCTATAAAGTATACCATTTAAACTGGATCTATATTAGACTAGTAAGAAAGCTCTGTAAGTTGTAAAACATTGTAGAAAAATATACATACCATTTCTTTTGCCTTTCTTAGTATTTGCTGTAGGTGGTATCTTTTCACCAATGTCTTCGGTCCTACTATTTAACGCCCGGACACGCGAGGGAGTGTCCGGGCACGCGCGGAGGCGAACAGGGGGGAATACCTAACGCGCGGGGCAGCGGCAGCAATCCTTGTACTGTATAATATTCGTTTATGCTCAAAATTTGAACCGGAGTGGCGAATTCGAGCAGCTAACCACACTTTTTATGATCGACGCCCGGGCATTCCGGCGAGTCGAGTCCGCCATGTTGTTTACTAATTTTGGTTAGCGTTTAACAATAGGACAATACCATTCGATCCATGGGGGTGACGGTACGGTAAATATCGTGAACGGTACAGAGTTCGGTAAATCTCGTGTACGGTACAGAGGGGATATGTTCGTCCAATGTTTTTATACTTTGCAATGTAATTCAAACAAATAAATAAAAAACGTATATTCGTAGCCATGGACAAGACTTAAAATGTAATCAACCGTTTTATTCATCCATGATTTGTACAAAGATCGTATATTTTGTAAGTGTAAAAAGCATTTTCCACATTAAGCTTTCAATATAGATTCTTAAACACAAAATATCAAATATATCTTTAAGTGTAAAAATCGATTTTTTTATTGTAAATGGTAACTTCCTGTAAAAACTTAAGATGCCTTTTTTATTTCCTGTACCAGTCACCCACCCCCTGCCCCCACTCTTACAGCATGCGGTAAATTTCTTATTGTACACGCAGGTTACGGTAAACCTGGTTTATACCTCTTGTCGAAAACACAGAGTTTGGTCAATCTCGTGCACAGTATAGCGTACGGAATATGTTACGTTTCGTCCACATATTTCAAAGTGTTGACGCCGCGACACATATTCAGCTGTGATTGACACTCTATTGTACAACTACAACAGAGAGGGGAACATACACTGTCCCTAATTCAGTTCAACCACGGTCACTATTTTTTAGTAACCGTGGTTCAACCCAAGCAAGGCACGTTTTTTTTCAAATAAACATGACATACCAAATATGATGAACTTGTGTAATTCAGAAAAAAAAGGTTGTCATTTGTTCCGGCTTGGAGCCTGATGGTAAGGGAAAACATTTACATAACCAGGGCGAGTTGCGTCGAGAGACAAAGCATTTTTTTTTTTAAATCAGTGTATGACGTTGCTTTTAGTTTGAACAATTTAACTTGCCGACATGATAACACCTTCTTTTCAGAACTATTACAGAGTTATGACATTGTCTTCGGTGTGGACGATTGAACTTGCCGACATGTTAATGTTGTTTTTTTCAGAACTATTACAGAGTTATGCCATTGTCTTAGGTGTGAACGATTGAACTTGCCGACGTGTTAATGTATTTTTTTCAAAGCTATTAGTGTTATGCCATTGTATTCAGTGTGGACCATTGAACATACCGACGTGATAATGCCGTTCTTTGGAACTAATGGGAGGCATGCGCAATTGTACTTCTCCGTTAATGTTTTAACTTGGAGTTCTGATACTGCATTATAGCATAGTTCCATGATTATAGTGACAACGAAAAACACGTTTATCATAGCATTGTCAATTTCGAATAATTTTGAATAAAAATATTTTCCACTAGGGCGGGGTGTCTGTCTATTTACTATACATGTTTTAATTTTCGTTTTAGTTGACTTGTACTTATTTTTAATAAAAATATTTTCTAAAAGGGCGGTTTGTTTACTATACATGGTTTTACAGTGGGCGCAAACAAAGCGAGACTTTCTTAGCGGCACTGTTTTGAAAACGATTTGCTACATTTTGCGACAATCTCACTTTTTCTTGCAACACTCGATTATCGACAAATTATGTTTGGTCTCGATACGTATTATGGCTGAGTGGTTGTCTGTTTTCACATTGTAACATTATAACACAACCACGAAGCTCTTGGATGCTAGCCCTGAATACAGTGCTGTGTGTACGGGAGCGCGTTTGGTTGATAGACGACCCCACCACAGCCCGGCGTACCTCCATAGACTGTACGCAGGACTACCTAGATCCATGATACGATACAATATAGCACAACAATGAGAAACATGTTTTTTGCACAAACTTTTCCTGTCCTTGTCCTTCGACAATGTCGGCACATTCGTAGGACTGTCACCCCCATGGATCGAATGGTATTGTCCTATTGTTAAACGCTGATCAAAATTAGTAAACAACATGGCGGACTCGACTCGCCGGAATGCCCGGGCGTCGATCATAAAAAGTGTGGATAGCTGCTCGAATTCGCCACTCCGGTTCAAATTTTGAGCATAAACGAATATTATACAGTACAAGGATTGCTGCCGCTGCCCCGCGCGTTAGGTATTCCCCCCTGTTCGCCTCCGCGCGTGCCCGGACACTCCCTCGCGTGTCCGGGCGTTAAATAGTAGGACCCAATGTCTTCCCCCTTTTCATTAGCACCTGAAATTTCTGAAAATAAAGTATACATGAATAGTACAAATTTATAACTTGAGTACAGTGTGCACCGCAGTTTGTCATTTGCAGGAGTTTTAAAAGTAACTCCACACATCTTAACACATCCATTGTATCTTTTTCATGCATTTTGTAAAATATTCAATAGCTCAGCTGTGGCACTTTCATTGGTAAACAATGCGTGTGAATGTGAACTCGAGAAAGACTGCCGATTTACAAACCATAGCTGTGCTCATTAATTTCACCTACTATAAAACTGTCCACTATTGCGCAAATAAAGTAACGAATGTCGTCATCCATGATATGGTGGAACAGGAATTGAATTAACCTGGACAGGGGTCCCAAACGAATAGAAACCATAATAAATAACAGGTACAATGGGTGATGTTTTAATGCTGGCGAACATATTCTCAAGACATTAAGAAAATAGGTTTGGATTACAAATCCGGCACATAAAGTATATAATGTTATAACACGTACCTTGTATTTTGTGTACATTTAGAAGATGATTCTTACAACTTTGTTTTGACTTGAACATTTTAACGCAAACATTACATTCCCAGTCACAGTCTTTCATTTTTAAATGCGCATCCAAGAAACGCAAGTTGCGTCGCCCAGTAGATTTCTCTGGTATATAGTGTTCGTTGTTAATTTGTTCGTGTTCGTCTTCTTCGATAAAATCGCTGTCACTTGCGTCGTAGTCACTAAAAACTTCAAGAAACTCGTCACCGTCGTTAAAACATGCCTCGAAATCGTCCGCCATCTTAAAATGAGTATCAGCTGTAATTTGCATAATCACATCTCGCGATGTACGAGTTGTTGGGTATTTTGCATAAGGCCGTCTCGCAAATGGCGAGAGTTTGTTGAGTTTTAATCCGTAAGTTGAAACCGTTAGTTAAATTTAGTTAAGGGATTACAAGTAACATAGATCACAGGAAATACCGCAGTTTCCTATCCCTCTGTTAGAGGGTCTATGCCTAGACATAGCATTATGAAACTTACCATTTGTTTGAAAAACAATGCCAAGGTAATTATAATAATTAACACACTGTAATTTAGTGGCGTCCAAATAAAACTGAAATTTGTTTTCTAAGTTTTTACCTAGTCTATTAAAAATAATGATTTTGCTTTTGTTAATATTTACTTTTAAATGCCAATTGTTACAGTAATTTTGGACTGCATCAATGCACTTTTGTAACCCCTCTTGGGTTGTAGAAAACAAAAGCAAGTCATCAGCATATAACAAACAATTGAGCTTCAAGCCATTTAAATCTACAGGGTCAAAATTTTTAACATCATCACAGATTCCATTAACAAAAATATTAAATAGTTGAGGACTAAGGTTACACCCTTGTTTTACCCCTCTGCATGAATTGAAATATGGAGTAATCCCTGCACTCAATTTAATGTTATATTTAGTGTTTTTATAGATAGCTTTAATAGCCTTATAAAAATTTCCTCCCACACCTAACCGAAGAAGTTTATATAACAGCCCTTCTCACCAGACTGAATCAAATGCTTTGGAGAAATCAATAAAACATGAAAACAAATAATTCCCTGATTTTTTCAGTTTGCAATTGACATATTTATTAATTAAGGATTTAAGAATATAAATATTATCTGTTGTACGATGGTTTTTCTTGAAGCCAAACTGATTATCCACTATTTGATTAGTTTCTTGTAAGTACTTAGTTAATCTAGTATTTAGCATCATAGTATATAATTTAGATACACAACTAGAAATGGCAATGCCTCTATAGTTATTAGCGTCCTTTGGGTTACCTGACTTAAAAATAGGAATAATGAGACTACTGTTCCAATGTAATGGCATAATGCCTGAATTTAAAACTTGTGTGAACATTTTAGTAAGAGAATTAATATTAAAAGGAGCCCCATGCTTCAACATTTCATTTGAAATCATATTAGTGCCTGAAGCTTTGCCTGACTTTAAAAGTTTAATATGCTGCAATACTTCCTTATTAGTGAAATCTTGATTAATAATGTGTTTGTAATCATCTAAACTTTCCATACTACTAATATCATTTACAATAGTCTGTGAGAAGCTTTTATCTTCCACGTTAACTTTATTATTTAAACATTTAAAGTGATTTAACCATGACTCTACAACTGATGTTGTCATGCTTTTGTGGGTTTTTATCTAAATCACCAAGTTCCTCAAGTAACTTCCAGAAACACTTAGGATTAGACTCCTTAAGCATAATGATTCTATTACATAAATTAGCTTTATATTCCTTTTTTTTATTCTTAATTAGATGCTTGTATTTTTTATTAATTTTATATCGTTCTTGTCTAATACTATTGTCCTTAGGAAACTTGTCTAATAAATGTGAATATTTAATTAAGTTTCTTCTTACCTCACTGACATCATTGTCAAACCACTTTTTATGTTTTGGTTTATTAGACTTTTTTTTAATTTTGGGATTGATAACTTTAAGAGAACTCTTTGCTGCTTTAATAATAATTGAATTGAAGTTAGCCACTGCTTCATCAACATCTACAAAATTAGAACTCTGATAATGTTGAAGTTTTTCCCCTATAGTCTTACTAGAAATTGCTTTAATATAATTTTCCCGGCTGTCGCCATCCCAGATAAATTTGCCGGGTAAAGGGGAAAGCAGGCTATGATCATCTACCATATTATGTTTAACACATGCAGACAGAGACACAGATATAGGACAATGATCAGATAAGTGATTCAAAGGCCAAACTTTGAAATATTGAACAGCACAAAAAAGTTCTGAACTAACAATACCATAATCTACCAAACTGCTACCCCCATATTGGTGACTCGTAAATTTACCCAAGGAGTCACATATATATATGTTTTAGCAGTTGGTGTAACCATTTTAATTCCTTCTGAGAAGTTTAAGTGTTTCAATAAACCAAACCTCACACCCAGGTCAAATTTGAATTGAAACAAATTGAAACAAAGAAGCTTAAGCTTCTGCCGTTGCTTGATCGGGATAGTGAGACAATTTTTACGGGTAAATGCTCGTAGAAGACTTAGCTTCAATATGCCCTAAACACTTCATAGAAGTACAGTTATCATCAGTACAAGTAGACTCGCTGAACAGGAACTCACAAACGAGCCAATGGAAACAATGGCTAGTTTCAAAGCAATTTTGTCACAGACAAGACATGGACAACAAACTCGCTGTTTTGCTGATTAGGAATAACATGATGTTATTCCCGTCCGTATGTTCCCGGAATGCATGTGTAAGTTTGTACCCTGTATTCGACAAAATACACGAATATTATTGTTTTCATGATGCATGAATCTTCAAATTTTGTTATTTTCAACAAAATAACTTGAATACTTGTGTATTAATAAAAACACACATTTAAGAGAAATCGAAATGAACATTTAGTTTATGTTAACGGTTAGTTTAAATCAGCTTAACTTTTTACCAGCCTACCCTTCTACAATAGAATCGCTGGAGTTGCTTGTCCTTCCTACTATATTGTCTATAGTTTAACTCCGGACTTACGTCCAAACGCCACCCTCTTGACTGGAGATCTGTGTTGAAAAATAAACCTTTGTTGTTGCGGTGTACGCAAGAAGATGAACCACTCATGTTTTATAACATCACTTCACCTATTAACAATTCACCCCTAGACGTGATAATTTCATTACAATAGTAAAAATCCGTTCACAAAAATCCAAATAATCACAACCTCACCGAAATTCATTTTCTATTCTTACCCACAAGCCACACCCATACCATTCATCAAAACGAGTGGTCTGGGGTATACTAGTACTCTGACCCATGCCGAGGACTTCCTGTTTGTAATGCTATATGATAAATCAAATTAACTATCACATGAAACCAGATGAAAATCATTCTAAAACAAAGTAACCCAATTGATTCTGGATTCATTGAACAGGGAGAAAGAAATGACATTTGCAATAATAATCGACGAGCAGGTCCAGGTAGTAACATTCGGTTGACGAAATAGACACAGCAGTACTGATTGGACCTACATGAATGCTAATCCATTTTTGCTGTCGTACACTATCTTCGGTAATAACTCCGAAAGTGAAGTCTTATATTTTTAGCAGAACGTAGCCGTTAAAACTTGCAAAACGAGTCTGTTTCGATCGATCATCGCATAAGCAGCATACAATTTATTTATTTTTTGACTCATTTAAAAAATACGAACGGTGTCAATATTTAAAACTGCATTTTGTCTGTCTCTGGCGTGCTTCAGAATGATATACATGTAGATCTTGGCCGATCGTATTTTTACAAAGGACCTGAATGTACAGCACTAATTTCACCCAACCTCCTGCTCGCTTCTGCTTTTCGATCATTATTTTCACTCGCTTTTGCAACCGCATGTTGAATAATTTCCGCTTAATTTTTCGAGCGCACGAACCCAGAAATATCGCCCGTCTGCACACTCGCATTTTAAATACATGGCCGTGGCATCAATATGTTCCTGGTGTCTCCGCTCTCTGCCCTAAGGAGTTAGCATTGCCTGTATCACGTTATTGTCTCGATAATCATATTGTAAAAACGAGGTAGCAGCCCTGGATTCAAATGGGACACAGTCTCGCTCTATCAGATTGTTGTGGAACGTTTACATAACAAGAGGTCATAGTTTAAGTCACGTTTGCGAACGAAACAAAGCATGATGGTTTGGAAGTGTCGTTCGAAATTAAATAATGGTTAATACTCGTTGAATCCTCAAACTTTAGCACTAAAACAACCATTTCGACAACTCATGTGCCAGTGTTCAGTGTTTGAACAAGCGGTCAGTGTTTTTAATAAGCGAGTGAGAAAAAAAAGGGATAAAAAACATGGTCGTTTTTCCGGTCGGAAATTAAGCGATATGCTGTTGATTAAAATGGAGCTGTTAAAATGTTATAAAAGCGAAATATTGGGCGAAATGAGTATTGATGCCCAATTATAGCTTGACATGCGTCACCAAATGGGGACATGGTTAGAGTTGGTAGTACCATGGAAGGTACTAATCCATGGTAGTACCAGTATTAGTATACGCGGGGAGGGAGTCCAGAGAGGGAACAGCCAGCATCCCTTTTACGGGAAAACGTGAAATCTCGGCGGATTTGTTCCGTTCTCACATGTAATAATTAGGTTTTGTGGGCTTCTGAGTTAAAAAAAAATGACTAAATCAACCAAAAAGCAAGCGTTTAGAGACATACCTATGCAGAAGTTGGTTTGCCAGTACTTAATCCATTTTTAACACCTAGGCTACTCTATTGACATTGGTTGTTTATTTCATGGATTTGGCACTTGAGGTAGCTGATAAGCCGTGACGAAAACGTGCACAAAACGACCATTCTGTGCACGTTTTCGACACAGATTAAAAACCAGTTGTAAGCACAAATTTTCATATGTAGTGAGATTGAATTTTACCGAATAAAAATATCAAATTTAGAAGTCTCCCAAAGCAGACTTCATCTGGTATGACAATTGGTGAAAGTATTACACCAACTGTCTGGTAATGAGGGTAATTTATTGTGATATATTTGATCTACCATGTGTTCTGACATGCTTTTGATATGAGATATTAGAGCCACCCAGGGCATTTTTTTAGAAGAGGCTAAGTACTTAAGGTAGCGAGACTATTATTTGTGTTGAAAATTACAGTTTTCACATTTATTTATTAATTGATGAAATGCACTATAATTATTAATGGCGTCGTACTGTCAACACGTGTGTGAGTGAGCTCTTCAAAATCAAATCGATACGGCGGTTGCAGGTTCATTACCTTTTTGAAATCAACGTAGATCAACCACTAAATATATAAAGAAAGCTTGGATTACGTTAATCATGACTAGAAGATCCGCACGGAACACCAGAACCAAAAGTTTTGCCTACGACTCCGACGAGTTGGATCAATTATGTGCCGACATAGAAATGGCCGATTCAAAACAAAGGAAATCAAAGAAAACACCGAAAGGAAAGAAAATGAAGTTCTATGCAGTGGTAATTGGACGGAAGACGGGGATCGTGACTACTTGGAAAGAATGTCATCGACTGACGAATGGTTATCCAGGCAACTGTTTTAAGGGCTACGATACATTAGAAGACGCAGAACAGTATATTCAAATGTACGGAACTGACACCGATGGCATAATTAATGGGAACAACAGCCCGGAAATCACGTCAAACGTAAGTTACGTAGAATCCGATAAAGACAATTCTATTACTATGATCAAGTCGCTATTGAATTCAAATAATAATAATGACTGTGGTTATGAAGACAACAAAAATCACACCAAAGACAACTACCAACAATCGACTACATGCGATAGATCAACAACAAGCCGCCATCTTGAAAAAACGGAAACAGTAAACAGGGCAACAAGTACTCCCATTTCTCATCGAAGAAATCTAGAAATGTCACAGTTTGAAATCATGATCGACAGTATTGAGGATAAACACATCACTTTATCAAATAGATTTGCCGAGTTGGAGCTTAATCTAAAGCAAAAATCAGCCGATTTTGAGAAATTCCAGAACGTTACAAAGGTTAAGGAAAACAAACTTGAGGCAGAGATAAGCACACTCAAGGTCAAAAACACAGCTATGGCGACAGAGATTAACAAACTTAAACAACAATTGCTTAATATTAGAGAAAAGTGGCGTGACGATTTGGTGAAAGCTCAAACTGGAATGGAAATAGAAGCAAAAAGTCGACAAGTTGCACTTTCTAAGGAATGGAAGCAGGAAATGGATAAGGTAAAATCAGATATTAAGAATATTCAACCATCAGATATTAAGAATGTTCAACCAGAGCCAATTGAAACTCAAAATCGGTATGCCTGCTTACAGGGTGCTAATGACGAAAACACTTCCTCTACTGACCTACAAGCTGAAATAAAACACTATGTCCCTACTACCTCAGAAGTAATTGTTATCAAGGACAAACAAAATGATGTGGCCAAGTTGAAACAACATACCCATCATAATTTAGAGGGTGTTGACATATTAATTATTGGAGATTCCATGACAAAACACATCAACCCTAATCAGATGTATAAATATAAAAAGGTGAAGAAAATTCGCACATCAACCATCTCTGAGGCATCCAGCTATATATCAAATGTCACAAACCAGGAGCAGATTAAAATGGTGATATTACATGTTGGAACTAATGATGTATCCGAGAAAACAAGTGCAGAGTCAGTTGGTCAACAAATGAACTGTTTAATTGACTGTGCCACTGGAAAGTTTAGTGGGCTGACAGCAGTGTCATGTATTCTACCACAGTTCAACGATAAAGCTAACATAAACACAGTGATAGATGATATAAACAGTACAACCAGACTTAAATGCAATAACACTATGAACTGTTTATTTGTGGAACATAGGAAGCTAAGCAGTGCTAAGGATATGTATTCCAGTGATGGAATCCATATTAACATTAAAGGCACCAGTCTACTAGTAGCTGACATCAAACGCACAGCTGCTCATGTCCAGAGAAATACTCACCCTCAATACCAGAAAACGAGAAATTCTGGTAGTCATGATCAACAACAGTATCACAAATATGACAAACACAAGTCTTATCAACCAAGATCAGATTGGAATAATAATTCCAGAAACCAAAACCATGATCAGTATCAGTATACCCAGGCTTACATACAACATCATGATGAACAATACAATCGTCCCATTCAGTACCATAGCAGACACAACAATCGTGAAAACTACTATGACCATAATAGCCATTACGACAGTGCATATTACTATGATCATTCCAAGAAACATCATTCACATCGACGATATGATAATGATCATCAAGATTCTCACTACAGTCCTGCAGCTACTGACCAATTTTACTATCACAGTGGAGGTTATGAAGATGACCATGTAAACAAGAGCTATCAACATACAGACAACAAATACATTCAACGATCAGAGAGGCAGACAAACAATAGAATTATAAACCATGACTACTACAACTACTAATATTTAACTTCAATATTCCAGCAGATCATCATCACAACATTAAGTAATTATCAATGTCATTATATTTTACTTTAAATTTTTTTTTTTATTACTTTTCATTTAAAAAACAAAAATTTGTGGCCTGCAACCCCGTATCGTGGAGAATAGAATAATGATGAAAACAACAACTGTCAACAGTATTAGGCAGACTAATCTTAATGTAGGTAGTTGGAACATTCACGGCCTTGGTGCTAAGTGTGTAGAATCTGATTTTACTTCTATTTTAAAGAAATTTGATATTTTGTGCTTACAAGAGACGTGGTTAGGTAGTCTAGGTAGTAATAGTAGTTCATTAGATGTATTAGATAGTTATAGTTATTTTAAAACAGACAGAAAATGCAAATCAGCTAGAAGTAGGAGGAACTCTGGGGGAGTGGCAATTTTGTTTAAATCAGGGTTGAGGGGAGGGCTGAGGGAAATAAAGTCTGAAATTAACGACTTCCTTTGGTGTAAATTGGACAAGGAATTTTTCTCATTAGAAAATGATATTTATTTGGGTTGTATATACATTCCACCCGAAAATTCGGTTTATCACTTAGATGTTGACTACTTTGGCATTTTAGAAAAAGAAATAACAGTTTTCTCCAATCAGGGCCAGGTAATTATAACAGGTGATTTCAATAGTCGCACTGGAAATCTAATTGATTACATTGCTTTTGGAGATAACATTCATGTACCCACTCCAAATAATTACACTTTAGAAAATTTTGAAAAAAGGCACACCCAAGATAAAACTAACAATAAGTTTGGCAAACAATTAGTCGATCTTTGTACTATAAATAATCTTTTAATAGCCAATGGTAGGAAGATAGGTGATTTAAATGGAAACTTTACCTGTCATAATCCGGTCGGTTCAAGTACAGTTGATTACTGCATTAGCACAAAGGATTTACACAGACATATTGATTATCTTAAAATTCATGATATTAATTACTTGTCAGATCATTGTCCTATTGGTTTCTCACTAACTGTAAATTACAATCACACCAAGAACACAAAGCTTGTGAATAAATTGAAACCGCACTGTAAAAAAAATTCATTTGGGACGTTGAGGCAAAGCAAAAGTACAAAATCATGTTACAAAATTCAAATTTTGAAACAATGTTCAAAAACTACCTTGCCAATGATTTCAAAGACAGTGATGTCAATGAACCAACAGATCAATTCAACAAAATATTAATTAATGCAGCAGATAATTGCCTTAAAAAAGTAACCAATAAAAGAACAATAAATAATAAAAACTATAAACATCCAAAACAACAACAATGGTTTGATAAGTCGTGTTCTACACTAAAAAGGGAATTAATTAGTACCTCTAAGTTGCTAACAAAACAACCAACCAACCCGTATATCAAACACCAATATTATACTCTTAAAAAGCATTATACAAAACTTATAAAATATAAAAAAAGAGAATATAAAAACATGTTGGTGTCCAAACTTGAACATATGGACAGTGCCAACCAAAATGAGTACTGGTCTGTGCTGAAAAGCCTACGTAATCAAAAGACCAAAAATCAAGACACAACAATATCCGGAAAAAATTGGATTGATCATTTTTCAAAACTCTATAATAAAACAAACATTAAAAATCATGAGTTACAAAATAATCTTATAGAAAAAGAAATGCGACAAATTCCCAACCAATATCTAAACTCAAATATCACATACAAAGAAATTCTTAGCGCTGTTAGCAAACTAAAAAACAATAAATCAGCTGCTGATGACAGCATTGCCAATGAAATGTTGAAAACCAAAAATAAGTTAATGATAAGATGTTTACAGAAACTTTTCAACTGTATTCTAGATAGTGGAAAATTTCCTGCAACCTGGAAATCTACGATTCTTGTTCCACTACACAAATCAGGCGACAAATTAAATCTTGGTAATTATAGAGCTATTGCATTAACAAGTTGTCTCTCAAAACTATTTACTGGCATAATGAATCAAAGATTGACCACATACTTGGAAGAAAATAATTTATTTACCGACATGCAGTTTGGCTTTAGGAAAGACAGGAGAACGACAGACGCAATTTTCCTGTTAAAAACAGCAGTTGAAAAAACAATTTATAATAAAAATAAAAGCAGCAGTTCTGGAAGACGGTTATACACATGTTTTGTTGACTTTAGAAAGGCTTTCGACAGCATCTGGAGGGATGCACTCTTTCTGAAGTTACAAAACAGTGGTATCACGGGGAACTTTTATGAAATAATAAAATCTATGTATAAGGATATTAAATATAAAATTAAATTGTCAGAGGGTATAACTGATGGATTTCAGTCTACCTGTGGAGTTAAGCAAGGCTGCAATTTATCACCAACTTTATTTAACATTTTTCTGAACGATCTGCCAGAATTATTTGGGGATCAAATTGATAAACCAGTTCTAATGGGCGAGAAACCTATAAATTGCATCCAATATGCAGATGACCTTGCACTTATTTCAGAAACGGAAGACGGCCTACAAAGCTGTCTGAACAAATTAAATGACTATTGTATAAATTGGAATTTAGAAGTAAACGTAAAGAAAACTAAAGTCATGGTATTTAATTGCAGCAACAGACTGATTAAAAACATGAATTTTAAAATCAACAACCAAGACATAACAGCTGTTAGCGAGTTTTGCTATTTAGGGGCAATATTTACTCCAAATGGGAAATTTAAAACAAACTTATCTATGTTAAAAAATAAATCAATGAAGGCTCTTTTCAGCATCAGACAAACAGTCTTAAACCACAAAATAATTTCACCAGCACTTAGTTTGAAAATTTTCGACCAATTAATTTCACCTATACTCATGTATGGTGCAGAAATCTGGGCCAATGAAATCACAACTGACAGTAACAGTTTAGAGCAAGTTTGCAGTCATTTTTACAGGTTTATCCTAGGAGTGAGTAAAATGACGCCAATTAGTGGTTTGAAAGCAGAACTTGGTAGGTTACCAGTAAAATTAAAAATTAATTTGGCTCAAATTAAATACTGCCATAGACTATATAGTCTGCCAGATAATCACATTTTAAAATTAGCCCTGGATGAAATGATAAAAATTAATTCAAACTGGGTAAGGACTATTAATGCTACACTGGGACATGATCTAATTAAAATAAAAAATGATCACAATATGGAAAATTGGAATCAAATACTAAAAAAAGTAAAACTCAGACTATCTGAGTTTTATATTCAAAGATGGAGAGAAAAACTAAATTTCAGTGAAACCAATGAAAATAGGGGAACAAAACTGAGAACATACAAACTATTCAAAGTAAGCTATAATATGGAAAATTATTTGCAAAACATTTCAAATTTCAGTCTCAGGAAAATGCTTTCAAAATTCCGTCTGAGTGACCACAACTTAGAAATAGAATTAGGTAGAAGAACAAAGCCCAAAATAGAATTAGAAAATAGACACTGTAATAAATGTAACACTAAAGCATTAGGAGATGAAAAACATTTCCTGCTATTTTGTACTGGCTATATAGAACAAAGAAAAAAACTGTTTGATGAGTGTTCAATAAATATTTACACAATGGATGTGAATTCCATATTTAAAAAGATTATGGAGAATAATATAGCTTTAGCAAAATACTTAAAGAGCACAATTTTTAAAACCACAGAAAGTAATTAATTTATTTTATTTTACTAACATTTTATTTTTTATCTCTTATGTATTGTATGTATTTATGTTCCTTACCATACAAAAACCCTCTGAAGGTTTTTTAGTAGTGTAATAAAGTTATTATTATTATAAACTTTCATGTGATAAAGTCAACATAACATAGAATGTCATGTAAGTTGGTTAAAATGTAGATTTTCTGAAGGGAAGAAAGGCAGCCTCAGTAGTGTTTTCCAAAATCAACAACACAGGTTTAATCTGTGTGCCTATAAGTTTCAAAGATAAACTCAAGACAAAGCAATGTTAGGATGTGTTATCAGTAGCTATCTGAAACACAGAGAGTGTTTCCAAACATTTGAGTGGTTTGTCTCTGCCCCTGTTTATTTCACAGATTAGTCATTTGCATATGAATGTGTTAGACACAAGGTCACACAGCCACTGAAAAAAAATCATTGATTTTGGTGTTTTCATATGCCGAATTTATCCAATTATAGCTATCCCATTCCTTTATTTTTTTGGTTTCCAATAGCCTTACACATTTGGATGTCCCTACACATGTTAAAACAGACCTTGATGGGAAAACAAATTGATTGTGCCGATAAACAAGCTTGAAAATCTTTGCTGTTACTTCATGGACGTTTTCTAGGAGTTTATGTTTTTCAAAATACAAGGTCTTTAACAAAAAATAACGTATACTTATTGTCGTCGGATTAACACCAAATTTTCACAGCTTTTGGGTGACAGTGAGAGGAGCTTGAATGTGTCCAGACAAACTATTTCATCGATTATTTACCAACGAGTTGTGGTTTGAGTTGGGGGCAATGCGACTAAAACAGTAATTGAAATTCAGCACACTATTTTTTAAAATGAGTTGCTTGAATAAAACTGACCAGACACATTCAATTTACCAGACTATTGAACAACGAGGAAACGTGAAAAAAATACTTCTTATCGCTAGCATAAATGCGTAATTATTTTTTTTACAGAAAAAGTAATTTTTCACCTTTGATTGAGTAACGCGTCGTAGATTGCAGATACGGGCATGCAAAATACACTTGTGAAAAGCTTGAAGTCTGGCGATTCCAAAAATATATACTTTCCTGGGTATTTTTGTAGTCATTTAGTCACAATTAGAAGATGAAAACAAGTATGCAAATAATAGTCCCGCTACAGCACATTAAGGGTATCACTGATTTTAACACCCCTCCCCCTCACCTCCAATAGAACATTCTGCTCACTAATTTTGATCAGTTAACGAATTCCTGACCATGTGACTGTGCATGACATGTGCAATCAATGATGGCAGCCAGACCATGTAACAAATCACAAAGATTTGCAAACATTAATGAATGTTATAAATAAATGCTAAAAAAACAAATTTCAGATCAAAAATGTTTAGTAAAAAACCTAGAATGCCTGTTTAACTTCATTACAAGATGGCTGCCTGCCAACCAATTAAAATTCTGAAAGTAAGGCGTACCAGTCCTCATAGTCCTCAAAGTACTTGAGAAGTTTCAAAAGTTTACAGGCATCAGTGTTCAAGTTCTGGGTTGACAAACAAATGCAGAAGAAAAACTTACTAAAACAATGGGGTCGAAACAGAATTGAACCTTCTGTGTTGAAAACACCAAAATATGCAAGACAACATGTTTGTACATGTATGTCGCTGAATTCAGAATGAATTTTGTGTATTTGTATATTCTCTTCAACTTATCATACTTAATATTGGTTTAATTCACTGCATACTGTGAGGAATTATTAGAGTCGCAAAATTCACAGAATATTATGAGGTTATTATGAGTGTACCACAAAGTATGAACAAAGACACGTACTGTCTGAGTGCATACTTTGCAGTATCCTCGTAATAACCTTATTATTATACATCTTTTTCTCCCAGGAATACATCATGGAAATGTCAAAATCCAAAACGTTTAGAACAGATTTGGCAAACATCTTTGTGTGGGGTCCAGTCAAACCCTGGGGACAGCCATGATTGTTTTTTATTATTAGAGGATGCTAACGCACGTATTCATTCCATATTTGGAATTCACGTTTCCTAATATGGTAAAATATGGTCAGACTCAAAGGAAACCATGAAGAACTCTCAGCTATTTCCTTCATAACAAATATATTTTGAGGATCTTCAATCGTGAAATTACAAACTTTAAGGTTTTTTCTAAATACTTGACTTGCATAACTACTAACCTGTTCCGCAGTGATGGTGGTCTCTTGATCATCATGGTTGTCTTCTTGGCATGCAATGCATTTGTGTATTCCTGGTTGGCTGTAACGAAGAATAATATAATTGAAACTGTTAATGAGTTAAATTAATTACTGTTAAAAAGCTAAGATTATGTAACAGTTTGAATAATGATTTAGATGAAAAACATTTTTTTATTTTAACATGATCATGAATTGATTGTACATCTTTATGTAATTAAAATAAAACATTTCATGAAGAAATATTGAAATTAATTACCATTTGTTAAGTTTTAAAATCAACATAAACAATTTCACATGCGTTTGAAACATTGTAGTACCACAATTCTGATTGGTTAATGGCATTCTTAACCTATCAGGTCAAAGGACACTATGACAGGTCAACTTGTGATACAGAAAACATGGTGGATACAGAATTGATCGCAGTTCCAAAAACATTTGTGCACAATAAAACCAACTTGAAGTTTACTTTTATGTCATAGCAAACCAAAGAAATACATGTAACAGTTTTTGTAGTGAGCAAGGCTGTTAGAGCCTCAGTAAAGTAGGTCACTTTTGTATGATCCAAGAAGAAAATGTGAGGTGGACAAAACAAAAAACAGGACAATTTTGTAATCTGTTGAATAAATTATAAAAATATTGCTAAATAATTAGGTGGTCAAATTTTTAGAGTATGCAAAATTGAGTTTGTATGGTATCCACAGAAATTTAAGTATTCAAGTCTGAGAGTTACAAGTACTAACTGCTGTATTGGGCTTTATTTCAATAATTACTGTTGGTGGTCATCTCTGCATCTATATTTTCTGCCAGATTTATAACCTATATTTAACAATGGTATCAGGGTACAAATACCTTAACAAAAAAGAAAAATTCCAAGCCATTCCAGCTCTTGTATTGATAAGATTTAAGGCTATTTTAGTTTTTTAGTGCAAAGGGAATTGCTCATTAACTTTCACTGAAATCAATATCAATATTTTCCATTGAATTAATGCAGTCTCCTTGCCAATCAGGAGCAGACATGAGCAGATGTTAGAAAACTACTTTTATGGTGTTGAGCTAAACTGTACATTTCACATAATATGTTGATGAATTCAGACATAAAAAATAAACTTTTCCCATCATTAGTAAATTATAAATACCAAACAAATCATTGTCAATAACACAATCCCAGTTTTTAGGTGATCGTGTCAATTATTAACAATGAAAGATGTGGATGGATTATAAATAAAACAAGTAACCTGTAGAATACTGTGTGGGTAATATTTTTTATATTGATTTTTGTTGCATTTGCAGCAAATAGTTACCAAACAATGAGAAATCTATAGGATTGAATATACCCCACAGCTGGCTTCACATGCATTGTTCATAGTTCTTATGGTGCTTACACCAGGATTTAATTACAGCACCTAGGCGGTATGTGGTTACAGCTTAATGTTCGAGTAATCGCAAGAAATTGACATGACAATAGAAATTCATTAAAGACTGCCACTCCCATGCAATTAACAGCGAGTGAAATTCCTGGGATTGAAACATATATTTTGAAGTCACTGATGTAGGCAACGAATAACTGCAAGTTGACATATAGACGAGGTAGTTTATTTAATCAGTGGTCAACTAGAGGCTGAAATTATAATTAATTTGTTTATTTCAATTTCTCCTGACGTCAAATAGAATACACTGGTGAAACACGGTAGTAACTGTGGGTGAAAGGATGTTTTGGGGTGTAGTTTACATTGTATATGGAGTGGTAGGGTCGGGTGTAATGTGTTCATTTCCAACTATTATGAAGTCACGTAGAATTTCACTTAATTTATTTTTGCTGACATGTTTTCAAGCATTACATGTGAATCTAATTTTCACTGCGCTGTGTCTCAATATAGTATGAGGGAAATGGCATATTCACTGGAATTTATTTCAGGGGAAAAATGTTTTCAGTGATAATGAAGTATTATGACAGATACCCTCCCCGTGGCTTTCATTGCGTATGGAAGTTATTTTCACGAGTGATGCGGTGTATCCTGCTGCCGTACTTTCACGAGCGAAGCCACGGGGAGGGTGTGGGGTTCTGTTATTATACACATGTCCCATATTTGATTATGTCATATTAAAAAAGAACGTGCAACAAACCGGGATAGAAATTTAGATCGGGGAACCCAATTGCCCATTAATATGCTCCAAGACAGTGCTGCGACCTAGCAACGCTTGTCAGTGTAGAACGCGTGTCGCTGTACGTGTGAAAATAAAATAATCAGACGTCTAATTTAAGTCATTGTCCGAATAAATAACTCGTGGATGTTTAAGCGCGGTGGTCGTAGCACAGCGCGTGTTCGAATTTCATGTAAATAAACAATGTATTTTACACGCGTTGTATACGTCGCTGTGAGTCCCATATCGAACAGGACGCGACACGACGACTGTCGCCCTTTAGTTGGGACCACGACAGAACCAGAACTTAAACTGGGCGACTACGATACACGGTTGATGTTGAAGTTAAAAGTTCCTCCACAGATCTGTACATTGGCAAACATGCCGTGCAACTGCGGTACTCCACTGACGGAATGACTTTCGTTGAAATCGGTCGTCGCTGACTCGTGAGCTGCACACTACAACCTCGTTTGTGATGTTGCTTGCTTGTCGTGGATAGACTGAGTCTTGGTTACCGGTTAAATTGTGCTAATTTGGCGTTGGTAATCTTTATTTGGAACTGAGTAACGCCGCAACGTCGCCAGCAGAAACCTCATGGTATATCGATGTTGATGGTTGCGGCTCCATATTAATCGGAGATTTTACTGCGGGTCCAGGCAGCGGGTGGATCTTCCGAGAGCCCTTCAAGATTTATAAAACTCAGATTCCAGGTGGTCAACAAACATTAAGTTCTCCCAATCCTAGTATTCTATGTGATGTACATCTAACATGCCAAAAATTCTGGTGAACGATTTGAACCTGACAAAAAATACTTGAAATAGATACCAGGAAGGGGAGGGGGGTAAAAGAAAAGTTATATAACATTTTATTATTCAATAATTTATTAAAATACACAAGTTTGTCCAACTCCCTGTGATACAACACCTCAGACATAGCTCATTGTACTCGGCTGGAGTGTGGGCAAAAAGTTACTATTTGAATTTTTGATATATTTTTTCATTAATGAGAAAGTTGACCCTGAAGTTAGAGTAACTGTTCAGCAGGAATGGCTTTTTAACTCTTCTGTGATTTTTTTTTGGCTTGGCTGATTTTGTCACGGTTCATACTTGACAGGCAGGTCGTACCATCACTAATTGGAAAAACAATCCTGACCCACCGCTACCATGGCAACAGCCAAAGTCTTGTAACAGCAGTGCCCAAATGATCATGCCTTTTATTTTGGCTACGTTGCGCACTGGTAAGAGATCACCGGCGCCGACATTGTTACCACTGTCAACGGAATCCCAACGCAGCTTTGAACTTTGAATAAAATGTAAATGCTGCTTCCAATCTAGAAAATACTATCGCAAAACGATAGGAAATTATACATTTAACGGTTGAATACGTCCTAACAATAAAATAAAGTGACTTCTAATGACTGCCATGTTATTTTGCAAACCTCGTATAAGGTGCCCGGTTTTAGTTATAAACAGACGTTAGCTTCACGTTCATGTCCCTTCCATGATAACAGCCGAAAACATATTGCTTGTTTTTTACCGGTTTTCATTGGCAACCGAAGTATTTTTATTTTGTAAACAAATTTTCGTCTGTTATTTTTATTCAGTTCAAATCGTTCAGCAACATTTTTGGCATATTAGGTGTACATCACATGGAATACTACGATTGAGAGAACTTGATGTATGTTGACTGAGTTTTATCATAGTACGAAGTACCAGGAAGTTACTCGGTTCCAAATAAAGATTACCAACGTCAAATGAGCAACATTTGACTGGTAATCAAGATTCATGTAATCCATGGCTAACAAGCAACATCACAAGCGAAGTTGTAGCATGCAGTAAGTCATCCCGTCAGTGGAGTACCGCAGTAACACGGCATGTTTGCCATCAGCATTGTATTCAAACGAATCACGTGGTGTGGCGTTCTCGTTCAAACCCGGGATTCGATCAATAGGGGAGTCCCATTAAAAAAACACATTGCAAATCATGCAAGTTCAACATTTTCAAACCAATATACTAAAACAGAAATGCTCAGAGATGTAAATGAAGGATAGATATTACTTTTCACTATACACATCTCTGTTGATACTATCCCTCACATATTCTACTCCCAATTACTCCTGCGTAAAATGGACTAGCCTCTTCATGTTGACATTCAGACTAAAATCACGTGACAGGCTGTTAAAATTGGCTGTTGCATACTCTTTCGCCGGTCTGGAAAATGTGTTTAATTAACACACATTCAAGCAACAATGCAGATTTCCCAGTGGGAGTGAGACTATTCAAACTCTGCCACTAAAAAATAGGGGTGTTTTCAGCAAAAAACGAATAACCCTGGAATACACACAATATACTGAATTTCGGAACAAATCGTGCATTACTTACAGCAGCAGAATACCACAGAAATATCAGACGAAACATGAAAACACTATATATTGTATTTCAGCCTGAACCCTCTATATTGCAATTCAAGGAATTAACCCCATATGTGCATCCATTTCCCACCTTGGTATCACCCACCCCTGAAAACAAACTCTTAATACCACGCTGAAGCGTTTGGTAATAATGGTAAAAATAATCTTTTACTTCAATTGGCATTCAGGTTTTGTTCACTCGAAATTACACCTAAGAATAAAATCATAAAAAAAGTATAATCCACAAATTGTATAAACCAGTGATATATTTGTCAAAATCAGTTAAATTTAATCAGTTTTATTTAAGGACACAAATAAAACAAACATGGCTGTCAGTTGACCAGTTTGAATCAAATCACAAAAGAAACTCATGTGCACTAGTAATCCATCATGAGTGATTGTTCATACCAAGTTTGAATGAAATTGTCACACAGGTATGGCTGAGAAACAGTTGGTACCGGTATGTTTTTTTGGGACAAAAATGGTCACCATTTATGTAATTTTAACCAAATCCAGAATAAATTTAAGAAAACATTCAACCCATTATGTCTCATCTTTGTACCAAATTTAAGCCAAACTTGTGAAAATGTCTCTGAGAAAGAGGTTGATGCAGAAATGAATGAAACCAGTTAAAACATGCAGGTTCATGACATATGCAAATGTTGATTTTTTTGGTGTTTTTAGGACAAAAATCTTCTGAGGTCTCTCAAAGATCAACCAAATGAAAAAAAAATCAACATGCACATGTCCCCCAGCATGACTTGTCTTTGTAATAACTTTGAAACAAGATCAGTTCAGTCATGTGTGAGATACAAGGATGGACAAACAGACAGATACACACATGGGCGGAACCCAAAACACAAGTCTATGTTTTACTCCGTTTCAGACTTTGTCCAATGACAGTCAACAGTAAAGAAGAAGAAAAAAAGGTTTTTATTAAATTAAATTAAAAGAAAATGTGATTTTAGGAATTTAATGCTGATTCCAGGAATTACACTGCATACAATGTACGTCCCTTATGTACGTTTATTTTTTTAAAACATATTTTTGTGCCAGGCGACAGTTCTGGACAATAAATATCACTGTGGTCTCTCCTGAGCTCTTTTACAAGTGCAAGTTACAAGCACGACAGCGAGTGATAAGTATACCACATTTTTTTCATAAAGACCATATTCTAGTTTGGGACTATGTGATATGTTTGTGTGCCTATTTTCTTATCACCCAGGGTAGGAGGCATGTCAACCCTTACAAACAAAATTGGTTAGTTCATCAGGTATTTAGGAAATGGCAGCCTCTGATAAGAAATAGTAGTTGGTGCTGACACGTTGCACACCATTTACATGTACTCCATTCATCTCTGACAGGTGTGCCAATTTGTATAGAAGTTCATCGACCTTTGCAGTGTAAACATTTAAAGCGACAGATAACTTGAAAATATCTCAAAGACAAAGACAAATGAAGGTTGACATATAAAATGTCTGTATAACAGGAGAGATATTTCCATGCCCAGTAATCATACCTATATTATTTCACATAACTCTATTGTCTAGCATTGTGGTTTGCCCTACAACAGGGCACAGCTCAAAACACGGAAGCTCATGGAATAAGTAGTGTCGTGTGTGTGTGTGTGTGTAAATGTAGTTGTATAAAGATTTCTCAGCAAAAAGCTGACGGATTTTATTCAAACTTGATAACAGCCTCACACATGGGGAGTTGCTGTGGCATGTTGTATTGTTTTGAAACATAATTTAATCTCTTATTTTATACGACTATTTTTATGATTATTTTTCAATGAACCCAAGGGAGAATACAGGTATGAAACAAAGGTCTCGGTGAGTACAAATCATTTGCATACAATGGGTCACATGAATGGTTGACGTGATTTGTCACAGTCTGATTCCAATCAAAAAACACAACTATTTATGAGGCATAGTGGAATATATTTTTCCTAGTGATTCATACATGTTGAATATTTGTAGCATTACTGAATTTTTGGAACTTTAAAGTTGGACTCAGAACTTGGGTGCACTCAGAGGTGCCATAGAATTATTTACTAGAATCAAGTAAAACCATGGCTTTTTAAAATCAGTGTTTTTCCCAGAAAATTGTCTCAAAGTTTCAGCTAATTTGCATATTGGTTAGCATACTAATTACCACAAGGTACACACATGCAGTGTTCTAATTTTTTATAGACATTTGATATTTACAGTGACACGCAATAATTAATGATAAAATTAACTGTTATAATACTATATATACTTTTGTATGAAATTATTACTCTGCAATCAACAAAAATCATTGTTTAAAATCCTGATTGCACTACATGTCAAAAGTAAAAATTGTGGTCATCTTGTGGGGACTTTCCATCTCTCTCTCTCTCTCTCGCTCAGTCTAATTTTGATGTATTTTTCTCAAACAAAAATTAGGTTAATTGTGCTTGCTAAAGATTCAAACTCTATTCCTGTTTTGACCAGTAAGTAGGCTAACCCGGTAAACAGGTCAAGGTTTTTGATTAATTTTTTGCTTGTCTGTTTAATTCATTGGTGATTGTCACTGTAAGGTTTGTTTCTAGTGATGCCATGTCCCGACATGAAAAGTAAGATGCAAACAAAAACACACACTTGTGTTTTAAATGTCAGTGATGGTAGTTATAATTTTCACTAAATTTGGGATTACAAGACTTTTGGGTTTTTTTTTTTTGCAATGCATCATGGGGAAAGTAACATATTGCATACTGTCACTATTGTAGCTAGGAATTTAAAATGATATCTGGGGTTGGTATTTTGTCAGTAGACAAAATGTAGACAGTAAGTCTTTTCTAGGGCTCCTCCCCCATAACTCTAAATCATAACTCTGTCCCTCATGTGCCCCCCCCCCCCCCAATTCTAATTCTGTAAACTCCTCTTCAGGGCACATAGTTATTAGTGTTGGGGTTCAGGTTTCATAGTAGTGGGGCCCTTATGAAACACTTTAGAAAAAAATGGTCTTGCTGTCCAGTGAAATCTATAATAACAGCGAGCCGCCAAATATAAATACAGTGACGTCCAATCTGGCTGCCGACAAGTGTCCTGATACGGCAGGTAGTAAAATTGGTTTTGTTGATACATATCTTTAATTCAAATGCTTCGTTTGGGAGTCTCTCAACGTTCGTAACAATAATTTAACTAAATTTAGATATTTATTTAAACATCTTATACCAAATTTCAGGAGATTAGTTCATATTTTTTCAATTGGTTAATTTAAAAAAAACACGTTGTACACGCGTCATCATCGACGAAGGTCAAACAGAGTCGTTTTCTGCCAAGCATAAATATTATCAAAAGCGCCCCAAAAGCAAAGACAACAACTAGTATAATTTGTACTTCTTCTGTTCCATCGTTAATCATGTCAATGCCATCCAGCAGTATCATTATTGGATGAAAGTACATCGTTAATTAATAATAATTTACCTTGTAATTTCGTCAACACATGTGTGACAATAACGATGGCCGCAAAATGTCTGCACAGGATTCCTCAAGATCAACTTGCATGCCGTGCACAGATACTTATCCTCCAGCGGAGACAACAGTATTTGTTTAATATATCCAGGCATATTCCGGGATTATTGAATGTAGTTTAAGTTAAACCACAGCATTGAACTTGACTAGCAAACGCAAGTCGCATTTTGCGCATGCGCACAAGAAAAAAAGCCATCATCATTTACTGCGTCCTCTAGTGGCACTGAACTTTTGTTTTTTATCGTGTCAGTAAAAAAATCGACTGTGGGCCGTCGACTCGTCTTTTCAGTAAAATTGAGCCAATTCTTTTCATGATAGTTCTAAATTTGACTGATTCCATCGTTACGAGCTGAAAAATTAATCGAACAAACTGATGTAAAAGTGTTTTTTGAGACACGTTTTTGATCAGACTCCAGCAAACTATAAAAAGGATCACATGTTTTTTTACGAAAAGTTACGAAATTCTCGGAGAATATAGAGGCACGTTGATATTTCATTCTTCTCGGGGGCGAAGCTACGTCACAAGACGCGCACCACTGTACAAGCATTTATATGGGCTCTGTGTGCGCTGCCGTGGAACGCCGGTCGAGCGGGTGAAAATTCGAGAAAACAACACAAACTCAACTTTGAAGTAATCCTGAACAATCAAATTTATATATGTTACACACGTAGGGCTAATCTTGTCAATTGTTCAGGGGAGTCTAAACAACCATCCCAAAGTACCATTTTCTGCGAGTTTTCGGCCTTTGTTTTTACCGTGAGGGTTGCCAAGCGGTGAAAATGCACGGATGTCCGCCCCCGAGGATTGCTCAAAACGTTTTCAGTGACTTTTATCAGTGACAAGTTATTTAATTAGCATGCATTTCGAGAAACCACTGTGTGTGTGCATGCGCAGTTTTGTTGAGGATTATTTTGTTAAGAAGTCGCTGAAATTATGTTATCTGTTTGTAAAAGGGACGTTGTTGTCCAGATCGTGGTCCACCTGTTCCATCCGTATTGGACGGCGCCCTCTCAGTCACAAAGAACAATTTGTCTTTGCCGATGGTGGCGCTATTGATATAACCCGCAACTTTTTGTTGTCGATGTGTACGATAGTGTAAAATCATAGACCTATGGTAAAATCTATAAAATGAACAAAAGTCTGCACATATATTATCCTATTAATGCTTATATCTAGTTGCCCATGGAAACCAGTGTGCACTATAACTGGTACACGTACGATGACATTATTCCACATTTTATTTTCAAATCACTGACCTAATATTTTTCCTTAGCGCCATTGGTCAAAGGGATTCTAGTCAGCCAACTATTGCACCTACAAGGCCGGTTATAATCGTTTGAAAACCGTCAGTCGTGTAATTTCACCGTATTAATTTTGAGAAAATGCCATTTTTGATAGCAAAAAGAATAAATATTTGCTAAAACAAATCAGTAGACAGAGCTGAAAGATAATCATTAGAGGTAGTTGAAAAGTGAATATGAACTTATATTTTCAAAATTATGCCATTACAGTAAAGGACATAAAGCTGTGGTCGTTATAAACATCTTATAAATATAATGTTTATAAATCAAAATGAATTAACCATTCCGAAAATGGCTCTGTGACATCAACGTTAGTTCTGGTCAATTTTCACGGGCGGCGGTCGCTGCGCATGCGTCGCCTCCTGTTCGCCACAAAGCGACACATAGCGTGTAAAATACGTTGTTTTGTTTACATGAAATTCGAACAGCACTCTTTAATGAGACAGTTCAACATTACCCAATCAGCAAACACAATAAGAAGGAACTGACCATATACGACAAATTCAAACTTTTGTATGGAATTTATTTTCACTGATGTTTGACGAGTTGAATATAAAATATATGAAAAAAGGTATATTCGCTGGATTTGATTTCACTGAATCATTCTTTCAGCGAAAATTAATCTCAAGCGAAAATAAAGTATTCACATTATGAGTTACTTTGTAACAAATCGGAAAATACAATTGTAATGTTTAAGTTTTAGAAAAGCAGATACTAGTATTTCTGAATGACTGAATGAAAATTGCTACAAAAAGAAAACTGCGCAAATGTGAAAAATTCTCAAATAGAATTTATGTAGAGAATCGACGACTGGAGAGGTAATTAGTTCTATAAATTGCTGTAATCGTGGTTAAAAAATCATTTAAGCGTTTATATGCCATACCATACACTCCTTTCTGGAGTCAGATTTTTTTGTTTTCACACATTGTTCTGGAACTTTCAACACGAGACCCAAAGCTCACAAAAACGGCGATTGTATTGTCCATTTAGCTATCTGGAATACGATGTCGGTCAGTGGCTTTTGAGATTTTAGTGATGCTGATGAGTTACGGACATTGAGTTACACAAATGACCACGACCATATTTCAGAAACCACACCCACTTTTCCCAGGCTCAAATTGTAACTCAGAACTTCGAGTTGCGGGCAACATACATTGTGGTGGTGGTGGTGGTGGTGGTTGTTGTTGTTGAACGTCCAAATTTATTAACGCGAACTTCAGTTAACAGTTAACCGAACTTTATGGTTTTGTTTAAATTGGGGATTCGTCACCTGCACATGCGTCAGATGGCCATAGCGTGTCATTGTTTACAAACAAACGTCTATCCATGAGCCTTTGTGTTTTAGCGTGTGCTGTTATCATCGCTTGGGACTCAATTTCCGCGCGTGCGCAGATGACAACCTTCCCGCTTTAACTTTCAAGTTTAGTAACTCGATAATTAACTGTTAACGGAACTTCGAGTTACGGGCAATATGTGGACGTTCAACAAAAACAAAAATGTATATTGCCTGTAACTTGAAGTTTTGTTACAATTTGGGCGTAGTTTCGTAAAAGTTGGCGTTTTTTTTTCATAATATGGATGTGGTTATTTTTGTAACTTAATGTTTTCGTAACTCGAACCATCCATCATCTCATGTTTTCAAGAGTTGGATCATGAATATTCATACGTTATACAACTCTTGGGGAGAGTGTCTAGCAGCTGCACTTTCAGTATAGGGGGGAGGGGGTAGCTGGTACAGGAAATAAAAAAAAAATATTTTACGTTTTTACAGGAAATAAAATAAAAATTCAATTTACAGTAAAAAATAGGTTTTTACACTTTACAGATAAAATCACATTTTACATTTTTATAATATAATTTGATAATTTGTGTTTAAGAATCAAAAATAAAAATGACGTAAGAATTTATTTAAATTACATTATTACGAAAATAAAAACAATTTATTACTAAAATACTTCTTGCCGACCTTTAGTATACAAATTGTTTGAGAACGACTCCATTCCATTTGAATTTTACAACACATTCCATTAGAGAATAGGCCACGGTACACTTTCTCATTATGAATATTTATTAAAAATGTTTTTATTGTTTTTGTGTAATTTATCGATTTTTATTTACAGTGATATTATATCTAAAGATGGTTTGGTGCGGTGGGTTTAATCATAATCGGAGTTTTCTTGGATAAAATGTCCAAGTGCGGGCCAGACTGTATGTATAACGCACGAGTAACCGTGCTGTTTCAAATTGTTTACGAGGTCTTAGTATGATTTTCTCAATGTAACGCTGTCGAAATGTTCGCTTCACATTTTATCTAAAGCTGGTACATTATTCGGTTGAAGACACTTTGACATGCACAGAATATGATACGAAATCTTTCCCACTTTGTGCGTACTTTGACTATAAACTATCCTAAGTTATTGGTCTTAAATTATAATAAAATTTCCTACATGAATTTGAAGGATTGAGAGTGAGCCCCTCAATGTAAATATAAACAAGCCCTTTTGATAATGGTATAGTTCCAAATCAAGTTTGTGTGTTCGAATGCGCAACGGTATGTTATACCAGTGTAATAGTCAAGTAAAGTCAGTGGCAGATCTAGAGGGGTGTGGGGTTTTTGGGGTCCGGACCGCCCGTTGAAAAAATTATTCAATTTGTTTTTGTATAATATGAAAAAATCATTAACTTAGTCTGGCGATTTTAAAGTTTGGACCTCCATACACAAATCCTGTATCCGCCCACTGAAAGTCCTCGTTACGTCACCAGAAAGTAGGGAACTGAAAATTAAAACTTAAAAGTGAATAAATCACGTGACTAGAACAGTCCTTTTGCAAAGCAGTATAGTAACTGTCTTGTAAGTATGGCTCATTTATGAAATAAAATTTAACCATTAACTCAGAAACAAGCCGTGAAACAAATACAATGGGAAATAAATTTTTACACTTGGTGGCGCTATACTGAATTCATCAGTATAGCTGTAAAGCGAAAAAAAATGAAAAGATTGACGGAAGTAAAGAAAGATTAACTCTCATTATTTTATTTGTTAGCAGACGCATCATTATTTTGGTTACCAAATAAACGTTTGACCGGTCACCTACTGTGATCAGTCACTCTGAGAGGAAAACTTAACTGTCATATTCACAGTGCCGGAGTAGTGATATATTCATCTGCCAATCAATATAGGTCACCCGCTGAGAGTTGATATCAATGTCTATGACAAATTAAAATAACTGTAAAATGTACAGATCTGCACATTTGTATAAATTGGGCGACTTTTCTGTACACTTTGGTAAAAACACTGAGAGATTCCTCAAGGTGCTTCCAGGCATTCTTTGAATCGACTGAACAGTTAACCCAAAGTACTTTATCCTAATGGAAAAACGAGGCAGTGCTACGAAAACAACCAAAACATTGGAAGTTATACTATTGCAGTCATGAAATCATTATTAGATATTAGATTTTTAAATTCAGACTTTTAACCAGAATGAAATAGTTTATGTAAATTTGAATTAGCATTTTTTTGACACTGGTATAATTCATTTGGTGGTCTCATCTTTTACTTTTGATATATTACAGCAATATTGAAGTGACAACTTTTAACTATTGAAATGAGCCACTTAATTATCACAAAACTGCGTGATTAAAAATCAAACATTGCACTGCCTGTTACTGGCAGAACTTGGTCAAGAGTTTACACAGATTATTTATTACGCTTTAAAATCATTGCATGAATATTCTTTGAGGTAAACAAATTTAAACAAACAACATTTTCGTCAGTGAATGGTAAGACAATAAAAAAAAATGAATATACAATCCTATATCGTATGATGCTTTATTCATTATGAAATACTGACAAATTATACATTTTGTTATGAAATACAGTAATATCACTTTTCCTATAACTTCTGCCCCGGGTAAGGAACACTATCAGTTTCTCAGCTCAATAATAAGTTTGCTTTGAATTGAAACTGAGCAAGATAAATCATGCATATTCACTAAGATTGGTGGCATGTCAAGGAATTGTAGTGATTTACTACCAATTTTAATACGTTTTCTTCCAGAGAGAACACAACTACATTATGATATTATACTTAATCCTGTATATGTATACATAAATTTAGCAAGTTTTGACCTAACATTTATAGTTGCATAATCTCACACACGAATTAATTCCTATCTATGGATATAATTTTATAACAATGCAATATGATATCAGAGAAAACAGAACTAATGTAGTTGAGTGGCCATACTGACCAGACCTTAACATGGCTGTCGTATTATATCAAAGGTCAAATCTTTGTGATCACTGGATCAGCACAGTGACTGTATATGCCATTAGTTCTTTTAAAAAATCAGATAACAAAACAACGTATCGTGAATAAAATGTCAGGAACAGTACAGAAATAAACCACAACTCTCATTTCGGAAAGCTATGCAGATTCTGACGTTTCGTACTTTTAAACAAAGCAGATGTACACATATCCCTTTCAGCACTGTAGAGTCTTACAAACCATGGGTACGCCTTTTTGATGTTTATATTAAGTCATGTAATTTAAATAATGTCTTGAGTTTGTTCTCGAATGAGCAATACATGCCTGCACCGTCAAATGTAACTGTACTGTTAATAAAGAATTTATTTATTTTGGACCACGACATTAATGCGGATTTTTAAGTAATTCAAATCTTCACTTATATCCCATGATAAACACTGTGTGGGAAAATATTCTGAATTCTGTAAAGGATGGGGAAAACATCGTTGCATGTACAATGAAGTAGAGTACAATAAATTAATGAATACATTAAAAGTATACAACCATACAATTTCACTGTTTGATGCGATATTCTATGCTATACCCATGATGTGACTCTGCATGCCGCTTTAATCTGTGACGTATTACGAATGAGGCACAAATAATGCCAGTGGCTAGATAAGAAGACAATAATTCCATCTCTTATTTCTACGGACGCTGTAGCTAATAGTATATGCACATACATACATACGTTATACACGATATGTATAACTACAACTTTTGTAAACCAGGATGGAAAATCTATAGTCTACGACGACTCATTGTCAGAAAGCTGCATGTACTGGTAACTGTTATGTGCTCTGCAGAATGTTTTCCACTGATCAGAATGATGTTTACACTGGGTTTCATGAAGGCATAGATTTGTTTTGTGGACATTTATAACGTAATCACCGTGCTTAATTCAAAATTGAACGAAGATTATTTCAATGGCCGTAGAAATCGTTTTATAACGCATGTTTCCGTTTACAAATGTATTTAAATGTACTTCCATAACTGCAAAATATAGATCCCATCGAATGACGGTAATTCATGTAGTACTGGCATGTTAAATTGCTAGTCAGTGATAACAGAGTGGTTAACGGAGAGGAGTTTGATCAAGTTGTTTTCAATCACCATTTTACATTTATAACCATTTACAAATATTCAAATAAAACACGTCTTCATGAAACCTGGTGTATCTGCTACCGACATAATATCATAGTTGTTTATATTTTCTGAATGAACCTTTAGTTGTTTAAAATTGTTTTTTTTTGTTATCTCCAAACAAACCTTTTAAATTGTTCATTTACCATGGATTCCTTTACTATCTATAACTATTGTTTTAGCAAAAAATTTGTACAGCTGGGGTGGGCTGACAAACACTTCACAAATTTTTATCAGCCCACCCCAGCCTTTTACTTGAGCATCTCTTAAAAATATTTGTTAATAAATAAATGTATAACAAATATAATATAACCATGATAAATATGGCTGCCTGAGACTCTGTGATTGAGGTAGAAATTGGCAGTAGCAGTATGTAACAGTCGTTGTGATGGAAAACAATAATGACAACACTGTAAGGTGCAGAACATATAACAGTTACACAGCAGTACAGGCAAACCAGAAATGAGAGCCATATGATTCAGTTTAAATCTGTAGTGTCTACGATCACCTTGACAAAAATACAATCGTCTTTTACGTAAGCATATCGACTGCTGTCCAGTTGAGATAAAGGCATGAATAAAGGGCAGCCGCTGGCAATATTCATGTCGCCGGTAGGACGCTTGAAGGAATTCGATGTAGGGTCCGGACGAAATGCATCAATGACATGTTCTCTGTTGTTTTGATCTAGCAGCATGAAAGTGACCTGAAAAAGATATAGAGATGGGAATTTATTATGCCTCATTTCAGATTGTCTGCATGAATTATACAAAACAAACATTAAGAAGGTAATATACCACATTGTATCTAAAAGTATTTTTTTTTACTTTCAATACATTGTGGTTTTTTAAGGGTTCATACACTTGAAATTAAATAAAATAAAACAGTTTTCCAGGAATATTTTGTCATTTTTTGTTTTTCCTTAAGATAGCTTGCTTTTATTTTATGACCTTTAAACTCGCAGCCTGTCGGCTGATATAGCTCCTCTGTTTGTGGTGCATGCTCTGAAATCTATGACTAAGAAGCATTTTAAACTTGCTAGCTGATTTAATATTGCAACTTTCTTAATTTTGTTGCAGAGAATATTTCACTAAAAGTATAGAATTGAAGATATCTTTACGAAATGGACCAATTTAATAAAGGTCTAACCAAGCTGCATGTGTACAAGGATCAAAGAATTTGGACTACTGGTTTTGAAGAACAAGGCAAAAATATGTTTTTTGATGAAACATGACAAAAATATTCACTAAAATTAGAGAATTGAAGATATCGTCATGAAATTAACATATCTGACTGAGATCCACCCAAGGTACCTACAAATAAATTTACAAAGGAGAAGTTGAAAATAATGTTTTTTTGACCAAAAATTACACAAATATTCATCAAAATTAGAGAATTGAAAATATTGTAACAAAATCAACAAATCTGACAGAGGCCCACCTGATATACCTACATATACAATATCAAAGAAATTGGACAAGCAGTTTTCAAGAAGTCGAAAATATAATCTTTTACCAAAAATGATAAAAATATTCATCAAAATTAGAGAATTGAAAATATTGTCACACAATCAACAAATCTGACAGAGGTCAACCTGATATACCTACATATACAATATCAAAGCAGACTAGCAGTTTTCAAAGATAAGTCAAAAATATACCAAAAATATTCATCAAAATTAGAGAAATGAAGATATCATCACGAAATGAGCAAATCTGAGAGAGGTCCACCCAAGGTACCTACATACCAAGTATCAAAGCATTTGGGCTAGCGAATTTCAAGAAAAAGACGAAAATAGCATTTTTGACCAAAAATGACAAAAATATTCGCTATAAATAAGACAGTTGAACATACCCACACGAAATGAACAAGTCTGAGCGAGAACCACCCACCGACGGCGACGACGACAATGGACGCCGACGGACACTCAGTAATACTATAAGCTCCGCTCGACTTTGTCGACAGCGGAGCTAAAAAAAACAATTTAATTTTAATTCCAATAAACCATTCTCCAACACAATTTTTATGCTGATTGTTTCAATTCTGTACGAACCTTGTTATTAGACCCGTAATGGAGATTTAAGTTCCTTCTAAGTGTGGCTGTTTGTAAACAGCTCTCACCAAGTTCCAGTAAAATTGTATTCTGTTGGCATTTAAGTCACTTGCATAGTGTATACATGTGACTATGAATATTACAGAAGTAATTTGTGATAACACATTATGTGTTGAGATTTATCAAAATACAAGTGAAGAATATGACGAAGGGTCACCTGACATGATCCTTTAAATGAAACCTAATGGCTCTGATCATAACAGAACAAACAAAGTTCAAAGAATATTACCTTTTGTCTGAATGGCCATCTCAGCAACCCATCAAATGTGCCCCTCATGATGACAAAGAACAGGGAGACATGGTTTCCCTTGCCCATTCCATCTCCATTCAGGTATATTCGGGCACACATCTTGTAACCATGACGACTGGTGAAGAAGCACGGTGAGTAGATGGATGTAGTACGACCGGATAAGGCATCATTTCTTTTACGTTTGAAGTCAGAGATTTTCCAAACCAGTACACCATCATAAGATGCCAACTCCAGGGACTGAATTCTTAGATCTTGCTCAGCTAAGGCGACATCCTTCAGTGCGATGATACGGTCTTGAGATTTTATTTTCCTCTCTAAGGACTCCACAAGATCTCGGTCTTGTTTCCGTTCTCTCTCCATTGCCTGCACAACGTTAGCATCTCTCTCAATCTGACCGTTGAGTACGGCAACAATCCCTTCATACGTAGATACCTTAGTGTCGAGTACAACAGTCTTGGCTTTCAACTCATCAATTGATCGAGACTGCTTATCGATGATAGTTTGTACATCTCTTGTAGATTGTTGCCCTTGCTGCCCGTTAATCTTAGCAATCGTATCAGCCACCTCTCTCTCCAGCCTATGAACTGTTGTTTCAATCATCGCTAACTTGCCAGTATGCTCTTCCATTTTCTGGGACATGGTTGGTGCATCTGGATCTACTTTCATTGCATCTAACTGAACCATCAATTGCGAAATAACACCAAACAACATATCAAGGTGTTTAACCTGGGCTTCCTCATCGTGTTTTGACATTTCCTCTAACTCCACCTGTAAATTAAATACAAAAAGATAATAAAATCTGCACATGATGTTATGTAATAACTATGGTGCAACGTTTTTACTTAAGTTTTAAGATCTTGATACAAGTTAATGCGAAGAACAAACCATACTCAACCCTAATATCATACAAAGTATTGAACGAATATATATTGAATAAGTATGTATGAATATTATGGAAATGATGGGAAACATTACGCAATCTGTTACAACATTCACTAATTTCAGATGGTCGTCCTCTATTTGTTTTGTTTCTTGGGAAGATATCACACTAATAATTTTCTCATTCGGCTTTGACCTCGAGAATCAAACTGTTGAATCGACTACAAAACCCATCCAGTCATTGCTTCATTTACTACAACAAATGTACGTAAAGTACATCGGATTCACTCGTCTTTTGTGAAATTTGTAACCAGCAACTTTATCTGGCCTAACAATTCAGTTCACCCACTAATGCCATAGTATGTTTAGAGTTATCCTCGGGGGCGGAGCTACGTCACGGACGTTCTGCGTTGCTAAGACGCGCACCACTGTACCACGTATTTCTATGGGCTTTTTGCGCGCTGCTGTGGAACGCCGGTGGAGCCGGTGAAAACTCGAGAAAACAACACAAACTCAACTTTGAAGTAATCCTGAACAACCAAATTCATATATGTTACACGCGTAGGGCTAATCTTGTTACACTGTTCAGGGGACTCTCAACAACCATCGCAAAGTACCGTTTTCTGCGAGTTGTTGGGCTTTGTTTTCACCGCGAGGGTTGCCAGGCGGTTGAAAATGCCCGGATGTCCGCCCCCCGAGGATATGGAAATTGTAAATTAATTATTAGAACAGCCATTAAATATTGAGCAATTATCTAATGATATTACCATAGATTAAATCAGGTGTTCATACACTATGTTTGGTAATGTTCTGTGGATGGTTTTGTATTCTATAAATGTTTAAGCGGACTTACCAGATCATCGCATCCAACTTTCTTGAACTTGCACAGACCAACTTTCTTTTTGCAGTCACCAATTTCAGCATCAGTGTGTTCTGTAAACTGTTGAAAATTGAATTTATGTAAAAGTTTAATTCAAACAAGTACAAACCACTTTAAGTTTGAAATCGATAAAATTCGGAATCTCTTCTTACAGATATTTTTCGGGAAAAACATACCTTTCCTCTTGGTATTCCTTTCTTTCCACAGAACTTGCACGTGATCAAGTATTCTGGACATTTCCTGTGGTGTCGCTGTGTGTTATTTGTAAAAAGAGAAATAAACAAGTTAAAAAAACAGAAGTTGAATTTAGTGGAAAGTCATTTAAATATATTAAAGCAACCACCTAATCGTATTTATTTATGTACTTAAATCACGTGTGATCCAAAAAAACTAATCTCTCATAGCAGGTAATTACAAACTGGGAAAGAATGTGGAAAATATAACAACAATGAGACGGAACAATGTTCTCTTTTCACTTTCCAAATCCTTTAGAAAGAGAGGTAGCTAACCATTGCATCAGCATAAAAATAGTGGAAATAAAAATGCTTTTACAGCAGAATCCAATGGGAATACTCTACTTAATAATTTGGTTGGCTGGGTAATCTTGATTACATGAGAATTAATCCACACCAAGGTTATAGACAGAAAATAGAATGACAACGTTATCGAAATAAATGACAGCAGTTCCCAGTCATAACCACAAACGTTAATTACAATACAATAGTACATCCAAACTGAAATTAAACAAACCTTTAAGTCTCTCCACACTACTTCCTCTTTACAGTAATGACAATGTACATCTCTCATCTGACATGAATCTTCCAAATGTTCTGCCAAAGATCTTCTCAGTATTTTTTCACCGCAGCCACTTCTAATACAATTGATCAACTCAAAGTCGCATGTAGCGGCATGTTCCTAGAGTTGTCATGACAACAAAAGATACCATCCATTAATGCATACATACATATGTTTTAAAAAATGCAGGTAAATAAAACTAAGTCAGTTACGCATTCTGAGAGCTGAATAAAGAAATCTATTTATACTTAAAACTCAGCTCTGCAATCCCTGGAATTGCTCAGTGCATTATGGGAAATGCCATAGCCTTTTTTCACTGTGCATATGATTGTTATAAAAAGTGTTAATCCTATGTGCTACCTTATGTACATATCTTCCGTATACCATATCTGCCTTGAATGAACGTATTAATTGTCACAGTTTGGAATAAACCTGTCAGTGACAGTGAATTTGAAGATTGCCATGTGTATTCACTAAAATTCTGTAAATAATGTACTCCATGCTATCTCTCTCTCTCTCCCCCCAATTTTCACTGCTGCACAAGTGGTGTACAGTATATTCCAGTGTACATTGTATAGCGCCCTCAATGTTGAGATGACTTTGTTTTTTTTTCTATATCAAGACATTTTAGTACGTCTACCTGTATCCATATGAATAACAAAATGGCTGACTTTGACACAGTGTATCAGTAAATAACCAGGTTTTCAAGTTGTAAATTTGTGAATAATAACTGTACATACCTGGTATGTTCTGAAAACTCCTTTCCAATTACAGCCAGTATTGATGCATTGTACGTTTAATCCACTCAGTTCTCGCTTGATTGCATTGTCAGGGAAAACCTGTAAACAAGAAATCATTATATTACAATTTATTCAGTCTCACGAAAATGTACGACATTTTCCCGCCAACACATTGTTGTTTTTTAATGTTTACCAAATAGCCAATTCACAGATCAAATATTTTGGAAAAAAATAGAAAAAGTTATGCAGCTTTATTTTGTGGCAAAGTGGCAAAATTGGTGTTTAATGGCTAAATGTTCACATATGTATGTATATTATTAAAAACAATACCCATAAAATGTGACTATATATGTACATGCAAATGTGTTCCGTCCTTCTTATTGGTGAACACATAATTCAAGACAAATAAAAAGCAAAATTATAGAGATAGCAAATTATAACTTTTTTGTAATATTCTTTTGTAATCGGTAATTATGTAAATTATTTTAGGGTACATAGGGAATACATTTTGTTATGAATTATTCTTAGTATAAATTTCTGTTTATTTAGGGTTTGTTTCTCCCAAAAAACAAAAGAATGTCACAATGTCGAAAACGGAAAGTCTTTATCGTAGTGTTTAGAGAGATTTTAAATTTCCAATTAAAAAAAAACTAAATTAAAAACTAATAAAAGTTTTCCGAAGCAGACTTCACTTGTCAAGTACATGAAGCGATACATCAACCATGTGGTACAAGGGGAATGACTTATGTGTTTCAGATCCGTGTGGAAATGTACATAATATATTAATAAGATGAATGGTACACACATACACACAGATTTTAAAGTTAACTACGCTTGCAGGCTTTTGGCTGATGAGACATTTGAAGTAACCCGGATAGAAAGTTGTCACTTTTTGTTTAAAGGATCTACGGGTCATTTAACGCAACCAAAAACAGGCTAGGCGGTTTTAATCGTCATGATACTACAGAACACCTTATTAACGAGTATACTACCGCCTGTAAAATTAATACTCTTGACTGAGCAGTCGGCTACCGGGACAGTGGACATACAGCCTTCTTGGTGCGAGTCAGTGCGTAAACATTTCAAATATTGATCACAGGAAACTGTGCAGGAAGATGTCTCCCCCCCCGATGAATTCCTTTCTTTTCTTGACCCTACTAAACATTTGGAAGCAATCATCTAATCACATTCTGCTTTATGAAACGGTTAAATATTTTCAGTCGGAAATGTTTGCGTTTTAATGATTAAAGGTATCATCACCAACACATTTGAGAGAGATGCGCCTGAGGTACTTATATATTCAGTATCAAAGCAGACTTGTGTTTTTAAAAAAGTCAACAGTATCAATGTTTACCAAAGATGACAAATATATTCTTCAAAATTAGTTTGTTGATATCGTCATGAAATGAACAACCAGGTCAAATGAGGTCAATCCGTGACACCTGGCGACCATTCATTATATAAAATGCATGGCACATAAAGTAAATGCGTATTTGTCGAATTGAAATACAAAATACGTTATAGAAAATTACATTAGCTGCGGTACATAATACGGCCATTTATTATTTGTTTACGAACGTCCCCATGAACATATCACAATATGTGATGAATTCAACATTGTCGAGTGTATAGCGCACAAATCTAAATTGATATATTGAAATCAAAATTAAAATAGCTGACGCGGACGTCGGACGATAATCAGTAAATCGACAAGCTTAACTTAGCAGCATAGTGACACAGAACTTTAAAAATTAGCCATGACTATAAGTATACAATTTATGTTCAATATATGTCATGACAGTTCCCATCGTTTTTATGAGCAAATGTGCTTGACTGCATGTATACAGGGCACGTTTCGTGATACATGCTTACAACCTTTTACAAATTGTATTACATTTGAACAGTTCAGGAAAATAGTTTTCTTATGCAACATATTTGAATCAAATCCATCATCTTATATTACAGATATAACACGTGCATATGTCCTATTTGATATCTGAACTTGGTCGGTCAGTCAGCCAGCCATTTTGAGCCCGATCTAAAAAAATAAAAGATCTATCAAGGCCCACTGTGTTCGATGTGTGTACTAAGTTTGAACCCAATCCGTTCACACACGACTTAGATCCGGTTCAGGAATGGAGAAAATATACCACTAAAGGTACATAAGGTGATTTATTGATATTTAACAAAGATTACAGCAAGGACGAACGTTTAAATAAGACCATTAATGACTGGTTGCTACAAGGAGACTAAGGACACTAAGAAAGACGATTCAATAAACCTTGCAGGTGTCATCGCTATCTGATGACATGGCAACACATGTTTTGAGGCTATCAGCAGCTGCATCCGGTTGTCAGGGTTATCATCAAAGAAGAAGATAATCCACCAAATATTGACATTCAATACTTCTGTTATGTTCTGATACTTCTACTCTTGCTTGTACTTGCACAGTAACTATTTTCAAATAATTTAATAAAGGTTGTCTTCATTAAATTAAGTAGCACCGCATGTTAATAGCCCTGCCATAATTAAACAATAGTTTCTGCCTACAATCCCTGTAAAAAGTACTGTATATAGAGATTATATATAAGAGTTTTCTCTGGATACCTTGGATAATGTTCAGTGACTGACTACAAGTAATCTAATGACAAGAGACGTGAACATTAACATGGTTGTGATCGCCTCCTCAACATTAGAACATCTTGCTTTGTGACCAGTGATACAATCAATCGTTCGTCTTCACCAGTCCGCACCGTCGTCGTCATCATTCGTACTGTGCCATCAATGATACAAACGACCAATCTCATAGCAGCGCGCTGTACTGAGTTGGGAGCTCAACCACTTTATACTCACAAGATATTTTGTTATGGCGTTTTGGGGAATCTGAACCAATGCATGAATCGTGTTAAGATTTGTCAAACTTAATAATCTCATTTTAGGTTAAAAAAAATCAAATCAATACATTCTGATGTATTTTAGGTTATCAATCATTTCCTAAAACGCCATTCAATTGGGGAGCTCTGATCATTGTATGTATAATTAATCCATCGTTGACATGTTTCATAGAAACTGGAATATCAAAAAATGCATGGTAAGACTGATGACCATGCCTACTTGTACTACTTGATTTATTGAATAACAAAAGGCATTGGTCTCTGGGTCTCTGTAAATAGGAAATTTTGATTATCAAATCAAGTATTCAATAATTTTGTAATTTTTTTGACAAAATTATTTTTCAATCAAGCTGGTGTGATTAGGGTGGTGGCAGAATCAATGGAGTACTCCGGGTCAGTGTGAAACGTGAAACCCGATGAGGTGGCTTAATCCAAAATTTATCACGTAACGAATGCAACGTTGAAAGGAAATAGGTCAAGGCCTGCAGGTGTTCTACAGGTGACTCCAGAATAAGACATTAAATTGCCATGGCATTATGATAGGAAGACATATAGTCACTGCGTAGAACATTTTTTGGATTGCAAAATGCACGGTACGTTCTTTGCACATAAACACACAACACAACAATGACATTTAATGTGGGGGATTGTTTTTTGAAAATTAAAAAGTATCAGTACGAGTCATTTTTATGCCAAGATTTTCATCATTCCTCCCAGCTGATATTAAGTGACAGATTTTGTAAATTAATTTGCTATTCTATAAAAATGATATTCTAATATTTGTCAGTACATGATATTAATGTAATAGATTCATATTCATTGAGAAGAAGTTATCTATAGTGAATAATGATTAAGAATGCACTCCCGTTTTTCAATTAAGCTAATTTGGCTCTAATAATATTATGATTTAATCTGAAACAAAATTGAAGAAGATGTATTTAAATACCTAACATATGAAATTAAAATGAAACGGCATATAAGGCTAAGAGTGCTGGCTCACTTTACTTGTTAACATAGAGGGCGCTAATGCCATTCTTGTGTCTACCGTAGTTCTACTTTACTGGTCAGAATTTTGTAATGGGAAAGATCGTGTGGTGGGGTACCTATCTTGTGTGTTATACACAGACTAAACTTATACTAACAAATATTATAGTGAAATTTAAAAATACCAAGACATATTTGCAATAAAATAATTATATAAATAAGGTTGTTAAACTGAAATATTTTGATTCAAAATTCATTGGGGCTCCAGTTCTTAGTAATTTTGGTCACGTGGGGAAGCCCCAACAATTATACAAGATACACGTACAAGCCAGCATTCCATGGTAAATCAATTGGGATATTGGGACTGGAATAGCAAACAGGACTGACATATTTTACTGTTTTAGGCAGAACCCTCTGTCTAACCCTCAGCCCCGTGAAGCTAGGCTAGAAGTTTACTGACTGACAGCCAGTCTATTTTAAGATTTCAAGATGTTTCTAGAAGTGCTAAACTTGAAATTATAAAGTACCCTACTAACCTGTTCAGCGGTGATGGTGGTATCTACATCATTTTGGTATTCGTCTCCACAAGCAATGCATTTATGTATTCCTGGCTGGCTGTAACGATGAATAATAGTGAAACCATTATTTTAACGAGTGAATATAGCGTGAATATGTTTTTGCAATTTTACATGCGGTGCAACTCTTTATTCTTACCTTCCTGATTGGATAAACCTAAATATAGTTGGATTTGTGGAATGGATTTATTTAACAGAAAGTCAGGAGAGACAACAGTGGCATTCAATGTCCGGAACTGTCGCCTGGCACAAAAAACTAATTGTCTTAATTCCTTCTCACACCATTGAACATAAAATCTGCTAAAATTAAACCCACGAAATACATCCCGTTTATTCTGTTGCTTACGCCATTATTCCAAATTACTGGTATGGTGAATAGTACATGATAATCATTTTAACTCAACTAAATTTCAAAAAATAATGATTTTAAATAACCACAAATTTGCATTTTTTATGATGGTGTATTTTGGCGTGAGTATGTGGGAATGTGTGTATGTTAACGAAGGGGGAGTTATTATCCTCATTCGAAAATTCTTTCACTTTATGATTGTATAAAATCATGTCAAGATGCTAGCTTTATGCCGAAAATTTAAGCATTTTGTGTTCGACTTTACATTCGGGACATGAAAACATCTGTTAGGTTCACGTAATTTTAAGATGTGTTATTGTTCTGGGGTCAAACTGCGTCTATTATACCCAAAGATTGAATTATGTATGACAATAATATTTCACTCTATAAACAATGTTTCACTAAAATATGTGATTCAAAGGCAACCCAAATTGTAAAAAGCAATATCAAGTTCCGCGTATAAACACTGTTGTAAAGAGGCGGCGGAGCGGAATTTTAGCCAAAATCGGCCAGTAAGGCATCATATGACACAGGTTTGTCCTCAATCTCCTTCTCAGAGTCCTTTGCGCTTTACGCAATAGTGCCTCTGCCACAGGCAGCCTTCAATTTTGTGGTCAATCACCTCACTACGCACGGCCATTTTCTCGTAGTTGTTGCATCTGAAAACGTACTACAAAAAGTGGAAAAAAACGTATGTGACATCCGAACTATTTATTAATGTCAGACCTCAGTAAAAACGTAAATACGAACCATTTTATCGCGGACTATGTTTTGCAAGGTAATGTTACTGTAGTGAAATGGCGCACGTGATACACTAAAACTTGGAAGAAAAAATGTTCTGTTATCGTATATAGTTGGGAAAGAAACATTAAAGACTAATTTAACTGAAAAGAGTTTCCTAACATTTCCGTTCATCTTGTATTCTGGTGAATATTTCAATACTATTTCTGGCTTGAACGGATTCGATTTTGCGCGTCTAACAGCAATAGAACACAAAGGTTCTAGTAAGTTTATAAAGTTAGCCATTTATTGTAGAAACTAATGCTTTGGCATGTAGGAAAGGATTGCACTTTTCTAACGCAAGTCATGTATATTTTAATCTAATTAACTGCACATTTTATTCGAAGTCGGGGCGTGAAACGCTTTATTAAAGTAATTAAAGTAACCAAGTGACTTACGCATAACTTTGTTAACCGACAGGGTCTTATAGTTCGAACATATTCGAATATGCAAATGAGTTCTATGCAAAGCTGCTTTGTGCAGTGATGATAAGTAACGCGCATCGAACTGTGCGGAGTTCGGTTTGTCCTGGGACAGCGCTTCCGATGACGACACAACGGCGCCACTGTACATGCATTTCTATGGGCTCTGTGCGCGCTGCTGTGGAACGCCGGTCGAGCCGGTGATAATTCGAGAAAACAACACAAACTCAACTTTGAAGTAATCCTGAACAACCAAATTTATATATGTTACACACGTAGGGCTAATCTTGTTACACTGTTCAGAGGAGTCTCAACAATCATCCCAAAGTGCCGTTTTCTGCGATTTTTGGGCCTTTGTTTTCACCGCGACGGTTGCCAGGCGGTGAAAATGCCCGGATGTCCGCCCGAGGATTAGCAGCCTTTCTGTTTCGACGAATCACGAAATAATGATAACAATTGAAATTCTAAATAAACTTGTAGACAGCGCAGTTATCATCATTAAAGCTGGTGCGATTTATGAGTACACCGATCAGACACATTGAATGTACCAGGGACAGTCAAAACAAATTGTGTTATGTGACAGAAAACAGCATAGTGGAAAGTTCAAATCTCATTGAAGGCTGAGTGGAACTAGCAGATTGGAAACCTGGTAGCCCCACACAAATAATGGTTGTTCCACCGGTATTTGTTGTTGGTATTTGTCATTACTCACACTGTGTTAAACACATAGGCTTGGAATTGGAAAATAAAGCACAGCCCATGCGAGCCATATTTAAAAAAAAAAATGGTTAGAAAATTGCATGTGCGACTGCGAAGGTCGATAAACTTAACAGGATATTGCCAAATAGCTGTCACACCTAAATTGACCGCATATATTTAGGGTGTGAATATCCTAAATTGTGATCTCTATCATAAATACTTTAAATTTCCAATCGGAGAAAAGAAACTAATGTATATATGAAAAGCAAAGCGAACTATGTAAGCTCAAACCCCATTTAATGCTAGCAGAATAACATTATTATTTTTAAATCGATATATTGTAGAACACATTTTGCTTAAAAAATGTTTCGAATTAACCCGAATTACGGGAGGTTATGCCGATTTAAGCTACAATGGTGTGAGGACAGCTGAATAAATTAACCATTCGCAACTTTCTTCTGGTCAATCAAGACGAAGAATGTGAATAAAGGGAACGAACGTCTGGCCAATCATAGTACGTGTATTATTCCTTTCGTTTCATTTCGTACATGAACTTAGCAAGTTTCATTAATAGGACTAAATTGACATAATTTTCTATTGATTACAGATCTTGATCTTTTTATACACATGTTTCTCCTTGTACCTTGTGACCATTTTCTTTCCCTCTGGTGATTGTGTAAGAGTCAATAAGTAAATAAATAAATAAATAAATAAATAAATAAATAAATAAATAAATAAATAAATAAATAAATAAATAAATAAATAAATAAATAAATAAATAAATAATTGCATGATCAGAATTTTATAAGTAATATAAACAAAAAGTGTAACATATCATTGTCGTAGAGCATGTCAATGATATTAATGAAGTATATTTACCTTGTAATTTCGTCAACACAAGAGTGGCAATACCGGTGACCGCAATATGTCTGCACTGGCTCACTCAAGATCAACTTGCATGCCGTGCACAGGTACTTATCCTCCAGCGGTGACAACAGTATTTGTTTAGAATATCCAGGCATTTCATTAAATCCAGTGAACTTGGACCACAGACCTGAACTTGATCTGTATACAAAACCACATTTGTGATTAGAGACATTAAGGTAGAAGCCTGGTCATAATTTTTGACAAAATTGGTCATAAATCAATCCGTGGTACATCGTAGCCATTTCACAATATAATCTCATCCTTACGATTAATTAAATGAAAATTTAGTATATTAGTCTTATTTTTGACTCGCTGTTAACATAACTCTGTACTATGGTATTGGTGATATATGAATTGGGTGCCATAGGATGGTACTTGATGGCCAACCAACCTAATCAAATATGTATTTTGCATTGTACGAGTGCAAAATAAGTTATTAGGAAATTAGGATATTAGTGCCAGCTGTTTTATACGCATGCGCATTGGCCGATCCTGTCAAATCTCGTCATCAGTTTTGGGCGTGTCTGGTCGATGTGGAACTGCTTCAGCCATTGGGTAACGGAATTAACTGGTGTCTGTGTGAAAACCGCTGTAAAGTGGCGGTAAAATGAATTTGCGCGTTTTTTGCGCTGCCATTTAATTGATACAAATCTCGCCAGAATATGATTTTAAATAGCCGAATTAATAGAGAAATCAGTCTTGTCGTATTGGAAAACATGTATCCGGGAAGGAGAGGTATCGAGGTGGCGTGGCGTGGTGAGTAGATTTCCTCCCCAGGACGCCGAGTTGGGCGTCGGTACCGAGAGGGAGGTGGTGAATATGGTGTCGAGCGATCAACATAGTAAACCAAACTTAGAACTCGCGATACTGGTGCAGACGACCATGGTCGAATAACCATGAAAAATAAATGGCGGGACATTTAGCACAGAAATAGAAGACACGCCCACAGTTGGGCAACCAATCATTTTATTATTGGGTCCATTGTAAACACCACATACACGATGTGCCGCCATCCAATGGCGGGATGTGCGGCTTTCTTTGTGCATAATCAGCGTCGATTTCATTAGAGAAACACGACGAACTTACCAGAGCCAGACCGTCTGGTGGCGCCCTACTATTTAATCAATAACCAAATATACTATTATCCTGTTCCCGAAATGGATATTTGTTTATTTGGAGTAATTTCCAATTCTACGCCAGGTCCTTAGTAATTATTGATTCCACGTATTTATTTGGCCGTTATTTGACAGACGTAAAATGCCATAATGTTAATTCGCGGAAATTTAAACACACTGATACTGATAATGAATTAAAAATTTGCCAAAAAATACTAAATTTGCAATCCCATGGAAATAATTGAAATAAAAATATTTGGCAATATATTAAGTTTTGCGTCGCATGCACACAATTGAAATATCATATAAAATGGGCCTAGTATACTAAGGTTGTATTTATTTAATTGTAAGAACGAGTTTACATCCTGGAATGGCCACGATGTACCACGGATCTAAATCACATGACAATGTTCATTAGTTTATTAGGTACAATCATGAAGCTATTGTCTCATGGTACTATGAAATAGCATTATTTTGTGTGTTACAGTTTTGCTTTTTGAGAAACACGTCATAATATTTCTTGAAAATTGCTATTTTTAAAACAATTCCATAGAACACAATGTTAAAGAAAATTTGCATTTTTTGACACTTTTTAAAACCCAAATTTTTTAAATAATTCACAAAAACAAAAAGTACTCCATCATTAACAATATATAATTTTTTCAGCCTATGTCACCAGGTTAGATTTTGAGATATTGCATAATATCTCTGCCATAGAAACCTGTGGTAAAAGTGTTATTATAGTGTCAAAATGGCGACTTTCCCCTAAAATACAACCATCAATTTCTCGAAAAAAAGACTGGTGACCCCCAACTTTTTTTTGGTCAATATCCTTATATTGCCTTGGAGTTCAGTTTATTGCAAAATGAATAAATTCTGGGTATTTTAATTTATGAGTAGGCTTCTACCTTAAGTTGCGCATATGAGAACGGAACGAGAACGGATACGTCACTGCTTTGTGCATGTTCTCCGCGCGAACTAATGACGTCATCGGTTGCCTGGTCGTACGGCAGTAGTTTTGAACGTGTCAAAAGGTGACTGACTCGTAGTTGATTTCCGAGAGCTTTTCTCGCTGTCAATTTTGATTAATTTTAACTGACATTGATACAACGTTATATATTGGAGTGATTTTGTATATTTATGACGAGATGAGAAATATTGGATGTATTTTAGCTGATATTTATACCCACTGAAAACGCATGACATTGATCTGCTGAAAGAGGATTCGGCAAACAGGCCTGGTACCTCAGCAGAGTGGGTGGAAATAGCGAGAGCTCTGTCAAATGTCTGGGAACTAACTACTAATTCAGTTTCCGGACGTGAAATGACATAACAAATTTTATTGGATAGATGGTTGCCAAATGAGAGATGGACTGGCATGGTTCCGTTTCAGTTACGTTCCCGTTGTGGGTGCTTGTACGTAATCGTTTTCTGACATCCGGGAACGTAACGCAAACGAAATTAGAACAACACGTTACGTTCCCGTTACGTACGCAAATATTAAACTCTCTAATAATCCATCACTTTATCGTTGCTTGTTCTATTCCCCTTGGTTACCTGATGTCAACGCTTACGCTCGTGGCCCTAGAGCAGGGGTTTCCTTTTACTCTATAAAGTTGGTAAAATAAACGGCAAGGTAAATACTACGCCAAATCATAGTAAACATAAAACGGGCGTGACCCGAACCGGCGCTCCCATGCGCATGCGGCACCTAAGCTTCATGTAACAAGCTCCGTAAACGCTTAACGTAACTACACGTCTTCCCCTCGGCCACCGGGCATCCCGAGCTTATTACGTGCAGAGAGCAACCCCGTCCACGCGATCCGCGCCACACAGCGTAGCCAGATTGCGGTAAAGGCCTTCAGATCTGGCTGCACTAGAACGGCGGCAACAAAACGCAGGTTACAGGTCAGGTTGCAGGTCAGGTTACAGGTTGTCGATCAAAAAAAATTTTCTCAATATTTAACTTTAAAAATGTTTTTGAAATAAAAGAATATGCATTGATATACCATCGACGTACTAGATCTAGGGACCTCCATGGTTACTTATTAAAGTTACATACAAACCCGACCAACTGAATTATACCAAATGTACAGCGCCACCACACACCGTATGGAGTAAACTTTCCCGCCGCGAATACAAAATAATAAATGAAACGAATGATTTTTCTTATTTTCATTAAACTGTTTTCTATTTAGACCTCCTTAAAAACTAATACTTAATAGAATTAATATATCGCGGTTTTGAAAAAAAAATGTATCTGTAATATAAAATGCAAGTTTAGAAAAAGAAAATCATTTCTGTTTTGCGGTTAAGAAATCTAACCACTTATTTTTAGTCAAAATTCAGACGAAGGTGTGTATAAATAGACAGACACTTCAAACACATGAGGGCGCTCTCACTCGAGTTCAGTACCAAAATTTGTTTAGGTTTGGAAGAAACCTAACAAACGACAAATTAAAATTAGAAGTCATTAAAAACATTGAATTAAACTCAAATTAGAATCGTTAAGCTTACACATTCTTTCCCGTCATAAATCTTTGAATATTGCACTATATTGTGCATTTTGGACGACTTTTTGTTGTAAACATATTGAAAATTGTTGCCAATAAAAAAACTGTAGACTCTAAAAGACTCTAAAACTGTAGTTCAAATTAATCCAACAACCATGTGGGAATACAACCGGAGTTACACAATACAACGTGTCAGCAGTATTACGATGCGATAAAATACTATTTTGTAAGCTACAAAATGGTACAATTAGGGATTGTGGATAAGGTGCGGAATATTTGAAATCCGGGAGGAGGGCTTGGAAGATTTTGGACAAACAAATGTCCATACCAATCCAAGTAGAAAAAATAGAACATAATATTCATTTTAGGAAGCATAGGTATTAATGTAAAAAATTGACACAAGATTTATACGAGAAAAAATGACAAACTTTTTATTTTCCAAGCCCTCCCCAAGATCTCAAATGGTTCACCCCTAAAGGCCGACTCAGACAGCTTCGCCCGACGTTCACCGATGAATACGGATGTCGCGTCTATGGAACGCCGTCACTGTCTTATGTGGTTGTCACTAAGTATATGGCGACATTGCTGCATTATATAACGAGTTGCTTTTAATATATGATGAAAATACGTTTATATATGGTGTCGTTTGACCAATATATGGCGACATTGCTTCTATATATGATGGTGTGTTTTTAATATATGATGACAAAACGTTTATATATGGTGACGTTTGACCAATATATGGCGACATTGTTTCAATATATGATGGTGTGTTTTCAATATACGATGACAAAACGTTTATATATGGTGTCGTTTGACCAATATATGGTGACATTGCTTCTATATATGATGGTGTGTTTTCAATATATGATGACAAAACGTTTATATATGGTGTAGTTTGACCAATATATGGTGACATTGCTTCTATATATGATGGTGTGTTTTCAATATATGATGACAAAACGTTTATATATGGTGTCGTTTGACTAATATATGGTGACATTGCTTCTATATATGATGGTGTGTTTTCAATATATGATGACATTACGTTTATATATGGTGTCGTTTGACCAATATATGGTGACATTGCTTCTATATATGATAGTGTGTTTTCAATATACGATGACAAAACGTTTATATATGGTGTTGTTTGACCAATATATGGTGACATTGCTTCTATATATGATGGTGTGTTTTTAATATATGGTGGCGCTCTTTTCTTATACAGTGACGTTAGTTTTATATACAGTGCGCATGCTTCAACATATGTTCACGAGACGTCAATATACGAAGGTGAAATGTCAATATATGATGGGGTGCTCACTTCAATATATGAAGGATATCCCAGAATGCAGCGCCCCTGCTTCGCGCATGCGTGTGCTATTATTAACAGCGGACCATGATGGAGGGAATACTCGAGAAACTTGGTTTAGGAAATTTATCTCAACGGTTTTCCGACGAAAGAATAGAACCTTCTACTGTATTAGCCATAACGGATGGTGAACTTGTTCGTCTAGGCATAACTACGATTGGGGATAGGATACGTATTCGAGAGATGTGCAAGCCGAATCATGAAAGTGGAAATGACACTAAGTGCCGATACCGGTGAGTCAAGTACGCCGCACACGAGTTTGGCAAGACGTGTTTCACATGAAAGAAACATGTTGTTTAGGCCTGGTACCAGTAGCAGGACATCGAATTCAGGTCGTAGGACATCTCGAAAAAGAAATCATCCAGCTGAAACTACCCGTCCGAGAACATGGACGGCTAACTTGTTTTGCTTAGCGAATAGAAATACAACGACTGTTCCTTCACAAAGTGAACGAGCCGAACTTCATAAAGCAGGTCTTGGCGCCAAGAAAATTCAGTTTTTTGCCGCTGACGACGAAGAAACTGTAATGCAGAGATTGACAGACGACGATAAAGGTTTTCCTCAGTTACGTTGTTGCGGTGGATTTGAGTTATTACATTGTGTGTCTGGTTCTAGATTACTGACACTCATTTCCTGTCCATGGACCGTGAGTGACTTGAAGGCCAGTTTGGGACCCCAATCTAAGATCTACCTGCGTCCAATACAGACAAATCTGGACACTAAATCCGCTGCACCAGTAACAATATCCACTCTTCAAGAAATATGCAAAGGATGCAAAAAAAGTTTCTTGGTTCGAGAATTACGATCACACCTGTGGGAGTGCACTGCTGTTTTTGAAGTAAGTGAAGATGACATGCCTTCTGAAAAAAATACACCCAATATTGAAACCACTGAGTCAAGCCACAACATGGATATATCTACAGCCAACATCGCTTTGGAACAAAGAAGTAGCTCTGGAAGTAGTAATGTTTCTTTGGAAGTTTCTGGTGAAATTGAAAATAATCCACCTTTGGTGAGTATTTTTTGAACATAGTTTTTTTTTTAAAAATATTTCTGTGTCAGGTGCAGCATAGAAAATAGAAAATTATCCAAAATTAAATAAACTAAACAGGTGTGAAAGACCAACGACCAATTATACCAATCGCTATGTTAACAAACATCATTCCACAATAAAACAAACACAACCAATTAACAAAGTAACAAACTACATTGGGGTACTTCTGTGACATATTAGGCTAGGTTCATTCAAAGTCAATCCATTGCTTATAAATTGTACATTCTCTGCTGTTCTTGTATTGTTTTTTACGTTCACTTGTATCATTATGGATAATTTGGAACTGGGATTGGTTCCTGTCTTTTGAGCCAGAATATTCCAACAGTGAAGTCTCACTACCAGCAGCTTCAAACTAATGAAATACTTATGACCAGAGCTGCTTGTATACTAATTAACTCATTAACCTAACAGTACATGGCATATTGCTTCTTCGACACCTAGTACAGGCAATAGCATACAAATCAACACTCACTGTTTTTAAACAACTTAAAATTTATTTCATTCTGGGCTAATCGTTGTTGGTTAACACATAGAAGAGTTCAAGTTTTCCTGCAGGGGATTCCCCCTTGTCTCGTTGTCATATACATGTACATTACACACGACACAGCCCAACTGCAAATTTGTTTATGACTTTCAACAACAAAATATGGATATTTATCACAGTAAACAATAACAAATCATAAGATGCATAACAGCTATAATTTTGAAAATCCATCAAAACTCATTTCTATTTCTGGAATTAACACAATATATATTTTACTATCATGCATTTTGTACAAAGCATCTGATCTTGTGTGAAATGATTTTCACAAACTATGTAATTTTGGCTGTAAGATTTTGGTTTGTACCAATATTAGAAATTCAATTCTTATGCAGACTTTGTTTTTTTTACTTCAGACAAGGTAACATTAAAAAAAAAAACATTCCCAAATTCAGATCACAATTATTTTTGCAACCGTAATAATTACAGACAGTATAATTCCATAAGTTTCGCATGAATTGTGACTCTGATTACTTTTATATCTGCGCATGTGTGTGTCCGGACCTGTATCTTACACATGACTAGACCGATTATGTTCAAACTTCACACATACATTATACATAATATTATGCATATGCACATCAATTTGTTTCATGATCTGATTCAAGATGGCCAAATGGCGTCCATTTTTGTGCTGAAAAATCATCAAAATCAAGAATTCAAACTTGGTACATATGTTGAACATTATGGGACCTCGATGTATATCATTTTATTTTTGAATTTGGATTCAAAATGGCTGGCTGAATGCAGTTCTGGAGCCGTATTTCTGACATGATTTGACTAATTACGTTAAAATTTTATATATTTACTATACATCATGTTATAGATATATAGATGTATTCAAAATGGCAGACCAGTGGCTATTTTGTGTTAATTAATGCTGTTTATGTTTATGTTCCAACTATATTACTATAAACAAAACTATATATCTTAAGTTGATAACTGACGGGGACTGTGCCATGGCTTGTTAATTATGACCCCATATTAAAGTTGAGTGTAAATTAACCTAATGTTGTCACAAAGTACCGATGCCCAAAATGCTTTGTTTCTATTCTATGTTTAACCAGTAGTGGCCACTTGAACATAGCCAACATGCGCGTGACCATGAATATTTATTGAAATTATCATAACTATAAATTTTAATTTTTTTTAATTGAATAATAAGAGTACATTAATGTTGCTATGTAACCCGCAATTTAGCCATGTTTACCTACACTCTAACTTACTGGATGTCAGAATTGTTGATCACTAGTTTTTTTTTTTTCTGTATTAGTATTTGCTATAGGCCTGAGGCTTTTTTTTGACTCCTGAGTGCAAAGAACACAATGGGAGTCTTTTGTGTTTACCCTGTCTGTGTGCATCTTTTCTACCGATGTCTCAAGAACCGCTGCTTTGATTTCAATGAAACTTGCTACATAGCTGCTCTGGAACAATGAACCTGATTAGTTTTGGGTAAAAATCATGTGCATATTAATTTCCCTTTTTCCATAATAATTAGTAAATTTTTGACTTTGTCACTCATACATTGTATCTCAAGTACTAATCATCACATTTTAATGAAACTTGGTACATAGATGCGCTCTGTGACATTACACAGACCTTATTAGTTTCACATTAGAATCTGTGCATAGTAATTGCCTCATTTGCAGTCAATCTATATTGTTTGGGGTTTATATGTATATGTATTCATAATAATTATCTAATTTGCATAATTATTTTCCACATATTTTTTTAAGAATTAATCATCACATTATAATGAAATTTGGTACATTTGTGCCTCTGAACAATACACAGACCTAATAAGTTTTGGCTTGAAATCTATGCACAATAATTGCTTAATTTGCATAATAATTACCCAATTTTTCTACCTACATCTCAAAATCAATTGTTGTATTTTAATAAGACTTGGTTTTCAATGACTTTACTCATTCATTACTCACTAGTTATGATTATTTTCAGTCTGATGAAGAAACTAAACCTCCATCCAACTCTGTGGATATAGCAGTAAATGTAACCTTTGACTACTGCGAAAAAAACAATATTTCAGACCCAGTAGAAATATTGAAATATTTTCAAAGTCAAATGGTGACTGGAAGGAAATTGGACATTGATGATTCAAGTGAAGTCTTAGAAGGCCAAACCAATTTCATAATGGTTGACAGATTTGAAATTTTAAGTACTGGAATGGATGAAATTGCCTTACTTAACAACCTGAGATTGACATTAGAAGTAGAATTCTATGGTGAGGTAGGTTCTGGTGACAACAGCATCTCATCTCAAGTGTATAAAAAGCCTTTGCTGAGTTGTATATAACTATATATAACTGAACTGGTTTATTGCTTCTTAAAATTCACTATTGTAACCTATAGCTAGAATGTTATCAGTTACTATATCTACAATTACAGGAAGCCCATGATTTTGGTGGTCCAAGGAAAGAATTCTTTACAGAAGTATTGAGGGAAATAAATGATAAATATTTTGAAAATGGTTTAAAGCTTCATCTTGCAGATGACTATGAGGTTGTTGGTATCATAATGGGTAAGTTCATTGGATTTACATTAACTTGTGAATGAAAATACATGGCATGATTCAGTTATACTAGCCATCTCTGAGTAGATGCATATTAAAAATGTACAACTCATTGTCTTACATTTTCCTCAAAAAATAGGTTGATGGTGTCAGAAATAAAATATTAAACTTTTATGGTTCTTTATATTGATACCAATTTTTATACTTATTCAAAAAACAATTTTAATAAAATAATTACCATATATCATTCTTCGTTTGTGCAATTGACCAATATTTTGCCTTTCTTTTTACAGGACTTAGTACATTGCAAAATGGTAGAATACCACAGTTCATGAAAGAAGAGGTTCGACAAGAACTGTTTGAAAGTACCATGCCATCACTTTGTATTAAAAAGCTCAGAATTGGTTTTGATAAACTTGGCATATGCAAGGTATGTATGGGCATTGTTGTAAGAATGCAGATTTTAAATCTCAAATCACTAAAAACAACGTTTTAGCTTAAACTTTTTCATGGGTTACGCCCAGTTACAGCATTTTACCAGCGAACAACTTCCTTGTTTTTGAGAAGTTACAAGTATTGATTATTATTACTCAGTTATGAAATGCAAGTAAAACTCAACTTAGTTTCATCGTAAGCAAATGTTGTAGATTGAATGCTGAGAACTGATATCCGATCGACCTGAAACTGTCTTTTGACTTCAAAGGCCTAGCCATTTATCAACTAGTGACCTGACGACCAAAATAGGTCCACTGTGTTTGTATGGTGTCTTCAGCAAAACAAGGTATCAGTGCTGTTAATTTAAAGAAGTCAAAAATAGCATTTTTTCACCAAAAATCACAAAGATATTCACTAAAAATAGAGAAGTGATCATATTGTCACAAAATGAACAATTCAAATAGAGGTCAACATACCACTGGTCAAAGCATTTAAGCTGGTAGTTTAAATAAAATAGCCATTTAAAAAAAATAGTTGATGGATACAGAACGACAGAATTAGTTACATGATTTATTTTTCCCACTCAAAGCGTGGTTTAATTCTGCTTTCTAAACATTTCATTCATGTATTCCTGTATTGATTATTAACGACTGATTATGCAAACATGTGATACGCTTTGTCTCATCAATGTCAATGATGTCGGCCATTAATTTAAAAGTGATGGTGAATTTATTGAATTTTTTCTCAATTTTATTCAAGCAGTCTCTTTTGAACGGTCAATTTTGACTTCAACAATTTCAGAAAAAATCTAGGTTTTGTGCATTGTCATGTTTTTTGCTTTCAACTTTTAAATGCAACACAAACAAAGTTCTCTCAATAAGCTAGCCAGTGTTAGCACGTTTGTTTAGTTTAATGCGTTAACATCAGAAATAATAAATGTCTTTAACAGGTTGACAATAAAAGTCAAGTTTAAATCAGTTGAGATGGAATATCTATATACACCGGTAGTTACAGACAACCTGTCAGTTGTCAGAGTTGTACCTTCTACTCAGAAATGCTTTGTGGAGAACACTGGGTGTTCAGCAAATTGTACATATTTACATATTACATGTTGAATAACTTTTTTTCAGAAATGTCAGTTATTTTATTAGTCCCCGTTCGGACGCAGTCCGAAAACGGGGACTTATGTTTTGCCCTGTGTGCGTCCGTGCGTCCGTCCGTCCGTGATCACCTGTATCTCGAACATGCATGGACCGATTAAGTTCAAACTTCACTCATACATCACACATTATATGGGACATATGCACATGCATTTTTGTCATGATCCGATTAACGATAGCCGAATAGCGGCCATTTTAAGGCCGAAAATGCATCAAAATCGCACATTTTCACCATTCCGGACCCGGATCTCAGTTATGCATGGACGGATTTTGTTCAAATTTGGTACATACATTAAACATAATAGGACCTTGATGCACGTCATTTTTTTTTTGGATCGGGTTCGAAATGGCCGACTGGCGGCCATTTTGTTTTAAAGAATTCAGTTCTGGATCCGTATCTGAGACATGCTTGGATTGATCGAGTTCAAACTTCACACACACAAGGTACATCATGTCACAAATATGTATGTGCATTTGTTTCATGATCTCATTAACGATAGCCAAATGGCGGCCACTTTAAGGCCGAAAATGCATTGAAATCGCACATTTTCACCATTCCGGACCCGGATCTCAGTTATGCATGGACGGATTTCATTCAAATTTGGTACATACATTAAACATAATAGGACCTTGATGCACGTCATTTTTTTTTTCGGATCAAGTTCGAAATAGCCGACTGACGGCCATTTTGTTTTAAAGAATTCAGTTCTGGATCCGTATCCGAGACATGTCTGGATTGATCAAGTTCAAACTTCACACACACAAGGTACATCATGTCACAAATATGTATGTGCATTTGTTTCATGATCTCATTAACGATAGCCAAATGGGGGCCGCTTTAAGGCCGAAAATGCATTGAAATCGCACATTTTCACCATTCCGGACCCAGATCTCAGTTATGCATGGACGGATTTCATTCAAATTTGGTACATACATTAAACATAATAGGACCTTGATGCACGTCATTTTTTTTTTCGGATCAAGTTCGAAATAGCCGACTGGCGGCCATTTTGTTTTAAAGAATTCAGTTCTGGATCCGTATCCGAGACATGTCTGGATTGATCAAGTTCAAACTCACACACACAAGGTACATCATGTCACAAATATGTATGTGCATTTGTTTCATGATCTCATTAACGATAGCCAAATGGGGGCCGCTTTAAGGCCGAAAATGCATTGAAATCGCACATTTTCACCATTCCGGACCCGTATCTCAGTTATGCATGGATGGATTTTGTTCAAATTTGGTACATACATTAAACATAATAGGACCTTGATGCACGTCTTTTTTTTTTTCGGATCAAGTTCGAAATGGCCGACTGGCGGCCATTTTGTTAAAGAATTCAGTTCTGGATCCGTATCCAAGACATGTCTGGATTGATCAAGTTCATACTTGCCCCCAGAAACATTAGTTTCCGAAAGGTCAAAATGCTATTTTTTTGGTACAAACAAATACATAAACTGTGGCAGCTTCTTACAGAGCTACAATGAATTTTAAAAACAAGTCATTGTCAATGACAGTCCTTCCATATACAAGTCATGCATGGATGGATTTTGTTCAGATTTAGCACAATGTGTTGTACATATGCAGGTGCATTTCGGTCATGATCTGCTTTGAATGTATATGTCACTCAAATATGAACGGAACGGGGACGTGTCATTGACAATGACTTGTTTTTTTAAATATTCCTTCTTTGATTTTATTGTAGCTCTGTAAGAAGCTGCCACAGTTTATGTATTTGTTTGTACCAAATGAAAATAGCATTTTGACCTTTCGGAAACTAAAGTTTCTCTTAAAGCCTGACTTCAGTCCTGAGGGATCAAACAGCCGCAAGTATGAAAATGAAGTTTATGCAGTCTTCATTGCATACCTGAGAGAAGTAGCAGGCAAGTAGATTGAATTTTTATAAATCTTTGCATACATGTTCTAGTATGTCAAATGATGATTGCATATTAAGAAATATAATATTCAGATTGTGTAAATCATATTAAAATAGACTGATAGCTTTGATGTTTTAACAAACAAATGCAGTTCCAGGTAACTGACGTGGGCCTGAACTTAATGGATTGGTTTGGCTTTTGCTTGCCAAAAACTGTTTCAATTGTTTTTTGACTCCCGTGTGCGAAGCACAAAAAGGGAGTCTTTGCAGTTAGTGTGTGTGTGTGTGTCCATCTGTTCCACTGATATCTCAAGAACCATACATCAGTTTTTGATGAAACTTGATGCATAGATGCTCTGGGCCAATGCGCAGATTTGATTAGGTTTTGGTGAACATCCATGCATATTAATTACCTAATTTGCATGATAATTACTGTAAAATGACTTATTTTCACTGGGTTAAAATTTCGCTGATTTACCATATCAGGCATATTCAGTGGGTTTTAAATTCACGGTTTCGTCATTTAGATAAAGTGTTCTATGCTAAATTTTACATATTCACTGGGTTTTAATTTAGCGCAATTTCCAGTCAGCGAAATAAGCAAAACTAAAACCCAGTGAAAAATTAATCCTTTTACAGTAGCTGATTTTTAGCTGTTCCATGACTGTTCCACTGATATCTAAAGAACCACTCATTGGATTTTGATAAAACTTGGCACACAGATGCTCCAAACTAATGCGCAGATTTTATTAGTTTTGAGTAAAAATCTGTGCAATATTAATTACCTAATTTGCATAATTAATTAATTTTCAGCTTTTGATATATCAAGTAGTAATCATCATATTTCAATGAGACTTGCTACATAGATCTTCTTGGATTATGCAGACACCTGATTAGTTTTAATTGGATATTAATTACCTAATTTGCATTATGTTCCACTGATATATAAAGAACCACAAATTGGATTTTAATGAAACTTTTAAAAAGAACTATGCAGAAACCCAATTAGTATTTGGTAAATATTTATGCTTTAATCACCTAATTAACATAATTAATAATAATAATTAATAATTAATTAACACTGATATCTCAATTACTGATCATCACATTTGAATAAAATTTTCTACATAAATGCTCTAGGAAAATAGACAGGCCTGATTAATTTTGATTAATATTAATTCTCTAATTAGCATGATAATTCATAATTTTTTTGTTCTGTTCTGTTCATATTAGTTACCTGATTTACATAATTAGTTTTCAGCTTTTCCATCAATATCTCATGTACAAGTAATTTTGAATTAATTTTTAATGTGTCTTCAATACTCTCAGCACACGGGAGTTCTTTCTAAGCTTTCTTTGATTTCATTTTGTGACAATACTCTAATTTTGATGATATTTTTGTGCTTTTATGTAAAAAATACTATTTCTGACTCAATTGCTGTAGTATTTTATATGTAGGCACCGAAAAGGAGCATTTCTGATTTTATTAGTCTCTGTTCGGACGAAGTCTGAAAAGGGGGACTTATAATTCGGTCTCTGTCCGTCCGTCCGTAGTCATATTTCAGAATCCTTTGGACCGATTCCGTTCATTCTTAGCATGTGTCTAGTACTTTATGTGGGACATGCAGTGGTTTAGCGAATTGATTCGAAATGGCCGACTGGCAGCCATCTTGTTTTTTGAAAATGTTGTATTTTGGACATGCTTTGTCAGTTTTCATTCAAATTTGGTACATAGATTTTACATGTTAGGATACATGTCCATGACAATTTCTTTTGCAATTGGATCAAAGATGGCCGACTGGCAGGCATCTTGTTTTGTTTTTTAAATGTGGTATCTTGGACATGCTATGTCAGTTTTCATTCAAATTTGTTTCAAAATCGGATCAAGGATGGCCAATTGACAGCCATCTGACTTTTTGGCCTTACTACTTTATTTCCAAGATTTATGTGCCATTTTCATTCGTATTTGGCACATACATCATACACATGTCACTTTATTTCATAATCAGATCAAAGATTTATTTGAATCCATGTTACTGTATCTCTGTCACCCATGTATCATTTTCATTGATATTTAGCATGTCATAAATGGATACATGTACATGTCAATTCAATTTGCAATTTGATCAAATTTGGTCGACCGGCGGCCATCTTGTTTGATTAAAATGTCACTTTTTCTGTGCTATGTCTTAAACCGGAGGGGTCTTCACGCAACACACGTTCGAATTTGATGTAAATACACAATCTGTTGTAAACGTCAAGTTTCAAGGACAAGCTTGCGAAAACCCCTCCACTTTAATATGACTAGCACAAAGAGAACTTTAAAAAATTTAATGGGGACTGTGTCATTTTCAATTACTTGTTAAGTTTGTGGCAATATCTTCAATTATTTAATTTTGATACTTTCAACAATTTCTCAAAAAAACTGTTGCTGATTGCTTTGATTCGTATATGTACATTCCTTGAATTGACCAGCATCAGATGTGTTCATTTTGTGACAATATCTTTAATTACATACAGGCTGCTTGTTTATTTGCTACTTCGCTGCAGGACCAATAATATTTAGAACTCTACTTCATCAATTCTGTAGTGTAGTGTAGGGTGGTGTGGTGTGGTCTGGTGTGGTGTGGTGTGGTGTAGGGTGGTGTGGTCTGGTCTGGTCTGGTGTGGTGTAGGGTGGTGTGGTGTGGTGTAGGGTGGTGTGGTGTTCCGGTTGTGTGGTGTAGTGTGGTGTATGGTATGGTGTGGTGTGGTGTAGGGTGGTGTGGTCTGGTCTGGTGTGGTGTAGTGTGGTGTAGGATGGTGTGGTGTAGGGTGATGTGGTGTTCCGGTTGTGTGGTGTAGTGTGGTGTATGGTATGGTCTGGTGTGGTGTGGTGTGGTGTAGGGTGGTGTGGTGTGCGGTGCAGATACATAATTCTTGACAATGTAAAATTGACCCCAATACATCATTCTATTTCTTAATTTATTGTAGGTGGTAGAAGATCGGGGATTACATTGAACCACATTCTGAAGTTTGTTACATGTGACTACCATGAGCCAATTTTAGGATATAGAGAAGGTCCTTCATTATCGTTCTATGAAAAGCCAAAAGATGCATTATTCTTTCCTACTGCAAACACCTGTATTAATATGCTGAAGCTCCCAAGAGCATGTCTTGATCAACAACTTCCAGAAAAAAAAATACTGTTGGGGCTGTATGATGAAGCCTTTTTAAACCATTTTTTTGGAAATATATAAAATGTTGCTTCTTTTAATTTACTTTTTCCCAGCATGATATACTATGATTACATTAATCACTTTTTAGCTCCGCTGTCGACTTTGTCGAGCGGGGCTTATCATATGAGTAATTTTTCGTCGTCCGCGTCAACTTTTAGCTCCGCTATCGACAAAGTTGACGCAGCTGTTCATATTACTGATTGTCCGTCGTCATCAACTTTACAACCTCAACTTCTTCTTCAAAACCGCAAGTTAGAATGTTTTTTAATTTGATATGCTAGTACCTTTGATGGTTCTTTCTCAGATTTGTTCAGTTCATGTCAAAATCTCATTTTTGGTGAATATTTTTGGGAAAAAGTAAACTTTTCGACTTCTTGTAAAAAAATCGATTACTTTGATATTACATATATAGGTACTACATGTGTACCTCTCTCAGATTTGTTCATTTCATGATGATATCTTAAATTCTCTAACTTTGATGAATATTTTTGTCATTTTTGGTGAAAAGTGATATTTTTGAATTCTTGTTGAAAACAGTCCGATTGCTTTGATACTATACATATTGTTCATTTTCTAATGATATCTTCAGTTCTTTAATTGAAATGTTCATTGCTAACAGCGGGGCTATCTCAGCCGTCAGGCTGCTTGCTTTTTTTACAAAAAGAAATAATTGTTTTTTAGTCCTATTAGCGTGATCGCGAAAACTAACCTGACCGCTAAAAAAATCCCGACTGGACGCATCTGCGGGTATTTGACTGATATTAATTATTCATGATGTCATTGATTATTCATGAGTTAGTGTGTGAAAGTAAACATGTCCTTTTAAAGGTTGATTCGATTCGATCGCAGAGATGGATGCTCGTCAACATCTTTTAATTAGCATAATCACTGGAGTGATTCCGCTCCGGTTTTCATTCCAACGCAGGGGGTCGCCTGCAGATGCATCCAGTCAGGATTACTTTCGCAGTCGCGTTAGTTTTCGTGATCGTGTTAAAAAGGCTGAATTGACAATTAATTATATTTTTTTTTGTAAAACAAAAAAAGTCCTGAGTATAGTTTCTTATTCCCGGTTTCTAGCATTTTCTCAGAAATTATGCAGCAGATATCGATGAAACTTTGCAGGTTGATGAATAAGTCTCTGCCGAATGTGCACATAATTTTTTTTGCCAGATCTGAAAATCCTAAATGAGTCTTTTTCATGATTTTTATTCAAAATTACCTATCCCAACACCACTGAGCATGCTCAGAAAAATTAATTAGCTTAGATTGTAATGCCAGGATTTTTAGTGATGTCATGACCTGGTCATGACCTTGATCTGAATCAGTGACAGATGGGTCGTACCATTACCAATCTCTGGAAACTGTAGAGGGGTGTAATGGTTACATTTTGAGGTGATTTATAGTGGTGATACAGAAACAAACCAAGGTCCTGGTAATATACAAAGACCTGAATTAACAAAAAAGTCAAGTTATTATTAAAGGTACATCAAGGTTTACTCAGATTTATGAATGCAGTTTTTTGAGCATGTATGAGACATAGTTTGGTTGCACTTTGGTTGTACTCTGAGATTTTGGACATGGGTCAATGGAAGTTGTTTGGAGAGGTTCCATGTATTATTTCAACATGAGTATTTTATAATTAAATGACGAGAACTGAAATTCATGTTTTGTTTTCTTTTCTTGTGAAACTTTACAGTGGTTTTGACTCCCGTGAAGCACACAATGGAAGTCTTTGCGGTTAGTATGTATGTGTGTGTGTGTGTGTGTCCGTGTCCGTCCATTCCACTGATATCTCAAGAACCGCATGTTGGTTTTCAATGAAACTTGGTACATAGATGCTCTGGGCTAATGCGCAATTCTGAATAGGTTTTGGTTGAACCTGATTTGCCATTCTCCGTCGCAGAGACTATGGGTCTTTTAACGCTAAGCTAGGAAGTCGCCAATGAACGTCCCACTACTCTCTGCCACAAGTTTATTTAAATACTAATGACCGGACCTACTTTTTGCTTTGCCATGAGTGCATTCGCGTCTCTCCCTGGGGGTGCCCAAGCGACGTGACAGGGAGTAGATGTATTTGCTGTTGCTATGTGAGCGAAACTCGTATAAAATGTATACATTTATTTTGAAATCACGCCCACTAGCATTTTATGTTTGAGAAAATTATCTAAACACCTTTTTACCCATCGATTTTGTAGTTTGTTATCTTTTTCCCAAAGTTGTCACGTCACATAGCAGTCGAACGAAAACTGGGCAGGCCCGAGGCGCCCGCGTTACCTCGAGGCAACAACGTGAACGCACCTACGATTTGAACTGACTATTCACATCTACGTCTACTACCGCATGATCTACTTTTCATTTAACATTTTGAAAAAAATTAACCACTGAATGTAAAAATGTTTGATATATTTATTTAAAATAACACACATTTTTTTCAACAGAAGCTTAGGATATAAGAAACAAGTTTTAAAAAAAAACGCGGAATACCAACAATTTTGGTGTAAAATGTCGCCTGTGGCAGAGTCTAGTTGCGGCTCTCTGTGGCTCCCTAGGTCACGAAGACTCTGCAAGCGAGAGTGCTGATTTGCATGATAATTAGCTAATTTTTAACTGTTCCTTGACTGTTCCACTGATATCTAAAAGGCCATTCTTTGGATTTTGATGAAACTTGGCACATAGATGCTCTGGACTAATGCACAGATTTGATTAGTTTTTGGTAAAAATTCATGCATATAATTTGCATAATGATTAGTAAATTTTCGGCTCTTCCTCTTATGTCTCTGGTACTAATCATCACATTTCAATGGAACTTAGGACAATGCACAGACAGATATGTGAAATATTAATTACCTAATTTTGCATAATTAATCAATTTTTGGCTTTTGATATTTCAAGTACTATTACTTCATTTCTTTTCAATGAAACTTGGTACATAGATGATCTAGAACATCGCAGAGACCTGATTAATTTTGGTAAAACTGCATATTAATCAACTAATTTGCATAATTAGTTAGTTTTCGGCTTTTACACTGATATTGCAAGTACTAATTGTCCCGTTTCAATGAATCTTGGTACATAGATGTTCAAGGACAATGCACAGACCTGATTAGTTTTGGGTTAAAATCAGATCATATTAACCTAATTTGCATAATAATTCATATTTGTTGGTTCTAATCACATTTCAATAAAACTTCGTACATAGATGGTCTAATTAGTTTTAGGTTTATACACATCAATAATAATTACCTAATTTGCATAATAATTTACTTTTCAGCTTTCTGCTAATTCAGTCAGGATTACTCATCACATTATAATTAAATTTTGTACATGTGAGTTCTGATATCTAAAAAACTCAGATTTAAATTGAAATTGTCAAGAGGTGCTCTGGAAACAATTAGACTAAAAACCATGGATGAAAATTTTGATAATGTGAATCACATTGTTTTCATGTCGTGCATCTCAAATAGCAGACAAATCTTAGTTGCCACACTTCTGGTTTGAAAAGCAAATTTTTAATTAATTTTAATGTGTCTCCAATACTCTCAGCACACGGGAGTTCTTTCTAAGCTTCCTTTGATTGTGTTATGGCATGTGTATAATGATTGTTACTATGTTTAAATAGTGGTATTCAATGTTTACTTTGTTGCAGTGAATAAGTAACAATGGTTACTGTATTTAGAAAGAGATGTTCTACGACTACTATTTAAAAATTATTGTGATATTTATTACAATGGTTACTGTGTTATGATGAATATGTGACAATGGTTACTATGTTTGGATAAAGATGTTTAATGATTCAGTTACTTTGTTATGTAACTTTAACAAAACAATATTTCTTGAACTTAGTAATTGAGAAGGACTGCAATTACTTGGTTACAGTACCATGAATAAAGAATGCATTGAGAATTCCCACTCTGTATTTAGTATGTCTATCACTAGCAGTGATTCACAATTAATGGGCTGCTTGTGGCTATACCTCTTTGTGAAACAGAGGGACACGCCCAAATGGATATTTAACATTTTTGCATCAATATTGACTGATTGTCCATATTAAATCATATCTCAAAACAACTTTGGTGTTAATCCATCTCTTGGTGTACTGCTTGAATGAAATTCCCATCTCCAAGAAATAGCTATGGACACATTTGTAGTTTAAGGATTTTGGACAAAATGGCAGTAAATTCGTCAAATTTGATTGAAATAACAAAACTCACTGTATTATGTGTGAGTATTGTGTGAAAATTTTTCAACTGAATCTGACAATATTTATGCGATAAATCGGAATTGACATGAATAAAATCAAAATGACCACCAGTCATCAGTTTTTGTTCAAATCTGAAAAAAATTGACATGCACCTGTAACCCAATTTGCATAATCAGTTTGAATGAAATTGTTCAATATCTGAGAAACTGCTTTTAAATGTCAGAATTTAGCATATTTTAGGTCCAAAATGGCCGCCAGTTGATCATATATCAAACTGTAATGAAAATTGACGTGCATATGTATGTCCCAATACATTATCAAGTTTGAACGAGATCAGTCGAAGCATGTCAAAGAAATGGCCCCAGACAGATGAAGTCCTAATTAATAGTTCTCGATTTCAGACTTTGTTCAGGGACTAACAATACAAATTATTTTAATCACTATTCCTGTAATTATTTTTAATGCATTTAAGTATATGTCTATATCGTAGTTGACAAAAGACAGTGTACAAGGGAGCCTGTTTGATTTGCATATTTTCCATTTATGTTTTTGAGGAGGTACTGTCAATCACACAAGCTATTTTTGTTTACTGTACTAATAATCATGATTATGAGTAAAAGCATTTAAGGAAGCTCATATCAGAGAAACACTAGTGTATTTATTGACTGTGTGGCACATCAACATGCATATGGTTATTAATTATGTCTCTTGCTTTTACATACAAATCAATACCATAACAATCAGAAGTTGATGTCTGAGGTACATGTGTGGTCAACTCCTGTAAGCAATGCTCACTAAATTCATGTGATAGAGAGTCCACTACTGGTCTTGTATCACCTTCAGAGGCTCCATCAACCATTCCTTCAACACCATACTCCTCTATTAAACTACCAGATAGCTCAATCCCCATCGGGTTGTGTAACTGCCCTCCTATCCAGAGGCGTAGAGGTGAGGATCTTGTGGTCCGCATTCTGTGTTGTGACCAAGCATTTTTCCAGGTATTCAATTTCTCATTGATTCTTGGCTTGAAGATATAGTGAAGAGCAATTATATGAATTTTGCTCAAGGGATCTAAGAGACCTTGATCTTCCATAAAATAGAACAGTTGGTGATACAAACTCAATACGCCATCGAACACATCTCTCCAAAGTCTTTCAATATGCTGATTATGGACACTTTTGCCAGTGATCATGCTTCCACGTTCTGGTCCTCTTTGTGCAATCATATAGTCTGCTATCAGAATATTTTCCATTCCCATGTCACTGCGTACTCTACTAGGAACACCATACATATCGACAGCAGTTTTGAAACATTGTAAAAGTGTAGTTGATGTATTATTATCTGTGCAGTCCAACATGACGGGTAAACGACTGAATCCATCGATTCCACCAACTATGATGAAATTCCATCGAATCAGTTTATGGTTTGTATCTACATGCCATAGATGATTGGGTCCTTTAACATTGTATATTCTCCTTTGTAACCTTCCCCGTTTCCTTCCCTCAACTCCAATCTCATCGATTCTATGGATGCTGTCTCTCAGTCTCATTCTTTGGACTTTAATGCTGTATTTTTTGACAAGCATATGTTTTAGCATATTCTCTCCACAATATGGATACTCTGTTGTTAATTCTTTGACATTGATATCAAGGTGGTCATCGGAGATCTCGGTAAAATCCATCTTTGATAGTTTGAATTGACTCATCCTACGGTAAATAGTACTTTCAGATACACTTAAAAGTGAAGCTATTTCTCGAATAAGGAAACCCTCATCTACGAGATTCTTTAGTACAGTTTTCGGGATGTCAAATTGTAGAGCTCCACAAGTTTGCATTTTACGCGGTGCTTCACTTCCAAAGATACTACATACAGACCGCAGAGACATCATGTCAGTACGATTACTTACACCAAGAAATTCCATTTCATGTACAGAGAGCTTGGGAACTAGATTTGGCGTTATTTTCTCATTTTCAAATCTGCCGATCAAGTTGTTCAAATTCAGCCGGTTTAAAACATCTGCCATCGATTCCATGATGAACCTATCTTCTAAAAATTCAATATGGATGCCAATTAAACGAGCATGCGCAAATGTTATTATGGGAAAATTGAACGAAAATTCGTAGTTGTGGTACACATACAAAAAAATATGCATCAGATAAACCATCATATATAGAAGCAATGTCACCATATATTGGTCAAACGACACCATATATAAACGTGGTGTCATCATATATTGAATACACACCATCATATATAGAAGCAATGACACCATATATTGGTCAAACGACACCATATATAAACGTTTTGTCATCATATATTGAAAACACACCATCATATATAGAAGCAATGTCACCATATATTGGTCAAACGACACCATATATAAACGTATTGTCACCATATATTGAAAACACACAATCATATATAGAAGCAATGTCACCATATATTGGTCAAACGACACCATATATAAACGTTTTGTCATCATATATTGAAAACACACCATCATATATAGAAGCAATGTCACCATATATTGGTCAAACGACACCATATATAAACGTTTTGTCATCATATATTAAAAGCAAGTCGTTATATAGTGCAGCAATGTCGTCATATACTTAATGACAACCACATAAGACAGTGACGGCGTTCCATACGCGTCGCTTCAGTGCGCAAAACAAGACGACCCGTGTTTAATATTTTAGACGAGACGTTCGTCCCCGCGTTCGTCGGCGACAGCAGTGTAAGATGGCGGTCTCAGAAGATTTTCCTGTGACGTCGAGCGAGGCTGTCTGAGTTCGGCTTAAATGATCATCGCTTTCGACGACGAGGGCGACCCGGGATCGTGACCGCTGAAAAAATCGTGAAGAAGATTAAATATTGAGAAACATTTTATTGATCGACAACCTGCAACCTGGCCGTACTAGATCAGGTATTCGCTACATGTACTCTGACATTAGCTGCAGTTCTGTAGCTCGCTTGGTTTCGCTGTCGGTTATTTTGTTCGTCGTGGTGTTAACGCGAAACCAGGGAGCTACAGTTCCATCCTATGCGAGTTACCATATTTTACCGACCTGAAATCAGGTCGGGCCGTAACAGCCGTTTTTTTTTCATTATTTTCGCCTCAAGTTTCTACTTTTCTACTGTCGATGGGTCCCGAAACTATTTCATCAATTATTTTGAGGGCGATTGTTCGAAATTGGTCGTTTTCACGACGAAAACCGCGGAAAACTACAGCGAAATCCCCACGTTTGCCGCCATCTTGAATAAGTTATCGTGACGTCACAAGGCGTCACAGTTTTCCCATTTCACGCAGTTTGCACAGTTTTTCTCCCATGCAAGTACTAACCACGACCGGTTGTGCTTAACGTTAAAGAATGATCGATCATCTCACTATACTGCTATAAAGGTAATTTCAATTTTGTCCGAATTAGGGTCATAGGTTGACCTATGACCTATATGTACTTCACAAGTCGGGACGATAATACAACGACCATTTACCGGATGTATATCCGGTAATACCTTCTAAAAGTAAATAGCAAATCAAGTAATTTGGCAAGCCCACTAGAGTTGGGAAGATATCCACTCTTAGCAACAAATATTGGATCAAAATAAATAATTCTAACCCAAATTAGCTAGTACATGAAGCTTAACATCTTGGAATACATCTTGATAAAAAAGGAAAAGACAACTGGGTAACAGACATGAAACAAATTTTAGAAAATTTAAATATGAGAATATTTGGGAAAACCATAAATCTCTTGATGACAAAAAAATACTGAAACAGTAACGCGCGAAATAGAACAATGCTTTATAATGCATAGCACAGAAACACGATGACAAAGGTAAAAACCATAAAAACAAGTTACGTAAAATTGAAACAGAATTTGCATGTGAAAAATATCCCACCACAATCAAATATCTAAATTATATAGCTGCTATGACAAAACTCAGAATAAAAATATTTTCTTCTCAATTGTAATCTATGCAAGCAGGAACGAGAAATCATGATCATGCACATTAAATACAATAAAAGCAACACCTTATAGATTTCATTGAACGAACAATAGTTTTACAATAAGATACAATACCGAAGTTATTATTGTGCTTATACATAGAAACGTCTTCTATAAAATAGGAAGATACACGACATATTTACAGTCCTGTGCAGTTGAATATACTAATCCCACGAGAAGGGACATGTTACAGGTACGGTAAACATTGAAGCTCGTTACATTATCGAGAGCCTTGGTCAAATTTCGATATGTCGGATGAGTAAAAACACGCATTCAACATCCACACCAAGTACTGACATGTATTGGCTGGATATTTATTATCCCAAACGGTTGTACAATAGTGAATATATATAACCGTAACCGTAACTGCCAGCTCAGTGACATTATTTGTCAACGGTGTTGTGAATGGATTCGCACGCATGAGTGAATGAAAATAAAGTCTTATGAATAATTGAATTCCTAGTATTTACTTACAAAATTTTGTTGGGTAGTCTCTAACAATAATACAACATTACGATCAGATTGAGTACATAGATCTTTAGGAGCGTTAACTTCAGTAATTGAGAAAAGCATGAAATCTAACGTGCATTATTATAATGTTTACCAATTTAGAATATTTAGTAACTTATCATACGTCGTATAATATTTAGTCAATTATGAATATAAATAATTATTGGCGACAAACTTACTTGTTATTGTGGAGAGATTGTTGGATAGGTCATTCGTGTTGGACGTTCTCGAGCAAAAATAAACTTTAGAAATTTCAAATTAAGCGGGCTTCTTTCATTGGCTATTCGCTTTGAATGGCCTGGCCAAAGGTCACACATTTTCTACTGACTGACTGACTGACGAATCACGTAATATACCAAGGGAATACGAACAGTAACACGATAGTTAGGAAGCAGTGGCAGATCCGGGGGGGCATTGGGAGGGGGCATTCCCCCTCCCCAAACGCATGACGATTCATATCATCTGGATTACGCATAGCTTCTCTGCGATTTACGCTCCGCAATTTTAAAGGAGCTTGCCCCCAATACATTTTGCTGGATCCGCCACTGTTAGAAAATTCAATGGAGAGCCCAGACCAAAGGTCAAGGTCACAGTATGTGTTTATGTACTTTAGATGAATATTGTTTATTGAAATTAATAATTCCCAGAACAATTATAGTACGAAATAAATGTATATATATTATTACTAATGCATTGCAATACAACTAAATAAATTGAAAGAAATTGCAATATAAGATATTCCAACAGTGACACTTCCCAAGGGCGTAGTTCGCGGTCAGTGTTATTTACAATTTTATAAATTGGCTTAGCAATTCCCCCCACCAATTAGATACATTGAATAGAATAATGCTTTATTAATACCATAAAAAAAGAGTTAACATTTCTTTTTAGGTTTTCAGATTAATAAAGTGTACATATGTTAATACATACACTAACAAAAATGAAATATTAATTAGAGGATTATTTATATAACCTGGACAAATGAAATCAATATTTTTCCTTGACATAATTATCTGTGTAACTTTATGCGGAAATCCTAATAACTGAGATTTAAAGTTCACAACTGGCGATTTAGCAATATTAGGGATCGTCAACTTTTCCATGTTGGCTGCAGGATTTTGTAACTTTTTCTCACTGATTTGACATAAAGTGTACTTGACAGTTTCCAATATTGTAAACCCCAGCATAAATGTCGGATTATTTGTAAGCATAAGATTGTAATGTGAATTTCATTCATTAATGAATACTGTGTGATGACGCTATCTTAACCTGTAGTTCAGAGTCCCATAATGACTATGTCCCGGACCGTTTAATAGTACTTTTACTTGTCAGTGTGTGACTGGTATATACAAAATGCGACCAAGTACACGTCAGAATAGTAGAAACAAGCAGCCTATCGGCTGAGATAGCTCCGCTGTTAGCAATGCACATTTCAATTAAAGAACTGAAGACATCATTAGAAAATGAACAATATGAATAGTATCAAAGCAATCGGACTTACAGTTTTTAACAAGAAGTCGAAAATATCACTTTTTACCAAAAATTACAAAAATATTCACCAAAATAAATAGAGAATTGAAGATATCATCACAAAACAAACAAATCTGAGAGAGGTCCACATGTAGTACCTATATATGTAATATCAAAGCAATCGGACTTACAGTTTTCAACAAGAAGTCGAAAATATCACTTTTTACCAAAAATGACAAAAATATTCACCAAAATTAGAGAACTGAAGATATCATCACAAAATGAACAAATCTGAGAAAGGTCTACATGTAGTATCTATATATGTAATATCAAAGCAATTGAACTATTGGTTTTTAACAAGAAGTCGAAAATATCACTTTTTACCAAAAATTACAAAAATATTTATCAAAATTAGAGAATTGAAAATATCATCACAAAATGAACAAATCTGAGAGAGGTCCACATGTAGTACCTATATATGTAATATCAAAGCAATCGGACTTGCGGTTTTTAACAAGAAGTCGAAAATATCACTTTTTACCAAAAATGACAAAAATATTCACCAAAATTAGAGAATTGAAGATATCATCACGAAATGAACAAATCTGAGAGAGGTCCACATGTAGTACCTATATATGTAGTATCAAATCAATTGGACTTGCGGTTTTTAACAATTAGTCGAAAATATCACTTTTTACCAAAAATGACAAAAATATTCACCAAAATTAGAGAATTGAAGATATCAACATGAAATGAACAAACCTAAGAGAGGTCTACCCAAGGTACATATACACCAAGTATCAAAGCATTCAGGCTTGTAGTTTTCAAGAAGAAGTCGAAAAAGTAAAACATTGACACGGACGACGGACGACGACGGACAATCACTCATATGATAACCTCCGCTCGACAAAGTCGACAGCGGAGCTAAAAAGCTAAAAAGCTAACAATCTGTCAGCCGTCGCCGCCCACAGCAGCGATATAATTTTATACTGCATAGAAAATAACACTAAATGCAGCTATCCCGGCCAGCAATCGAATCACCAATCTTCACGAGTGATGTATCAATGTTCATGAGTTATGTAACTGGTATTTCCATCTATTTGATTAGTGGTCTTAGAGTGCGTGTTTACGTACAGTGACGTGAACATTATTGTTACAGGAAGTCCAATTTGGGCCAGTGCCATTGTCAAATTTTGGAGAGTACAGGAGACGATCCAGTAAGGAATTGTTATGCATTTCAAAATCTTTCATTGGGACAGAACATGTTATATATTCATCAAAAAACAATGTTGCTATGTTTCTATCCATACAACGAACTCGAAACAAAAGAAACAATCCGATTCAAACGACCTACATCCTTGAAAATCGAATATTATTGCATTTGCCTTTCCGGTCGAAAAAAGGTCGAGGCAAAAAAAGGATAGGTTATTTATTAAAGACATCCGGGGAACAAAAATGTGTGATGTGGATTATTCTGGCGACTAAAAATCAGTAATAATAAATAAACAAGGGGATAGGGACTACTAGTATTATGACTAGTGTTGCCTTGATATTATTATTATTGACCCCAAGCTCGAAGAAGGCAATTGCTCACGTGTAACATTGAGGTCCCATAACTGTGATGTAACATGCATAGAAACACACCCTGGGTAGTGACGCAATAGTCGCTTACAAGAAGGCTCGATTTGTTTCTATTAAAATGAGGAAATCTTGTTTTTCAATATGGTGGCATTTACGAAAAATAGTACTTATTATACAAGGGTACTGTTTGTCTGTCATTATGTAGTGGTATACCAATTGTCCCGTCTGCTTTTTTGTGCAAAATTGTAATTTGCCACGATTGTTTTCATGAACATTTGATGAATTAATCAAACGATTGTGTAATACCTGTCTATATAGCGTGATCATTTTCGGAGATTTAAAGACAGATAGAACCTACGTCTTAGGCGTGAATCTGACGTGATAAAAGTCCCGATAAAATCTGTTTATCTGCTATTTAAATATCATAAAATGACTCTTTTTCACATGAAAGGTAATTACTATATTGAATAATCATCATTTCGTACAGTATTTGAGGATATTTGAATGCTGACATAGTTATATCTTCATCTTTCGGCGTCACAATCATTAGACATAATGGTCTTTCGTCGAAATGCACAATCAATGTTCAAATCAAACGTTCTAAATTCTAGAAGTTTGCATGGCCCCATCCCGGCCATCATCATTTCAACGTTCATGTCAAGGACTCGAATTGCCAACTGAGACGGAGCATATACATTTTGTACCTTGTTGAACATGATCTATCCAGGTAAGTAATACAGAATGTGGTACTACATTTTAAGCTACAAGTTTTAATATATTTATTACGCATTCATTGTTATTGTGTATATTTGTATAATCTCCCTTCTTTTAAGGAAATAAACCGGGAGTTCTCCGATCCATTTCAATACCGGATGTTTAATTTTACATATTGTTTGACGTAAGCATTACTGTATAAGGGTTTGATGCAACTTGTTATCTGTGGGTTAGGTAATGGAGAAACCAGCGACGCTGAGGTGTTTCAGGCTTAGAATCGCCTAGGGCCACAATAAAATCACGCATAGAACTCACTCCTGCAAGAAACTAGTGACGCCAAACTGGTTGTCGGTTGAATTGTTTTGCAATAAACACAATTTTAGGGCCTGTATATTTCTATATAACATTTCGAAGTTCCGTTGAGGATTATTCTGTAAAGAAATCATTGACATTATTTCATCTATTCGTAAATAGGAACTTATTATTTTGGTAACAGTAATGTTGTCGAGAAAGACATTGATGTCTGGAATCAGAATGACATGTGCACTGTGCACGTGGATATGATTGAAAGCCATCGGCCTTGTAGCACATGTATGCACAGTGACATGAACAACCAGTGATGTCTACAACCTCCCACACTAATCACCCAGTGTTAGTTAAAAAAGTAAATACTCTTATATCGTTATTAACTACACGTGCCTAATTGAAATACTAAGGAAATGCAATATGATGTACAGTACAAAACGATCCTCTTCCGGTTCCGGTTTATTATCTGCGAAGACAAAAAAAGAAAACGTAATGCATGTGATTCGACGGCCAGCTATGTGTCATCGAGAAATACATGTTTGGAAAGAAGTAGAACTGTATGGCCAACCTCTAAAAGTATGGTTCTAAAAAACATAATGTTGTTGGAAACCATTCGTGATCGTCTCACAGTGCGTGTTCGAATTTCATGTAAACAATGTATTTTACACTGGTTGTATACGTCGCTATGAGTCCCATCGCCGCCATTGAATGTACTGCACAGACTAGAAACAGTTATTCATTCATAGATAGTTAATTTCTAATCATGCTCAAGATACATTTTCAAACAAAATTATTTAAGCACGTTCAAAAATAACCGAAGTTATCGACAATTATTTGTTAACATTATCGACAGAAATTACCTCCACTTCGGTAATGACACTTGCATGATGCTGAATCCCGGTAATCGTGGATTATTACCCACTGTAATACTTTATACCATTACAGCATACCAGTGGTTTTTATAACGCTACGCCAACAGTATTTCTTACAGGCACATACGGTGAGTTAGATTACGCAATAATGAAATGGTTTGCTGTAAAAGCGAAAGTGAATCATAGCCAAACCTGTGATTGTGTTTGACTAGGTATTGCAACTCAATAAAACAGTTTTCTTTCCCTTATGTATGTCTTCTGTAGGGGTCGCAGGTTACATCATTCCTTGAATGAATGACCATTTTGTCGAAAGTGAAATTAATCTTTATTTAAGTATTTAAAGACCACCCAGCGTACTTGGTACTTGCCACGGTACTCGACTGGGGCAGAAAGCGCGTCACTTGGAATAGTACTGTTCAGAGTGTCTTCGTTACAGCAAGTCTCGGAAGTATTGGGAAGCCAATTTTCAAACTCGCTAGCGAATTGGCTAACTGCTTTGGTTTTGACTCAGACCTTGCACACGTGTATACCGTTTTCTTGGAATTTGACCTTAACATGAAAGTGTTTCCACCACAAAGGAAAATTCAAGGGCAATGGTTATCTTTCCCTTACAGTTATAGTATTGTGAACACACATGCACATACTTCGACCTTTTGACCCCCATAATTCAAAATGGTCTTGTGGGTCACATGCGTGTGATGTTTAAGAAGGTGGCTATTTATGTGTAAACTGTGTGATCATAAATACTGTGATCTTGACCTTTGATTCTTAAACATTTCAACCATATTTACGTACATGTCACCATGCTAGACAATGATTGCTGGCACAGTAACACATTTATATGTATGTAAACACACCGTGGGTCAATGTGAAATTAATATTAATATAATAGTACAAGACATACTTAAAACCAGTCATACATACAACTTAACATTTTCTTACATGCAACACTATGTATGGTTTAAAGTTACACACATTTGTAATGTTTACATCCAGCTTGAAACAAACAAACTATTGCGAAACACACGTACTATAGAATACAGTACAAATACAACGAGCCATATTTACCAAACAATGTGATACGAAGAATAAAACTAAACAATAGGTGCGGGCATGAAGTAGACAGCGCCACCATACAACAAATGTTATAACATATTCTAAAGGCAAGGTGAGAGCGACAAGAGGCAAAATAACATATTTGGTAAGTGAGTTAATTAATGCTCCGCGTGTTTTACCTAATACGAACCTTGCGTTTTGCTTGTGTTTAGTATAACCGGTACCATGTCAGGAAACTCAAACGTACATATGGCAGTAAGTAGTTAATATTTGTACAACGGTACAGCATGTGGATAGGTGATACGAATAACATGTGTAGAACTAGAAAGAAAATATTATTATTACTAATATTATTATACGCCACTATCAGATTTAATGTAATATTAACGAACGTCCTTTCGAAACAAAAAGAGAAATTGAATTTTGTACGGTGTGAAAGCGTCGTACTTCTTAGTGCTAACCACCTGGATATGCCTTGCAGTATATAACTAAACGATAGAGAAGAATGGTAAAATAATGTCACACGACGCAGTGGTCCTTCCAAAGAAACATGCTTTCATTTCAGAGAACTACGCCCTCACCACCCGCAACACGAGGGACGGTATCCCAGCATAAAGGGTACATTAATGTTCTATCCCAACCCTTGTACGCCACTGTGGCCGACATTTCATCAGATTCCAAAGACAGGTTTGTGGTCACTCCTAAAATGTCTTATATAATTACTTTCTATAAGCCCACATAGGTATCAGATGGGGAGCAAGGATGGTAGCTGGTACAGGTTACAGGAAACAATGACGGCCTTTCACGTTTTCACAGAAAATAAAATGATAATTCCTAATTACATTTTACATTTTTATAATATTTTTGATAATTTGAGTTTAAGAATCAAAATTGGAAATTGCATACGAATTACGACATTTAATTTGAAAGGTGCTTTATACGCTTACAAAAAATAACATTATTGTACAAATTACGAACGAATAAAATAGCCTATTACATTTTACACCTTGGTCATGTCTACGGATTTACGTTTTTTATTTATTTAAATTACATTATTACGAAAATAAAAACAATTGATTACAGCTTACGAAAATACCCCTTGCCGACCCTCGTATCAGTGGTATTAATAACATAATTTGTACAAGATGTATACGACGACTCGAAATGCGAAGAATAATGATTAGCGCCATCAAAAAGTAGCGTTTATTGATGGTCTATATTCGTTTGTAAAGTAGTGTCGCAGGACGGCGCAGTACTGCCGCAGCAGTGCAAATAGACGAATGGCAACGCAGTGAATGTTTTTTTTTAATCGGAAGTACACATTTCTTTTACAATAAATTTGTATCGACGTCTCACTATATGAACAACTAAAAGCTGAAATATCGTATCATGATCCGTGCATGGGAAAGTAAAAACATCTTAGAACGAATACTCGACTGATAGCCCGTATTCATAATGGAACGTTTGGAAAGGATTAGCGGCTAGGTCAAAGATCTGAACGGCACGTATTGACTCTAAATCCCGCCTCACAATACAATAACATAACGAGAGGACTGAGAAGGATACTTACATTTTGTCGTGACAAATGATACAAACACGAGCCGTTAAGACGACATAGCATCCTGCATTCATTGGACTACTGTTGAGAAAAATAACAACAACGTCACAGTTTAAATGAACTGCGATTTAATCATGGAAGCATAACAGCCAGTGAGCTAGTTACAAGTTTATATATATATATATATATATATATATATATATATATATATATATATATATATATATATATATATCCATTATTTATTGATCGTTGAGCGACATTGTTTATCACATAGTTTGGTAGATAGCATCTTATTCACAAACACAATATAACTTCAAACTGGATGTAAACATTATTTGTTTAATAGTGTTTTGTTGTGTGATTCACATTGCGTGCAATTCATTCATTCACCCATTCATTTATTTTTTAATTCATTCATTCATCCATTCATTTATCTTTTCATTCATTCATTCATTCATTCATTCATTCATTCATTCATTCATTTTTTTTACTTATTTAAATATTTATAAATATTTGTTTATATATAAATATTTATTCATTTATTTATTTGGATCAGTACTGAAGAACGAATGGAAATCCCGTCGTAGCCGGCGTTCTATATAGCGCGACTGAAAAAAAAAACAGGTCATGGATCGGTGAATACGGAGCAATTAATATTCAGTTCCAATATTTTGAGAAGTTTCAGATCCGTTTCTATATTTCACACTTTGCTCTGTTAAGAATAGCGACTACTTTAAAATGAACCATGCACTATATTCATAAACACAGAAGTGTGCGTGATACATGGGGGGGGGGGAGGGGATTAAAAAAATATGATCAGCAATCACGGTCGGGTGTAAATGGGTATTATATGTCCACACAGTTGATATGTATGAAAGCGTGACTGATAAATTTAGAACATTTCGTCCCACATGTAGATTTCCTCCAGGCCATGTAAACGCAAGTTAATGAAATGATTTTGCACAATGTTTTCCCAGAATTGTTCACCTGTTAGTTGTGTGATATAATTAAATTTACAATTACAATTACAACACTGAAAAATTACATAACAAATACTAAAATACAACTTTAATCACATTAGTCATGGAATAGGTAAACACAATTCAGACGTGTTGTCACGTTCTGGGTGCAAAGGTCAAGGTCATAGGTACATCCGGGGTAGTGCAAACAAATTAAACGCGCGATCACATATATAATTTGTTTACGTATCTCGACCTGTCTCGTCTTATCTATGCATTCTTTTATTCACTGTCAAACATTGTAAACAAACAAAATGATTTTGACTGCTGTGGTTTGAATTGGCAATGGTCGTTCTGAATTTTCGTGGTTTTATGCGGTAATCTGATTATAGCATGGTACCGAAACTCGGAATATTGTCTACTAACTATAAGGGTACTCATATTTACTGAACGTATTTGATTGGCTGAACAATTCAGTTAGCTGAATTGGCTGTACAAGTTAGTTAGCATTTGTCATACGAAAACAACACATACAACAACACTTTTTGCTTAAAAACAAATCGTGCCGTTTTCCCATCAAAGTCCGAGCCAAAATATCGTACTACAACATCAGCAAATCTCTTCCGTGCTGCGTTCAATAACATTAATATATTTAAATGAGCTATGGTAATTTGAACACGTTGGCATCATCCATCATTTTGATTGGTTAATTGGCGATTTTACCTGTCAGGTCAAAGAACACCGTCCCAGGTCAAAACATGACGGATATTCATTTCTACAGCATCGAGCGTTTGGAATGCAACCGGAATCAATCACTTACAATGAAACTAAGTTGAAATTTATTTGCATTTCAATTCAGCGAATTTATTTTTTGCACGTTATTATAATCATTACTAGGTATTAATCATAAATTGTGAAACGCAGCATGGCCGGATTGCGTTCAATTGCCATTAAGCAATGCAGTTGTGTTCGTTTTTTATTAGAAACGTTTTTAGAATATACTTTCATTACTAATAAAATGAAAAAATAATTGTATTTGGCACACGAGGTTCGCTAATGTGATTTTTGGAGAAAGATGCTCTGGTTGACATTGTAATGAAATTTATGCGTTCTAATTGAAAATCCAACACGAACAAAATGTATAACATTTTATATTGGCTTCTGCAATGGTTTTGGGTGGTCCAACTGCCGGCGTAGATGGGTTTTTCAATGAAAATACAAGTCCCAAAGACGATTTTTTGATGGGCGAATTTACGGCAGAATCCGGTAATTACAGTTAATAGATCATTATGTTTATAACATTAAATATTTAGTATTAAACATTGGAAAGCATTAGTATGTCATGCTAGAGCAGAATGATAGGAAAGCATGATGAGAGTTACAACTGTGAATGACAAATGAAGCATACAGATTATATCACACACGAAGGCGAAGGCGCACGGGGTATTGCTAGCTTACATAAGCCACGCTAGCCGGCATCGCTGATTCACCTGTTAACAGGTCAAACCGGTGACTAAACAGAAACGTAATCAAATATCTCAGGGATAAGACGCTGGCAACTTTCGTAAGTTAGTCCGAAAAACAGGTTCAGAAAGAAAGACATTCAGAAGGAAAGAAATTCAGAAATAAAAGAAATTCAGAAAGAAATAATAAATAAATAAATAAATAAACAATTAAATAAATAAACAAACAAATAAATAAATAAATAAATAAATAAAAATAACTAACAATCCCCCTACCCTATTCCCTCTACTCCCGCCCCATCTCCCCAATATCTCCCTCCCCTCTTCTTTCTATCCCTTCCTCTGTTTCTCTCCTTCCCCTCCATCTCCCATCTCTTTCCATCCCCTATCTATCTATTTAACTAGCTAACTATCCACGAATCAATTCCTATCCAGCCTTTCCTCCCTCTCCTCTACCTCTTCTCTCCTCCCTTCTCGACTACCCGCTTCTCCCCTCCCTCCTCTTCTCTCTCATCCCCTCCCGCCCCGTCTCTCCTCCCCCTCCTCCCCTTCCCGCCTCCCTCCGTCTCTTCCCCTTCCACTTTCTCTCTCCCCGGCCTCCCTTCCCCCTCCTTCTCACCTCCTCACTGACACTCACTATTTCTCTCTGTCTCTCTCTCGCTCATTGAGAGATGCATTTTTCACAACAGAGCAAATGAATACAATTAGGTGATTGCTAATTCTGCGTGAAGCCTGTGAACTAGAAATCGACTATTAGTACATTTCCTCTGCAATTTGGGTAAATTCAGCTCAAGACCTAAATAGAATTAATATTGTAATACACAAATTAGGCAAGTAACACTGTTACTCACGATCAATAAATATGAAAATAACAGAAGGTAAATACATATCCTATAAACACAGTCAGCTGGCAAAATTGTCATCTAACTGTAAGGCCGTTTCTGGTTGGCTGCTGAGTTGGAATGACAATTTTTGGTTTCAAAGACCCAGGGAAAGGGTTCTATGTTCTTCGTGTAATTTGGTGTTCGTATGCATGGGATTATTTCACACAAAAACGACGAATTCGGCCGAATTTGGTTAGCGGTTGGCTTAATATTACCCCTAATAGATCGTTTGGCTGTGACAAATTTGTATTTTTTCCTGATTTGTAGGAATCTGAAAAACGCGTTTCACAACTTGTCTCTTTATTTAGTTTCATGCCGTATTCAAGATGGCGGCCCCCATATAGTAAACATCGAATTTACTTGTGCGCTAGCTGACTGTGCAATTAAACAGATACAACTTGTAATCAGTTCACTGTATTATTACACATTAAAACATAACTGTCAATATGCTGAAATAACAAAGTAGTATGAATATGGATGAAATAGAAATTATCTTTAAGACAATTGCCACTAAATAGGAATCCATGTAAGACGAATATTGACCATTTCTTACATTTTGTAACAATACAAATTTAATAATGACAAATGAAAATCACTTACAGAAGTTAGAAATGTGTCAAACATTCAAAGATGGTGTGATGCAACTGAGATGGCATGTGCTGTTTTTCAATCAACGTTTCCGTGTTCCAGAATTTACAGTCAAGAGCGCGTAGAATGCGAATTTCTCATCAAAGTACCAAAGCACGTGAGTTTGTGTCGCATGATTTTAACGTGATCTCCACCATATTTCATAATGCTTTGTTGCACAGCCTTATCACTTGATCCACCCCTGAGTAAAGTACACAATATATGTTTTCTTTAACGCATGGAACCATAACTTATTTTAAAAAATAAAATTATATTTGTATTTGTTGTTGATGATATTGGGAATAATGACTTAACGACATGACATAATACGGAATGACCGTCTCACACAAACATATACTGAAGTCATTGTGATATGGTTAATGTTGTTTTTAGAGAACCGTCATATTGCGTTAATTGGTTATTATCACAATGTGTAATATATGATTTTCCACTCACTGGGAGATCTCGAGTATTGCGTGAAAGATGCGGGCCGCAAAAACCGAACGATTTGATTTTAATTTTTTTTATAATAATGTCAAAATGCCGATTTTTGAAAGGGGGAATATTGCGATGAGTTAGCATTACTTCACCAATATTGGCCATCATCAAAAATGTTTAACACATTTTAAGCAAATACTTTTGTGTTTGTCGAAACCCACACGGTGTTTTGACGTCACTCCAACGCATAACGCGAGATCCCGCAGTGGTCTATTGGTCTATTGACTCACGGTGGTAATGCAAATGTGACATTTAGCACAATAATAAATGTGTGGATAACTTCGAGTAAGTAAAGCACGTTTAACTACTTTTTTATGATGCAACATCTATATTTTTACAGAACTAAAAACTGTAATGCGTCCCGAACTGAAGTCTACGTAAAGGTAATTTAAATCTTTATTTTCATCCAAATAAATATTTTTAGTTTTCAAATAATCAAACTTCTAACGCTTATCAAGATGCAATATCAAACAATAATTTAAATATGCCTCAATACACTCAAAGTTATTCACAAAAAATCATTTTTTTTATACACATATAAGCATAAACACATAACAACTATTTTGTTCATGCAAAATAGCTCCGCTGTCTTCAAACAGCCTCAAAACAAGGAGATATTATATTATATTACATACTTAATTTCTAATATTCGCTAAAAACAGGGAACTGACAAAATCACCACAAATTAAACAAATTTGATAGAGTTCCACCCAAGGATACCAAGTACAAATTCAAATTAATCGAGTAGAGATAATTATTTTTTTTACCAAAAATCGCTGAAAATAGAGATTTGAAGATTTGTCATGAAATGAACAAATCGGATAGAGGTCCACCAATGTACCTACGTACCAAATATTAAAACAACTAAACCAGTAGTTTTCAAGAAGAAATCGAAAATGGAAAATTTGATAGACAGTCGGAGAAAGACGGGTAATCACCTATATGTACAGCTCAGTGTTATTATCTTCGATGACAGCGAAGCTAAAGATGGTGATGTTTTCCATCATATTTTATTGGGCACATGGACTTCAATTACATCCATGAAATGATCATGCATTTGAGCTACAGTTAGGCAAACTTCGGATGCTTATAGGGTGAAGCCTAAAGTCCGACGATAAAGTTCGACCCGAGATAAAATGTACAGGTCGGATTATATGTCAGACCACATAGCACTACGTTATATGTAGCCTATTAAATATCAAATGAACACGATACTGAGTGGGGATTGGATAGCAAGTACATTAGCGTAATATTAGCTAGGACAACTGTTGTTGTTGTTGCTGTTACTGCTGCTGCTTTATTTATTCGGCCATCGTGTGCACTAATCGGGGTAGGCACACACCACCACGTGTACACGTGTGGTGCAATGGAGTTTTTCGTTATTTTGTTCGATCTTCCATCATCGGATAAGTAATATATCATCATTTATTGTAGTAACTTACAGATCGCTTGGTGATACTATGAGTGTTTATATTCATGAGCAGTAGACTAGCCAACGCAATAGAGATTTCTTCAAATGTTCAAGTGAACCGGTTCACGAATCGACATGATCATAAAAAATAACTGGGAAAAGTATCAATCGTACATAACATCCCAATTCATGCCATTCACCAAAACCAGGTTATACGATATTAGATTGAAGTACAACGTCAGTGTAATGATGATGTTTTGAACCTCTATGACATCACGGATGTCCGATGGCTGTGCATGACCATATAGTTGGCTTCATTGTACGGTTCACATCTGCTTACAATGTCGAGACAGTTTTTCAGTAGTCGTGGGTTCGAATCTCGTGAATCTGACAGCAGCTGGTCTCTTTTTTTGGCAAAGCCGTGAACTTCATTATAATTCGCTTATAGTTATATAGTTATCAACACTTGTATGGACGTTTGTTTGCAATAGTGGACATACAGGGCTAAATATGAACCCAATGGAATACGGGAAAGTAGAAGTCAACGTCCCATTCCACATAATCCCATAACATCATAGTCTCACGATTTCCCATGAAATCTCTATTGAACTGAGCAAATACTTCCTGAACAAGGCTCTCTAGAAATATGTCGGCCTAAGAATTATCATCAAATATTGTTTGTTTGTTTTTTCGTTACTCTGTTCCATCTTCCATCATCTGATAAGTAAATCATTCATTGTAGTAACTTGCAGATCGTTTGGTGTTGCTATGACTGTTTACATTCAGGGGCAGTAGACTAGACAACACAACATAGTTCTCTTGAAATGTTCAGGTGAATCTGTTGAGCGATATGATCATCAACAATAACTTAGAAAAGTATTCATTATCATTCACATCCCACCTCATGCCACCACCTTTTATAAGGATTCACCAAAACCAGGTTATATAATATGAGATTAAAACACAACTATAGTATAATGATGAAGTTTTGAACCTTTGGGAAATCACAGACGTCCGATATTCGGTTGTGCATGACCATATAGTTGGCTTTATTGCACGCCACTTCTTCAAAAAAAATGGTAGCGAGGTTCACATCTGCTTACAATGACGAGGCACTTTTTCAGTAGTCGTGGGTTCGAATCTTGTGAATCTGCTTTTTGGAAAAGCAGTGAACTTCAATATAATAATTCACTTATAGTTATAAATATGTTACACGGCCTTCTGCCTTGAGTTCCAAATGCGTGAGGTTTCTTGGAATGCTCACCTTTGCAGTATCTACGCTGGTTTTGTAAAGGATACACCACAAATCCTACACATGTGGCGACTTAGCAAGTCCTCTCAGCATGAGAGAGAAACTATAGTAGTTGCGATACGTTGCGTGAGATACAATATGGAATACATCTCTGAGAATGACTCATAGCCCATCTGGCTAAATCATTTGTTCAAAGTGACTACCACATAGTGGGAAGACAGTATAGTGTTCACAATGCATTGTACACTGAAACCGTCCTAAAACTGTACAACTGTTATGGGTGCATCCAAATGGTATTTGCATCATCACGTGTATGGACGTTTGATATCAATAGGGAACGTACAGAGTTAACTATGAACCGAATGGAATAAGGGAAAGTGGAAGTCAACGTTCTATTCCACATAATCCCATTACATCATAGTGTCACTATTTCACATGAAATCTCTAGTGAACTGAGCAAATACTTTCTAAACAAGGCTCTCCAGAAATAGGTCGGCCTAAGAATTATCATCAAATATTGTTGTGGTTTTTTCGTTATTCTGTTCCATCTTCCATCATCTGATAAGTAAATCATTCATTGTAGTAACTTGCAGATCGCTTGGTGTGGCTATGATTGTGTATATTCAGGGGCAGTAGACTAGACAACACAACATAGATTTCTGAAATGTTCTAGAGAACTGGTGAAGCGATATGATCATCAACCTTAACTGAGAAAAGTATCCATCATCCATCACACCCGACTTCATGCCACCACCTATTATAAGGATTCACCAAAACCAGGTTATATGATATGAGATTAAAACACAACTTCAGTATAATGAACTTCTCTGAAATCACAGACGACCGATATTTGGTTGTGCATGACCATATAGTTGGCTTCATTACATGGCGCTTCTTTTAAAATTGGCAGTGAGGTTCACATCTGCTTACAATGTCGAGGCAGTCTTTCAGAAGTTGTGGGTTCGAATCTTGTGAATCTGACAGCAGCCAGCTGGTCTGTATTTTGGCGAAGCCGAGATCAGTTATAGTTATAGTTATAGTTATACAGTTAAAAATATGTTACAAAGCCTTTTGCCCTGAGCTTAAACGTGAGGTTTCGTGGGTTGCTCACTCCGTACAGTATCTGCGCTTGTTTTGCAAAGGATTCACCACAGATTCTACACATGTGGTGGCTTAGCATATCGTCCCAGCATGAGAGAAGAAATATAGTAGTTGCGACACGTTGCATGAGATGTAATATGGAATTCATCTCTTAGAATGATTCATAGTTCATCTGGCTAAATCATTTGTTCAAAGTGACTACCACATAGTGGGAAGACAAAATCACAATTCACAAAATTATTGTACACTGAAACACAGTCGTAAAACTGTACAACTGTGTGGGTGCATCCAAGTGGTATTTGCATCATCATGTGTATGGACGTTTGTTTGTAATGGGAAACATACAGAGTTAAATATGAATCCAATGGAATACAGGAAAGTGGAAGTCAACGTTCCATTCCACATAATCCCATTAAATAATAGTTATTTCCCCATGAAATCTCTATTGAACTGAGCAGGTGATTCCTGAACAAGGCTCTCCAGAAATATGTCGGGCTATGAATTGTCACTTCTGTTGTCACGGTATTATTGCTAAGGTTTGGTGGACGTTTAATCAAAAGTTATTCATTGATGAATGACTAATAATCTTGGTATATCTTCTAGTCATATAAATACTCTAGCAGCAATGTCTATGCTACTAGCTTCCAGACTATGAAGCATCGTCTTCTCTCTAAGGAGCCCCCTATCACAGTAGTAGACTAGCTGATGATATTCGGCAGTTTTAAAAACACCAAATAAAAAGAGAGTACAAAATTAATTTTGCCTTTATATTCTCTGAAAAAAAAACTGAAAAGTATACGGCTGACGGCTGAGATAGCTCCACTGTTATCAATGCACATTTCAATTAAAGACTGAAGATATCACCAGAAAATGAACAATATGTATAGTATTAAAGCAATCGGACTTACTGTTTTCAATAAAAAATCGAAAATATTCATCAAAATGAGATAATTGAAGAACAAAATCATCACGAAATGAACAAATCTGAGAGAGGCCTACCTGTAGTACCCATGTAGTATATATAATATCAAAGCAATAATACTTGCGGTTTTTAACAAGAAGTCAAAAATATCACTTTTTACCAAAAATGACAAATATATTCATCAAAATTAGAGAATTAAAGATATCATCACGAAATGAACAAATCTGAGACAGGTCCACATGTAGTACCTACATATATAATACCAAAGCAATCGGACTTGCGGTTTTTAACAAGAAGTCGAAAATATCACTTTTTACTAAAAATGACAAAAATATTCATCAAAATTAGAGAATTAAAGAAATCATCACAAAATGAACAAATCTGTAATAGGTCCACATATAGTACCTAGATATGTAATATCAATGCAATTGGACCTCCGGTTTTTAACAAGAGGTCAAAAATATCACTTTTTACCAAAAATGCCAAAAATATTCATCAAAATTAGAGAATTAAAGATATCATCACAAAATGAACAAATCTAAGAGAGGTCCACATGTAGTACCTAGATATGTAATATCAAAGATTTGGACTTGCGGTTTTTAACAAGAAGTCAAAAATGTCAATTTTTACAAAAAATGCCAAAAATATTCATCAAAATTAGAGAATTAAAGATATCATCACAAAATCAACAAGACATAGGTCCACCTGATGTACCTACATATACAATACCAAAGCAATCAGACTAGCAGTTTTCAAGGAGAAGTCGAAAATATATTTTTTTACCAAAAATGACAAAAATATTCATCAAAATTAGAGAAATGAAGATATCATCCCGAAATGAACAATCTGAGAGAGGTTCACCTACATACCAAGCATTTGGGCTAGCGGTTTTCAAGAAGAAGTCGAAAATAGCATTTTTGACCAAAAATGACAAAAATATTGGCTATAAATAAGACAATTGAACATATCCACACGAAATGAACAAATCTGAGAGAGAACCACCCAAGGTACATTCCTAGAAAGTTTCACAGCTATACAGTTTGTGGTTTTTAAGAAGAAGTCGAAAATGTAAAGTTGACGACGGACGATGGACGCCGACGGACAATCAGGAATACTATAAGCTCCGTTCGTCGACAGCGGAGCTAATAAACAAATATTGTTGCTGTCGTAAATTTTCAGATTTTGCATAATTAGTTATTCATTTGTACTTCTAAACAAAGGAATTTGTGTAAATCGGGCAATACTTGTTAACATTAAAATTTGCGTTTCAAAAATATTATGGACGCAATTATGGGTTTTACATTACTAGCTAATTCATCGGAGAATAAAAATCGCAGTGAAAAATATACTTACTCACTATGTGAACTATTTGTACATCAACTGTCAGCAAATAGGTTGTTCTCTTGAAACCATATAGTAGTGACAATGCACGATGTATACACTGTATATATACTCTGTAATAAAGATGTATGTTAGGACCAGTATACAGAAACAATCTTTGTGTTTTTTTGTTGTTGAAGTATCAATACAAATCTGGAATCTTTGAGTGTGCAGAATCAATATTTAACGAACATTTCCTTTATAATACAACACTAATGCATACTTAACTTCTGTCTTCTGGATCTTCAGGTGATACCAACAAGGCGGCGACCACAACTCCAGAGGATCATTTTGCACTGTACGTTCTATATATATAATGTGTGTCTCTCCTAACATTGAATCATTTGTTTTTTTACGTTGAAACTCAAATTTTAATTGCTCATTAAAAACGTATATACCTTATTTTACCCTTTTTTCAAAACGACGACCAATTATTATAACAGGAAGGAACACAACAAGACAAAAGATGAATGCTAAAATGAGTTCGCGAGGTAGACAAAACACAAGAAATGGTGGGTAAACCTCTCTTTCAGTAGTCTGAACGTGAGAATAAACTAGAAAACCGACAAAATGCATATATACAGAGACCAGTATCAGAGTCGGTGACCAACATGTTTAAATGAGAAATACAGAGAAAACAACGATTTTACTATAGGTACTAAATACTGCAATTAAACTGTTATAAGGGAACTGATTTAAAAGACTTGCTACTCATTATATATTTGGAAAACATAATTATAAACATTATTATGTACAACTTTAGTGAAATGTTTTGAAATGCGCTAAAAGTGTGGTTACTCTCCCAAATAATTTCAAATATTCTGATATGTAATTTCGTTTTAACAATTTACGTAAAAAAGAGAATTCCCAAAACAATATTGTCAATACTCCATCGTGGCCTACATCATTTGTTTTGGTTTTTTTGTTTCTCAAATTATTACCACCCTTATAAACTTAAAAAGTAACGTTCCTCTTCATGAATAAATATGATCAGTCGCCCCATAGTTATCATTTAGGGGATCTTGCAAAGTCACGTGTAATCTATCATGTCCTTATCGTCATTAAATCTGGTAAAGTGAAAGGCAAAATTATGTGATTTAGCTTTTTAAATTAGAATCGAAATTACAATTTTTCCTTTAATATATGCTAAGCATGCTGCTACTTGCATGGTGTTATTATATTGTATGCCCTGGCCTATGATTGGTTGGGTGATTGAATAAGAACTTGAAATAACTTTTATATAAACAACAACAGTAACATGAAACTGTTGACAAAATTAAATGACAAATGCAATTGAGGTCATGTAGTTTAAAACGTTTAGTAATTCATTTAATCATTTCAATCAGAAGGCTAATAAATTGTCGAAACATATTTTGGAGACACCCGTATGTTAGTTAGCTTTGAATCTCTGCATAATTTTTGGGTTAGCTCTAGTCAGTTGGTTTTGCTGGTCGGTTTAAACCCCATAGATATGAGTGTGTTTGTGGATGGGGGGGGGGCGTAATTTATACATATTGGTAACGAATATAGATATATCAAATGCTGCCATTCAAATGAACTTAAAGTTGAACTTCCTCTTTCTTGATGACCATAAACAGATTTACGCAAAAAAGGGACTGATTTCATTAGCTAAAAACATAGCCGACCGTGTTTTAAGTCTTAACGCATTTTTCTGCCACGGTACAGAGAATTCAAGTATTCATGATCACACCTATATTCAACAACAATAAAATTCAAATAAGGAAGTAAAAACATATTATGGGTGAAGTTCCTTCTTGTGTTATAGCAAACCCGTGGACTGTAATTAATATAACACTAACATAACTTTCTTTCAATCATGTATACTGATGATTAATTATTAATCGAAAGGCGGTGTGAATTATTAGTTGCGAAAAATACGCCTGCAAGACATACTGTATACTATACACAGGTGCCAATAACAACCGAAGTGAAATTTGTCATATTACTTCATAATGTAAGATGTCAAGGCTTTCGTGCAAGAACGCTGCGTGCTTGAAAACTTCACCGAATTTTCATATTAATCTCTTGTTAATCTCACATGTTAATCTCACAAATTAAACAAAAAAATAACCTACCAGTTCACCAACTGTAACACTGCATTTGACATAAATACTTCCGTGTAATAATGTCAGGTTTTTTGCATACCCATTGTAAATTATATAGTCTCCGTTATGTACTTAGTGAGTTTGTCAAACAATGAAAAGCATAGTCAGATTATGTTTAAATATTTGATTATTATTTAGCATATTAACTACAAATGTGCATGAAACATGTATAAAGACTAAGTTTGAATGAAATTGGTCAAGGCATGCCCCAGGAACTGTTAATGACATGCCCAAATGTTAATTTTGGGTACAATTAATGGCTGTCAGTTAAAGGTCAACAAAATAAAACAAAACAAAGCGACATTCTCATGTATCATGACTTGCGATGTATCAACTTTGAAAAAAAAACCATTTTACCCATTTTATCTTGCCTTTTTACCCAATTTTAACTCAATCTGTAAAAAACATCTCTGTAAAATGAGCAGAACACTCACAATAACAAAATGGCCACCAGTCCGCAATTTTGAATCGAATCACGAAAAACAATAACGTGCATCACCCACTTTGACTGATGTCAATGCCAAGTTTGAATGAAATCGGTCACGGCATGTCCAAAAGAAATGATTGATGTCATGTTTGAATTTTCTGATTTTATTTGTTTTTGTAAATGCCCGCCATTCGGCTAAATTTTGATGAAAACGAAAAATAACTGAAAACAACATTTAGCCCATTATAGCTTGTCTTTTGTATAAAATTTAACCCCAATCAGTACAAAGATTTCTGTAAAATGAGAACGCTCGTAAATAAACAAAATGGCCATCAGTATGCCATTTTGAATCGAATCACGACAACAATTATGTGCATCAGTAACCCAACATGACTGATGTCAATGCCAAGTTTAAAAGAAATCGGTAAAGGCATGTCCGTGAAACGATTGATGACTTGTTCAAGTGTTGATTTTTGGTGTTATTTGGGACAAAAATGGCCGCCAGTCGGTCTAAGGTCAGCCAAATCAAAAGTAAATGAAGAAAATCTGTCCAGACATCTCTGAGAAATGACGACGGACGCACGGACGGAACCCAAAACATAAGTCCCCGTTTCGGACTACGAAACGGGGTTCATTATAATTTACGCAATTAGGTAAAACCCAAAACTAATTAGTTGCATTGTCTTAGTGTATTTACGTATCCAATTTTTATGCAAATTAGGTAATTAATATGCATGGATTTTTACACAAAACTAATCAGCTCTGCGCATTGTAACATATATGCATAGGGTTCTTGAGATACACACAAAGTGGGATACATACACACGAACTAACTGCAAAGGCCCCCTTTGTGTGCTCCGCACATGGAAGTCAAATTTACCAAAAATGAAAAAAATAATCGCCAATAATAGAGAATTGAGAATGCCGTCAAGAAATGAACAAATTTGACAGAGGTCCGACCAAGGTGACTACATATCAAGTATCAAAGCGAAAATGCAATTTTTATCGGACGACCTATATGAAAAGCTCTGCTCCGTCATGTATGACAGCGGAGCTAACAAAATATTTAACTAGCAGTCACATGATGGTTGCATCTACCATAACAGATTGTTAATTAGTGTGAACTACATGCTTTCATAAAATATATAAATTGATATGATTTAAAAACAATTGTCCTATGAAAATAATTAGTGTGAATTTTACTTCCTGAAACATATGATATATTCTTATGATTTTTTCAATATGCCCCCCCCCCCATGTTAAAGGTTTTTCACTTTCTTGTGGTATGAGAAACCAAACAGTAATTTATTCTAGTTAGAGTTCATTGAACCAAAATTTGTGAAAAATAATATTGGGTTGTTTTGACTCCAATACTAAGAAATGCTCAGTATTAGCAAGTGACTGACTGTAACTGTAGTCACTAGTAATTTATGTATATATTCAACTCTACAACTTTGATATATTGAATTTCGTGAGATTAATTATGCACTATATTATGAATTGCCTGAATAATATTTAATGTCTTTACCTTTGTCTTTATGGTATTATAAAATACTATGGAAACATAATAACCACGGTGTCCGGTGCACGTCGTTCGACATATGGCTCATTCGATGTACACACAATAATTGTTTACTTGACAACTGTCTCTATTTTGAAGGTACTTTGATTACATATTGAGTCATGAGCATGAGCACAGTGAGTATGGTCGTTGTGTTTTCAAATACACTATTATATTGAACGTGTTTCATTACTTTGCCAGGCTTGCCTTGCCATATGTAATGTTTGTTCCCGAGTACAGAGTGTGCAATTAGTCAAAGTTCCTCGACATCTTGTAAATGGATAGCATTGTGTATACCACAATCACAAATACCCGATTTACACCGAGCCTTGTTAACTACGATGAATCACAGAATCCTACCAGCAATTCTAAAATATATTAGTTAGTCAGTAGCCAGCGGAACAGTGTTGTGAAATTGAGGCTATATTGCTTGAAGTTAGGTTGAGTTGACTATTACTATAGTAATACAACTACGAATAGGTCAGATCCAGTGATCCATGTAGTTATGCACAACGTGTTGTGTTAAGAACGCAATGACACTACTGTAACAACACAATGCGACATATTCAATTACGAATGTACTATATTAACATAAATAAATTCCAGAGGCCTATGTATTTGCAGTTGCTAGGTCGTACCCAACATAGTGAAATGTCGATACAAAACATTTGAATCATTACACGTATAAACATTAGGCCGCTGTCATGACACAGGCAGCCTCTCGGTTGAGATAGCTCCGCAATGCACATTCGAATTAACGAACTGAAGTTATCATTAGAAAATGAATAAGTATAGTATCAAATCAATCAGACTTGCTGTTTTCAACAAGAAGTCGAAAATATATATTTTTTAACAAAAATGGCAAAAATTTTCATCAAAATTAGAGAATTGAAGATATCATCACAAAATGAACAAATCTGAAAGAGGTCTACCTGTAGTGCCTATGTATAGTATCAAAGCAATTGGACTTACGGGTTTTAACAAGAAGTCGAAAATATCACTATTTACCAAAAAGGACAAAAATATTCACCAAAATTAGAGAATTGAGGATATCATCACAAAATGAACAAATCTGAGAAAGGTCCACATGTAGTACCTATATATGTAATATCAAAGCAATTGGACGTGCGGTTTTTAACAAGAATTAAAAAATATTGCTTTTTACCAAAAAGGACAAAAATATTCACCAAAATTAGAGAATTGAGGATATCATCACAAAATGAACAAATCTGAGAAAGGTCCACATGTAGTACCTATATATGTAATATCAAAGCAATTGGACTTGCGGTTTTTAACAAGAATTAAAAAAATATTCACCCGAATTAGAGAATTGAAGATATCATCATGAAATGAACAAATCTAAGAGAGGTCTACCCCAGGTACATACGAGGTATGTAAGGGTGCATAAATACGCCAGTTGCGAGTGGTGGGTTGCGAGTAGCAAGTAGCAAAATGTGTCAGTTGCGAGCGCTCGAAAGTGGCAGTTGCTAGCGCTCGAAAATGGCAGTTGCTAGCGCTAAAAATAGCAGTTGCTAGTGGCGATTTGTATGTAGTTGCGAGTGCTAGCTACATCGGCATTGTGTGAAATAAAATTAAGTCCGATGTCCTAGCCACTTGTTTTCAAGTTACATGTGTTGAAATGTAGCGAAATTTTGGATGTCTACGAGGCTACACTGAGCCATGGACGTACTAACGTAGCAGTTGCGAGCGAGTCAGGCCGCTAGATCAATCGGAACTATGTGAAATAATAAAAATAAGTCCTCGCCCCCGATGTCTTAGCGGCACATTTTCTTGTTGCGAGTGTTGACATGTATTGGTATTCTAAATCTCTATTCATTGAAATCGCCGATTTCTAGACATCTCGACCCTTCGCATCGACGCGACCCTATCTGTGTTTCTTGTTATTGATTTTTTTTGTGTGTATGATTATTGACCATGGTTAATGTATTTCCAATTTATTAATTTGAGTCAAATAAAATTTACTATACTATATAACATTGAATGTTTAGTTTGATGATTGATAAATACACATACACAACTTGTCTTTTCCGGTGTTTCTTTTCCCTTGCCATCATATTCAATATACGAAAATAGCACGTGTGTCTGTCCGTTTCAATGAGCGAAAGACGCTGGTGAGACTGTGTCACAACGTGTTCTATATATTTCTAACGCCCGTGTTCGGCGCCTTTGATTGCATTTATTTTGTTTTTTTTATTCGCGAAATATATCACTGGCAGCGATTGTTTTGACATGTATCACAACTGAATGTTCACGCTACCTTTGTTTTGGCTATAGGTGTAGGTGGGTCGAGATGTCCAACGAAAAATGGGTCGAGATTTTTGGGGGGTTGAGATGTCCAGTACCCGAAATCGCCGATAGCCCCGACATGCTATAAATCGATTGCCTTTATTCATGGTCAGGCGATTACATGGACATTCTGAATTGCGTCTTCAAGTATTAAAGTGAGGGAATTGTATGTAATTCCTACTTGAACTGAGTCAATATGTTTCGTCTAAATCACGAGGTCGGTTGGGATGGAGGTGAAGCCGACTCCAGGTGTGAAATCCCGGTGTCTCCATTCATCGAGACTTGTGTGACACGCATCCGGTTGTACCATGGAGCTAAATGGTTAAACCAACAATGTAAGCGTGTTGGTAATTGTAAACTCGCAACAATCTTGAGACGACAAGAAAAAAAATAACTATAGCGAAGTCAGCAAACGGAGAATAGAGATAGCAGTCCCATGACCTGATCGCCAAGTCGTGGCGCCAGTGTCTATAGGACAGAAACAGACAATGAATAATAAATAAATGCGTTTAGTCCTTGCGATTTGCGTCGATGTTGCCAAGTCCAAGTGGGTCGTCGGTAGGATGACAGTAATATCAATGAAATAATGCGTGTTTTTTTCCGTGGTTTAATGGAAACTTTAAAGCATTTAATAAGTGTGTGAGAATACACACTTGTTGACAGAAATCACTTGTCGAATAAATACAATGGGGCGTGGGCGGCTTCAGTTGTTGAAAGAGAATAATTATCGACTGGATACAATAATGTTGTCACAAAAATATGTAGGACCATGATTGAATACAATGACCGGCGAAAAATATATATTGAACGCAAGTCACCCACCCGTTGTTTAGAGTATGTCGCTTTTTGACGTTTTACTTCAAGTGTGTCAAAATAATATTCTTTGTGTACTAATCGGGCTCTGGCAAAACAAAGCATTTCATTACAAAAAGGGCATACATAAAAAAACGCAATGTGGAACGATTGTTTCCCGTTGTGGTAGGTTCACTCCCAACAGCAAAATTATGTGTGATAAATATGCATGTATATAAATTGTATTCAAAAACATCTCGCGTTATTTTTACTGCAACAATTGGAGTTTAATGTTTATTCCTAAAGTTTGATGAGTCGTCAGTCACTTCATGCAACATTTTGCAGGCGAAGCGCGGGCGGAGATTGACAGCACATCGCGTTTGTTGTTGTGCTGTTTAGAATTAGCTTTTTTCAGCATTTAACCACAGTCCCTCTATTTATAGAGGGACTGTGATTTAACCGATTGCCACTTTAACCTTTTGTGAAGGCGTCAACTGTTGACAAACAATAAAGACTCATAGTCATAGCGGCTTCATCAATAATGTGCATGCTGGTCCAAGATAAAATGCCGTCGGTCTCGTCGTTTCGCGACCTCAGACCACAATGCGATTATTACCACACCAAGGGACTAACATGGGATCAGTTTTATCTGTTATATTTTCCCGAACATGACACCTACCTGTACGTTCTGAATGTGTAACAGGGCCGCCCTAAAATTGCATTCCAATGATTCGTTTCTGACATAAAAATGACATTCAATAACAGTCACTTTAACGCAAAATAAGACTTAGTGAGAACATGGATGTACTATTAACAAATATCACTGTTACCTAAAATCAGAGCATTGTACCGTCCGCTGTACATAAAACTCAAAGGTCAATTTGATATTTCGAATGAACCGACGACATGACGCTGTTTACAGTGATTTTGTATTTTTCTCGGTTAAAAAACGGCGATTACGGGAACGAGAGTACAAGTCCGCTTTAAATCCTCGCAACAAGAAAATATGCCGCTAAGACATCGGAGGCGAGGACTTATTTTTATTATTCACACAGTTCTAGCGGCCCGACTCGCTCGCAACTGCTACGTTTAGTCACCGTCCCTCAACACAGGAGGGACGGTAGTTTAGTGTACGTACCACACACGCACAAATAGCATCGTAGACATGCAGAAATTCATTTCAACACATGTACATGTAACTTGAAAACAAGTGGCTAGGACATCGGACTTAATTTTATTTCACACAATGCCGATGTAGCTAGCACTCGCAACTACATACAAATCGCCACTAGCAACTGCTATTTTTAGCGCTAGCAACTGCCATTTTCGAGCGCTAGCAACTGCCACTTTCGAGCGCTCGCAACTGACACATTTTGCTACTTGCGACTCGCAACTCACCACTCGCAACTGACGTATTTATGCACCCTTACATACCTCTACATACACACTAAGTATCAAAGCATTCAGGCTTGTAGTTTTCAAGAAGAAGTTAAAAAAGTAAAACATTGACACGAACGACGGACGACGGACAATCACTCATATGATAAGCTCCGCTCGACAAAGTCGACAGCGGAGCTAAAAATATCACATTGTTATTTTATAATACGGTGTCGTTGTGATGCAACTATCGAAATATAGAGTTGCAGTCTCATACTAGGTGTCTGAATACCGCGCTCACAGTCAGAACAAAGAAAACAATACCAGTGGCTTTATTTGGTGCCTAAGCGGCGAGAGCTGCGCAGACTTTGCTCAGCAGCTGCGTTGTTGACGAAATTTTAGACACTCCACAAATGAGGGCGCGCTACCTCTGACCGGTGTGCTGTTTACAGCTATTTAAAATCATTGGGATACAAAACTATCGTATTAACCCATCGTTTCTTAAAAAATCTCAACTTTGTTTATCCTTTTTTCTATTTTAGGACACAAAAGAATAACAAAACTTCTACCCCCAGAAATTAACTCGCAAAGAAAATATGGTGTTTAAATTCGCAGTGCTTTTTAACCATGGGTGGATACAAATGTATTTACAGCCATTGCTGTTGGTGTGTTAAACCTTAAACAATTGTTACTATAGTGTCCATTTTCCAGGGTCAATTGGATCGGGTCTGCGAGATTGTTGGCATGAGATGGTCACGGTGAGATCGAAAAGATGTCTGAGCAATATGGCGACTATTGAACCATGATGATGACGTACAATAATTACACTAGCCAGAAATAATCAGGGTGGGATGACGAAATTCACTGACCGATTGAAAAAAATTACTTGAAAAAAAAATGAAAGAAATAGTTTAAATATACATATGAAACGGAACAAATTAAATTAGTAATATTCAGACACGGTGACCCCATCAATGTGGCAGACATTTGTTTAACAGAAGCTCGTAAAGAGGTAATACTTTTACGTAAAATAATACAATTATCGTTTTCATATGGGTTGCCGTATTGGGATGTATATTTATTTTAAATCGATTAACCTCAATACAATAATATAAGCTATTAAGTTTAATATAATGCTATATATTAAATTTGAACCGATGAAATCAGGAGCAAAATTTAACAGCCGATGCCTATTGTATCAACGCATTTGCTGCAAATACGATCCTCTATATTAATAGTATTATTATAATCCCACATTATAAAGACGTATGTATATAGATAGTTATAAATAATCTATAATGCCGTATTGGTGCCATCGTACGTAAGAATAAATTCTCAACACTTGAAAAACTATAGACCCCTCCCCTCCCCGAAACAATCCACAAATAAAATCGGCCAATTTATATTTTGTTGTTGATATTCAAGATAAATTATTATCAGCGATTGTTCGAAAGTTCGATAGGCAAAAGTATTTTAGTCAGCATTATCTCAGTGAAACATACATAATAATATCAGGTTTTTATAAGCATTACTGATTTCCTAATATATTTTAAAAAATATGAATGTCGCCCTCTTTCAAACATTTTTGATGGGTGAGATTTATGAATATTTGCATTCGATTTGTTCTCCGTGGTGTACAGTGAACGATGATAACGGGTGAACTAGCATAATCAGTCAATTTGATAACACATACACGCATCACTACATCAGATGATGCAATCGTCTCTGGTAAAGAATTTAATATCATAATCCATACACAACAAACTTTCACGACAGGGGTCCGGATCACATTTTTGATTGATTGATTGGTTGAATTTCAATGAATGCCTTGGTCCTCAGCACTTTGGGGATAATTTAACATACACATAGTCAATAAGAACGAGTTCATTGAACATTTTTTCTGGTGCTATGTTAATTGGGGGGGGGGCAAGGGTTATTTTCGTTCAACGTAATTGCAATCTTTTTTTTGTTCGTACAACGTAAATTGAAAAAAATAAATTCCAGAGTTCTTCGGACCATTCAATGTACCATTTTTTAACACTGTAAACTGTAAAAACAGTTTTTTCGTTGTAAATTGTGAAAAGCCCTTTTTATTTCCCGTAAAACTGTACCAGCTACCCCTTGCCTCCCCTATTAATTGATAAAGGAATTATAACCATTTAAATATATGTATTACTAGAAGCGGGTTTATAAAGAAAAACAAGCCTCGTAAAGTGTCATGCCTTTGAAACATCCAACAACGCGATTAAAAGATAACCATAACAATTCTTTTAAAATCTAATCCAATTCGATAATTCCACGGAACGAAAATAATTTACTAGTAACAATACTTTTGTTAATGCAAATAATTAACTTATGAATGAGTGGATAAACCTCGAGAGTTGCCCTAATATTATCTTTAAACACAGAAACGCGCAATTTGGTAAAACATGATTATATATGTTAATAAAAACTACATTGTTTATCATCAACACGTATCACGCAGTTGTGACGCAGTCAAAATTAGCTGCCTGTCGCTACATGCTTTTGTGCAGGACCAGTGTAATCAGCGTTGTTAAACAAACTACATACAGATCGTTGAAAGCAAAGTTCCGATATTAACCTTAAGAAGACAATCACGTCAAATATATATATATATATATAATATACTTGCCAGGGTAATACAGTTGAGTGCTGGATAAATATGTCTTCTTATATATGTTGTTGGTTTGAGACAAATTGTTGTTCATGAATATTCATGTTATACGCGCGAGATTCGAATTTGGGATATATAAACGTACATCGGACTTACTGGTAATGAGTTCAAAACAAGGTACAGAAACCACACGGCCTCATTTCGCAATCAGGCCTCCGGAACAGAACTAAGTAAACAGGTCTGGTCACTCAAAGAAAAAGATATTAAATATAAAATACAATGGAAAATTCTTGCTCGCGGAAGCCCGTATAATAGCTCCAGCAAACGATGCATTTTATGTTTGAAGGACAAATTTATCATAATTTTTAGACCCCACCACTCCACACTAAACAAAATAAATGAACTCGTCTCATCCTGCCGACACAGATCAAAAGCTTTAATATGTAACAATTAAACATTCTATTTAATTTTAATTAATATGTTAATTGGCGAAGCTTATAATGTATGCTCTTTGGTGCAGTGAATTATTAAACATAAAGCTCCTGATGAATGAGGTACTTGTACCTTACGAAACAGTGCTGTCGAGTTTCAATATTCATGTAGTTGTGTATTAATTCCTCTATCACCGTATGTATGTATATATATATATATACAAGTAACCTGTAGAATGCTGTGTGGGTAATATTTTTTTTTATATTGATTTTTGTTGCATTTGCAGCAAATAGTTACCAAACAATGAGAAATCTATAGGATTGGATATACCTCTCAGCTGGCTTCACATGCATAGTTCAAGACTGCCTAACCGGTGCTTATACCAGGATTTAGTTGCAGCACTGTGGTCTGTGGTTACAGCTTCATTTTCCGAGTAATCACAAGAAATTGACATGACAATAGAAATTCATGAAAGATTGGCACTCCCATACAATTAATAGCAAGTGAAATTACTGGGATTGAAACATAGATTTTGAAGTCACTGGTGTAGGCATTGAATAACTTCAAGTTGGCATAAAGACGAGGTAGTTTATTTAATCAGTGCTGAACTAGAGGTTGAAATTATAATTAAGTTCGTTGTCATATAATTTGTTTATTTAAATTTCTCCTGAATTCAAATAGAATACACTGGTGAAAGGATGTTTTTGAGGTGTGGTTACATTGTGTATGGAGTGGTAGGGTTGGGTGTCATATAATTTTTTCATTTTCAACTCTCACAGAATTTCACTTAATTTATTTTCGATGAAAAGTTTTCAAGCATACGGTGTGAATCAAATTTTCACTGTGCCGTGTCAAGTCTCAATAGAGTATGAGGGAAATGGCATTTTCACTGGAATTTATTTTAGCGGAAAAATGTTCACAGTGAAGGGAAGTATTCCACATTATTACATATATACTGCAATTTATTTTGATTCGTCCCTGAAATCAAAATCTGTACTTCCACACCCCATATGCAAATGAGGTCTGAGAGCGAATAAAGTAGTCCGTTCAAGAGTAGCGTTTTTCGAAACATAGCAGAAATAAACATTATTTAGAAGTACGATACTTTACGTTTGGGTACATGAATATATTTGCCGAGTGAAATGAAATTTGAACAACAGTAATGGTACTTCTAAGCAGTAACTTATTTTGACTAAAACTAATTTGCATATCACCCATGCAATGATGTTTTTGATATTTTCACGGTCAATATGCAAATGAACATGGTATTGGCGATTCGCTCCACTTGGATTGCCCTTAAAATCACTTTAATTTTGTGTATATATGTGTGTGTGTGATTTCTAGTGTTTTCACGTATTAATTCTTCTGTGATTTGTTTGGCTTGGCCGATTTCGCTCAAACTTAGCAGGTAGGTCACACCTTCACCCTAGTTATCAGGAAATGTATCTCCTACAAATTTTGGATGCAACACCTCAGACATAGCTCATTTTGCTCAGCTTGAGTGTGGGCACAAAGTTACTATTGGTAAAATCTGAAAACAAATTCTGACAACCGTTTCCATGCAAACAGCCAACAACTGAATGTTTTAATACATTCACGTCAAATGTATCACACCCTACATTTCTATGATTAAAAAGCATGGACGTAGCTCATTCTAATCCGCTTGAGTGTGGGCAACAATTTACTGAGATTTTTTTTGGCTTGGCTAATTTTGTTTATAATTGACAGGCAGGTCGTACCGTCACTAATTGGCAAAACAATCCTGGTCCACAGCTACCATGGCAACAGCCAAAAACTGTTTTTTGAATACTTTCGACCCCAAATTTATTACCTCCCACTAGTCTTGTATTCATGCCTTTTATTTTGGCTACGTTGCACACCGGTAAGAGATCACCGACGCCGACATTGTTACACTGTATCAACGTAATCCCGACGCAACTTTGAACTTTGAATGAACTGTAAATGCTGCCTGCAATCTAGAAAATACTATCGGTTGGAAATAATAAATTTAAGGGATTGTTCAGTTACTCTGGCCTGGGGTTCGGCAGATTCCATTTTGTCAGCTGTAAATCTCAGTTGACCCACCCCTATCAACAACAAAAAAGTGGGCGACCCCTAACATTATATTTTAAAACATGCTGACCCCCCCCCCGAAAAACAAAGAAACATTAACAGTTTTGGCTCTGACATGATTACAAAATGTATGATGTGCATTGAAAATATCGTGGTTTGCCGTAATTTTTAGTGTTTGCATTTAATAGACCAGTCACCTTAGGAGGGGAGGGGGAAGCATAAAGCCAAAAAACGACTACAGAAAAAGCTGCAGGAAGTAGGGAAATCTATGCTGCTAAAGATAGTAAATAAAAACAAAGCTGTGGAGTACTCACTTGATAAACGCCCTTATAAGATAGGAAAAGAGGATTTGAATCTAGGCGGTTCGAAAACTAATTTGGATTTAATATATCTTTCATATCTTATAGACCAGGAAAGCTTTACACCTGAAGCACAGTCTGTGCTTATGAAAACAAAGGACACTTTGATTTTTGTATAAATTTGTGTTGGATTTTGGTATTTTACAGAGCAAAATATGCATAATTAAAAGTTAAAAAAACAAAAAAACTATTTATTTATATACATGAATCCATTTAACTTTTTTGATTTGCTGAACAAAAACTGTCACTGCTCTTTGTACTAATTGCTGTGTTTTTCCGTCTCCAGCTACAATTGGATAAATCCAGTAAATATCTTATACAATGGTGACTTCAGACTTTAAATAAAATAATCTGATATCACGTGGACTTGGGATGTGTTCAAAACTTAACTGTATAATTGCATGGGGCTCTGCCGCATTGCATAATCTGTTAGTTATTTGTCAACTTCAACCCCAAAATATTTAGCCTATAACGTTTTTTGCATCAACAAATTTATAGGCAATATGGGTAATAGTTATTATTAAGAACACATTTGTACGATTAACTTTTTAATCTATTGTTCTGAAATAAAATTTAAAAAAATATATACATAAGCGCGTGTGTGAATTGTGGAAAACAGGGTGACCCCCCCCCCCCCATTCGCAAAATCAAAAACAGGGTAACCCCCCTACTGATCCACCCCCAGGCCGAAGTAACTGACCAATCCCTAACAACAGCATATGTTCTAGCAATAAAATAAAATGACTTCTAAGGATTGAATGTTTTTTTGCGAACTTTGTATACGGTGCCCAGTTTTAGTTATAAACCGACGTTAGCTTCACGTTCATGTCCTACCATGGCAACAGCCGAAAACATATTGCTAGTTTTTTTTTAGTGGAGTGGATCGCCAACCGGCTTGTTTTCATTGGCAAAATCGTTCAGTAACATGTTTGGCATATTAGGTGTACATCACATGGACTACTACGATTGAGAGAACTTTATGTATGTTGAATGAGTTTTATAAACCCCGAAGGACTCTTGGAAGATCCACCCGCAGTAAAATTAGCGATTGCCATGGAGGCGCAACCATCAACATCAAAATCCCAGGAGGTTTCTGCTGGCGACGTTACCCAGTTCCAAATAAAGATCACCAACGCCAAATAAGCAACATTTTAACCGGTAATCAAGATTAATTCAATCCACGGCTAACAAGCAACATCACAAGTGAAGTTGTAGCGTGAAGCTCAGCGACTACTGCTGACAACGTCAGTCATGCTTGCGTGCCTTCACCATTGTATTCAGACGAATCACGTGGTGTGCCGTTCTCTTTCAAACCCGGGATTCGATCAATAGGGGAGTTTCAGTAAAAAAACACATTGCAAATCATGCAAATTCAACATTTTCATACCAGTATACTAAAACAAAAATGCTCAGCGATGCAAAAGAAGGATAGATGTTACTTTTCATTATACACATCTCTGTTGATACAATCCCTCACATATTCTATTCCCAGTTATACCTGCGTAAATGGATTAGCCTCTTGTGAGGTTGACATTCAGACTAAAATCACGTGACAGGCTGTTAAAATTGGCTGTTGCATACACTTTCGCCGGTCTGGAAAATGTGTTTAGTTAGCTCTCATTCAAGTAACAATGCAGATTTCCCAGTGGGAGTGAAACTATTCGACTCTACCATTAAAAAATAGGGGTGTTTTGAGCAAAAAATACGAATAACCCTGGAGTGCACACAACACACTGAATTTCGGAACAAATCTTGCATTATTTACAGCAGCAGAATACCACAGAAATATCAGACGAAACATGGAAACACTATATATATGTATTTCGGCCTGAACCCTCTCTATTGCAATTCCAGGAATTACCCCCCATATGTGCAACCATTTTCCACCTTGGTACCACCCAAGCCTGAAAACAAAATCTTAATACCACGCTGAAGCGTTTGGTAATAAAATGATATTGAATATAAAATACAATGGAAAATTCTTGCTCGCGGTAGCCCGTATAATAGCTCCAGCAAACGATGTATTTTATGTTTAAAAGAAAAATTCATCATAATTTTTAGACCCCACCACTCCACATTAAACAAAAGAAATGAACTCGTGTCATCATGCCGACACAGATCAAAAGCTCTAATATGTAACAATTAAACTTTCTATTTAATTTTAATTAATATGTTAATTTGCGAAGCTTATAATGTATGCTCTTTGGTGCAGTGAATGATAAAACATAAAGCTCCTGATGAATGAGGTACTTGTACCTTACGAAACAGTGCTGTCGAGTTTCAATATTCATGTAGTTGTGTATTAATTCCTCTATCACCGTATATATATATATATATATATGATTTGATTTACTTGTATTACATACATTTCGTACCATTGTTTACTAGATTATTATGTTCACTTATTGTGCTACACAGAAATGTGTATAGTTTTATTTTTGTTGCAACGTGATATAATGTAGTTGATTTCGAAATGAAAACAAGTAAAAACAATTGATCGGGTTTATTATCTTCTATTGACTATAATTTGAATCAAAAAAAGCTTAGAAAGAACGCCCGTGTGCAAATAAGTAATACTGTATTTACTTCAGTTTTATTAGAGCAAATACATCATTCAATAAGCACTGATCAGGGTGGTTCCAAGTCCCTATGGTTTATCAATTATGAATATTTAACGATATAATATATGATGACTTGATATTTTGGTCATACATTTTGCCATACAACTATATAGCATCACTTGCAGGTTCCTATTTGCAACAGTACTAAATATATTACGGTTAAGCATATTATTGAGGTCATATGACCCTATATATTCATCTGAAACGTTGGACATATCACATTGATCTCAACCAAAAACTAAATAGGTATCCATGTACCAAGTTTCATTGAAATCTGCTGAATAGTGCATGAGTAACAAGTGAAAATGCTTAGATTTGGCTAATTATGCAAATTAAGTAATAATTATGGATGTATATAAACCCAAAACATTACACTAGCTCGTTATGTAGATTATTTTAATTATTATGCTAATCAGATAATTAATGTGCACATATTCTAATGTAAAACTAATAAGGTCTGTGCATTGTCCCAGAACATCAATCTACCAAGTTTCATTGAAATGTAACGATCAGTACTTGAGATATCAGTGGAAAAGCAAAGTAATTACTAATCATTATGCAAATTAGGTAATTAAATATGCATGGATATTAACCCAAATCATATTAGATCTGTGCATCATGTCCCAGAGCATCTATATACAACGTTTCATCATAATCCAATGAGTAGTTCTTTAGATATCAGTTACGGGACAGCTAAAAATTAGCTAATTATCATGCAAATGGTAATTAATAAACATGGATTTAAACCAAAACCTACTCAAATCTGCGCATTAGCTCACAGCATCTATGCATCAAGTTTCATCAAAAAGCAACATATGGTTGTTGAGATATCAGTGCAAAAGACAGACACACATACAGACATACTAACTGCAAAGACTCTAATTGTATACTTCGCACACGGGAGTCAAAAAAACTGTCAAAATAATTTGTATACGCACATTTGTATTTCACTATTTTCTAAGCCCGCTATGCTACTGTCATTATTTCCCTTCATACAATTATCTAAGCAAATAATATTACAACTAGAGGGCAGCAACAATGAAAACTATTTTATTTATTTTACTTCAAACAAGTCATGTAGATGTATTGCTACGTGCATATGAAATACAATTGGATATGCAAATCACTGGATATGTGACAAGATTTTTGAAGGAATTTGTCGTTTAGGGGCAGTAAGAATATAGAGTGAATAACAAACTAATCTAGTACCAACAAAATTCCAATTTATTAACTTCTAGGTTACTAAAAAACAATTTCAATTTCAGACCGTCACAGCCAGCACTGTTCATTGCAGAATAACGTGTTATGGTGACGCTGTACAAAAAGTTATCACTTTGTGAAAATGCGTTCCTATATCTAAAACGACCACAGTTATCATATTTTTTTAAATTTGATATCTAAGTTGTTCCCCAATATCTATTATTTTGTGTTAAGGGGTTCATGTCAGTTGATTATTTTACCGTTATTGTCCCCGTGGATACCTGTATTCACCCACGAAGCAACATGGTCGTCGAATATCGCTCATAGAAAACGACTGTTCAAAGTTTTTCTAATATTGATGACTTAAATTTTGAAGAACAATTGATTTATATATTAGAAATAACTGAATCATTTTGGCGTTGTCTGATTCCGATATTCACGTCAGAAATTCACTGTGGATTTAGAGCATACAAAATGTATTCATGTTATATCAAGATGGCGATTCGAACGACCTTAGTCGATGTTATAGTGAGAGTATCTGATCTTAACAACCTTCACAAACACACTTTTCCGACTTGAACTATTATTTTATTAATATTAATATTAAGATGGAACTTCAAAAAAGTGCCAAATAATGTTTTTATGGCTGCTCTGTTAAGTTGCTTTTCTCTATCAAACTTAGATCGTGTTTGTAATACATAAACTACGTTCGATAGGCTTTTTGTGGCCCTGAGAGAATGGGTGACTGCGTGGATAACTCCGTATTAAAGTTAATAAAGTAAATAAAGTAAGGTCTTTCGCCTTGTAGCAAAAATCATAACAAAGCGTATAAGCATGCGTAGATGTGAATCGAGAAGGCTTCTGGTTAAATATGATGTCATATCATATGTTAATACCAAAGTAGGCTTGAGTCCACATCGAGTAACGAATAAACAATTTATCGAATGCGAAACACGCATTGAGATAAGAGGTATTAGCGTTTCCCAACCAGCTGTAGAGAAACTGTTCCTCAGTATATAATATATAATACAAATAAAAACACTTGCTGTTTCACAAAGGGCACAGAAAAAGATTAGTTGGCAATATCGATGAAAATAGTTAGAAGATATATGATGGTAGTTCATTTATACGTTAGGGACACAGTAGTGACACTGCGAACAGGCAATACACAGCAACTGGGAATTTATGTATTGAGAAACTAAATACAAACACAGGTTAGACAGTTGTGGTTTTCATTTGTGATTACAATTAACTAGTCAGAAATAAGTTGGTTCGACAATGGAGCTAAAAAAAGAAGAAGCAGTGACGTCTATTACGCGATTCGGAGTATTTTAACAAACATCGCACCAATAATAATCGCGATTGTCGACAACCGCTCGCCGTCGCACGCCAGATTTGACAGCGGGTTTCAAAGGCCGAGGATGCAAAGATTCTATAAAAAAAAAAATATTAAATTTTGCGGAATATTGTGGATCATATAAATAAAGTGTTTCGAAAGGTCACTACGCATGAGTAACGACCTTATTTATGATCTGCGCATTTGATTTAATATTTCATCGGAAAATTGTTTCTGTGTAATCCGAATATTACGGTCAGTACACTAGTTTAAACAAACTGCAACTATCATCGAGTTAAAATACCAGGAGTACAAAGGGATATTTAACTTAGCAATAAACAATTGAAGTTAGGGACAACATCAAAGGTTCAATGTAGGATAAAAAACTTAATTCCTTTAGTTTTTCCCCAACCCCCCCCCCCCACCCCATCCCCACTGAATCTTAATTAATAAATATTGATCATGGCGTTAGACTACATTCACCATTAAATACAAATTGATAATCGGACAGTAGTATGGCATAGCAGTTGGTTCTAGGTCCATGCCCTGAAATTGACCTCATTTGACGCACATATTACACTCGGACGACCAAATCATTTTCTCGTCTTGGATGTGTTTTTTTTTCATTTTCTGTTATTTCTGTCCATGATCGGATAGAAAACCAAACAAACTACAAATAATCCAAGATTTATTTTGACTTCATTAAAAAATAAAATCGTTTTTGTAGGATGGAAACTTTCTGAGGTAAAACCACCCCCCCCCACCCCCAAACTAAAGCAAATAAGTTTTTTATCCGACATCGATCTTTTGACGTCGTCCCTTAATAGGCTAGCTTATTTTCCGTCACTACTTCTTTTTTAGCTCCATATGGTTCGACGAAAACATCAGTATTTATTACAAGCAGCATAAATTACGCAGTTTTGATCATAAACTGCTGTGTTCTTACAAACATTTCACATGATTAAGAAGTAGTTCCGTTTTCTTAAAAAAAAGGTTGATATTTATTTTGAACAACTCAGTAATGTATGTTTAGGATTGTTTGAGGTGGACATTTTTTTTTTATAAAAAGTCAAAATTGATTTTCAAAGTTGTTATGAAGAGTGTTACGATTGTCATAAATTAGCAATGTGCATGTGGACCTATGAGTTACTTGAGCTACATTTACAAATTTAAATATAGAAACTGTCGCTGGACATGCGAACATATGCTAGTAGTTTAGTTAATTTTCCCTGAATACCAAGTGATTGTACTTTTTTAAGTACATATTTCCAAATATTTATTAAGTATTAAATTTTACAATATATTACCAAGGGTTTATAAGATGAGGGCATGCAAGTACGTGTTATGCGATGGAGACATCATGCGAATTAAAACAGTCAACCCAATTGCAAGTGGCTCACAAAATAATTTTTAACTATTTTAACCACAGCAAAACACCCGCAACACCTTTAATCCGTATTATATGAACTTTGCTCTTAGTAATGCCAGGTCAAATCTATTGTCTTTTACCTCCATGGTTGAACAGACACCACTAGTAATCGGGTACTCTGGTACTAACTAGGGTCATTGAGGTCAATTTGAAGTCACATGCTTAGTGCTGATGATGTCGCAATTATACAACATTGTGAATACATACTCACTTGGTATGCTTGAACGACAATTGTTGACAAATCCCAACCAGTGGTTATGGGGTAGCTAGCCCAGAAACTAGGCTACTTTTTGTTGTTGACGTCCATACCTGCAAATAATCCGTGTAGACTGGGGAATGATAAAGACGACAATCAGATCTCTGGGACAAACCATTACAAATACTGTAAAGGGGGTAATTATTCACTGGGTTTTAATTTAGCTTATTTCGCTGACTGGAAAAATGCGCTAAATTAAAACACAGTGAATATGTAAAATTTAGCATAGAACACATTATCTAAATGACAAAACCGTGAATTTAAAACCCACTGAATATGCCAGAAATGGTAAATCAGTGAAATTTAAACCCAGTGAAAATTAGTCATTTTACAGTATGCGATGAACGAAGTGCACGCGATGGGAACAGAGGATGACGTAATAGATAGAAATTATCAAACAGGCAATACACAGCACGATTCTATACTTTAGTTTTAAATGCCATTTAGAAACTGACTTGATGGTTTTAATGACAAATTCTCATGGCGGCTGTATCCCCCTTTTATGTATTGGTTTCTTCATCGTGACGTCGGGGATTCCCCTCATACAATACTAGTATTAACTTAGTTTGTTGATCATTGAACATCGCTAATAACTATTAATGCAATGTCTATTTGTTACTTAACTATCATTTGGTCAAATTCATAAAACCTGGAAAATATAAAAACTATTAATTGCTATATTTTTCACGAATCTGGAAATCAAAATACGGCGACTGAGGAGCAGCGATTTACATATTTTTTTTATTTATTTTAATATTAATTCATTAACACTTTTGTGTAATCTATGTCAATTAAACGAGTTGCGATTCAGTTAATTCACATAAATTCACAATTTACAAACGATCATACGTCCATTGGTAGCTCTTCCCTATAATTAATATCATTTCAATTTCTTTATTGCAGTTCACATAATTTGGGTTTTGATTGATTGGTATGACTTAAATAATTAGTGATTAGTGAATAATTAGTGATAAAGTTATTAATTTACGTACAGTTTTGCTTTTTCCATAACAACTATAATAGTGATCATGATATCATCGTCATCAGGGAAATCAAAAAGCATGTCAAATACGGTGTCCATCTTTGACTGAGATTTTCTTCGTAGTCTACAAAAACAGAAAAATAGAGCGAATTAATAGTTATACTGAACAAATTCGATATGACTCATTCCGTTGTTGGCGGTCGAATATCAATCTTGAATAAGCTAAGCTTTCTTTGCGTTATCTAAGATCATCACCATCCCGTCTCATCGCCCTCATCGTGTTACCAGGTCCAGGCCATCTCTTCTGGCTTTCGTGAGCAACGGCTTTCTATGAGCAATCTATTCCCGCCAGTATTAAAGGTCGGTTTCGGTAAATGTCTCATGACCTCTCATTCGTCATGTGTGATACACGTACACGTTCAATGCCAATTCCCTTAGATGTTCATGAGCTTGACGGAGAACGGATCCGAAAGATTCTGGGAAGTTACACGTACATGCTCTTCCCAAGACTGCATTAAGTAAGTAGAGAAAAAATAAAAATCCTAGTTAATACCAGCATTTGTAATTATTTAAATACAATCAACTTTCGTGTTAGATATAGTTTATGGTATAAATTTTACGGACAGTATAAACCATAACGTTTTTGTGTAGAACTTGTTTTGTTTAGAGGTTAATTTAATAGGTGATTTTCCGTTCACTGTCAGTGCAAGATCTTGCGATTCAAACGTCTGCCGCAAAAATCGAATCATTTGATTTTGAACTTTAATTTTGAAAGGAATATGGCGTTGAGACTTCCATCAAACTGGTATAGCTCATTGTTGAGATTGGACATACCCAGAAAACATAGTTTCGCTAGTTTCGAATCCCACGCGATGTTTTGACTCCAACATGATTGTTTGTCTTGTTTTTACTTTCGATTTACTTTCGATTTCGCGTATAACGGGATCGAGAACACGCAATGTACAAAAATGGTATATTGCTGACTGGTTAGATTTGTAACGTCCCCAACTTGTGGCAAAGCAGAAACTGTTCGTAAGGAATATTGATATAAACTCTTTTCAAGTTTTCAAGTTTGCAAACTCTACATATACCTACCGACAACCACGAAGTTCACTTGAACTATTGGTGATTGTCATCATAATAAAATTGTTAACCGCATAATTTGTAGAAAGCAATTGTGTCACACACAAAAATTGTGCAAAATCCACCTTGATCTGACTATGCATTACGTAATGTTAAAAATGATATAAAAAATAATTGAACTCCCGGTGTTTAGTTTCATCACCTATACAGTACTACCTTTGATTCCTTGTATGCCTTCATCATGTTTTGCGTATGGATTGGTTCAGTGACCTCTGGGGTACTCGCTTTGAGTTTGGATGGGAGCGCCCCGCTGCAAATTGAAAACTGGACGTTGGGGACGCTTTTTAAACCAATAATTGGCATTTTTAAAATCGAGAAAATTGCGGTTAAAAAAGTTCAACTCGACCGTTAAAATGGGGATCAAAACAGCGTTACATACCCGTTTACCTTAGCTATGGGAGTACGCCCTCCCAATGAGTTTAGAAGACGTGTGCAAATAACGCCCCCCATTCATTTACGTCTCGTGGCCCATTTTACTGCCTTATATGGATCGAAATTCCATCATTCGCGATACTCAGACGACAGTGACGCAAAACACGAGTTATACAAATAAATTGCACGTATTTTTTCAAGCTACGTCATACATAATTTATTATAAGCAGTTATCTCATCCGGGTGGCATGAAGGCGGCATTATATATGTAAATGTAAGGGGATTCCCCGTTGGCTCAGCGCCAACCTACTGTCCTGTCACGGCATGCATAGGCTCTATGGTTATAGGTGCTATTCAATTCAAATCGGCTCAGGTCACGTGCTAGCCTGAGACGGCAGGCATAGTAAATGTGTGTAGCGGCAGTATCCTTTACGCGAACCGGTCACATGATGTTGTCTCATATAAAATTTACCCTGAGCAGCAGACGACGTAACATGAAATGAATGCAAACAACTGCCAGAGTCTAGCCTGATTGGTAATTCTTGTCAATAAACGTTCCAGTTACATGTACTTAGTTTCACCGATTATAGAATCCTATACATGGCATTGTTTTATAATAAGTAAGTTGTATCACATTTAACGGGTATGCAGAATGTACGTCTCTCTCTAAAACAAACGATATAACGAGTGAGGGGCAAATGTATCTCACGTGTCATTCAAAGTTTCCAAAAATAGTTTGAAAGTGAACATGACTGACGATTATTATTATTATTATTATTATTATTATTATGGTTTTATTTCAGACATAGTCCATATATAAAGAAAAAGCTTATTTGCTTCTAACGCGACTTCTCGTCATTTTTTAGAAAGGTCTTGCGTTGAATTGTTTTATTAAACGCATTCTGATTGTCGAAAAGAGTGATTTTGTGAGAGGTACAACACACTAAAGTGCGTGTTGCACACTGTAACCCTATCAGCCCCTTTCCTTCCTATTTACACACACAGTCGCGATTTAACCTTTTCACCACCAGTTCCCTCTTTTCATCACAAATTCACAAAATAGTCCCGTTTATAGTCTGCACTTTTCTTCAGAATATTGGGACAAAAGTAGCCATTTTTTAGTAAAAACTGTAAAAATTTGTTTCTACTGTCTCCAAAATTAGGGTTCATTTCCAGAAATATTGAAGAACATGAGAAAAATTAGGGCGAGAAAGCCTGGTAGTGAAGAGGCTGAAGACTGGTAACGTTCACCTTTGACCTATGTCTATCAAACAATTCACATCCACTGAAATACACGTGCATGTTTTAGTGCTAAGGAATGACATTTGTTAGTCAAATGTATTCAGCTAATAACACCCGCAATGAATCTAGTATCCAGAACGAGGTTTTTTGTCAGTATCAAATATTGTTAGTCGACTGGATATTTATGTAGAAAAGACTACCTCCAGTAAAATACTTCATACCGCGTTGTTGTTCTTTGTATATTGGAGTGTTTACTGTTGTATGCATTTTAAAAAACGGATATTTGAAACAGAATATGTTGTTTTCATACATGCATACATACAAACACGCCTGCGTGACTACCTGAACTGCATTATATATTTACGGATTTTTGCTTATTTCTTACAGATGTGTTTAATGTCTAAAGTACACAGGTTTGAAACAATTCCTGGAAAACAGTGACCAGTGGATAACTGGGAGGATTCGCTCGTCTCGGTGAACTCATAATAGTACTCGGTTCCGACTTGTGCGTTACAGCAAAAATGAAGTCAGCTGTCGCGAGACATTGACATGAGTTTCCAGTATAACATATGGCGCGATAACTGCACGTCTTTTACAAGTTTTCCAATGGTTAAATCCACGAATCGCGATGATGCCACGTGTAATCGATTTACCGTAGTTCGTGAATCTACCAATTAAACACACACTGTGTTGCGCTATACGGAACACACACACGGACACATGCATTTCTGAATCATGTAGTATTATTTAGTAAAAGAGGGCGCTCAACAAAGACAATTTTGGACAAGTTCGTGTTCGAGTAACTTGTATTTTCGAACCCCTCAATATTTCATTATTTTGCAAATGGAAAATGCAATTGCTCTTCGCATAGACGATGTTCTTTTATATAACCGTCCGCGTGGCTGTGTGCAAGGTCGTATTCCATTTTGTATATTTTAGTAGTACAATAAAATAACGATTTTTACTCTGTCATGCAATTTCTATTTTAATTTATTATTTCAAATTTGCGACGGAATATTTTATGGAGGCCGTGATGATATTAATGCACTGGTGTCGTTTAGAATGCAAGAAAATAGGAAGCGATGAACAATATTTTTGAATGATTATTGAGTTAAATGCATTTAGTTGCACCAACATCTCACTGAATTGAAGAGAAATTCAGTAAAATAGTAATAAATGTTACGATAACTCAAAGAACAAAGTCTCCGGTGTATACAATATATGTGAAATCGGCGAACGAACAATTAGCACACGACGTCCATAATATATATGAACGTTCGACTAAATTGTAAATTGCCAAACTTTATGGGTCGAAAACCTGTTTATTTTGATCCAGCGAAATACAATTCGGATATTCTCTTGGTGGCGCTATGTCGTACGTTTGCAGCCTTCCGAAAATTGCTCCGGCGTAACTTACAAGGCCGTTGTAAACGAAAAATAAAAAGCCGATATGTAATGTTTATTCAACGTACAACTTGGAGCCGTTGAGTGGGTTACACATCCCTACATCGAGAGTAAACTTCATATACTCACCCATTATGTTAGTTCGTAACTAGTTGGTTGTTAACAATCGCCGGTTTATTGTTACTATGGAATTATCAATGTAATGATCGAAGTGTACGCCGGTTGAAGTGGACTAGTATGAAAACTAATTAGTAGAACTTAGTGAGCGTGTTGTTATTAAAATTTAATATATAACTGTATCCACAGTGTTATCGTTTTTCAAATATTCTTTTGGATCATTTGAAGTGGGGAATTACCATGCAGAAACTGATTTATATTTATATTGAAATTTATATCATAATTGATATTCGAAAGTGAATTCCATGAAGGCGTGAATGATTTTAACTTAAAATACTTAATAAAAAAAGATTTAAAAAAAACCTGCAAGACTCGCGATCGTGGGTAATATAATATATATTACTAGACACTAAACGTGTAGTCTTTGGATTTGAATGAATATGTGGCTTGTCCAGGGTAAATTTCCATGAAAATAGCCATGCCTTCGTGAAATTCACTGTACTAAAATAGTATTAATTCACCTCAATCGTGTTTGTAAACTAACTGTACCTACACACGTTTTGTTCATTGCAGAGGAATGTGATATTGCACTATGAAACAATTAGTGAATAAACATTTGCTTTATATTCTCAATAATTTTTAACTATTTTAACCACAGCAAAACACCCGCAACACCTTTAATCCGTATTATATGAACTTTGCTCTTAATAGTAATGCCAGGTCAAATATATTGTCTTTTACCTCCATGGTTGAACAAACACCACTAGTAATCGGGTACTCTGGTACTAACCAGGGTTATTGAGGTCAATTTGAAGTCACATGCTTAGTGCTGATGATGTCGCAATTATACAACATTGTGAATACATACTCACTTGGTGTGCTTGAACAACAATTGTTGACAAATCCCAACCAGTAGTTATGGGGTAGCTAGCCCAGAAACTCGGCTACTTTTTGTTGTTGACGTCGATACCTGCAAATAATCCGTGTAGACTGGGGAATGATAAAGACGACAATCAGATCTCTGGGACAAACATGCGATGAACGAAGTGCACGCGATGGGAACAGAGGATGACGTAATAGATAGAAATTATCAAACACGCAATACACAGCACGATTCTATACTTTAGTTTTAAATGCCATTTAGAAACTGACGTGGGTGGTTTTAATGACAAATTCTCATGGCGGCTGTATCCTCCTTTTGTGCATTGGTTTCTTCATCGTGATGTCGGGGATTCCCCCATACAATACTAGTATTAACTTACTTTGTTGATCATTGAACATCGCTAACAACTATTAATGTAACATGAAATGAATGCAAACAAATGCCAGAGTCTAGCCTGATTGGTAATTCTTGTCAATAAACGTTCCAGTTACATGTACCATGGAGGTAATAAGAATGGAGATAGGACCGTCTTTGACCTATTGTTTCAACGTGCATCGCCGCTATTTGCACTGTAAATAGCAGTCCCAGCTTAGCGTATTAAGATTACGTGGTTTTAACTCTCTTGAATAATTAATTAGGTGGTTTCGGCCGTATTCGTGCGAGATCTTATTACCTCCATGCCTGTACTTAGTTTCACCGATTATAGAAACAAACAAACGATATGACGAGTGAGGGGCAAATGTATCTCACGTGTCATTAAAAGTTTTCAAAAATAGTTTGAAAGTGAACATGACTGACGATTATGCTTATTTGCTTCTAACGCGACTTCTCGTCATTTTTAGAAAGGTCTTGCGTTGAATTGTTTTATTTTATAAACTGTCGTCGAAATAGTATTCAACTATTTTGTTGATGGCTGTATACCGCACACAAATATCTTACTCAACGCATTCTGATTGTCAAAAAGAGTGATTTTGTGTGCGACAATCGTGCCAGGTACAACACACTAAAGTGCGTGTTGCACATTGTATTAAAGGAGAACTTGGCAGAACGCCAATAAGAATAAAGGCATCAACATTGGCAACTAAATATTGGTTCAGGCTAAATACCCTACCTGATAACCAATGTAATGATCGAAGTGTACTCCGGATGAAGTGGACTAGTATGAAAACTAATTAGTAGAACTTAGTTAGCGTGTTGTTATTAAAATGTAATATATATCTGTATCCACAGTGTTATCATTTTTCAAATATTCTTTTGGATCATTTGAAGTGGGGAATTACCATGCAGAAACTGATTTATATTTATATTGAAATTTATATCATAATTGATATTCGAAAGTGAATTCCATGAAGGCGTGAATGATTTTAACTTAAAATACTTAATAAAAAACTATAAAAAAAAAAAAAAAAAAAAAAAAAAAAACTGCAAGACTCGCGATCGTGGGTAATATATATTACCAGACACTAAACGTATAGTCTTTGGATTTGAATGAATACGTGGCTTGTCCAGGGTAAATTTCCATGAAAATAGGCATGCCTTCGTGAAATTCACTGTACTAAAATAGTATTAATTCACCTCAATCGTGTTTGTAATCTAACTGTACCAACACACGTTTTGTTCATTACAAAGGAATGTGATATTGCACTATGAAACAATTAGTGAATAAACATTTGCTTTATACTTGCTCAAGTCTATTTCATGCTGAATTAATCCAACCAAGTAAAGCTTGAACACGTGACACGAATCTCAAACATGTACAAACTAAATCAAATTGTACATAATATTGCAACTTTGATTAGAGAACTGATAACGTATTGTATATTTAGCGTTGGCCGATCGGGAGACGACGAATCAACTCAACAATCAACAAGTTAATTAAGTATGCAAATGAGATATTTGAACATTTTGAAATTCAACACTGATTCATCTGTGACAAATTATCAAGTTTGACATATTATACAATGTTATAAATAAAATAGCTGAATAGTCCAGAATCACGACGTATCAGCTATCATATTGTTAAAAACAATTAAACAACACTGTTATAATTGTACAGCCCAACAAATGTCGGTCAAAAATAAGTTTTAAATATCACCATGCGGTACCTTAATCTCAGCCAGCAATAAAATTCATCCATGATATTAGTGAGAGCGTCTTCAGATATGACCGTTAAAGCGCTGTGGTCGACGCGCGGCGCGTGTTCGAATTTCATGTAAATAAACAATGTATTTTACACGCGTTGTATACGTATATTGAACGGGACGTGTCGCGACGACTGCCGCCCTTTAAACATTTTCCAAAATGTCTAATAGTATTATGCAAATTGGATGAAGAGTTCAAACAAAGTTCAAAGAGTGGCTATGGAATATAGACACAACTTTTATTTTAAATGAATAAAAATTAATGTGGACATATTAAATCTGATTTGTATCTAATCGATACAAATACTATTGGTGGTCTCAATAGATTCGTTGGTGTAACAGCAAGAACAGGAGAGAGATACACACATACACACAGGATCAACTCAAAACAAATTAAAATCAGTGATGAATGATTGGGTAAATTTTATATAATTAATGTTCTATCTGTCGGGTAGCTGTTAATACGCTTATGCTTTAGAATTACGTATACAACAATTTCACAGACAACAGTGCTGAAGAATATTTCTCAATGAAAATGCTGACCTATTTCCACTGACCTTTCAGTCATGTGACCAAACGAGCAATGACTAAATCTTACAAGCTGTTGTCTTTGTAGATTTTTTTTAAAAATTATGAGCATCAATTATTATAATGAATATTTCGTTTTCCCATCAACGTGACACCACTTTACGGTAATTGCACTTTGAAAATATGCACAAAACAACATAGCGACGCAAGTCTCTGAACGAGGCCTGCGCATGCGTGGATCGTGGTAACTACAGTAGCCATAATGAGTCAGCGTCCTGTGATACTGTAATTTTTGCGAGATTTTTTTACAAACGTTCAAAACTCATAGCCGCTCGAACCCCAAAATGTTGTCACGTATTCAGCTGTATTCAAATGTAATATATTGTTGGTCTGAATTGTCAAGGTACGTGGGTCTCTGTATTCTCGTTTGAAGCGCTGACGCTGTACTGGTTGTGAACTTACTTCCGTATTCAATTTTGTCGTTCTTGAAGAATTTATATGTCGCGGTGCGTTTACCCTTGATTAAATGCGTTCATATGGTATACTAGTATTCGTCTGTATTAGTTCGTTTAAGCGTGTATCATGTTACAATAAACAAATGTATAGTTTCCGTAGCTAATAAATGCATCACATGCCCACACAGTAGCCACGGATAATAGTGTCCCATAACAATGATTGTATGGATATATACTGATATAAAAGTATGCTTCTCGGAATTCCCAGTAGGACCTACTATCAAGCCTTTTGAACTCGCCCATTTTTTCAAAATATGCGGAAAGCATAAGAGGGTTAAGTTTTACTCGTCAACTGAGACGTTTTTAACGCTCTTTTGTGATCAATATATGTGCATGTCATTGAAGGAAATCAATTACGGCCACGGTTCGGATTGAGTTCAAAATAATACCTACTTACTTACAATGTAACTGAATGTACTACCAGTAAAGTTGCGTACGTGCACGCGACTCCACCACAGACTTGCATTACTGACCACAACAGTAAGTAACTGTGATTTCGACGACGTTAGGCGAGCATAGTTTCATGATTTCAGTTCAAGGAGAAATTTATACCGGCGTACTTGGTTGCGAGTCGGAAGTAAGACCAGTCCTCGCCTCGTGCGCATCCCAGTGTGCAGGTAGTTTGAAAACAGGTGCTTAGGGGATCTGAAGACCTACTCTAAAACACACAAATAAACTACTCGTGTTATCTCGTTCCTAAATACTTTGAATTATAACAATATTTTGTAAGTTTCAAAGGTGAACATGGGTGTTACTGTTTTTTTTTTTGAATAGTTAGTTCGTTTTTGTTTCTTGATGGCTTTAATTTTTTAAATATGGGTTTTATAAATAGGTTTAAAATTGAATGTCTCGCCATTGGACTTGACTGGGTTGTTCCATTGAAGATATAATAAGAATTCGATTCGATGAATTTAAAGCGACAATGTTTTTAAGTTTTACGACACAGTCATTTTGACTGTGTAGTGTATAACTCCATACACGGTTTTATATTCAAACATGCATTGACAAAAAGTGGACTTCTTATTTAGACACATACAACTGTATGGTAAATCAAATACCTCAAGAAATAGCAGTTTTAGTTTTTTTCTTTTGGGCACAGACCATACAAACAATAACGAAAGTCGATACAATATGTTCAATTCCTTGTATTCTGCTGACAGAAATCAGATACCGGCATTTAACATATGTGATGTTTAAACACACGTGTTCGATGTGAACAATATTCAATTATCCATGTGTTTATAAAAGTAAACAGATGATGAGTATCGAATCATCTTTGCCCTTTCGCCCCCTATATACACATGTACTTTATAACACTTGACACTAACACGAGTTGTCAAGTGATTAAGCACGGTACATATACAGTTGTAGTCTGGGTGGCAGTGCATTTCATGTCTGATACTTTTAAGAGGACCTCTGAACAATTTCGAGTAATTCTAGGGAATAAATCATTCCAACTGATTATACAAATATCAGCTCTGATCTTGAATGGGTTGGTTATACTTGGTATAATCGACAGTTAGTGAAGTACATGCATGATGTTGTTCAAATATAACTAAACATTTTGTATCAACAACTGATCTCATGACATAGTATTTGCTTCAAATTAATTGTATTCCATTGGCCCAAGGAAAGTAAACAATTAAAACAATTAGACAGCCATGCGATGTGGTAAATCTACTACCTTTTTCAGATCATTATTATTAAATATGACTTGGTATTAATCAAACTAGATTTATTAATACAACTATTAATTAAACTCAGATATTAATACAACAATTAATTAAACTACAACAATGTTTGATTGTTTATATTTTGAAAAAGCTTAATCTTTCATGAAATAAGAAGCAGAATTAAACCAAGTGAATGAAAAATCGCCTCATCTCGCCTCATCAGTGTGTGAAGTTCCATCCCATATTATCATATATGATGTTATTAACACAATTAAAAAAGGTTGAATGTTTCATACCTGAAATTTGTAAGTTATGTACGTGCACGTTTCAAAAAAGATTGTAGTGTCTTATTTTCTTTGTGATTTATTTTCCGACGGAGCAATAATTTGTATCGTTTCTTTGTGCACCAAAATAAAGAGAATACCGAAAGTTGAAATTTTTGAAGCAACGATGGGTTGAAACATTATACTTTTTGGCCAATTACTCTTAATTATTTTACTTGAATTGTTGACTCTGCCAGTAAAGTGTGTCCCAGGTTTGGAATGTTTCCGGGAATAGCACCTGATTTAATGTGGAAATCGATAACATTGACAATGACGTTTTAGTCATTATTTCGTCAGAATTTCTCAGAAATATACTACGTCTAAATGTTGGCATTTTTTGGAAGTAGTCTACACTCGTTTCAATAGGGAGCTACAATTCACGTGTGAGACCTAAAACGGAGTTTGCGTGCGAATTTCTTGACAAAGGTGATTGAAAGATCAAAAATTGTTTTTGACTGGCGCCCTCATACGGCACTAAACAGGCATGTCCAGATAGAGATTGAGCTACGAAACAAGCACACAGTCTCTCAATCTCAAGAGTCCCTGAACTAGGTTGAATTGTGTAATTTGCGCTTTTTGTTTGTTTTAATTCACGGGTCGAAATTCAGAATGGGATGACTCATCAGTATACTGATAAACAACCTGATGATTCAACTTTGTGGTGTTTTCGGAAAACCCAAAATATCGAAACTGTGCCTGTTCATGGAATCAAACTGAAACAAAGAACAGACGCCACGAGTAATCTCTATCTTTTAAATTTGAGAAATTGACAACTGAACGGCAGTGCGTGTAGAAAACCGATATCGTAAATCACAGTTGCAAAGTAGAGAAACTTCATCGCACACCGAGTGGTCCATATTGAGGTGACAAGGTAAATAACGCGTAGTAACGTTATAGCAGTATAATATCATATTCGGGTAGAGATTGAGCTATGAAACTTGCAGCAGTCTCTCAATCTCAAGAGTCCCTGAACTAGGTTGAATTGTGTAATTGGCGCTTTTTGTTTGTTTTAATTCACGGGTCGAAATTCAGAATGTGATGACTCATCATGATACTGATAAACAACCTGATGATTCAGCTTTGTGGTGTTTTCGGAAAACCCAAAATATCGAAACTGTGCCTTCCATGGATTCAAACTGAAACAAAGAACAGACGCCACGAGTAACCTCTATCTTTTAAATTTGAGAAATTGACAACTGAACGGTAGTGCGTGTAGACAACCGATATCGTAAATCACAGAGGCAAAGTAGAGAAACTTCATCGCACACCGAGTGGTCCATATTGAGGTGACTAAAGGTAAATAACGCATAGTAACGTTATAGCAGTATAATAATACCATATACTTACATTAATAACTGTGTGTACTTGTGATAATCCCATGCAATCATCATGGTAGCTCTCAAAAAGCGAACAAGGGAATTTACATTTTGCTGTTTATCGGCACTGCTTATTTATTTCGCCGTTCAGCCGGCGAGTCGTAAGAATTGGAGTGTCGTGTCTAATTTAAACTCAAGGTAATAAAGCCGACAGTTATAAATACTGGTGCATTCTAAAATAATCTCGATGAAGTTCAGTTTAAAAACTTTAGCGCAAAAGAAGTCCCAAGAGACCCGGCACTCCTCACGCATTCGAATAGTATAAACCACTGCGCATGGAAATTTCCATAGCTTTACCAATCACGCATCGAGCTCATATTTTTCTGCTGTAGTGCCGGCAAGTTGGTCACCAGATCTGGACATTTGGCTTTGGTTCTCACGAGCACCGACCGAACTTTTCATCAGTAAAACTTTCAATATCAGTAAAATATGTAAATTATTGTTCAGTCAACATTTTCACTTGGTGCACATTATTTACCATTTTACATAAAAATATGGTAATCTGGGACGCAAGATTTGCTTGTAGTTGTACGTAATCACAATGCTACAAGATGGTTTCAGTCATACAAGTTTAGAAATGATGTATATTTTAGTGTAAAATTATTGTTTTTATTCATCTGCGTCCGCATAACATGGAGAACCACACCCCAGCGATTGTTTTGCAAACAAATATTTTATGGATATACATGCTGCGGTACCATGCAACTATTAATGATTATCAGCATTACCTGAGCAAAAAAACTGAACTTTTAAAAAAATTTGAGAAAAAATTTTTCAGTGTCAGAATTGAAAAGTGATCCCAAACATGTCCAGCTTTGTTATAACATTTTTTTAGTTATTGAACCTGGCGACTACAATCATGCTTCCAAATGTGTTTTTCTATATTTCTAATACCTTGTCAGTTTTAAGGAGAATAACTGTCATACCAGGAAGACACATTTTCATATGCCCAAAATCTTACGTTCAATTTTTTTTTTCATCTCGAATTTGAGAGTATACGCAATCATGTGGTGATTTGAATGACCGTGGTCTCCGCGGCAAGTACTACACAGCAGCGCAGACCCAGAACAACAATACTGTAAAGGGAGTTATTTGTCATATTTTCAACGCAATATTGACAACAATGTTTCAGATATCGTGTAGTCATCTGTCAGCTATGCTGCATTTTTCGTATTCAAGGTTTTTTGTTACCGATGATTAGCGTGGATGCGATCTTGTCATCTTCTGACGCCACACAAGTGAAACACTTATTGTAGTTTTATGCATCTGTATGGACAATATTGTCACCGTAATCAAGTTTGCCGAACCTGACCATGATTGGACTAACAAAATATCGCATTTCGATGTCAAATTTTGCTTATCTGGACTCGACAGCCAACACGGTGCGCTACAGTACAATACAGATACATCATGATTGCAATGTATTCCATTCCAAGTGACGAGCGCTTTTTATTTAGCTTCGCGTACTAGAATATGATAAATCACAGTATAAATGACTGTTTTAGCAGTTTGAATATCTGTACAGAATGAAATAATGCCTAGGTATATGTAGTTATTAGAGATAAACATTGTAAAATGATAAGCGACGGGGAATTCTCTATTACTTATTCATTAATCGTGATACATTATCGGGTCGAGTGCAGCAGGTCAAGCACTGTCCATTTACCTCTAGTTGTTTATCCAGTATGAAGTGTAATTGCAGAGCGTAGTCTGGCCACTGGGCCTGCCTACCCCCAACTTATCGCTTGGAATTGCAATATTGTTTGCTCGAAGTGATAGTTATATGATAAGTATAGGAATTAACAGGTATGTGATCATATTAACATAAATACGCGAAAATGTGACTTATAATGGACGTGACGAATGTTCACCAGCGAGACCCCAATTTCCAGTGACCTGGTTCGCTGCGTTTATCATTGTGTGCCTTATTGTAACTGAAAAGCTCTTATACCATAGCTGCATTCAATATGTGTCATATTTCGGCAGCAGTTTAGGGTATCTGATATAATGTGTGTGTATTCATTTGTTGCACAGAAATCATACTAATTAATAATATTTTTAATTGATACAATTGTGCATAAAAGTGCACAAAATGTAAATGCAATTACTGCGCATAAGATGTGAACAATACAAATTTAAGAAAAATATTTCAATAGAGATTTTTTGTCATTTTTAATATAATATTTACTGCAACATGTACATAAGACAGTTCACGATCTATACTAATATGCCTACCAGTTACCGTACGCATCCTGTAAGGCAAACATTCGATGTTTAGTCATGCAATTCATGTAACGCAGATACCGTCACAGTCGCCGACGTCGTCACTGAATATATTGGTGAGGGGTCGTTTAAAACTCCACTATGTGCCAAATGTAATTATTCAATTCTTGTAGTGGCATAGCTGGTACGTGCTTATTAGAGTGATACTGGTGTTGTTGAAGACAGCATTCTGAGGTCAAGGTTTTAGTTGGTGGTTCCTATACACCTACATCCGTTCTTATTGGACTATATTGCTACCTAACAGCTATGATATTAATGTGTAAATTATTATTTAGCACAGTTCTGGTCAGTAAATTATTATCCTTGTAAATACAGTGTAATACGTACGCAATCGCACCTTTTAAACGATAACGTTTAATTACTTAATGAATCGGGGAGGTTAATAGTTTCTTAGGGTCCCCTCGCTCATAAATCGAATCCTAACTCTAGCCCTCCAGTGCCCCTCTCCAATTTCAATTGTATATGCCCCCCTTCAGTACACGTACAATTATCTGCAAGGGCATGTGCAATTACACATCTTGTGTACAAATACACACGTACAAACTCGAAAATATAAACAACTTATATTACCATGGATCATAATAAAAATTCGATTTATTGTTTTAACCATCGTTCATCGTTCACAAGTTTGTGACAGATTCACGGTACAAACATTGAGTAAATTGGTGATTTGGCATACTACATTAAAAACTGCTCGGTGTTGATTATGCGCCCTCTTTGACATTTTGGTCATTAAACTGACATTTATATGAGCAAACAAACTAAAACATGGCAACGGTTATCATCAGTATATCAGTATACTGATAAACAACCTGATGATTCAGCTTTGTGGTGTTTTCGGAAAACCCAAAATATCGAAACTGTGCCTGTTCATGGAATCAAACTGTAACAAAGAACAGACGCCACGAGTAACCTCATCGGTTAAGCTTGCAATAAAATACAATCAACGACATCCGTCTATTTGAAGTCACGAAATTAGGCCGTTTTGAACAAAGCCTGAGTGTGGTGCGATATCTGCGGTGATTTACTAACATGGTGATAATTTTCGTTGAGGTAAATATATGATCACAAATAATTGTTGATAGTGTCAGAGGGAAAAAAATCTCCGAGATATAATCGATCAAAAGGAACTCTACGCAACCCGACTCCGAGCGCACCCGTAAATGTAATTATGGCATCATACAGGGTAGTGATATGACATCTACGAGCAGAATACACCGATTGTTAACACGTCATATGCTTGTAAGTTAATATAGTTTATATCAATTTGCTCATATAACATTGTTACATTACATTACATCATCTCAGATGACATCAATGCCGTTTGATGTGCACACCAGGTTCCTTACACACACCATTCAATTCAGTACCACGTTTGAGTAGAACCACTCACTCTTTACAAAATACTAGACATCACGACTTGAATGTATAATTTGGGGTTCATGAATCATTCTTTCAATGTTTTGTAATGTAATGTACTTTGGTTGTAGATTTATTGTTTTGTGGTGTTCATGAACTTGTCTAAGCGATTTTTGTTCACATGGCTGCGGTCGTCCGTACCGAGTGTACGATTCTACACGTAATGTTTAAATATTGGAGGTGATATACATATAATTCGTGATTTGTGTACGTGCACCTTTCAAAAAAATACTGTTCTGCCCTATTTTTGTGATTTATTTTCCGGTGTAGCAATAATTTGTATCGCTTTTCGCTGTGTACCAAAATGAATACATCACCCACCCATGGGATGACTCATCGGTATACTGATAAACAACAAGATGATTCATCTTTGTAGAGTTTTCGGAAAACCAAAAATATCGAAACTGTGCCGGGTTTATGGAATCGAACTGAAAACGCTACATATTATGAAACAAAGAACTTTATTTATTTAAGTTCGAAAAATTGCCAACTGAACGGCAGTGCGTGTAAGGCAGCCAGTAGCGCAAATCAAAGTTGCAAAGTAAACAGACTTAAACACTACAGTATCGCACACAGAGTGGTCCACATTGAGGTGACAAAGTAAATACGCGCACTTGTGTTATAGCAGTATAATACCATCATATACATACACTAGTAACTGCGTGCACTTGTCATAATCCCATGCAATCATTATGGTATCTCTTAAATAGCGAACAACACACTCCGGTAAGAAGGGAAATCACCGTTTGCTGGTACGAGTCGTAATATTTGGAGTGTCGTGTATAATTTATACTCAAGATAATAAAGCCGACAGTTAAAAATATGGCTGCACTCTCAAATAATCTTGATGAAGTTCAGTTTAAATACGCGAGTGTGACCCGGCACCCCTCATGTATTCTTATGGTATATCCCACCAAGTCTTGAAATTGCCATAGCTTTACGAATCATATTTCGAGCTCACATTATTTTTTCTGTTGTAAAGCCGGCAAATTGGTCAACAAATCTGGCTACGGTTCTCACAAGTACCGACTAAACTTTTCATCAGTAAAACTTTCAACATCAGTAAAATATGGAAATCATTGTTCAGTATTGTAACAAGCAGTGTAGACTTTTTCTATTGGTAGAAACATCCATGAAAAAGCATTCATGGCATTTTTGAAATTTATAAGTATGAAATGTATATTTTGCCAAACCTGAAATATTATTAAAAAAAAACATCATCCTAGAGCTTCCCAACGACAAATTTATTAATACGCAATTTTTAAAGAATCGTAATTATGGGTAAATAAAAGGCATACCACGCTATATCTAAATTAAGTAATAAGTGATTGTGAGTTTCCCCGGAATCGTCGCTATAACCTAGCACTAGAGCTCCCGCGATCGATGTGTGATATGATGTTTAGGAAGTAATTTCAGGGTATTTCGTAAACTACATTTATACAACATCGAATGCTTATAGTTGCAATTAAAAACCTATTTTGCGTGCCTAACGTTTAGCCGAGTCTGTTCATATTACGTCACAATCCTGCGCAAGATGAAGAACTATGAGGAATCTCCACAATCTCCACAATGACCGTTATATGAATGAAGTAGGTAATACTCACGCATCGCTGTGATTATCTCATCTGTCACATTGTTCCTTGTTTTCCAGAGACTGTCAACAGCACCGAGTTGTGAATATGATTGGTTTTAGCGCCTTTTTGATCATCAGTTTAGTAGTACATGCATCATGCTCCAAACTTGACCTGTCCAAAAAACGTGCATGGTCATTATAGCATTCAAAACATACCACCAGAAAAAACATAACCGGTCAAATGAAACATGCTTGTAGTGGGACATCGCAGTAACCATATAAAATTACATCACGTGAAGTCCCACAATCACGCGATCTTTGTGCAAAAGTGGCGCCACATGGCTATTTATAAATGTTGTTTTTCTGTTGTTTGAATTCTGTGAAATGTACCTATTATTAATTAGTAAACTGCGAAATAAATGTTGAGTACAGCAAGCACACGGATTGTACTGAACTAGTGACTCGGTGTGGCTCAGAAATATGTGTTGATGATGGCCTAGAGTGGCCCCGGAATTGACAAACACAGATATCAACATCGCCAATTGGGTATTATCTGTTTTACTCATTCGGTGAGAGTGTTAAAAACAAGTCCAAAGGTCTCATGAATGAGGTATTTCTAGAGGTCGGGGTTTGTCTCTTCTGCAGTTGAATAATTTTTGCTTTGATTTTCTTATGGGTTTTTTTCCCCAATGCGACTTAATTTCACTTGTTTTTTTTTAATTCTTGGTAATTAGTGTCATTAGCGATGGAGTAGTAAAAACCGCAATTAACCTCAGTCCAGCAAATCGGGATAGATCTTCCTGACGCAATGGGAAAATTTCGCTATTTTCGCTGACAAGTAAAAGCTGCTAAATTAAACCTACGTGAACATTTAAAGTAACAACAGATTGTTTCCTTGACAGATTCTTGAAATTAAAACATCAAAATAGTGCAACTAAAAAGTCTGTAAAACATACCTAGACAGATAAATAAAAACATTGTAATTTAATGTTTGTCCGGACTTTGAGCCCTTGAAAGTAAGTGATCCAGCCTTTACATACGGTAACGATTGAAATTTGTTTAATTGCTATCAAATTATCGCTCAAAAAAAAATATTTCATTTGTGAGACGTGCTTTTGATACAAATCGAAGATCGCAATCGACCCGACACAAAACTATCGCCATTTTGTCTTCCTTCCAAAAAAACTCGCATATTTACTATTTGTTTAATGAATGCATTTTTCTTTAAAAATATTAGACAAGAATAAACACTAAGTAAAATAGGAATCAACTGCTTCGTTTTATTTGAGTAAGATGGAAACCATGCGAAAACAAATGTGAAACATTACTGTCTGCTCAAGGAGAAGACACTGGGAGTCGTGTGCAAAGAGATTGTTTACAAATTAGATCACATTGGAAGTGCTTTCAGTCACGTTGTGTAGCTCCAATGCATAAAATAGAAAATTTATATTCTAAATAAAACCGACAAACTTCCTTGCTGTTGCTGTCGGGTGTCTGCCTTATACATGGATTAAGTGTAGATTCGGGGATGCAGCTTTCCTTTTCTCTGCTCGTGGCGTTGCAATAGCGGTGAAGGTCAGTACTGGGTTGAACCGACAGCCATGGCCACTATATTTTGAATGATCATGAATAATTTTTGAACCCAATAGTAGTGATCACTATATACATTTCTTGCTAAGTCTGGAACGATACTAAAAAAAATCGTTGATTCCTTCTATATTCATGCTTGAAATTGTCATCTAAGCGTTAGGCCGTCGCTGATTGGATGCTGTGCTGGAATGCCAATTTTTAGTTTCAAATACCCCGGCTTAGTGTTCTAGGTTCTTCGCGTATGTTTGTAATTATATTATAAACCTCGTCTGAAATTTACCGACCAACAGCAGATGCTGTAGCAAAAAAAAAAAACGTTCAAACTTTGACACGCGTGTCAGGTAAATTGAATTACACACAGCTGGGCGCCAATTAACAGACAATTGATTCGCATTCGTCACACCCACTGCATACCTACTTTGTGCTTTGTGGAGGCAGTCAAAAGGTGTTTACTGAGTGGTGTGTTTGCATTGTTGTGCTCCGATAGAATGTTTATTAAGCCGCAATAACCTATTGAGTTGTAAATAATTACCCAATTATATGCGCACCTATTAACTTAACCCATGGAAGTACCTTCCATGTTTAACCTATGCCATATATCTAGTATGAATTGAAAACACCAAAAACGAACGAAGTGTACTCCATATACATCTTCAAAATAGATTTCACCAAACTATTTCTTTTAATCATCCGACAAATGTGGTATCTTTTAAAAAAAATCCACCCTTGGATACAGGCGTTACTGTGATTACTGGGTCCGTCGCGGTGGGTGTAGTTGTCTTTTATAGCACATCGACCCGGTGCCCATGCGTTCAGAAATTCATTCGTTGTAGTATGTAGAAAACAGACTAAAGAGAGCTTGCAAATTTAGTCATCGTTTATATAATTAACTAAAAGGTGGTAGTAGTAATAATTCAGTTTACTGCAAATCTTATTATCATTCTAGGGGATTGTGGCGATATTTACAACATATTTTCTCCTGTTTTGTAGTTTTGAACTAAATGTATGATGATTTCAACGAATAATAATTTTGCCAATGAAAGACTCGTAACGTGTACCTCATCAATAAACAAATATTTTGCAGTTTTTGGCACACCCCGCTCACAGTTTCTACTGTCCAATCCATAGTATGACAATGCACAATTACCAGACAGCATTTCCCATACTTCGATTATTCTCCGTCGCCTGTCCTTTCTAACGTACAAGACGCCCAATGGCCTCTGCTGCTCCCGTATCGTAATCGACCCATTACCTCACCTCAGCTACACAGTGTCATAAAAAATGGTTTCGTGTTGCCAAAGATTACACGACAACAAACTGTTGATAATTGAGTGTACGTGTACGCAATTGTCTGTTATGGGCGATAAATGTGTTCCAAACATACCTGTATGCTGATATAGTTGCGCATTTTTGGGTTGGGTAAGATGAAGGCGGGCAGTCGTGCGGGCTAGTCGCAGAGACTCATTCGACGATATGTTCTTTTATACCAGTGCGTGTTCTGCACGCCATCGCGTTCAATGGCGTTACTGTAGTTATCATCACGCGATATCACAGACTCGTAGTGAATTGGCCGTGGTATGGCTTACATATGTGCACTCTGTCGTTTGATGCAACTGGACAACACGCAAACAAATTTATATTTTGCCGAATACACCAGCAATAACGGATTTACGTAATGATACATGCCCGGTAGCGGCAATTTGTCAAGGACAGCGAATAACGCAGTGACAACAAATAGCGGAAGGGGCTACCAGAGGCCTACGAAGTCACCCAACCCCGCAAGCAATTATCGATAGAACAACACATCATTGCTTATTTCGCGACTTCATAGCTGTGTGCATTTGTTATGCAATTGACAATTCCCTGACAATACCGTCTAAGTCACCTTCGACAATACCTTCAGTTATGCTGTTTACCTTCAGCATGTATTCTTTTAAATAATAATAACTTTATTACACTACTAAAAAACCTTCAGAGGGTTTTTGTATGGTAAGGAACATAAATACATACAATACATAAGAGATAAAAATAAAATGTTAGTAAAATAAAATAAAAGAAATAAATTAATTACTTTCTGTGGTTTTAAAAATTGTGCTCTTTAAGTATTTTGCTAAAGCTATATTATTCTCCATAATCTTTTTAAATATGGAATTCACATCCATTGTGTAAATATTTATTGAACACTCATCAAACAGTTTTTTTCTTTGTTTTATATAGCCAGTACAAAATAGCAGGAAATGTTTTTCATCTCCTAATGCTTTAGTGTTACATTTATTACAGTGTCTATTTTCTAATTCTATTTTGGGCTTTGTTCTTCTACCTAATTCTATTTCTAAGTTGTGGTCACTCAGACGGAATTTTGAAAGCATTTTCCTGAGGCTGAAATTTGAAATGTTTTGCAAATAATTTTCCATATTATAGCTTACTTTGAATAGTTTGTATGTTCTCAGTTTTGTTCCCCTATTTTCATCGGTTTCACTGAAATTTAGTTTTTCTCTCCATCTTTGAATATAAAACTCAGATAGTCTGAGTTTTACTTTTTTTAGTATTTGATTCCAATTTTCCATATTGTGATCATTTTTTATTTTAATTAGATCATGTCCCAGTGTAGCATTAATAGTCCTTACCCAGTTTGAATTAATTTTTATCATTTCATCCAGGGCTAATTTTAAAATGTGATTATCTGGCAGACTATATAGTCTATGGCAGTATTTAATTTGAGCCAAATTAATTTTTAATTTTACTGGTAACCTACCAAGTTCTGCTTTCAAACCACTAATTGGCGTCATTTTACTCACTCCTAGGATAAACCTGTAAAAATGACTGCAAACTTGCTCTAAACTGTTACTGTCAGTTGTGATTTCATTGGCCCAGATTTCTGCACCATACATGAGTATAGGTGAAATTAATTGGTCGAAAATTTTCAAACTAAGTGCTGGTGAGATTATTTTGTGGTTTAAGACTGTTTGTCTGATGCTGAAAAGAGCCTTCATTGATTTATTTTTTAACATAGATAAGTTTGTTTTAAATTTCCCATTTGGAGTAAATATTGCCCCTAAATAGCAAAACTCGCTAACAGCTGTTATGTCTTGGTTGTTGATTTTAAAATTCATGTTTTTAATCAGTCTGTTGCTGCAATTAAATACCATGACTTTAGTTTTCTTTACGTTTACTTCTAAATTCCAATTTATACAATAGTCATTTAATTTGTTCAGACAGCTTTGTAGGCCGTCTTCCGTTTCTGAAATAAGTGCAAGGTCATCTGCATATTGGATGCAATTTATAGGTTTCTCGCCCATTAGAACTGGTTTATCAATTTGATCCCCAAATAATTCTGGCAGATCGTTCAGAAAAATGTTAAATAAAGTTGGTGATAAATTGCAGCCTTGCTTAACTCCACAGGTAGACTGAAATCCATCAGTTATACCCTCTGACAATTTAATTTTATATTTAATATCCTTATACATAGATTTTATTATTTCATAAAAGTTCCCCGTGATACCACTGTTTTGTAACTTCAGAAAGAGTGCATCCCTCCAGATGCTGTCGAAAGCCTTTCTAAAGTCAACAAAACATGTGTATAACCGTCTTCCAGAACTGCTGCTTTTATTTTTATTATAAATTGTTTTTTCAACTGCTGTTTTTAACAGGAAAATTGCGTCTGTCGTTCTCCTGTCTTTCCTAAAGCCAAACTGCATGTCGGTAAATAAATTATTTTCTTCCAAGTATGTGGTCAATCTTTGATTCATTATGCCAGTAAATAGTTTTGAGAGACAACTTGTTAATGCAATAGCTCTATAATTACCAAGATTTAATTTGTCGCCTGATTTGTGTAGTGGAACAAGAATCGTAGATTTCCAGGTTGCAGGAAATTTTCCACTATCTAGAATACAGTTGAAAAGTTTCTGTAAACATCTTATCATTAACTTATTTTTGGTTTTCAACATTTCATTGGCAATGCTGTCATCAGCAGCTGATTTATTGTTTTTTAGTTTGCTAACAGCGCTAAGAATTTCTTTGTATGTGATATTTGAGTTTAGATATTGGTTGGGAATTTGTCGCATTTCTTTTTCTATAAGATTATTTTGTAACTCATGATTTTTAATGTTTGTTTTATTATAGAGTTTTGAAAAATGATCAATCCAATTTTTTCCGGATATTGTTGTGTCTTGATTTTTGGTCTTTTGATTACGTAGGCTTTTCAGCACAGAGCAGTACTCATTTTGGTTGGCACTGTCCATATGTTCAAGTTTGGACACCAACATGTTTTTATATTCTCTTTTTTTATATTTTATAAGTTTTGTATAATGCTTTTTAAGAGTATAATATTGGTGTTTGATATACGGGTTGGTTGGTTGTTTTGTTAGCAACTTAGAGGTACTAATTAATTCCCTTTTTAGTGTAGAACACGACTTATCAAACCATTGTTGTTGTTTTGGATGTTTATAGTTTTTATTATTTATTGTTCTTTTATTGGTTACTTTTTTAAGGCAATTATCTGCTGCATTAATTAATATTTTGTTGAATTGATCTGTTGGTTCATTGACATCACTGTCTTTGAAATCATTGGCAAGGTAGTTTTTGAACATTGTTTCAAAATTTGAATTTTGTAACATGATTTTGTACTTTTGCTTTGCCTCAACGTCCCAAATGAATTTTTTAAAGGTCGACGTCCAAATCACAATCTTTCTCTGTGGTGGGAAATTAAACGTATGCCAGTAACTACATTTCTTTGGATTTCGATCGAATATTATGCTCATATACTTGACTTACCCGTGAGCATTTTCCACACACTCCGAGCAATCACATTGGCGTAAAGATGTTTAACCACACCCTCGAACAATTTTCATCACGGTTCTCGTCTGGTCTTCATGGCTAAACGAAATCATTTCGGTTTTTTGTATACTGGTGGATTCTGTACGTAAGTTGACTGTATTCAATAATCCGTTATTGCTGGCATAGTACCCTTGGAAAATATTATTTGGGCGAAGGGTCGACGTCATTGTGCGTTCTACTCCAATACACGTGTTCCGGTTCGGCATGTATGATACTAGTATTATATTTAGGGGCCCAAGCCTGTAGGGCGTGGCCCCTATTCTTATTGTCCGGTTTTTTCTTCTTTCTTTCTTTCTTCCGTAACTTTTTTCGTCGAGCCGTTTGAGAAAACCGCTGAACCGAAAATGCTCTATACTGATAGTCTCTAATATGAACTGGTGCAACATGCTTTCAGAATTTTGATTGGCCAATTAGTTTGGCAGCCATATTAGATTGAAATAAAACCGGAAGTGGCTGTTTGACCACTTTCTAGGCGTCTAGATTTTTTATGGTATATAGTACAACTCATGTGTAATAAATATCAGGAATAAAAACTTTAGCGGTCACGTGACTTTTCCCGCCATTTCGTTTTTCCAAAAAACAGCAAAAAACACTTCTTCTTCAGAACCGCTGTATGGCATCTCTATCATGCTGTATGGCATCTCTATCAATCTCTTTTAGAAACCTAAAAAAGATTTTAGGCAAAATTTACCAAAAGTGTGGGTATTTGTTTCTCAGAAGTGATTCAACCAATCTACTAAATGTTTTTATATTTACCATGCCTGGCCTTAGTTTCATATGAGGAAAATAATATTATTTTGATCAGTCACGTGGTTTGGCCGCCATCTTGAATTTTGTGAAAATAGAAATTATGCAACTACATGTTTTGTATTTGTCTTATTTCTTTCAAATTTTGTATGTGCTTTTGTGTCATCAGATACATCATTTTGCCCCAATAGCACACTGCTAGGGCACGTGGCCGGGCACCCATGGGGTGAGGGCTTCTAACCTCATTAATATGCATAACTGTTATAACTCAAACACTGTTGCAGTTAGGAAGATGAATCCTGTGTTATTATGACAACATTTAATAAGAGATTTGAATAAAATAACATATGACCATATATGGTCAGACGAACTCATTAATATGCATAACTGTTATATCTCAAGCACTATTGCAGGTAGGAAGATGAAACCTGTGTTATTATGATGATGTTAAACAAGAGATTTGATTAAAATAACAGATGACCATATATGGTCATTTGAGCTAATTAATATGCATAACTGTCATATCTCAAACACTATTGCAGTTAGGAAGATGAATCCTGTGTTATTATGACAACATTGAATAATAAATTTGATTAAAATAACAGATAACAATATATGGTCATTAGGGCTCATTAATATGCATAATTATTATATCTCAAACACTGTTGCAGTTAGGAAGATGAATCCTGTGTTATTATGACAACGTTGGACAAGAGATTTGATTAAAATAACAGATGACCATATATGGTCATGTGAACTCATTAATATTCATAACATTTATATCTCAAATAAATATATGGAACCAACTGCATTTCCACCTCATGGTACCAATCATTCAAACTAACCAATTGTGTATCATGTGTATAATTTGACCTCATTATTTATGGAATATATACTTGGGCTCCTGTGACGCTGCTTGCAGCTTTAATTGTCATTTTAATTGTCACTTTAAGTTGGATGTTTCGGTTTCGTGTCAGTAATGATGCATTTGAATTGATAGTTTGTGGTAGCCCATCACCTGCATGTCACAAAATATCCAATTCAAAAACACCCTCTGGCTGTCCTTTTTGGGCCCCCTTCAGTTTTTTCTAATATTTCACCAATACAATATTTGAGTTTGACCCGTCGCCGTAATTTGGCATTGTTCCAAAAACAATCAGAGGTCATTTTCTGACACAAGAAGTCGCATAGTGACAGTTGCCTGTTTGAATCACGACAGTTCAGTGTAATAAATCATGTGTATTATTCGTTATACTGGTGCATACAGGTAGATTCAATTTTAATTTTTGACATTGACTGACAATCTCAAAGTACAAAGTGACACAACTTGTATATGTGTTGTTGACTTTACACAATAGGGAGTAATCTTCAACCCACTCTAAAACAAGCCATGCATGGCACAGTCCCCGTTAGTTATCAAATTTAAGATATATAGTTTATATAGTTATATGTTTATAGTAATATGGAATATAACCATGTCAGGAATACGATTTTTTAACATTAAAATGATTGACATTTGTATCTGATCGTCAAATAAGTACTGGGACAGCATTCAAAGTCAGCCATTTTGAATACATGTATGTATATATATATATATATATATATATATATATATATATATATATATATATATATATATATATATATATATATAACATGATGTATAACGAATACATAAAATTTGAATATAATCAGTCAAAGCATTCAAAAGATGGCTTTAGAAGCCCAATCATTAAAACAAAATGGCTGCCAGTCAGCCATTTTGAATCCAATCTGAAAAATAAAATGACGTGCATCAGGAACCTGAAATGTCTAATGTATGTTATAAGTTTGAACAAAATCCATCCATAAATGCAAGAAATGCTTGATATTTGAGGATTTTTTAGCACAAAAATAGCCACCATTTGGCCACTTTGAAAAGGATCGTCAAACCAATATATCCGTATATCTATAACATGATGAATAATGAATATTAAATATTTCAACATAATCAGTGAAAACAAGTCAGACATATGGGTCTGGAAATCCATTCATTAAAACAAAATGGCTGACAGACAGCCATTTTGAATCCAATCTGAAAAATAAAATGACGTGCATCAGGAACCTGTAATGTCTAATGTATGTACCAAGTTTGAACGAAATCCATCCATAAATGCCAGAAACGCTTGATATTTGATGATTTTTTAGCACAAAATTGACCACCATTCGGCCATTTTGAATAGGATCGTGAAACCAATGCATCTGTCTCACTATGACATGATGTATAATGAATATTTAAAATTTGAACATAAAGTAAAAGCAAGTCAGACATATGGCACAAGAACCACATTCATTAAAACAAAATGGCCGCCAGTCGGCCATTTTGAATCTAATCTGAAAATTATTTGCATATTTGGTCCCATAATGTCCAACGTATATACAAGGTTTGAACAAAATCCATCTGTAAACAGCCGGGAAATGCTTGATTTTGATGATTTTTTAGCACAAAAATGGCCACCATTCAGCCATTTGAATCTAATCTGAAAAACAAAATTATTTGCATCAAGGTGCTATAATATCTAATGTATATACCAAGTTTGAACAAAATCCATCTGTAAACAGCCGAAAAATGTTTGATTTTTTAGCACAAAAATGGCCACCATTCGGTCATTTTTAATAGAATCGTCAAACCAATAATATCTGTATATCTATGACATGATCTATAATGAATAATTGCAATTTTAACATAATCAGTCAAAGCAAGTCAGAGATATGGCACTAGAACCACATTCATTAAAGCAAAATGATGTGCATCAAGGTCCTATAATGTCTAACGTATATACCAATTTTTTGAACAAAATCCATCTGTAAACAGCCGAAAAATGCTTGATTTTTATGATGTTTAGCACAAAAATGGCCGCCATTCGGCCATTTTGAATCAGATTGTGAAACAAATTGACGTGCATATGTATAATATCATGTATGATGTACGTGTGAAGTTTGATTGTCATTGGTCCAGGCATTTCTAAGATACAGGTCCGGACGCACGCACGCACGGATGGACGGACGGACGGATGGACGAACGGAGGTCAAAACATAAGTCTCAGTTTTCGGACTGCGTCCAAACGGGGTCTAAAAATGACAGATCTGCTTTAAAGTACAAGTTTAGTATTCATACATAATATTCTGTTCTGTGTAATAAAGTCGGGGAAAGTATGTGCTTTATATTCGGGGTCGTTGATAAAATAAGGCTTTCACTCACCTACAAGAATTGATACAAATTTAAAAATACTTAACTTTCCTTTATTCCTGATACACAATTTCTGATTATTTTGAACCCGAATGTTTATTGGTTTATTATGTGAAATCATGAAGCTAATGTCCCATGAAATGTCAATCTTTTGTGTGTTGCAGTGAGGTATTTCGAGAAACTTTTCCAAATATTTTCTAAGAATTCCATAGGACACAATGTTAAAAAATTGCATTTTGACACGTTTTAAAGTCTGATTTTCAGAAAAAAATTGCACCCACATTTACAATACGCGAATTTATCACCAGCCTACAATTTGAGATTCAACATAATATCTTTGTCAACGAAACCTATGGTGTAAAACTAGTTCCGCAATTTCAAAAAAGAATAATGTAGCAAAAATTCCTGTCACCATACTCACTTCTAAACATGTTTTTTCTATTTATATACCAACTTCTAAACACAAGTGTTTTCAGCGAAAAAAAACCCACCCAGCTCCCAACTTTCGCAACCAGTGAGTGGCGCATCCGGGCGATGCAACGTGGAATAACACCCCAGTTGGGCGGCACATACCCGTATTGCACTTCTATGCAAGTAGCCCTCCCCCAGGTATAAGGTAATATTAGTTACCATGTCAGTTGAACAGACACAATCTAAAAATAGGAATACAATACCATAATAGGTTTGAAAACTGCTTTTGTTGAATTTGGAAATACACGCCATGGTAGTCACGCGTTAGCCCGGGTCTGGCCGTTGGTTTCTATTCTAACCAACGCCCAGTGAAACGCGCCTGAAAATTCAAATTGGATTAGGCCACACCGACTTAATTTTATGGATGACATCCACGCGCGCATTAGTTTTCGCCTGTTCTCAAAAAAAAAATCAAAGAAAGCTTAGAAAGAACTCCCATGTGCTGAGAGTATTGGAGACACATTAAATATAATTCGAAATTACTTAGCTGAAAACTAATTATGCAAATCAGAAAATTAATATGACCAGATTTGAGTGTAAAACTAATGAGGTCTGCGCAATGTAACAGAAAATCTATGTCTCCAAGTTTAATTGAAATGTGATTAGAACCAAAAAATTATGAATTATTATGCTTATTAGGGAATTAATATGAACAGATTTTTACCCCAAACTAATTAGGTTTGTACATTGTCCTAGAGCATCTTTGTACTAAGTTTCATTGAAATGGAATAATTAGCACCGTGAAAACTCCAAAATTTCGACCCCTCTAAAAATTTGACCGCCTATTTATTTGCCGGGTTTCGGTGTTTTATTTACCTCCAAATTTTCGACTCCACTAAAAATTGCCGACTCATTCTTATTCGAAAATTGCGACCAGTTTTAGTTTTCCCCCAAACGAAAAAAAAAACCGATGTGAGCGTTCAAACGGGACCTTCCTCAAAGGCATGAATGCGGGTTTCTGATTGACTGAGAGATTTTTATTTTATTGGTAACGAAAATATATTCTAAATAAACGAAGTTTCAAATAAAAACGAACACAAAAATCTCGGCATGCTGCGTTTCTGAATTGTTGATTATTACTGTACTCAGTAGTGATTATAATAATGTACACAAAATAAATTTGTTGAATGGTTATGAAATACAAATAAAAGTCAACTTAGTTTCATCGTAAGCGAATGATTCCGGTCTCGTATAAACGTTTGATGCTGTAGGATATCCGCCATGTTCTCTTAGGTCAAATAGGTCAAATCGCTAATTAACCAATCAAAAAGCTGGATGATGCGAAAACGGCATGATTTTTTTAAAATAAAAAAATTAGTTGTTTTTAAAAAATAAACTGGTCATCTGAAGAATAATTTAACATTGTTCACAGTGATAACAGCTCATTCTCGAAAGGAAGCTTACCCGCTCACGCTAGTCACGATAAAAATCATACACGTGTACTCTTGAATAGACAGACGTCAATGACTACGGTAAAACTTAGACTCTATTTTAGCCGGCAGGATTGATTGAAATGTCCGAAAAATGACGCCAAAATACACCTTAAAAGTCCCATTTTATTTTCTTAAATCCCATTATATTTTTTAATCCAAGGGCGAATTTACGGCAGAATTTGGTCCCTCAAATCACCGGTACGGTGCTCAAATAAGGGACACGTGAGCTTTGATTCTAACCGGATACATTGCACTGGGTCGGGGAGATCGTTTGCTAAACTTCCATGTATCTTTTGTCCAATGGATACCTGTACTTCGAACATTCGCAAGTTTTCCTAGGTAGTGCGAGACAGCTTTGTCTTTTGACCTATTAGTTTTGTGCTGACCTCTTCTCCGCGTCTTGATGTTTTGTTTTGCTTGTCATAATACTCACTGATTGATGACTTTGTTTAGATTTTGAGTTACAACTCGGCCACGACCTTTGCTTTTACCGTGAAACATGAGGAAGTTTACGTCAATTGACGGACATTGCATTTTTTAAAAACTAATGAAGCACACTGTCTATCATCCCCATTTTTTTTTGCTGATTTCTATTCTGAAAAATTCGACCGTCCGAAAATGCACCTTAATTTTGACTCTAAAAACACGTCACATTTCTAACACAAATTATTTAAAACCGGTCGAAATTTTGGAGTTTTTACGGTACTTTAGATATCAGTGTGAAAGATTAAAATTGGTTAATTATGCAAATTAGGTAATTAATATGTACAGATTTTAACCCACAATTATTCAGGTCTGTCTATTGTCCTACAGCATCCATGTACATTCATTGATATGTGATGTATAGTACCTGAGATATCAGTGTGAAAGTTGGTTAATTATGCAAATTAGGTGATTAATATGCACAAATATTTACCGGAAACTAATTGGGTCTGCATAATTCTAGATTCATTGAAATATGATGATTAGTACTTTAGATATCAGTAGAAAAGCTGAAAATTAATTATGCAAATTAGGTAATTAATATGCACAATTATTTACCCTAAAACTAATCAGGTCTCTGCATAGTCCTAAAGGATCTATGTACCAAGTTTCATTGAAATGCGATGATTAGTACTTGAGATACCCGTGGAAAAGCTGAAAATTAACTAATTATGCAAATTAGGTGATTAATATGCACAAATATTTATCGAAAACAATCAATCTCTGCATAGTCCTTGAGTATGTAAGTACCAAGTTTCATTGAAATGTAATGCTAACTACTTATATCAAATGCTGAAAATTAATTAATTATGCAAATTAGGTAATTAATATGTACTGATATTACCATAAAAACTATCAGGTCTGTGCAGTGTCGTATGACATCTATGTACCAAGTTTCATTGAAATGTGATGATTAGTACTTGAGATATCAGTGGAAAAACCGAAAATTGACTAATCATTATGCAAATTAGGTAATTAGTATCCACGGATTATTACCAAAAACTAATCAAAACCTAGCATTAGTTCAGAGCATCTATGTACCAAGTTTCATCAAAATCCAATGAGTGGTTGTTTAGATATCAGTGGAACAGTCATGGAACCACTAAAAAATAGCTAATTATCATGCAAATTAGGTAATTAATATGCACGGATTTTTACCAAAAATTAATCAAATCTGCGCATATGTTCAGAGCATCTATGTACCAAGTTTCATCAAAATCCAATGAGTGGTTCTTTAGATATCAGTGGAACAGTCATAGAACAGCTAAAAATTAGCTAATTATCATGCAAATTAGGTAATTAACGAGCATGGATTTTTACCAAAACCTAATCAAATCTGCGCATTGGCCCAGAGCATCTATGCACCAAGTTTCATCAAAAACCGATGTATGGTTCTTGAGATAGCAGTGGAACAGTCGGACACACATACACACATACACACATACACACATACACACATACAGACACACTAACTGCAAAGACTCCCATTTTGTGCTTCGCACATGGGAGTCAAAAAAAAATCTCCGACGACGAGTCTCCACAGATCGGTTTTCTGTCCGCAACTTGCCGACTCATATTGTCGCAAAGCGCCGGCTTGTCGTAAAACTTTTTTGGACTACTAGTATCTAAAAACGTGCCACTTTTGTCGTAAATGATCTTCTGCACATGCGTATTGCGTTGCCGGGAATACGTGAGTATAAAAGTTCAGAGGAAAAACTGAGGAATTGTTGTAGACTGGTACGCAATTGACGTCGGCCAGGGAGATGTGACGTTTACACAGCTATACGAGAGATTGGTTAAAGCTAACCCCTACTGTGTAGAGAGGAGCAAGCAAGGACATTTCTGTATCATTGCAATGTTTTGTTAGTTATTGTCATAAAGTAGTGATATGTACATTCCGCCTTGACTTGTACTGAAAATGATGTCCATGTTGTACCTTGAATGCAGTGTTTTTGACTGAAGGTACTTCATCATGACTACATGTACTAGAGCTTGTCTGAAATGGTTATACCTGTGACAGTAATACAGTACGAGATGTGTATATCAACATGTGCCTCCTACAAATAAAGACTTCTTGTTGTTTTTTGATACATTGTGTTCTGTGGTTCAATTCGTAATAGCAGCTCCGTAGTCCTGTGGTTTTAGCAGGATTTTTTTTTTGACAGCATTTTTTTTTTCGCCCTCTCGCATTAGTTTTGGGGTCTCCAGAGGATGTCATCCATAAAATTAAATTAGTGTGGCCTTATTCGAATTAGCAGAATGTGGTCGTGGCAGCAGTCGCCGTCGCTCAGTAACGATATAAAACAGGGCGATCCATCAAATTGTGACAGGGGCCTGTGGTTGGCTATTATTTTTAACCGCACTCACTCATTACTATCTGTACTATTTACGTTCAGACTCCTCCCTCCTTTATTTTCTGTCTTTTTCGAAATTGAAACCAGGATCACGTGGGGATGCTTTGACGTAATGTTGTTTGTGCCAGTTGTCCAATTAGCTTCATACCACCAGTATTCGCCATTTGCATACTCGCGCCGATTTCTGTGCTAGATCCAGCTCGTTTCACTGGGCGGTGATTACGGGCAGCTATACAAAGTATCACAGCCGAGTCTCTGGGCTGGTCACGCTTAGAAAACGAAGAAAACCAATCTTATTCTTGTTCTGTTACTGGGACGAAGCAAAATAAACTTGAGTTTACGAATCCAGAACTGGTACATTGGAAAACAAATTTTTGTGATGAGTGTTTGTCTTTAAGGCGATACAAAATGTCGAAGGATTCACACGTTGCACAGCTCTGATCTGACGGCGAGAAACGCCCGCCATCGTTGACTTAGTTCAACTGCCCCTGCGTCAAGTGTGCGAAAGTTAATTGTTATGGATCATACATTAATTGTACGAAATGCTTTGAATAACTGGGCTACACTTAGAGCTATATTAAACCTAACGTTACCATTGATACAGACTTTGAATGCGTGTACATTTTTATAACAGTTATTCGTTAGAAAGCGAGCGAGTTTCAACGCAGTATTTCTGATTCACAAATGTCTAACACGATTATTTCCACTGAGGTTATGTCTATCTTACTCTTTAAAAAACTATAATCCTTGTTTAATCTTTTACTTTCCGTGAAAGTGTTCGCCAATCTGTAATTTGAATAATTATGTTGATTATGGTTTCTGTGGCAACAATTCTTTTTAGCGTCAAGCCAGTGAAGAATTTCACGATTTATATACACACTATGTCTTATATAGACAGTTCATTTACATTATAAACCCAACAGTCCCTTACTGGTCTACATAACTCAAGAGCCTGGTGATTTCCCATAAAGTATCCTGACATAATTGTTTCATAAAAGTAAATAAATTTCACAAATGTTCAGCGTCCCCCCTCATGTTTTACAAGGTATTACTGCCCTGCTTGCGTTATTAATTCGAGAAACAGCGATATGCTTGTGAGATAAATTGTAAACTAAGTAACACTCACAATACATTAAAGTTCAGATTCTTCTTTATATCACGCATGTACAATGTTTCAGGCTTGGAGTATCACTGTGAAAGAATGCCAATAAACAACATAATCATGATCGATTCTTATTCAAATACTGCTTGACACATGTGATACAACATACAATGTGTTTTAATAAAGACGACACATTACAAATAAACCCCTTTGTGTTTTTATAGGTTTTCAATGCACGACCCCGCCCAATTTCACGGGCCACTGTATTAGACTTGGACAAAAAATGTCAAAATTATTTTAGTAAAAACTTGAAATGGTGAATAGGTTAAATTGTAACTTTGAGATGAAGGGAATGAACTACTAATACAAGCAAATTCCAATTGCTCTGCATGTGTGACAGTGACAACTACAGTTCAGATAAACTCTATAAATTTTATTACAAGTTTCATTCAAACAGTATTCTGGTGATCTATGTTAGGATCAAGGACAGTATTGTAATTTAATATATCATTGAATCAACACATTTGAAAGTCGTGGATTTATTCCCTGTAATTCCACAGGTTAAATAAACATTAACTGTCCTTAATTACCGAGACAAATTATATTAATATTAGTCAATTGCTAGCCAGCTGTATTTTTTGTTACACAGTGAGACCACGGTAATTCACGATTATGCTCTAAACAGCATGGAATATTCGAAAATTTATACAGGCTACAATTATTCCTGCAGACTATTCATATACAAGTTTGATAGCGATCAGCTAAATATATTGGAGTTATCACGTCAACAAGGAACGTTTACAACACAGCCAATGGGCATTTTGCCACTTATTTCTTTTCACTTCATTACGGGCAATACAACTTAAAAACTGATGAATACATGATTACACAGCAGGAAGTTCAGGACCTTTAATCAACACAGATGTTTTCATTGTTAAAATTGTACCCGTTTGAATAAGATCCACATAGAAATTAATGTAAGCTTGGTGGTGTTTATGGGAGCTGTGTTATCTATAGTATAACATTGTGGAAGATGGCAGGGGGTATGTCATAAACACAGCTTTCTTTAAGGGGGGGGGTCAACATTTCTGGCCAATAGATTGAACAGTTATGTGGCAACCTGAAGGGAAATCTGTCACTCCGTGCTTGAGATTTGGCCAGAGTCCACGATAGTGCATCAACTATGGTGTGCTGGTTCTCCTGATGTTGTCCATTGTAAATCAGTCCACTGTCATTCCTTTCCAAAAATCGTGACCTTGTGCCCCTCCTTGTTGTGATCACTGTTGAGACATTGTCACACCTCACCAATAACTGCCTGTCTCATGCGAGGAAGAAAGGTCCAAAAAGTCGTCTTCAACTTTTCCAGTTGATGTATTTGGCCAACTATGTGGAGTTTTTCACAGACCCTTAGTATTCTGAGATCCATGTTTTGTAGCCTTTGCCCAAGAGACAAACTGTACTCAGAACCCATCAGAATTCTGGGATATCATCAAACAAATTAAAGAGTACAATGATTTGGATATTAGTAAACATCCTCCATCCATTGCATCAACAGAATGGACCAATTATTTTTCAAAATTATATAACATCAGTACAACAGATTCCAATTCAGTGTTTGATTCTGAGGTAACTAATTTTATTGAGAACATGGATCGTAATGCTACTAGTAATTCAGATCTAGACAAAAAAAATTAGTATTGCTGAAATTATCAAGGCTATCAAGAAAACAAAAGTGAATAAATCATCAGGCCCAGATTCAATTCTCAATGAGATGTTCAAATGCTATAGTCCACTATTATTAGCTTGTATAAGCAAACTTTTCAACCATATTTTATCAAGTGGATGTTTTCCTGTACACTGGAGTACTAGTTATTTAGTACCAATTCATAAATCAGGCCATATTTGGGATGTAAATAACTACAGAGGAATTGCACTTTCTAGCGCCACCTCAAAAATCTTTAATACAATTATTCATATCAGAATACAGCATTTTCTTGACAAAAACAATTTCTTTCAAGATACTCAATTCGGTTTTAGAAAAAAATCATCGAACAGACAATGTCTATATTCTGAAATCGTTAATTAACAAATATACAAATAAAATGGGCAAACATTATCTTTATACTTGCTTTGTGGATTTACGCAAAGTCTTCGATAGTGTTTGGAGAGGACTTCTTTATAAATTGGCTAATGCAGGAATGACAGGAAAAATAACCCACTTGATAATGTATAGTAATACTAAATATGCCATAAAGAGTAACCAAGGTTATTGTAAATCTTTTATGTCTTCCAGTGGTGTTAAACAAGGGTGCAATTTAAGTCCCCTGTTGTTTAATATCTATATCAATGACCAGTCTAGTACAAACTGAACCTGTCAGGCTGCATGACATGTCATTTAACTGTCTACTCTTTGCGGATGATATTGTCATACTGTCAAATTCAGTTTCTGGGCTACAAGACAAGTTATTATTTTCAAAAAAAGGGGTTACCAACTCTATCCAAAAAGGAAAATAATAATTTACAAAAAATACAAATCAGATTATGAATTTGAACCATATCTGAATAAAATTAATAATTTAAATCACAGAGTAAGTGTAACCAAATTTAGAATTTCAGCACATAAATTACCAATTGAAAAATTAAGATACCAAAAAATACCCTCAGAGCAAAGATTTTGCACACTGTGTTCTGATCAATCTGGTGGTGACAGCAAACTGGATGAAATTGTAAAGGCACGTAGCTACTTTTGGAATACTCATTATACAATAATAATATTTTAAAGTTACCAAAAGAAGATAGGTTTGTGCATATTATGGGATTAAAAGACAGTTTCATTGCCAATGATCTTGGAAAATGTAATACCTTGTAGTTGTTAGTGTTATCAGTTTTAAAATTTTATTTGTTATATCTGTATTTCGTGTTATTGTGTTTTTTTTTCTTTTTTTGCGTATGATTATTGACCATGGTTAATGTATTTCCAATTCATTAATTTGAGTCAAATAAAATATTCTATACTATACTATACTACTCTTTCCTAAGAATGTAAAGTTTTGGGTTGTCTGTAACTGCGACTACTTCAGAAATGCTGAAGTGTAATATTAGTTGATGTTTGAAAAACAATTTGATTGTGTACGAGTATACCAAGATAACCAGCATGTTCAGTTGAACTTTTTTCACATCCAAGTAAATACCAGCGGCACTGAGCAGAGAACGAACGGAAGTACTCGAAATTGCTATGTCGTTCTTACTATCACAAACCTGAGAAGATACGTATGTGTCCTTGGAGATCTAGGGTCACAAAAGATTACTGCCTGACATCATGTGAATTAACCATCTTGAATGACTTTAATCGATCGAGGGGCCTCAAGGGCGACACATCTACTACTGGTCGTAGATTTGTTTGTTACTGGGCAGCTTAATATCATCCTTTTGACTAGTATGGATGATATCTATATCTGTATTGCATTTGCTTTCGACAGATTCATTGACAATGTCTCATGAGAAGGTGTCATTGTCAGGGGTGGTGGCGAGTGCTGCATGTTGTTTGTTGGTGCTATATTGCCTATGATTGCAGTCATTTCTCGTCCAGTAGAGGACGAAGGGTGTAGCAACGTGTGTGACCAACTGTATAAACCCTGGACAGGTCAGACTGAATTCATGCAGGATTCCATGGAAACCTGTGCAATGTACAACCTTTCTGACGCCTAGCAACACAAGTATGATCATGGCAAGCGAGTTTTCCCTCCACCGATATGACGATTGTCATCAAGCTTACATGTAATGGAGTCCCAATTTTCGCAACAGAAGAAATACTCACACTCATGATACACAGAATGTAGGTCGTCGTGTTACACAGTTTACGTTGACAGTCTTAACATTGTTGTGGTGATTTCTCTGGAACTTCCAAACTTATGTTTTCTCCCACCTAAGCAGGCATGTGAGCCATATTGAATCACACCAATGTAAACAGGTAGGAAACCTCTTACAAATTGTGTTGCTGAATAGGTTGATGAAGTGGCCAATGCAGAAACAGCTACACAGCTCCCTCAAAGCTAAATTATTGGCACACTGATGAAAGCATTAAATGACTAGCAGCTCCCAAATTTCCAGTCTGTGTCTTCTACCAGTAAAGTGAAGAAGTATTACAAAAAATCCCTACAGGTGTTGTGTACCTAGTGAGTGATGTCATTATTTTTTAATTCCGAGGGTTAACTGGCCAGCAGTGTTAAGACCAGCTTTGTCTTAATTGGACAAATATTTAAATTAAACAAATGATAATCTAACAAGTTTCGTTCTCATGTTTCTATATAGCCAAGACATGCCAGTCAAAAAATCATATAAACATTGAAAGAAAATGTATAAATCCTATTCACACGTCTGGAACCATGCCTTTATTATTAAAATATGTTCGAATTATATTTTGAATCAAAATGTCACCACTTCATGTAGGACTGTTTTTCATTTCTGGTTGCAATATCACTAATAAATTTTACTACTGATAATTTTTAAACATGTTATTAATTTTTCATCTCTTGTATTGTAGTGACCCAGGCATTTTTGACTATCATGCTTTATCTGCCATTAAGTGCCATCAAACCTTTTAATAAGTCTGAGTGTAGGCAACAGTGTTTATGCACGAGTGTAAACTCGAATTATATATTTTATTGAGAATTCCCACTATTCTGTGTCAAATTCATGGTAGAACAATTCTCAGTGCATGCTGAGCCCCTCTTAGTTTCCTCAAACGTTTGATATGTTGTCTTATAATAAACTGTGCTTTAAGTCTTGAACGAGTATAGCTGAATTGCAATGGTTCAGAAGAGACAGATCCATCACTGGCCTTAATTTCCTTACACATTTGGTGGGAGGATAATACGATCATAGGACTTATGTATGTAGCCACTGTATCAAATGCACAGTCACTTGGGGGCTGAAAATCAATTAATACTAATTTTCAAAAAAAATCATCCGCTATACGTATATAAATAAACAAGTTGTGAAACACGGCACCTAGTAAATCGACACCCTGTCGGTTTCAAATGTCGATTTCTTACCTTAAAATGCGAAACAAAAATTTTAGAGGGGATCAGGTGTTACGTTAATAACCATTGTTCATAATAGCTAACTTGGTTTTATTCAAAACTGCACAAATCCCGCGTTTTTATATACGTATAGCGGATGATTTTTTTTTTTAAAAATTAGTATTTATTGATTTTCAGCCCCCAAGTGACTGTGATCAAATGATTGCGCCATTGCATATCAGGGCTGGAACCTTTTTCGGCATTACCATTACTCAGACTTCTTGGTAATCGTTCATACAGAATTTTCATTCTCAAGAGAGGTGGAGAAGTGAACCGGGTCTTGCAATTCAAATGAGCAAATGTGTTTGACCAGCCTCCACCACTAGTCCAAACAAAAATCAACACTCTGAACAGTATCTTGAGACTGGAGCATTGCTTTGACTGCAATGTAACATGCTCTTCCAAAGCATCCTTGACAATTTCAACACAAGTCATTGTTAATGACATAGTCCCCGTTTGAATTCATGCCAAAATAAAGTAATATCGAACAAAAGCATAGTTAGTAACCGAGAGTGAATTATTGGCTGGTCTAGTATCAACAGGAATTATATATACGACTCTCGAAATATATGGTCAGAATATGCTATTCATACATATTTTTTATCCAAACTGAATTTCATTTTTCCAGGCTCATGTACAGAGATATATTAGTAAGAAAAAAAAGCAAGATAGCAGTAGATCAACCATCTTTGATTCGATTATGAAACTAATTGTCATGGACATGTATCCTAGCATGTATAATTTGAAGAGAGAAAAAAACATGCCAGCGTTACATTTTTAAAAATCAAGATGGCTGCCAGTTAGTCATTTTGGATTCAAACACGAAACCAATCATCATGGACATGTATCTCAACAATGCTTGTATCAAATTCGAAGGAAATCTACAAATCCTGCCCAAGATACCAGGATGCCAGTTGGCCATCTTTGATCAGATTATGGAACAAACTGATATGAAAATGTCTTCCAACATGCATGATGTATGTGCCAAATATTATTGAAAATGGTCCATAAGCCTTGGAGATATAGTAATATGGACAACAATTCATTGAAAATGACACAGTCCCTGTTAATTTTTTTAAAGTTCTCTTTGTTCTCATCATATTAAAATGAAGGGGTTGTCGCGAGTGTGTCCTTGAAACTTGAGTCCCAATTGTTTATTTACATCAAATTCGAACACCAGTTGCGTGATGACGGTTTAAGACATAGCAAAACAAAACATAGATCACAAGTGAAAGCATGTCCAAGTTATCACATTTTAAACAAACAAGATGGCCGTCAGTCAGCCATATTTGATCAAATTGAATTGACATGAACATGTATTCATTTATGACATACTAAATATCAATGAAAATGATACATGGGTGACAGAGATAATAATAGTAGTAATATGGCCAAAAATAAAAACTGACGTTATTCGGGCATCTTTGATCTGATTATGAAACAAAGTGGCATGTATGTGCCAAATACGAATGAAAATGGTACATAAATCTTGGAAATATAGTAGTAAGGCCAAAAATTCAGATGGCTGTCAATCAGCCATCCTTGATCCGATTTTTAAATTGTCATGGACATGTATCCTAACATGTATAAAGTATGTGCCAAATTTGAATAAAAACTGAAAAAGTATGTCCAAGATACCACATTTAAAAAAAAAAACAAGATGCCTGCCAGTCGGCCATCTTTGATCCAATTGCGAAAGAAACTGTCATGGACATGTATCCTAACATGTATAATGTATGTACCAAGTTTGAATGAAACCTGACAAAGCATGTCCAAAATAGGACATTTTCAAAAAACAAGATGGCTGCCAGTCGGCCATTTTGAATCAAAGCGCTAAACCACTGCATGTGCATATGTCCCACATTAAGTACTAGGCACATACAAAGAATTAACAGAAGCGGTCCAAAGGATTCTGAAATATGACTCCGGACGGATGGGCGCACAGACGGACGGACAGACAGATGGAAGGGTGCACAGACGGTCGGAGGGCATGTATCCTAAGATGTATAATCTATGTACCAAATTTGAATGAAAACTGACAAAGCATGTCCAAAATACAACATTTTTAAAAAACAAGATGGCTGCCAGTCGGCCATTTTGAATCGAATCGCTAAATCACTGCATGTGCATATGTCCCACATAAAGCACTAGGCACATGCAAACAAATGAATGAACGAAATTGGTCCAAAAGATTCTGAAATATGACTGCACGGACGGACGGACGGAGACCGAATTCTAAGTCCCTGTTTTCGGACTCCGTCCGAACTTGAACTAAAAAGTAAGACGGCTGCCAGTTGGCCATCTTTGATCTGAATATGAACAAACTGACATGGACATGTATTCCAATATGTATGGTGTATGTACCAAATATGAATGAAAATGGTCTCTAAGGCTTGGAGATATTGTAGTATGTGCAAAACGCAAGATGGCAGTCAGTCAGCCATCTTTGATCTGAATGTAAAATCAAAGAAAGCTTAGAAAGAACTCCTGTGTGCTGAAGGTATGGAGGCATGAAGTTAGCACATGTACTTCTATTAGATCAAATACAACATTTAAAAATATAACTGCAAGCAATGATCAGGGGGTGCAAGTAGCTATGGTTTAACAATTTTAAATATTCAATCAAATATAATCATATATGCTGACTTGGTATTTTGGTCATATATCTTATCAGACAAAATTATAGCACCAGTTGCATGTCCCTATCAGCAACATCACTTATATCACATTGATTTCAACCCCAAACTAATCGGGTTTGCACATTATTTCTGGGCATATGTGTACCACGTTTCATCAAAATCTATTGAATGGTACTTGAGCAACAATGAAAATGCCTAATATGTGCTAATCGATGTGCAAATTAATATGTATCGATTTTTAACCCAAAACTAATCATGTCTGTGAATAGAAATGTTAAGAGAACTACTTGAAACGTCAGCAGAAAAGCTGAAACTTTACTAATTATACAAATTAGGTAATTAATATGCACGAATATTAATCCAATACTTATCAGGTCTGTGCATTGTCCTATCACATCTATGTACCACGTTTCATTGTAATGTGATGATTAGTAATTGAGATATCAGTGAAAAAGCCAAAAATTCACTCATCATTATGCAAATAAGGTAATTATTATGTACATATTTTTAACCAAAACTAATCAGGTCTGTGAATAGTCAGAGCTTCTATGTACCAAGTTTCATTGAAATGTAATGATAAGTACTTGAAATATCAGCAGAAATACCAAAATATTTACTAATTATGCAAATTATGTAATTAATATGCATGAATATTAACCCAAAATATTAGGGTTGTACAAAACCGTTCGATTACCTAATCATACCTACCAGAAAGTCCGTGGAAATAATAAAATTCCATTTATTACTCCTAGGCTTAACTATAGATTACAGCCCCAATCGGAAACTATTAGGGAATATACCCTGTTCACAAAGAACACCTTAGGGTAGCATTCCCTATAGAAAAAAAGACCTCTCCTAAGGGGCCACCCCGCGTGCGGGATGGTCACGCATACAAATGTACGAGGTGTGATCTGATATTCCCACAAACGTTGCTGCTGCCACAACAGGCCGCCGGAAGCTTGTGGGGAGGTGGGCGGGTTTCCACAAACTTTCTGGTAGGTATGATTAGGTAAACAAACGGGTTTGTACAACCCTAATAGTTTACTACATCACCTACCAGAAAGTCCGTGGAAATAATAAATTCCATTTATTACTCGTAGGCAGAGTAGCACGCTCACCGGAGGTGGGGAAGCTCCGACGGCTGAAATGTATATTTTTCGACCCCAAAAAGGAAGGTCCAAAAACAAAACTGAGAAATCTAAAGCTACTCACCGACAAGAAGTCTAGTACCAGGATAAAACCAATTAGGTGACTCTTCAGGGACCGGGTGCCCGAGGGTAGACCCCCCAATTTAGGGAGGCTACTAAAGCCGGTCCACTGAACAATAAATAGGGCCCCAAACAATTTTAATGCATTGAAACAGTATATTGCTAGGGTTTGATAGCGCTGAACGAAAACAGGTAGTGTCAAGCAAAAGAGGCTGGTTTCGACTGAAGGCACTATCATGCTAATGCTTTCGCCCATAAGGCCACAGTCTGACCCGTCACCACTGGACCCAACCTGTAGAGGCCCTCCTGCAGTGCTTGGAGGTCTCTCAGGTAATAGTTAATGAAGACATTCTGAGATCAGAGATAGAATCCGTCCCAGACGGTCCTCCTTGCTCACTATGTAAGTGCGGCGTGGGATGACGGTCGGATCAGGGTCAAGCCCAGGGATTCCTGTCAAGAAAGCCCAGCCGCGTCTTCAAAATAACTAGGGAGTTCATAAAGGAGGCACATCCGCCACTAAAGGACAGTGCCCCTATCTCTGAGCGCCGCCTACATGACGCTAGAGCCAAAAGAAAAAACTGTTTACATAGTGACAATTCAGCGTCTGCCTTATCCATAGGCTCGAAGGTGTTGTAACGCCGTTAGACCAACGACAAGTGCCAGTCAGGAGGATTAGCTAGCCCCTTGGCGCGTGGCCCCTTCGAGCGGAAAGACTAAACAGTTGTAACATAATAGAACTCGAAACCAGTTTCAGTCCAGCAGATTCTATAAAACTGGGAATAAAACTGACCGATATCCAAGAATTGTCGATATAGATTTTCCTTGATCAAAGATATAGGAAACAATCGGCTACCTCGCTAATAGAGGGACTGAGATGATCAATCTCCCTTACGTCACACCAATGAATGTACGGTCTCTATCTGGAATCGTACAAACGTCTGGTGCCGTCCGACTGTGCCAAAGCGTGGAACTTGGACAACTCTGCAGAAAAGCCTAGTGCTTGCACGAGTTTATTGATAGCCTCCACGCGCGAATATGGAATAGCGTCCGGCTGGGACAACAGATCTAGAAGATCCGGCAACCCCACGGGAGACTCAACTAGAAGTTCCAGCAGCATTGGGAGCCAGATCTTCACAGGCCAATAGGACACCACCCAAGTCAGAAGACAGGTGGGCTCGAGTCACAACTTCTCCAACACTTGGTGCCCAGTTGGAAGTGAGAAAAGCGTAAGCGTCCCTGCGACTCCGAGAGATCGATAGAGCGTACGTGACGAAAGCGCTCGTCTCCGGTGTTCTGGAACCGAATACGTCTCAAGAGGCCGACTGCCGCTGTTGCGTATCCCCGGAAGGTGGTAAGCCAATGGCTCAACCTGGTTATTCAGGCACCAAAGGAGAATCTCCTCCGCTAGCTTCGACAACGTGGGGGGAACGCGTCCCTCCCCTCTTTGATGTACAACACTACTGAGGTGTTGTCTGTCTGAAGCAGGACTCTGTGGTGGTGTGCGACTTCCTGAAAAAAATTTCACACAGTAGGACGGTCTGTAACTCCAACCAATAGATGTGGCGGTCTAAATATGTGGACGGCCACGTCACCTTGGACCTGAAGGTCCCTCAGATGACTGCCCCCTCCCTGGGGCGACACATCTGTAATGAGAGTCAGCGAGGGAGTAGTCGGATCTAGGGGTGTTCCTGTTTCCAAGTACCATGCATCCTTCCGCCAAAGGAGGGCCGATTGAACCCTGAACGTCAGGGTTCCGCATGTGGATCCTGTAGTCCAGTGAGCACCTCTGAATCGGATGAGACCGGAGAGCTTCTAACGGAACAAGACGACGAATTGAAGTCATTTGCCAAAAGGCTGCATAAGTTGGCGCATCAACACCGATCCCGTCACCCGGAGTTGGCTGGCGAGCTCTACCAGAGAACAGCATCGCTCCTGCGAGGGGCGAACGCGCCCTCACTCCATTCGAACTACATACCCAGAAAAACCAGGCTGTGGGACGGTATTGGGTGGGACTTGGCAATATTTAATAAACAAGACATGAAATGCCACAGTCCCCGTTATTTGATTATAAAGTAGTACAAGGAACATCTGCAAACAGGTGAATGAATATGTACTCTATGTGGGTACAACTCATCATAAAGTGATTTCCGATGATCTAGTTTTGTATTGACAACTAAAAACTTCCACTGACCCATGTTCAGAATCTCAGAGTACACAAGTGCAACAAAACTATTTGTCATACATGTATACTTGCTCAAGAAACTGCATTCATAAATCTGAGTGAACCTTGATGTACATGACTTCTTTGTTAATCAGGTCTTAGTATATTACCAGGACCTGGGTTTGTTTCAACATCACCACTGGGCATCAGAATCATTCTCATGTTGTCAAATACAATTTTTTATTAATACAGTAAGGTTTATTATTTAAAATGTATTCATTGTACATAGAACAACATCTGTTAATTTAAACAATTGTAAAAGCTATGTTTTCAGAGCAAGTACATGTAATAATTAAGGAAGCCAGTAAAGGTTGGTCTGCTCATAACCTTCAATGGAGAAGTAACAATAATTGTTTGAAGTCTTTTTAGTGCAGTGATATTATTGCATTTCATCATTATTAATGGGTATAAAATACTGTAAACCATTTAATTTTCACTTCTAGATATATTCAGGATTCTATGAAATTTCAATAAAGTCCCTGACACTCCATGTTGTAGGAACCCAGAAAAAATTGCCTTGCAAAATTGAAGCAGTTCACAGCACCACTGTAAAAAAAAATGTTTAAAATGAGTATTGTTAAAGATATACACATGTGGGTTCATAAGACATACCGGTATGTACCAATCTGAGCGGTTCTAGAGATTAGTATCACAAGATTTTACTCTCCGTGATTCAATATCAGCCCTATGTATAACGCTGTGTTGATCAGGCGAACTAATTGACAATGGCCCTACAGGTATCGCTATGCAATCACAGTAGTTTTGTATTCTTCTTGCATTTCGACCATGGAAAAATATTTGTTTTTGAGAGTGGCCGAATTATTAGAAGAAAAACAGAAACTATTTTTTTTTAGTATAAATTCTAGTAACTGAAATGCAGGATTGGTAAAGAACAAGACAATAAGCAAGATTGATAAACCTTCAGCGAGCACTCCTGAAATTTCAGATCATTGGTACCATGTTTTTGGATACATTCAATAAAATTGGGTTATTTATTTGATGTAACGAAACATGCATTCACAGCAGACGGAAATTCGTTTGAGATGTTACTGGATTTTTGTATTCAGTTTTCCATTTCAACCACCATCATCACTTAGTAAGCTGAGATCATGCATAAATGCACAGTGTAGTGTCACCAGAAAACCAATTGCTTGAGAATATTTTGCACCATTACACCATTTCAAATATTATATTAATTCACAGACAACAAAATAAAGATTTTCAATAACATACAAGTTTTCCCACAGTTGATGATTGTATGGCAATTACATGGCTTCACCAGTTTTACTCTGGAAGAAGTTGGAAACAGATAACAGGAAGGGGCTACATGGCTACATCTTTTTTTTTGAATTTGAATCAAGCATGATTTTAAAATTTTTTTTTTTAACAAATGTCTATTTCAGGGCAACAGAAACAAAAACAATAAATGTGTAGGTAGGCATTTTAACAATTGCACTATTAATATTGGATGAAAACGTCATTACTGATATAAATCATAATTCTGTTCAAATTAAAAATAAGATCACATTTAATTTAGTCAGTTTTCATAATTAAATACATAATAACATGTACTTATAAATTTGAATAAGGTTCAACGGCTTTTTCATTTAGTGCCAGTTTATACACCATAAAACTTCTGGTTTAGGTGTCACACTCAAAAGAGTGAAAGGCCTTTGGTTTGGCATCGCGAAATGTTGGAATTGAATCCCCCCAAAAATTCAGTAAAGTTTACGAAAAGTAAAGTATTTTCTAAAAGAAGTTTCGAATAAATACAAACACGAATACATTGCTTAGTTGTTAGTACCGGTAGCAAATGATCACGGTAGCACAATCTGGTCATTCTGTGTTTCGCAAGTGAATAACTTACTTGTTTTCGAAGTATTGCAATTGTTTATTATTATTCAGTAATGATTATAATACGCACAAAAAAATAATTCGTTGAATTTTTATGAATTGGAAGTAATATTCAACTTAGTTTCATCGTAAACGAATGATTTCGGTCGAATGTAAATGCGATGCGATGCGATATCCGCCATGTTATTTCAGTACACATGGTCATTTAAATATGTTAATGACGGCTCAGTGACCTCGCGGTGAACGCAACAGGGGATTCACCGATGTTTAGCAAGATCTTTATGCTTTGATTTTGACGGGGAAAACGGCATGATTTTTTTTTAAATCGAAAAATTAGTTTTTTTCAAAAAATAAACTGAGCATTCAAAGAATAATTTAACATTGTTCACAGAAATAACAGCCCATTGTCGAAACGAAGCTTACCCATTCACAATAAACATGATACTCTTGAATAGGTGTCAATGACTATGGTAAAATATAAATTAGACTCTTTTAGGCATCAGGAGTGAATGAAATATCCAAAACATTAAAAAAAAAAACTGCCGAAAAAACAGGCGATTTCACGGTCCGTTCACAGACTGTGGTCCGTTGCAGACTGCTCGACCGACCGTCCATACACGTGTTGTCACTGTACATCCGCCATGTTGAATCGCACAAGATCGCCAAAATCTTCATTGCAACTAACAGTTCAATGCTCACAACATAAAAAATACGAATATAATCATAGGCAACCTGCTATTATATAATGAATAAATTGATCGACACAGGGAAATCCTCCCCCCCCCCCCCCGAGTTGTGAATATTTCGGAAATCGCTACACAAGCAAAAGACCGGAAAACGATTTACCGGTACTTGAAAACTATGTCCTCGTGAATTAATCGTTTGTGTACAATAATTTGACAGGTTATACAATTCACAAACTAGTTTCGTAGATTAGAGACAATTGTTTGCTTTTTTTGTTTTTTCACAAGAATATAAAGCTGGCAATCATCATAATATTCACGTCCGTACGTCACGAAATGTACACCAATCGTACCCCAATAAACTGGAAAACTTACCTTTGCAAACACGTCTCTTATGCCGCCTTCTTGAAGTTCTTGAAATCAAATAAAGTTACTAGTTCTTCTAGTAACGAGTGAATGAGACCACTGAGCCAAACAGAATACATGTATAAACAGTACCGGTACTATAATAAATTGCACGCAATGGAGAAATCACGTGCTGTAATAACAGCAGCCTTACTCACAGATCTAATCTACTGTAAAATATTTTATTTCAGCTGGAATTATCATTCGCTGAAAAGACTTTTTCTGGGTGTTTTGTATTGAATTTATTTTCATTGATTTTTGACAAGTTGACTGTAAAATATAAGAAAAGGGTATATTCGCTGGATTTTATTTTAACTGAAACATTCCTTCAGCGAAAATAGCAAAAAAATGTTGCAAGCAAAAATAAAGTATTTTACAGTAATTAATTTATTCTGAGCATGCGCAGACGTTTTGTCAATGTTGCCGGGAGAGGCAATTTTTGATAAAATCATGAAAAAGACCCACTTGGGATTTTCAGATCTGGAAAAAAAAATTACGTGCATACTCGGAGGGGACATGTTCATCAACCTGCCAAGTTTCACTGATATCTGCTGTAGAATTTCTGAGAAAATGTTGGAGACGGAATTATGGACATAACCTGAATTATTAGTCCCCTTTTCAGGCTGCGCCTGAACGGGGACTAAATATACCCTGTTCACAAAGAACACCTTAGGGTAGCATTCCCTATAGAAAAAAAGACCTCTCCTAAGGGGCCACCCCGCGTGCGGGATGGTCACGCATACAAATGTACGAGGTGTGATCTGATATTCCCACAAACGTTGCTGCTGCCACAACAGGCCGCCGGAAGCTTGTGGGGAGGTGGGCGGGTTTCCACAAACTTTCTGGTAGGTATGATTAGGTAAACAAACGGGTTTGTACAACCCTAATAGTTTACTACATCACCTACCAGAAAGTCCGTGGAAATAATAAATTCCATTTATTACTCGTAGGCAGAGTAGCACGCTCACCGGAGGTGGGGAAGCTCCGACGGCTGAAATGTATATTTTTCGACCCCAAAAAGGAAGGTCCAAAAACAAAACTGAGAAATCTAAAGCTACTCACCGACAAGAAGTCTAGTACCAGGATAAAACCAATTAGGTGACTCTTCAGGGACCGGGTGCCCGAGGGTAGACCCCCCAATTTAGGGAGGCTACTAAAGCCGGTCCACTGAACAATAAATAGGGCCCCAAACAATTTTAATGCATTGAAACAGTATATTGCTAGGGTTTGATAGCGCTGAACGAAAACAGGTAGTGTCAAGCAAAAGAGGCTGGTTTCGACTGAAGGCACTATCATGCTAATGCTTTCGCCCATAAGGCCACAGTCTGACCCGTCACCACTGGACCCAACCTGTAGAGGCCCTCCTGCAGTGCTTGGAGGTCTCTCAGGTAATAGTTAATGAAGACATTCTGAGATCTGAGATAGAATCCGTCCCAGACGGTCCTCCTTGCCCACTATGTAAGTGCGGCGTGGGATGATGGTCGGATCAGGGTCAAGCCCAGGGATTCCTGGCAAGAAAGCCCAGCCGTGTCTTCAAAATAACTAGGGAGTTCATAAAGGAGGCACATCCGCCACTAAAGGACAGTGCCCCTATCTCTGAGCGCCGCCTACATGACGCTAGAGCCAAAAGAAAAAACTGTTTACATAGTGACAATTCAGCGTCTGCCTTATCCATAGGCTCGAAGGGGGTGTTGTAACGCCGTTAGACCAACGACAAGTGCCAGTCAGGAGGATTAGCTAGCCCCTTGGCGTGTGGCCCCTTCGAGCGGAAAGACTAAACAGTTGTAACATAATAGAACTCGAAACCAGTTTCAGTCCAGCAGATTCTATAAAACTGGGAATAAAACTGACCGATATCCAAGAATTGTCGATATAGATTTTCCTTGATCAAAGATATAGGAAACAATCGGCTACCTCGCTAATAGAGGGACTGAGATGATCAATCTCCCTTACGTCACACCAATGAATGTACGGTCTCTATCTGGAATCGTACAAACGTCTGGTGCCGTCCGACTGTGCCAAAGCGAGGAACTTGGACAACTCTGCAGAAAAGCTTAGTGCTTGCACGAGTTTATTGATAGCCTCCACGCGCGAATATGGAATAGCGCAGGGCTCATCGGTAGAGTGCCGTCCGGCTGGGACAACAGATCTAGAAGATCCGGCAACCCCACGGGAGACTCAACTAGAAGTTCCAGCAGCATTGGGAGCCAGATCTTCACAGGCCAATAGGGCACCACCCAAGTCAGAAGACAGGTGGGCTCGAGTCACAACTTCTCCAACACTTGGTGCCCAGTTGGAAGTGAGAAAAGCGTAAGCGTCCCTGCGACTCCGAGAGATCGATAGAGCGTACGTGACGAAAGCGCTCGTCTCCGGTGTTCTGGAACCGAATACGTCTCAAGAGGCCGACTGCCGCTGTTGCGTATCCCCGGAAGGTGGTAAGCCAATGGCTCAACCTGGTTATTCAGGCACCAAAGGAGAATCTCCTCCGCTAGCTTCGACAACGTGGGGGAACGCGTCCCTCCCCTCCTTGATGTACAACACTACTGAGGTGTTGTCTGTCTGAAGCAGGACTCTGTGGTGGTGTGCGACTTCCTGAAAAAAATTTCACACAGTAGGACGGTCTGTAACTCCAACCAATAGATGTGGCGGTCCAAATATGTGGACGGCCACGTCACCTTGGACCTGAAGGTCCCTCAGATGACCGCCCCCTCCCTGGGGCGACACATCTGTAATGAGAGTCAGCGAGGGAGTAGTCGGATCTAGGGGTGTTCCTGTTTCCAAGTACCATGCATCCTTCCGCCAAAGGAGGGCCGATTGAACCCTGAACGTCAGGGTTCCGCATGTGGATCCTGTAGTCCAGTGAGCACCTCTGAATCGGATGAGACCGGAGAGCTTCTAACGGAACAAGACGACAAATTGAAGTCATTTGCCAAAAGGCTGCATAAGTTGGCGCATCAACACCGATCCAATCACCCGGAGTTGGCTGGCGAGCTCTACCAGAGAACAGCATCGCTCCTGCGAGGGGCGAACGCGCCCTCACTCCATTCGAACTACATACCCAGAAAAAAGCCTAACTCGTGTAGGAGCGTCTGCGTCAACTGCATGTGCTCCACTAAGACCTCCCTGTCTCGGTTGTGTATTAACCAGATGCCGAGATATGGGTTCAGATAGACGGACGACCGGAATAGCAGCTGGGTCACCTGTCTTCTGCACTCTGGTGAAGACATACAGTGCCGTGCACAGACCGAAGGCGACGGCGGTAAACTCATAGACTTTGCCCTCTAATGGTAGTCTGAGATACCAGCTGCATGAGTGGTGAATGGGAATGTGGAGGTAAGCGTTGCTCAAATCCAGCGACGCCAACCAATCGCCCGAGTGCACTGACAGAAGTGCCGAAGCCGGTGTTTCCATCCGGAAGCCCTTGAGTTCCACAAACCCGTTCAACCGACTGAGATCTAGGACTGGATGCTACCCCCCCGAACTCTTTGGAACAAGGAAGATGCAGGAGAAAAACCCTGGTGATACACAGGGTTCCCCACTCGGCGTATGGCCCTTTTCTCCAGAAGGCTTGCTACTTCCTGTCTGATCGTCTCCGCCTTGACCTCGTCCCTCCGCAAAAGACCTGAGGGAGGGTGATGAGTAAGAGGAGGAGACCGAAGAGGAATCTGATACCCATGTGACACTACTTCGAGGGTCCAGAGATCGGAAACCCTCCTGCACCAAGCTGGTATGTGCTGCATAAGGCGTGATCCCACGGGAAGGAGCGGACAGGGGGGTTCGGGGCTAGTGCTTCCCGAACTCCATCCTCCCGAAAAGGAGGACGAAGAGGGGGAGACTGAGCCTGGGGTCCCCGGGGAGGGAGACCCAGAGTCCTACCCTTATCCATGTCCAGGCAGCCGGTGAAGCCTTCAAAGAGACTTCGCGGCCCCCGGTCCCCAGAAGTGTCAGAACGCCCACCACCAACGTCACGTTCCTTGGGCTTTCTCTGACGCTTCCCGCTACTAGTCTTCTTCTGCCCCTTTGAGGGAGACCATGAGCGCTTTGATCCTCGCTGGTTGTGGCTCTGAGCGGCGGACTTACTACCTGGGCTGGGCTGCCCTGCGCGTTAGGTAGTTCTTGTTAGGTGCCGGGACAGTCCCGCGCGTGCCGGCGAAAACGAAACGTCACAGACGTACATGTATCCTAACATGTAAAATGTGTGAATCAAATTTGAACAACAACCGACAAAGCATGCATAAGATACCACATTTTCAAAAAACAAAGTGGCTACCAGTCAGCCATCTTGTTTTGAATCAGTAAATCACTGCATGTGCATACAATAACAGTGGAGCTAAAAAATCACACCGAGCTTGAGGTCAAACTGGTGAAAAGTCTGATAAGAAGTAAGTCATGGTGTTACGCTTGTCATTTTTCACAATTCTCTTCAAATAACAGCAGCCTCTGTTCCTTGATGCATTTGATTATAAAGTTCCACTTCTCAGCTGACCGACAAACCACATAAAGTTAAACAACAATACTTATGACTGTAAGCAAAAATTACATTTGTTATGAAGATCAACAGTTAGAAAAAACAAGCAGCCAATTGGCTGAGAAAGCTCCGCTGTTAGCAATGAACATTACAATTAGAAAATAAACATTATGTATTATATCAAAGCAATCAAACTTGCAGTTTCCACCAAGAAGTCGAAAATATCACTTTTTACCGAAAATGACAAAAATATTCATTAAAATTAGAGAATTGAAGGTATCATCACGAAATGAACAAATCTGAGAGCAGTCCACATGTAGTACCTATATATGTAATATCAAAGCAATCAGACTATTGTTTTTTTACAACAAGTCGAAAATATCACTTTTTACCAAAAATGACAAAAATATTCACCAAAATTATAGAATCGAAGATACCATCACGAAATGAACAAATCTGAGAAAGGTCTACATGTAGTATCTAAATATGTAATATCAAAGCAATTGAACTATTGGTTTTTAACAAGAAGTCGAAAATATCACTTTTTACCAAAAATTACAAAAATATTCACCAAAATTAGAGAATTGAAGATATCATCACGAAATGAACAAATCTGAGAGAGGTTCACATGTAGTACCTATATATGTGGTATCAAAGCAATTGGACTTGCGGTTTTTAACAAGAAGTCGAAAATATCACTTTTTACCAAAAATGATAAAAATATTCACCAAAATTAGAGAATTAAAGATATCATTACAAAATGAACAAATCTGAGAGCAGTCCACATGTAGTACCTATATATGTAGTATCAAAGCAATTGGACTTGCGGTTTTCAACAAGAAGTCAAAAAACTTTTTACCAAAAATGACAAAAATATTCATGAAAATTAGAGAATCAAAGATATCAGCACGAAATAAGCAAATCAGGAGAGAAGACCATCTATAGTACCTATATATATAATATCAAAGCAATCAGACTTGTGGTTTTTAACAAGAAGTCAAAAATATCACTTTTTACCAAAAATGACAAAAATATTCACCAAAATTAGAGAATTGAAGATATCATCATGAAATGAACAAATCTGAGAGAGGTACCCAAGGTACATACACACCAAGTATCAAAGCATTCAGGCTTGTAGTTTTCAAGAAGAAGTCGAAAACATAAAAAGTTGACACAAACGACGACGGACAATCACTCATATGATAAGCTCCGCTCAACTAAGTCGACAGTGGAGCAAAAAAGTTAAAAGCACTTGCGGAATTCCTTTGGCTAGACCTTCTGAGGTGATATTGGATCAGTTCTTCATTTTTTATACAGTAGTGAAAATAACATTCCTCTTGCCATCTGATGATTTCGATGTGTCAGCCATCTTTAGGTTCGGATAATTTATCAAGATAAGCAGTATTGTTCAATGTAGCTTTCTGCAACGATGTTAGTGAACACAAGCAGGCACAAGTGAAATACGGCTGTACAGCATTCACACATTGTCTTAATGTTGCTGTTTTACTTCACCTAATTAGGCATTAATGAAACCAATTAATTCATCACTGGATCGATATCGAGGAGACACCTCGCCACTTCCTGACAGTAGAGGGTGCTTCAGATATTATCCCAAAGCAAGATGCATGTCAAAACACGGTTGTATACTTGGTAGGAACAATTGTACATAAATCTTATCGTATAAAAACACACCTTTTTGTATTAAATTTACAAATAATAATTCTTATCTGATTTGGACTACAGATTTACCATACTGTTAGTTGTAAAAGTGACCAATTCTTTCTGAAAACGATCAGTTCTTGACACATGGTTTAGGACATGGAGTACATAAACACACAATACCTCTAAAATGTGAAATCAAGAGGCATTTTCTGAGAAGCATTTTATTCACTCATTTATATTGCAATACAAATATTTCAGATGTAATGTTCCTACAACCTTTTTTCGAAGTTGAAGAAATATACTAACAATTTAATGTATCTGATACTTCTTCTATTTCGTGTTATGTTGGGGAATTAGTGCCATCTTGAAGTTAGTAAAGTACATCTCTGATAAAGGTGTACATGCACACACATTAACTAAAACAAGTCGATAGGCTGGTTGGAGATCCCCACCGCTCAAAAAACAAACATGTTTTTTAGCTGTTGTCGTGGTAGGACATGAACAAGAAGCAACATTGATTAATAACTAAAACTGGGACCTGTAAGTTTGCAAAAAGCATTCAGTCTTCAGAAGTCACTTCACTTTTATTACTAGCACGTATTCTGCTTTTATAATTATTATTTCTGGCGGTTTGTATTTTCTAGATTCTTTGATTGAACACAGCATTTACAATTCATTGAAAGTTGCATTGGGATTACGTTGATACAGTGTAACAATGTGACGCCGGTGATCTCTTGTGGGTGCGCAACTTAGTCAAAATAAAAAGCATTTGTCCACCCCTATTACAAAGACTGGTTGGACATAATACATTTGGGGCAAAAAAAACACAGTTTTTTGGCTATTGCCATAGCAGCGGTGGACCAGATTTTTTCTGATTAGTGACGGTATAACCTGCCTGCCAAGTATGTACAAAATCAGCCAAGCCCAAAAAATCACAGAAGAGTTAAAAAGCTGTTACTGGTGAAAAGTTACCTCAACTTTGAGATCAGATTTCTCAGTAATGAAATAAGATATCAAAAAACAAATAGTAACTATGTGTCCACACTCAAGCTGAGTAGAATGAGCTATGTCCGAGGTGTTTAATCCTAAATTAGTAGGAGATACATTTGGCACAAAGCTATTAAAAAATTAGTTTTTTGTGGCTGTTGCTATGGCAACAGTAGGCCAGAATTTTTTTCAGATTTTACATTACTGACTGGAGTGAAGGTGTGACCTGCCTGCCAAGTTTTGAGTGAAATCAGCAAAACAAATCACAGAAGAATTAATGCGTGAACACACACAAGTGATTTTAAGGCCAATCCCAGCGGAGCCGATCGCCAATATTTCCACCTCAATTAGAATTGAAGTACCGTATATATACATATCAGAACTAGTACTTCCAGCGACACAGTAAAAAATTATCCTGAATTTCTAAATTACCTAAATTTTCTTTTTTTAGGTGTCTGACAACTGTAACTTACTTTACAGTAAAGTTATACATTAAAACCAAATTATTGCAGAAGTCTTACACATGTGTGCAGATACACCCTCATCGAAGTGTGCTCTAGAATAATCCATTCAATACAGCTTCACAAAATAACAGCAGAGTAAAAGCTTTAATGGTAACCCATAGTGATCGAGTTCAATTTGCATCCAGATGGCTCTAATTTGGGATTCAATACTGAACATGCGTAACAATTAGCTCACACAAATACATTTAAATAATACAAATACAAATAATACTAATAACTGTTACAGGTATAAACTTTGAAGACTAAAATCTATATTACATATAATTACTGAATATTAATTATATATGAAGATAAAGAAAATTACAAACATTTGCAAATCTACTTAGACAAGATTAGACTTTTTTGAATTTTTTTTTTTTTTTTTTTTATAACAAGTTTTTTTTTTCTTGTATCATTCTTTTTTGTTTTTTTCTTATCTGTCTGCTTCGATCTCATAATATACATGACATATGCAAAGTTCAATATGTCATACACACAAGGTTTTTTCTGATCAATCGTATAAGACAACTTAAATGTGCTACAAAATGTTGAATAAAATCATGGTCATGTAATAGACACCAAACAGTCACCCTTATGGGCACACTTGGTTACGTTTGTTAACAAAACCATTATTGTATGCATTTGAATCATTAGTGGTGAAATACATCTTATTGTTCACTCAAATATTACCAGTCCTATAGAGTTTTTAACCTTTTCACCACCAGTCCCTGTTTTCATCATAAATACACAAAATAGTTCAGTTTATAGTATTTGGACAAAAATTGAACTGAAAATTGACTCAAATTTTGTTTGTTAATTGGCTCCAAAATTAGGATTAATTTTCAGAAATAATTGCAGCAAAATTTGTGCGAAAAAAAGTCTGCTGGTGAAACGATTAAGGATTTAGTATGATTATGGTTAATAGTTCTGTCAATTTTACATAAAATCATGGATACAGTAAATTGAATCTGAAAATAAACTAAATCAGAGCATAAAATTAGACTGATATGAAAACAAAAAAATACTTAATTAATTACCTAACTAACACATATCACATTCAATCTTTTCACTCAAAATTGAACAGACTATGTTATTGTTAATCACAAAATCAATTTTAAATCCACATTGACATATTTTCGATATACTTTAAAATAATAATTTTGTTACAAATGAGCAGATATAGAGTAGTAAAGCGAAAAGGTTAAAAAAAGTGTGTGTACTTGTTAATAATCATGTCACAAGGCAGGTATGCAGAATTGGGTACGAGTCATTTGTAAGGTTGTGCAACTGATCCATGCACGAAGGGATGGTGGTCTTCATGCCATACATTAGAGTTGGTGCTTATTTATTAAAATTGAGTAAACTAATTCAAAATTCTGATTGTCAAGCCAATTAACAGAAACATTTAGTCTTTTTAGTCAAATGTCATACGAGTGACAATTTTGCATTAAGCTTAATCTTTGAAGAGCAATTTTGTGAAATATATTATGTTAATAAAATATCAGCCTGCAAACAATCACTAAAATTAATAATTGTATAATTACATATTAGGCCATTTTAATAAAAATATTAACAATTTATTATGAAATGCTTTTTAAATCTTAGTTATGGAAAAAAAATATAGCTTAGTCAGTGCATCTCCACATGGTGAAAGCGATTTGCTACGAAAAAATACTGGAAAACACATTTAACCTTTTTACCACCAGTTCCCTCTTTTCATCCCAAGTTCACAAAATAGTCCCATTTGTAGACTGCATTTCCATACAGAAGATTAGGGCAAAAATTGTTTGAGTAAAAACTGAAAATTTACTCAAATTTTTGTCTGTTGGCCCCAAAATTAGGATTTGTTTCCAGAAATATTGAAGCGTATAAGTAAAAAGTGCAGACAAATTTGAAGGTGAAAGTCTGGTGGTGAAAAGGTTATGGCATTTCAAGCTGAATTCAAATATTGCACTAGGGAGCATGCACAAATATGCAATGCATTATGGGAAAGATTTTTCCATTGTATACATGCTGCTAATCACTGTCAAGAAATTCTTTCTTCACAAATGCAATAATATTCTCAAAATGCAAATTTTCATACTGAAAAATCACTAATTTAAAATTGAATCATATTTGTTTTAATAATTCAATAATTTTACAATTCATGTATTTTTCACCCATCCAATGTTACTGAACAACATTTTGAGATACATATTATTTTTTGCCGAGTACAGTGACCCTCAGGCTGATCATTTTTATTCACTTTCTTCATTTTTGTGACATGAAATACCACATACATTAAAATACAACATTATTTTAGTAGCGTTCTGCACAAAATGCAGTTGATAAAAAGGCAAAATAACATTATCAATAAGTATTTAAAAGTATTTTTTCCGTATGGCCGGTCTTGGGAGCGATTTTGCGGAACCTGCTTTCAAAGACCCTTTAAAAAAAATCAATTTTTCATCAAATAGATCTGATCTTGCATCATGCACATTACATATGGGTCCAAAATACATATGTATACTGTTCATAATTTTCCATTCCATTGTCCATTGTCTGTATGTATGTATGCATACACGCACACACACATGCATGTATGTGTACGTGTACGTGCACACACCCACCCACACGCACTAACTGCAAAGACTCCTGTTGTGTGCTTAACACACAGGATTCAAAAATACATGAAAGTTGGTGCTATTGCAGCAAACCCTTTGCCAATAAAGGCTGGCAGTGTAATTATCTCTTGCAGGATTAGACGTGCTTATATAAATGTGCCTTGCTTTAATGAACATGATTACAAAGGAACAAGTACACAATCCAGCATAATGAATCCCCAAAAAAGAGCCATATGGATACGAACAACTTAATTTAAATCTGTAGTGTCTACGATCACCTTGATAAACATAGAGTCGTCTTTTACGTAAGCATGACGACTGCTCTCCAGTTGAGACAGAGGCATGAATAAAGGGCAGCCGCTGGCAATATTCATATCGCCAGTAGGACGCTTGAAGGAATTTGATGTAGGGTCCGGACGAAATGCATCAATGACATGTTCTCGGTTGTTTTGATCCAAAAGCATGAATGTTACCTAGATATAAAAAAAGAAGGTAGGTGGTTTTAAAAAAAGAAATTACCAATTAATATTCACTAAAATAAGAATCATGGAAATCAACAAATCTGAGAGGTCAACCCAAAGGACCTACATTTGTACATATCAAATATCAAGAAAATTAGACAAACTGTTTTCAATAAAATGTCAAAAATAGTTTTTTTACCAAAATTGACAGTAATATTGACTATAAAATTTACATATTTACATAAATCTACATATAAAAGCAATTGGGATAGCCATTTTCAAGAAGAAGTCTCAAATATAACTTACTTAACAAAAATGACAAAAACATTCATTAAAATTAGATTTGAAGATATCGTCATGAAATGAACAAACCATTCAAAGTGGAAGTTTCCAAGAAGAAGTCAAAAATAACAATTTTGACCAAAAATTACAAATTACAATATTCATTAAAAATAAAGATATTGTCTTTGGTTTCTTCAGATTGTCTTTTTACATCTATGTACTAAGATTTATGACACAACACTTGAAGTTGTAAAGTAAAATAGGAACAATTTTATTTTGGGAAATCGGAGGGTCCACTGTTAGCAACTTTGGGCTACAAGCCAGAAAACAGTAGCAAGCAAACCGGTATACATGGAAAGCACCACAGTGGACCCCCTAAGCAGAAGTTGAAAACTTACAGCAAATAACAAGATTAAAAACTACAAGTCCTAAAACACAGTTACAAAATATTGCAAGGGTTACTGCAGTGAGAACTGTATCTGGTTAGTGGTTAGTGGTAGAAGATGAGGTGGTAGTAGGACAGTGAGAGCTGCAACTACATGAATGGTTATTGGTAGAGCGATGAGAACCGCAGCTGCCTGATGACAAGGTTAGGTAGGTAGAGGCAGTGGGAACTGCAACTACAGAAATAACGACAGCGTGGCTGTACCTGGCAGGTGGTAGAGGTGGTGAGGACCACAACTACGCATGAATGGTTACTGAAATGTTAGTAATAAAAACACTTTAAAAAAAATTGTAAATACACTTTGTAAAAGCACCTTATGGTGATTATCTTAGGGAATAAATGAGCACAAGTAATTGCGAAGTCCCCAAATGATGCGATATAAAATATCGCAGAAAATCCCCAAGATTAACATTTTTTTAAATAATATAAAAAATATAGAATATAAAGTACAATTACTAGTACAAATTCATGGCCTACTGCACTACAAATTAAGTGCATCCCCTACATCAACTTTCCACACCCTGTTTATTTACTCTATGAGTTGTTAGCCAAGGGCAGTAAGTGTAAATCCCAAAGTTACATCTGAAGTACAAGTATGAATGTATCGCACATAACTATCGGATGACCACCAGCCGAGTGCCTTTATTAAGTGGTCCTGAATTCTGACGAGTCTAAACCGAGTCGATTCAGAAGCTGATGCAAGTAACTGAGGAACACAGGTCGAGTCAAAGGCAGGTTGTTTTCAGAAATAAATAAGGGGTGCTCTGGTTTGGAGGCAAGATTTTCAATCTTGTGGCCAAATATTTTCTCATGGCAGCCACTGGGCGCATACGATTGTTAGAAAAGTAATTAATAACCAAATCTCGCTGACACTGGTCCGTCTTTGAGGATTTGAGCACAATAAAAGCACTATCATCACCCACAAAACTGACATCCTCAATGCAAAGATGGACGTTGCTATCAAACCTTTCCTTACAAATATTAAATCAGTCAGTGTAAGGGGAGAAAACTGTTCCATTTAGTGCTGAAAACATTTTGGCAACAAGTTCCGTTGTAAATGGGAGGCGAAGTTCAGTACGTTGTCCTGAATTCCTTTTGATAGAACGTAGAAGCAAATTTAAGCGCACAGTCTCTGGATTTTTCCTGGCCGTTAATTTGTTATTACATTCATGTGAATAATTTGGTGCATTGTCAATGCCTGTCAGAAAACCATCTCTAAGTTCACTGCACAAATTTGTAACAAAATCCCGGTTTGGATGATCTGTTAAAAACGCTTTAATTTGTCTACATTAATGAGTGTCGTCGCTGTTGCTGGCAGTCACTTTAAATTGGCAATATTGCTAGTCGGACCAGATTTAGAACACTTGCAAGCTGGGTGGTTGTTTTTGCAGTAAAAACAGGCATGTACAAATGGGCATACATTTCTTGAGCAACCCTTCACAAAATTGAAGTTATTGCAAATCTCCTTTCCATTCAAGTAAATCCTGGGTTGTCCTCTCGCATCATTACGCGACTGACTGTACTGCTTGCGTGGGCAGAAATCCACCATATGCGTTGTGCTGCCACAAATAGCACACGAATACGATTTTCGCCCAGCTGTGATTCACATAAAAATGGCAGAACCGCGAACAGACCAATCAATTTTAATGCCTTCCTGTTGTAAGTAAGCTCCAGCTCTAGTAGCGAACTGAACATGATAGTCGTAAAAAACATTACCAAAATTTAGTGCCAGGTCTGTAATGTTTTTCTGGTACAAATCTAGCTCCTCGTGTCGTTCTGGAAAGACGCCGCAAATAACTGCCTTGTATTTCTCGAAAGCTACCAAGAATTCATGAAAAGTTAAGGTTTTGTTCAATCGAGGATCGGCACTCCCTTTGATCTTAATTTCATTGCCCGATAAATCCATGATAGAACGATCATCTGCTTCCTGATCAGGAATTAATAATGCTGCAAGATTAACGTATTTACCTTGTAAGATATTTGCTTTCATGGTCTCAGATACATCTACAAGATCCGGCAAGGCGTTAGATAAAATGCCAAATCTTCCAGCAGTTGATGGGTAGTTTCACTCAGTGGTGGTCGCAAAATTTGGACGATTTTGCTGAGCTATATCAAAACTTCCACGCATGGCCGCCATGTTGTTTTGATTCTGCCTACCACTCGCCGGCGGATAACATAACTCTCTAACATCCTGACGGATATCACTATTCATATCTGCACTGACCGCGTCTGTCGTTCTCATGTCGCTGACTAGCAGTTGGGTTCGGGTTTTCATCTTCCACGTTTTCATCTTTCAAGTCCACGACTTCGGAATTTACTGAATGTTCTTTGATGTTGAATTTATAAATATTTGTCGCTTCTCGTTGGCTTGTATATGGCGGTAGACCGATGCCGCTGTCCAGTTTGTAGAGTTAGATGGGTCTAAACTACTTGTTGTTCTCTGCTGTGAAGTAGATCGCCGACCTGAAGTAGAAACTCCTATACTAGTAGTGCTACATGAATCAGGTAGTTGTGCAAATAAAAGCGTCCTGACCTGCCGTGTAGCGGTAGAAAGGCGTCCGCTTTTACTCCTTGTTGTTGGGGAGGTTGGTTGTGTAACGATGACTAATGACGCTTCCTAGCTGCCTCTTCGTGGAGTATTCATGGTAAAGTAGAATATCGATAAAATATCATAAAGTTGAAAAATACAAGTTGTAAAGTTCGACTAGCTCACCCAAATATAGCGGGAAACTGAACTATCTCAAGAATATGCAAATTCATGGAGGGACAAGAAATGCAAATTAATCGTGTCAATAAATCATGCATAATGCTCCACATTAAGCATTCATTCATTGAAATGCAATGATTAGCACTTGATAGAAGATATCAGTGGAATTACAAAGCTGAATATTGATTAATTATTATGCAACTTAGGTCATAAAAATGCACAGATTTTAACCCAAAGGTTGAATAAAATCAGTCAAGGCATGCCTGAGAAACTGTTAATGACATTTTCAAATATTGATTTTTGGTGTTTTTTAGGCCAATCAGTCAAAGGTCAACCAAAAGAAATAAGCAAATCAACTTGCATGCGTGTCCCATCATGATGAACGGATGCACACACAAACGGACCTCAAAACATAAGTCTCCATTTCAGATTTGGACCAACAAGGACTAAAAAGGGCAATCAAACTGTTATTAAATTATGTAGCAATGAAAACATCATTGACAAGTTTGTTGGCCCAATATTAAAGATAAGGCATCCAGCTACTACTTGCGTTGACAAATTAAAATGACCCTTTCAAACTGAAGGGTCAGAGCATTGATGTATGCACTGGTAGTGATACCCTGTTACATGGAGTGTTCAATTCAGGTAATATGACCATACTCAATCTAAGTCAAACAATGATACTAATTACATCGCGTGATGGGCAAATATACTATATACTATATTTACCATCAAAATAACCCAAAAAAGTAATAATCAAAAATCATGCGAATAACATTCATATACCAAAATTTTGGATTATTAAAATTAAAACAAGATGTTTTGCACCAAGAAATTTTGTCTCGTATACAACCTGAAGAAAAGCAGTTTTACATTAGTGTTTATTTTCACAAACTTTTGTTGGATAGAAGCCTTCGACTTGAAATCAATTTTTGTGCGCATTGGGTATAATTAGTATATTTTACAGTGTCCTGTGTAACAACAAAGTTGTGTTTTCTTTCTTTTTGGTTGTGCTTAGAATCCAGGTGAATTAAACCCTGTTAAAAAAAACTCATTGGTTGTTGTCAGAACACTACTGGAATGAGGACAGACAAAAATCAATTCATTCTTACCTAAAAGTTCCCAGACATTCTGAAAGTTGTTTTCAGTTGACATTTTGGTGAGTAAAAATCCAAATTAGTCATAAAAAAACTCTACAGGTGTCAGTGTGTTTAGAGAATTAGTATATCATAATGACTTCTGGTGTGTTAAGATATCAGAGTCCACAAGTGTGAATTGCTACTTATAGGAGTTTGTCACTGCAGCCTGTGATGATAGATTAATAGCATTCCAATTGCAGGAGTCTGTCATGTGTGGCAGCCACCCCAGTAACCTGTGGCAGCCACCCTAGTAACCTGTGGCAGCCACCCTAGTAACCTGTGGCCATGCAACCAATAACCTAGAACAGGCGAGTTAACAAATAACCTGCCCATGCATCTCATTATGAGCTCAGACAGCTCCCAAGTGAAGTAGTAGTTCACAAGATTAGAAACACCGACTCAAAAGTAGAGCACAGATACAGGTGGCAATTCATTGCCTGAAGACCTTGATCAAATCAACCTACAGATATTCTGCTGTACATGCGAGTGGCTAAAAATTATGGGCAGTTGGAATTCTCCTTTGTTTTTAAGATGTACGAATCACTGTTATTATTTTTTCAGCGGTAAAATCCTTTTTTTTTATAGGAGTTACTTCATAAAATCATTTGAATCACGAACGTTTAATCTGTGTGGTGAGCCAAAACAGGAGGTGACCCTCGGTGACATACCATAGCTTTCTCCTCCCTTAAATGTTGTACTGTCTCCCCAAAAAGTGCACACTCAGCAAATCAACAGGACAATTAGGCTTCACCTTATTGTAAGTAATAAGTTTGTTTTGATGGTTCTTCAGAGGCATTTTTACTATAAAGTTAACATTGATAACACCTAAAACTTGACTATAGGACTCCATTTTTTTATTCTCACTTAATAGTTCCATGGTGCTGATTACACCTCATTATCTCATGCGACATTAACAGGATAACTTTGGGGAATTGCTGTTTTTTGCTTTACCCACAATCCCCGCAGTACATGTTTATATATACAATTTATAACCCAGTTTTAGGAATCTTAAAACACTTTAGAACAGTGAACTAGAAAAAATTTACTGGCTTAATCTTCACAGATTTTCCAAATGTATTAAAATTATTTAGTTGGGTCAAAAGAAAATTTTCCAAGAAACACGCCCACCCAGAGTTAAAATATATTAAAAAGAAAAATAACTATTTACCTTTTGTCTGAATGGCCATCTCAGCAACCCATCAAATGTGCCTCTCATGATGACAAAGAACAGGGAGACATGGTTTCCCTTGCCCATTCCATCTCCATTCAGATATACTCGGGCACACATCTTGTAACCATGACGACTGGTGAAGAAGCACGGTGAGTAGATGGATGTAGTGCGACCAGATAAGGCATCATTTCTTTTACGATTGAAGTCAGAGATTTTCCAAACCAGTACACCATCGTAAGATGCCATCTCCAGAGACTGAATTCTTAGATCTTGCTCAGCTAAGGCGACATCCTTCAGTGCGATGATGCGATCTTGAGATTTGATCTTTCTCTCTAAAGATTCCACCAGATCTCGGTCTTGTTTCCGCTCTCTCTCCATGGCCTGCACAACATTAGCATCTCTCTCAATCTGACCGTTGAGTACGGCAACAATCCCTTCATACGTAGATACCTTAGTGTCAAGTACAATGGTCTTGGCCTTCAATTCTTCAATTGAGCGAGACTGCTTATCGATGATAGCTTGTACACCCCTTGTAGGTTGTTGACCTTGCTGCCTAGTGGTCACATCAACCAAGTCTTGTTCCACCTTCTGAACAGCACGTTCTACTATCACGATTCGGTCGGCGTTACTTTTCACATTCTGGGATAGTGCTGGTACATCAAGATTCACCTTCAGTGTTGCAAATTCATCACTCACATTGGATACTTTATCACGAATCAAATCAAGATGCTTTACAACAGTTGTTTCCAAATGCTGGGGCATTTTCTCAACTTCCACCTGAAAAGTACAGAGTGGGCATAATATGTAAACCTTCATGATAATAGATAATTACCATTGTCTGTTGTAGAAAGAAAATCTTCAACAAAGCTTGTTCTAACCTTTATACAAGCTTTCTGTTACTAACATACGTTACTGGTAGTTTCATTATAGATTTATGAAAAATGTGTTTACTAAAAATAATCTAGAAGGAGATACATCACGGTAATAATATTTTTTGTTACCGATACACACCATGTATATACGTTGAAGAGTCAACTGTGAATGTACTGGTATTATAAATACAGACAACACTTTGTAAAGTGGTGGAGCAAGTTCTATACATACAAACAAGGACCAACCTTTCTTTCACAGAACTGCAAGTTTTTATCATCATTTATATCAATCAAAATATTCAATGATTTATTGAAATATTAATCCAAGTATTTATTATTCTTTGTCATCACCTCCGACCACCATCTTGTAAAAGTGCTGTTGAAATCAATAATGCACCCAACTGTGCAACTCTACCTTTCCAAAATAGATACAACACTCCCTAAATTCTGGCATACAGCCCAACCAAAAAACTGTCTCCTGGATAACCCTGAAGAAGGCCAAGCCCCCCCCCCCCCCCCGAAACACAACTTCTTCCTTGCAACAAGCACCATGGGCACCAAGTGAGAAAAGCATGGTATCAAATTTCCTAACATGCAAAAAAAAAATTCAGAGAGCACCCTTACCAGTTCCTCGCAACCAACTTTCTGGTACAAACAAGGACCAACCTTTCTTTCACAGTCACCTCTTTCAGGGTCAGTGTGTTCCAGAATCTGCAAGACAGAAACAGAGAAAGCTCAGCAAGAACTCAATCACACTGAGGAAATTGAAGACTTAAAAAAAAAAAAAGTATTGGTGTGTGAGGATTACAATTGTAAAATGAAAGCTCATAATTCACACTAATAAAAAATTGATGTTATATGTTGGAAGAAAAAACCATGTGGTCACATGACTGCTAGGTAAATAAATCCTTTACCAAAGATTCAAATGAGTACTTTGGAAAAATGAAATTGAATACTACACTTTTTTTTGTAGAATAAAATGCAAGAACCATGGATTTTGCTTATTTTTTTTCTCTTATTAAATGTCTGTTTTCACCAAAAAATTTATTTTTCACATTCAGGTAGCCGAGTCTTCAAATGAGTACTTTAGAAAAATTAAATTAAATACCACATTTTTTTTTGTTGGAAAAATGTAGAATAAAACGCAAGAACCATAACAGTCACATCGATTTTGCTTATTTTTTTTCCTCTGTTTTCACCAAATTTTTTTATTTTTTACATTCAGGTAGTCTTCAGAATGAATAAATTTAACAAAAAATTCTGTGACTGTTATGTTTATATAATTCATACAACTTATCTATAATCACAGGGGAAAAAATGAAAGAATATGATGGGTGCTCACTGGGTAGTACTCATTTGATTGATGTCAGAATTAGAACAAATTAATACACTAATTTGCATATTGACAGATGAATAATGGAGTTGCTGCCTTCATTATTTACATGGTCATGACATTTTCAGTTATCAATGTTTTGACGTCCAGTAAAATGTAGATGACTGGTAAGCATCTAAAGATGTTCTAAAATTATTTCATACTTTGATTTATTAATTATTTAATACTGTAAAATGACGAATTTTCAATGGGCTTAAATTTCGCTGATTTACCATTTCAGGCATATTCAGTGGGTTTTAAATTCATAGTTTTATCATTTAGATAATGTGTTCTATGCTGAATTTTACATATTCACTAGGTTTTAATTTAGCGCATTTTCCAGTCAGCGAAATAAGCAAAATTAAAACCCAGTGAATAATTAATTCTTTTACAGTATACAAGCAAATATGGGAATTTAGTCATCACAACAATGTAGGTTATTAATTTTGACCACTGTTTTAAATACATTCTATTTATGATAGAATTATGAAATTTCCATAAAATAATATGAGGTTATTACCAGGATACCTCATAGTATGCACGATGACAGTACAGTAGGAGTATCGACTGTCGTGCAGCAGAGGTTGATGCGATGGAGTACTGTCTGAGTGCATACTTTGAGGTATCCTCATAATAACCCTATTATTATACATCTTTTCCTCCCAATGGGAATGTCGAAATCCAAAAAGTTTAGAACAGAATCAGTGAATTTCTTTGTGTGGAGCCCAGACAAACCCTAGTGGCAGCCATGTTTGTTTTTATTATTAGAGGACGCTTACGTGCGTAATCATTCTATATTTGAAATTTGCATTTCCTTATATGGTAGGATGCAAATACCCAGTGCAATACCGCAAAATTATGGCGATACGGTGACAGATGTATAATAAAAAAAAGAAGACATTGTTCATAAATTAAAGACTGTATACTTATTACCTTTTCTCTTGGAATATTCTGCTTTCCACAGAACTTGCAAACAATCAAGAACTTGGGACATTGGGCATGATGAGACTATCAAAAAATGAGAAAAAGATAATGTTTAATATACAAATACAGAGAATGTTATAGCATTTCAAGCATCATTGCCATGTCATGATTTTAGATTATGGAAACAAATGGGAATTAGGTTCACTTTGCCATATCCCTCTCCTTAATATCTTTATATTCACTCCCTCCACTGTGACAACACTTCACTCCCTCCACTGTGACAACACTTCACTCCCTCCACTGTGACAACACTTCACTCCCTCTACTGTGACAACACTTTTTATATATATATAATGGTATCAGATTGGATAAAAAAAATGTAGTATTGATACTAGTAAATCATTAAATAGCTGTGATATTGAAAATTTTTTTGTTTATATAAAATTACATAATGATGGTCAAATCTTAGTGAAATTATGGTTTTAGACACAATATTGCATGAGCAAAAGTAACTCTACACAAGGTTAAAGTCACGCGAAAACTAAGGGTAGACTAGACACCAGTGCGTTGAAATCGGTCACGTAATGGGGAATGTAGAAAATGACTCACAAAACTATCAGTGGGAGACCATAAGAAAGGGGCTTAGCCTCTATAGAAAGGGACGAATTTGCCGTTTCCCCCAGAGGTTTACTGGATAAAACTGGATTCTCTGGAGATCTAGACACATGCAACCTCACGACCATCCTTTTTCACATGCAAGTGATTAAATGTACAACATCAGTATATAGAATACATGTATATACTATGTTTTCAATGCTAAATCCTATTTCAGTGATGGCTATTACAAATTGGAAAAATAAAAGACCTATAGTTACAGGTATTGTCGCTTTAATATGGAATTTACTTTTTCTTCAAAACAAGCAGCCTGTCGGCTGAGATAGCTCCGCTGTTAGCAATGCACATTTCAATTAAAGAACTGAAGATATCATTAGAAAATGAACAATTTGTATAGTATGTATAGCAATTGGACTTGTTTTCAACAAGAATTCAAAAATATCACTTTTTACCAAAAATTACAAAAATATTCATTAAAATTAGACAATTGAAGATATAATCATCAAATGAACAAATCTGAGAGCGGTCCACATGTAGTATTTATATATGTAATATCAAAGCAATCAGACTTGCGGTTTTTAACAAGAAGTCGAAAATATCACTTTTTACTAAAAATGACAAAAATATTCACCAAAGTTAGAGAATTAAAGATATCATTACAACATAGTTGAACTCTGGTGACCTTGCCCTTTGTTATATAATATAATTCCCTTCATCATAGTTTGTTTCAATATAAATATGCATTGTCATAATTAATTTTGAATACAAACAAGTTTTGGGGTTGAACCAACAGTGGGGAATCAGTCTACCGAATGTCCTTAAAAGATGTAAATATCTTTCAAAAACATTGGTGCCTTATTTGTTTAATTATTTTAAGGGACATAATTTCCAGCTTTCTTCAAAGTAATTCAGATATTTTAGTATAAAAACAAATGTCTCATTGAAAAAAAGAAGTGCTGCATTTACCGTTAAAGTCCTATTATAAACCGCGGTTTATATTACAATGTATCAATTTAAAAATTGGGATCAAAAGCTCAAGTTCGGGGTGCGGTTTCTATTACGTACATATTGCAATCACTAAATGGGCGTGGTCATTTTTTGTCCACAACACATGCACAAAACAAACAATACACCGTACAATCTCTTGAATAGGCGTCGGGGAAGAGTGAAAGGCCTTATTTTGGTTCTAAAATAGGCGTTACGAAATGTTGAAAAATTACAATAAAAAAAAAATTCTACATGATACAAAAAATACTCAGTATTTTTAATGTAATATGCATTTATTTTTTTTAATTTTCTTGGTAACGAAAAGTATATTCTAACAGAAGTTTCAAATAAAAACACGAATGCACTGCTTAGTAGCAAATGATCACATAACGGTAGCTCGATCCGGCCATGCTGCTGGTCTCAAGTGAATAACTTACTTGTTTTCGAAGTGTTGATATTGGTGATTATTATTTAGTAGTGATTACAATAACACACGAAAAATAAATTCGTTGAATTGTTATAAAATGCAAGTAAAATTCAACTTAGTTTCCCCGTAAGCGAATGATTTCAGTCACATGTAAACAGCCGATACGATATCCGCCATGCTTTTGAATGCTCACGTGACGTATTATTGACCGGATAGGTCAAGTCGCTAATTAACCAATCAAAATGCTGGATGGTGCCCACGTGTCTAAATTACATAGCTCATTTAAATATGTTAATGACAGTTCAGCGACCTCATGGTGAACGCAACACGGAAGAGATTTACCGATAATGTAGTGCGATCTTTTTCCTTTGATTTCCATGGGAAAACGGCATGATTTTTTTTTTAAATCAAGAAATTATTTGTTTTCGAAAGATAAATTATTCTTCAATGCTCAGTTTAACACTTTTACGGTGATAAAAGCTCATTGTCTAAAACTTACGAAACACAGACGTATTCAGAAAGAGTATTGACAGAGGTCGCCGCCAGAACAAAAGCAGTTTCATTGCCTGTCTGACATCTTATCACCGCTGAACAATAAATAGGTGTGAATATTTTTAGGCATGTTGTCGAAACAAAGAATAGGATTAGGAACAATGCCGTTTTGGAACAGCTGGTTGAAACAATGAAGACAGTCACGGTCTTGTTGAATTGGGGGTGCGGTTAGTAATAGGTACTTTTCAAGTTTTCAATTTTTGTTAAGAACTCTTTAACCCCGAAGCCGGAATTGGGGGTGCGGTTACTATTACGTATGCGGTTTATATTAGGACTTTAACGGTAGATGTGAATAGATTCATAAAACATGCAAGATAACAGAAAATTTTAGCTGGCTTTAGTCCAAGTATTTTGTACAGGTGTCTGTCAAAAATTAATGATTCACTGAGACAAATATGAACTGCCTCATTGTGTGACTACTGTATTATATGAAAAGTAAAAAAAAAACACCCTTTATGAATAGCTATCATGTTGCAAGCTCTGCTTTGTATGCTAGTTGGTGTCCAGTGGAGGGAGAAGTCAACAGTACTGTTGCCTCTTGAGAATCTACATCTTCAAACACTGCAATCTTTGAAGCGCGTTTTTAAACCAGTATTATGAAAACTATATCATTCTGTTCTAATAGCTGAAACATATTCCTGTGAGTTTTCATTTGTCAAATGAACTGTTTGTCAAATACAGAATACATATATTTTAGAATAATTTTCTTTTTAAAATGTGGATGAAATGTTTTGCTTTTAATGTATTTTTTATGTATTGTTTTTGATTTGATAACTTTGAACTAAACAGATTTTCTATTAGCTTCAGATCTTGATCAAAGTTAGGCACCCAGTTCATAGGAGTGCTTATATTGATTTTCTGACATCTTGTTTTCTGTAAAGATTTTATTGGTAGGTTTGTAAATGTGTATCAGACTGTGCAATCTCTCCATGAGTTGGTTTTGAAACCCAGTATGGGATTCTGAGATACATTACCAAGGATATTATTACAAGATAAATCATTTGCTTCATTGAACACATACAACAATGCATATTTACACTGAGATCAGTGACCTTTGATGTGTATCACCAGTGATCAGTCAAGTAGAAACAGTCAAAATATTTTATCAGATTTTCTCAATTTTTGCATGATATTTTCATACAGGACATCTGTTGTTCAAACTCAGGGAAGACTTTATACTGATGAATAAGGTGACCAAGTTTGATAAAGTTTGGAATAGAATTAGTAAAGTTATTATGCACACAATAACAATTATTAACGACGACGACAACAACAACAACAACGACAACGCTGGACAAAATGTTTCCCTTAATATACCTTTCCCTTCCATCTTTGATAATACGGGCAAGGTAAAAATGAACAAATCTGAGAGAGGTCCACATGTAGTACCTATATATGTAATATCAAAGCAATCGGAATTGTGGTTTTTAACAAGAAGTCGAAAATATCACTTTTTACCAAAAATATTCACCAATATTAGAGAATTCAAGATATCATAATGAAATGAACACATCTGAGAGAGGTCTACCCAAGGTACATATATACCAAGTATCAAAGCATTCAAGAAGAAGTCAAAAAAGTAAAACATTGACACGAACGACGATGGATGACGACGACGACGGACAATCACTCATATGATAAGCTCCGCTCGACAAAGTCGACAGCGGAGCTAAAAAGGTAGGACGCAGATGCCCTGTTCAAATAACTGCCAAATGTATGCAGATTACCTTCAATTGTTTCCACACTACTTCCTCATTACAGTAATGACAATGTACAACTCTCATCTGACAAGAATCTTCCAGATGTTCTGCCAAAGATCTTCTCAGTATCTTTTCACTGCATCCACTGGCATGTCTGATACAACTGATCAATTCAAACTCACATGAAGGAGCATGTATCTATAGCAGTAAGACAATAGATCAAGTTAATGCAATGAGAGAAACGAAACTCCCAACATGCACTGTGATGCCAACCAAATCTGCACCACAAGTTAAAGACATGTTGGAAATGAAACTTGGCATCAGAGTGATGGTAAAATGCAGGTAATTTGTACATGACGACAGTCAAAATAATGCTCAGGCTAATTAACACATCAGCTTACAGATGCTAAACCCCCAACACACCCACCCCCACCAGAGTTTATGTCTGTGGAGGCCTTCACCAGGTGATGGGTTAACCCCTCAAAATAATTGCATTATTCAGTAAATACTAACCCATTGAATAGCACATGATCTTTAAATCACAAAATAATGACATAGTCCCTGTTTGTATTATAAGTGCAAGATATATGACACAATGTGTGAAGTGTAAACTTGGTCCAGGAATGCAAAAGATATGGCTCTATGGAAATGCATTTGTTTAAACAAGATGACAGCCAGTCAGCCAATTTTGAGTTAATGTTGACAAAAATGCATGTGCGTTTGTCAAATATGGTGTCTTATGTCTAGGACGTGTGATGTTTGAACTTGATCAGTCAAGGCACGACATGTTGGAGATGTGAATCTGGAACGGCATTTTTTAAAACAAAATGTCCACCAGTCGGCCAATCTGAAAAATAAGGTGAAGTGCACCAAGTTCCCATTGCTTTTAATGCATGTACCATGTTTAAATCAAATCAGTCACACACAGCTGAGATCCAGTTTCGGAATGGCGAAAATATCTGATTTTGATGCATATTTGGCCTCAAATGGCTGCAATTCAGCAATATTGAATCAGATTAAGAAACAAATGCATTTGCATATGTCAGATATGACGTCTGACGTATGTGTGAATTTTGAACCTACTCTGTTTGTGAAATACTGCTGGATACAGACAGACACATGCACATGCACAAATGGATGAACAGTAGACACACACATCAGAAAGGGGACTAAAAATACCAGGATTCGACATAAATAATTTGTGAATGAATGATCTTTTATTTTATCAGGTGATGTAAGCAAATTATATTGCTCTCATGCTATGTATACCTTACCTCGTAATCTTTGAAAATACCACTCCACTGACATCCTGTATTGATACACATTACACTCAGAAGCCCAAGTTCTCGTTTTATGGCATTGTCAGGAAACACCTGAATGATAACAACTTGTATCGGTTATATTGAAAAAAGTTTGATACATGTAATAACGAAAATGATAGATTGTCAACTACATACTGTAGAATACTTTATTTTAGCTGTAAATTATTTTCACTGATTTTTGACAGTTTGAATGTTAAATATATAGGAAAAAGTATATTCGCTTGATTTTATTTTCACTGAATCATTCCTTCAGCAAAAATAGCAAAAATTAATTCCAAGCGAAAATAAAGTATTTTACAGTATGTCAGGAATTATATGTCAGTAAAAAAAAACTCTTATGTGCTGAGGGTATTGGAAGTATGAAATAGAATTAAGGAAATATTTAAAATGAATTAAATAGCTTTTTTTATCAAGATGCCTGTTGGCCAATATCATTTTTTTAAAACAATCTAAACCCCAGTACTGAAGTTCTTAAAACAGAAAACAAACAGGTCAAATTTGTACATGTGTGGTTCACAGTGTGTATAATAGACTTGCTTGCAGTCTGTTGCGACGCCGATGAAAAATTCTTGAAAAATAAATTGCGTAAACGAGGGGTGAACACGAAAGTCATGTGACCGCAAAATCCCAACAGACTTACCATCAGTGTAAGCGCCCTCACATTACCGACCAGATTCGGGCTTGTAATGATTGACATGTCTAATATGTTTCAACGAATCATAAGACAGGCTAATTAACATATCAACTGAGACCCCGGAAACCGGTTTATTGTTACGATCTGTGGCTCGGCTGCTCCACCCACCGTATGACGTATATGCAAATTTACAAGCTCGAATCTGGCCGGTAATGTGAGGGCGCTTACACTGATGGCAAGTCTGTTGGGTTTTCGCAGTCACATGACTTTCGCGTTCACCCCTCGTTTACGCAATTTATATTCATTTCAAGAAAACTGTCAATCGGTTATGAGATCTTGGAACAGCTACAAATTGGCTATATTTTGAAAATTAGATCATTAATAAGAACAGATTTCAACTCTAAACAAATCATGTACATAGAGATCCCTGATTACCTATGTACAACATTTTCATTTAAATCTGTAAAGTACTTCTTGAAATATCAGAAAATTGCCAATTTTATGCTGATCTGGTAATCATTATGCACGGATTTCAACCCTAAACTAATCAAAGTGCATTAACTGAGCATCAAGTTTCATTAAAATTTCATTCCTGCACATATATAATTCAACTCTAAAGTAATCCTGTATATGACTTACCCCAATGCACCCAATGAAATCAGACACATGGTTCTCTTGAAATCTATTGTGACAATGTTTTAAATTATTATTCAAATTAGAGAATTACTATTCACGATTTCCAGCCATTCAACAGATTTCAATGAAACTTGGTATATATAATGATAATGCACAGACCTGATTAGTTTTTGGTTGAAATCCGTGCATACTGATGAACTGATTTGCATATTAATTATACAATATTTAGTTGTTCCACCAGTATCTCAACCATTTATTACATGGATGGAACTTCAAACATAATTGCTCTGGGATTAGCCATATATATGTTCAGTTTAGGGTTACATTTCTTGCTTACTAATTACATAATTTGCATAAATTAACTAATTTATAGGTGAGGCAAAAAAACAAACAGATGCTCATAATGACAAGTCATATGACCAAAATATCATATATGATTATGATTTCATTAAATGTTTATAAATATTAAATCATAGCCACTGGAAAACCACCCCTGCAGTTATTTTTTAAATACCAAATTTACTCTTAGACTATTATAAGCACATATGCTTACTGTAAATATAAATGACAGTCTATGGTCAAAATAAGACAGTTCAATGATTTTTCATGCAATAAACACAATTATTGCTTCATTTGTATATCAAATGACCGACACGGTAATACAGTGCACGACCGACACAGCAATACACAGCACACGACCGACACGGCAATACACAGCGCACGACCGACACGGCAATACACAGCACACGACCGACACGGCAATACAGCGCACGAACGACACGGCAATACAGCACACGACCGACACGGCAATAAAGCACACAACCGACATGGCAATACAACACACGGCCGACACGGCAATACAATGCACGACCGACACGGCAATACAACGCACGACCGACACAACAATACAACGCACGACCGACACGGCAATACAATGCACGACCGACACGGCAATACAATGCACGACCGACACGGCAATACAATGCATGCATGACCGGCCGTCCGACAGACACAGCAATACGTTGCACGGCAGACACAGCAATACGTCGCACGGCAGACACAGCAATACGTTGCACGGCAGACACAGCAATACGTCGCACGGCAGACACAGCAATACGTCGCACGGCAGACACAGCAATACGTCGCACGACCGACACAGCAATACGTCGCACGGCAGACACAGCAATACGTCGCACGGCAGACACAGCAATACGTCGCACGACCGACACAGCAATACGTCGCACGACCGACACAGCAATACGTCGCACGACCGACACAGCAATACGTCGCACGACCGACACAGCAATACGTCGCACGGCAGACACAGCAATACGTCGCACGGCAGACACAGCAATACGTCGCACGGCAGACACAGCAATACGTCGCACGACCGACACAGACACAGCAATACGTCGCACGGCAGACACAGCAATACGTCGCACGGCAGACACAGCAATACGTCGCACGGCAGACACAGCAATACGTCGCACGGCCGACACAGCAATACGTCGCACGACCGACACAGCAATACGTTGCACGGCCGACACAGCAATACGTCGCACGGCCGACACAGCAATACGTCGCACGGCCGACAGCAATACGTCGCACGACCGACACAGCAATACGTCGCACTGCCGACACAGCAATACGTCGCACGGCAGACACAGCAATACGTCGCACGGCAGACACAGCAATACGTCGCACGGCAGACACAGCAATACGTCGCACGGCAGACACAGCAATACGTCGCACGGCAGACACAGCAATACGTCGCACGGCCGACACAGCAATACGTCGCACGACCGACACAGCAATACGTCGCACGGCCGACACAGCAATATGTCGCACGGCCGACACAGCAATACGTCGCACGGCCGACACAGCAATACGTTGCACGGCCGACACGTCACACATCCAACACAGCAATACATCACACAACCGCCACGGCAACACAACCCACAACAACACATCCCACAACCGCCACGGCAATGCATCCCACAACTGCCATGGCGACACATCCCACGACCGCCATGGAAATACATCCCACGACTGCCATGGCGCCACATCCCACGACTGCCATGGCAATACATCCCATGACACATCGCAAAACCACCATTGAGATATAACCATGGCAATATCACTAGTCTACCACGGCTAAACAAATCACATAACTACCATATGGCAATAAAACATACTGGTATAAACTACCAGGGCAATATCACATAGTGATACCACACTACCAGGGCAATATCACATAACCATAGCGATACCACACTACCAGGGTAATATCACATAGTGATACCACACTACCAGGGCAATATCACATAACCATAGCGATATCACACTACTATGGCATTGTCATATGAATCATGGCAATAAATACATCCCATGATTACCTTGGAAATCTCACATTAACATGGCAATATTATACATGAAGTACAAAGTCAATCAGATAACATATGACATGTGTATAATTTATTTTATAATGATCCTCTAAAAGACCAAGGTTTCCGAAACTTACATTGTTCACAGTTATTATGGTATCTGGGTCATCCTTGTTTTCTTCCCCACACTCTATGCACCTATGAGGTCCTGGTCCACTATGGAAACAACCATTAAATTAATTAATAACTTTACACCACATAGTATATTTTTCTATAATCTGAAAAAAAGTTTTAATAAAAATGTTCCAACAAGGAGAAAAGTATTTTGAAACAAGACATGAATGTCACAGTCCCCGTCATTTAATTATAAAATACTCGTGTTAAAATAATATGCTACTCAAAACAATTTAAGGAACACTTGAATATTCTCAGTTACAGCAAGATCCTTATTTCAGATGAACCCATTTGGTCACATAATTGATGTGTAACATCTGCACAATGAAACATATGATAATGACTGCATGTAATCATTACACATTCCGTTACATGCGTTCTGAAAGAGACAAGGGTTGAAAATGAAAATCCCAGTTCATGGAACATTTCAATAATGGGTGTGACCATCTCTTGCAGTAACACATGTAACACAGCATCGCGTCATGGATGTCACTTATCTCTGCAGTGAACGTTGTGGTATTGCTTGCCACTCCTGGATCAGTCATTGAGCTAGATGATGACGATCCACTGGTGGAGGATGATTCCCAATAACACGAAGACCAAGTGTTCAATTGGTGCCATGCCAGGTGAATAAGCAGGCCAATCCATTCTGTTGATGTTGTGTTGGCATAGAAAATCTGTGACAACATGTGCACTACCATCCTGTAGGACTGCCGCAGCTCTTATCCTCTGTAGATAAGGTTGCAGGATCTCATCTCTGTAACGTAATCCAGTTAAGTTGCCATCAATAACATGGAGAGGGGTCCTTTGGTGGTAGCTGAAGCCACCCCATACATTTGTACCATGATGCTGCCACTACCAAACTGATTGTGCTGTCTGATGGTGGCATCAGTGAAGCGTTCACCGGGGCGTCTATAGAAAAGAGTACGACCATCATTGTCTGCAAAGTGAATCTTGACTCATCTGTGAAGACGACAGAAGACCACTGCCGAAGTGTCCAACGAATGTGCTGTCGAGCCCAGTCTAAACTAGCAGTTCTGTGGTGTGCGAGAAGGACCGGCCTAACAGCCTGGCACCTAGGCCTGACATTTCTGGCTCTCAGACGGTTCCGCACAGTCTGGTCACTCACGTTGCTGCTCTGAGGGTCCTACGTAGGGAATTGGCAGTTATGGTTCGGTTACGAAGGGCTGAGATAAGGAGGTAGCGGCCCTCAGCAGAAGTTGTGACACGTGGACGACCTGACCTGGGTCTGCCATGTACTGTATGGGTTTCTCTGAAGCGCTGAGATAATCTGTGAATAACAGATGGGCTCACATTAAGTCTTCTTGCAGGTTCTCGCGAGGAAACATCCTCATTCAACCAGCCTATGGCCCTGGCTCTCTCTTCAATTGTTAAATGTTGACGTGGAAGCATGCTTGCAAAAGCTGCGACAACGCCATTAGTGAGTGTATTCTGATTACCATAATTGGCAGATGTTATCACAAGGATGCATTATGTACAGAAAACTCAACATTCTTCGAAGCATAAGAATTAGAGCAGGTGTGTGATGAGCAATGTTTCATCTTTTCACCTGAAAGAATACGTAACTGTGAAAGGAGGGTGCACCTATTCTCATCTACTGGGTTAAGAAAGAATTTAGACACGTGTGGCAAATTAAAAACTGCCATTGTGGCAATATTGGGGTTACATGACATCGTTTAACATGGTCCAAATGTATTTGATGTTCCTTAAATTGTTTTGAGTAGTATACATGGAACATATTCTGCAAACAGTTGAATTAATATGTACTCTATGTGGGTACAACTTGTCATAAAGTGATTTCCCTTAATCTGATAACTGAAAACTTTCATTGACCCGAGTCCAAAATCTCAGTGTACACAAGTGAAACCAAACTATGTCTCATACATGTATACATGCTCAAGAAACTGCATTCATAAATCTGAGTAAACCTTGATGTACCTTTAATAACAACTTGACTTCTTTGTTAATTCAGGACCTGGGTTTGTTTCAGTATCACCAATGTAATTTCCCTCAAAATGTAGCGCTGACACCCCTGATCCATCTGTCACTAATTCAGATCAAGGTCATGACATCACTAAAAACCCTAGCATTACAATCTAAGCTAATTATTTATTCTGAGCATGCTCAGTTGTTCTCTCAGTGGTGTTGGGAGAGGTAATTTTGGATGAAAATCATGAAAAAGACCCACTTAGGATTTTCAGATCCTGGAAAAAAAATTACATGCATATTTTGGCAGACTTATTCATCAACCTGAAAACTGAAAACCTGAAACGGGGACTATAAATTAGTTATTGTAAAAATTACATATACTAGTTCACACATTAAAAAAAACCACAAAATCTTATATATGCCCCACGAAGTAGAAACCAAATTTCAGATCTAGTATAATCTTACAAAGGATAGATTTTAACCATCATACCGATGATAATTATAAATTAGTGCATTTAATTAAATTTATTAATTTATCCAGAACTGATAATGTAGGATAAAATGATGCACTTTAAACAACAAAAGCCAAATTCGCGCTCCACCTCTTTGAAAACAGTACACTACTGTTTACACATACTGATTTCCTGAGAAAAAGGATAGAAAGAATCCATGGGACAAGATTTCATCACAGTGCACAATATGTTTATAAATAAATAAATCTGAGTTAATCACAAGCAAATGTATGTCAGCAAGTTCATATGAAACAATGGTCCAAATATGCACAAATATTATGGAAATAAACACACAAAAACAAAAACCACCACCACCACCACCACCACCACCACATTAATGTTGTCAATGTTATTGACTACAGTAAATGACCTGTATAATACAGAATTCAATTCCTAGAACAGAATTTTGTTTTCAGGAATATATGTACATGTACAAAACCTGGGTTTGTTTCAATATCACCACAAAGCAACAAAATCATCTCATGTTGTACAAAACCATTTCTTAGTAACAAATTATGGTTTATTATTTGAAATGTATTCACTGTACATACAGCAGCATTTGATAATAAACAGTTGTAAATACAAAGCTATGTTTTCAGAGCAAGGAAGCCATTATCGATAAGGATTGACCTTCAATGGAGTAGTAACATTAATTGTTTGAAGTCTTCTTAGTACAGTCATTTACTGAACTTCAATCGATATTAAAGGGATATAAAATACTGTAAATCATTTAATTTTCACTGCTACAAATAAAATTCTTGTATTTTCACAAACTTGTATAATTCACAAAAATTTGCCTCTCACAAAATTGAAGCAGTTTACCCATGCTGCCTGTAAAAAAAAAAAAGTTGATAGTTAAAAATAAGTATAATCAGACAACACATGTGGGTACATGAGGCATGACGTAGAAAATACATATAAAAACATCTTACAACACATTATATTTTCAGGCCCGGTATTCACATATGATATTGCTTAGTGTCAGTAGTGCGCGTTGATAAACACGGCACAATTTGTTTTACCATAAACAAGGCTAAAGCTGTATACTATTCTATAAAATCACTGCGCTATGGGATGGCCAAAGAATTCGAGTATAACTATATCTATAATCAATAGACCATTTTCCCCTCACTGCGAGAATCACGCGTTATGCGTGAAATCGAACGTAAAAACAGGACAAACAAAGGTCATAGCGTCGTAGTGGCGTCAAACATCACGTGGGATTTGACAAACGCTAAAGTATTTTGGGGGGCATTTCCATGCTTGATAATGTGGTGTACACATTTGATGATAGACAATTTCGATTAAGTGAGGGTATTCGAAAGCAATATTCCTCTGTCGAAGATCGGCCGGTCAATGCGAGCTACGAAATAAAGAAATTCAAGTTCAAAATCAAATCATTCGATTTTAGCGGTAGACGTTCGACGCGCGTCTTTCATGCATCTCAGGAGATCTCGCAATTGTACAGAAAATCACCTATTAACAAACAGACATTCTTTTCCAGAGTTGTAGATGTTTTGGGAATTGTGACATATGCAACAAAAATGACAGACCAGAAAGCAATTTACTTGAAAACTAGACCTCAAGAATTAATCATGACAACAAGACGTACATTTATTTTTAAATATAATCTGGCTTTTCACATGAATATAAAATTGACGATCAACATAACATTCACATTGCCACATGTCACCAGATTTACACCCCCATCCAAACATTTCAATGAAACCTACCTTTGTAAACACTTGTTTATGCAGACTTCATGAAGTTCCTGCAGACACTGTTCTACACGTTCTAGTAACCGTTAATCAGACAGCGCTATACTTCCAGGTACGTACATTTTGTAATGTGCTGAACAAACCTTGGATTAAATATTAGACTTTATTAAGGCTTTAATACATTGTATTTGCAGTATGTTTAAACAAAGTCCACAAATAAATGACCAGAATAAATGTGTGCAAACTCACTCATTGGTTCTGGCAGCTTATTCATAGACATATTTGGAATATACTGCAAATTTATGAAAAAGGTCTTTCAACATGGTTCACCGAGTATGCAATTTGCATGATTTACCTTGATCTGGGAATTGTCAATTACATTTACCGTACTTGACCGCGATAGCACTCAGGGTCCTCAACGCAAAATCATGATTTATTTAGGGGTGGGCGCTTACCCGAGCACCCCCCTTCAGAAAAGAGTGCAATTGACAATTTTAATTCACAGATTGAGGGGGATATTACATCATTGAGGGAAATGAAATTATTTACGTCGTCATTGACTTTTACAAAGAAACAGAAATGTTCACAAAAAATATGCACATTTTATTACAATATTAATTACGTACCACCCGAATTTACGAGATTACAATTATTAGAGTCTGTTGGAACACAGTCAAAGTCAAAATCTTCATTATGCAAACTGATTTGAAAAGCCCTTTCCGCCATAATGTATTTGCATGATTTGACCTGCAGCAACATCCTTTGACCTAATGGATCAAGTCTGTTATCAACCAATCAGAATATCAGAATGCTGTGTTGTACCAACGCAATTCCCGAAGACTTTCTGATAACGAAATGCAGTGTAGTTTACGCATTCACAACATATTCACGCCAGTCGATATCCATGCTGTATCATATAAAAACGATTACCAGTATTCCTTAAGCAATGATCAAAGAACAAGTTTTAAATTAGTGGCATTTTGAAGAAGTCGGCGCTTTGCCGAATGTGACCCCGAATAAAATCAAAGAAAGCTTAGAAAGAACTCCCGTGTGCTGAGAGTATTGAAGACACATTAAAAATTAATTAAAAATTACTTGTACCTGAGATATTGATGGAAAAGCTGAAAACTAATTATGTAAATCAGGTAACTAATATGAATATGCTAATTAGAGAATTAATATGAACAAATTTTAACCCAAAATTAATCAGTCTAGTGTCCTAGAGCATTTATGTACCAAATTTTATTCAAATGTTATCATCAGTAATTGAGATATCAGTGTTAATTAATTATGTTAATTAGGGGATTAATAAGCATAAATATTTCCCAAAAACTAATAAGATCTCTGCATAAGTTCTAGATTCATTGAAATGTGATGAGTAATCTTTAAAAGTTTCATTAAAATCCAATTCGTGGTTTTTTATATATCAGTGGAACATTCATGGAAAAAATTATGCAAATTAGGTAATTAATATCCACAATTATTTACCCTAAAACTAATCAGGTCTATGCATAGTCCTAGAAGATCTATGTAGCAAGTCTTATTGAAATATGATGATTAGTACCCGAGATATCAGGCAAAAAGCTTAAAATCAACTAATTATGTAAATAAGGTAATTAATATGCCCAAATATTTACCCAAAAACTAATCAGTGGTCTGCACAGTCCTTAAGTAACTACATATACAATGTATGTACCAAGTTTCATTGAAATGTGATGATTACTACTTGAAATATCAAAAGCTGAAAATTAATTAATTAATTATGCAAATTAGGTAATTAATATGTACTGATATTACCCTAAAAACTATCAGGTCTGTGTAGTGTCCTATGACATCTATGTACCAAGTTTCATTGAAATGTGATGATTCCTACTTGAAATATCAAAAGCTGAAAATTAATTAATTATGCAAATTAGGTAATTAATAAGTACTGATATTACCCTAAAAACTATCAGGTTTGTGCAGTGTCCTTTGACATCTATGTGCCAAGTTTTATTGAAATGTGATGATTAGTACTTGAGATATCAGTAGAGAAGCCGAAAATTGATTAATCATTATGCAAATTAGGTAATTAATATTGCACAGATTTTTACCCAAAACTAATCAAATCTGTGCATTAGTTTGTAGCATCTATGTGTCAAGTTTCATCAAAATCCAATGAGTGGTTCTTTAGATATCAGTGGAACAATCATGGAACAGCTAAAAATCAGCTAATTATCATGCAAATTGATAATTAATATGCATGGATTTTTACCAAAACCTAATCAAATCTGTGCATTGGCTCTGAGCATCTATGCACCAAGTTTCATCAAAAATCAATGTATGGTTCTTGAGATATCAGTGGAACAACACACACATACATACAGACACACTAACTGCAAAGACTCCCATTGTGTGCTTCGCACACGAGAGTAAAAAATTGCGCAAAAGTGGGGGACGCTATTGCGGTCAAGTACAGTATTTATGTTAGATACATCAATTATTTATAACTCATTAAAAGATGTTCAACAAATCCATGATCATGGAATACAATGTTGCAGGCTTACAGACAAAAAAAAAGAAGTTATAAAAAAATTCACCTAATGAGAACACCCATTCTTGACTGTGAAATGAAAGTCTCACTTTTTGAACATATAATATTAATAGGACTAGTAGCTTCGTGATGAGTGGCTTTCACGGTGAGCGGCAGAAACTTTTCATCGGAGTTGAGAATCTAATGTTGTATGTGTTATTAACAACTGTCGTTCATCTGGGAATACCATGTATAATTAAAATGACACAAAGTATAAGAGATATGTAATTATATGCATAAATGATACATACTAATAAGAATCAAAGAAAGCTTAGAAAGAACTCCCATGTGCTGAGAGTATTGGAGACACATTAAATATAATTCGAAATTACTTGGCTGAAAACTAATTATGCAAATCAGAAAATTAATATGACCAGATTTGAGTGTAAAACTAATGAGGTCTGCGCAATGTAACAGCAAATCTATGTCTCCAAGTTTAATTGAAATGTGATTAGAACCAAAAAATTATGAATTATTATGCTTATTAGGGAATTAATATGAACAGATTTTTACCCCAAACTAATTAGGTTTGTACATTGTCCTAGAGCATCTTTGTACTAAGTTTCATTGAAATGGAATAATTAGTACCGTGAAAACTCCAAAATTTCGACCCCCCTAAAAATTCGATCGCCTATTTATTTGCCGGGTTTCGGTATTTTATTTACCTCCAAATTTTCGACTCCACTAAAAATTGCCGACTCATTCTTATTCGAAAATTGCGACCAGTTTTAGTTTTCCCCCAAACGAAAAAAAAAACGATGTGAGCGTTCAAACGGGACCTTCCCCGAAGGCATGAATCCGGGTTTCTGATTGACTGAGAGATTTTTATTTTATTGGTAACGAAAATATATTCTAAATAAACGAAGTTTCAAATAAAAACGAACACAAAAATCTCGGCATGCTGCGTTTCTGAATTGTTGATTATTACTGTACTCAGTAGTGATTATAATAATGTACACAAAATAAATTTGTTGAATGGTTATGAAATACAAATAAAAGTCAACTTAGTTTCATCGTAAGCGAATGATTCCGGTCTCGTATAAACGTTTGATGCTGTAGGATATCCGCCATGTTCTCTTAGGTCAAATCGCTAATTAACCAATCAAAAAGCTGGATGATGCCAACGTGTTCAAATTACCATAGCTTATTTAAATATGTTAATGTTATTGAACGCAATGCGGAAGAGATTGATGTTGTAGTACGATATTTTGGCTTGGATTTTGATGCGAAAACGGCATGATTTTTTTTAAATAAAAAAATTAGTTGTTTTTAAAAAATAAACTGGTCATCTGAAGAATAATTTAACATTGTTCACAGTGATAACAGCTCATTCTCGAAAGGAAGCTTACCCGCTCACGCTAGTCACGATAAAAATCATACACGTGTACTCTTGAATAGACAGACGTCAATGACTACGGTAAAACTTACTCTATTTTAGCCGGCAGGATTGATTGAAATGTCCGAAAAATGACGCCAAAATACACCTTAAAAGTCCCATTTTATTTTCTTAAATCCCATTTTATTTTGTAATCCAAGGGCGAATTTACGGCAGAATTTGGTCCCTCAAATAAGGGACACGTGAGCTTTGATTCTAACCGGATACATTGCACTGGGTCGGGGAGATAGTTTGCTAAACTTCCATGTATCTTTTGTCCAATGGGTACCTGTACTTCGAACATTCGCAAGTTTTCCTAGGTAGTGCGAGACAGCTTTGTCTTTTGACCTATTAGTTTTGTGCTGACCTCTTCTTCGCATCTTGATGTTTTGTTTTGCTTGTCATAATACTCACTGATTGATGACTTTGTTTAGATTTTGAGTTACAACTCGGCCACGACCTTTGCTTTTACCGTGAAACATGAGGAAGTTTACGTCAATTGACGGAAATTGCATTTTTTAAAAACTAATGAAGCACACTGTCTATCATCCCCATTTTTTCATTTGCTGATTTCTATTCTGAAAAATTCGACCGTCCGAAAATGCACCTTAATTTTGACTCTAAAAACACGTCACATTTCTAACACCAATTATTTAAAACCGGTCGAAATTTTGGAGTTTTTACGGTACTTTAGATATCAGTGTGAAAGCTTAAAATTGGTTAATTATGCAAATTAGGTAATTAATATGTACAGATTTTAACCCACAATTATTCAGGTCTGTCTATTGTCCTACAGCATCCATGTACATTCATTGATATGTGATGTATAGTACCCGAGATATCAGTGTGAAAGTTGGTTAATTATGCAAATTAGGTGATTAATATGCACAAATATTTACCGGAAACTAATTGGGTCTGCATAATTCTAGATTCATTGAAATGTGATGATTAGTACTTTAGATATCAGTAGAAAAGCTGAAAATTAATTATGCAAATTAGGTAATTAATATGCACAATTATTTACCCTAAAACTAATCAGGTCTCTGCATAGTCCTAAAGGATCTATGTACCAAGTTTCATTGAAATGCGATGATTAGTACTTGAGATACCCGTGGAAAAGCTGAAAATTAACTAATTATGCAAATTAGGTGATCAATATGCACAAATATTTATCGAAAACAATCAATCTCTGCATAGTCCTTGAGTATGTAAGTACCAAGTTTCATTGAAATGTAATGCTAACTACTTATATCAAATGCTGAAAATTAATTAATTATGCAAATTAGGTAATTAATATGTACTGATACAGTGGCCCCTCGCTAAGTCGCGGGTGTTGGGATCCAAGCAAAAACCGTGACTTATCGAGGGCCGCGACTTACCGAGGGACGTCGTGAAAGAGGGAGGTCGTGCATTGAAAAACATATAAAAAGCACATATAAACCCTCGGTTTAGTTAATTGATGTATCATCATGTGTCAGGCAGTATTCGAATAAAATCATGATTATGTTTGCTGTAAACATTGCGTTGATTATTTTGTTTGTGTCTGATATTATGTGGGCCGCTTGCTGTTGCTTGCGACTTCTACGGTAACAGCTTCCAAAATAAACCAGTTTCATCGCAATTATAAACATGTTCGTCAAAATAACCACCTTCATAGATAATTTCTCTCAGTTTTTCGGGAAAAGTTCTGACAGCGTCAAAACAACAATAGAAATTTTGGGAGCCATCCAAGTACCCGCGACTTAGCCGAATCGCGACTTACCGAGGCGCGACTTAGCGAGAGGCCACTGTATTACCATAAAAACTATCAGGTCTGTGCAGTGTCGTATGACATCTATGTACCAAGTTTCATTGAAATGTGATGATTAGTACTTCAGATATCAGTGGAAAAATTGAAAATTGACTAATCATTATGCAAATTAGGTAATTAGTATTCACGGATTATTACCAAAAACTAATCAAAACCTAGCATTAGTTCAGAGCATCTATGTACCAAGTTTCATCAAAATCCAATGAGTGGTTCTTTAGATATCAGTGGAACAGTCATGGAACCACTAAAAATAGCTAATTATCATGCAAATTAGGTAATTAATATGCACGGATTTTTACCAAAAATTAATCAAATCTGCGCATATGTTCAGAGCATCTATGTACCAAGTTTCATCAAAATCCAATGAGTGGTTCTTTAGATATCAGTGGAACAGTCACAGAACAGCTAAAAATTAGCTAATTATCATGCAAATTAGGTAATTAACGAGCATGGATTTTTACCAAAATGAGATAGTAGTGGAACAGTCGGACACACATACACACATACACACACACATACATACACACATACACACATACAGACACACTAACTGCAAAGACTCCCATTTTGTGCTTCGCACATGGGAGTCAAAAAGCCTTTCGCGTTAAGTGTTATTTACAAAAATAAAAGAAAGCATTATTTTTCCATGCCATGAGACATTTCCCCCATCTGTGTAACTTCATTTTTTAGTATAAGGTAGTAAAAAATTGGTATACGTTAACTGGGATGTATATATCCTAGTTAGTTTCTAGTGCACCTCCTCGTATTACTCGACAATAGTCTACAAATATTTTGTAAGTTATAAAATTGGTATACGATAACTGGTGAGTAACAGAAGTAAGTAAAAGTTACATCCCAGTAACTAAAATTAAAAGAACTACTGTTTCGTTGCATCTTGTATTTAATTGGCCATAAAAGGGCTGGAGGAGGAGACAACTTAACACTTACTGTCCATCAATTACCAAGATACAAAGGGTGACAGCCACCTGACTCACAAAGGTAAGTCACAAACCCTTATATGTCGTGTATTTTGTTTGGATCCCAACACCACCACCAATTATATATAATGTCACATCATGTTGGCAAAATTTTAACTAATCCAAAATCAATCTTGATAGTTTTGTTTACTCTGTATGTGTACTACGATTGCATTTGAGGTTTTTATCATTTTAATAGTGTGTATATTTTACCGGTAATACATAACGGGACACTTTACAAAAATCCCCATGATATATAAATTATAGAATCCATTATACAACCTGGACAAAAGAAATTATTATTTTTTTCTTGCTATAATGATAACATGTAACTTCATGTGGAAATCCTAATAAATGAGATTTAAAAAAATGAATTGTCACTTGTCCCTAAAAAAAAAAAAAATTATTCACTGACATTTATTTTGTAGTAACATGTTCATGTATACCATAGGGTCCACAGTGTCTATTGCTTACTGACTCGACTACACTTTGTACTTGGCAGTTTCGAGCATAAATATCGGATTATTCGGAAACATAATATTGTAAATGTAAATTTCGTTCATTAATGCTTTATGTTGATACTACCTTCAGGTCCTGTTATCCGGAGTCCCATGTTGACTATGCCCCGGATCGTTTACTTACGGGTACTTAATAGTAATAATACTTATCAGTGTAAAATTTGACCGAGAAAACATCAGAAGAGTATAAAAAAAAAAGCTGCAGAATCAAAACGGTCTGCCAGCCGTCACCATTCATACCAGCAATATTTTACACATAGAAATTGAGAATCACAATTGCATAGAAATGAAGAATACAGCTATTCCGGCCATCAGGTCTTGATGATTGATTTAACTGATATTTCCATCCATTTGCTTAGTTGTCTGAGAGTGAATGTTGTCAAGTTTGAGAGTGTGTTTTCATGTACCGCAACGTGAACATCATCAATTACATTAAAGACGCGTTAAAAGGGAATTCCATTTTGGGCTAGTGCCATTGTCAAATTTCGGAGAGTAGAGGACTTTATATACTGGAGACGTTCAAGTACGGAGTTGTTCGATTGGCATATCAAAATCCTTTATTTGACTAGGACATGCTCTATATATTCACCAAAATAACAATGTTGCCATGTTTCTAGGCATACAACGAACTTGAAACAAGAGAAATCGTTGGATCCAAACGACCTGCGTCCTTGAAAATCAAGTCTTATGGCACTTGTGTTTACGAGCGAAAATACCAGCGAAGATTCCCTGGGGAACAAATATTAGTGCTGTAATTCACTCTGATGTGGGAGTAGGTGACAAAGGTCAAAAACAAATTTACTTACTGCACGTGAATTTCACGACAAAGTTTTCACCGTTGTGGTTATCTCTGTGCGACTGCAGTCTTTGAAACAAAATTTATGGCACGACAAAAACGCAATGTAATGCAATATCACGACGAACGTTTCGAATGTTCGCCCATTCTCCCATGTTTATTAAGTGATATGAATGATTCAGCCCAACGCATAGACAGGTTACTAGTATTTATTAGAGGCGCCCGAGGAACCAAAATGGCGTGAATGGCTTTCAGAGCGAAAAAGATCAAGGTAAAAAACAAACAAAAAAAACAATTTTCGCACAATCATCCATTTTTTGGGTGATATATCATTGATTCAGCCCAGCAGTATAATTATAGCTTATTTATTAGAGGCGCCAGGGAACCAAAATTTTGGACGTGAATTACTTGGATTACAATAATAACCAAGAGATGAGAGACTTACCGCGGCAATAGCTACGGTGATTGCGACCCCAATCATATTTTAATTTTAGTAAGCGAGGGTAAAACCATTGTTATGCTAATTTGACTTCTGGTATGTTAGTTGAAAGATTTTTCGAATTTTCTCGGTGATAGCTACGTGATTTTGAACCAAAACGCTATTGGCAAGACTCAGAATACGACAGTGACAGCCACCAAAACGTAATTGAAGGCAAATAAACATGTGAAGCAAAAAAGACTGTTTCGAGTGGTAGCGTAAAATAGGGGGCTCAACCATTGTTAACTTTTGAGGGGAATGGAAATCCGTCTATTTGAGGGTGTGCCAATAAGCAAGGGAGCAAATAGTTTTTATGCTATGAAAAAGACCTTGAACGTACTTTTTGTACATTAATACAACATCATTTTTGTTTGATTACCTAACGTTTTTAGGTTTATGTGTTTATGGTCGTCCCTCAGCAAATAATTAAGCCAAGGCATTTTCCGTGTCAAAATCGCAAAACTGTCCGTCTTTTACGCAATCTGGGAAGTTCAAATTACCAAACGAAGTACAGGACGACGAAGCTGAAATATCTAAGAACCACAACATACCAAAAATTATATCTCAAAAATGAATATTCGTGGTGTATTTTTTAAGTCTAACCGAACCAGAAGTGGTAATTTTTTACTACTCTGAATATCCAAACATATTTTAGTATAAGGTAGTAATAACCAAGTCAATGACATAGTCCCTGTTTGTATATATGTGTATTTGAGGACACAAAAGCTGGAGAGGAAGGATGTCATGGAAATGTTTGAGGATGTAGTAAAGTTTTTTTGGTGCATGTTAATCAAAATGAACTTTTTGAACTGTATAGAAACCATAGCTATATCTAATTATTCTATGAAAATTTCAGAGCTCTCTTATAAATGGACTGTACTTAATTAACAGTGGTCAAAATTAAAAACCCAATTTTCATATTTGCAAGTATTTAAAGTAATTAATTATCACACAGTCAAGTATGAAATAATTTTAGAACATCATCAGATACTTGGTGTAACCATGACTTCTGTCGAGTTGCGCCAATGGGTATTAGCCCCATGGGGTTAATTTGTTGTCCTCAAAGGAGGATATTAGTGTAGGTAGGCCACACATGATTGGGTTAAAATCACCTAGAGTAGTTCATTTTGTATTGTGAACGAGCCCCTTATTTCTATTATTTAGTCAGAGTGCCTAGCATTGAGTTGTGTTAACCAGCGCGTTTTGTTTTGAGAGTTTTTCTGGTGTCAAGGATAATTTGCATAATTTATGTTGGTGACCTAGTTTTTGAGTTATTATATTTGTCTTGTATGTATATTCCTAGGAGTAAGCAGTATTTCTTATGTTCGTTATCATGCTATTTCGTTAGGGAATTTTCTTGTGTTTTAAAATATATAAGTGCATTCTACTTTGACGCAGTATGGGCTGAACGGCGTGACTTTTGTTGACAAGTTGGTGTTGGAAAGTTGCTATGTGAGTGACGTCATGATTTCAACACGTGTAGGGCATGACCAGTTGTTTTTTGTAGAAGGTTTTGCTGCGCACCGCTAATGACTTTTTATTGTGTCAGCGCGTTTTTTTTTTTTTGCCCCATAGGTTGTATTATTATATAGTATTATTATAATTTTAGATGACATAAATTTTGTAGTTAGGGTTTAAATATTTAGAGTTGCAGGGATTTTAGATTGGTCCCCGGCCTGCTTGCAATTGGTACAAGCCTACCTAAGAGCGAGACGGAGGCAGCGGTTGTCATGGCGGATGTTGTGAGCTGACGTGCGACAAGAAGTCTCCGGAACATTTTGAATATTTCTACATTTTTGACGGTCTATGTGCTCGGAAAGTCAATAATCAAGCTGCAGAGAAACTCAGCGTGGATGTGGCAGAAATTCTGGATCATTTGAAGTGTTTCAAGCATCGTTTGTTGTGCACCAAGAAATCAAGTTTGTGGACCGACAGAACTGCCGTTGAAGATACGCGAGTCTCGTATACTGTGTCCATAAAAAACTTCAGTTGGACCCATTTCGATAAGTGCATGTCATATGTTTTATAATCTAAGGTTCCTTAGTAATTTCCCCGTATGAGTTGTTTTTATTGTAGCGTATAATTTTAATTTTTGTTACGACATAGTGTATTTTATCGTCCTTTGAATTTACCGCCCTATAGAGTACACTATTAGTGAAGAGTTTCGGGAGTACCGGATTCAATGAATAACTTGTTGTTTTTATAGTCATTTTCTCTTGATTGTTCAATGAATCTGGCTACTTAGCGTTTATCGTGTGTTTTGACATTTTTATTGTCTGTGCGACTGACGTATATTTGGCCTTTCCGTCGCACTATTCAGCGAACCGCGCGCTCAGTTTTCTGTTTTACATTTTCGGCCATTCCGGCGTTTGTGTGTTTAAACATTGGGAAGCATAAATCGTATTACTATTGCGTTTGTCACATATTTGTGTATTCAGAACTATACATAGATTGTTCTGTGGATATCTTACGTAGACCCCTTTAACTGTTCTAATGTTTGGCCTATTTGTTAAAGGGCGAGTACAAAATTTTTATACTTACTGACATTGTGGTAAGTTATAAATTGTGATTGGATTGCTGTTACTGATAGGAGAAATTGAATTGGGCATTTAGTATTTTCTATTTTGAATTTATTAAGTAGTCTAGTGTATACTTTTTGCTGCTTTAGGCTAGCCTATATTCATGTTGTGTATAGTTAGTCAGTGTGCAATTTTTTTTGTTATTTATTAAATCATATTTTGTGAGAAACTATTTCATGTGTGTTTGGTCTTACATCCCGCTTGCACTGGCAAATATAGGTGAAGCTGTCCATGCCATAACCCGAACCCGTGATATAAATTTGTCTGCTTCGAGTGCCTCTACTGTGACGTTCGGGAGACCCATTGTCACTGGTTACAAGGGTCATTAGAAGGTCATTGAGAGAGGGCTTACATTATCAATCATCTACATTTTACTTGACATCAAAACTTCATCACTGAAGATATTACGTTAAAAAAAAATCAATGCAGCGACTCCACTTTTCATCTATTATTATGCAAATTAGTATATATATACCATCTTTGTTTGAATTCTGACAGCAAAATGATCAATCAAATGACTCCTACTCGACAGGCTTGAGATTGTAGATGTTTTTGATTATAAAATCAATTTATTTCCATGTTAAAGCCTGTGACACGGAAGGAAATGAAAGATGTTAATTGAGGAAGTCTGGCAAAGATGTACACTTAATCCAATCCTTAGTATCTTGGCTTAGTATTGCCGTGTAAGGATTCTTTATCCGTTAATCATTAAGGATAGTAAGAAAATGATTATTCTAGAGAAATGTGTGGCAAATTTGAAGTTCTTGCTCTGTCCATGGCTCAGAAGTTTGGGGCTGTCAAAATTATGACAGTGTATCTTGCATACTGTAAAAGGTAATCAGGTTTACCAAGTAGTTCTGTCAACTGCTCAATTCTAAGGGAGAGCAGGTTATTGCCAATGTACTGTTACCATGTTGCATTAAGTATTGGCTCCGCCTTCTTGAAATGCCCGATCACTGATTACCACAAAAAAACTGAAAAAATTGTATAATATGAGCTTACAAGAAAAATATATTACTGGCCAGTGACATTAAAAAAATGTACTGTTCTATATCGTGTATTTGGCTATGTAAGTTAAATCAAGGTATGGGCAATCTAAGCCTTTATACAAATGAGTTAAAACCAGAGTCAGTGACTCAAAAAGACAGGAATGGTGGGCCGATGTGTGTATGAATGAGTAAACTGTGTATTATAGAAATGATAAAACTTTGGTTAACCTTGAATTGTATATTTCCTTGAATAATAAATTTAAAGCATAAAGGGCACTTAATTGTTAGGCTCAGAAGTTCTCTGGAAATAGAAACCAGTAGACGTTAGATTCATACTACAGAGAAATTTGAAATTACTCAAATGTCCGGCATGGGACTGTCTAAATGCATGCCTGTCTGTCCATAAATTTAACAATTACTGACTTCAAAAACCATGGTTGACAGAAGCCTTGCATTTTATATATGTCATGCAGTTGAACTAAAAAAGCAATCGACCTTGCAGTCGGTAGAGCTCCACTGTAATTGACAAGTACAGAGGGTCCTCACCTGACTATTATCGACGTTTTATCGTCACCGGAGTGATTTACATTGCCAATTTTGGTTCCCCGGGCATCTGTAATTAATAACCTATCTTCGTCGTTTTTGATGTATTTTTGCTCAGAAACACAAGGACACAGGTTGTTTTTGATCAGACTGTTTCTTTTGTTACAAGTTCGTTGTGAGTCTAGAAATGTTTACGCCACTGAGCAAAAATACGCACAATCACGAATTTGACAACATTCACCTGAGCGTTTTAGGATAGTGGGAATAGAAGCAAATAGATGGAAATAAAGGTTACATCAATCATAAAAATTGATGATTCAATTGCCGGCCGGGTTAGCTGTATTTAGTGTTCATTTCTATGCAATATGTCTACACTTGTGATTCTCAATTTCTATGTGTAAAATCATTTCACTGCTGTGGACGGCAACAACTGACAGATTGTTTTGGCTCTGTGGCTCTTTTGGTACAGGCAACTGAATTTTAGCTTTCTTTTTTTACTATTCTGACATTTACTTGGTTGCATTTTGTACATACCATTCACACACTGACAGTATTAAATTATTAAGTAAACGGGTCGGGACATAGTCAATATGAGAATCTGACAGCACCGGAAATAGCGTCATCATATATATAAATATATATATATTTATGCTGGAAAACAAAGTATACAAGTACTGTATATGATATACATACATGATATAATTAGAAAATGAACAATATGTATAGTATCAGAGCAATCAGACTTTTTAACAAGAATTCGAAAATAGCACTTTACCAAAAATGACAAAAATATTCATATAAAAGATATCATCACGAAATCTGAGAGGGTACACATGTAGTACCTATATATATAATATCAAAGCAATCGGACTTGCGGTTTTTAACAAGAAGTCAAAAATATCACTTTTTACCGAAAATGACAAAAATATTCATCAAAATTAGCGAATTGAAGATATCATCACGAAATGAACAAATCTGAGAGAGGTACACATGTAGTACCTGTATATATAATATCAAAGCAATCAGACTTGCGGTTTTCAACAAGAAGTCGTAAATATCACTTTTAAATTAGAGAATTGAAGAAATCATCAGAGGTCTACCTGTAGTACCTACCGGTATATGTATAATATCAGAGCAATTGGACTTGCGATTTTTAACAAGAAGTCAAAAATATCACTTTTTAACAAAAATGACAAAAATATTCATCAAAATTGAATTGAAGATATTATCACGAAATAAACAAATCCGAGGGAGGAGTACCCCAAGAATCTATGTTGCAAATATCATATGATAAGCTCCGCTCGACAAAGTCGAGAGCAGAGCTAAAAAACCCAACCTTGCAGCAATTATAAAATTAGGTTGCATGACAACCAATAATATTGCAAAACCGTCTGTTGTAAACGATATGCAAAGTACTTGCCTACAAACAAAAAAATTGAGTCAAATAGTTGGATGAAAGCTAAAAAAAGAACTGTGGGCATAAAGATTTGTTAGTTTTCATTTGATATTCGTTAAACTTACCTAGTAAGTTGGTCAATGCAGGATCTGCAGTATCGATGACCACAGAGTGTCTGTATAGCATCTCTCAACAACAGATGACAATAAATACAAAGGAACTTTATTTCCAACTTATTTCTCAGTATTTTGGTTTCATATCCCGGCATTGTTCACAAAACATCTGAAAGAAAACAAGTACTTCTATTACATAGTCACTGTGATTTCTCAAGTTGGAACATAATTATTTGCGTTTGTTACTACAAAATGGCCACCAGTCGATAAATTATGCATCAATGTCCCACAATGTTTGAATGAAATTTGTTTATAGGTACACACCGTAATCAGGGATTTTTTTAAACAAGGGAACAGGGGCGCAGTGCCCTCATGCCATGGTCATGCGCCCCCTTACCCTGGGGAGCAGATCCTCTGGCAACTATAAAATTCTGATTGACCAGGGATCACATGTGGCCACAGTCTTCAACTATGACTTGTCTGATAGTAATTCTGGCCCCAAGGAAGCCATAGAATGCACCATTTTAACTTAGAATTATCAAAAACTCCACACCCTGGTAGGGAGAACCCTATCTCCCCCACTTGGTGGCGCCGCTGAATTGCAGGGCTCCCTCTTGCAGTTTTTTTCTAGAAAAACCCCTGGTAATGATTACTATTAGGCAATTATACCAACTATGAGTGATGCCAATACCAAGTTTGAATGAAATTGTTCAAAAATAAATATGTGACTTTGAAACTGTTGACGAATTCAAAGGTTGATTATTCATGTTTTTTTGGTCCAAAATAGCTTCCAGTTGATCAAAGATAAAAAAAACCCAGATCAATCTCCAATTGTCTCCTTTTATGACTACTTTTGTATTCAAGGAAGCTAAAAATACAATCTGGGGGTCTTGACTTTTAATCTTATTTGGGCTTCTTATACAAAGTATTAGCGTGTACTACATGTATAAGCATCCAATCACTGATCATTAGAGAACAGGCATCCTGAAGTGACTGATTCTAGAATATTATTCAAAAATAAATTTTACAAATTAAATAAATCAGGGCTTATTTGGAATGTTAAAAATATGGAATAAATTTTTCAGTCTACGCATGCTGAAATCTGATGTGCTTGCAGTGTCAGAAAATGAAAAGACTGTAATTGCTAAATATGAATAGATTCCATATAAGAAATAATATTTTGTTGATAGAACTAGGAACAATCAATACTTCGTTGCTGTTGTTTGGATAAACCATGTTTGATATGACGTAAAACATCAATGAATGAAGGCAAACATAATAAAACTCAAGCAGTGATTAAACATACTAGGTAAGTACTTGCCAATAAAAGTACTATAATTTTTTTTTTTTTTTAGATTTTTAGTTAAAAATTAGAGATTTATTTTTGATATATCTAGAAGACAAGACGCAACATGTCTATATACCGGAAGCTTTTGTAGTTGAGCATGACTAAGCATTCTGGGTTCTTGACTTCCTGTTGACATGGGTATCGTTTTAAAGCAAGTGCCGACATCCAGCTGATTTATTTTGGGGTCGAGATTGAAACAAATTCATCATCGACACATAAGTTTAATCATCGATATTATACAGACAGCAAGTACGGAACTATACAGGGGTGTCTTGTGACGCACAACCTACTGGCAACAGGTAATACAAAAATCAATTTTTAACAATGCAAGTGAATGTGTTCTTATAGGCCGCCATATTGTATATGCACAAGTATATTCTTCGAAAGATGATTAATTGAGGTAGCGTTCCGTGCTGCCCCCATTTTTAGTGATTAACATATAGTGCAGCCATGGTTCAAGCATGGTTTACGATGGGATCAGACCGTAGTAGTCCCTGAAATAGTTATGGCTGACAGTGATTATATACTGTGTTATTTATTTATTTGACAAAACACTAGAAATACTACAGCAGCAGCAGCATGGACACTGATGACTACTGACAATAATCTACTATTTTCGAAATATAATATACCCAGTACATACTTAACAAAGTGCATAATAATATGATCCACATCACTCAATAAAAATAATAATGCTCGCTGTATGATTTAATTTCTGTGCTGGAGCCCTGCATTATGTAATGCTCATCTCCTATACCAGTTGAGTCACATAGTTTGACAAATATATTTATTGACTATGTATTGTTGTAATGACCTATTTCTGTGGGCAGCCGATGGTTTGAACTTTGTATGTACAAACTTTGTTGTACAAATCGGCAATAACATGTAGCAAATTCGCAAGTCTTTATATTAATGTCCTTATTTGTGCAAACTACTTTCCTTATATGTTCTGAAATGATTTCTCCAGTATCCCTGAGTTTGTTTAATTTAAGTGTTACAGGTAGTAGTCAATGTTTGAAGGTTTTTTTTTGTTTGTTTGAAATTTTTGTTGTAAGGCGACAGTTCCCACCATTGAATGTTGTCTCACTTGAATTTGTTTTTTTGCAAGTGCCGACATATAGTCCATAATCCAGTTTAGGAATACTAGTATGTACATGTAGCCACATTATTATTATAATCATGGCATTGACCAGGTCGGGTATGAAAGTCGCTTTCATTAGTGAATGAAACTCAGCCAGTGAATTTGGCCTTCCCATTAAGTCTGTGGTACACTCGCCCAGGGTAGGGGTCTGTGGCACACTCGCCCAGGGTAGGGGTCTGTGGTACACTCGCCCAGGGTAGGGGTCTGTGGCACACTCGCCCAGGGTAGGGGTCTGTGGCACACTCGCCCAGGGTAGGGGTCTGTGGCACACTCGCCCAGGGTAGGGGTCTGTGGCACACTCGCCCAGGGTAGGGGTCTGTGGCACACTCGCCCAGGGTAGGGGTCTGTGGCACACTCGCCCAGGGTAGGGGTCTGTGGCACACTCGCCCAGGGTAGGGGTCTGATGTTCAACCTAAGGCAGGATTTGAACTCTGGTCTACCAATCACAAGTCTGAAGCTACATGTATACAACTACTATGCTATCAGTGATTGGTTGGTTGATTGAGGTGACAAATATTACTGGGTACTTTTCTTTGTATTGTGTAAATCATTTTTACTTTGTAATACAACTACATTCTGCACTGGAAAACACTATGCCATCATGAGTACTGTACATGAACATGTCTAATATACATCTCTATTGCACAGTTCAACTTGCATGCCAATTTGAATACAATTTAACTTTAGGGGAAAAAAATGTTTCTCAATTTACCATCTAGTACAACTTGGGTTGTACATAAAATATCATTATTTATGATAAAGTAAATATATACATGTATTTGCATAAAATATTCCAATTTTGAGCTGAAACTAATGATTAAATGATTTATCTTTGCTTGGTCAGGATAGTTCATGGTATATATAATCATGTTGCCCATGGATACGACAGGACACTTTGAATAAGTGGATACAAATGTACAGTGTACCTAATTTCTGGTCTAGACAAATTAGTGGCATTTGTCATTGATGGTTCAAGACCATCCATAGCATGTAATTAAAAATAAGATCATTGTCTGCAATATCTGCACATATCTTTAATATGTAAACAAGGTGACATTTTTTATTTTAGGCTTTTAGTAATCTTGACATTTTTGTATCTGGTACTTGTGTTTTCATTCATATTGTTAATGTTATGCTGTGAAGAGTAAGGTGGACTGACTGGTCCATTTCTCAACATTAGTAGTAATAAAGCGACATTAGCTGTGATTTTGAAATTTTTTTTTGATTGAAAATATATTGTTTTAGACAATTGCATGAGAAATGGTTAGCTCTACACAAGGTCATTATCACATAAAATGTGACGTGAAAACTAAGGGTCTAGTTGTCACCATTTTGTTTATTGATATTGGTCATGCAATGATATAACCATAGAAAATTATGATGCATGCCATGTACTATTATGGAAAATAACACAAAATCTTCAGTGAGGGGCTGTCAGAGAGAGGCTTAACCCCTCAAGATGGTGACTATATGACATTTCCGAAGGCCCGATAAAGTTGGAAAACAGTTACTTCCGAAGTAATTTAATGTACAAAGTCGGTTTATAGCATATACCGGGTAATGCTATGATGGATAATACACATTGACTCTAATAACACAGGAAATTTTATATTCAAAAGAAAACTTAGAAAGAACTTCTGTGTGCTGAAGGTATTGGCGACATAAAGTACAAATAAAGAATAGTGTATTTACTATAATATATTTACAGGAAGCATACTAGTATGTGTATCTATTAGAGCAAATACAGCATTTAAAAATATAACTGAAAGCAATGATCAGGGTGGTTCCAAGAAGCTATGGTTTAACAATTATAAATATATGCATGTTGCATGTACCGCATTTGTGCCATTGTTGTATAATACATAGGTAATATATTGAGAAGTGACAAAATGTATTTTTTTTTTTAATCCATGATTTGTGTTACATATTGCAACAAAACTTGGCTTATAAGAAAAAAAAAAAGAGAGAAAACAAAACAGCCCAAGTTTTGATATGGATAAGGGTCTGTTTGTGTTGACTCAGTAATTCGTGGTCACGGTTTAAGCCAAGTGAAAACATGTGTTAACCACAATAGCATATCTGAATGTCAGCAACATTACCAGCTATGGCAGACTGGGTGTGGCAACCATACATGTATATATAGCATATTCCATGTCAAATAATTATATTATTGGGAAGATTATACATGCTGAATGTCAATGAAATGACTATAGCTAAAAATAAAACCTAAATTCTGCCATTTTGCCATATAAAAAAAATAATCACAAGAAAGGATGTCAGCCTAAATTATTCAATCAAAGAGCCCTAAAATCAGCCTTGTAAATAAGAAATAAATGAAATTCACTGGCAAAAATAGACAATGAATATAGCAAGTGAAATCTGGCTTGTACTTGGCCTAAAGAGATAATCCTGTCACTTGTGTTTGTACACCCATAATAATATATTAACCACCAGACTTTCTTGCCCAAACTTTTCTGCACTTTTTTTGTTTATTCTTCAATATTTCTGGAAATGAACCCTAATTTTGAAGCCAACAGACAAAATTGAAGTCAAGTTTCAACTCAATTTGGCTATTTTTGCCCCAATATCATGGGAATTTCTCAGACACTAAGTTGTGAAAACTTATAATTTGAAGAAAACAGTTTTTGAGATCATTTATTAAATAACCCCATAAATTTTTTGATTCTGAAAATAAAAACAGATGTAATATTTTTGTTCCTGATTATTTTTTTGATGCACCTGAAATTTGTAATTAGAATGACAAATATTTACATGACTTTGTTTAATCATAAACTTAAGGCATTAAAAGTGTCATATTGTCAGAATAATTACATTGACACTTTATATACATACATATACATGCAAGTACATGCATGTTTTCTGTTGCCATGTTAAAAATTAAAACCAATGCATATTATATTAAAATCAATGAGTATTTTTTATTCTCGCATGGAAATCCAATTTTTTTTGGACTCGAAAATTTCAGCTATTTGAGACCCTATTTTCAAAACAAATAAAGACTTTTCATGCTTGTCTGATGCCTAAATTCAAATAATTGCACCACCACTACTGTTTTACAGCAAAAAAAAAATTGAAGGTCGATTTGAAAAATTGCATTCACTTTCATTTTAATAAATCTTTGATATATCATCAACTTAGGGAGGACGTCAAAAGATCGATGTCGGATAAAAAACTTGTTTGCTTTTAGTTTTAGACGAGAAAATGGTTTGGTTTGAGTGTAAAAATACGTGCGTCAAATGAGGTCAATTTCAGGACATGGACCTAGAGCATACGCAGAACCCAGAAAAGTAGTTTGTGCATGCTTATATATTCCCCTTCATTATAACAACCAACTGCTATGCCATACTACTTTCCGATCATCAATTTGTATTTAACGGTGAATGGTGTTTGGGAAATTAAGTTTTTTATCCTACATTGAACTTTTGTTGAAAATATATGGAACATATGCTTGAAATAAAATTTGAAACACAAATGCATATCGACAGGTACGAATGCAGGGAACCGGTCAATCCCAATAACATTTGTTAAATAGTACTCAAATATGACAATATACATTTGTTTCGTGGTCCCGGTGGAGTCAGTTAGATTACAACTACCGGTAAGTTTTTTTTTTTACAGCTGTTACATGTATTATGTAAAAGCTGTTTTGGTGCCCTTTGCGTGGGCGAGGGTCATGAAGCACTTGATCCAAACACAAAATTCGTAACTCACTTGTTTATAGTTTTATTAATTTTTATTTTTAATAAGTCATAATTGTTTCCATAAGGTAACACTAATGTTGTATTAACGTTAATTATCTTAATAGTTGGTGTTTAGATAGTAAATAGATTGATATACTGTAGAATACTTTATTTTCGCTTGGAATTTATTTTCGCTATTTTCGCTGAAGGGATGATTCCGTGAAAATAAAATCCAGCGAATATACTTTTTTTCCTATATTTCACATTAAACTCATCAAAAATCAGTAAAAATAAATTCAAAGCAAAAAGCCTTTTCAGCGAAAATTAAATCCAGCAAAAATAAAGTATTCCACAGTATAATCCCTGAATCTATCGCCACAAGACATGCAAGGTAGGGAAGCTTTGCAGACCTCAGATCAATAAAAAAAATTAAAATCAAATGATCTATCCACCTTGGACAATCAAGAAAATAATATGATGTACATGTGCAGATGAGTAAATACTAATAATAATGTTATCACATCCAATGCGAATGTGTATGAAATTTACAAGATGGCTGGGTATGCAGGGAGTTCTTACAGTCTCGTAATTCCATATTTGGCACAGTAATGAGTATTAAAGGTAAGTAAATTGGGGGTAGGGGTCGACGAACCAGCGTGACCCCATCACTGAATCACTAGTAAACAAAACCTGTGTTTTGTATCTGCTGAACACGTAATGCTTCGTAGCAAACTATTAACAGTAGTGTAATCTGGGGTCAAATCGTTTTACGGACAAATAACTAACATATGCGAGGTGGCACACATCTTGAATATATACTCTGTCATATTATATCATTTTTGTTGGCTTGCTATGACATAGAGGTAAAATTCAACTGTATAACTACACAAGTCTGAAAGAAGTCTAGAAAAGTTACGTCAACTTTAAGTTACACCCAGTAAGGAAATACGTGCAACATGTTAGGACATGTAGCTGTTCAGTCAGCATGTTTTGAGTTTAACAATTAACGTATACAGACAGACGTGTGTATACAAATAACAACCGAATTAAACCCTCTTTACGCCGGGGCATAACATGTCATCTGTTTTTATGCAGCCATAAATATTACAAACACAGGTGTTGATTACTCCAAAGAGGGGAGGGGGTTAAACTATTTTCAGTAGATAGAGATGTGTGGAGTTTCAAATCTATTTTTTCAAATGAACTGAGCTACATGCCTATGACCCGTGTGTAACCTTTGACTTTTTGTCAATTAGAGGTCAACACCGTTCAGCCAATCAGTTTTTATTTTACACTTGGCATGTTTGTATCCTTTTTTTTTTAGAATTTCTTTGTTTCCTCATTCATTCATAGTTTGCTACACTTTGCTATCACTCTATTCAGAGTTCATTTAACCAAAAAAAAATTTAAATTGGTACGTTATCTGCTCAAGATCAATTTCTTTGATCATGCCCAGAAGAGGTCGTCCCAGCAGGGAAACTTTATACAAATCGCCCTGTACGTTCGGACAGTGATCGTACAAACTCACATTCATGTTTACTTGATAAGGTTTCCATACTAAACCCATATTCCCTTCATAAGTTTCTATTTAAACTAAACAAGAATTGTTAATTCATTCTAACAGAGGTGGACATACAGTTTTAGTGACCCAAAGAGCTCAATGATATCACTACAAAATCCTAGTTTTCTCTCTAATAAGAAAGTTAAATAGTTAAAGCAAATCTGGCAAACTAATTAATTCATGAATAATTCCAACGTTCACTAACAAACAACTAAAAATAATTAGTCATAATATTCAATAATTAATTATTTTTTTTTTCTGTACAGTCTTTTTTTCTTTTTACCTGTGCTGTATTTGTATTTTGTAATGGAAAATAAAACAGGTTAATTGAAGAAAAAAAATAATTAGTCCCTTTATTATCAATCCACCAAAATCAAGCGTAAATATATTGACGACGGATGTTAAGTTTTGACCTAATTACCGGGGTAAGTCGTTTTTTTTTTGGTATAAATATAATACAGTACCTTTCAGGGGTTACTGATAAGTCGTGTCAGAAAGTTGATAAACTATAGAGTAAAACGATGCCAAATCAATGTAATCACCTCCTCAAAGGAATCACTAAACATCACAATGAATAAATTAATAAGCCTTAATCCAAATATAATATTTTATTGACACACCATTGACACAGAAATGTACAGCAGTATATGGTCTTAAAAAATAAAACTAAGACGTACAAAATACAACACGAGTAGGAATGATAAAACTTCAAAAGTAAGAAATAAAGGTTAAATATTTCTGGAGAAAACAACAAATTTGGACACAATAAGAAAGATATAAATTAATTATAAGTACATTTCTTTGCTGTTCATATTTTTTTTCTTGTCGTTATTAGGCAAAAATTACACTTAGGTCTTGCCCAACTTGAAAACTAAATACGTAATTGTATCCATAATTGTGTAAATATATACAAATCTTTGTACCGTATGAAGTGGAAAAACAATTTGTTGAACAATTGTAAGCTTGACTTTTACAGTTGTTCTAAAGAAAATTTTCAATTTGAACATTATTTAGAAAAAATTAAATATAAAAATCATAGAATAGCTTATACTAAATTTAGAACTTCTGCACATTCTCTTCTAGAAAAACCACCTGAACAGCTATAAACAAAATCAGTCAAAGCACGTCTTGCACATAAAACTAACATGGCCATCAATTAAACATTTAAAAAACTTCTCTATTGTAACATAAATGGGGCACTTCAGCTACCCAGCACACAAAATTGCAAACAAACGCAAGTCACACACAGATTTCCAACTGACATGCACAATAACTTTTTTTTATTTTGGCTAGAAGTGCTATTATTAACTTTTTTATAGTCACTTGGCTGACCAACCTCTCTCAGAATTGTGAAAAGTTCATTGTATGCAATTTGTCAGAGACATCACCACCTAGCTCAGTGATCTATGACCATTACCAGCAAGTAGTAGTTAAAGCAGGAGGCCTAGGTAGGGTCGATCCTCACATGCGCACGCGAGTGAATTGAGTCCCAAGTGACGATAACACACGCTAAAACGCAAAGGCTTATGGGTAGACGTTTGTTTGTAAACAAAGAAACGCTATGACCATCTGACGCATGTGCAGGTGACGACTCCCCCGCTTTAGTTAGTTCACTACCATTAAAAAATAATACTCAGAAATCAGAAAGAGGGGTTGGCTTACTCTGATGTCCACAAATTCTAAAATGCATCTAAAAATATATAGTCACCGAACTACGTTTTCCACAAAGCGACCTCTCTTATGGCAGAAGCATTCTATCATATCTTAAAATTCTGTTAGGTGACCTACGATCTATGCTAAAAAAATGATATATACAAGGACTACATATTACTGTCACAAAAAATGGAAAAATTTGAATATTAGTACAGTTATGATTGGAATGTTTATACATAGAATCCAATAGAAAATGTTCCAAAATAGCAACTTTTTAGATTATTTTGCACATGTTTTCTTGGAAACACATCCTTCCTTTATATGTGAAACATCACAGCATATTTGAATACTGTAAAACAAGTTGAAAAAGCGACATGCATTTTTAGCGAATTGTGGTAAAATGACAAAATGTTGATTTAGCGAATCTCTCCTGTCATTGTTGATTTCCTGTTTTCACAATACTTTCACAATACTTTCACGATCCCTAAGCCTTGGCCATTTTGAATTTATGATAAAGTCATAAGCGACATCTTGAATTAGCAAATCAGTTCTCTAAATTCTCTAAATTCGCTAAAAAGAAATGTTCGCTAAAAAGACATGTTTTATAGTAATTTACTGTGAAAATTATGTTCATGTTTTAATGTTAACGAACTCACTGCCTTAATTCATCATGCAACAAATGCCTGACTAAATTTCATTCATCAGTGCCAGACAGCAATACCTTGGCTGAACAAGTATCCCATGCATTATCACATAATATCAACCTCACTGGAATGAATCAAAGATCAAGAGATTCTTTCGATTGTCCTTGCTTGAATGAGTGAGCTAAATGTGTGACTGATGTTTGAGTGATAGCTCATCAACTCAATAATCCACATATTTTTTATTCACCAATATGTCAGTAAAACAACAGTCTAATTAAAAGTTTTTTTGTTTTGTTTTTTGTATCATGGTTGCCTTAGTTACCGAGATATGATATCGTAGTTATCTGGATAAGAGCCCATGCCCAGGCAATCGCCCACCCCTAATTTTGATACAATAAAGAAATTAAGGTTATGTCCGGGCATATGCCCAGGGGGTCTTTTTCTACACTTGTAATAAAAAAAAATAATAAAAACCTATTTTTTGGTTTGTTGTATTGACAGTTGACTTTCTTGAAGTCTGTTGTGATTCTGATAAAAATTCTTGAAAAACAAGTCATTGAAAATGACACAGTTCCCGTTCAAACTGTACAAATAAATCCTCATGTACCAAACTTGGTCTTGACAATATTCAAGAAATATATTTACATGGTGAAATACCAAAACAGTGTACATTCTGAGTATGACAAATAAGAATAAACAAAAGAAAATGGTTTACAGTGCACTGATCAAGTATGAGTACTTTCAAAACATTTTTCAATGCAGTGTCTAATGTCTGAAACGCAGTGACAAGGTCAAAGTCAAAGTCAACTTCAGAAAGGCACCCAGAATGATTTGGTCTGAATGAAATGCAGCTATTTAAATCAGCAAGCAACCTGTAAATACATACTGGAATGACTTGTTAAGTTTTAAATACAATATGTCCCATATCTAGTATGTTATCAATAGACATACTGTTAGCAGTACTGACATATTAGCAGTATCCATAATCATTGAATATACCAAGGTTACAAGACATCAGAGGTGATACCTGAATATTTAAGTGAATCTTAATGAGCATAACCTGCAATCACTAATTTATCTTGACTCGTTATTTCACAGTTTGAAGTAGGACGGACCAGCACTGCCTTCTATATCATCACTTAGCAACAGAATCATTCTCTTACTGTACAATAAAGTTGCATAAATTCACACCAAAAAAAAGTTGTTAGTGTTTTTATTACAAACTTCATTTGGTGTACAATGAAATTCAAAGTTTAAATACATAGTTCTATATTTATATTTTTTATAATAAAATAAACATGTCATAAATGAAGATTTTTAATTGAAGTCAGCAAATCTTCTGTAATAGATTTGTGTATATTGCAGAACTATGTGGCATTGTTGCATGATATAAGCCATCAAAATTGTCTTTCAAATCCAGATCCTGTGAAAAAAATACAAAATTTGTTTACAAACAATATACAGTTCACATAAATCCACCAAAACCTTGCAACACTAATTCAGTTCTCTCAAATGCACATTTAAACAAATGGATTCAAACAAGTGACCTTGGACGTAGATGGCGATGTGACAAGGTGGCCTACCGTATATTGAAAGATGGCGGCCCGCCGTGTTTGATCGCAAATTATGAAAGATCGTCACGCTATTAACGTAGCTAGTTCACGTCATTTAAAAATTGCAGCTAGATAAACACCAAGTTACACAAAATTATTATTTTTGTAAACAATAACTGGTAAAAAAGACACAAACGAGAGCGCCAGTGATCAAATACAATTATAATATTTTCTCTTTCTTTATTATTTCATTATTATTATACTTTTATTGCTACTGTACTGATAGAAATACTGCATTTCTAAAGATGCAATAAATATTATTATTATTATTATTAATACAATTGCACTAATACATAGACGGTGCGACCACCAGCTACGGGCATCAAACAAATTACCATTGTAGATTTGCAACGATACAATTCCCGAAATTTCATATATCATTGCTTACAAATATATCATCTTATATTTTAGTCCTGCGTACACGGACTGTATCCGGGGTGGGGGTGGGGGGGTTAGACCATAACACGGACAGACGATCGTCCGACTCAGTCATTTTGGAGGTGGATAGCAAAAATTAACTTTTAGCGTCTTCACAATAAAAAGACTGGGATCAATCGACATAAACTACTATTTTATGGTTTAAATGACTATTCCATGTTGTCATGAGGCAATATTTCGTTTACAAATGATATTCTACACTACCGATGACGTGAAATTCTGGCTAATCTCTCAAAATGGCGGACGTACATCCTCAGACAGGGTATTTTGAATGGAGTTATTCAGTTTTCTCTCGTAATGGCACTCAAAATCGTATTCACGTGATACTGTTGGATCAATGATTTTTTTATTGTAATAATCAAACCAGAACGATTATCTTGAATACGTCCAAAAACAGTCATTTTCCAATGCATGGTCGCTATTGTGACGATCGAATACAAAACAACCGTGACTGCATGCGTAGGGCAGTGCGAAGATGCATTGTCCATTAGTTAGCCCCGATCAACATAGCATTATACGTAGGGCTACTTATATTTCAGTTGAACGCAAGAAAATATTTTTTTAGCCAACACAAATTGAAATAGATAACTGGCTTGAAGGAGATTGAATGACAAACGAGCAGGCAAACATATCATTGCAGGAAGCATTAATTAAATAAGGTAAAAACCCACACTCAGTAGAAAAAAACAAATTACTCCACTGTACTTACCAAATAATTTAGTGATCTTTATTCAGTCTTAATTATCGCAAAGTGACAACAGGCATTCATAAACATGGACCAGAACACGAGGTGTGTTACCATTTACCTCACTTAAGCGAATCTTCTCCCAAGATGCAACACTGAAACACATTGCCTGAACGATAATACAATGTAGGGGAAAGGCAGGGTCCAGGTACGTAGTAAAAATATTGATAATCTTTATTACAATCATTTTCAAATCAAGATATCAAATAAAAAACAAATAAAGGTAACATTCTGACAAACCAAAATAAAAATAGAACTTTATTGACATTAATTTAACAACATAAAAACAACTTTGTATTAGATGCATGTAATTTATAGTCCATCTTAATCAGAATCTGCACATTTTGGGGTCTAAAATAGCTGTCAAACGGTCAAAAATGATCTAATCACAAAACATGTGCATATGTATACCTTCATAACATGTATGTGTACCAAATTTGAAGAGAATCCATCAAAGCATGTCTGAAATATGACCGCACATGCACACACACACACACACACACGCACGCACGCACGCACGCACACAACCAAAAACACTACTTCACGTTTCGGACAACCGTCCGAACGGGAACTAATAAATGTCAATTACGTAAAATGAGGGGTGAACGCGAAATAGCTGTGACAGGAAAATAGGTAATTTTGCCTTTTGCCTTCAGGGCAGCGTGTTCACCGCTGTTTACATAATTTATTTTTCAAGATTTTTTTTTATCAGAATCATAAGTCAGCAAGTATACAAAATGTATATTAAAGCAGAATCGGTAGTTCTCTTTTTGAAATATGTCGTGGCCCTGAAAAGGGCCGTTTGGTTTGTGTTTAATTATAGAAACGATTCATGTAAATATTACAGTATATGGAAAACCGCGAACAAGAGTCACACTCGTTAGGCTTTAGCGCCATCGACAATGAAACCAATGTTGCAATATTGTGGTGAAAGTGGTTGAAATCCCGTTACTTTGGCTTTATAAATTTTGGAAGCAGCTTGCGAATCCATAAGTTAACTGGGCCAGCAATTTTATAATGTCACGTCTACTTTTTTACCATCTTTCGTCACAGCTATTATATTTCTGTCATGAAAATTGTTTAAGCAATGTTGACTTAACCTCTATGATGAAACACTAGTACTAAGTAGTGATGTCATTCTTAGCCAATCAGTAAAGCAGATGCTTAAATTTCAAAGATAATTGACAGACTAAACAAAAGCATCGTGTTCCATTGTAGCAGAGTCGTTTGCCACGATTCCATTTTTCTTGTCTGTTTATAATGTGATTAGACATGAATCAAAAGTGCCAAGGTGACGACAGAAAAATCTTTGGATTAAAAGACAAAGCTATAGGGGTTGAGTTTGACGGTGACTGTGACACCGACTTGGACTTTGAGGGTTTTGACTTTAACGAAGATGGCAATGAACGTACAAATAGAGATCTGAGAAGTGTTTTCAAACAACTATGAACTTTCACAATTTTTACTGTGTAAATTTGTAAATTATTATTGATTTTGTATGACAGTTGATCCAGTATTTGTCAAAACCGGAAATAATTTTACACAATTTGACATTTTAGTTAATTTTGTGTTCACGTGTATTGGGCGTGTTTGTCAGTGGGAAAATCCTAGTTCAAATGATTCCTCCCTTGCCATTTTTATTAATTCTGGTTTATTATCACATTATAAGCAATAAATTATTTTTGTTTTTTTTATATTGTTCATTAATTTCCGTTGCATGTTTTCATTTGCTATTCTATTCCCTGTCTCAGTTCGATCTCCGTGTTGTAATTTTTTTTTTTGCAGAGATATTTAGTCAATTTTTTATGTTCAGGATCCTTGGCGCTTACCCAGATAAATACGGTATATAAAAATCTTAATTACGACAAGTAAAAAAATATATATTGGTAAAACAATAGCGCATGAACATGCATCGATGGCATATGCAACAAAACAAGTCCGTGAACACACGCATACAATCTACACAAAGGTGAAAGTTCGAATCAATAATAAAATATTCACCTATATTCATGTATTCATTCAGAATACACGAAAAGTTTTCAGTAATACAGATTTTTCAGTTCACAGATAGTATTCTGCAAGAAAAAGAAATACAAATAAATTAAACAATTACATTATAGCAAAAAATAAAGAGGATGAAGTATGTAGGATGGACGGACAGGTGGATAGACTGATAATAAAATAGTCTTTGTACCATTCAAGATTAAAAACAAACATACGCATACGTGCGTAATAATTCCATATTTGGAATTCGCGTTTCCTAATATGGTAGGATGAAAATACCCAGTGCAATACCAAATCAAAGAAAGCTTAGAAAGAACTCCCGTGTGCTGAGGGAATAAGGATCATGATGTAATATTCGGGAATATTTGAAAATGATAAACAAATTATGAATAATCTATTAAATAAGGAGCCACCAGTAGTCATCTACACACATAGACATCACATACCTACAATAAGCCTACTTAAAAATATGCATAAAAAGTCTACACAAAATTGCAACATTAAAAAGAAAACTGAAATAATTCATAAAACATTGGGGAAAATGAAATGCAACGAGAAGTAGCAAGAACAACTATATAAATATCTGACAAACAATCACAATCTAAATATCTAAAATTCAAACCACTATCTTAATATCAATATGTGTGTCAATAAATATTATATTTACTTTCAGTTACGTATATTAATAAGGCAGGCATCACAATCTTTTCGATTGGTTTGTAAATCCCGAAAATCGACATGGTAAAATTACAACCATCGTACAGCTCAGTACCATAACAAATATTAACAATTTACGGCAGACGTACTTCTCGGTACGTAAAATTTAAAGTAATTCCCATCGCGTCTCATTTGTTACTGCGTATAAATTGACACTATCTGGGGCACGTCGCACGCGATGAGTACCAACCAAAAATACACACAGGACATTTAAAGTGGCTCGAAACAAAACCTATTCGCTAATTTTCGTTTCGAAAACATCTACGATGGCTTAAAACCCTGTACCCCGTCTCGCATGTTTTGTTTTTTTACCAGGCAGGAGACGCCGGTCAGTGTGGCGTTGCCCCAGTGGTTTCCACTGTGCATCCAGTAGTTAATGCCGACGTCACGGTCTGTACATTCCACATGAAGCATGGTATTCAGCTTAACCATATTTTCTTTTTTGCTCCATGGCTTAACTTAATAGGAACAGTAACTCGAGCAATAAATGTGCCTTCCGATTTGAAGGAATCTCGTGCGGTGTAATATTCAATGCAAAAAATAGTGAAACACGAGGCTCACGCTGGGGGCCCACATAAGGTGTTGCAATAGTGTAAATATAATGTTATATCCTGGCCTTATTATGTATACAGCGCCCTCAATGGGTTAGTCTACAAATATACCCATGATGCATTGTTCTTCTCATCATGGCTGCCTACATGAAATAAATACTGTCCAGGTTAGTTAATCACAATCCAGCCATCCTGTCTTCTATATAATATTGGTGAACATATAACATGGTGGCAGCGGTAAACTGATATGTTAAGACTCTCAACAATATATTATTAACGATTTTGAAGTCAAACAACTGTCAATTTGGGAGCCATAAAGATGACGCTACAAGCTCCATTGCCAGCACTTCAGATGGACTGGGAAGCACCCGATATAGTGATAGCCTTTGCTCGATTCCGACAAAAATGCGAATTAACATTCAAAAGTGCACTGAAGGATGCCACTAATGAAGAAAAGGCTAGCTATCTATTGTTACACAATAGCTATACAACAGCTGGAATTTTGATGATGCAGATGACAGGAAGAAGCCTGACAAAATTTTGGAAAAATTTGTGCAGCATCTTGAACCCAAGTCTAACCACCGCATACATAGGTACCAGTTTCAAGACATGAGACAAGAACCAGAAGAAACAGTGGACAACTTCATGTCAAAATTAAAGAATGTTGCAGCCAAATGCAAATTCGAATCTGACAAAGAAATGGAAGAAAGGTTAGTAGATCAACTAATATGGGGTTCATGTCACCCGGATGTTCAAAAGAAATTGATTGGGCGAGATGAGAAGCTTACACTCAAAGATGCGATAGATGTAGCCCGCAGTTTTGAGGCAACAAACAAACAAATGCGATTGCTTGCAAGTAACCAGGACTATTCCTCACCAAATAAATCTGTGAATACAATCAAAAAGTATAGCAAGCCACAAAGCTACAAGCCACAACAACAGACAAAAATATGTAACAATTGTGGGAAAACGCATGATATTTCTGCACGGAAAAATTGTCCTGCGTATGGATCTCAGTGTCACAAGTGTGGAAAAATGAACCACTGGCAATCAGTATGCAAATCATCAAAGAAAATACAAAATCGTCCACCAACACAACGCCGTAATAGACAGCAGATACATGATGTGGGGTACAACACAGATATTACAGAAGAAGAAACCCTGACAATAGGAACTATTCATGCAAATGACAACCGAGAGGAAGTGTATACAATACTGCAAATTGAACGTGCTGAACTGACACAGAAAATAAACCTGAAATGCAAAGTTGACACAGGCGCCCAGAGCAATGTACTCCCATTGCGTCTATTTCGTAATATCTTTCCAGATAAAATAGATAGTAAAGGCAACCCCAAACCAAATGCATTACAAGGAACAAACATGATTCTATCAGCATATGGAGGATCGCAAATCAAACAGTTGGGAACAATAACAATCCCTTGTCAACACAGAGAAAGGAAAATTAACTGTATTTTCTATGTAACAGATGCAACAGGTCCTGCCATCCTAGGCCTAAAAGCATGCAGAGCACTTAACCTAATTTCATTACATTGTGCTATAGAAAGTAAACATACAACAAATGCAGCAAAACAAACTGCACATCAAATGGAACAGAAGAGCCCCAACTACATTGATAGCGACATGCCTCTGAAAGATCGTCCACCGATACGAGACAAGGAACATCTACTACAGATGTATCCAGACTGCTTCGATGATGTAGTCGGATGTTTTGAAAACTATACCTACCACATCACTTTAGACCCAAAAGTACCACCTGTAGTACATGCAGCTCGTCGAATACCAATAGAGCTCAGAGACAGACTCAAAACAGAACTAACTGAGATGGAAAACAAAAAAATAATTACCAAAGTTAACCAACCTACTGATTGGGTCAACTCGCTTGTCATTCGAGAGAAAGAAAATGGCAGATTACGACTGTGCTTGGATCCCAAAGACTTGAACACTGCAATCAAGCGGGAACACCACCCTACACCAACACTTGAAGAAATCACACATAAGCTGACTGGTGCAAAATTGTTCAGTGAACTTGATGCCCGAAACGGATATTGGAATGTTAAGCTAGATGAAGAGTCATCAGTACTAACAACATTCAACACTCCATTTGGTCGGTACAGATTCCCACGAATGCCATTTGGACTCCGCATGAGTCAAGACGTTTTCCAGTTCAAAGTTGACGAAGCATATCGCAACTGCAAAGGAGCCATAGGCATAGCAGATGACATACAAGTATACAGTTCAAATGAAACAGACCATGACTTACATCTACATGAAGCTATGGAAGAGACCAGACGGGCAGGCATAAAACTAAACAGAGATAAATGTCACATAAAAAGCAGAGAATGCAATTTTTATGGTATGCTATACACCGCTGAAGGAGTTAAACCAAGTCCAGACAAAGTCAGAGCCATAGAAATGATGCAGCCCCCAAATGACAAGAAAGAACTGCGAACATTTCTTGGTCTTGTAACATACATGGGTCCATTCATACCCAAGCTGTCAGACCACACAGCATCACTGAGAGAACTCATCAAAGACAACTCAGAATTCGTTTGAACGCCAACACACACAAAGAGTTTCGACAAAATAAAGAGCCTTATCAGCGCAGAGACAACACTCGCCTACTATAACCAAAAGAAACCAGTCATTCTTGAAGTTGACGCTTCATCCAAGGGCATAGGAGCAGTGCTACTACAAGACAACAGACCAATCGCCTTCGCATCTAAAGCACTGACACCAGCCGAAACCCGATACGCAAATATTGAACGCGAACTACTCGCTGTAGTATATGAATGTGAAAAGTTTCACACCTATCTATATGGGCGACCCTTCTGTGTCGAGAGTGATCACCGTCCACTTGAGCAGATTCACAGAAAAAACTTAACCAAATCACCACCACGACTACAGCGAATGTTACTACGCTTACAACCATATGATTTTGACATCAGATATAAACCCGGAAAACAAATGCTTCTGGCTGATGCGCTATCACGTTTGTCACCCCAGGAAACAATTGAAATCCCAGATATGGAAGTGAAGATTCACCACCTGGTAAGCATCACACCAGTAAAGCTATCAATGATCCGAGAAGAAACAAGCAAAGACCCAACCCTTCAGTTATTGATGCAACAAATCATACAAGGTTGGCCAGACAGCATCAAGAAAGTACAATCAGTTCTACGACCATACTGGTCAGTACGTGACGACATATCCATTGAGGATGGCACAGTTCTGACAGGTAGCAGAATACTCATTCCCACAGCATTGAGAGATGACATCTTACAACAAATACACAAAGGCCATCTTGGAATGGAGAAATGCAAATTGAGAGCAAAATCCAGCGTCTACTGGCCAGGTATCTACAAGGACATAGACAATCTTGTCGCAAATTGCACCTCGTGTCAGAAATTTCACAACTCGCAGCAGAAAGAGCCAATAATTCCTACAGAAGCCCCACCAAGGCCATGGCACACTGTTGGAGCTGAATTATTCTACACCAATAACACTTGGTATCTCATTATCGCAGACTATTACTCAAAATTCCCATTCATACGAAAACTAGAAGATCTTCGAGCAAGTACAATAATCCGACTAACTAAGGTATTATTTGCAGAACAAGGCATACCAGAATCCTTTATCTGTGACAACGGTTCACAATTCACGTCAAGAGACTTTAGAAATCTAGCTAACCAGTATGGTTTTGAAATTATAACCTCTTCACCATACTACCCAAAGGGCCATGGATTCATTGAGCGCCACATCCAAACAGTGGAGAAAATATTCAACAAATGTAAAGAATCGGGAGATGATCCAAACTTAGCTTTATTATCACTACGCACTACACCACTAAAATCCAACGTACCCTCACCTGCAGAATTACTGAACGGCAGAGTCTACAAAACTACATTACCAAGTAAAATCCATCCACCACGAAATCAGGAAGATATACGCCACTATCTCACCTCACAACAAGAAATACAAACCCACCACTACAATCAGCATGCCAGACAACTGCCTGAGCTGTTCGTCGGACAACAAGTTCATGTCCAGAGTCCCATCAATAAGACATGGTCTCCAGCAAAGATAATAAACACAGCTAACACACCAAGGTCATATGAGGTAGAGACAGAGACTGGAAGCCAGTTTCGCAGAAACAGAGTCCACATACGCCCACAGCAGCCAAATATTCACCTAACGCCTAAGAAACAAATATCAACATCATCAGACTGTAAACAAGCATTGCTTGCAGACAAAACCACTCAAGAGTCAATGCCTAATATGGAACCATCTAAATCAACAAGATTTAGGAGTAACATACAGATGCCATCACGATTCAAAGACTTTGTTTCTAAATAATGTTCGAACTGAACCTTGTTAACTTTTACAGTTTCGCTTGAGTGTTAATATTAATTAGTTACTTATTCAAGTTCATTGAATTCATTGTTAAAATTGTGATTACTTAGTCGAATTCAACATATTAAGGACATATATTACCATATCGTCAAGTTGAACTTTTCATTATTTTCAAATACCATTGATATTAACATTCGTCAGAGATATCTTCGATACATTGTAAGAACCATTTGAATGATACTTTTGCTTAAAACAAGAAGGGATGTTATATCCTGGCCTTATTATGTATACAGCGCCCTCAATGGGCTAGTCTACAAATATACCCATGATGCATTGTTCTTCTCATCATGGCTGCCTACATGAAATAAATACTGTCCAGGTTAGTTAATCACAATCCAGCCATCCTGTCTTCTATATAATATTGGTGAACATATAACATATAACAAAGCCAAACACCGATTGTTTCCTTTGCTAGGTAAAATCATTGTACAGAATAATCGGATGAAACAACTAAAGTAAACTAGGATATATTAGAGCTAATGAATTCGTAATTTCCGACGAAAAGGGCCGGGAAAAAATACCGCTCATAACAAACCACCGTCATAACAAATCACCGTGTTGAGGGGGCGGTGAACAAATGAGACACCGATTGTCAAATTGTTTTGGTAATCATCGCATGTCGATTCATGTCATTTGAACAGGGTACCCTGACACAAAAATAAGGTAAACCAGCTTACTTAGTGATAATGATTTTGTAATTTCCCACACGAAGAACGTTCTCAGAAATAATCCGACATGCTGATCAGCCCACCAACAATCGGCACCAAAATTGATCACTCCTGTCATGGTAAATTCGGTATGTTTCACGAGCTTTTTTTCTCCAAATCCCAACATGAATTTACACATGTAGGCGAATTTTGTCCGCCCTGTGTAAATAGATATTTTTACTGGGAATGTGCCCCATTTTACGTACGAGAAGCCCTTACACAACGACGTAGTCATCAACACGCAGACATCCTATACCTACTAATCGACATGATAGCTTCGTAATTTGGGGAGGGTGGGGGTGAAAGTGCACCATGCAAGTTTCCAAATGTGTAAAGGAAAATAAAGGAAAGAAGTACAATACAATGTTGGTAAGCGATACAAAGGAAATATCTTCTTACGGCAGCGACTTGATACAACTACATTGATGCTGGAGAGTACCATATTTGTTCTTGCGTTCAATAATACGGTGATAAATCAGGATTCACAAGTACAACGAATTTACACAACATTTTACCATGAAATCGAACCTACCAACCATTTTCATATCTTCAACACTGCCATGGTTTTGGCGATGATGAATCTCACATTCATTATTTTCTTGACTGGGCTCACACAGGGTTCAATGTTTCGTGGCTTGAATGTAATTGTACACCACACGTGAATGTAAACTAGCTTGCACAGTAATTCGTTTCACAGTCATTGAGGTTATACATTTGTTCAATTACTTATTTATTTATTTACTTATACGATAATAAAAAATCATACATGTAATTTCTTAGATCTTTTCATAATGTAAACTGATACATTTCATCTCCCGAGCGCTTGCTTCGATTTTGTACAACACACTGGAAATAACAAAATGGCCGACACCATCATAAATTGCTGGTCATAAAAAATAGAATACTCATGCGCATCATTATGCAAATTAGTCCACTCACCGATTCCTATTAGTTGTATTCATGCAATTGGGCATAAAAAACTTGAAAAAAAAATATAAAAAAAATACATAAAAAATGCTAAATTTTAATTAAAATGTAAAATGCAACAATGAATTGCAGCAGCCAATCATTAGTAACATTCTTACCAAGTTACATAAAAATCGTTTTAATGCTTTTTGAGATATAACTGAACTAGCTTAAAATTCACACATTATTATGCAGATGAGCTCATTAATATGCATAGATGTCAACCAAAAACTAATCAAATCTGCGCATTGCCCCAGACAAGCTATATACCAAGTTTCATTGAAATCCGAACATTGGTTCTTGAGATATCGATGGAACAGACACACACACACACACACACACACACAGACAGACAGACAGACACACAGACACACAGACAGACACACTAACTGCAAAGACTCCCTTTTTGTGCTTCGCACACGGGAGTAAAAAATTACGGCACGCTGTAACATATGGTGTTACGATGACAGATATATAATACATGTAATATCAATTAGCATTCAATTAAAGTTGTATTTATACAGATCTACAATTGAAAAAGAAGCTACAGTCCACACAAAAAAATTAATGATACCCTCTCCCCGTGAAACAGTATTTTAAAACATTTGACTGTTGTTACCGGGTACATTAAAATAAATTCATTCCTCATTGAAGCTAAAAACTGTAATTCAGTTGGCACTTTGCTACATGTGTTGAGTATCAAAAATGCATTTCAAGCAGAGTTGAAGCAATTAGATTAAAAAACACATGATAGTATTTTTACAACTGTTTGACGCATGACTGGTATTTAATGGCAAGACGCCCTCATTAAAAAAAACATAGTAGGTTTCTTATTTGAACTATAGGGGGCGCTGTGACACACAATCCAATTATCAACACGTTTAATATGTAAAAGGAAGACAAAATGCGAATGCAAGTTTAGTTGTATCAAGGACTCAGTTTCAGTCCGACTATAATACTAGACTTTCAACCTCTTCAACAAGTGAAAATTGAATAAATAATTTTTAGTTACACATTCTTGTTTTACCAAATTTTGTGGGTTGATATATTGCATGCCAGTATGCAGGGTTATGATTTATCACAGTACATTGAACAAACTCGTAATCCTTCAACAATTAGAGTAATAAGACAAGTTATGAACTATCACAATTTTGCATGTACCCTGAAATCAATACTTGAATATATAAACACTGTAAAAGTAATTCAAAAAACGGTAGTGGTGTGTACTCGGTCCTGTACACAGTAAATTTACTCCAAGCAAAAATAAAGTCTTTTACAGTACATGAAACACTTTTGCAATACATTTCGTGATTGGTACACATTTACCTAAATATTTTGTATGTGTTTGACCACCGTAGCTTTCACTGACCCTAATAACAGATTTGAATTTGTAAGAGGGTGTAAATAGTGAGATGCTGTGGGCAAAGTTTTTATGAGCAAAATGGCGCATCGGATCGGCTATGAAATCCCTGTTCTGAATGGTGAACAAAATTACTCCTTGAAACAGATAACAGATGGCAGAATTTTGACTATAATGCACTCACTGTAAATAAAATTTAAAAAAATCTGCTCTGATGCGTTTCCATAGTAAATGAAACAGAAAGATGCATGTTGTGATGTGTTTCCATGAGAAATCAGACACAATTAAAGTCACAGATTTTGCGACATGTAGACTATGGTGTGATACAACACAGCAAAATCTATAGGTTTGAAGTGGTGAAAGTTGCTATTACAGGAATGCTGATTGATGGCGCCAGCTCCTTGGCATGCCCAATCAAATTATTTAATTTTACAGAGGTCAACTACAGATTTTCCTAAAATGATCACACACAAGTACACAGGAACGGCCATATGGATGGTCGCTTTCAGCAAAACAGTGCAAATCAGACAATGTTTCCAAGACTACATGTATAGGGTTGTACATGTAAATGCTATTACCAGACACACTTTTTAAACTATTTTGTAAGTGTAAAATAAAACGATAACCAAAGCATGCCACACACATTAACCTACAATGGGTGTTTAAATTAAACTAAGGAAAAATTTACATTAAGGTATTCATAGTAGAACTAGCAAAGAAGCTAGGGTGGTTTATCAATTTCTATGTGATACATGTATGCTAATTAGGATGCAGACCGAGGGGCCAATCACGATAAGGGTTTCAGAGTGAGTTGATCATTAGCGAATCAGAAAGATTGTACCACAAATCAGGCCAGGTATTACAGGCTGCCAGAGAGAGCGAGCCCCTTTCAGTTGTGTTTTTTTGGAAGTCCTCATTTGCTAATCTGCCACCTCCCTTCCTCTTTCCAAAGTTTCATTGCTAAGTGAGGTGGCATGTTTTGTCCTCCTTAGTGTGTAATTTAATCTAATGAATGATGCTTAGATATTGCATTTTACACGAGTACCGGGTAGAAGTATTTAAAATGATGTCATTTGATAATGAATGACAAAGAATCAGTTACAGATAATTTATCAATCTTTGTTTTAACCTCAAACAGTGCTTAAAAATTGGGCTCAAGCTTCTAGAACTCACTTCACATAGTTGGACATGACATGCATATGCATACTCCATAGTATTGCCTCACTGGTTAGACAAAACTGGGTAAAAACGCATGTTAAAGGACGATGGTTGCGATAACTTCGTATCTATATTTAGTACGCTAGATGTTCTTTTGTTAGTAGTCACATGATCACCTTTGAGTTTGTAATGGCGGCAAAGCTTGCCAAGTTGTAGTCTGCAGTTCCACAGGATAAAACTGAGTTAACGTGTTAATTGCCGTTTTTCCTGTGTGGATCTTTGCGGTGGTGGATAGGTAAACACTCGGTTACCACATAAATGGCGACGAGGATAACAGGAATGACCTTAAGGTGAAAAATCGAAATTTTTTTCCATGGACGGTTGTTGTACTGCAGACTATGTGTCAAAAAGGCCAAGCTGTGTGCTTCGTAAATTTGATGGTTACTGCATTTTCTGTGTGAAAACAGGAGGTATCGGACTTCGTGACTGTATAACTACAACTCTGTGTGAGTTAAAATAGTAAGTGAGTATCTAAGAATTATTCACGTGAACTTCCGTTGCTAAGACGATATACCTAATTACGTATTCAGAATGGCGCTAATCGGAAATGTTAACGAATTCGACCCAGAACTTGAGTCATGGACGGAATACAGTGAAAGAATGGAACATTATTTCGTAGCTAACAAAATAGTAGAGCCAGACATGAAGAGATCTGTGTTAATTGCCATAATAGGTCCTAAGGCGTACAATCTTTTGCGAAATTTGTGCAAACCAAAAGAACCAGGCAAGTTATCGTTCACTGAGTTGTGCGAGCTGTTAACCAAGCATCACGACCCGAAACCGTCAGAAACTGTTGCACGACTGAAATTTCACAAACGCAACCGACGAAATGGTGAAAGTATAGCTGATTATGTGGCTTCCTTGAAATCGTTAACAGAACACTGTAATTTTAACTCTCTGTCTGAAGAACCCCAGGATCAGATGCTACGTGATCAATTAATAGTTGGTATTAATGATGAGCGCATACAATCTAAACTGCTGTCCATTGAGCCAAAAACAGGAGAAATTTTGTCATTCAAAAGAGTTTATGAATTGGCAATAGCTGCAGAATGCGCAAAGAAAGATGTATCCGATATGAAGGACTCCCCTACCATACATAAAACCTATACA